>NC_083341.1:7582702-8965863 GCF_019175385.1 Lycium barbarum
TTACCATTATTTTCATATCCATAATAGTGCGAAAAGAAGGTCCGACTCCAAGTTGTTCAAGAATAGTGGCGTTGAGTTTCTCGACCCCAAACTATGTGATTGAATAAATCCTCCTACGGGTCAAGGGATCCTTCTCCCTCCCCTTCTTCAAACTCCGATTCATATTTTTCATAGAGAAATCTCTGATCAAGGATAGAACAAGAGCCCTTTTTGCATCATATCTAAGGGATTCCTCGGTTCGGGCCGAAGAAGCAATGTCACTCGATCATTATCAAACTGACTGCAATCTTTTTCTGTCCGTGAAGATCCCACCAGAGCGCCTTCTACTTCTTATAGGCCATGAACTAGATCAGAATCATTCTCAACGAGTCCATAAGAAGTGATCCTATTTTTTTCATCGGGTCCGGATAAAGACCAAAGATCTTAACCGTAAGCTCCCAAGCAGTGGGACGAGCCAGGGCTCTGACCGCGTGCCTGTTGAAGAATGAGCCGACAACTCATAGGCAATGGCTTGGTTAAGGGAACCCACCAGAGCCGTAGCAAAAGTGAGTCTTCATAGGGCAATTGTCACTGCTTATGGACTCGAACCTGGGTGATCTATCTATGACCAGGATGAAGCTTGGGTGAAACTAAGTGGAGGTTCGAACCGACTGATGTTGAAGAATCAGCGGATGAGTTGTGGTTATAGCATGCCTAGAGCAACACATAATAAACGAAACATACACCATTATACTCTACTTCTCCAACAAACTTAGAACTAATATTTCTCAAACCACGTATAAAAGAAATTCAAGATACTGAATTTTTCTTATAGAATTTTAAATAGTAGAAGGAAGACAAGTTGCAGCACAATTAAGATTGGGGCTTGTCCCACTACTTCCCATGTGAAGTCAGGAGCATCTCTACCAAAATGCCCATAAGCAGCAGTCTTCGACTTCAAGAATCTGTTATTGGCACCCCTCTTTAGGCCTAAGTCAATTGACATCATACCAGGCCTAAAATCGAAGTTCTCCTTAACAATCTTGAGTATTTCCATAACTGGGATTTTTCGAGTTCCATAAGTGTCTAAAGCAGACAACAGTTCGGGCACACCGATGGCGTATGAAACCTGCACAATGCGTCTTCTAGCGAGACTGCTACATGGTAAAAATTAGCTTCATATGCTGCTCACTTAATAGTTATTTGGTTTTGGACTTATTCATGTGATATTGAAAAAGATCGACGTCCTACCACACATGATATACGGCTTGAAGGAGAGCAAGTTAGAGATGAATTATTGAGTGATTTATTTTCAATTGAACTTTGACTTTGACGTAGTATTTTCAGAATGACCCCTTCAGCTTTTACCAGTCTTTATGAGATGTTAATTGGAGACGGAGGTCTTAAACCAACACTTCAAGCTACAGTTGAAGAACAAGTTGCAAAAACACTTTATCTCCGTAGCTTGAAGTGTCGGTCAAAAGTGTTTTTGCGACGGAGGTAAAGTGTTTTTGTAACTTGTTCTTCAACTGCAGCTTGAAGTATTGGTCTAAGATCTCCATCTCTAACTAGCATCTTACATAGACCAGTAAAGGCTGAAGGGGTCATTCTCAAAATACTACGACACAGTTCAGTCGAAAACAAATGACACAATAATTGATCTCTAACATACTCTCTTTGAAGTCATATATCATGTGTAATCGTCGATCATTTTCAATTTCACACGCATAAGTCCAAAACCAAATAACTAGTAAGAGAGCAACATATGTGAAGCTAAAGAGTTTACTTGTCCTAATATTTGCCTATTATCTTGATTATCCCGATCGCCATCTATAACAAAATTAAATGAGACGCATCAGCCATTTAAACTACATGCAAAAACAAATCTGAATAAAACATTAACGACATATACGCATTTATAAAATATGAATATATTGGTTGCTAACCTAGTCTAGCAAAATAAGTAATTGAAATATTAATACTGTTAAGAATGAAAGAAGAAAATACCGTCAAACAATGATTTTGACTAGGTAAATCACATAAAAAAACTACACTTTTTTTAATGAATCAATGAAAGATATAATATAGAGAATTAATTATTATATATCTGCTATTTAAAAAAAAAAATCCATTCTTGAGCTTCACATGAGTTTAATCATGGTGTAAATCTTCTTATTCCAGTCTCCTAAATTACCACTAAGTTTTGACAACAAAGAACGCAGAACAACTACATAAATCCAACTTCTCATTATAACACCAAAAAAATTATTGAGGAACTTTGTTATAATGTCATTATCATGTCATTTTGTCTTTAAAAATCATAAGAATATGAGGCTGCTAATACCAACCTCATATCAATCTACAAATAACCTTCTATTGTACTGGTTTGTATAAAATAATTACTCTATAAAGAAAGTGTCTACTTGCATGGGTCGATCCCGTTTGTTAATTACATATATAGTAATTAAATAATTTCCTTTTTCCTAGAACAAGAAAAGAAGAAAGCAAGCAAATTTATAATGATCATGCTTAAGATAAGAACGGAATAAGAATAAGAACCTGTAACTTTGAAGTTTGAACAATGGTAGAATAAGAACTTTTAAAAAGATGGTAATGGGAAAAAAAAAAAAAAAAAAAAAAGGTACTTGTAAGTTATAACTTTGAAACAATGGCAGAAACCTAAGCAAATAGAATAATTAACAAGAATTAATAAAGATTATTTTTACCAAAACATAGAAGGAGACAGAGATAAAGAAAGAAAAGGAGAGCACACAAACCGGCTAAACCTAGAAGGAGACAGAACAACAAGAAAGAAAAAAGAAAAACAGAAGAACAAGAAGGCATAGGGTAGGGATATTTGGGTGGAGGTAAATAATAGGAGTACAGGGTAAAGGGTAAAATAGAATTATTAAATATTAAGTAAGGACATAATTGGAAAGAGAAATTAAGTAACAATCCGACCACACCAAATCGGCTGTCGATAGATTTAACAATACGGATATAATATATGTTAAATAACAATCAAAACAAACATCGCCCAAAAGTCCTATAAACCTCTTCGGATAGAATAATAATCTCACTTCCAATTGTTCCTTAGATAAACAAAAAAGCTTAAGATTTTATTTTCTACTAATTGATTTTTACATGAGTAGAAACTCTAAGTGGAAAAATTTACGATACGTGTAGGATAATATCAAAAAGGAACACAAACGTCGTAAACTTTCATTTCATGGGAATATCAACTTAGAACAACGCCATTGAGGGTTCTTAAATGAGGTGACAAAGCATATGGAGCACACCTTGTTGAAGGTATGGCACCAAGATCTTCTGTTGTTTCATGATATGAAAGGTAAACTCAAGCGTGATCAACGCTGTCTACATAAACTGTGAGTCCAATAATCTCGTGAGGTGTTTGACCAAGTTTTAGGGAGAAAATAAGTGCTTCTGGGGAATAGTAGAAGCAGTTTTCCAAAAGCTAAAAAAAATAGTTTCTGCCGGAAGCACTTTTTTGAAAAACACTTTCGAGAAAAATATACTTAGAAGAACTTTTTAAAAGTTTGGTCAAACACAAATTGTTGATCAGAAGTGTTTTTCAAATTACTTGGCCAAACAAAAACTGTTTTTGGCCAAAAGTATTTTTTTATAAGCATTTTAAAAAAAAAAAACACTTTTCAAAATAAGCTGATTTTAGAAGCTTGGCTAAACAGGCTATCATTGTGATGAAGAAAAGCTAAACCAGCACTATGTTCCAAACAGGCTGTCTAATTAAACCGTGAGTTCGATGGCATTGTAAAGACGTTGACTACTATGCTTGTAGCAAGTTTTACATTATTTTAGATTTCACACACCAACACTATGTTCCAATCAGGTGAAATGTATAATTAAGAACTTCTTCAGCTACAATTTTACCAGGATAGGTTAGATTTTGCCGAAGTATATTTTGACCCAAAAGAAAAAAGAAAAAAAAAGGGGGGGGGGGGGGGGGGGGGGGGAGGTTATAGCATGCCTAGAGCAACATATAACGAAAGAAACATATACTACCATTATACTCCACTTCTCCAACAAACTTAGAACAAATATTTCTCAAACCACGTATAAAAGAAATTCAAGATTTTGATTTTTTTATATAGAATTTAAAATAGTAGAAGGAAGACAAGTTGCATCACAATTAAGATTGAGGCTTGTCCCACTAATTCCCATGTGAAGTTAAGGTCATCTCCACCAATGCTTCTCTGAGGAAGAGCACCAAAATCTTAGCCTTTGAGCTCTTGGGAAGAATTTACCTTGAAAATCCTGTGTTTTGGTTGAAAAATTATGTTACTAATCATGAATTAATGTAAAAATGCTTAAGAATTGTGAGAGAGATCTTACCAGTCCTAAAATCAAAGTTCTCCTTCTCAATCTTGAGTATTTCCTTATCTGGGATTTTCCCAGTTCCATAAGAGTCTACAAACACAGAGAAAGGTTCGGGCACACCGATGGCGTATGAAACCTCCACAATGCACCTTCTAGCAAGCCCACTACATGGTAAAATTAGCTTCCCCTCTTAGTAGTTATTTGGTTTTGGACCTGTGCATGTGAAATTGAAAATGATCGACATACGATCGCACATGACATACGGCTTGAAAGAGAACAAGTTAGAAATGAATTATTGAGTCATGATTTATTTTCGACTGAACTTTGTCGTAGTATTTTAAGAACCCCTTCAGCTTTTACCGGTATATGTGAGATGTTAGTTAGGCTACAGTTGAAGAACAAGTTGCAAAAACACTTCATCTCCGTAGCTTGAAGTGTTTGGTCAAAAGTGTTTTTGCAAAGGAGGTAAAGTGTTTTTGTAACTTGTTTTTCAAGTGTAACTTCAAGTATTGTTGGTCTAAATTTGTGTTAAACTAACATCTCACATAGACTGATAAAATCTGAAGGGGTCGTTCTTAAAGTACTACGATACAGTTCAATCGAAAGCAAATGACACAATAATTGATCTCTAACATACTCTCTTTGAAGTCATATATCATGTGTGATCATACATCGATCATTTTCAATTTCACACCCCTAAGTCCGAGACCAAATAACTACTAAGAGAGCAGCACATGAAGCTAAAGAGCTCACTTGTCCCAATATTTGTCTAGATCTTCATTATTCTGATCAGCAATCTCTAGTAAAATTAAATAAGACGCATCAGCCATTTAAACTACAAGCAAAAACAAATTTGAACAAAAAAAATTAGCCACGATATATACACATTTATAAAATATGAATACATTGGTTGCTAACCTAGTCTAACAAATAAATAATTAAAATATTAATACTGTTAAGTATGAAAGAAAAAAATACCGTTAAACCGTAGCTTTGACTAGGTAAATCACATTACCAAACTACACTTTTTTTAACGAATCAATGAAACTATAACACAACGAATTAATTACTGTACATGTGCTATTTTAAAAAAAAAAAAAAGATTAATTCCAAACTTGAGCTTCAAATCACTTTAAGTATGTTGTAAATCTTCTTATTCCGGTCTCCTAAATTACCACTAAGTTAGTTGAGCATGAGACTTTCATAATGGAGGTCTCAGGCTCGAAACCCCCTGCCTACTACAGCAGTGGATTTGCCTTCTAGGTCGAGCTCGTCGCACGGGACTTGCCTAGTGCGGGTTATCTCTCCTGTGTGGTTTGCGAGCTGTTGCACAGGAGCTGGGTTCCCTGTGCGCATCCGAAAGGTAGCGGCTGCGGGTTCCCATGTCATAAAAAAATTACCACTAAGTTTTGACAACAAAAAATGCTGAACAACGTAACTACATAAATCCAAATTTCTCATTATAACACAACAAAATTATTGAGGAACTTTGCTGTATTATCATGTGATTTTATCTTTAAACATTATAAGAATAAGAATATGAGGCTGCTAATACCAACCTAATATCAATCTGCAAATAACTTTCTATTGTACTGGTTTGTATAAAATAATTACACTATAAAGAAAGTGTCTACTTGCATGGGTCGATCCCGTTTGTTAATTACATATATAGTAATTAAATATTTCTTTTTTCCTAGAACAAGAAAAGAAGAAAGCTAGCAAATTTATAATGATCGTGCATAAGAACGGAATAACAATAAGAACGACCTGTAACTTTGTACAATGGTAGAATAAGAACTTAAAAAAGATGTTTGTGGAAAAAAAAAGTACTTGTAAGTTGTAACTTTGAAACAATGGCAAAAACCTGAGCAAATAGAATAATTAACAAGAATCAATAAAGATTATTTTTATCAAAACATAGAATGAGACGGACATATAGAAGGAGACAGACATAAAGAAAAGAAAAGGAGAGCAGACAAACCGGCTAAACCTAGAAGGAGACAGAAGAATAAGAAGACATAGGGTAGGATATTCGGGTGGAGTTAAATAATAGGAGTATAGGGTAAAGGGTAAAATACGATTATGAAATATTAAGTAAGGACATAATTGGAAAGAGAAATTAGGTAAAGATCCGACCAAACCAAATCGGGTTATAATGGGGCTTTTCATTGTTAGCTAGCGATAGATTTAACAATACAATATAAAATAACAATAAAGAAAAATAAAGGATAAGACACTATTACCCCCTGAACTATACCCGAAGTTGCTACGACACACCTTACCTTTCCTTGGGTCCTATTATTCCCCTAAACTTATTTAAAACGGAATAATTACCCCCCTAAACGTTGATGCCCACTCTCATATGAGAGAGTGACATACACTCTCCTTGCCACATATGTATTTATTTGTTTTAAAAAAAATCAGCTTATTTTACAAAAAATAAAAAACTGAATTTTCTTTAAAAAAATGATTTTTAAAATCCGTTTTTTTTTAAATGAAAATTTGATTTGTTTTTTAAAAAAAACAAAAATAAAAACATGGATTAAAAAACTAAACTTTCTTTGAAAAAAATGATTTTTAAAACCCCTTTTTAAAAAAAAAATCAAAAATTGAAAATTTGATTTTTTTATTTTTTTTTTGAAAATTTGATTTTTTTTAAAACCCTTTTTTTTTTGTTTTTTTTTTTTAAACAAAACTGAAAACATGATTTTTTTTAAAATATGGAAAAATCGATTTGTTAAAAATATGGAAAACTTGATTATTTTTTTAAAATGTCTTAAAAAATCTTAATTTTCATGATTTCATTTTCTTAGGACACCTTTATTTTTCAAATAAAATCCTGAAAAAGTGTTTTTCTTGTCAAAATGTGAAAAAACAAAATTTTTATAAAATTTTGGAAAAAATAATTATTTTTTTAAAATGTGGAAAACCCGTTTTTAAAACTAAATTTGGAAAACTACATTTATTTTCATATTTTAAAAAAATACAGATTTTTAAGAAAAAAATTAAGTTTTCCCATTTTTTATGTTTCTCACTCTCTCAAAGAGAGTGAAACACACTCTCCTTGCCCCGTCAGCGTTTAAGGGGGTAATTATTCCGTTTTAAATAAGTTTAGGGGGGTAATAGGACCCAGGAAAAGGTAAGGTGTGTCGTAGCAACTTCGAATATAGTTCAGGGGTAATAGTGCCTTATCCCGAAAAATAATGTATTTATAGTAACGATACAATGTTGTTAATGTGCGAAGCATGAAATTGCACAAAAATCCTCCTTTTTTTTTTTTTTGCACAAAAGTCCTATAAACATCTTCTGATAGATTAATAACCTCACATCCAAGTTCCTTAGGTAACAAAAGCTTAAGATTTTATATTGTATTAATTGATTTTAACATGAATATTAACTCTAAGCGGACCAAGCGATTCGCGTAGGATACTGTTGAACTAATATTTTTGAGGGTCATTCGCACAAATGCCCTATCCGGAGTTGTCTTTAATTTTTATCCCTCAAATTTGTGGTCTTTAATTTTTATAATTCAACACTTTTTGTGCGGCATAAGTGTAGATCTCGCTCATCAAAAGTTTATATTTTCGTATCATAATATCCCACAAGTTATGCCGGACACGGCAAAACTTTCAAAAGTCAACATAAAAATGCCCAAAAACACATCAAACTCTACAAAAACAAACACGAAAAAGTATAAAGAGCATAGGCCCCTAAAAGCATAACTTCAATTTCTGAACGCTACAACAAATTTTGAAAAAACCATACAACTTATGCAGCATAACTTATTTCCTATGAAACTTATGTTGCCAAACAAAAGTTCAGTTTCCGAAGATAAGGACATGGATTTTTCATTAAATGAGTAGCAGAGACAAAAATTAAGGCCACAAAGGCAAAAATTAAAGACTAGTACGTTTGAAAGGCACTCCTAAAAACTTCTATTGTTTTTTGGAAGACATTTTCAGAAGTGTTATGTTAGGCGTTGGACTGTTGAATTCTCTATAGCCCGCTTGGGGTGAGCTAAATCAAGCCAACATATCAGTTCAACTAAACAAATACAAGATAGTGACAGTACAACTTTTAAAAAATCTTTCTTCAATTTTATATGAAAGGAATAGTTAAAAAAAAAATGAAATAAGAATGTGTACGGTAATGAGATATATCTTAAAAATATCTTTTTAATTTTAATTCTAAATTATATATAAATACTCTTGAAATAATATTTCTGATTATTTTTAATAAAAATAATCAATGAAAAACCACTTATTTTTATTTATCTCAAACACATTTTCCTTTGTACCAACTCATCCACAAAATTGGATACCCCTCCCTTGATTTCAATATGAATGAATTTCTGGTATTTTTTTTATGATCCAAAATGAATGAATTATCCAAAAGTCCAAAGGTGTATTAATTAATTTTATCAAAATTACCCTTCTCTTTAACGAGTCTTCTCCCAACATTGACTATCTATTGTTTTAAGGAAAGTATGAAAAGAGCCAAAACAATAATATTGACAAATTACCCTTTAATTAATATGTTTAATTAACATTATTAAGAGATATGTCAGTGCCCCAGCCCTTAAAAATCATTTATTTTGGAACGGAGCTAGTAGAGTGTAATTTTGGACTAGGTTTGTAGTTGTAGCATAGGGAGAAATCTATCCGTGCAAGTTGATCAGATAATCTCAGATGTTAATCTCTCGTCTCCCAATATTTTGTTTTCACCTGCTTAATTAAGATCTCACTCGAATTTGATCTCTCCGGTGAAAAAAGCTCTGACCAGTTGCATTGCAGCTAAAGGTCAGCTTCATTTTCTCGACTTTCATCTATAACATCAATTGCAATAGTTTATTTTATATAGAACATATATTAATTGGAGTTGTTGGTTTATACCTGTGTAAATATTAAAATCGAAATGGTTTTCTGGGTAATGATAAATTTAGGTGTTCTGTTTTTCTACTGGATTATGTGCATTTGTTGGTGAAATTAGTGCATAGTCAACTTGGGTGTATAACATCAATTATAACATTTTATTTCCCTAAATTTCAAGCATTTTCATCGCGGAAAACATTTATCAATTGGAGCTGTTGTTTTATGCCTGTGTAAATATCAAAATTGAGATGGTTATTTGGACTTCAGGTAGTGAAAATTTAGGCATTCTGCTTCTACCGGATTATGTGCATTCGTTGTTGAACATTGGCGAATTTCATTCTTTATTACTGCTTATTTTAAGTGACATTATACCCAGCTCCCAGTAGCTTTTTCTTGTTGAACCATCTATTGTTGAAATGTTATTTGGTTGAAATTGATTTGGACCAGAATAATTAGTTAATCCTGTAATTACTACTAATTGAGATATGAATTTACCAAAAAAGAGACTTTTGGGTATTAAAATAATCAAAAGACGACTGCATCTTTCTCTTACCCTGCTAGTGAAATTAGTGCATGCTTAATTTAATCTATATTCTATAACATCAATTAACAGCTGATTCATGTCAAATTTCATGCATTTTCAACACGAAAAACATATATTAATTAGAGTTGTTGGTTTATGCCTGTGTAACTATTGGAATTGAAATGGTTTATTGGACTTATACAGCTGTGTAGGTAGTTAGAATTCAAATGAGAGCTACTGAAGTATGGCTCCCTCTAAAGTAGGTATAGCTTACTGCCATGGTTTTAGAAGAGAATATAGGAATGACATGACTTGTTTCCTCTTCTGAATATATACGCCACGATATAGTTAGAGAGCTCCAACTCTGTATGTTTGTTTTCACTAATTCATCATTAAATACTTGAGAAGCTCTAACTGCAAATAGGAAAGTTGTTCTTTTTAAAGTGCATGATATTAGATCTAGAATAGGACTGACCCTGTGATTTTAGTTGTAGACGTCGTAGATCTAAGCCCGGATATGTAGATAATAAGTGAATTGTTTTATATTTCAATTATATCAATGGTTTGAGCACATAATTTTCTTGCTAAATTGGTCTTTCTTAGCTTTCATTTAGCAAATTTGGATAAGTAACGTTGCTCATTAAAGTTGTTTTTTGTTCACCCCAGCCTCCCCGCTATATTTTATTTATTTTTTTGTATAGTTTTAATATGATGAATCATTTTTGAGCTTATTATTTCTCATTCAAACATACTAGTAGCTACTATTAAATAAAGATCTTTATCTAACCTATTGGACGATTAATTGATTCTTTTCCAATTAAAAGTTCTAGTGTTTTGTTGTTTCAATATTTTGCTAAATCAAGGATGTCTATATAGTTTTAAAAAAATTAATGTTCTTTTTTTCCCTTCATAATTGTTGTTGTTATTGTAGTATTCGACATAAAATCATTAACTTCACATAATAATATTATTATTTATAATGATAAGAATAGGCTTAAGTTAATAAGATTAGCCATTTACTTGCAATAAATTACCTTTGATGTTGTTATAAAAACTTTATATATTAATACGAGATTTGAGTAGCTTAAGTCAAGGTTTCAAGATATTTCTACTGTTAAAAAGTAAGAAGCTTTTCTATATTTCTTTCTTTTGTTTTTATAAAAAATGTTTATTTATTTCTTTCTATAATCTTCAATATTGTCTAAGCGGAAATAAAATTATAAATTTCACTAGTAGAAATTTTTAGGCCTCAAAATTTAGCGGGCCTAAAGCAAACTTGAGTCGCCTCTGTGTTAAATGTTTCCTAGTGACAAGTAGTTGAGGACATGCTTTAGTCATGTTAATACATTTATAGCCTGTTTGGCCAAGTTTTTTTTCCTCCAAAAGTACTTATTTTTTCAATAAGTACTTATTTTAAAAAATTAAGGTGTTTGGCTAAACTTTTGGGAGAAAATAATTACTTTTGGGGAGTAGCAGAAGTAGTTTTTCAGAAGCTAAAAAAACAGTTTTTACCCAAAAGCACTTTTTTCAAAATTACTTTTGAGAAAAATACACTTAGAAACACTTTTTAAAAGCTTGATCAAATACTAATGACTGCTCAAAAGTACTTTTTAAGTTAGTAGGCCAAACACAAACTTCTTTTCGCGAAAAGTACTTTTAAAAAAAAATACTTTTTAAAATAAGCTGATTTTAAAAGCTTGGCCAAAACAGGCTATTAATTTAGATCTTGTGCTTCCTAAGAGTCTTTTTAGTTGTATTAGACCCCTCGGACTCCTATGTCATAGTCAAAATGTAAATCATTTTTTTGCACGGATTATCCTTTAAAGATGTTGGTCTTTAATTTTGGTCCCACGAATTGTTGGTCTTTAACTTTTGTCCTTCGCTTAAAAATGTAGCTAAAAATATTCCGTGGTTTTGAGTTCGAACCTTCGCTCAGTTAAAAAAAAAAAAAATCGGAAGGCAAGGCGTCGTGAAAATTCTACTTTATAAGGCAGAATCTGCCTTGAGAAATTTTGCAAGACATATTTTTTTTATTTTTTTTAACTCTACTGGAATTTTAAATTTTTTTTTGCCCGAATAGGCCTAATGTTGGTACGAAACTCTGCTTGCAATTTTTTTTTTGACTGAGCAGGGATTCAAAACCCAGGCACTCGGAGTAGTTTAGGCGAAGAGAAAAAATTAAAGACCAGCAATTTGAGGAGCAAAATTAAAGACCACCCCCGAATAAGGGTAATCGTGCAAATTGCCCAATGTAAATAGGGAGCACAATATTATTCTCTCTATTTCAATTTATGAGTCTTACTTTTATTTTTTTATTTTAGCTTATTTCAGGAAAAAAATGTTACTTTTTATAACTAGTACTTGTCTTGTCCAAATTTATATGAAATCTTCGGAATACCAGGATTAGAACACTTAATTTTAACTATAAATTTTGGTATACATTCTATGATTTTGTTAAAATAAAACTTCCTTATTTGAAATTACACTAAAAGTAGTACAAGTTAATATAGCTAATGATTCAAAATATTTAAGAAAAAGTTTGAGAAAATTAACTATTTGACTCCTCAAACAGTGACACCTCCACATGAAATGGGACGTAAAGAGTGGTAACTCTTTAATTTCAATATTCTGCATGTCATATTTAAAACCACAAGATCCAAAAGTCGTCCTTACTTTCTTTAATTTTGTATCCATCCAAACTAAAACATATAAGAGAACAAAAAATTGAAGAATGAGCAAACAAGGTCTTGTCGGACTTATAAATCGGCCCTGAACGTATGTCGAAAAGCACGTATAAGTTGTCGCGAATTAGCTAATTTTTGAGGATTTTGACGGTAAGTCTTCTGAAATTATAAAAATGAATAAGTATGAATTAAATACTTATTTATTTAATTAACTAATTTTTTATGGAATTTCTGGCGGCTATCCTTCCACAAATCCATTAGAAACTTATTCAAATAATTAATTATTAATTGAATATTTATTTATTTGATGGCCATTCGTTGAATGTTATTTAAATAAATAATTTTTAATTGAATAATAATTTATTTATTTAACGAATTTTTGACATTGTTTTCTAAGGGCTGGCCCGCGAATTCCGGAGTAATATATTCCCACGAATTGGTGCCACTAAATACGTTTTCAACGTACTTCGGTGATTATTTGCCCATAACATAGTATTTTCTATTACTACAGTGATCGTTAGAAATATTTGTTTACATTCGACATATCTTCATTTATTAGTAATGCTAACAAATATATCTATTCAGAAAAAGGCAATTGAACTTCAGGTAATTTTGGCAGTAGTTGTAATAACTAAGTTTATTTAATCGGTAATTTTCAAATGAGTTGATCGATTAGCTTTTTATTTATTTATTTATTTATTTAACCAAGTAAGTAGTTATGTACAGGCTATTCCATGGAACTCTAGGAACAGTTCTCTCATGAAAAACCCAAAATAAAAACCTACGAAGTTCAAAAAATGCTAAGCTATCAGTAATCCAAGTATAGCACCTTCCAGGAAGGGTATATACCTGAATCTCTTCATGTAGCAACACCTCAGCCCCTTAACATGAAAAACTCTTTCTACTGTCTAGAATAGTGATCCAAGTAACTATCCTTTGCCCTTTGATGAACACTTGCAGGATGACCTCCTTCAATCTACCTTACTAGTTCTGCTACACTTGTTAAACCTTCCCTAGTTTCTTTCCAGCCGTCAGATATGGTAAGTTGTTGCTACAAAGAGGAATCCAAGGATATCCCCATAGCTCTCTTGTGTCTAAATTGGGAACAGACATTGATTGGACTTCATGTTCTCAATCCTGAGGTCACCAAGTTCTGTCAAATATGGAAAGAGTAGGAATAACTAAAGTCTAAATGTGCATGAGTTTCTGGTGCATATGAAGTATATAGGACACACTCAACTGGAATTTGGATCCCCGATTTACTTAGAGTCTGTTTGGATGGGCTTATGCCTATAAGCTGTTTGCAAACAGCTTATAAGTTAAAAAAAAAATAAGTTGGGGTAGTCTAACTTATTTTTTTGGCTTATAAGCTGTTTTCAGCTTATAAGCTGCTTCAGATAAGCTAAGTCAAATGGGCCCAATTTTTTTTTTGAGCTTATTTTAAGCACAAAATGACTTTAAGTTGGCCAGTCAAACACTCAAAAAAGCTGAAACAGCTTATGAGCAACTTATAAGCAACTTATAAGCCAATCCAAACGGGCTCTTAGTCGATCCACTGTAGAGAACCTGTTTTGCAGTGCTAGCCAAAATATGAAGTGGTGTTTGGGAACAAGCCCTTTCACCATAATAATCTTCTTCTGATGAGCTTTCGGATACTGTGGTAGCATGTCTTTATATGCATGTTTTATGCTGAACTTTTCCAGAATATTTGTTCAAAATATCCTCAATGTCCAGGGTGCTGTCAACCATTTTCTAGGATCAAATATTTTCCTAACTAGCCAATTGGCTTGCTTTGGAGTCTACATAGTTGCCTAATCTATGTCCTTGATGTAGAAAGAATGACTTCACTTTACCCATAACTTCTCCTTCAACTTAGTCATTGCCCAACTAAGGGTGGGCATAGTTTGGGTCAACCCCAAATTCAAATCAAAATCAGAACTTTTTAGATATTTCGTTTGGATTATGGATTGAACTTTGAATTTTATATTTAAAATTTATGAATTTTGGATTGGATATCAAATTGGAAAAATGACCTAATAATACTAGTTAAGATCCTTTATTACAAAACATAAGGATACTTTTTCTTATTTACAAAATATATCAACAAATTTACAAAACATAACAGATTTGAGCTTTCAAGATACCCACGATTTTGGGCTTAGTTTACGGAAGAAAAAAATCTGATTTGAGGCCCGCGATTTTTGGAACCTGATTTCAGTTTCCTTCTTCATCAAAATTCCTTTTTAATTTCAAAAGTTTCTCTCTCTACACCACTATTTCAAGGTGCAATTTCATTCAAATTTTCATCCTTCACTCAACTTCAATGACGAATTCATCTTCATCAACCCACGAAATTCCTATTGTTAAGGGTATCTCCCGTTTTTTGTTTAGTAAGAGTCAACTTTCAACAATGGTCTAGTTTGTTTGTGTTCTGGGTTCCATTTATTGTGCAAAAAAATGACTAAAATATCTCTCTCTCAACTTCACCCATGATTTCATTCATTTCTTATTTTAAGCTTTTTTCAAGAAGTTGAAAATAGAAGAATCAAGTTAAAAAAAAAACTTCATTGTCAGCCATTAAAGGAGATCGAAGCTCAAATTTGAAAAATTGATTTGCCGCAAATGAACTTCGTTTTGAGTGGGTGCTATCTCAAAAGAACTGGAATGTCAAGGAGAGTTTGAATCTAAATTTTGGGGCTATTTGGGTAAGATTTGAACTAGTTTTGACTGATTTTCAGTCCTAGTTCTTGTGTAGTAAATTGTGGTAATTGTTTAGTTAATTTTAAATGTGCATGAAATATGTATGGGTATGGATATTGTATATATCATATATACAGGTCACCTAAATTCTTTAACAAGAAATTGTGCCTTATTTTTAAAGTTTTAACCTCAATGTATAATATTTTTATAACATGTGAATTTGTATAATATCTGTCAACAACAACAACAACCCAGTGAGTATAATATCTGTCAAATATGTATAAATTGTATGTATTGTGTATGAGTATAAGATTGTCTGTTTATACACTTCTTCCCCCTTTATGTCAAATGTATGTAAACTGTATGTTATATGTATATATATTATATGTTCTGTGTGTAATTTATGAATTACTCATCCACATGTATTGTTCTGTGTATAATATTGTTGATTGTAGGTATTTGAGAGCGATAGCGATACCAATAGACCAAAATCTGATATTCGATTGTTGGTTATAATGATACTAGAATTAGGGTATGGAGATTTACTAGTGACAAACTATGAAGATTTGGATTATATAATCAAGAAGATAAGGGAGAAGAAGAGATTGCCAAGATCACTCAAAAAGCTGTTGAAGAAGACATGGATATTCAAGATCACATGTTTACACCATAGCAATATATATACTACTTTCATTCAGATTCCATGACACTGTATTATAAGTGTATTCCTTATGTATTCAAATCAATTGTTTACTGGCGTAACAATAGTGGTAAAAGAACTCACCAAATGTATTATATTTATATGTAATATGTATATAATGTGTATAATATAAAGGTGGATTGAGGTAAATATTCTATCAAAGCTGTATTATAATTGTATTTTAACTTTGTATGTCGTTGTTGTTGTATTAAAGTTGTATGAATATTGTATGAAAGTTGTATACAATGTTTTTGTAGTTGTATTAAATTTCCAGAAACCAACATGATCATTATACAAAATTTATATAATTATATACATATTTCATATAGAATTTATACAGATGTTGTACACGAAATTGTGAGCGAGATTCGAAGCCCTAAGTAAGATTCGAAACGTGATTTTTCTAGAAACCTAACATGGACTTTATACAAAATTTATTCATCCATATACATATTTCATACCAATTTTATACAATTTTTATACACGAAATTTGATTTTTTTCAGAAAGCTAACATGAACTTTATACAAAATTTATGCAGTCATATAGATATTTCATACCGATTTTAGACAATTTTTATACATGAAATTTGTTTTTTCCCAGCAACCTAACATGAGACTTTATATAAAATTTATAAAGTTATATACACATTTTATACCGACTTTATACAATTCTCATATCGATATAATATGTCGAGTTAAATATTGTATCAAAATCGTATTCAAACTGTATTTCATATTGAAACTGTCCAAACCATGAAAGAAACATTCAAACTGATAGAGATTTACATTTCAACATTGAATTTACACCATAAAGTTCACAACTACAACAACATATTTGAGAATATAACGGTTTAATCTTAATACAGGAGGTCAAGATCCAATCACAACTTTTATACCAATCTTACTCTAACTTTCTCATTAGTAATTGGAAACTAAAAGATTGCCAAGACCTTATGCTTCTGTGCTGGTTTGCAGGTTTCTCACTAACATCACTTGGAAGGAGAGCGAATGAGGAGAATCACCCCTATTCAGGATAGGTGACATGAATTTTCATTTTCTTACATTTTAAGTGAGTTGGGCATCTGCTTCAATCTCTCCAACATGTATCTTATTGTTAGGCTAAAATGACCCAAATATACTCTTAACATGATGTGATATTGTTCGATTTGGGTCAAGCCCGCACGGTTTTCTTCAAAAGGCCTCATACCATTAAGAGTATCCAGCTCCTTATAAGTAGTTCCTTTTTCTTTTCAGCCACCAATGTGGTACTTTATTCGCACACCCAACAATCTCCCCCTCGAACTAAGCCGGGCATGACGTGATATTGTCCGCTTTGAGTCAAGCCAGCTCGGTTTTCCCCAAAAGGCCTCACATCATTAACAATATCCAACTCCTTATAAGTAGCTCATTTTTCTTTTCAGCTACCAATGTGGTACTTTGTTCACACACCCAAATCTTATTGATCCCTTTTCAGCCCTGCACACATTATTAAATCATCAGCAAAGCATATATGGATCAAATTCAGCTTCACACACCTAGAATGATAATTGAAGTTAGGCTGCAGTCTTAATTACTTAAGGGATCTTTTCAAATATTCCATTGTCAACACAAACAAGTAAAGGGGACACGGGATCCCCCTTGTCTGAGACCTCTTTTTGCTTGGAACATAGGAGTTAGTCCATAATTTATCAGAATGGAATAACTTACGGATGTCACACACACCATAATCCATTCCACATGTTTCTGAGGTAGCCCAAACTCTAGTAGCACCATTCTAAGGAAAGGCCAATTTTATGGAATAATAAGTTTTCCTAATGTCAATTTTAATGAGGCACCGTGGAGAAACTCTTTTCCTAGCATAACCTTTTAGCAGCTCACGAGCAATTACTACATTATCTAATATAGATCGATTAGATATATAGAAAAGTTTGTTCCTCCATTATAATTTCACAGAATCTCTTTATGGGAGGTTCTAGCAGTGAATAATTTGGATATTACACTGAGATGAGTGAAGCTAACTTGGGGAAATTGGACTATGTATATCATGAACTTAATATAAAAGCATGTACATAGACATGGCAAATGCTTAACATTAAATATAAATATGAGATAAACAAAAGGAATCGAATTACTTGAAAATATGTTTGAATGTGTGTTGCGTTGATCAAGGATGATGTCCATTCTGTACAAAAAGAATCTTATATATAGAGTCTAATATATATTTACTATTGATCTGTAACGAAATCCTTTGACATACCCAGAGGCAGAGCCACATTACAGCTGAAGGTTCATCCGAGCCCCCTTCGGCGGAAAATTACATTATTTATATATGGTTAAAATTATTTTTTATGTATAAATAGTAAATGTTGCACCCCTTGAGCTTTTTCGTGTGTTTACTTCTTCATATTTTGAAGAGATAATTACCCACAGATACCAACCAGTCATCTAGTTTGTCATTTTTAGCTTAACTACCCACTTATTACTTTTATGTACTGCTCGGCCATCTACTTTGCCTGGATTTTAGCCAACCCTTTTTCCCCCCAAAACCCAATTCCCATTTCATCAAAAGCGAGGCAGTTTTCCTAGGAGCCGAAGGCGGTGAAACTATAAACAGTAAAATACCACAAATAAGAAGCTTACTTTGGAGAAAGAAAGGGATTGGTTGGTTTCGTGGCACTCAACTTAAGTATCTAATCTTCACTTTTCCTTTTTTTTTTTTTTTTAATAAAAAGCTCTTTCATTTTTTTGGTAACTAATCATTTGATTAATCACCAATTAATTCTTTAAGGCCCCAGCTAAAATACATCTCAGCTTGCTGTTCATATATGTACTATATCACTATTACATCACTACTGCATTAGCTATTAACAGATCCTAAGCTCAGTATATTAAAAAGTAAGCTGCTGTAGTACGCTTCTAATCCTCTCTGATGCTCTAACATTGCAATTGCAAGCTATTTCTCTGGCTAGGCTATATGGTTCCCTCTCTGATTGCTCGAACACTCTGGTATTTCTTGACTTGTGTTGTGTTGGACTTTCCTTTGGTCAGCTTCCAAATGTCTTGTTGCCTTAAGTTGCCTCCCGGTGGAAAGTGTGCACTTTGTTGTACCCATTGCATCAGCCTTTGCCATAATCTCTTTGTTTCCAGAAATAAGTGTTCACTGGTTTCCCTTGTATCTCCACATAGTACACAATCCAAGTTTACATCAATTCCTCGTTTGGCTAGTCTATCTGTTGTATTCAAATGGCCATGCAGGTACACCCTTGCTTTTGGTCTGGCCTCGTTTTTAAACATCATGTGCTTCCAAGGGACTTTGAGATGATTACCTATCAACTGTAAATACATATGATTGATTCTGATTTTTTGTGTTGTTGGGTTCCTTTATATTTGTTGGAGAGTGACTCTAGTTTCTATGATCTTTCTTACCATCCAACTGGCTTGGTTTGGTATGGCATGTTCAACCTGGTCATCCTTCACATGTATCCACCTTATCCACAATTTACCCTCCTTATTCTTAATATAAAAAACTATTTCTTCAAGAGAGGAAAAAAAATTCATCCGTTCTCGTGTTTATATCAGATCAATATGTGTTTTCATACAATTATTATTCATTAATATATATTACTTTTCCCGTCTCAATTTATGTGATATATTTTTCTTTTTAATTTGTCCAAAAAATAATGATATATTTGTATATTTAGAAATAATTTATCATGTTTAAACTTTGTTTTACATTATTTATACATTAAATATAGTATATAAGAATGCATATATATATATTTATTTATTTATTTATTTAACTTCTTAATAAGCATGAGCCCTTGAACGACCAAAGGCACTTCCGTAATTGTAACTGTGATGAGACCCATTGATAATGGTACACCTGTGGGCCTTTTAAGTCATCACGTGGTATTGCCAAAAGCCCAAAATTACTTGTTGCCTCTCCCATTTGACTCACTCATACAGGGGCAAAATGGTAACTTGCATACTAGATATTTGTTTCCAAACACACTGCAAGATTCTAGAATGATCTGCCATGTGAACCCACCACCAAAACTCCGACAATAGCTATCTGAAATCAAACCATCGTCTCCTCTGTTTCCCACCGAAGCTCTACAAGAAAAACCCAGCAACTAATTCATCCATGTCTTGTCAATCACCACTGACCACCGTCCACCGAATCACCACCCAGTAATCACCCATCTCAATCATATCTTCGAAACAGAGGTTCTTCCATTAATTTTGCCTTTTGCTTGTAATACTAATATTTGTGGGTTGCAACTGGATTCCACCGTTTCACACTCCTCCCCGACTTGTCCATTGATCCTTCTTCTTTATATATATATAATGTATAATAAGGATGTATATGTAAAATTACAAAAAAAGTTAGAGCAATTTAAATATAATTATACAACTCATATACATTATCTATACAACGATGATATAGTCCTGCTGCAAACTAGATACGTGGACTATATATATACATTATCTATACACTAATGATACAATGAGTTACTTTGATCGAAAACTAGACGTGCAAGTCGCATATATGGGTTATTTCCCTTATTTTGAATCCCTTATCGCAAATGCTAGCTCCGTCACTGGACATACCTCTTTATGAGAAATTTTGATACATCAAAGAAAACAGCATTTATTTCGAGGATTTTTTTTTTTTTTTTGTGAAAAACGTTTTCCTTGGTGAAAAACATCCTAAGTACATAATAGGATACTATTCCCTGTGTCTTATAACATGTGTTTTTTTTTTTTTTTTTTTTGTTTCAAAATAAGCGATGTTTCATAAATTTAAGAGGACATAATTTTTTTTTTCAATTTTACCCTTACTTAAATGTATAGAGTTTTACATACTTAAGAAAATTATTAAACAACTCCTAATTTATGTGATATATTTTTCTTTTTAGTTTGTCTCAAAAAGAATGTTTTTTTCTCTTATCCCCTGATGGTTGTTTACCGTGGTTCATTAATGTATGGTTTTTTATAAAACTATGTTTGTATTCATCGTTCTTAAAATTATGTGGTATGGTATTGTAAACCCGTTGTAATTCTGTGATTACGTATTTCATTTTTCCATTATACCCCACCCTCCACCACCCTACAACTCACTCTTACCCCACCTCTACCCCTACCCTACCACCCACCCCCACCCCACAGACCACCCACCCGACCCCCACCCTCAACCACCTCACCCCTCTGCCACCCACCCCACTCATCACCCTAATCACCACTACCTCTACCCACTACCCCTCACCACCACTCAACCTCACCCCTACCCTCCCCTCCACCACCCACTACCCCTTACCACCACCCAACCCCATCCCACAACCACTCACTACCCTCATCCCATAACTACCCACCCCCACCACTCCTACCCAAAATCTACTTATTTTTTAAAGTTCCTATTTTATCCTTTACCTGAGTTTTATTAATAAATATAAATTAATTTCTAACTAAGAGTTAAGAGTATTTTAGTAAACTTATAAGTTATTATACAGTACCATACCGTCAATTACAAATGTTATTAAACCACAACAAACGATACAGTCTATCCAAACATTGTGTTCATTAATACAGTACAATACAATAAAACACCATATTGTATCATATCATACTGTACATTAATGAACCACAGGAAACAACCATCCAAACAGAGTGTTAATGAAATGATTTACATGTACAAAAATGCCCATGACATGTTTTAGACCACAAGTTTCAAAAGTCTTACATTCTTTTTTAAACTCCTTGCTTAGTTAAATTATATTATATAAATTAGAACGGAAGAAATACTTATTTTTCAAGATATTTAACTAAGGATAAATTAGTAAAAATACTTCTTATTTTCTGAAAGTTCTTGAGAGGCGTGCTTAAGCTAAAAACACGAAAATAGAGGTAGTAAGTGTGAAATTTTGGACAAGGTTTGTACTCTGTAGCATAAGGAGACACCTATCCGTCCACGTGGGTAACAAGATAATCTCAGCCGTTGATCTCTCGTCTGGGAAATGAGTAAAAATGGCGTAACCGAAGTTCACGAACTCCCAGTATGTTATGTTTTCACCTAAAATGCTCCATTAAGAGAATTTCACCGCTCCGGTGAAAAAAGCTCCGATCCGTTTCGCCGCAGCTACAGGTCAGCTTCCTTTTCTCTTCCACGCCGGTGGAATTAGTTTATTTCCTCAGATTTCATGCATTTTCAACACGAAAAATATATATTAATTGGAGCTGTTGGTTTATGCCTGTGTACAATATCAAAATTGAAATGGTTATGGAAAATTTAGGTGTTTTTCCTGTCTACCAGATTATGTGCATTGCTTATGAACATTGTCCAACTTAGTTCTTAATTGCTGCTTATTTAAGTGAAATTAATTTATTTTCTCAAATTTACATGCATTTTCAACATGAAAAACATATATTAATTGGAGCTGTTGGTTTATGGTTGGGTAAATATCAAAATTGAAATGGTTTTTTAGACTTACAAAGCTGCATAGGTAGTGGAAAATTTAGGTGTTTTTGTTTTCTACTGGATTATGTGCATTTGCTGATGAGCATTGGCCAATTCAGTTCTTAATTGATGCTTATTTAAGTGAAATTAGCTTATTTCCTCAAATTTCATGCAATTCCAACATGAAAAATATGTTTTAATTGGAGCTGTTGGTTTATGCCTGCGTAAATATTGAAATTAAAATGGTTTGTTGGACTTAAACAGCTGCACAGGTAGTGGAAAATTTAGGTGTTTTTCGTTTCTATTGGATTATGTGCGTTCGTTGTTGAACATTGGCCAATTTAGTTCTTAATTACTGCCTATTTTAAGTGAAATTGGTTTATTTCACCAAATTTCATGCATTTCCAACATGAAAAACATGTATTAATTGGAGTTGTTGGTTTGTGGCTGTGTAAATATTGAAATTGAAATGGTTTGTTGGACTTAAACAACTATGCAGGTAGTGGAAGGTGTTTGTTTTCTACTGGATTATGTGCACTCGTTGTTGAACATTGGGCAATTTAGTTCTTAATTACCATTTTTTTAAAGTAAATTTATGCCTGACTCCCACTAGCTCTTTTTCTTGAACTGTTTCTGTTGAAATGTCACTTGGTTGGAATTGAATTGGAGTAGAATAATTAGTTTATCTAATCACTTTTAATTGAGATATGAATGTCCAACCGGTTGCACAAAAAAAGTGGTTTTTGGATCTTGAAATAATGAAAAGAGTCAAAAGACGACTGCACCTTTCTCTCCTCCGCCGGTGAAACTAGTGCATGCTCAACTTTTGTCTATAGCATCGATTATGACAATATGCTTTCTAAAATTTTGTGCATTTTCAACACTAAAAACATATATTAATTGGAGTTGAACGTTTATGCCTGTGTAAATATTGAAATTGAAATGGTTTATTGGACTCAAACAGCTGCGCAGGTAGTGGAAAATTTAGGTGTTTTATTTTCTACTGGATTATGTGTGCATTCGTTGTTGAGCTTGAATATTGGGGAATTTAGTACTTATCTTAAGTGAAATAATACCTGGCTCCTAGTAGCTCTTTCTTTTTGAATTGTCTTTTGTTTAAATGTTAATTGGTTGGGATTGATTTGGAGAATAATTAGTCCATCTAATCACTTCTAAAGAAGAAAAAACTGGCCTGAGCTTTTCCAATTTGCTTTATAAATCTGGGCTGCAGTGTTTGCTTTGAATAAAACAAGGACTAAGCCTCAAGCCCAAGTAAGTTGGGATTCGATGTATGGATCCTCAACGTTTGCTTTGAACAAATTGCTCAATCCAAAAGATTCATTCTAATCATTACACAACACGTTAGTGAGTCACACATGATATTGAACTGCAACAGAAAAAAATAGTAAATTTTAAAATTACTCCCTCTGTCCAATTTATGTGACACTCTTTCCTTTTTGGTCACTCCCACATAGAATGACACCTTTCTAAATTTTGTAACAAGTTAACTTTAAACTTCCCATTTTACCCTATGCTTTCTAGCCACACAAATATATATGGCTTATTTTGGACCACAAGTTTGAAAAGTCTTCCTTTCATTCTTAAACTCCGTGCCGAGTTAAACATCCTCACATAAATTTGGACGGAGGGAGTATTGGTTTATAGCACAAGCCAATCACCACTATCTTTTAAATAAAAGTATAAGAATCTGTCAGTCTCTTTTACAATTTGAGAACTAACGCAAATCCATCAGGAAATTTCATCAAACAATCCTTGCTAACTTTCATTTTTACACTGTTTCAAAACAAATATCACTTTTTATATATAGTAATTTCTTAACTCCAATAACTTATATGGTATGTTTGAGATCACACGATTCAAGAATATTGGGTATATTACACACATCTTCATCACATAATTCAAAAATCTTCATTAAATAAGACACATAAAATAAAACATGATATTCCATAACAATAGAAAAGAAAACAGTCAATTTAATATTATTGCTGAATAGCACTATTCTTTCAAAAAATATAAAATATAACAATCTTTCAATCTCCTGACAAAAATCATCACAAGATTTCATCAAACATGACCCTTTTTAATTAACTTGAATTTAAGATTCGAAGACCTAGGATCCCAATACAATCCAATCTCATCATCAACCCCCAATCCACGATCCTTAAACAAATCTACACACATGAGTGCGTAGTTCTCATTAGGCAGCATCTCAATAAAAGTCCCTTTAGAACGATAATTCTTAGGGTGGTTCTCTTCAGTTACATCCCATAAATCAATATGCTTCCTGTGCCCGAACGTTACAAATTTGGCTGTGTCCAACGTCCAGTACCGAAAAACGTGCTCGAAAATGTCCGCGAACGGCAGCACCAGTATCCCGACGGCCGCCTCGTAATGCGTGACAACCTTTTTGATCTGCCATGGGTTCTGCTGGTCTATGACCGGGGCTGAGTATATGTCCCATATTTCTACCAAGCGACGAGTCACCAGCCACGGGGCGTTACTCTCTTTGCATGCTTCTTCTTCAGCTTTTGATGGAATGAAATTATATAAGAAAGTCTTCTTCATATTACAACAACAATGCGGGATTTTGTATTATGAAGAAGACTTTTGAAGGGGGACTACACTTTTGAAGGAGGACTGCATCTAAATAATAGAAGAATGCGGGTAGCAATTTATAGGGATTTTGGTATTAAATGCGGATTATATAAATCTATAGATGATTTGAAAATGTGGGTAGTGATTTTTTGTTATTAAATGCGGAAAATTATATAAATCTATAGGTGATTTTTAATGTGTAGGATTACATAATTAAGGTCCGACTTATGATTCTTTCTTTGTGTAGTATTGTACACCAATATAAACATTATTAGGAATTAATTGAATGTCTTCTTAAACTGTGATTAGTCCTATATATTTTAAAATTTTCGCGTCACTTTCCTAGTACAACTAGATTTGTTGTATCATGTACTTAAGAGGTTTATTAAAAGGTAATTACAGGTAATTCTATTTTAATAATTAAAAAATTACAGATAATTCTATTAATACTATTGATAATATAATTTATAATAAATGATAGCTAACCGGTTATAATAAATTAAATTACACTGATGACCAGACGTGTCTCGTGCACAAGCAGGTCACTTAAAATGTGATTGCAGGTAATTCTATTTAATAGTATTGAGTAATATGTATAATACATTATAAGTAACTGATGTTTTAAATTACACTGATGATATACGATATTTGATGTATCTCGTACACAAGCAGATTATTTAAAATGTAATTTCAGGTAATTCTATTTAATAATATTAATTAATATAATCTATAATAAATAATAACTAACCAGTTATAATAAATTAAATTGCCGTGATGATGTAGAAAATTAATGCATTGTCTGTGCATATAACTTAAATCCGTTTTATAATGAGTTGATAAACTTTTAATGGAGATCTACAGTACATTTTAATCGCTTGTGATAAAGTTTGAAGTGTTTGAAGCACTAATTTATATGTAATGGTTACCTGAATAAGTATAATCTTATAAAAATTAATTATTTTGCTAAAATATGTTTAATATCATTACCAAGTATGTAGTTAACTTAAACTAAATAATTGGGCTACTCCCTAATTACTATTCGAGAATTTTTAATTAATTGGTTTCAATGTTACTTAGGCAGCTTACCACTATGAATGGTATTCCATTTTTTTTTTGGTCACTACCCAGTGTAATCCCACAATAGTGGGGTCTGGGGAGGGTAAGATGTACGCAGCCTTACCCCTACCTGGGTAGGGAGGCTGTTTCCGATTGACCCTCGGCAACCCTCCTCCTTTATCCGGGCTTGGGACCGGCAATGTGAGCGAGCTCACACAGGCGGAGTTAAAGATTGGAATTTGAAGTCATTGTAGTTAAGGAACTGATTCATTAATATGTTAAACTTTGAAGTTCCATTCACAATCACATACTCCCCCCGGTTCAAATTGTAACAGTTTATTTTCTAAAATTTCATGCATTTTCAACACGAAAAACATATATCAATTGGAGCTGGTGGTTTATGCTTGTGTAAATATCGAAATTGAAATGGTTTATTGGACTTACAAAGTTGCGCAGGTAGTGGAAAATTTAGGCGTTCAATTTTCTCCCGGATTATGTGCATTCGTTGTGAACGTTGGAGAATTTAGTACTTAGGATGTGTTCAGTATGAAGGAAAATGTTTTCTTGGAAAATATTTTCGGAAAATAAAAATAAGTGGATTTTTTTCTTATTTTCTTGTGTTCGGCACACAACCAAAAAAATTACCCCAGACAAATATTATGGGAGGTAGGGGTGAGGGGTGGTGGGGTGAAGATGAGGTCTGTTGGAGGGGAACTTGTTTTTCCTACTTCCATTAGGGAAGTCATTTTCCTCATTTTAAGGAACTTGTTCTCCTAGAGAAAATGTTTTCCAAAAAACTTGACTAACCGAACAATGGAAAATTGGAAAACATTTTCTGGAAATTGTTTTCCTCCATACCGAACACATTCTTAATTACTGCGTATTTTAAGTGAAATTATACCCGGCTCCCGATAGCTCTTTTTTCTTGAACTGTCTTTTGCTGAAATGTTCCTTGGGTTGAATTGGCGTGGACTAGAATAATTTGGCTATCTGATAACTAATTGAGATATGAATATCCACTCGGTTGCACAAAAAAAGTGCTTTTTGGGTATTTAAATAATGATAATACGGCTGCACCAGCTTGAAATTTTGGTAATATTGCCACGTAGAAAAGCTTTAGGATTTTCCTGTGAAGATTTAACAAAACTTAATAAAGTCTAAACTTTCTCTGCGACTAGTATGTGGGTTTTTATTACTTGACCTTTACAAGGTGAAAGTCTCCCAATCTGTTCTCAGTGGGAGCTCCGCCTATCAAGTGTTTGGTCCGCAACTATATTGCATGTTACCACCTTTCAGACTCTGCCCATTTGATAGTATATAAAAAGAATAACTGACCAAAGCTTTTCCAATTTGGTTTATGAATATGGGCTGCAATGTTTTCTTTGAATACAACAAGGACTACGCCTCAAACCTAAATACGTTGCGGTTCCATATATGAATCCTCAGCGTTCGCTTTGAATGACTCAGTAATTTTTGGCTGCACGATTGTTTGCTCATTCTTTACCATTGTGTTTCAATTAATTAATATTAATTTTCCATGCTGCAACAGGTTCAAGGAAATCAAGAGATCCAAAAAAAATTGAGGTTCAAGGAAATCACTGTCTTACGATTTTGGTGCGGCACATAAGAGACAATTCTCTAGCTTTCAACCCCTCCAATTTCACATTAAAATGGTATACATATGAATATTTAAGGTGTATGGTGCTATTCCTTTGCTGCATTCTTAATCATTCTTTGTTTTACTCTAGTGTGAATTACCAGATAGTGAAAATTCTTCAAAGCCCGAAGGTGCGAGTGGAATCATGCCTAAAATTGAAGATCCATATTGCGAATTTCCATCTATATACACATATACAACCCCTGTGGGGGTAAGGATAGATACTTTTCTGAGTTTTCAACTCCTTGGTAATATTTTTGTTGCAACGTTTATACAAGTTCGAGATGTATGCTGCCTTGGTAATCTGGTTTAGCGTCCAGGTGGTAGTATTGATATTCATCACCTCTGTGATCATCTCATTTTCTGATGCTAATGCATCTGTAGGACAATGTTGCGAGCTCATCAGCCAGCAACATGAGGTCATCTCTTCTGACCATGGGTTTTAAGGCAGCACTTGTTGATAGAGCAATTGAGGAAAATGGTACATAGTAGACAATTAACTTCTGTTTTTATCTGTTGCGAGATTGTGTTGGTAAATAATTTTCTATTGAATCTTGGAGAAAAAGTACCAAGTTTACCACCTAAAAAAAGGAAAAAGAAAAAGAATACCAACTCATAGATTTTGTTTAAAAGTTTGGTTGTTATTACAGTTGAATAATTTTAGACGGGATATTTTCTTTTCAATCTAGGTGAAGACAATATGGACTTGTTACTGGAGACTCTTTGTGCAAATTCTGTAAGTAACTATTTCTAATGTATGGTACTTCTTGTTCTTCTTTGATGCTGCTCATTTACTGCATGAAATAATGTATTCATCTATGTTGCTCGGACTCTTCAGAAATGTCGACGGTTGCGTGTGGGATTCTCCAAAAGTAGTGCATTTTTGGAGAATCCGACACGGTTGCGGCAACATTTTTGTAGATTGCGAGCAACATAGGTATTCATGCAAAGTGTTACTCCTCTTTGTGTAACTGTCTAGCATCCTCAAGACATTTTAACTTCTGGCAACTTAAAACTTCTTATCACAATTCTCTTAGTCTATCAAGAAGTTAGACAAATAAAAATACTTCTTCTTGGGTCCTCAGTGTCTAGTTAGGTAACTTTTAAGTGCCCCTCTACAGGTGTTTGCTTATGGTACTAATAAAGTGAGCGGTACTTTTGGCAAAATGTCAGCAATACTTTCTGAGTCTTGGGTTATCTACAGTGCAATTGTTCTTCAGACCATAAACAGCGAAAATGGAATATGTTGGTCTATCTCCCTAATTGAATGTGTATATTTCCCTTTTGGTTTGCCACAAAATGCTGTCCAATCATTAAAAGGTCAAGACATATATACACTAAAAAGTTACAGGGGCCCACTGTTGGCCTCTCAATACAATTTTTCTCAATTCTCTATTTTTTTCCTTTCAAAAACAAAAAAAAAGTAAAAGTATTTCTATGAGCCCACAAGTTCACAAAGCAAATAAGTAATTCACTTTTTCAATTTTTCTCTTAAAAACATCATCCAGAGTCAAACTTAGCTTTGATCCTGCTATTTTCTATAGTTTCTATGCTTTCAGGTTATTTGCTTTTGGTATTGAGTTATTTTGTGATATTATTCCATTTGAAAATGTCTGATGACGAATAATCAAACTTGTAGCTAATGTCATCTATGGCCACAGATTTTTTGCTTCCAGTTATGACACATTTGTGTCATTCCAGAGGCCTCTATACAATCTTTTCTCATGTTTTCATAGGACAGCTTCTGCTTCAAAGAGTTTGCTTATTTTCTTGAGTTTTTCAGTTTTACTCTATTCAAGTTTCTTGTTCTGTTAGGTTAGATATTAGAAACAAAAGGTAGTAGATTTGATGCGTTCAATGAAATATAGTTTCACTTGTGCTAATCACGGATTGCAGAACATTGTGCCACTCAGTTCTTGATTTGCGTCAGAATAACCAGGATTGATTGTGGTTGGTCTGTTTAATAGGATCCTCCTAGAGCAGAATCATCAGATTCTCTGGATAGCTTGTTTGGTGACGACGAGGACATAAACAGTCGTGCCAAGTTTGACGGAGATGTACATATAAAAGAGGTAAAGTAATATGGTTCTACGTGATGTGAGTTATGTGCTTCCTATAAATGTTGGTTACTAGTTACTAGTTTGAAATGAATTGTATTTGAAATGAATAGTAGTTTGTAGTAATTTATGACATATTCATTGTTGAACTGTTATGATGCTAGTATGCGTATGCGTATGCATAATGCTCAATATGGTTTCTTAAGATAGTACATTTTCTAGCTCTACTGATACTAACTCCTTTATCCTTGTGCTCGCCAAGTTTCATAGTTCAGTCAATATAATCGCTTGCCTACTTACTGCATTTGAAGATATGTATTGCTTATGCATCACTATATTGAATCGATGCTGCCGATCATCCCCTGTTTATAGCTGTATGAAAATTGCTGTCAGTAGCACATGATTGGCAAACGTCTATTAGCTGTTGCTTCCACTTTATGTTTGAACTAAAGTGGTGGGTAATTAGATTGAAGGAGCCATCTCAAACTCTGCAGCACTTGTAGTTATTTATAAGAGGGAACTAAATCTTGCTGTCTATGTAGACCTCCTCACCTAGTTCACCATGAAGAATACTATTTTTGATATCTAACTAATAAAGGGGCCAATGAAACATAGCTGCCTTGGAGATAAGGAGGCAAAGTAGATGCAATCTTTGCTACTGGATAGGTCATTTTAGTAATTTTTGTAGATTGGGGAAAAAGTTCCATATTCAATCAGAGATGGATAGAAGAGAGAATCAAGCCGAAGGAAAAAAAATATGTTATTACAATAGGTGGTTTATGCCAGTGAAAGAAGCAACAAAAGAAAAGTCTGTTTCCTTATCCGAAACTATTTCTTTGAACAAAGTTAGAAAGAAGCTCTAAAGAGTATGGTATATTAGTGGTTGGTCACTTTATTTATAAATTGGTACAAGAACGGGCTGTTCACTTTATTTATAAATTGGTCATTACCCCAACTTTTCACACTGATGGGTATTGCTATTTCATACTAGATGCAGACAAAATTGTGTACTCAGACTTATGCATATTGCTCTTCATTCTGTATGTCACTTATAGGAATAAAAGCCATGCAATAAGAACTGCGGGTAATATGCTTTGAGGCTCTCAGCCTGTGTTTTGAGATTATATTAGAATTAAGAAAGATAACGAGGATATGCCTTTTGGGCTGTCTCCACATTTTCCTGTTGCAGGAGCCTGATCCGTGTATTGGAGTTTGTGATGACAAAAGAGTATCTTTATTAGCAATGAGTTTCTCTTTGGATGAAGTTGAATTTGCAATTGGTAAACTTGGTATGTCAAATAACTGTAGCTTTTTGTGCTTTAAAAATGCTCTAGGAATTGTCTTGTAGTATTATGGTTCTCATCTCTTCTTTTCTGGAAAAAGTAAGCAATCATTAAATCATAATCAAAGCAGCCTGGCACTAAGAAAGTGCAAAGGCAGTACACTGGCTAGGGATATGATTGTCATCTCTTAAGCAGAATCCTCCTAACCATGCTGTATAGCTGATAGCGAAGCCTGAGCATGAGTCCATTATACTTCTATTTGTCAATGTTGTAGTGACAGAGAAAGGCTGTTTTCTGTATTAGTTTTCTTAGATTTTGGAACATTGGTCTATCCAGCTCTCCAGCCGATGCAACCATGAAGCAGAAAATAGAGAAAATGGCACCGGAAATCCCTAAAGGCTTGTAAATACGTAATTTAGTCCTTGACGTATGATTTTTCTTTTTAGTCCTTGCATTTCTATTATGTTTATCATAGCTCTTTAGGTAATTTTATTTGCATTTTCTGGCAGGTCACATATGACTTGTGTTACTTCCAGGAACTGAAACTTGAAAATGTAAAGAACTCAACAATCTTAAACGTTTTCTATAAATTTCTGGTTCTTTCCTCTTAATTCTTCCCCACCCCCCCTCCTCATGGGCAGTCCTGCATCTCTCCTTCTGTTCCAAGTCCAAGCCCATATTAGCCCTTACTCCTCTGAGACGTCTCATCTCTCAATTATCATGTTACTTCTCAGTCTACTCCTGCTCGCTCTCTCCCTTCCCAGGTCACGTTGCCACCGAATTTCTTTTTTCTGAGAGAGTTAGCAGCACTCTTATCTATCCTTCTTTACCCATCGCTCCTTAGTGTCTCCCTGCCCTGAGTATGTTGCAGCTTCTCTTCGCTCTACTCCACTACCCTCACCACTCTTGCTCCTTGCAGCAAAGTTGCTTCCTCAAACTGATGTCCAAGCTGGTAGTATGACCATTACAGAGTCCAGGAAAAGTGAAAGTATTAAGTAATCTGTCATTTCCCCATCTCTAAAGTTGTGCCATACAGTCAATTTCGTCACCTACGATGTTTTTATGCGTGCCCCTGTGTAAAAGTTTGATGTGACATTTAGCAAAACCAAATTCAGATGTTCTGTTACTCCTGTAGCCTAGAAAACCTTGCTCTAATTTTGTTCTTTTCTAATCCTGTCTTTAGAGACTATTGAAGATTGTAGCTTCAGTGTCAATGATATGCAAGGAGAGAAGTCCAGGAAATTCTTTGTTCTTTCTCCCTGCTCCTTGTTTCTGCTTTTCTTTTTGTTAACTTGTGAAGGAATTTGGAACATAACATTGAGAAATATTGCAGTATATGTCTGATAGTCCTAGTAAAGCTTGTGAATGCAGGAAGGAGAGATTTCAATGGAGTAATATTACCAATCACCATCGTCATTTAGACTATAGTAGCTCTAGAAAAACAGCACAGGAAATCAAAATCACAAAACAGACCGATTAGCATTAAGTAGAAGTGTAGAACCAAGATGTTCCTTTTTCTTTTCTTCAAAATTGCCTTACCTGAACTTTGAGGGGCGTATGTACAAGGTAAAGTATCGATTTAGCTGAACCTAGTAGCTTTATCACAGACCCTGTATATGTGTTAAGAAATTAACTAAATATGTATAAATATTAAGAAATTTAAGAAATTTGAACCCAGTAACTCAACTTGTCAATTGGCTAAGTGGCTTCCTGGACCCATAAAATTCAAACCCTGGATCCGCCCGTGTGAACTTCTTGTCTTCGTTTTTCTCAATGCGTAGATCATCAAAACCTATATTGCACATATATTTTTCTAGACTTTAGATCATTGATGTTTTAAGTACTTAGGCTGATTCAATCTTGAAGAGCTAAAATAAGAGAAAATGACAGGCCTTTAAAAAGATGCAATGTAGACCCTAAAAATGCGTGTACTCTTTTAGATCCCTCTACTTATATTTCTTCTACTTATTGGCCTTCATAGCATTGGAGCTAACATGTTCATCCATAGCATAACGTTATGTATATGTTGCTTTTACAAGTTCAAACCCAGAATGCTCCACCATTTCTCTCTCTGTCTCTCTGCATATCTACCAATCCAGCTGCCTATCGCCAACTCTTGCTGGGTCTTCCCGGAAAGCAACGTTCTAACTTCCATCTCACTTATATATCATCTTGAACCAGTGACCCGCCCAGGCGCCCACCATTTATCCCTCTCTCAAGTGCCATCAACACCCCATAAGCTGCAGTTATTATATGCCCCTCTTTCTCCAGCCCCTTCCAGGCTGCCTTAGCCCACTCGCACCAACCAATCACAGCCACTTCGTCTCTCTTCTCCTCTACCAAAAGTCCCTAACTACCCAATGCCTCACCTCCAGCTCTGCTTGAACAGTTGCCCCGGTTCCCATCCTATTGTTCCCCCAACCCAAGCCTTATTCTTCCGTCCTAATTTTCTCATTTCAAAATTTATGCAATATTTCTTCCAATGGACTTATCTTCTCTCTCCCTCTCTCTTACACGCGCACACATGCATGCACATTTTATTTTTTATTTTCTAGGTTTTGAGCTATAAAAAAAACTTGTAGTGGCATGTGACTTGTGATAGTTAAAGGCAACTCTTTGGCATATAGAACAGAAGGAGTAGTGATGAGTAGAGATAATGGTTGAATGACTACATAGAGCAAAACCATGCATTAAAGACTGCATGACACTATTCATTTCTGTTGCATAATGTCATATCTAAGAATTACTGAGAAAATCCTTATCTTGATGACTTTCTTCTCTAATGGCGCCATTCGTAGTTTTTCCTTTAAAAAGAAGAAAAAGGAAGTATTGCTCACAGTAAAAGTCATGCCTAATTGCTGTACATTTCAAAAGGAGGGGAGACCTGTTTACAAAAGAAGGGGAGGCCCCTATGCAAAAATCACCGCCGTGAGGAATTAATATAATCTTCTGATAACGGAATTAAATAAAATCTATCTTGCTGTCCCCATCATGTGTTGTTTCCTATTTACACCACAGTGCCAAGAGCCCTAAGTATTTGTACTTCAAAAATTTACACAGTAGTAGCTTTGCCTTCAAACCACATTTGATTCCTTTCCTTCCACAATAGCCGGCATAAACCAACATTTTTCGCCACTCTATTTTATTTTCCTGAACTTTTTTCGATTGGCTGAGTTTTGACCTAAAATTGTAACAAGTCTGAGAAGTTTGGTGGATATCGCAGTAATTGTGTCCACAGTGCAGGATAAAACATCTCAATAAGAGCATATCACAATCCTTTTACCTCTAAAAAAAAGGCATATCACAATCCTTAAGGGTGAGAAGTTAGAATACTCAAGCAAGAAGCTCTACACTGAGACAGAGAACTGGAGGCCTGCTGGGAATCTGATTAACTGTCCCTCAATAACAGAATCAGAAAAGAACAATTTACAAGCCAGATTTGAGGAACAAGAAGTGTATAATTGCTTGAAAAAGTTTGCTGCTGATAAAGCTCCTGGCCCTGATCGATACACCATGGGATTCTTTATCAAATGTTGGGAAATCCTGAAACAAGACATCATGGGGGCTTTTCACAATTTTCATGACCAAGACATGTTTGAGAAGAGCTTCAATGCTACTTATATTGCATTAATTCCCAAGAAGACGGGCAAAGGAGCTGAAAGATTTCAGACCTATAAGCTTGATAGGTAGTTTCTATAAGCTTTTGTCTAAGGTACTCACTGAGAGGTTAAAAGGGGTGGTGGATAAGCTTATAGATTCTCAACAGATGCCTTTCATCAGAGGAAGACAAATCATGGATGTTGTATTGATTGCTAATGAAGCAGTAGATTCAAGAATATCACAAAATAAGCCTGGCATTTTGTGTAAGTTGGATATTGAGAAAGCATATGATCATGTTAACTGGGAGTTTCTACTTAGAATCCTCGGGCAAATGGGTTTTGGAGAGAAATGGATCAAATGGATCAGGTTCTGTATATCTACTGTGAAATTCTCTGTCCTAGTTAATGGAGCCCCTGAAGGCTTCTTTGATGCTCAAAGAGGAATTAGGCAAGGGGATCCTCTATCCCCGTTTCTATTCATTCTAGCTATGGAGGGTTTAAACAACATGATCAAGACAGCAAAAATAAATGGATGGATCACAGGTTTTGAGGTTTCCACAAACAGTGAGAGGAGTTTGGAGGTGACTCATCTCCAATATGCGGATGACACTGATTTTTTGTGATGCAAATGAGGAACAACTAAAATATCTGAGAGTAATTCTGGTACTCTTTGAAGGCATCTCAGGGCTTCACATCAACTGGGGGAAAAGCCATATATATCCCGTCAATTCAGTCCCTAATATAGAGCTTCTGGCCACAATCTTGGGAGGTGAAAGTAGGTTCTATACCCACTGTCTATCTTGGGATGCCATTGGGTGCTAAATCAAGGTCAAAGAACATTTGGGATGCAGTTCTGGAAAAGTGGGAGAAGAAGTTGTCTAGATGGAAAGCACAATATTTGTCATTGGGAGGCAGGCTCACTCTGATCAATGCAGTTCTTGATGCTCTTCCAACATATATGTTATCCTTGTTTCCTATCTCCTCAAGTGTAGTCCAAAGACTGGACAAGCTCAGAAGGTCCTTCTTCTGGCAGGGAACAAGGAAAAGAAAAGTTATCATTTGGTTAAGTGGAAAGTTCTGATCAGTAGTAAAAGAACAAGGTAGTCTTGGTATCAAAACTTTGAAGAATCAAAGTAAGGCTTTAAAATTGAAGTGGCTGTGGAGGTATGCTCAAGACTCACAATCTTTATGGGGAAGAGTGATCAAATCGAAGTATGGGGAGCTGGATTTTTGGGCTACTAAGGAGGTAAATAAACCATATGGTGTAACTGTCTGGAGATCGATCAGAGCATGGTGGCCTTTTTTAAAGAGCCACTCTGTTATCAGAGTATATAATGGCAACAAAACAATTTTCTGGAAGGATAGGTGGTTGGGAAACAGAAGTTTGGAGGAGCTATTTCCTGATATGTTTTGCTCTGGCACAACATCAGAACAAAACAGTGGCTGAAATGTGGTCACCTCAAGGCTGGGAGTTGATCTTAAGAAGAATGTTGAATGACTGGGAAATACCTAGACTAGTTGAGCTTTATAAACATTTGGAGTCTTTCCAAGGGCTGAAGGATGGGTTGGACTGTTTGTGGTGGACTGGGCATAACAAGGGGCACTACAAAGTGAGTTCAGGCTATAAGATCATGAACATGACTAAGCCACAAAACTCTAACTGGCCATGGAGACAAATCTGGTAAGTTAAGATACCTCTTAAGGTTGCATGCTTCATATGGTTGCTAGCCAAAGAAGCTGTTTTGACACATGAAAACCTGAGAAAGAGAAGGATTACATTAGTTTCAAATTGTTGCTTGTGTGGGGAAGCAGCCAAGAGAGCGGGGCATCTGTTTTTACATTGCAGAATTACTGATCAGCTATGGAAGATTTTTATCAATCTCAGAGGCATATCTTGGACAATGCCTAGCAAGATTGTTGACACTCTTTCTAGCTGGGAGGAGGCTGGGATTGGGGCCAGGAATAGAAGCTACTGGAGGATCATTCCAGCCTGCACATGGTGGACAATCTGGAAAGAAAGGAACTCCAGATGTTTTCAGGATAGAAGTAGCACTTTACAGAAGATCAAGCAAGACTGTATGTTGCTATTTTGTTTTTGGTGTACAAAGAATCCCTCTGTAGATGCAGAATCAATCTTAGAAGTTCTTGACTCGTGTTAGGATTTTACTTTCTTAGCTTCTTAGTTTTCTTTTTTCTTTTGTAAAGGGGTTTTCAGTACTATCTAAGTACTGGTCTATAATACAAAGTTGTTACCTGTTCAAAAAAAAAAAAGATTGAGCATTAACTGGTGCAGCAGACCTTATGCTGAACCCAACTAGTTTTGGATTGAGGCATCGTAGTAGTAGTAGTTGTTTGTCGTGCCAAAAGCTTTCCTATTTCTCTCTTTCCAAATTGCATCATTATAGTAAATCACATTTTTGTAGAACATTAATATACATACGATAATTTATAGTTTGCCACTGAAGATTCTTTTTCTTTAGCTTTATTCTCTATTTCTTTTTGCTTTAAATGGACAATCATTTAAACTAAGTACTCCTCATGCTGTATGCAGGTGAAGCTGCTCCTATCAACAAACTAGTGGATGTAATCTTTGCTGCTCGAATAGCTGAGAATTGTAAAAAAGACGAGGATGATGTTTCTATTATTGAGATCAAAGAAAGGAACAAGGTCAGTGATTTATGTGAACTCTTTTCTGAGCCTTTGATAGGAGAAAAAACTATGAAACATAAGAAGAGTATAAGAAAGGCGGACAGGCTACCCTTCCAAGAATACGCAGAAGTTACATTAACTGATATTTTGGTGTGTTTGGACAGTGGAACTGTGGATGTCTTGACGGGAGATCCACTCCTCCCAACACACTTAAGGCTAGGAGCCCGTTTGGCTTAGCTTATAAGTTGCTGAAAACAGCTTATAAGCTGTTTTGAGCTTTTTTGAGTGTTTGGCTGGCCAGCTTATAAGCCATTTTGTGCTTAAAATAAGCCCAAAAAAACAAGTTGGCCCGTTTGGCTTAGCTTAAAAGCTTTTTTTAAGCCCATCCAATCAGGCTCTAGATGTCTTTTATGGTCATATAGTTGGCAGTGTTTAGCCCCTGTATACTGCCATATTAACTTTTTGGATTTTGTCAGCTCATTTGCTTTAGCTTAGCCTTTTTTTGTATCAAAGCTGACTCTTTCCCCCTCTTTTGTACTTCTTGCATATTCTTGATGCCTATTCTATAAAACTTCTTACTTCATAAAAAGAAAGTTACATTATCTGAACAGACCACCCAATCTAGCTAGGTCTATAAAAGATAGGTATTGAAATAACCGTGTAGCTCACGATATCGAAAAAGGTCTTTGAATCAACTGTCTTTAGAATTTATTATTAGGAGGCTTTTTGTACCAAGAGTTTATACCACACTTGGAAAAATTAAACTGCTTCATGTAACTGTGTCGTAGTCCTTTCCTCCTTTTTGAATCGAGCGTAAGTTAAAGTTGGAAAATTTTCTGTAACTAACCTGCTCCATGCTATATGAGCCCAAATGTCTTAGTTCCTGGTTAGACTACCATTAATCTGGGGTGCTTGTGCTTTGATTAATACCAACTTTGTTGTCTAGGAATGCAGCACTGAGGTTCTGTTTGGGACCATGGAGAAGACATTAAAATTGCTTGAAATGGGTTTCTCTGAAAATGAAGTTTCCACAGTTATTGATAAGTATGGTGAGCAAGTTTTGTTCTTTGCTAGTATCTATTCCTCCAGTAACTGTTTGCATATCGAAATCACAATATTTCTACTGCAGCCTTTCTGATATGGTAAAATATTTCATTAGCGTCTTCAAGTTCTCCTTTCCATTCAGGTTATTTCATCGTATGCTTCATTTAGCTTTTATCTTCTGTCTTCTAGGTTCTGACATTCCTCTCGAAGAGCTTGCAAATTTAATTGTAGATCCTAGTAGTGCTAGAAGAATGGACAAGGTAATTATATGTCTCTTTTTTTCTTTTCGTAGTGTGATAAAACTGACAATTTTGGTAATCCTTATTTTTTGATAGCTTGCTTCAATTAGTTTTGGACCGAAAATAGGACAATACGAATTGAAGAGGTTTCAAGCAATTGCGGCAACCACTCACAGCCTTGCCTGAGTGAATCTCTATGGTGGTGTGGTTGCAGTGTAGTTCACAATTAGCTATTAGGAAGAGAGAATTTTTGGGGATGATTATTCGTTGATTATTCGCACGAAGCGTTCTGTTAGAATTCATACTTGAGCTACAGTTTTGCTCATCAACTATTAACATGCTGGTCCTTTTGCTCTGTTGCAATCTCCGATGCTTAAAGTTGTGAAGAAACTAGAGTACGAATAGAATCTAGATTAATTCAAATAAACTATTGTATTTTTCAAATGACTTGGAGATGTTCTTCGCCTCTTATTGTATGATACTTCTTGTTTATCTGAGATCTTATTTACTTATAGTGTGCTATTTTAGAATCCCGTTTTAATTCTTTTGTTTTGTTTATCTGCTTGCAGCATCTCTTAAACTCTCTCGGTAGGAATGTTTCAATTGGTTTTCATCCAGTAGCTGTTAAGAAAGAGGAATATAGTGAGGATACCTCTGAATCTAGGGACCTTAACGGGCTTAACCTACTGGAAAAGCTTAAAGGGAAACGGCCAACCTCAACCTCTGAATCTAGAGACCTTCACGGGCTTAACCTACTGGAAAAGCTTAAAGGGAAACGGCCAACGGAGAACTATGTTGATGAGAAAGACACTTTAAAGAGACCGAAATCAGAGTATGATGAAGCCTTTAGCAGTCCCCTTGGCCCTGCATTGCAAGAAATCTTAAGGCCACTCAATTCCACCAGGACTCCGGTTTCTCGAAGAGCAATTCCCCAAAGATCAAGAGTGCTGGATTGCCAAGACACACCGAAATTGTCTATGCCGAATTCATGCAGGAGCCTTGATAAGATGGTGGCTAAAGCTCCCTATTTCTTTTATGGGAATGTTATGAACTTATCCCCTGACAATTGGGTAAGAATATCGCAGTTTATATATTCCATCGAGCCAGAATTCGTTAATACTCAACTTTTCTCAGCTCTGAGTCGTAAAGAAGGTTATGTACATAATCTTCCTACTGAAAATCGATTTCACATTGTTCCAAAACCACCAATGACGATTCAAGAAGCAGTTCCCGGTAGCAGAAAATGGTGGCCATCGTGGGATACAAGGCAACACTTGAGCTGCATCAATTCTGAGACTACTGGTGTATCTCAGCTATGTGATAGGCTTGAAAGAACAGTAAGTGATTCCCAGGGGTTTCCTGCGGTTGACAGACAGAGAGATATCCTCTACCAGTGCCAGATATTTAATCTGGTCTGGGTTGGCCGTTACAAATTGGCGCCTGTAGGGCCAGAACAAATAGAACGCATTCTTGGCTACCCAGAAAATCACAGTCGACTTGCTGGGATGAGCCTGATGGAAAGACTGCTGTCGTTGAAACATTGCTTCCAGATAGATACATTGGCTTATTGTCTCTCTTCATTGAAGTCTCTGTACCCTGGAGGGTTGACAGTGTTGTCAATCTATAGCGGAATTGGTGGAGCAGAAATTGCATTGCATCGTCTTGGAATTCGCTTAAAAGTTGTTGTCTCCATAGAAGCTTCCGAGAAAAACCAGAGAATTCTCAAGCAATGGTGGAGTAGTTCGGGACAAACAGGAGAACTCGTGCAGATGGAAGACATTAGCAAGTTGGCAAGTAACAAGATAGAAGTCTTGATTCAGAAATATGGTGGTTTCGATTTCATCGTATGCCAGAACCCATGTACATACTCTTCTAAAGGTCATTTAGCTGCAGATATCGATAGTCATGCAAGTTTAGATTTCATGTTGTTTCACGAGTTTGTGCGTGTCCTTCAACGTGTAAGAAGTTCAATGGAACGGAACTAGTAGTTCTTTAGCTTTATTCTGTAGACACATTTGGACTGAGCTTCATAGTATGTTGTCCTAGTTTATGACGTGTAACTGTACAAGTCCTAATATATGAAGCTTAAATTGTGAATGGGTGTCCATTACATTATGTAGTTGCTAGATAATAATCTATGCTAAAAGTAGTTGTGCTCTTTATTGTACTTCAAATATATGTATACTATTACAGTATTACTGGCATCATGTATTTCTTCAACTGACTCGGATCTTTCTCAGTAGAGTCATTTGTATTCTCTTCTTGAGGGGAGAATTTAACTTTTCTCACACCTTTTGTTTGGAAAACCAGGAAATTACACCATTGACCTTGAATGAGTCGTGTTGAACTTTTGACCCCCTGCTTGTCCTTTAAAAATCAAATTTTGTTAAACTGAAATTTGTCCATAGAGCAAACGTCAAAAGTTCAAGACCGCCTACCTCGAAGGTCATCCATATATATAACTATTGGAAAATAGAAGAAAACAAGGGGGAAATGATTGACGAACAACATCATACCTAGTATAATCGACCAGGTGGGGTCTGGGGGGTAAAGTGTACGCAGATCTTGTCCCTACCCTGTGACGGATAGAAAGACTGTTTCCGATAGATTCTCAGCTCAAGGAGAGATAAAAAAACATCAACAATAATAAACAGTAATAATAAGTAGTAATCTCAACACGGAGTTGGAAAATAACTTCACTAAATTTGATATGCAATTCCTATAGTCCACAGATGAATTGAATTATGTTTCATTTCTAAATTTCATTAATTTTAAATAAAAGATACGTATCATGCAATCAAGGGCAAGCACGTTTCTGGACGTTCCTTTCAATAAAATTATTCTTGTAAAGAGTTGGAACGGAACGAATTTTGGAAGTTCAGTTTTTTTTTTTTTAAATTATTAAAAACTCAGTTTTGACTTAAACTTCGGTTTGCCTTTTACTTTTTATGTATATTCTAAGATACTGCCATAAAAGAAAGCAGTTGGGAGATCATGACAATTGACACTGAAACTGACTTTGGATTTCCTAAACTTTATAGATGATAGTAATGTATCTTCTTTTGAAAACTTCATTGCTAACAAATGTTAGTTGATTTCCTTCAATATAACCTGCTCTCTTTTTTATTTTATTTCAAAACATAAAGTAAAGATATACACTATTAATGCAACCCAAGAAATGTGAAAAGTGGAACAACATATCCTATGACAACTGCAATCTTTATTTTATTAATCACTAAAGACAAAGCGTGTACCTAATGAATAGTAATTTTTCGGCCCGAACCAAGGAATCCCTTAGATATGATGTAAAAGGGCTCTTGTTCTATCCTTGATCAGAGATTTCTCTATGAAAAATATGATTCGGAGTTTGAAGAAGGAGAGGGAGAAGGAGCCCTTGACCTGCAGGAGAATTTATTCAATCACATAGTTTGGGTTCCTAGAATATGGCGCCTTTGGGGCTTTCTATTTGGCTTCGATTAATTCGTATATGCGACGCGTAAGATCAGTTAAGGCAATTACTCCTCACCAAAAAAAAAAAAAATTCATTTCTAAAACTCGAACTCGAAATCTTTGATTAAAAGTGGTAAAACACTATCCGAGTTACTACAACTTTTTGGTGGTACCTAATATCTAATATAGCATAACCAAGAAAATATAATTGAAAGAGAGACAAAGTAGTTGGAAGATCTAACTCAAAAATTTATGTATACCATCCAATAAAAGTTGAAAACACTACATGCCATCTAAATATGAACTTGAAAAGCTTGACCACCTTTCTTTTCTTGTTCTTTTTGAGTCACTAATTCCCTTGTGTGAGTTCCAAGGATTTAATTAGTTGATTCTATTAATTGTTCCTCAACCAAAATTATATTGGGGCACACATTATCAACCCCTTTCATTTCAAAAAAAAAAAAAAGAAAAAAAAAAGAAGAAGAAGAAGAAAGAACAGAAAAGGATTAATTCTAAAAATAAAATTAGATATCCTACATGGGAATCACCTGGCTATGTTAGGTTAACAACTCCTGTTGACCACCATGACTCAATATTTAATTAAACTTTATTTATTTACTCATATAAACTCACAATTTGGAACAAACTATTGTCTTTTTAGGCAAGGAAAAGGGTTACGTTGCCACTATACGGTATGGTATGGTATTTGAAATTTCGATATGGTAATTTCGGATTTCGGTGTTTGAAAATACTATATCATAACCATAGAAAATTAATTCGGTATGGTTAGGTATTTTTAAGTTCGGTTTCGGTATTTCGCGGTACGGTAAATTGGTACTACAGTTTGTTCGACTTCGACTTACATATACACAGATCGTAGAGAATTATGACTTTGACTATTCAAGAAATGTCTCAATTATATTGTACTAACACCTTACATATGCAAAAATATTTAAAAGAAAGTACAAGTAATCCCTTTCGTAAATCAATTACACAAAAAAGCCATTTAAATCAAGATAAAGTAGTCAAAGTTTCAATGTTTAACCAATTAATTTTCTAGTAATACTAGTTTATATATTTGTTGGGAAAATACTTAAAATGCACCCTAACGTTTGGCCAAATTTGCAACGATGCACCTAACCTTTACAGGTGACCTATTACCCCCTATACCTATTTATAGTATGTTTTATTGACATTTTTGTGGTGAGCTGGACATGAGCGTGAGGACACGCACAAGCTAGGGGCGTGTAAGGTGCATATTAAACTCGGCTGATCCCTTTTGTTTTTGCCACCTGGCCCTCCCAACAACTATGTTTTTTTAACCCCCTCAATTTATCCATTTTTGACCCATTTCAATACCACATTACCCGATTGAAACTCCACTAGAACTCCATTGAAGCTTAAAAAATTGAAACCCTAACTTCAAATTAAGAGATGGATTCAAGAGGTAAGTTACAAACTTGAGTAAATTTCTCCTCTTCTTTCATTTTTTCTTATATCTAGTAGGTTAGGGTTTCTAATTTCCCCCAAAATTTTGCATGCATTAAGTTATGAAAGAGATAAAATCTAGTGTCTTCAGTGCAAAATGTGCCAAAATCCAAACCCCAAACTCAACGATTTGACTAGAATGTGCAAAAAATGTGCATATGATGTGAAGATTTGAAAGGGAGTCGGTTCGTTTTTTGGCAGTGTTTTTCGTCTAAGCATTAAAGAATGGGAAGAAAATAAGCAATGGGCAGATATTATAATGGTAAGGGTATTTTAGTCTTTTCTCAGGCTCGTGGGGTGCACCTGACTTAAAAAAATTAGGGGTGACATTTTAATGGCCAATAAAACACACTATAAATAAGTACAAGGGGGTAATAGGTCACCCGTAAAGATTAGGTGTCGTTGCAAATTTGGACAAACATTAGGGTGCATTTTAAATATATTCCTTGGTAGTATCATAATAATAAGATATATGAATTGTATATGTAACTATATATTTTGGTATGGTATTCGGTAGGGGTGTACATGGACCGGGTTGGTTCAGATTTTTTAAACACCAAACCAAACCAATTGCGTCGGGTTTTAAAATTTATACACCAAACCAAACCAATAAAATTCGGGTTTTTCAACCTCGGGTTTTCTCGGGTTGTTCGGTTTTCTCGGGTTTTTCGGGTTTTTTTCGGAATAGTCTTGATATAAAACATATAACTTTTACTTCAAATATTTCTTTAGCCCTAGTAAGATACAATTATATAATAAGGTGTTTCTTAAGAAAATAACACAAAATGTGAGAAGAGTGATGACATTGTATTAAAATATTCAACAAAAGCTAATATAATCGGTTAAAATAAATATTGCTAATTAACAAGCCATAAAAGAAAATGACCATAATCTGAAAATACTAAGTCATGCTAAAATAAGTATTAATTATATGACAAAGAAAAAAAAACTTAAGTTATGTATTTTTACTCTCTAAATCAATTATGCAAAACTAAATAATAGATATCCAACATTATTGTCATTTCTAGTGGTAAATTGAATTTCTTTTGTTAGGATTAGTGTTGAGTTGGTTTTGGTTTGGACTTTATTTGAGTTACTAACATCCATAGAATATAAAACTTATTGACATTCAAAATTCTAAGTTCAAGCTTGAATAATATGATAATAGATAAAAAATTACGAAAAAATTTAAGAAATATTTATAAATTACTTTACAAATAAATATTTTTATGTATAAAATATTTTAAAAATTGAATACATGTAATGTCGGGTTGATTTGGTTCGGTTTGACTTTTTTTAGCTAAAACCAAACCAAACCAATTATGGTCGGGTTTTTTTTTCCAACACCAAACCAAGTCAAACCAAACCACTAGTCGGGTTTTTTTCTCGGTTTGACTCGGTTTATCGGTTTGGTGCGTTTTTTCGGTTTACTTTGTACACCCCTAATATTCGGTATTTTGGTATTTTCTTTGTGAATATCATTTTTTTTAAATGCATACCATAATACTGAAACCGCAGTATAAAAAAATTCGATTTCTATATGATAATCGATATCTACCATACCGTGCCCACCACAACATCGATAGTATCCAAAACTGAACAACTTTGCTCTTCTTCAAACTTTTGATCTAATACTACACTGTCATTAGGAAAAATGTTTGCTCTTATCCTTAAAATATAATTCTAATTTGAGAATAATTTTAAACTATAGTCAAAAGTTTTTCAGTAAATTTGAACCCTTTTTTTAAAAAAAAAAAGACGGACAGGTGAAGTTTACCCTCTGTTAATGACAAAGGCAGATATGAAATTATTTACGAACGATAAGAATATAAATGAATAAAAAATTAAACAGAGGAAAGAATTAAGCAATTTTAAATTGCACATGAATAAATTTGGACCTTTTTCCTTCGCGTTTAACAAAATTAATTAAGGTAAAGCCAGAATCCAAAATTAAGCTTCCGAAACAATTTGAAATATACTACTATCCTCGGTCCACTTAACTTGTCGTCTTTACTAAAAATAGATAGTACAAAAATGTGAAGAGAGATTAATGTGGTAAAAAAAATTAGGGGAAAGATCATGCATGCCCCCTCAAATCAAAATAATTACCCGCCCATACTCTCATTACTTTCGTATCCCCAGAAAAATAAAACATATTTACCCAAGATGCCCCCATTTATGATACCAACATAGTATATTGTTAGGATCGGGAGTCCGGGATAGTGCAGAATTAGACAAAGCAGTCAATATAAGGCAATAACAAAGATAATAGGAAACAAAGATTTAACGAGATTCGGTCAACTTGACCTACATCCACAACCTAAAGAGGAGCAAATTTACTAACACCAACGGATACAAAAGAGAGTACAAACAACAAAAGAGAGTACAAAATTAGAGTAATTAAATACTCTAATATCCCAAAACTCCCAAGAGAATAACCTCACAAGATCACTCCAAAGAAAGGTTCACACAAGTGTTTCCCAACACAACTCTCTTACAAATACCCTCTATAGAAGAACACAAACTCACTAAGTTCTTCTCAAATTGGTGTGTCTACTATGGAAGAGAAACCTTCCACTTATAGTAGCAAATCCTTGGGCTCCAAGTAGCAGTAAGAGAAAGATGTTATCCTTCACACACAAACTTGCTCTCCAAGAATAAATCAAACTTTGGCTCCAAGAAATACATGTGCCAATTAAATTGGCACGTGCCAAAGAAGGCCACATCTTACAAATCTCCACCTTGGCCTGATTTTGGCCAATATAGTAAATATGTTCGACCTTCTCCACAAAGCCCTAAAGGGCATATTTCAGAATTTCGTGATGTCAGAATCAGACGGATCTCCGTCTGATGTCGAAACAGTAGCAACACCTATAATAGCAGATCCCAACAACATATACAACGTCCCAGACTTATGTGCCCTCATAACCACAATAGCACCTCCACCTTCATCCACATGAAATGTGTAAAGCTTTTGCTTCAACCAGAGTCTATTTTCTATTGTCCTTTTCATCTACAGGTCTTCCCATATGCCTTTAGCAGTGGTCTCCTATCACGACCCAATTTAGGACTATGACCGGCGCTATGGGGTAGGATTCCCAAAGCAAGCCTTAACGGAAATTTTACAGAAAATCAGCCAGAGTTTCCCCCTGTTTTTATGACTATCCAAAACTTTCCTGTCTCAAAATCAACAACAAAAATATCCAATCTCAACCAAACTAAATGCAATCATCCTCAATCAACCAGTTTTCAACGTAATACTAAAACATCTCTGAAATACGGAAAAAAACGTCTAATACTAGTCACCAGTCTATAATAAATAAAGAATACTCATGGAATAAATCAAATGATCACTGTGGAGCAACTCTAAGAGTTCAAAAGAAAAACTATAGTAAATAATAGACTCTTCGCCCACGCGGACAAGTGCGGGGCTCACCAGGAACTTTCAACTCGTGCTCTCTAGTTACCGTAATCCTCACCAACGTCACCTGCGGTCTCTGGAAAAAAAATAGCGAGGAGTGAGACGCTTGCTTAGTGAGTAATAACACTTAACCACAACCGTTTTTATTGGGGACAAGTCAGAAAACATGCTCATATAATATTCATAAATATCACGAAATAAATGCCCTTTTTGCAAAAACGGTAGCAATAACCAATCTTCTCTATTTTCATGTAAGCAGAAATCATTTAACAATTCAATAATAAACTCGGTAAACACTGTCATATCAACTCTTATATCTGGGAGGTTTCCAAGAAAGGATCATGTAATCTATATCATGTGGACCCTTTCGTAAAAGGAGTCAAATATAACTGTAGGTCCCTACTCGAGGGAAAACTATGCATGTATGCTAGTTCTACCTTCCCACTAGCGAGGACTGTAACTGTAATCTGTAAATACAAGGTGCACCAGGTCTAACGAACCCGCCGTTAGCTACGGGATCCTTCAAAGTCTTCTCCCATTAATACTTTTCTTTGTAAATAATAAATACTCATATGAAAGCATTTTCAAACAATACATGGCATTTCAATTCTTATCAAATCATGTAATTTCATTTCAGAAACGGTAATCATATCTCAAGTAACGGTAAAACATATCTAGTAACGGTGAAAATAATTAGAATAACCGGTAACCATCTCAAGTAAACTGTTCGGTACTATATCAAGTAAAGGACTTGTCCCATATGCAATTTCAAAGCATCAGTAACACATTTTATTTTCAAAATCATGTATAAACCATGAAGGTTATGAAAATACAAATTGTGGTAAGATTACTACTCACAGTACTCGTGTCAAAATACCAGACTCGTCACCACGTAAATCCGTACCACTTCCTTCGATCATTCTATAATCACATCCTATCAATCTCATGTTAACTCCCTTATTTTGGCTAACTAGTAACTAAATTAGAATACCCCGCCCTCAGGATTCCTGTTAAAATTTCAATCAATCTAATTATTTATATTTGCTCACGCTTTGAGTAATTCAATTAAGCCACGATCTACCAATTTTGGATTAACAACTAGAACAACCTTACTGTCCAACTTACTTTTCCTATGGTATATACTGAAATCAAAATTTTCAGTCCAATTATATCTGTATTCACTCAATTCTTGAAAATTAATGAATTTCCCTGTTTCTTCTACCTCTGTCTCTTCAACTCTCAATCCCACTTCTTTAAAAAAAATATGAATTAAATCTATAAACTAAGGTTAGAAATTTACCTTTCTCTTCTCCTCCTATCTTTATTATTTATCTATGCTTGAATTCCCTTTGTGCTTCTTCACTTGAAAGTGGTAGAACCCTTACGGTTTTGTTTGGTTTTTTTTTCTTTCTAAGGTGGCTGGCAGAACATATGTTTAGCCTATGCCCCTGCTTGTTCACATTTTAATGGGTTGAGGACCACTCTCTTTTCTTTATTTTTCATTAAGGGCTGCGGCTCAACACGCCCTTTATTGTTTTTAATTTTTTTTTTAAGTTTAATTAATTAAATACCTACATTTAAATATGGGATATTACATTCTCTCCACCTTAAGAAATTTGGTCCCCGAATTTAAAATAAGAGCATACCTATAGACTGAAACAAGTGGGGATACTTGGATCGCATATCGTTCTCAGACTCCCAAGTAGCTTCTTCAATGGTATGATTTCTCCATAAGACTTTCACGGACACAATTTCTTTTGACCGTAACTTCCTTACTTGTCTGTCAACAATAGCCACTGGCTCCTCCTCATACGTCAAGTTCTCATCAAGCGTTATAGTCGGTGCTTCCAGCACACGAGAAGGGTCTGATATGCATTTTCTTAGCATAGAAACATGAAACACTGGATGGATAAAAGACATCTCACGAGGAAGTGCCAAACGATAAGCCACCTCTCCTACGCGGTCAAGTATCTCATATGGTCCTATAAATCTCGGACTCAATTTACCTCTTTTTCCAAATCGCATCACACCTTTCATAGGAGAGACTCGCAAGAAAACTTTGTCCTCAACTGTGAACACTAAATCTCTGCTTCTCTTATCCGCATAAGACTTTTGTCTGCTTTGAGCTGTGAGCAACCTCTGTCTAATTAACTGGACCTTGTCGATAGCTTCTTGTACCATGTCTGGTCCCAATACATTACCCTCTCCCACTTCAAACCATCCGATAGGAGAACGACACCGCTTTCCATATAAGGCTTCATATGGAGCCATATCAATGCTTGACTGGAAGCTGTTATTGTAGGCAAATTCAGTTAAGGGTAGGTAAGAATCCCAACTACCTCCAAAATCAAGAACGCAGGCTCTCAACATATCCTCAAAAATCTGTATAGTACGTTCAGACTGCCCGTCCGTCTGCGGATGAAATGCCGTACTAAGATCTATTTGTGTACCCAATGATTCTTGAAAAGATTTCCAGAAGCGGGAGGTAAATTGTGATCCTCTATCCGAGATGATAGATACTGGAACTCCGTGAAGTCGGACAATTTCATTCATAAATATCTGTGCATATTTCACTCCACCATATGTAGTCTTTACTGGCAAGAAGTGTGCTGATTTTGTTAGTCGGTCCACAATTACCCATACAGAGTCAAAACCTCTAAGGGTTCGCGGTAGCCCGATCACAAAATCCATAGTAACTCTTTCCCATTTCCACTCTGGAATCTCAATCTGTTGCAGTAATCCCGCGGGTCGCTGATGCTCGGCTTTAACCTGCTGACAATTCACACAACTAGAAACAAAGTTAGCAACATCTTTCTTCATACCTTCCCACCAATACAATTGTTTCAGGTCATGGTACATCTTAGTGGATCCAGGGTGTATAGTATATCTGGAGTTGTGAGCTTCCCCAAGAATAGTTCCTCTTAACCCATCTACATCCGGTACACATAACTGTTTACCCAGTCGAAGAACGCCATCACGGTCAACAGTCATTTTCTTACTTTTACCAGCGAGGACTTGATCTCAGTAGTTGCACACTTGCACATCCTCATATTGTGTGGCCTTTATGCGCTCTACTAATGAAGATTTGGCTTGAACATAAGCCAATAATGCCTCTGATTTTCCCACACCAAACCTAACACTTGTACCTTCAAGTTTCAGCATATCCTTCGCCAACGGTCTCTTGTCTGGAGCTATATGTGCCAAACTACCCATAGATTTTCTGCTCAGTGCATCAACCACAACATTTGCTTTTCCAGGATAATACAAAATAGCACAATCATAATCCTTGAGTAGTTCCATCCACCGACGCTGTCGAAGATTTAGATCTTTCTGTTGGAAAATGTACTTCAAGCTCTTATGGTCAGTATAAATCTCACAAGTTTCGTCGTATAAGTAATGCCTCCAAATCTTTAGAGCAAATACCACTGCGGTCATCTCCAAATCATGCGTAGGATAGTTCTGCTCGTGCTTCTTCAACTGTTTCGACGCATAAGCTATAACACGACCATTCTGCATGAGAACACATCCTAATCCTACCCGTGAAGCATCACAGAATACCGTGAATCCTTCAGAACCTGCTGGTAAGGCTAATACTGGTGCGGTTGTCAAACATGTCTTGAGCTTCTGAAAACTCTGCTCACATTCCTCTGTCCACTGAAACTTCACATTTTTCTGTGTTAACTTGGTTAATGGGGCTGCTATTCTGGAGATATCCTGCACAAAACGCCTATAGTAATTTGCCAAACCCAGAAAGCTGCGAATCTCTGTAGGAGAAGTAGGTCTGGGCCATTTCTGCACAATTTTTGTCTTTTTAGAATCCACCATAATTCCATCTTTGGATATAACATGCGCAAGAAATGCAACCGAGTCTAGCCAAAATTCGCACTTTGAGAACTTAGCATAAAGCTCATGTTCTCGCAATGTCTGCAACACAATCCTCAGATAATTCTCGTGTTCTTCTTGACTACGCGAATAAATCAGGATATCGTCAATAAACACTATCACAAATTTATCCAGGAACGGCTTGAACACCCTATTCATTAGGTCCATGAATGCAACTGGAGCATTGGTCAACCCGAAAGGCATCACAAGGAATTCGTAATGCCCATATCGAGTTCTGAATGCCGTCTTTGCAATATCTTCTTCTTTGATTCTAAGCTGATGATAACTAGACCGAAGATCAATCTTTGAGAAGTGAACAACTCTCTGCAACTGATCAAACCAGTCATCTATACGAGGCAAAGGATACTTATTGCGTATAGTTACCTTCTTCAGCTGCCTATAGTCGATGCTCATTCTTAGAGACCCGTCTTTCTTCTTTACGAACAATACTGGCGCACTCCATGGTGATACACTCGGTCTAATAAAACTCTTATCTAGTAAGTCCTGCAACTGTTGTTTTAGATCTCTCAGCTCCGCTGGGGCCATACGATATAGAGGTTTAGATATTGGCAATGTGTCAGGTGCCAAATCAATACCGAAGTCGATTTCTCGAACTGGAGGTAATCCTGGAAAATCATCAGGAAATACATCAAAAAATTCCTTCACTACTGGTACACTATCCAAGCTAAATGCTTCCTCTCTTGTGTCACTTATCATAGCTAAGAGGCTTACACAACCTTTCTTCAACAATCGTTGAGCCTTCATAAAAGATATAACTTTACCAACCTTTGGAATTTGACCCCCCTTTTAATACAAAGGTGGGCTCATTGGGTATCTTAAACTTAACTATTTTGGCGTTGCAATCGACAGTAGCATAACAAGGAGATAACCAATCCATGCCCATCAACACATCAAATTCAACCATATCAAGTACAATCAGGTCAGCTAGAGTATTCCTACCCTCAACTCGAATTTGACAAGCACGATAGACATATTCAACTAATAGAGAAGCTCCCACAGGAGTAGCAACAAGAAAAGGATCATTTAACATGTCTGGCTGTCTATCAAACCTTAAAGCAAAGTACGAGGACACATAGGAATGGGTAGATCCCGGATCAATCAGTGCAAGTGCATCGAATGAACAAACCGAAAGAATACCTGTAACCACTGCATTCGAGGCTTGAACATCCTGTCTAGTAAGTGCAAAAACTCTCGCCTATCCTCTACCAGCATTACTCTGTACATGATTCCCAGTAGTACGATCTCCAACACCTCGTCCTTTATTTCCTGTACCAGCAGTACCTGAATTATTACGAGTAGCCTGAGTAGTTGCAGCTAACTGAACAGAAGCCTGGCCGGAATTCCTCGGAGGCTGAGGGCAGTCCTTCATGTGGTGTCCCAACTGGCCGCACCGATAACACCCTCCAGTCAAAACACGACACTGGCCCAAATGTGGTCTGCCGCAGGTCTGGCAGGATGGAGTAGTGGCATACATCTGTCCAGAACTACGATATCCAGAAGATGATAATGATGGCCCCTTAGTACCCTGTCTATGATGTGGTCTATATGCAGACTGTGAAACTGAATCTGTCTAAGAACCCTGTTGCTGCTGTCCCTGATTCCCTGCTCTGCGATTTTCACTAAAGCCGCCACTGAAAGATCCCCCTGTCCTGGCCTTCTTACGTAAATCGCTGGCTGCACGTTCCTCGCGTCCCTTGTTTTCAATCTTTCTAGCAAGATCAACTGCTTCTGAGTAGGTCAATGTCTTTATCTGTGGGACTACTGCATTATAGAGACGACCAACCAACCTATCAACAAACCTCCGCACTCGGGCTGCTTCATCAGGCACCAAGTAAGGAGCATATCTAGCCAGCTTACAAAACTTGGTATTATACGTCGATACATCCATATCTGGAGTCTGAACCAGTCTCTCAAACTCGTTAGCATACTTCTGTCTCAGACTGTCAGGAAGGAAATTATCCATGAACAACTTAGTGAACTCATCCCATGTCAGTGGTGCTGCTCCTGCAGGTCTCCCTAGCAACAAAGTTTCATACCAGGAATAGACCATGTCCTCTAGTTTGTATGCTGCAAGCTCCACGGCTCTCTCACTGGAACATCCGAGAGCGCGTAGTGCCTTAAGTGAGCCATCCAAGAACCCCTGAGGATCTGTTGAATTCTCAGAACCTGTGAATTTTGGTGATTTCAACTTCAGGAAATCTTGCAAGGATACCTCGTTGTTCCCAAAAGTCCGAGTCTGTGCAGGTGCCCGAGAATGTGGCTGTGTCTGAGCAGGTGCAGTATTCTGCTGCTGAATCCTCTTTTGTCTATCCATTATGTCTGTCAAACCCTCAATAATCAAACCCTCTATAACTCTCTGCATAGATATAGGTGCTTCAACAGTGACACCCTCATGCGATGGTGGAGGTGGGCTAGCACTCATTTCAGGAGTGGGCTCTCTCGTAGTCCTCGTGGTGGTACCGCGGCCCCTACCTCGGCCTCGTCTGTGAGCTCCGCCTCTTCCCCCAGCTGTGGAGGCTGGCTGCCTACCCGGGGTGGCATTAGGTGCCTGTGGGACAACTGTCCTAGCTCCGCCAGAAGATGATCGAGTGTTAGCCATCTGATTACCAAAATAAATAATGTTAGATTTTGACCCTAAACGTCACACACGTAAAGAGGAATAAGAAAGAAAGACAAGACACATCCTATCACGCTCTCGCAGAATCACGATTATGGGAATGGCCGGCAACATAACCATAATTGAGATTCTACTACTAACGTGTGCTCCATCAGTCACATAGGAATAACCTAAGCTCTGATACCAACTTTGTCACGACTCAATTTAGGACCATGAACGGCGCTATGGGGTAGGATTCCCAAAGCAAGCCTTAACGGAAATTTTACAGAAAATTGGCCAGAGTTTCCCCCTGTTTTTTGACTATCCAAAACTTTCCTGTCTCAAAATCAACAACAAAAATATCCAATCTCAACCAAACTAAATGCAATCATCCTCAATCAACCCGTTTTCAACGTAATACTAAAACATCTCTGAAATACGGAAAAAAACGTCTAATACTAGTCACCAGTCTATAATAAATAAAGAATACTCATGGAATAAATCAAATGATCACTGTGGAGCAACTCTAAGAGTTCAAAAGAAAAACTATAGTAAATAATAGACTCTTCGCCCACGCGGACAAGTGCGGGGCTCACCAGGAACTTTCAACTCGTGCTCCCTAGTTACCGTAATCCTCACCAACGTCACCTGCGGTCTCTGGAAAAAAAATAGCGAGGAGTGAGACGCTTGCTTAGTGAGTAATAACACTTAACCACAACCGTTTTTATTGGGGACAAGTCAGAAAACATGCTCATATAATATTCATAAATATCACGAAATAAATGCCCTTTTTGCAAAAACGGTAGCAATAACCAATCTTCTCTATTTTCATGTAAGCAGAAATCATTTAACAATTCAATAATAAACTCGGTAAACACTGTCATATCAACTCTTATATCTGGGAGGTTTCCAAGAAAGGATCATGTAATCTATATCATGTGGACCCTTTCGTAAAAGGAGTCAAATATAGCTGTAGGTCCCTACTCGAGGGAAAACTATGCATGTATGCTAGTTCTACCTTCCCACTAGCGAGGACTGTAACTGTAATCTGTAAATACAAGGTGGACCAGGTCTAACGAACCCGCCGTTAGCTACGGGATCCTTCAAAGTCTTCTCCCATTAATACTTTTCTTTGTAAATAATAAATACTCATATGAAAGCATTTTCAAACAATACAGGGCATTTCAATTCTTATCAAATCATGTAATTTCATTTCAGAAAGGGTAATCATATCTCAAGTAACGGTAAAACATATCTAGTAACGGTGAAAACAATTAGAATAACCGGTAACCATCTCAAGTAAACTGTTCGGTACTATATCAAGTAAAGGACTTGTCCCATATGCAATTTCAAAGCATCAGTAACACATTTTATTTTCAAAATCATGTATAAACCATGAAGGTTATGAAAATACAAATTGTGGTAAGATTACTACTCACAGTACTCGTGTCAAAATACCAGACTCGTCACCACGCAAATCCGTACCACTTCTTTCGATCAATCTATAATCACATCATATCAATCTCGTGTTAACTCCCTTAATTTGGCTAACTAGTAACTAAATTAGAATACCCCGCCCTCAGGATTCCTGTTAAAATTTCAATCAATCTAATTATTTATATTTGCTCACGCTTTGAGTAATTCAATTAAGCCACGATCTACCAATTTTGGATTAACAACTAGAACAACCTTACTGTCCAACTTACTTTTCCTATGGTATATACTGAAATTCAAAATTTTTTAGTCCAATTATATCTGTATTCACTCAATTCTTGAAAATTAATGAATTTCCCTGTTTCTTCTACCTCTGTCTCTTCAACTCTCAATCCCACTTCTTTAAAAAAAAAAATATGAATTAAATCTATAAACTAAGGTTAGAAATTTACCTTTCTCTTCTCCTCCTATCTTTATTATTTATCTATGCTTGAATTCCCTTTGTGCTTCTTCACTTGAAAGTGGTAGAACCCTCACGGTTTTGTTTGTTTTTTTTTTTCTTTCTAAGTTGGCTGGCAGAACATATGTTTAGCCTATGCCCCTGCTTGTTCACGTTTTAATGGGTTCAGGCCCACTCTCTTTTCTTTATTTTTCATTAAGGGCTGCGACCCAACATGCCCTTTTTTTTTTTTTTTTAAGTTTAATTAATTAAATACCTATATTTAAATATGGGATATTACATCTCCGAAGCTACTTCACGTATTACATCATTAGAGAGATTTAGTATAATACTAGATCTCGCCCTTTTATCAAGGCTGACAAACTCCTCGTTCATAATTTTTTTTGATTTGTTCTCCTTTCCTTGTAGTGCCATATCTGAACCATCCTGAACCAGGATAGCTCCCATTTTCAACTGCCACATTCCGAAGTTTGCACTTCAGTCAAATTTCTCAACATATATCTTTGTTATCGTCATGATGACTACTAGAACAAAACCCGGATTTACTAGGCTCTGATACCAATTTGTTAGGATCGGGAGTCCGGGATAGTGCAGAATTAGACAAAGCAGTCAATATAAAGACAATAACAAAGATAATAGGAGACAAAGATTTAACGTGGTTCGATCAACTTGACCTACATCCACAACCAAAAGAGGAACAAATTTACTAACACCAACGGATACAAAAGAGAGTACAAACAACAAAAGAGGGTACAAAATTAGAGTAATTAAATACTCTAATATCACAAAACTCCTAAGAGAATAACCTCACAAAATCACTCCAAAGAAAGGTTCACACAAGTGCTTCCCAACACAACTCTCTTACAAATACCCTCTATAGAAGAACACAAACTCATTAAGTTCTTCTCAAATTGGTGTGTCTACTATGGAAGAGAAACCTTCCACTTATAGTAGCAAATCCTTGGGCTCCAAGTGGTAGTAAGAGAAAAGATGTTCTCCTTCACACACAAACTTGCTCTTCAAGAATAAATCAAACTTTGGCTCCAAGAAATACATGTGACCAAGTAAATTGGCACATGCCAAAGAAGCCCACATCTTACATATATAAATATGGTGAAATGGTATCATGGAAGATGCTTCATTCCTTCTCTTATTCCTCCATGATACCATCATGGTATATAAATATACTGAGATGGTATCATGGAAGATGCTTCAGTCTTTCTTTTAGTCCTCCATGCATGATACCATCATGGTATATAAATATACTGAGATGGTATTATGGATGATCATGTTCATTTATTCAAATACACACTTTTCTAAAAAAAAAAAAACTTATATGATACCATCGTCTTATATACATATATCGTGATGGTATCATGAAGGACTGAAACTCCTCAGGATCATGGTACCATCATGATATATAAATACACTGAAATGGTATCGCGAAGGATTGGTTCAGTCCTTCTCTTAGTCTTTTATGATACCATCGTGATATATAAATATACTGCGATGGTATCACAGAGGAAGGGGTTTGACCGAGGGGTATGTCAGGTAAATATTTCCGGCCGGTGGGGTTAGAAGCGAAATTAATTTAGAAGGGGGTAAATATGTTATATTTTGAGGTATTCAGTGATGTTTTCCCAAAAAGTTAGTACTTATTAAATTATGATTAAAAAATAAATAAGAATAATTTAATCCACACTTTAAACGCCGTCGTTCCATGTAACAGAAGTCTGGTTACTGAATTCTCAATAGCTCAGAGCTAAACTGAATGAAGAACAACTAAGTTGTTGAAACTCAATCCACACTAAACAAGTAAACTCTCAAAGACCAACTTCCAAATATACTCACAGATTTAAATTCAGTTCATTTATTCAGTGAAATCAAGAAAGTCTTGTTTACGTGAAGTGCAGATCCAGAGGTTCATTTCAGAGCTAAATTTTAGTGCTTATTGTTTTGCTTCTTGATCTTTACCATCTTTTGTTTCCCCCACATTTACTTTTAAAAATAAAAAACTTAACATTTTTACTTTCTGAAGTTAAAACAAAGAAGCACAGAAAAACAATGAGGCAAAAAGTTGATTTTTAAGTTTCAAGAATGTTAGAATCTGCATATCTCTGCTGCATTTGTGCTTATTGATCTTTACCATCTTTTGTTTTTCTCATTTACTTAAACTAGTTAAACTTTTTTACTTTTGTGAAGTTAAATTCACTGTAAAACAAAAAAGAACAGAGAAAAGAGGCAGAAAGTTACTTTTAATTTTCAAGAATATTAGGATCTGTATATCTCTGCTGCATTTCATGGCTTAATTTTAGTGCTTATTGTTTCGGAAACAGCCTCCCTACGCTGTACTCTACGCTCCCCAGACCCCACTTGTAGGATTACACTGGGTATGTTGTTGTTGTTGTTGTTGTTGTATTGTTTTGTTTCTTGATCTTTATCAGGTTTTGGTTCTTCCCATTTACTTAAAAAGCTAAACTTTTTTACTTTCTCTGAAGTTAAATTCACTGTAAAACAAAAAAAAGAACAAGGGGTACTGTAAAAGAGATAAAAAAAAGCTGATTTTTATTTTCAAGAATGTTAGAATCTGCATATCTCTGCTTGGGTATGTGGAGATTTTAATTCTGGGTTTAAGTGCACATTCAAGTTTTTCAGTTTTTGGGTGTCAAAAACTAAGGATTGGAACCACTGTGGTGGAACACTAGTTTTTTTTTTTTTCCACCCCGTGTCTGGTACCCACAGTGGGGCCCGACTAAATCTGGATTCACACTGAGAAATCCCACATTAAGGGGTAAAACGGTCCCTAACAAAGGGGTAAAACGGTCCCTAACAAAGGGTGCTCGAACACGAGACGTCTGGTGGGACACTAGTTAAGTACAAGCTGAAGTAAAGTGGGAATGAAGAAGTATTTATTAACAAGAAAAGTGGGAAGGAAGAAATGGGCTGGATGCCTGCTTATTATTTGTCTTGGAATGATCTTGTTGATTCGATACAGCAGCTTAGGAATAACATACAACAGTGTAGAAAAGTCATACAGCAGTGTGGGAAAATCTCCAAAAAAGCAATCAGTTTATGGGTTTTTTAATGACCATCCGGACATTAATGAAGGTTCGAAAGATGTTGTTGATGAATATGTCAAATCACATGAATCGAAACCGGTAGAGCTAGTAGCTTTTAAGGAAAAACCACGTCTTATTGATGTCGAAGGGCTTAATGATCTATACAGCTCGAATAATTTTTCGAAGGAAGAGTCTAAGGCATTGCTAGCATGGGGTAATATGAGATTCTTGTTATCTCGGTCAGATGGTCTGAATGGAACTGCTCAAGGAGTTAAAGAGGCTGCTATAGCATGGAAAGATTTGGTGTTATTTATTGAGAAGGGTAAGGCCACTAAAGCATCTCTGGATGAGAAGGAAAATGAGTATTGCCCTTATTCTGTGACTGCATTCAATGGGAGCAATATTAGGATCCCTTGTGGCTTAGTTGAGGATTCATCTATTACTGTGATAGGCATACCTGATGCAAAACAAGAAAGTTTTCAAATTGAGCTTGTGGGTTCAAAACTTCCGGAGGAAACAAAGCCTCCTATAGTTTTGGATTATAATGTAATTTTGCCCGGGGAGAACTTGACAAAGGATCCCCTTATCACTCAGAATACATGGAATAATGAATCTGGGTGGGGTAAGGTGGAAAAATGCCCTGATCATGGCTCTACTGATGTGATAAAAGGTAAATTATACAAACAAAAGAGAACAAATATTACTTCGCATCTTTTCATCTTCTAATTTGTGTTCATTCAGGGAAGAATCTGTTATACGCGATCTTGGATAACCTAATTGCTTGAATCTTATTGTTTCCGTTGCTCCTTATAAACGTAGTGATCTGATATATTTTTCCTATATATATCAGTTGATGGACTAGTCAAATGCAATGCCAAAGTCTTCCGAAATAATATAGAAGAAATTGCAAATACTACCAATTCTAGCAATCCAATGTCCACAGATGTCTCAAATTCTAGTGCCTACGGTACTACAAATTACCCTTTTGTTGAAGGTAACCCATTTACTGCAACACTATGGGCTGGTATAGAGGGGTTCCATATGACTGTCAACGGAAGACACGAGACTTCTTTTGCCTACAGAGAGGTTAGTGTTGTTAGTTTCAGACAGATCCACTGAGCTTTATTATCTTTTGGAACTGTCACATGAATTTAGGGGTCGTTTGGTTGCTGGTTAGGAAGTGAATTATCTATGTATTAAAACCAACATAACTAGTACCATGTGATAGCATTTCAGTTGCTATGTATAATATTCAGTACACCATGTATGGCGTTTGGTTACCAGCTTACAATCCCGCATAACTAATACGTGTATAAGTAATGAGGAGATCTATGTATTATTTTTTGCTGGATAGAAGATGGAATAACCAATACATGAATAACTAAACCCTGCATAACTAATCCCTGCATAACTCTAACCAGCAACCAACGACTTTTTAACGGATAACTCCTTTATTGTGTTGTGTTTCTTCAAATGCAGAAACTCGAACCTTGGTTGGTTAGTGGAGTCAATGTGATAGGTGGTGTGGACATCATATCGATCTTAGCGAAAGGATTACCTGTTTCCGGTGATTTGGACTTGAGTTATGATGTTGAGCACCTCAAAGCTCCAGCAACTCCTAAAAAGAGGCTTGTCATGTTAGTTGGGGTTTTTTCTACCGGAAACAATTTTGAGAGACGCATGGCACTGAGGAAATCATGGATGCAATATGAAGCTGTGCGGTCAGGAGAAGTAGCTGTCCGATTTTTTATTGGTCTTGTAAGTGAGGCATTCAACCAGAAGTAGTTATTATGGTCACTAATTTTCATATTCTACCATCTATTTCAAGTACTCCCTCTATCCCAATTTATGTGACACTCTTTCCTTTTTAGTCAGTCCCAAAAAGACACATTTTTATATTTAGTACTAATTTAGCTTTAAACTTCTCATTTTACCCTTATTGAAATGATTTATGGGCACACAAATATCTATTGACTTATTTTGGACCACAAGTTTTAAAAGTCCTCCTTTCATTCTTAAGCTCCGTACCCAATCAAACACCTTCATATAAATTGGGACAAAGGGAGTACTAAATATAGTATGGTTGCTACAGTCCTCCTATGATCATTTTTTGTTGGCTTGGTCTTTCTGATGGGCTAGATATAGGTTTCTGAATCAACTTACTGCATCTGTTGCTTTAGTTAAAAAATTACACGTCAACTATTCTTTGTTTTCTGAGAATTCTCAATTAAGGGACAATATTAAGATTCTAAATCAAGCGCTTCTATTTAGCAACTTGCGACTGCTTTCATGATTTGAAGAACAGCTTCAAGTTATCTGAAGTTTGTCATATGTGATTATGCTTTGTCTCTTCTATTTTGGCCTTTGGAATTGAGGCGTTCAATTAGAGTATTTTTATTTTATAGTTGCTTGGCTTATGTTCTTGCAATTTATTGTGAGTACCTCTTTAACATATTGGTGTTTAGCCTTTGTTGGTCAATTATGTTGTCTAACATTTTTCGTTCTCTATTAGCAATTGGTTATTACTTATATGTCCTTTTGAAAACAAATGCAGGACAAAAATAGGCAGGTCAACTTTGAGCTGTGGAAGGAAGCACAAGCCTATGGAGATATCCAATTATTGCCTTTTGTTGATTACTACAGCCTGCTCACTTTGAAGACCATAGCAATTTGCATTATGGGTGTAAGGACTTTCAAGTATTTATCAGTAGAAATAGAATTTATTCGTTATTTAATTGTCCGCAACAAATTTGAGTTTTCTCTTATTTATAATTGCTAAAGAATAGTCTTGCATACACTCCAAGAGAAGCTTTATAAAGTCTTATTCCACCATTCATTTCGGAGAATATGTAGTGTATGAATGCTTTTTGAGTGCGTACAAAGTTTTCTGGTGTGTATATAAAATAGGGATTTTACATTGTATAGCCGCTCGTCAAAATTGTAGCCAGCAAATGTATATTTTCTGTATATTTATTGTAATATACAAAAAATGTACATACTTTTTATATATTGGTTAGCGGCTGTAATTACTTTTCGGCCGAGCGGCCAAATAATTTAATAGCACTATAAAATATCCCTTGCTATATCCTTAAATTAAAATGTGATTTAAGGACTATTACACTCATTAAAGCTATGGACACTCTAGATGTATTTAATGTCTGATCTGACGAGAAGAAACAAATCCCAATTTATTGTTAACTAGGAATATTATTCGACTGCATAGACATACTCTGTGGAAAGATTGTTACAATATTTGTGCTTAAATTGCAGGTTAAAATCCTACCTGCGAAATATGTTATGAAGACTGATGACGATGCTTTTGTGAGGATTGGTGAAGTTCTGTCGAGCCTCAAGGGAAAGGATCCTAATGGTTTATTATATGGTGGAATATCTTTTGAGTCAGCACCTCACCGTGAAAAAGAAAACAAGTGGTACATCAGTCCTGAGGTATTCTATTTCTAAACTTGTGTTGTCGACTCATCGTATAGCATTTTACTATCTCCTTAATCACGATTTCCTTCTGCAGGAATATCCGCCTCCCTCCTATCCCCCATGGGCACATGGACCAGGTTATATTATTTCTCGGGATATAGCTAAGTTCATTGTTCAGGGCCATCAAGAAAGGGAACTGATGGTAATACTCATTTGATATTGTTAAGAAAAAAGAATCTACTCTTTCTTATTAACCTGATTTTTCTTTCTAACCAGGATTGTTACTGCAAAATATACTCCCTCTGTCCCAATTTATGTGGCATAGTTCTGATTTCGAGAGTCAAAGTTATTGAGACCTTTTTTTTTTGTCTTGTATAGGCGTGTGTATGGACATGCTACATTTTAACTTATTTTCTTTACCAGGTTATTAGTGAAGGGTGTGAATAATGCGAAAAAAAATAAGTTCAGGGGCGTCATAGGATCCTGCATATTTTAGGTGTATAGTTGACAATTTCACAATAGTTTAGGTGTGTTTAAATGCCTTATCCTAATCTAAATATGAAACATATTACAGAGGATTATACCCTTAAAGGAAAGAAAACAAAGAAAATGGGGGATAATAAATCAAAAAGGATATGTGTTTACTATCATCAATAGAAAGAAGCACATGACACAAACTTCCAATGTCAAACTTCCACTAAAATGCTAAATCTGTCTGTTGTTTTTGCGGATAATGTCAGTTTTCTGTAAATCTTTGTGTTGTGCCAGCTTTTTAAACTTGAAGATGTTGCTGTGGGAATTTGGGTTGAGGAATTCAGGAGGAAGGGTCACAAAGTACAGTATGTTCATGATGAGAGATTTTACAATGCGGGTTGTGAATCAGGGTATATCCTTGCACATTATCAGAATCCAAGGATGGTGCTATGTCTGTGGGAGAAGCTGCAGAAAGAGCACGAACCAAACTGCTGCGAGTGACTGTGCTGCAATCCTAAAAGTGCAAATTTTTGACTAGTGAGTATACAAATTTTGCAGATGGTTTCAACTATGATCTTCTGTTTGTTTATTCTTTGACAAAAGGTCAAACTGCAATTGTATAGGAGTATTTGTTTCGGTGGCGCGATATTGTTGTTGTCATGGTTGTTATTCATGTAATGCTGCTGATGTTGAATGTTGAAAAGGAAATGATGCTAAGGAGTTTAAGTTCTATGTGCAGTTTTTTTTTTTTTTTTTTTTTTTTTTAACAGTTGTGATAAACATTAATTGGTAATCTGTAGAAATTGTAACAAATATGCTATCACATGTTAAACTACACTCTGATAGTGTGAAAAATCCTTACATTGACAGGACAAAGAATCCTTATACTGTCAATGTATTTTAATCTAACCAGTTATTTACGGCAATGTTTAGTTTATCATACTAGGATTATTACTGACAGTTTCATGTTATTAGTGGTAGGCCATTTCAACCCTATGATGTAAAAGAATATACAGTCAAGAGTGTCAGACCTCTCTATAACAGTCATCTTCTATAACAACATTTCACTATAATAACTATATTTTACATGGAACAATCATTTATGTTATGCTATATTTCGTTTGTGTTCGCTATAACAGCCAAAAAAGTATCGGAACAAATGACGTTATCATAGAAAAGTATCCGAACAAATGAAGTTGTCATAGAGAGGTTTGACTATTTATATACAAAAGTTAATGTCAAATCCTATACCAATACCCCCTTTCGTGTTGAATTCTATTGGCATCTGTTTTTAGTGTTTGGTCCAATTAGAGGTAGTGTTGTGACTGATCATAAGAGAAGTTTGACCCTCAAGCACTTTCAGACACTTTATGTTTCAACAGGTACTGCTTCCATGTGCAGCAAAATTTCCACTATGTTCTAGGCCAAACAAAATGCCAAGTGCTATTTGATGGTAGAAATACGTCTGTCGGTCAATTCTTAGTCATGTGTTTGTAAAATAGCCACTATTTTGTAGTTTAAAATTTTACTTCTGCAATTTAAAACTTTAAGATAATGACTATTTTTAATTACAAGGACAGAAAAGTGGCTATTTGTGAATTTGACCCTATTTGATGGGAACTAGTCAATTCTGAATGCAATTTTTGAACTTTTTACTATTTCTGTTACTGATATGTTAGAGGGAAATTCATTGCACTTATGTGGATGGTGACTTAGCACTGCCACTATGGATGTTTCAAGATGAGACTGTCTTAGTAATTTTGGGAAAATGCTTAATTAATTTGTTGCAAATTTAGCTTAAAAAATGGAAGCATAGTCCATTTGGTTCAGAAAAGTTTCTTAATTACTTTTGGCCATAAACCAAAACCAACGGCTTTTGGACCACAGAAAAAGTCAACTGAAAATGCTTTTCAAAAAAAAAAAAAAAAAAAAAAAAAAAAAAAGAAAGATGGATTTTACATGAAAAAAAAAAAAAAAAGAGAGAGAGAGAGAAGAAGAAGAAGGTATTCATCAATTAATATTTTCTTCCAAAAAGTATTTTTCAAAAGTTTCTTTTTTCGTAAACCAAATTCAAACACTAAGACAGACCAAGACAAACTATCCACGTAAAGTGAGGAATAGAGCTTCTACAAAAGCTTCCTTAGATATGTTTGGATTAGTTTTTGAGAATATATATATATTTTTTTTTTCAAGATCTCTTCGTGTAATTTATTACTTCATGCAAGTTTTCTTATTTTTCACTGAAAACAATGTTCACTGGTGGGCTACGTGTTCTGAGTTCTGATATTCCGTAACATGTTTTGCATACTTATCTTGTGGGAAATAATTTCAATTTTACGTCTTTATCTACCAATCTTCCCTCAATTAATTTGTCGGTGTTTCTCTTACAAAAATTAACATAATTTTTAACACATGATTCAATCCATTTACAACTTACATATGCAGAGATCGCATGATTAATTTACAATTTGATTCAATAACGATTACTTGCGTCAAATATTAGAAATGACTTAAAATGTCCTTCTTTCACTTATTGAATCAAATTTTTTCTTCCTTCCACCCTGATAAAAAATGCCCTCATTCTACCTACTGGGCTAAATTTGTCCCCTTTTTTTTTTCAGGCTTAAAATTATTCCTCCATTAAAGTACAATTATGACATATAAATAAAAAATATATATACACTAAAAGAAGTTCTTGTTACCCCATTTGCGCAACATAATAGTATTCTGTTAAAAGTGATTCAATTAAATGGACCACGTAGCTATGCTCTTGACAATTGCTTCGAATTTTCCTTTTGCCCTCTCTTTTCCTTTACAAAATTTTAGCTCAATGAGAACTAATGTATTACCTAAAAATGGATAATACGGTATTATTTATTCAAGTCAACGTAGACTTAATCCTAATACGGTATTATTTATTCAACTCGGCGTAGACTTAACTTGGGATTAATAAGTATTTATCCATTTGCTACAGAAAACCAACAAATAAAGTATTATTAACGTGACTAGTGACGTTCTAACTTGGATTTAACAAGCTAAGGTTGACATATTTGTAGAACTATGGAGAAAGGAAAGGATGCTTCCAGGTTAAGAAATAGAACTATTTGTAAAAATAAATTAAGCATCTACTATTAATTTACTATCTAATATTAGGTTAAGCGATAGAATTCTATTTGTAAATATATATAAGCATATATTTATATGTAAACATCGAGTTCAACTAAATTTTTAGCACACTGCCATTACCATTCATATAATCATTCTCCTAGTGGGTCGAAATAGGTATCTAAATTAAGAATAAACGGCTTTTATAGGCTACCTATATGAACAATAAGCTGGAAATAACCCATCTTAATCAAGATCATTCCTTTCTTTTAGCCTCTTAGTTGGAGTAATTTCTTGTAAAAATTAATGGAGTTTGTTCTTGTTTTCCATAAGTTCTTTCGTAAAAGCATTTAATTTTAAAAAAAGTCCAAACTTTTCCTCCTAGAAAGTCAGTCGAGGTTCCTTATAGAATAGGAAACCAAGTAACTTAAGAGAGGAGTTTGCCTCTTCTAATAAAACTCACTACTCTTTTAATTATGCAATACTCTTTTAATTTTGGAACCTATGAAAATATTTAACATCATTCTATTTTTACTTGAACTTTTACAACTTTTGAAATTTTAAATGCATTAAATCATTCGTTACTTTAATTTGGATCTGATCTTTTGTTTAGACCACAACTTCGATATTCTTTCCTATCAAATATACATAGATGGAATAATTAAAAGGCTTAATACATCGATAGCGTTTTAAATTTATCATTAAATTTTATTTAGTTATTTGAATTGCGATTTGTTCTAACTAAGCACCTGAACACATGGTAATGTGTTTCTATTAAACATTTTTTATTCAAATTTTGGAAAAAAATTTACACATATCCTCAAGCATTACTAGGTTGTTAAGTTAACTATATAAAATAATTTTTTTTAAAAAAAATTATACACATCAGTCTCAATTGAAACATACTTGAGGTTTTACAACATATTGAGGCTAATGTGTATAATTGGAGGTGACATATTTTATGAGTAGTTAACTTGTCTACGTAACAGACACTTGGAAAAGCATGTAATTTTTTTTTCAAAATTTAAACCAAAAGTGTCTAGTAGAGACATTTTATCATGTATTCTGATACTCAATTGAAACAAACCGTAGTTTAAATTTCTAAATGAAATAACTTACTATAGCCATTTAAAAGTTAATTACACGTGATCATATAATCCAACCACCAACAATACATATAGTGCGATAAAAGGATTCCTTCATCCTTATCAGATATTTCTGGCCGACTCCCAAAATTGAAATGTTTTTTAATAGCAAATGTTTTCGATCTTGTGCGACGTGAATCTAAATTAATCAGTTCTCAGAGATATTTGGCCAAAAAAAAAAAAAAAGCTATAATCCGAGTAAGTGGCGACTTTCCTACACATAAAGCATGACATTTTGCATCACGCGTTCTCACCATACGAACCTTTTTAATCCGAGTAAGAGTCAACTTTGCCTAAGCCGCCTTTTAATCCCTCTATCTATATAATTCCTCAATAACCCCACTTGCATCCCTTCAATTTCAATCAACAAAATTTAATTAAATTCCCCTAAACCTATTTACACAAATAACCAAACAAAAGAGAGTTACAAATTTTGGTGATGATTGTGAAGAATTCAATGATGACAAAGATGGTGGTAGTTGATGCAGAGATATTGTGTCAGCCTAGTGTTTCTGTTGATGAGAATTTGGATTTATTTGATGTCTCTGTTACTAAATCACGTGAATTTGGCGATAATGATTCGGTTTCCTTTGATATTGATATTTCTAGTCGTTCTGACTCGGTATGTTTCGGATTTACCCTTTTTACTTTTTTTTTTCTTTCTTGGTAATAACTGTTTGAGTTAGTTTGCGCAATTTGATTTGTACACGTAATTCTGTCCATTAAAAGCTTTTAGCTAATCGTAAATAATTCACCTAATTTTGCCCTGTTGGGATCCGGATCGTGCTTTTTCTGTGCGTATTTGGTGAAGGATTTGATCTGCTTAGAGGTTGTGATGTGGCATTATTTAGGGGTCGTTTGGTAGCTCTGGTTTGGAGGTGAGTTATGCAGGTAAATTATTAAAACCTTCATAAGTAATACCATAGTTTGGTAGCCAGTCAGGAGGTAAGTTATTCATGTATAGAATTAGTATGGTGTTTGATTTGCAATTCAGAAACGCGCATAACTAATACATGTATAAGTTATTCATGTATGATTCTTGACAGGAGGTGTGGGGGGTGAAGGATTAGGGTAGAAAGGTAGTGGGTAATCAGGCGCTTTTCTTTTTGAGTTTTAGCATTATTCTTGTATTCTTAGATTTGTTTTTTATGTGTTTGTTTGTTTAGCCTCGGTTATTTTATTATCTTGCTATTGTATTTGCTTGTTGTTTTTTATGTGTTGTTTGTTTAGCCTCGGTTATCTTATTATCTTGCTATTGTATTTGCTTGTTGCTACTGCCTCTTTTTTCTTCTTTCTTTGAGTTGAGGTTCTCCCGGAAACAACCTCTCTACCTTCTCAAGGTAGTGGTAAGGTCTGTGTACACACTACCCTGTCTAAGACCCCACTTGTGGGATTACATTGGATATGTTGTTGTTGTTGTACAAGGTGGAATAACTAATACGTGAATAGCTAAACCCTATATAAGTAATCCATGCATAAATAATACACAGATTCCCTCATAACTAATCCCCGTATTACTACTAATACCTGCACAACTCTAACCAGCTACCCGACGACCCGTAGGGTTTGAAGTTAAAAAGTTCATCAGATAGATATTATAGCTAGCTGTGGCATAAAATAGGCTCAATTCTGCTATTTAGAGCTGTATTTTGTTCTGCAATTGTGTGGTACTAAGTTGATGGTCAATGTTAAAATTCTGTATTTTTCTATGAATTCTCTTAGAAGACTCATATTCCTGACCTGGACTAGTATGGAATTGAGGCATAGTTGATTGAATATTCTATTCGCTGATGGAACTGAATTAACTTGCTGAATTTTCATTGGGTCTCTCCAGATGATTAACCGATGGTCTTTGTGCTACTTTCGGTATGGGAATTTCATTGAAGTTATTTGTCTCTATTATCTAATTCTATGCGGCTATGCTTGAATAAGTTTTGGACTTTTGTTATAGTTGTTGATATATGTTATATGTTTAGTTTAATTGTTGCAGTGTTTTGACCTTTTATATTTGCAATTGTCAGGGTGTGAGATGCTCGACTAGTACTCAGACGACTATAATAGATTCAGCCAGAAGCAATAATTTTCTCCCAGCTATTCGTTCGGGTAGCTATACTGATATTGGGCCTCGTAGATCCAATGAAGATGAACATATTCGTGTTGATGATCTTTCAGCTCAGTTGGGTTCTCTATACAATTGGCCTCTTCCGGGTGCGTTCTATGCTGTGTTTGATGGTCATGGAGGTTCTGATGCAGCTGCTTATATCAGAACTAATGCAATGAGATTTTTCTTTGAAGATGCTAATTTGCCGCGAACATCTGTTGTTGATCAAGCATTCTTGGAAGAATTGGAGAGTTCTCACTTTAGAGCGTTTTTAGTTGCTGATCAGGCGTTAGCTGATGAATGTAATGTTGATGCCTATTGTGGGACAACAGCAATAACTGCGCTGGTTTTGGGAAGACATCTGGTTGTTGCTAATGCCGGTGACTGTCGTGCTGTCCTTTGTAAGAAAGGTGTTGCAGTTCAGTTGTCTCAAGATCACAGACCATCTTGTCTGATGGAACGTCAAAGAGTTGAGAAATTAGGCGGTATTATTGAATACGGTTGCCTAAATGGTGATCTTGCAATTACTCGAGCCCTTGGAGATTGGTATATGAAGCTTCCATTTGGATCAGCATCTCCTCTTACTGCAGAACCTGAAGTTAAGCAAACGTTGTTGACTGAGGATGATGAGTTCATGATACTTGGTTGCGATGGCATCTGGGATGTGATGTCGAACCAAGAAGCAGTGAATGTTGTTAGACACGAGCTTAGACTGCACAATGACCCGCAGCAATCTGCCAGGGAACTTGTGAATCAAGCTTTATGTAAAGATGACACGGATGACAATCTCACTGCCATCGTTGTGTGCTTTACTTCTCCTGATCACCAAACTTCAGTTCCATCCCAGAGGCCAAGATTCAGGTGTCGTAATTTGTCCGAAGAGGCGAGGAAGAAGCTACAAAGTTTGTTAGGAAGCAATTGAGTGTAAACTAGCATTGTCTGATGACCATATCAATTTTTTCCACTACAATGTGTAAATACGAATTATTTTTATTACTGTGGTGTCAGTTTGAGGCTCTGCTCAGGGGGAGAAGTGAGAAAAAGCAGCCAGCAGTTTTGTGAGGCTAATGCCTTGTAGCATATATGTACTGTCAATTCTTTTTAATGGAATGGTGTGATATTTGAGTTATTTCTTAAATTCATTTGTTTGTCATGAAACATTTTACCGTTACGACCATCTAGCTTTAATGTTTAAATCTATGTTGCTCGGATTCTTTAAAAATGTTATTGTACTCATGTTGGATCCTTTAGAAATGCACTACTTTTGGGAGAGTATCATCTTATCATTTGAGAAATTAACCCCGGCTTTTGGAGGATACAACATACACCTGGCGATAGTTAAAGAGTTCAAGCGACATGGGTCTAAACTATTGACTTATTTGTCAGATTTAAGTGCTTTTTTGTTTTTATACTGCGTGTGTTTTAAACACACTTAAATGAGTGGCTTTCAATGTGAAGAGTGGGCTACCTCATCTAGATTGGGGAGGCTCCTAATCTATTTTCGGCCAAGAATGAGGGTTAAATAGGAGGTAGGATTTGTGAGGACATAATTTCCTGTGGCGAAGGATGTACTTATTACTATGTGATGGAAAACATTCCCTTAACTGATGCTCGCTCAATTTTTTTATTATCAAAAATTTGCTTTTGGTGTTTTCCTTAAACTTCTTTTTCATTATTTTTTTTCTCAAAAAGGAATTATTTGGCAAGTAAGAAGTAGGGACTGTGCAGCTATTTTTCCCTTTGTTCTTACTTTTCCCCTGATTTTGCATCTGCTTTCGTAAACAAACGCTGATTTGAAATTAAAATAAGAAATCATGATTTCAAATTGCATGGTCAAACGCCTACTAACTTGCTATACATCTCACTTTACATTTTTTACCCCCTTTTTTGTGATGAAGGATATGGCCGGGAAAAAGCTTGTTACAACTTACAAGTGGCGTCTGCAACAAAGCGAATGCATTAACTTTAAATATACACCGCATTTGGTATAATTAGGGGTCGTTTGGTTGCCGATTAGAGCTATGCAGGTATTTATAATATATACGCCGCATTTGGTGTGTTGAAATTTATACACAATAAATAGATGCTACCAAACATGATACAAATTATTCAAAATTTAATACATGAATAAATCACCTCTTAACCAACAACCAAACGTCCCCTTAATTAATTAATGTTTAGTGACAAAAATTTATTTAAAATATAAATATTAAATATTTAATTTTGTTTATGAAAAGGGTCAAATATTTACGCTGTTTTTTGATGTAAATGAATCGGCCGCACACCTCCATAAACTGAAAAATTTTCTTTCAAAATAAACGTGTCCTGACCTCCACAATACATATATTCTACAAAAATAAAAGCTCAGCAACAATTTGTCCATTATAGACCAAAATAAATTTCAAGCCGGAAAAAATGACGACAGCGAGCTTAACTAGACGAAAGGCCACAACAATTTATCAAACATCCAAATATTTATTTTCTTTCAAAAGAGGTTTCGCTCAACTTTAATTAAAATCAAGAATTATATTAGCAAAAACAGATTACTTCTCACCTTTTTTTATTGGTTAAAGGAATTTTAAAAGAGAAAAACAAGAAAAGATTCTTTAAAGAATAATATTTTATTAAGAAAAAAATATGTTTGTTTATTAAGAAAATAATATTTTTTACTCATTTAAATAATAATAGAGATATTTTTGGACATTATTCCCCATGTTTAAAGACATTTTTGACCTCTCCTCCAGGAAAAGCTGGCCCTCCACTATACATGCATCTATATATTCTGCAAAAAAGAAACTTACCGAGAAATTGTTAGACCAGAAATTTCAAGCCAGAAAAAATGGCCATAGGAAGCTTAGCTAAGACCAAAGGCCACAACAATATTATCATCATCAAGATATCTCTACAAGTCCAGGGGTGAATTTACTCATTAAAAAGGGTCACGTGAACACATGGTTACTCGACTAAATTCGATATATTATGTATATAATCCTTAAAATATACTCTCTTCGTTTGAATTTATGTGAACTTTTTTGGAATACGAGGGTCAAACTTTATAACTTTGACCTTAAATTTTGACATAGATATTTCAAGTTTGTAAGAATAAAATTTAGTATATATTTAGAAACTACATAAAAAGTACTATAAGTCATGATATATTATAATTCAAATAATTAGAAAAACTGAAATTGCGGTCAAAGAATCAGCTCGTAGACTCTCCAAATATTAATAAGTTCACATAAATTAAAACAGAGAGAGTATCTAATATTTACTGAACGAATATATGATCAAATTAGATCAAGTGGAGTACTGGTTAAGCATTGAGTTTAATCTCTTGAGGTTGTGAAATTAAACCCTACAAAATGTACTTTTGCTTTTTTTTTTTTTTTTACCTGGATTCGCCTCTACTACAACACATCTAAGGGCCTGTTTGGAAAGCCACCTGGTAATTGGAATTGGTGTAATTACTAGGGTAGTAATTACACAGCCTAGTAATTACAGAATAGTGTAATTACAACGACCTGTTTGTTTGTCATAACGTAATTACAGTGTAATTACAAGCGTGCTGTTTGGTTGCACAAGTGTAATTACACAGTCAGTTTAATTTAAAAATAAAATTTAATTATAAAAAATTTAAAAATTAATATTTAAAAAATATTGCCTTTATAAATGATATTAAATTAGTTATTTAATAACATGTTGTTTCTTGAAAATATATTAATTAATAATCATATATTTGTAACTAATATTATAAAAAAATAATTGATATATATTTTTCAAATTGATATTTAATTTTAATTAATTATAAAACTTAAAAGAAGACCTTTTTTGTAAGAACGTCATGCATTAGATGTTTGACAAAAAAATAATATTAATAAATATAATGCCATAACATTATTCAAATGTTTGACACAAAAAATCCATCAAATGTAAGTGAAAAATAAATAACATGCAATGTGAAAGAAAATAACTTAAAATTGGAAATATAACCTGAATTCAGAATCCAAAAGAAAAAGTTTTAACATAATACTCTTATGTCAAATTTCAGCATTACATAAGTAAGTTCCAACGTAACTTAAGTAAATAATTCAAAAGAAAGGAAAAATATAAGTCTATAACCTCATTCACAATGAAATTCTACTTTAATAACATCACTCGTTATATGTCAAGTTTGTTAATTACTCATTCATTTCAATATTAAGAGGTGTAGTTTTAAATATTAGAATAATAACACGGTTATGTTAAATGAATAAAATAGAAAAATACGAGCAATTACATGGAACCACAAGAAGTAAAGGTTGGGAACGAGAAGAAAGAAAATGAAAAATAAATAATATAAAGAGAAAAATACATTTTAAACAATAAAAATAATTAAAAAAGTAAAAATAAAAAAGAAATAAAAATAATAGAAATAAAAAATATTAAAAATCAAAAAAATAAAAATAATAGAAATAAGAAATAAATTAAAGGAAAAAAATAAACAAACTAAAAAGTAACCCTGTAATTATAGGGTGTAATTACACTCAATTTTCAGCCCCCTTGAGAATTGAAGAACGTAATTACATCCTGTCAATTACACCAATTCCCACCTAACTGTGTAATTACTTGACCAAACAAATAGGCTAAACTGTGTAATAACACTCGATTACATCCAATTCCAATTACCTGGGTGACTTTCCAAACAGGCCCTAAATATTCATCATTTTTTCTCAACAGAGTTTTCGCTTCGGGTGAATCTGATGAAAACGACGTTGTTGTTATTGGTGGTGGACCTGGCGGCTATATGGCGGCGATTAAAGCTACACAGCTTGGTTTTAAAACTACCTGCATTGAGAAACATGGTAAATAATATAAAAAGAAAAGATATTTTAAAAATTAAAAAGAAAAGAAATTAAAATAAAATTAAAACGAAAATAAAAAATAAAAAAAGTTACACTGTAATTACATGTAATTGCACGCAACTTGAGAATTAGATAGTGTAATAACCCATCATCATTATGCTCAATTTCCTACCAATCAAGTAACTACTCGGACCAAACAAACATATCAAACTATATAGTTATACCTAATTACACTCAAATTCAATTCTCATATGTTTTTCCAAACAGACCCTAAGGATCAAAGTCGTAACTTGTAGGATATTATGATATTCCCTTCATTTCATAATAAGTGATTTTTTTTAGGCTTTATAACTTTTTTTAAAAATAAGTGTTGCTTCAGGATTTTAAGTATACTTTGAGCAGATTCTTCCAAAATTGCTCTTATTTAAACAATCAAGATTCATTAACTACGTTTTTTTTTCTAGACATTTAATTATGTAAGCACAATTTAATTAGAAGTAAGTTAGCAAAAACACATCTAATTTTTTAAAAGTGAATAATTTCTTAAAGGGTGTGTATTAATTATAAAAAATCACTTATTATAAATCGAAGGGAATACAGAATATAAACATACGGCCTAAAGAAAGTTATTTTTAAACCAGCACAAAATAGGGACAAAAGTGCAAATGACCCATTTTTTCTTTTTAAAAGAAACTGGTCCGCCACAATGCATTCATATATTCTACAACAACAAAGCAATTTTATAGACCAAGAAATTTCAAGCCTGAAAAAAAATGGCGATAGGGAGCTTAGCTAGAAGAAAGTCCACAACAATATTATCATCATCATCAAGATATCTATACAACACATCTAAATACTCATTTTCTCTTAACAGAGGTTTCGCTTCAGGTGGATCCGATGAGAATGACGTCGTTGTTATTGGTGGTGGACCTGGTGGTTATGTGGCGGCGATTAAAGCTGCACAGTTAGGTCTTAAAACTACGTGTATTGAGAAACGTGGTGCGTTAGGTGGTACTTGTCTCAATGTTGGTTGTATTCCTTCTAAGGTAATTTGGTCTTAGATCTATTGGAATTCTGTTTATTATGTCATATGTGTGGGAGATTCATATTTTGGTTTTATTTGTTTAGTTAATGTGAAGAGAATGGTGTCGATTAAGAGTATTCTGTAAAGGAAAATGTTAGTCACGGTATTCATTTTGTTAACTTGTGATTTTGATTTCAGCTGACTGGGAACATAACCTTAGATAGGAAGGTATGGAAGTCGAGGATTATGGTAGCTGACCATTGTTGCACCCTGCATGGAAAGGTGGGGGGTGGGGTGGGGGTTGCTAGCGTCATCTTTTTTGCTGCATTTATTTTGTATCTTGCTATTTTGCTGTCTTTTTTCTTATAATCTTGTGTCCGAAGGTCTATGGGAAACAACCTGTCTGCCTCAAAAAGGTAGGGTTATGCCTCAAAAAGGTAGGGTTAAGGTCTGTCTACATTCTACCCTCCATAGAACCCTCCATAGAACCCACTTGTGGGATTACACTGGGTATATTGTTATTGTGATTTTGATTTCAGACTGTTGTCATATACTCCCTCCGTTTCAATTTATGTGAACCTTTTCGGGGCACGAGGGTAAAACTTTATAACTTTGACCGTAAATTTTGACATACATTTTTCAAGTTTGTAAAAATAAAATTTATATATTTAGAAACTACATAAAAAGTACTATAAGTCATGATAATTTATAATTCAAATAATTTAGAAAAAAATGTAAGGAAAATGCGGTCAAAGAACCATCTCGTAGACTCCCCAAATAGTAATAGGTTCACATAATTGAAACAGACGGAGTATTAGTTTGATTTTTTAGGGATAAAATAAATCGACAGCAAATGTTCCTGCTCTGGGAGCAAATTGAAAATTTTGTGTTTCGTGTGATGGAAATCATCTTCCAGGTAAAATGGTTTGAGTTAATGGTGAAAAACACACCTAAACTATTACCTTTTTCGTGAGTTTCATACCTCAACTAACCATTGTTCCATTTTTCCTTACCTAAATTATCACTCTTTTTGTATTAAAATACATCTTGATGCTGAGTTAGCATTCATGCGCCTGTTGTCGATTGCTTTTAAATATTTGGCCAACTCAGCATTGAGGTGTGTTTTTATGTGAAGGAGTGATAGTTTAAGTAGGTAAAGGGAACAATGGTTAGTTGAGGTATGAAACTCGCGATAAAGTAATAGTTTGGGTGTGTTTTTGACCATTAAATCAAATGTTTTCATATAAATGTTTTTCCATTCAGTTAGTGAGTGAAATTATTTTCTGAAAAAATGTTCACTACAGATTAATACAATATTAGCAAATTTGAGAGTGTTATGATGAATTTTTTTAATATTGAAGATTAATGATAACGTCTAAGTATTAGTTGGAGTAAGTAGTATGAAGTTAAAAATCAAGACCGTGACAAGGAAAATGACTCCCGCCTATGAATGAGGTTCATTTCCACCTTTTGATGGAAATGTATTCCTGTTTTTGGGTAACCAAATACCAGGAGATGGAATTCTTGAAAAGTGACTTTTGTCATACCAAACACACACTAATGATTTAGCAACTCATTTCTGTAAAAGACTCTGAAGCTGCTTTGAAATTCTGGAGAGGGATCTAGTTAGTAGAAGAATGCACCTTTTGGCAATTTTTAAGGAATAATGAGTGTTAAATTCTGCATCAATACTAAATTCTTTGGTTCTTATGTTTAATCCATGAATTAATAAACTTTGCACTAAAAAAATTATATGCCAACGATATCTTATTTTTTTGAACCAGATTGCACGCTAAAATCTTGTTGAGTTATTCATCTCTTGTTATCTCTAATTTGTTTCGTATAATTTTATAATTGTTAAAAAATGTTGAGTAGTCATCAAGTTGCAATCCCTGCATTATAATCTTAGTATAACATGTTCGTGAACCAAAAGTCCTATAGTCCGCTAAACATTATACAATCTTTAAAGTACCATTTTTATAATTTCTGTTTTTGAAAGCATCCCAAATTGGTCTTCCTATGAAGTGGAATGATGGAATACATTTTTTCCCTTTCTTTAGCTCCAACAGAGGCAAACTTAACTTTTTAATCAAGTATCAAAGCCATCCCTGCAGAAACAGGAAAAATAAGGAGTGTGCGATCTTGATTATATATTTTTTGGTTGATAAAAGGTAAAGGAAATGGCAGTTATCTCTGCAGATGTTGATAGCAGACATATGCTGCATAATGAATGATATGTTCTTTTCAGTACTAAATATGATTTCTTTCTACTTGAACTAGAATTGTGCTTTATCCAAAGTAATTGAGCTTTATCCACAGTGAAATAAAATAAAATAGAAGTGCTTTCTCAAAGAAGTAAAATAGAAGTACAGACCTAAATTGAGCTGTATGAAACTACTCGAAGTGGATTTTAGACATTCTAATTTCCAATTGATGAGTTAATTTGTGGACTTACATATAGAAGTAAAGATACCTGGCATAATCAACAGTAACATTATTTTAGTTGATGAGAGTGATATGTTCTTTTGAGTATGCTACTAGAAGCAGAAGTCAGTTGTGGGAAATTACTGGAAGGGGCTCGGAAATTGTGATTTCCAATTGACGAGTTGACTTGTATCTCACGTATACAATTATAGGAACCTTTTTTTTCTATTTTTGGTTTTTATTTTTTATTTTTTATTTTTTATATTTTTTTTATCCCTTTTCTGAATATAACTTCAAAATGTTCAGTTCTCCTTTCAATAGTTTCACCAAAGTTAGTTAAAGAACAAAAGTTCTGGATATCTCAAATTGCCATAAATGAGGCATATTATCTTGATATAGATTTTAATCTTTGTGAAAGTTTTTTCTTGTAATTGTTTTGTTGCTTTCCTTTCTTCTATTTGTTTGTCAAAAGTTTTGAAGGTTAAATACTTTTTCTCATGGTTGTGTGGCTTAGTAAGATATATATCTCACGTGATATTTTGCACTGAAGTATATATGCCCAACTTTCCCCATATGGATAACTCAGTTTCTTTGACGCCCTTAAAGCGTGTCTTTGATGCCCTTACAGCATGACATGCCTGAGGGTTCTCCGGTTGTGAATCCAAAGACGTAACTTCCCTGAGAGGCCATTTTGATTGGTACCATATCTAACCTACTGCCTAGCTTACCCGCTGGTGTCCATAGGGTGCATATTTATCTTATGACCTCCACGTATCTTGCAATAGCCCTTAACTATAGAGTTCTGCTCTAGTAGTTTGCTAATTGGCATTCTGTTTATGTGAAATCATGCACTTAAGTTCATTCTTCTGTACTAAAATTAACACTGGTACTGTAAAATTGTACTAGGCCGAGTAGTGCACAGGTTTATGCCTGTCTTTCTTGTCGATGACTTCTTGGAGCTTTGTAGTCAACTTTTGAGGTCTAATTCTTCATCTTTACTCTTTCTGCTTTTCATGCGTAGGCACTTCTTCACTCCTCCCACATGTACCATGAAGCTCAACATGCATTTGCTAACCATGGTGTGAAGTTCTCTTCTGTTGAGGTAGATCTTCCTGCCATGATGGCCCAAAAAGATAAAGCTGTGGCTGGCTTAACACGAGGCATTGAGGGTCTATTTAAAAAGAACAAAGTGAACTATGTTAAGGGCTATGGTAAATTCCTTTCTCCTTCTGAAGTTTCTGTTGACACTGTGGAAGGTGGTAATACTGTTGTTAAGGGGAAGAATATTATAATTGCGACTGGTTCTGATGTAAAAAGTCTACCTGGGTTAACCATCGATGAGAAGAGAATTGTATCATCTACTGGAGCTTTAGCTTTGACCGAAATTCCAAAAAGGCTGGTTGTTATTGGTGCTGGCTACATAGGCCTCGAAATGGGATCTGTCTGGGGCCGTCTTGGCTCAGAGGTTACTGTTGTTGAATTTGGGCCCGGTATTGTTCCATCCATGGATGGTGAAGTTCGCAAGCAATTCCAACGTTCTCTTGAGAAGCAAAAAATGAAGTTCAAGCTTAGTACTAAGGTGGTGTCAGTTGAGACTGTTGGCGATGGTGTGAAGTTGACCCTTGAACCTGCAGCTGGTGGTGAACAAACTACTCTTGAGGCTGATGTTGTTCTGGTTTCTGCTGGTAGGGTTCCATTTACTTCAGGGCTTGGATTGGACAAGATAGGTGTTGAAACTGACAAGGCTGGTAGAATCTTGGTCAATGAACGATTTGCCAGTAATGTCCCCGGGGTATATGCAATCGGTGATGTCATTCCTGGCCCAATGCTGGCTCACAAGGCAGAGGAGGATGGTGTTGCTTGCGTGGAATTCATTGCAGGCAAGGAGGGCCACGTGGACTATGATTTGGTTCCTGGTGTTTGTTACACACACCCAGAGGTGGCTTCTGTTGGGAAAACTGAAGAACAGGTTAAGGAACTTGGAGTTGATTATCGCGTAGGCAAATTTCCTTTCCTTGCAAACAGTAGGGCGAAGGCAATTGATGATGCTGAAGGAATTGTAAAGATACTTGCTGAGAAGGAGACTGACAAAATCTTGGGCGTCCATATTATGTCACCCAATGCAGGTGAGCTTATTCACGAGGCCGTTCTGGCTTTGCATTATGGAGCATCAAGTGAGGACATTGCTCGTACATGCCATGCACATCCAACAATGAGCGAGGCTCTGAAAGAAGCAGCCATGGCCACTTATGACAAGCCCATTCACATGTAGAAATACTGTCATATCATTGCTTTTGTTTTTCCTTCGAGTATCTTGAATACTTGGAGCATATTTTCTAATTGCCACATCATCACTAAGCAAAACTTGAACAGAAGTTTCCTCTCCCCTCTTATCTTACTTTGGTACTCAAAACTACCTCAAAGTTAATGCTTTTTCTGCATATTCATTTCTGTAATAAAGATACGAGCTGCATGTCGAGTTTAAATGCCATTAATTTGAGTTACATTGAGATTTGATCAGCTTTAAGGATTTGGGTTTGCTGAAATTTATGATACTTACCTTTTTCGTCCATTTTAATGGTGCTTTTGAGTGGAAGATATTTAACTTGATAAAACAGGCTCGGTAATGTTGTTACGGGAAGTGTTTTCATTACTAAATATCCAGGGGATTCTGGTTAATTGTCCCAAGTTGTGTAATTACTCTTTGTACAAGCTTTCGAAGACTTTTGCATTTGATGGAGGTGCCATTTTAGAGAAGATGGAGAATAATACAAGGGATATTGAAGGCTTAGGGATTGAGGCCACTTGTGGGATTACACTGGGTTTGTTGTTGTTGTTGTTGTTCACCTATGACTGCACAAAGTGAATAACTATACATCTCAGGTATTTCAGTTTATAAATAATAGTAAAGGTCATGATGACCAATAAATGAATGCAAAATGAACGATGAATTTGCTCACTTCTATGTAAAAAGGAGGTAATGGAAATACTAATCTGAGTTTATTAATGCACTTACGCTGTTCATCATTCATTTCCCCTGGAAAGAGGAAGAAAGAAGACCGTTCTCCCTTGAAACTGTGATAACATTTCAACCTGACCATAAGTTACTCGCATTAGCGGCTATCAAGCGATACAATAGTTTCAAACAAACAAGAGATCCACCCTTTAGAAAAGTTTGTCATTCTTATTGGATTTCACTACAGAAAAGTAAAAACTTGTGCATCCATTTGTGAACCCAGTTTAGGGACTGAGTTTCTCTGGTTTGTAGTCGATGACGAGGACTTTCTCAAGCTGAGGAATCAATGTGTTTGCATATTCAACATGAGCTGGATGGTCTATATACTCTGCAACACCTTCTGTACTGTCGAAGGTTGACTCAAAAACGTGAGTGAAACCTTGGTGGTAGTTCTCTATGCTCACATTCTCACCCCTGCAATAATGACATACAAATTACACATCAATACAGGTATGAACTTCCAAGAGAAAGAAGTAAAATCCCACTCAGTTTAGATCATGACAACTGGCAGGAGTCGTTATCAAGTAAAATCCCACTCACTGAGTTTAGAGCATTCTAATTCCTCACAATCTCCTTTTTTCCCCAAGTTCCTAAATATAAAGCCTTGAGGCATTGCCAACAAAAGAAAGACCTACTCCCATCCGTCCCAATTATGTGACGGTGTTTGACTAGGCACATAGTTTAAGAAAGATAGGAAGACTTTTCAAACCTGCGGTAAAAAACGAGCCATAGATATTTGTGTGGCAATAAATTGGGTATTTTAAAGTTAAATTGTTACTAAAATATAGAAAAATGTCATTCTTTTTGGTACAAAATAAAAAGGAAAGAGTGTCACATAAATTGGGACGGAGGGAATACTTCCACATCAGGGGTAGAACTACAGTGTTAGAGGGGGGTTCGGGTGAACCCAGTAGACCCTATATTTTTACTATCGAAAAACAATAAATGTAGATATTATTTACTCGCGAACCCACATATACAAATAAGAGGACGGTTCAGTGGTAATGCAGAGGCTAGAGAGGTTCTCTCTTTCCAGAGATGTGGGTTCGAAACCCCACCTGTGCCTATGTTATTTCCCTTTCTTTTCTTTTCTTTTTTGTTATAATAAGCAAAATTCTCTTTTAATTCACTTTTTAAAATTAGAAGAACGTATAAATTGAACTCGTGCAGTTCTTTGGGGGTAACTTTTTCCCTTTTTGCTATCATATAGAATATTATACAGAATTTCTTTTAACTATTTATATTTTAAAAACAAAATATAAAATTGACAAATCAATAAGCAAAAAGCAAACTGAATTCTCCTGATACTTGCTGCTACTATTCTTTTTCATCGTTTTCTCTTTTTTTTTTTTTTTTTTTTTTTTTTTTATTTTTTTTGAGAATGGTAATGTTGGGATCGTTTTCTTTCATAAAGCCAAACCCAAAATTAGATTTTCAAAATATATTAAGTACTGATAGTTGTTTGTTAGTTTGATGGTTGTTATTAGGGGTGACTCAAGGGTGAAGCTAGTAAAACCTTAGCTTTAGCCCCCCAAACTTTTGAGGCCCCGAAATTTTTACGGATGAATTTTATGATTTTATTTTTTCTTAGACAATATTAAAGATTGTAAAAAGAATTACAAAATTTATATAATAAAAGAAGGGAAAAAACTATCTACTTTTTAAGAGAAATATTTAGAACTTTGAACTAAATTACTCAAAATCTTCATATTATTAAATAAAGTTTTTACAACGACATCTAAGGTAATGTATTTAAAACACATGACTAACATCTTATTAACTTGAATTAATCTTCACTATTATAAATATTAATAATAATGTTACTATGTGAAGTACATGCAACAATTATTAAAAAAAAAAAAAAAGACAAGACTAGATTTTTTTTTTTTTTATGTATGTGTATATATTTAAGGTCTCGGATTAAAGTTTAGCTTTAGGCCATTAATTTTATTGACACGCCCTTGGTTGTTATATATTAGCTTGAGGTCGTTGTCTTGTCTTAAATTCCTAACCCCAGACCTCAAATCCTGGCTCCGCCTCTGTTCCACATTCCTTTCCATTAAGCATATAACAATATCAATTATAATTTGAGTTTGATTCAACAGGGCAATCTATTCAAGTTAAGAGTTTGTAAGTGCGATTCTTCTTGGATAAACCATAAAGGGCGGTTGGTGGCCCCTTCCAGAGTTGCGGGTCCTTACCGCTGCATGAGTGTTAGCTCGCACACATAGAGAGATCCATATGCCAATCATGAGCTAACTCTCATCCCTAGAGAGGCAGAAATAGTAGCTTCTAGGACAAAGCAGAGCAGATACGATAGATGGGGAAGCATCATCCTTTTTTTTTTTTTTTTTTTTTTGATGAAGAGAATTATAAGCCCCTATACATTGGCTCCCTCTAAAACTAGGGTGCTAATAAAATCCAAAAACTGATCAGTACTAGTTACTGGGGACAACATTGTCCAGCAATAAAGGTTTACTAGACATTTGGCTTTAAGTGCATGAATGAGAGTGGGAGTTGAGGAACCATCAAAACATCTTCTATTCCTCTCAATCCAAATACACCAAAAAATTGCAGTAGGAATAATATTTCTGATGGTCTTATCAACTACCTGAAGACTCCAAGAAATTTGAGCTTCCCTTAATCTTTGCGGCATCACCCAACTTAAACTGAAAAAAACACAAGAACATGTTCCAGAGTCATATGCTACTGGGCATTGAAGAAAAAGGTGGTTGACTGTCTCTGGAGATGTGTTGCAAAAAAAGCATCTGGTGTTGTCCAAATCTAATCCTCTCTTATTTAGATTGTCTAGAGTAAGACAAGCATTGTTTAGTGTAATCCAACTGAAGCATTTGATCCTCATAGGCAAATTGGTCTTCCATACTAGCTTCCATGGCCATCTATCAGGTTCTTGACTTTGTGAGCAAAGTTGTCTATAGCATTCTTTCACTGTGAATTTTAGCGGCATAACTCCCTTGCAAAGTGAGGATTACCATATCGCTCATTAATTCAAATGCAGCAAGTAGGCCTGCATATCCTTATAACTAGACTGCTTTCTTGCATTGAGAATGGGAATCTGACATCAAAATTAAGTTATCACCCCAAATTATATCAGTGAAGCCCAAATCTTTACTAGTTGCCCCTAGTACCAAAATATTTAATTATAATCAAGCTAATTATATCGGGCAGCTCTTCTAATTTCCATAACTAGTAGAAAGGCCATTGTCCAAAGATACAACTCTAAACTCGATAGTACGATATTCACCTAACTTTTTGTTGTTTCCATTGCAATTTTTATACTTCCAAAGGAATGTACAAATAGGTGTAAACTTAAGATTTTGTGAACCAATTAAAGAAAAATCGCCATAGAAATAAATACTGGAAACTATAGAGCAGAATAAGACCAGGTCTCATATTTTCTACTCAATGAAGCTAAAAATGACAAATATGTTTTGCCTCTGCAACATGAAAAAAATGTGGTGAAGGGGCAGAAATCTTGATTAGATGAACGAAAAAGACTAAGAAAAAAGGAAATCTGAGAAAAAGTTAAGAGGTTGGGGCAGGCAGGGTATGTGTACGACTGGTTGTAAATAGGGAAAAAAGTTAAATGGAGCAGGCAGGGAGGGTCAAAACTGTGAAGGGGGAGGCTGCACACGCTTCGCCTTGCACCATGCCATTTGCAATCCATGTTTCTCTCCCAAACATGTAGCTGGAGGGGTAGATTTCATTTGCTACAGCAACTTGTATAACTAGTCAGGAGTAGATCTAATGTCTTGCAAGCTGCAATAAACTCCAACTCAGCCCATCATAGTTTTAAGAGACGAAGTATTCGACAAATGTCAGGAACTATGATCAGACATCTCACAGCATTTTTTTCTTTTCAACTTGACCAGAGGATGAAGCAATACAAACTTTTCCAATACTGGGCTAGTCAACTGGGAGGATTACGTTTGGTCTACTTTCATTGAACTTGAAAGCATTGCATTTGTGAGTGGGTTAGTACATTAAACACATTTTTATACAAGATTCAAAAGTCGCTCTTTATTTTTTAAACTCCGTGCCTAGTCAAACTAAGACACTTAAATTGGGACGGAGGGAGTAAGTATTTTCCTGATCTGGATCCCAATCAGCTAAATTCAATAGATCTAGAAAAAATTTCTTTCAAATTGACCTTTGAACTTACCAAACTTGTATTCAGCCTTACCCTTACCATGTGAAGATAGAGAGGCTGTTTCCTATAGACCTTTCAACTTACCAAACTAACACATCAAATTGACCTTGTATCTTACCAAACTAATATGCAAATGAAAATCAAGAATGCTAAAGTTTTTCTTTTTATGTTTCTACTGATAAGAACCAAGAATGTCAACGCTGAACCTAAAACTCACATACACACATAAAAAGGGGTTACCCCAATGTTGTTAAATCAACTAGAAAAAGAGATCATCCATAGATAAGGTAAAAGAACAGGGGGAAAAAAAAGAAAGGAAAAGGGGTTGAGCAGTCATGTTAAAGATTTGTGGAGGAGAGAATAAAGTAAACAGGGTACGAATGAAAAGCCTTCATAGGTTCAATGAGATTGATAAGATTAGCATATTGCTTAATCAGTTTGTCTATTTGGTCAGGTGGAATGCCATCTTTGAACACACCAAAATAACAAGCTAATGAAAACCGATAATGTCAAAGTTTTTCTTTTTATTTCTCTAATGGTAAGAACCAAGAAAGTCAACATTGAATCTAAAACTCAGGCACACAAATAGAAAGGGGTTGCTCCAATACTCAACTAAAAAGAGACAAATCATCCACATATAAGGAAAAAACAGGGAGAAAAAAAGAAAAGGGGTTGAATGGTAATGTCAAAGATTTGTGGAGGAGAGAAGAAAGCAAAGCAAAGTTCAACAGATCTAGAAAATTCCTTTCTTTTATCAGATTGACCTTTTAATTTACCAAACTAATAGCTAATGAAAACCAAGAATGTCAAAGGTTCTTTTTTTCTAATGATAAGAACCAAGATTGTCAACATTGAACCTAAACCTCTCACACACACATAAAAAGGGGTTGCTCCAATGTGGTTAAATCAACTGAAAAAAGAGAAATCATCCACAGATAAGGGGGAAAAAAGGGGTTGAGCAGAACAACAAGATTGACAATATTAGCATATTGCTTAATCAGTTGGTCGATTTGGTCAGGTGGGATCCCATCTTTGAATGTTACCAAAATAACAAGCTAATGAAAACCAAGAATGTCAAAGTTTTTCTGTTTATTTCTTAATGATAAGAACCAAGAATATTAACATTGAAGCTAAAACTCAGGCCCACACATAAAAAGGGGTTTCTCCAATGTTGTTAAATCAACTATAAAAAGAACAAATCATCCATAGATAAGCAAAACAGAAAAATTGAAGATTTGTATAAAGTAAAGAGGGATACCAATGAAAAGCCTTCATAGGTTCAATGAGATTAACAAGATTAGCATATTGTTTAATCAGTTGATCAATTTGGTCTGATGGAATGCCATCTTTGAATTTTGCTAGCAATATGTGTTTTACAACTCCTCCTTTAGCACCCTCCATTTCAACTCTTATTGTTTGGTCAGTCGCACTGTTTTAGCAATTGGCAAGATGAGAGGAGCAATTTTATTAGTGTCATAGTATATAAATGTACAATACAATATCCATGTGTCACTCTCAAATGTATTTTTGGTCAGGTTATATGAATATTATATTCTGGACCACACTGTTCTTAAATCTGCTTATTGTACAGGACAATTTTAATTCGATTGGCCTAGTTCTACAGGTGTAATTAATTACCCCCTCCTTTTCTCTCTTTTTTTTTTCCCTCCTTATCTCAATTTATGTGATACATACTCCTTTTTTTTTTTTAGTCAGACCTAAAAAAACAAACACTTTTCATATATAATATCTCATATTTTTCAATCTGTGTGTCTTACTTTATTTTTTAGTATGTTTTTTTTTAAAAAAATGCATCTTTTCTAGTTTAACAACTTTTAATTTCAAAATCTCACATGGCATATTTTATAACACAAATTCTGGTATATTATACATATATATTTAGTTTAAGACCATAAGATTCAAAAGTTTTATTTACTTTTTTAAACTCGTTGTCAAGTCAAACTAAGTCGAACAAATTGAAAATAGAGGAAGTAACAATTTTAACTTTAAAATACTCATTTTACTAGCCACATAAATATTTATGATTTATTCTAAACCACAATTGTTAAATATCTTTCTTTTCTTCTTAAATTATATGCCTAGTCAAACAAAATCACATAAATTAAGACAGAAGGAGTAACTAATTTCTGCAGTATTTGATTGGTCGTATAGAAGAATTCATCACAACTAAGGGAATGTTGTAATTTACACGTTATTTTTCTACATAAAATGCTCCTTACGTCGCAATTTGTTTGAAGGTTGACCAGTTTGGGGAGTCAAACAACTCTTTCTTTGACTGCAATTTCAACATAGATGCTTCGAGTATTTTCTAATAAAATTTACATATTTGAACACTAAATAAAAAGCACTATAAGTCCGTATAATTAATAATTTCAATATATGAAAAGAGTTGGAGAAAATCGTAGTCAAAGAAAGAACTATTTGACTCCTCAAACTGGTCAACCTTCATGTAAATTGGAACGAATGGAATATGAAATAAGATTATGTGAATATATCGTGTATGAATTAAACTATTTAAATAAAAAAATACTTGTGAAATAAGTCATTCATGTATAACAACTTTTTATATTGTCAATCATTAAATAATAAATGTTATAGTCCAGATACATAAGCAACTGCATATATAGTCCAGATACATAAGCAACTACATATAGTCATCACAATTATTCATTTTGACACTTCAATTAAGACGTGTTTCAATTAGATACGTCAACTGTTGAAGTGTCCAATCGAAATACGTATTAGTTAAAGTGTTAAAATAAAAAATCATGACAACTATAAAAGGAGTATACCTTGTAGCATTAGGTTCCCATTTCTAGTAAGTGATAGTAACTAGATTCACTACCCAACATAAAGGGACATCCGAACCAAAATGAGGGATTTAATTTCAAATGGACCTTTTTAACGTGTAAAAGAAAAACTAACTTAACTGGCTAATATATATGCTAGAAATTAAAGTCCATGGACTTAAAATAAAATTAAAAAAAAAAAAAAAAAAAAAAAAAAAAAAACCTCATTTCAGTTCAGAACTCACATAAAGGAGGCTGTTGGAAGTTGGTTCCCATCCCTTCCGCCAACTTCTTAGCAAAAAATTGACCGTTTGCCTTTCTTACCATATTTTTGTCTTCTAATTAGTGTTCAGTATTCCGTTCAGGATATCGATTAATTCGAATTCACATCGCATAAAGTTTGATAAAGGGGAACGATTCTTGCCAGGATTTAAAACATAGTCGAAAATTACAATTTTTTTAATGTTTAGAAGCCTTAGAATCAACTTCAGATATATGAGTCTGAAGTTGATGAATCTGAAATTTGTCATATTGTCTGTACAGTTCCATCTGCAGGCATTTAGGTATGAAGTTAGGCTTGACAGTCTTCAAAGTTCAACACGTTTAGGGATTGGGTTTCTTGATTTTGCGTATTCGACATGAGCCGGATGATCTATATACTCTGCAACACCTTCTGTACTGTCGAACCTTGACTAAAAAACGTGAGTGAAACCTTGGTGAAATTTCTCTATGCTCACATTCTCACCCCTGCAAAATGACATACTAATTGGATTACAATGCTTGTATGAACTTCCAAGAAAAGGAACTAAAATCACACTCAGTTATGATCATGAGACTGGCCAGAGTTATTATCAAGTGTCTCAAAGTTAGGCCCTGCCAAGCCTAACTTTAAATCTAAATGTTTGAAGTTAGCAACTGCATTATTCTTTGTCTGTCACGACCCAAACTGCAGGGCCGCAACGGGCACCCAGTTTGCTGAGCGGATAATCTACTGGGAGGACCGTCAACCTGTATATATCAGGACCTGCGGGCATGAAACGCAGCGTCTCCAGGCAAAGGGACGTCAGTACAAAGAAAGTACCGAGTATGTAAGGCATGAAAAGTAGCATACTAGAGACATAAAAGTAACATAAGACAAGAGAGAGTCAACCTATACATCTGAATGCCTCTGAGGGCTATGATATGCATGGATATCATACGTGTGCGTATATAACGCCTGGTCATACATATATATGCGTATATAACACCATCATGCCTCTGTGGGCATCCCATCGTATCATATCGTCCTCTGTAGGAATAGTCATCAGCATATAGCCAGTTGATCGGGGGTAGTGCGTATATAACGCCATAACCTTTCCCATAACCCATATAGGTATAATATAATATACGCGTATATAATGCCTATGTGGTCATGGTGTGTATATATATATACACACACATACACACATATATATGATGGGAGAACATCATGAACCTATCAGAGTGACGTAAAGTCGTTGCACCTCCGATTAACATTATGGAACTAACATTATCAACATAACTTACTTCTAAGGATCAATAAACATAAGATAAGATCAGTATCATCATAAATAGGTCGAGAACATAAGCTTCAAACAAATCTAAAAATTGAGCCGTTATGGATATCGTTCGTTTATGTTGCGTTTCGTAAAGGTCGTGCCAAAAGAAGAAAGGGTTAGCCTTAACATACCTTAACCTTGCTGCGTCCTTACTACTTCTCAAGCAATCCTTCAAACCACTCAATTCAATATACAATAACATAAGGAGATTCATAATCAATTCTAGGCAGAAATTATCCTGTAACTAAGCTAATAGCTCGTCTATGCAAATTTAGACAGCATCTCCCCTATAATAAGGAATCCCTCTCAATACCATATGCTAACAACAACAATCAGGACAGTCCAGCAAACATACATATCTATAACAAGAAGCCAAATAACACCAACAAGTCACAACTACATCACGACGAGCGACAAGCTCGGATTGGAAGCCGTATACCCCTTGTCGCTCCTTAAAACCTCTTATCTTAACTTGAAAATACTCTTAATGTGATTATGAAGTCATTTATCAATAATTCCATCTCTTTAACATGCATATATATCAAGAAAATCAGTCCACAATTCCAACTCCCTTCGATTACTAATTCTAGATACTAGTTCATGTTTAATCCTTCCATTTAACTTAACCAACCTTAAATTAACCTTAAGCACAAGCAAGAACACAATATACTTACCTCTTACAGTAGCTTCCAGTCGAAATCCAAGAGTTATCATGCTTACAACAACCCTCAATGGCAATACAACATCATAGAAGTGCTAATCTTCACTTAAGTTAATCTTGGGCTAAATTATCAAAGTTCGCTCTTAATCACTTATAAACTGCTTGGGAGGGTTTTTCGAAGTATAAGGATGAAATTTGAGCAGAAAATGAGTTAAAATGAACCCTTAAACGTATTTAAAACAAAACGAGGTCGGGCATCGCCTTGGGAATGCATCGGGATATGCGATGCATTTCACCAAATACGGCCCCATTTCCCTTCGCATTTCCAAGCAGAAAACTTAGCAACTCCCTACCTCCAAATGTGGGCAAGAATGCGAGGCATTCTCCCATATGCGTCGCAGAATCCAACCACAACACAGAACTTCGTCGAAACGTATTCTCTTCAATTCGTTTAGCCTCTAATCCGTTCAACCCTCACTAAACATGGACTTAAACTCTCGTACACTCAAGATGGGCATGTCTAATATTGTATAACCTCGACGATAAACCCGCTCTCAAGGTCAATGACGACTAAATCACAATGAGACTCTACGTACGAAAGTACGAGATGTAAAATTGTCACAATATAATTTACCACAAACTTTTCTTCATTTTGGATTTATTCCTTTCGGTACAACGATCCATCTTTGTTCATAAAAAGAGGTCCAAAGAAAACTTCATTATTGTGAGAGACAAAGTACAAAGGCGTTTTAATAAAATTAGTGGCCTAAAGCTAAATTTTAATTTGCAACCTTAAGTATATAAACATCTATAAAAAATTAGTATTACCTTTTAATTTACTAATTTTTTTTCATAATTGTTGTCTTTTACTTCACATAGTAACATTAATATTTATAATTAATTCAAGTTAATAAGATGTTAGACATGTGTTTTAAATACATTACCTTGGATGTTTTTGTCAAAAATTATTTTATAATATGAAGATTTGAATAATTTAGTTCAAAGTTCTAAAATATTTCTCTTAAAAAGTAGATAGATTTTTTTCTTTCTTTTATTATATAAATTTTGTACTTCTTTTACTACCTTCAATATTGTCTAAAGAAAACAAAATCATAACTTTCATCCTTAAAAAATTTTGGGGCCTCAAAAGTTTGGGGGCTTAAAGCAAAGGCTTTACTAGCCTTACCGTAGAGCCACCCCTGACAAAGTATGCAACACCAATACAAAACCAAAAATTATGTTAATATTTGTCAAGTAACGAAAAATTAAATTACAATGAAAAGAAAAGTCAGCAACGTCTGATTTTACTATTTACACTTTTTTGTTAACAATGTATTTGTCCGAAGATTTGCTAACTCTGATTACAAATTAAGAGCATGTTTGGATGGACTTATGACTTATGACTTGTATGTCAAAAGCCATAAGTAATCCTAACTTATGGCTTTTGGCTTATTTCTGTTATTTTGACTTAAAAATAATTGCTTAAAAACACTTTTTTATCTTACTCAAACATTATAAAAATGTTTAAAAGCTATTTTAACTTAAAAGCACCTAAAATAAGCCAATCCAAACAGGCTCTAAATACTTAAAACAATCAAATAAACCTTAAATAGCACATATAAAATCAGGTGCAACTCCTATTTCCTACTAAGATAATGTCAGAATGATAATGGGTTTCTGTTCTTTCACTATTCTTCTCGTGGGCCTGTGTTTTGTCAAGAGAATTATCGTGGGTTTCTTTTACTCAGGTTCGTTGAGGCCCTTAAAACGTGACATGCCTGAGGGTTCTCCTGTTGTGAATCCAAAGACGTAACTTCCCTGAGAGGCCATTTTGATTGGTGATCATATCTAACCGGGCAATTCGCAGGAATGCCCTTATTTTGGGGTGGTCTTAATTTTTATCCATTAAATTGATGGTCTTTAATTTTTGTCTTTCATTAGAACTTGGTTTCGGGTTCGAACTTCCGCTCAGTCAAAAATTTTTTTAAAAAAAATCGCAAGACAGACTTTAACTCTGACTTAAGGCAGAATTTTAAGGCAGAATTTTGCCTGAAGTCAGAGAGTAGAATTCTCCTGGCATTTGCTACATAATGAAGCTGGAACAAACTGTCTCAATAAGGCATAAGGCAGAGTTTGCAAGAACTAGGAGTGGTCTGATTTTCCTTTATTACTGGAAGTTTTCAATTTATTCTTATACCTTTTATTTGTTTTCTTTGTCTACTGGAAATTGGCATGCTTGGCAATGTTTATGCTGTTAGTGCAACTATAGCATGCAAATAAGATTAATAGGAAAAACACTCAACCGACTTTAAAAAATGGTTAGCTAGGTTTTGGTTATGCAGTCGGACAGCATTGTGGTTGTGCTTTGTTGCAGGTTGAAGAGACCTCATATGGGATAGGGAATCCATCTCCATCACCATATGGAATCTCTCACGTCACAAACTGTATTATGTTTGGCATATGTATATAATGAGCAATTAGATTACCATGAATCTAGATGGGAGGTATTTAATGGAAAGTACATCTTTACTTTTTGGAAAATCAGACCACTCCTAGTTCTTGCAAACCAGAACATTTCCCCCTGTTTCTACTCACCTTCAATGCCTTAAGGCAGAGTTTTGCCCAAAATTTAAGGTAGAGTTTTGGGCAAAACTCTGCCTTTACCTTCAAAATTCTGTCTTGCGATTTATTTTATTTTTAATTTTTTTTACTAAACTGGGGTTCGAACCAAGAACCTTGGGGTAGTAGGCGAAGGGCAAAAATTAAAGACTATCAATTTGAGGGGCAGAAATTAAAGACCACCCCAAAAGAAGGGCAATCCGCGCAAAAAAATGTATCTTACCTGGCGCCTAGCTTACTAACTGGTGTCCGTAGGGTGCATATATATCTTATGAGTTATGACCTCCATTTATCTTGTAATAACCCTTAACTATGGAGTTCTGCTCTAGTAGTTTTCTAATTGGCATTATGTTTATGTGGCATCATGTACATAAGGTCATTCAGCTGCATTGTAAAATTAACAATGGTACTCTAAAAATATACTTGACAGAGTAGTGCATAGGTTTATGCCTGTCTTTCTTGTCGATGACTTCTTGGAGCTTTGTAGTCAGCTTTTGAGGTCTAATTCTTGATGTTTATTCTTTTTGCTTTTCATGCGTAGGCAATTATTGGTTTTCTAAACCCTTTATCTCCTTTGGTTGGTTGCCTTTAACTGCACAAAGTGAATAATTATACATCTTAGTTCTCAAGTATTTGGGTTTACAAACAATAGTAAAGGTCATGACCTAATAAATGACTGCAAAATGAACGATGAATTTGCTCCCTTCTATTTAAAAAGGAGGTAATGGAAACACGAATCTGAGTTTATTAATGCAGTTGTGCTGTTCATCATTCATTCCCCCATGGTAAGAGAAGAAAGAAGAGCATTCTTCCTCGAGATTGTAATAACAATGATTTTAAACAGTTCAAGCTGACCAAAAGTAACTCGCAATAGCAGCTATCAAGTGATGCAATAGTTTCAAACAAGCAAGAGACACACCCTTTAGAAAAGTTTGACATTCTTATTGGATTTCAGTAAAGTAAAAACCGATATACCTATTACTACGTGCATGTGCATCCATTTGTGAACCAGTTTAGGGACTGAGTTTCTCTGGTTTGTAGTCGATGACGAGGACTTTCTCAAGCTGAGGAATCAATGTGTTTGCATATTCAACATGAGCTGGATGGTCTATATACTCTGCAACACCTTTTGTACTATCGAACGTTGACTCAAAATGTGAGTGAAACCTTGGTTGTAGTTCTCTATGCTCACATTCTCACCCCTACAATAATGACATACAAATTACACATCAATACAGGTATGAACTTCCAAGAGAAAGAAGTAAAATCCCACTCAGTTTAGATCATGACAACTGGCAGGAGTCGTTATCAAGTGTCTCGAGGCTAGCATTCTAATTCTTCACAATCTCCTTTTTGCCCCAAGTTCCTAGATATAAAGCCTTAGGGCATTGCCAACAAAAGAAAGACATACTCCCTCTGACCCAATTATGTGACGGTGTTTGATTAGGCACATAGTTGTATAAAGTCTTAGGGAAATGCCTTCATAGGTTCAATGAGATTGACAAGATTAGCATATTGCTTAATCAGTTGGTCTATTTGGTCAGGTGGAATGCCATCTTTGAACTCACCAAAATAACAAGCTAATGAAAACCAAGAATGTCAAAGTTTTTCTTTTTATTTCTCTAATGGTAAGAACCAAGAAAGTCAACATTGAACCCAAAACTCACACGAACATATAAAAAGGGGTTGCTCCAATACTCAACTAAAAAAGAGAAAAATCATCCACAGCTAAGGAAAAACAGGGGGAAAAGGAAATGGGGCTGAACAGTAATGTCAAAGATTTGTGGAGGAGAAAGTAAAGTAAGTTCAACAGATCTAGAAAATTCCTTTCTTTTATCAGATTGACCTTTTAACTTACCAAACTAATAGCTAATGCAAGCCAAGAATGTCAAAGGTTCTTTTTTTCTAATGATGAGAACCAAGATTGTCAACATTGAACCTAAACCTCACACACACACACAAAGGGATTTTTTTTTCTAATTTTATAAGCTTTTTACTAGAGATTTTTTTTTTAAAACATAAGAGATCTTAATAAATAAATAAGAAATCTTGAAAAAGTATTTTTTTCTATTTAAGAGGGCAATAAATCTCATTTTATCCGCTAAACAATGTAGAACTTTTTTATGCCATTAAGTTAAGTGACCTACAAGTAACATGTATTAATATTTGTAATATACCTAATTTGGTAACCTAAAAAATAAGAGAGTTGCTAAATGACCACACCAATTTGACCCAAATTTGGCCACATTTATGTAAAAATCACCATAACCTCTATTGTATAATTTTAAATTAAAATAAACTTTGAGAATAAAAGATAGAAATGACATTAAGTAAGCATAAATTATTAAATTTGTCCTAAATAGTCATATGAATTTACCCCATTTAGGTCATTGTGGCCATAATAGTGTGGCCAAAAGACCTTTCCGAAAAAATAAAATTAGTAATCTGTTATAACATCATTGAAGATTTGTATAAAGTAAAGAGAGGGTACCAATGAAAAGCCTTCATAGGTTCAATGAGATTAACAAGATTAGCATGCTGCTTAATCAGTTGATCAATTTGGTCTGATGGAATGCCATCTTTGAATTTTGCTAGCATTATGTGTTTTACAACTCCTCCTTTAGCACCCTCCATTTCAACTCTTTTTCTTTGTTGGTCTTAGCAATTGGCAAGATGAGAGGAGCAATTTTATTAGTGTTTATCTTATCTTATCTATATATTATTAGAAGCAGAGGAAAGAAGCACCACATTATGTCAAGTGTCATAATCATTATTAAGACAAAACAAACTACCTTTCTAACTAAAAAGACTTTTGAATTTTAAATTAGTAAAAGAATAAGATAATTCCAAGAAAAAACAATCTCACGCTTAAGCCAAGTTAAAAAGAATTCTGAAAATTTGTTTAATAAATGAGCACACTTTAAAAACAAAAACAAAATATAAATGGATATAATAATAAGAAAAAGACCAAAAACAATTTAACTAACGTAAACCAACCCCTTTATAGAAGCCAAGACTGAAATTATGATAGAATTGTGAAGTAAATAAACATTTTGATTTAAGATAATAACATCAGAAGACTTTAAAAAAGATTGTAACCACAAGTCCAGAACCACTGTTATAGCAGAAAACAACTAAAGAAACCCGACAAAATAAACAGGGAATAGTTTTAAAAAAAGGAAGAATTTGAATTTGAAAATTAAATTACCTAAATCAACCCCAAAATCCTCCTACGTCTGCCTAGTTTCCCAACTCCCCATTTCCCTCATGCATTATGACACACAATCACTCCCACAACTCATACACACGGTTACACATGCTTAAACACCCCGTAAACTTGAATTAGGTGTGAATATGTAAAAATCTAGTGTTAAGATGATATTTTATCTATATGAATCCATTCTTGATGAATTCGGGTGGAAGATGGTCGTTTTGAAGTCAAACCAACTAGTGAAGTTCTTAAGGGCTCTTAAATTCGCCTAAGTTTTTGGTAGGTCTGTCTTCTGGGCGATTTTCATGAAAATGTGTTGCGAATTTGGAAAAACTTCCTTGATGAAAGTTGTAGATCTTTGAAATATCTTTCTAACGGTAGGTCGCCCAGCCCAAACAAAGTTGCGTACAAAAGTTATGCCCGTTTTACTAAAGTCTGTCTTCGCTGGAAATTTGGCTTGTGTTACGGTGAGACGTTACGGACCATAACACGTGTTACGAGCTGTAACATGGAACCGTAACGTCTCAAAAATCACCAGAACTCTCTGGAAATTTCCACTAAAGGATGGTCCAAAGAACGGTCCGTAACACGAAGGACGGTCCGTCCTTCGGAGGCATCCTTTGGCCCGTTTTCACCAGAAAAGTATAAATAAGACCTTGTTTTGTTTATTCCTCCACTTTCTAAACAACCCTAAGGACGAAAATCATTCCTCCAAGTCTCCAAATCAAAGGTAAGAACATCCCTAACTTACTAATTCATTCTAACATTAAACCCATGATTCTTAACATGATTCTTGTGACCAAAACCTAGGGTTTGCAACATAATTCTTCCCAAAGTGATTCAAGCTAGGTTTTGGGTGTTCTTCATTAAAAAAGTGAATTGTTAAACCTTGTTTAACAAACTAAGGTATGTCTCTCTTTTAAAAACCTTATTATGGATATATGTCTTTTTCTCGAAAGTTTTTTATTGAATAAAAAAGGTGAACTTCTCATACAAAACCCTAATGTATGACTCTTTTAAAATCTTTTTTTTTTTTAATATAAAGGTAATTTGTATGTCTCTTTTAAAAATCCTTTTTGACTATGAAGGTGATTTGTATGTCTATATTCCAAAAATCACCTTTTCAACTATGTCTACTCGTGAAGTACGCTTATATTGTGAAAGCATGAATTGTATTTGAGAATCCTTCCTTGATTGTTTGTATAAGTTATAACTCTTGTTTGGTGGAATTTATTCTGGAATTAAAGATGATTTCTTTTTGACAAGGTCATGCGTGTGTAGAGTCAAGCCCGCATCGAACCTTATACGAACTATACTACTTTGTGAAACTCGTTTTTGCCATTATTGGATGATTGAACTTATTTTTCTAAAGGTTGGACCTTAAACTTGTTTTGCTGTTGAATGGATTTTGTTGAACTTAAAAATTGAATAACAGACTTGAATAAGACTCTAAATCGGTTATAACTTGAAATGCCTCTATTTTGAGATGATGACTTGAGAAGTGAGATTCGACTCTAAGCCATGATTGATAATTTGGTAATATGACATGATTTGTATTTTGTTTGTGTTTGGGCCTGTATGGGAAAGATGTGCTAGTCCAGAGGATGATTAGTCGTTATGGATCCTAACGTATCGATACGAGTATTGCTGTGTCAGTCCAGAGGACGATTGACCTCCGTTGCTTCCTAGCGCGGAGTATCTATTGCTGTACTAGTCCAGAGGACGATTAGCCTCCGTATCTTCCTAGACCGGAGTATCTATTGTTGTGCTAGTCCAGAGGACGATTAGCCTCTGTTGCTTCCTAGCCCGGAGCATCTATTGTTGTGCTAGTCCAGAGGACGATTAGCCTCCGTGGTTTCCTAACCCGGAGTATCGATTGATTGATTAGTTTGCCTATGAGTGGCTTGTTTCGTATCTTGTTGCCTGTGAGTGGCTTGTGGCGATATTGAATTCGTAAGTGAAATGCTTGGCATGGTAAATGGTAAGAAGTTAAGTTAATATGCCTTTCGTTGTTGGATTCTTTCATGACTCTTTAATGTTGCTGACTTACGTTATTCCTGGGTTTGAATTGTGATTTTCATTAATATCATTTTATTAATTTTATTCATCATATCTTGTTTGTAACTATTGCCCCTTAGACACTCACTAAGTACGAACCATTGTTGTTTTTTATGGTATGTTAGGTAACGGATAAGAGCAGGTTCTTAACACTTCAGGCGCTTAGGAAGGACTTACTGTTGTTGCTGATTTGGTGAGCCCACATGTTCATTCGTGGGACACCCTATTTATTTTTTTGTTCATTATTAGTTTTTCGGGTTGTGTCCCAATGAGTCAAACTATTATTCTCTTATCTTAGAAGCTCCATAATATACGTTCTTGTGGCTAGTTGTTGAGTTATTGATTAACTCTCGGGCACGTTATTACGTTTGACTAAGTATTGGATGAATAAAGACTTCCGCTGATTTAATTCATATATTCATGATTTGTTATACTTATTTTATAAACTGTTGGAGGCGAATATTGAACCTGGCGGGTTCAAGTGTCATTATTGCACGGTTTAGGTTCTTCCGATGTTATTCATTACGTCGGATGCCGGTCTCGTCTAGGATGGGGTTTTGGGACGTGACACATGCACACCCAAATATATATTACACTCTAACGGGATATATGAGCAGGGACGAATTTAGAGGGTGCCATGGTGTTCATCTGAATACCCTCGGTAAAATATTACATTGTATATATAGGGTAGATTTTCTGTGTTTATGTACATATATTAACTTTTGAACACCCTAAACAAATGCAAAAAAGTTAGTTCAAGTGGTCCAAGGTGTTCAAAATTGTCTCTAGTGTCCTAGGTTTGATTCTCATTGACAACATTATTTTTAATATTTAGCTTTTGTTGTTTTTCCGAACCCCTTGAGTTAAAATCCTGAATTCGCCACTGTATTCGAGGGCACAAGCACAGAAGGAGATAAAATAAAAATAGAGTAAAGTTTGCGTCTTCTTCACCTTTCCATAGCCACCATGAATTGATTTTCTTTTCGTGTATTCATTTGCGTTGCAGGTACCATGGAAGCAATTGTATTAGACCAAAAATAAAAATAAAATACATCAGAAGCAAATTAAACACCAAAAGGTACCTGTATTAAAAGTTTGGCCAAAGTCATAGATAGACTCCTGAACTTGTCCTGATTTTTCATTTAGACCCCTTAACTGAAACATTGACCATCTGGACCCTCGAACATAAGATAAATTGTGTCATTTGAACCCCTCATGCCAGCTGGGCACACGCTTGCAGTGCACTGCTTTAAACAGAGCGTGAGAGACCAAATTTTTTCTTTTTTTTTTTTTAAATTTTTAATCATTAAAAAGTAATTTTAACAAAAACTCTATTTTAAAATCTATTTAAATAATTAAAAAAAAATTGAAAAACCCAACTCATCCTCTCCGATAGCCCAGTTCGCTCGCCATTGCCTCCGCCTCCGCCGCTGTTCCACTTCAAAATCTATTTAAACAAATCTCCGACAAAAATGACGCCATTTTTTTAATTATTTAAATAGATTTTGAAGCGGCGGCGGCGGCTGCGGTGGGGGCAGCGGAGGCAGCAGCGGCAGTGGCGGTGGTGAAGTGGGCTTTCGGAGAGGATGGGTTGGGTTTTTCAGATTTTTTTAAAATTATTTAAATAGATTTTAAAAGTAATTTTTCTTAAATTTTTTTTTTTTTGTTGACATGACTTATTTTTATTGGTCTATTTTTCCATGTCACTGCAAGTGCACTGCACGCGTGTGCCCAGCTGGCATGAGGGGTTCAAATGTCATAGTTTATCTTATGTTCGAGGGTCCAGATGGCCAACGTTTCAGTTAAGGGATCTAAATGAAAAATCATGACAAGTTCAGGGATCCATCTATGACTTTGGCCTAAAAGTTTTTTGGCATATAGGTCATTTACATGGGCAATTTGCAGGATTGCCCTTCGCTAGGGGTGATTTTTAATTTTTGGCCCTCAAATTGGTGGTTTTTAATTTTTGGCCTCTGCCTTGTAAATTCTGGCTTAAGGTAGAATTTGCATGGACAGAATTTGCGAAATTGTCCATGCAAATTCTGGGGTCCTTTGCAGAATTTGCAAAATTCTCCCTTAAGGTAGAAGGGAAAACTTAAAGACCACCAATTTGAGTGACAAAACTTAAAGACCACCAATTTGAAGGACAAAAATTAAAGACCACTGTTGACACCCAATTTTGTCCCGCCTCTCCCCCGATATACCTATTTGTACCTCTGGTATTTTGAGAAATTAAAACAATATGCATTTTAATTTTACTATAATTATTAGTCTTTTATTAACGCCCCGTTTTATTATGCGCTGCAGTTATTATTATTATTATTATTATTATTATTATTATTATTATCATTATTATTATTACTATTATTATTCTTAAAATTATCATTTTTTATTACTGATTGTCATTAATTATTATTATTCCTGTTATTTCCATTATCGTTATTATTATTATTATTAGTATTATTATTAATAATTACTAATCATTATCATCAGCGTTATTTTTTGTTATCAATCATTAATCATCATTATCATCGTTATTTTTTATTATTATTGTCTTATCAACAACTGTTATTTATTACTATTATCATCATTATTATTTCTTCTTATTATTATTATCATTGTTATCTTATTATTACCACTATTATTGTTATTATTATTAATTTATTAACATTTTGTCACTATCAATAATTGTTATTTATTATTATTATTTTATTATTAATTATTATCATCTTTATTATTATTAATTATTATCATTTTTAATTATCAATATTTGTTATTACTATTATTATTATATCTATTATTATTTTTTATCACCATTATCATCAATATTATCATTATTACCATTATCATTATTGTTATTAGCAGTATTAATACCGTTATTTATTTGCTGCCATTATTTAGTATTATTCAAACTTGCATTTCTCAACGTTTCTACCAACTTCCGCATACGCATCGCATTTACTTCGCACATTTTAATGATAGCATTTGTTATTAAATATTATTGCACGGTCATTTGCGACATCATGTAATTTTTACCCGGGTCTTTTTATAATTACATATTTCTATATTAGGTGATATTCTGGCACCCTTAGTACATCGTTAATCAAAATGCGTCTCTTATTCAAATTTAGAAGCCAAACTATTTCTTGCACTCAGTCCGTATTTTGATTTACCAAACCCCAAATCAAGGTCCGATTAATTCCTAAATATTTTGGGCTAGCCCATATTTTTTATCTCAATTTTTAGACCAGTCCATGTTTTTAATTCCCTGGCCCATTCTCTTAATACCCGGTCCAAAAATCAACCCAGTCCATAAATGAACCGGGTCCAACCCGCATCAGCTTCAACAGAAGGGAAACCCTAGGGTTTCCCTTCATTCTTTTTACTCCCTCCGCCGCTTCCTCCTTCTCCCTTTCCCGCCTCCCTCGCCGCCGCTCCCACTTCCCCCCTTTTTCTTCCTTCTTCTCCGCTCCCCACTCACCCTTGTCCCCCACTCTTCTCTCTCTCCCGCTCCTTCCCTTTTTCAAGCACAAAAACAAAAAAAGCAAGGAGGCAAAAATCTATAAAGAGGAACGACGAGGAGGAGAAGAGGACGGGGAACGAACCAAAGCCCCCAAAAAAAGGGATACAGATCTTGAACCCCGAAATTTCCTGAAAAGAACAAGTTTTTCCATTGGCGAAATCCCCTGAAAATAACGAATTTTCCGGTGGTGGAAATTCCCTGAAAATAGAGTTCTTTGAGCCGCACAAAAGTCCCAAAAATATTAAGCCTGCAGTTAGTTGTGATAATTCAAGATATCAAGTCAAAAACCCCAAAACAATTCTCGTTTTCGTCTGCTCTGTTTGTTGTTGTGAATCCGAGCCTCTCGAGCTCGGATTTGGGTAGTCTTCGAGGTAAATCTGAAACCCCGCACCCCATTTCGCTGCACCCAAAAGAGGTGATTCTCCTTTTCCTTTTGGTGCCTTTCAATTTATTTTAGGATTAATAGTTCTGTTGTAGTTCATTTTACTGATTCTATGTGATCTGTGTATATAGTCTAAATATATGTATATATGTTAGAATAGTTAGTCTGTGTTGAATCATATTCGTGTTTAGTTTTGATTTTAGTTTAAAAAAGAGTAAAGATTATATGAATCAATTTAACCAGTAATGGAAATTAGTTCATGCCGTGATTTTCCTTTTTCTTCGTATATCTTGCAGTTTCCAGGCATCTTTGTATGCCAAATTGAATATGAATTTAGTATGTGTATTAGGTGATGTTCGTCGAATGTTGTGGCCCCCTTTTTTTTTAGTGCCTTTCGTATGTCTTAGATATGTCGATGGGTTGAACTTTGCTGCTGTTCTATGCCCATCATTGTGTTTTTCTCTGTTAAGTTGTTGGCTACTATAATATGAGGGCAATACTATACTAAGGGAGCCGCTCAGTTTGAAGGAAACAAATGCTTTCATTTGATGAGAGTGTAGTGTTAAGCCTAGCTGGTGTCTGTTGCCTCCATATTTCGATACAAAATACTTTGTTGTTCTGTTTGTTCGCCTCTGTAAGCAATTAAATTAAATATAGAATTGGGCATCATAGGCTATAAAACTTGCAATTAGTTGGCTACTGTGAGGTTGTTTGTATTGATTAAAGCATGCAATATGGTAGCTCTTAACCCAGAAAAAGGCCTGTTATGCTACATATCTGCTTAAGTGCCAATTGGTTGTTAAATATGATAGTCTACTCTGATTCCCCCCCCCCCCCAACCGAAAATGCTTTGTTTCCAACGGTCTCGTCTTGTCAAAACATTCTTGAAGACTGAAACAATGGTATGGATGCTTTCATTTATTGATAGAATGAGCCTAAGTTTGTGAAGAACACCTCTGCATTTTCTTCCTTTTCCTAGATAGGCCAACTCGATCCTTATTTGTTTCTGGCTTTCTGCCTTGATGTATTTTTGCTGCTTTGCTTAGTTTGTTGGTTGTGGCATTTTGAGAATAATGTTCTAGTTAGTTGGGAAGCATGGCTGCTGATTAATTGGACCATGTATGACTTGAAACACTTGTTGGTTCTTATTGGTTTAGTTGATCCTTTGATAAAAGAGTGTATAACCCAAAACATGGTGCTTATTGTCAAATGAAAGTGTTTGAATTCTGTCCATAGGAATAGTTACTGGTGTGTTATGGTGTTTAGAGATCCCCTTCTCTGGAAAGAATGATAAGTGTGTAATTACAATAGTAATGTTTGGTCTGAGTTTTGTATGAAGGTTCATTTTCTTGAAACTAAAATTGGAACTGTTTAACTGGTGCTTTCTAAATCAATGTGTATGAATCATTAAGTTATGCAACTTATGAACTAATAATATTACTAATAAGAAGTTTAGGTGCTGTTCCACCATATTGTGATTGTTGCTTTGCCTGAAACTCAAATTGTTGATCTTGTCACATATAAACACATGATTTAGTCCAGACCCATTCATGTAATCCTATTGTGACCCTCATGTAAGCTAACATACTTACTACCTTCATCTCATTCCTGAACATGGTCCTGCCTATATCTAATATGTGCAAAGATTCCAAAAGATGATTCTGAATTTATCCTGACCATTTGTTGCTTTGCCATTAACTTCTTGTTGTTACATGCATAGCTGTGATTCTGCTCAGTTTAGCTGAAATTGATGGCCTTTTGTGACTTGAGATTATTAAATCTACTTATGCCCTATCTTGCATAAGTACATATGTCATAGACTAACCTCTTGGAAATATCTGCCTAAATGACATGCCTGCTAGACTATACGTTGCATTATATTACCGTGAGTGTTTGAATTAACCTAAACCCCCCTAAGTGTGACCCTGCTCACCCCTTTCTTCTCCTTAGCTTTAAATGTTTCATGTTTGTTTCTTTGTCTGTACATCACTTCATCTGAACTCATTTTCAATGATCATCTACTCATCTGCATATGGTATAACCTCATTTGCATCATGATCTGGATGTAACTGGTTAACATATAGGTCCTTCTTCTTGCTTCATTGCATATGTTTGTTAAATGCCTTCTTATCTATTTTTGAATCCTTCATGCCATGCCATGCCATGCCTTGACTTAATTAGCCTACTGATGCCTTGACAAAACTGCTGCTGTTGTTCTACAATCTGAGGAGATCTCTGCTATAGCTTTTAGCTGAGTCTTTTGCTGAAATTTTACTGCTGAAACTGTGGGATTCAACTGGGTGGTGGCTGTTGTTGTTTTTTTGTTTACTGCTGAAACTGCTGCATTTGAATTAACCATTTACTGCCTGCTGAATTAACCATTTGTTGCCTACTGAAAGCTTTTCAATATTGACCTTCTTTACATCCCTATGAATGTGTATACATAAATATGCTTTGAATATATATACACAATATATACATAATCTACTGATCTGTTTTAAGTTTACATTATAGATGTTTGGTCTTATTCGTTGATTATATACTAATCCTTTTCCTTTCGTTTTATGCATGACTGTCATATACGAGTCCGCGTGACTCGTTTTTCTCTTGCATTCGATGTTGGGCTAAAAGCCCAATGCAATCTTCTCGGATCATTTCCCATCAATTCTGTCCGCAACAAAGAAAAAATGGAAACGAAATTCCGGGCCAAAGCCCAATAGACAAGAACAGCCTCAGCAGTCTAAAAATAATTGGGCCAAACCCCAATAGCAATGGATCGCAGCAGTCCAAAGAATGGGCTGAACCCATTCAATTTTATTCATTCCTCTATTTTATTTCCTTTATGCATTTAATTTGTATTGCATGGCTAACATTTTTGTTTTGTTAATTTAGATAAACCTTAGTGAAATTAGTGGGTTTAGTTTTAGCAATGGGTAGTTAGTTTAAGGAAGACTAAATTAATTCCATAAGTTTTCACTTTCTTCTTTTCATGTTAAAATGTCTAATATTTATTTTTAGAATAATTGATTTGCAAAATGGCATGACTTTATATTTTAAGTAAAGGGAATCATATTTATCCTTACTATCAAACACATTTCAAAACGTCACTAACACGCGATATAAACTTAAATATGTTTTATAAAATAACTTTTTTTAGTTTTGAGTTAATTACACATATGTTTGAAGTATAATTAATAAAGGACAAAGAAAGTTCACGTTAGCTATTTTTATGTTTTGTTTTTAAATTGCACAATCAATTAATACCTCATTATTGAGTTGTTTCAAATATTTATTGAAGTATCGCATAAATTCGTATTTTCCTTTATTCATATGCAAATTATCATATTTTGCAAATCTTATTTTAGCATTATTATACTTCCCTTTGAAGCAATAGCAACATTTATAAGCTTTATTTGAAACAGCATTTAAAATCTTCTTTTTTTTTATAAGTTACTATATTTTTACAGGCATTATCTTAAATAGCATCATTATTGCTCTCATTTAAAGTCTAAGCAGCTTTTTATAAGTCTTATTCTCAAATAGCATTTAAACTCATCTTTTATGCAAACTATTATTTTCTGTAAATTATATTTCACACGATATCATCATATTTTCTTAAAATCTAGCAATACTTCTTAGCCGTTTTTCTTAAAATTCAAACACTGCATTCGCATCTTTAGCCTTAATTAATTAACCTAAGTTTGGCCGGATAACCGTAGTTAACGGATTCTAAAGGATGCCTAACCCCTTCCCTTTAGGATAATAGAGAACCCTTACCTAGAATCATACTGGTTAAGCAGACTATTAACGGAGGTTTAGTTAGTTTTACCTTAGTTAATATCTAGGTGTCCTAATTCACCGTTAAATTAATTAGGTGGCGACTCCTTAAAACAAAGCAATTTAGGAATCTCCAATATGTTGTACTCCGCTCTAACCCAGGTTAAAATGGGGTATAACAGCTTGGCGACTCCGCTGGGGAATTTTAGGTTCTTAACCATAACAACTTAGGTTAATAATTAAATTTGTTGGATGTTTGGTTGTTTTCTTTATTTTTTTTGCCTTTATTGTTGCTTTATTTTTTTTATGTTCTTTTAAGTGATTGTTTTATTGTGTAAATTTTCTATGTAATATGTATGTTATTGCTTTCCTTAAATTGGCATTCCGCTCATATTTCTTCCACTCCTGGAAAACTCACACATATTCACACACTTAAAGCGGCTTCGCAGTTTGCGCCCGTGCACTACTAAATTACCCCTTTAGTTGGATTGGTCTAGTGGATTTAGTCGATCAGCGGTGCAGTCGACGGCCACGGACTTTCCACTCCCAAGTTGTCCGCTTGGGGGAGCCTTGCGTCATAGGAAAACAACTCCTAGTCAGCCTAAGATAGAGCTAAGCCAAAACCCTTTAAGGGCATGCACGAACCTAGGAGGCTTAATACCCAGGGTGTATTAAGTCCATTAGTCAACCTCTTCCAAAATGTCCAGGTGGGTCTACGACCCCGAGCGACGGTTATCACGTTATGTGCATTGATTTGAAGGATGAATGTGCGTTATGTGGACCATGTGCTATTTAGGTAGAACTGACCATTTGTGAACACAGGTAACCATGAGTCAACACAATGCCTACCCGAGATTCAGCATGGTTTTGAGCGTCCCTTCCCAACTAACAGCATGGTGGGTTGATTTGGGGGATTACGGACAGCGGGTTGTACGTGGAGCATTGGGACACTTACCGTCTTTGATGGATATCCAGCCCTGCAGAGACATCATCGAGGCTGCAACTGTGTTTTGGGATGAAAAGAGGGTCGTGTTTAGATTTGGCAACATTGAGATGACTCCGTTGTTAGAGGAAATAGGAGGCTATATAGAAAATGTGGCATTATTACGTAAACCAAGAAAATGGCAAAATTGTGGCATGATTATTCCGAGGCAACCTTTACCAAAAGAATTTGCTGACAGCTTCGGGTTCAGAGAGGGTAAAGGTGTGGAATGTTTGCAGAAGTCTATGATACCACTCGAGTATTTGTATCATAGATTCGGTTATCAAAGGAGTTTCGTCGATCATCAGGATGAATTCTTCTCATATGACTCTTGGAAGCAGAAACGGTGCTTCGCTTTCGCAGTATGTTTTTTAGGGACTATAGTATTTCCTAAAGGAACCACAAAAGACATTCACACCCATCTTGTTACTGTAACTAAGGCTCTTTTTGGTGGCATCGACGGGAAACACTACACTCTGGTCCCTATGGTCGTGGCAGATATCTACCGAGCATTAGGGAGTTGTAAGCGCGGGTATAAGCATTTTGAAGGATGCAACTTGCTTCTGCAAATTTGGCTGATAGAACATCTTCAGAAAGTCAACGGGGGTCTAGCGTTCCAGAAGCCGACGGGTGAGAATCACATTATGGGTCATGTTCCAGGCGCTATCTTGACAGCAAAATCATTTGAGAAACCAAAGTGTGTGAAAGAGTGGGTAGAATTTCTTAGCCATTTGAACGATGACTCGATGCAATGGATGTTCAGTTGGTTTCCGTCTGAGGTTTTGGTGTTTCGAACGAAGATCGTACCATTTTTGGTCTTGATAGGACTTCGAGGTTTGCAGCCTTACGCCCCGCTGAGAGTTTTGAGACAATCAGGGAGGAAGCAAAACATACCTTTAGTGGCAGATATGAATCATTACTGTGTTGACTACAAAGAAGGCAAAATTCCTTTTGCAAAAGAGGTTATTCGCATGTGGAAATTGAAAGAGACTACAAAAGCAGATTCAGTGGAGCCAAATAGATACCAAGCTGGGTGCGAGGACAACTATATGGAATGGCTGGCTGCTGATTTGGAGGAATCAATCAAACCCGGCGTTAGTTTGAAAGATCGGATTAAGGATGGGGAAGCCGAAGCATGCATCTTACTCCGACAATTGCGTAAGAAAAGTCTTGTTTCTGAAGCCGAGCATCATGCGCAACTTAAGGAAAAGGAAAGAGAAGCAGAGAATTGGAAGCAGCAAGCACTTAGTTACGCGCAAAGTATGCAAGAGTTGGATACACTTCTGGCTGAACAGGGCGATACTTGTATCAAAGAAGGCATCAAAACAGGGGGTGTTCTAGCTATGTCATACCTTGCCCAGAATCGCCGAAAGATTGATCAGTCAATTCGGGCAACCAAGAGACTCAAGAGCGACGAAGGGCCATCTTCATTTTAGTTAACTTGTTTCAATAGCCATTGTAATAATTTCTTTTGCATCGGGATTTTAAGCATTGTATTCGTTTTTGGGCCTTCAATTAATAGCGCACTGGAATGACGCATGACTACACATGTTATCCTTCAAATCCACGCTAGGCCTACCTTTGGCACAAAAAGGTCCCTTGCATAATAGGACGCATTGATTTCCTTCCGATATGTTTTGTTTGCTATTCAATATATGTTTGTTTGCAATATGTTTTGTTTGCTATTCAATGTATGTTTGCTACGCAATATGTGCTTATTTGCTATGCAACATGTGCTTATTTCAACATTATCTGCTAAATCTCCATATTATTTTCGGACCGTACTAACACAGCTTTCTTCATTCTTTAAAGGTTTATTTTTACTATCCCCAGAGGTTGATTCGCGTTGACTGTGAACTGGCAGACCACCCATACTTCACGAGATCAGAAGCACGAACATCCGGCAATATGAATGATTCAGGGGCATCCGAACAGACTGGCTTGGGACTCGTCACTCTTCCAAGAGAGGAACCTGAGGCTTCAGGAGGGGGAAATGATGAACTCATTGCCCAATTGTTGCAGCAAATGGCCAATATGCAGACCGAAATTGAGCGACTGCGGAATCTCACCAATCTGTCCATCACTTTGAACGCCCCTCACCCTGAGCAAAGAACAAACACAACAATTCCACCATCCTTTTCGCCCGTCGATTCACCCGCTCCACAACCTTCTCCCTCAAACCCTCCGCTTTACACAGTCCATCCAAATACCTCCAACCCCCAACAAACTAACCAACAATCCGCCTCACAACAGTCAAATCCACAACAAACCATTCCACACCAGATCCACCCGCAACCAACCATCTCGCAACAAACTATCCAACAACAAACCATCCCGCAACAAGCCAACATACAACAAACTACTTCACAATCAAATGACCAGCAACAAGCCAACCTCCAGCAAATTAACTTCCAACAAACCAATTCACAACCTTTCGCTACTCCTTACATTCCTCAACCTGCAGTTACCCAAATTAACCCACATACCCAAAACTACCAAACAGTTCACCATACACCATTGGCGCATATTGCCAGCCATAACACACAGTATGCGGCAGAAGCTCATCCTTTCACTACCCAGGCACAGGCCTTGCAACATCCAGAAGTTGACCCCTATGAAGAGTTGGAAAGGGAAGCTAGGGCAAGAGCGGACGAAGATGTGGCAAAAGAGCTTCGCAGTCTGAGGGAAGCAGTCAGGAACATCCAAACCAACAGGGGATGTGAAGGACTTGAATATGAAGATCTGTGCATTCACCCGGACATTGAGTTACCTGCTGGATATAAGGTGCCGAAGTTTGACATGTTCGACGGGAAGGGAAACCCTCGGGCTCATTTCAGATCATATTGCGATAAGCTTGTCGGAGTGGGTAAAAATCAAGCTATCAGAATGAAACTGTTTATAAGGAGCTTAACTGGAGAGGCACTCGATTGGTACACATACCAAGACCCGCAGAGGTGGCACAGTTGGGGAGATATGGCCCAGGAATTCATGGACAGATTCAGGTTCAACACTGAGACTATCCCGAACCGGTTTTATTTGATGAAGCTGGAGAGAAAATCAACAGAAACTTTCCGGGAATACGCTATGCGCTGGAGAGCAGAAGCGGCAAAAGTCCAGCCTCCAATGGCAGAGAGTGAAATGACGATGCTTTTCGTACAATCTCTAAAGGACCCCACATATTATGAGAGAATGTTAAGTGTCATTGGGCAGAAGTTTGCTGAAGTCATCAGGATGGGGGACTTCATAGAAGAAGGGATAAAAACAGGAAGAGTTACAAATCTTGCGGCCTTGCAGGCCACAAGTTAGGCCATTCAGGCGGACCCTGCTAAGAAGAAGAGAGACGGAGTATCCCCGGTCATGGCCATCCAAGATCAAAGACCCACCCCAAAATCAACCCGCCAATATTCTTCACCCCAGCCCTCGCACTACAGCCAATACACCCAAATACCTCAGCCTTATTACCAACCCCCACCTACCCCCCTTCCGGTCTATCATACTCAACCAACATACTACTCACCCCGGTCACCTTCCTACCAAAACCCACCACAACACCGTCCAACCTACGCAACGCAACCCCAGTACCATTCACCAAACCACCCACAAAACACCCCTAGACCAAGCCCAAATGTCGAAAGAAGACCAACCAAAACTTACACACCATTAGCCGAACCTTTAGCCCAACTGTACGAGAGGCTGAAAATGGCAGGGATACTCCAACCGATTCAAGGAAGAACTCCTGATCCCATCCCGGGATGGTATGACGGGACTAAACATTGTGCATATCATTCAGGAATTGCAGGGCATGATACCGGAAGCTGCTTTGCTCTCAAGGATAGAGTTGAGACGTTGATCAAGGAAGGGGTCATACAGCTTAAGGAAGCTCCCCCGAACATAAACAACAATCCGCTGCCGAATCACGGCGATGCAAATGTGCACATGATCACCCTTGATGAAGATTGCAATCTGGAGGGGACTATCGTGCCAATTAAAGAAAGGGAGGAGGTTGAATCGTCGGCTTGTGTTGCTCCAATAATCACGGTTCAAAAGAGGGCCCCATTCGAAGTGCTCACCCCAAGGCCCAGGATCACAGCTTTCGTTGCCCCAACACCTTCTCGCAACACAAAAGCAGTCCCCTGGGATTATCAATCTAGTGAAAGAGATAAAGGGAAAGGAAGAGTAGTCGTGGAAGCCGTTGCCACCGGAATGACTAGGTCTGGACGGTGCTATGCCCCCGAAGAGATAGCACGAGGGGCGTCAAGCAAGGAAAATGGTCCGAGGAAGGCCGTTGCAGAAGCTGAAGTCGAAGAATTCTGGAGAAAGATGCCAACGAAGGAATATTCTGTTGTAGAACAATTGAAGAAAACGCCAGCTCAGATTTCCTTATTCGCATTATTGATGAGTTCCGAAGCTCATAGGAGCACCCTAGTGAAAATACTGAACGAAGCCTACGTTCTGGCCGAGACTTCCAGTGAGAAATTATCGGCTATGGTAGGGGAGATCCTTGAGGCCCACCGGGTCTCTTTTCATAACGACGAGCTGCCACCTGATGGTTTGGGGCATAACAAAGCATTGAACATCACCATCAAATGCAGGGATAAGTTCATCTCCAAAGTATTGGTCGACGGAGGCTCTGCTGTGAATATATGTCCTGTTGCCACTCTACGAGCATTAGGGATAGACGTCGGGAAACTCCGTGACAGTCAAGTCAGTGTCAAAGGATTTGATGGGGCCCAAAGAGATGTTGTTGGAGAGATCGATTTGTTTCTAGAGATTGGGCCTGTGGAGTTCATTGTGAAGTTCCAAGTGATGGACATATCTACTTGTTACAACCTGCTGATCGGGAGACCATGGATCCACATGGCTGGCGCGGTTCCTTCCACTTTGCATCAGAGCCTAAAGTTTGTGTGGAATCACCAAGAAATAGTGATCCACGGAGAAGGCAACAATTCTTTATACCCGGAATGTTCAATTCCTCCTATTCAAAGTGTGGAAAGGCTAGACGGATCGGTTTTTCATATTAAGGAGAATGTGTGCACTGCTCAAGCGAAGAGAATGGAATTGCCACAAGTACTTATGATGGTGGCGTGGGAGATGCTGAAGAATGGCTTCCGACCCGGTCAAGGCCTTGGTCCGAACTTGAATGGAATTGTGGAACCAATTCAACTGCCCGGGCACAAGCATACTTTCGGTCTCGGATATGAGCCCACCCCCGCAGAGATTGCTTCGGCTAGTCTCAAAAGAAGAAGTGACATTCCCTTGCCAAAGCCTGTTCCTTGCCTGAATCAGTCATTTCTTAAGGCTTCCGCTGCCCAAGCACCAGAGGAAACGCTTGAAGACAACCTCCTAGAAAGTTTTAAAAACTTATTCATCATCGAAGAAGAAGCTGGGTGCAGCATGGTTTCGAGTGGGTGTTCTGAAGACCCGACTATCCGGGATGCAGAGCCGGGATGCCGTTTGAATAATTGGACTTGTACCTCGCCCCCGTCTCTTCGGGAGTCTTGGTAGACTAATTGTATTCAGCATTTGATGAAACAGACACGATTTGAAATTGAGGCCTGAATCGTGTCTATGCTTTTGTTATTTTTGCCTCTAAACTTTGAAGTTCAAATGCAATTTTCAAGCCATGCTTTTATTTATATTTTTTCCGTCTCTGCTTAATTAATTTTCTTTTACTTTTCAGCAATCAAATTAACAAATCTGCCGATACTGTGAATGTGACACATAATGAAACAAGCAAGCCCGTAGGAAATGCCGAGCAAGATTCTGAAGAATATGAAGGAGATATGCAACCCGAGGGATTAACTAAGGATTTTGAGTATTTTGAAAATAAGCCGAAACCAAATTTGGATGAAACGGAAATTATAAATTTGAGTAATTCAAAAATCATGATGGAAGTGAGAATCAGTGTCTATTTGACCCCGTCGCAGAGAGAAGAATTGATCAAACTCCTGAAGGAATATATAGATGTGTTCGCTTGGTCTTACGATGATATGCCCGGATTGAGCACTGACATTGTTTCGCATAAGTTGTCTCTTGATCCATCCTGTCCTCCGATAAAGCAAAAGAAAAGAAACATTAAATCAGACTTGAGCTTAAAAATCAAAGAAGAGATCTCCAAACAATTTGATGCGAAGGTCATTCGAACTACGATGTACCCCACTTGGCTAGCCAATGTCGTGCCCGTGCCAAAGAAGGATGGCAAAGTTAGGGTATGCGTGGATTATCGGGATCTCAACAAAGCCAGTCCAAAAGATGACTTTCCCCTCCCGAATATCCATATGCTCATTGATAATTGTGCGAAGCATGAGTTGCAATCTTTCGTTGACTGCTACGCGGGATATCACCAAATCCTAATGGACGAGGAAGATGCAGAGAAAACAGCATTCATCACACCTTGGGGGGTGTACTATTATCGGGTGATGCCTTTCGGGCTCAAAAACGCAGGGGCCACGTACATGAGAGCCATGACCACCATTTTCCATGATATGATCCATAAAGAGATTGAAGTCTATGTGGATGATATCATCATCAAGTCGCGAAAGAGCTCAGACCATCTGACGGATTTGAGAAAGTTCTTCGACAGGTTGAGGCGATACAATCTGAAGTTGAACCCCGCAAAATGTGCATTCGGTGTTCCTGCAGGGAAGTTGTTGGGTTTTATTGTGAGCAGGAGAGGCATAGAGTTAGACCCCTCGAAGATAAAGGCCATTCAGGAGTTGCCAGCCCCAAAGAGTCGGAAAGATGTGATGAGTTTCCTCGGGCGTCTCAACTACATCAGTCGATTTATAGCGCAATCAACGGTGATATGCGAACCAATAATTAAGTTATTGAGGAAGGACGCTCCTACCAAATGGACTGAAGATTGCCAAAGAGCCTTTGACAAAATCAAAGAATATTTGTCTAGCCCGCCTGTTTTGGTGCCTCCAGAAGCTGGAAGACCTTTGCTATTGTATTTGTCCGTATCGGAGAACGCGTTTGGATGTGTATTAGGTCAACATGACGAAACAGGAAGGAAAGAGCGAGCAATATATTACTTGAGCAAAAAGTTCACACCTTATGAGGCACGGTATACGTTATTGGAACGCACCTGTTGTGCTTTGACTTGGGTTGCACAGAAGTTGAGACATTATTTGTCTGCATATACTACTTACCTCATCTCAAGGATGGACCCACTCAAGTACATCTTCCAGAAGCCCATGCCTACGGGGAAGCTAGCTAAGTGGCAAATGTTGTTGAGCGAGTTTGATATTGTGTATGTTACTCAAAAGGCGGTCAAAGGGCAGGCGATAGCTGATCATCTTGCAGAAAATCCTGTGGGCGAGGAATACATACCCCTTAAAACCTATTTCCCGGATGAAGAAGTGTTGTTCATCGGGGAAGATATCGCAGAAGAGTACCCAGGGTGGAGACTGTTTTTCGATGGGGCGGCAAATGCTAAAGGGGTCGGCATTGGAGCAGTTTTGATTTCAGAGTCAGGCCAGCACTATCCCATTTCAGCCAAAATCAAGTTTCCGTGTACCAATAATATGGCAGAATATGAGGCTTGTATTCTTGGCCTCAGAATGGCCGCTGATATGCATATACAGGAACTTTTGGTTATAGGCGATTCAGACTTACTGGTTCATCAAGTGCGAGGCGAATGGACCACTAAGAACGGGAAAATACTGCCATACTTGCGCTGCGTGAAAGATTTGTGTAAGAGATTCATCAGGGTGGAATTTAAACACGTTCCAAGAACACAGAACGAGTTCGCTGATGCTTTGGCCACTCTGTCTTCTATGATTCAGCACCCGGACAAGAATCGCATAGATCCTATCAAGATAAATGTGCACGATCAACAGGCACATTGCTTCTATGTGGATGAGGAGCCTGATGGAGAACCTTGGTACTACGACATTAACAAATATCTTAAGATAGGAGACTATCCGGAAGGCATAACCAGTGTTCAGAAGAAAACACTTCGGAGATTAGCAAACCATTTTTTCCTAAGTGGAGAAATCTTGTATAGGAGGACTCCAGATTTAGGATTATTAAGAAGTGTCGATGCTAAAGAAGCGACTCGGTTGATTGAAGAAGTGCATGGAGGTACATGTGGGCCTCATATGAATGGCTTTAATCTGGCCAAGAAAATCCTTCGCGCAGGCTATTTCTGGATGACTATGGAATCAGATTGTATCCCTTTTGTGCAGAAATGTCATCGATGTCAGATTCATGGTGATTTGATTCGGGTTCCGCCAAATGAATTAAATGTGACAAGTTCTCCGTGGCCTTTCGCAGCTTGGGGTATGGATGTCATTGGTCCTATCGAGCCAGCCGCGTCGAATGGACACAGGTTCATTTTGGTAGCCATTGATTATTTCACAAAGTGGGTGGAAGCATCTTCGCACAAGTCGGTAACAAAGAAAGTGGTAGCAGATTTCGTTCGGAGCAACATTATTTGCCGATTCGGAATCCCAGAGTCAATTATAACAGATAATGGAGCTAATCTTAACAGTGATCTAATGCGGGAGATTTGCGAGACATTTAAGATTACTCATCGCAATTCCACTCCTTATCGCCCTCAGATGAATGGGGCAGTCGAAGCAGCCAACAAAAACATCAAAAGAATACTGAGGAAGATGATCGATAATTACAGGCATTGGCACGAAAAACTGCCGTTAGCTCTCCTCGGTTATCGCACTACTGTGAGAACTTCAACGGGGGCAGCACCTTATCTTTTGGTCTATGGGACAGAGGCGGTGTTACCTGCTGAGGTAGAAATACCATCTTTGAGAATCATCCAAGAAGCTGAGTTAAGTGACGCTAAGTGGATGCAGAATCGATACGAACAATTGATGCTCATTGACGGAAAGAGATTGAATGCCGTTTGCCATGGAAAGCTTTATCAGAATAGAATGGCCAAAGCTTTCAACAAGAAGGTAAGACCGAGGCAATTCAAAACAGGGCAATTGGTACTGAAACGCATATTCCCATGTCAAGATGAAGCCAAAGGAAAATTTGCACCTAACTGGCAGGGACCTTATATGGTTCATCGGGTATTGACTGGAGGAGCATTAATCCTAGCAGAAATGGATGGCGAAATTTGGCCGAAAGCTATCAACGCAGATGCCGTCAAGAGATATTATATTTAGAAACCTTCTTTTATTTGCATGAAATATTCTTCAACACTTTTCCATGTAATAGCACTACTCTCCCGTAGCGGGACGCATGACAAACCTATATCGGGTTAGGTCTTTAAGATAGAATTTCTCTCAAATATTTTTCCGCTTGTAAGTATGAACTACGCCTGACCTGATTCCCATGGGGGATACGTAGGCGGCCCGCATAGGCCTCGGTCACATCATTTTAATCCTTCAATATCATTTCTGTTGTGAATATGAACTACGCCTGACCTGATTCCCGTGGGGGATACGTAGGCGGCCTGCATAGGCCTCGGTCATATTATTAGAAAATCCCATTTCATTCCTGTTTGTAATATGAACTACGCCTGACCTGATTCCCATGGGGGATACGTAGGCGGCCCGCATAGGCCTCGGTCACATCATTTTAATCCTTCAATATCATTTCTGTTGTGAATATGAACTACGCCTGACCTGATTCCCGTGGGGGATACGTAGGCGGCTTGCATAGGCCTCGGTCATATTATTAGAAAATCCCATTTCATTCCTGTTTGTAATATGAACTACGCTTGGCCTGATTCCCATGGGGGATACGTAGGCGGCCCGCATAGGCCTTGGTCACATCATTTTAATCCTTCAATATCATTTCTGCTGTGATTATGAACTACGCCTGACCTGATTCCCATGGGGGATACGTAGGCGGCCCGCATAGGCCTCGGTCACATCACTTCAAAATTCCAATTTCATTTCCGCTTGTAATATGAACTACGCCTGACCTGATTCCCACGGGGGATACGTAGGCGGCCCGCATAGGCCTCGGTCACATTCTCACAAAACCTCAATATCCTTTTTGTAATATGAACTACGCCTGACCTGATTCCCATGGGGGATACGTAGGCGGCCTGCATAGGCCTCGGTCACATCATTTTATTCTCCCCAATTGCATTTCCGCTTGTAATTTGAACTACGCTCGACCTGATTCCCCTAGTGGGATACGTAGGCAGCCTATGTAGGCTCGGTCTCGCCATTTTGAAAAGATCAACACCCCTTGCGCCAGAAACTGGGACAATTTTTTTTTAAAAGGGATCACCGTAAGACAACATCGACAGACTCGGGAGAATATTGTTCGACAGAGTCGTCGGGCAGAAGAAAACTTCGGAAAAGGGGCATTCGCTTTGTTTCACAATGTGTCACAGTTCCGAGTTCAGCAAAATTATTTATCACCATACATATAGTTTACTATGTCTATTTTCTCGAAATAATGTGATTCTAATCAGACTGTTTACTAGTCGGCCAAGACTTAAAATGAGCGGAGGTTACAAGTTCATACGAAGCTGGAGGCACGAAGCGCAAGAGCCAGATCCCCAAGTCAACGCGAATCAACCCCCTCCCCAAACTTACAAAATTTTCTTTGGATGCAGGTCGCCAAGTTGCAGGAGCGAAATAGGCACGACCTTGTAATGATGGCGCGTCAAACGGTTTGAGCATTCTTCTATCAATTGTGTCTTCAAATATAAATAACTTGCGGCGATCACAATAAGCTAATCTTACAAATTATTTTCTTCAAATATATATCAACGCACAAATATTTTGTATTGCCTTCGAATACATTGCTTTTATTTTTGCCACTGTGTGTGCTTGCAGCCGCATTGCACTGCACCTGCATTAATCACCGCCTTTCATATGATGCATGAGCTGCGCACCGCTCTTCGCATCGCTTTCATATTGCCTGGGCCATGCACCGCCCTTTTAAATTTCTGCATAAGGCCATGAACCGCCTTTCATATGATGCATAGGCTGCGCACCGCCCTTTGCATCGCTTTCATATATTTACTGGGCCATGCACCGCCCTTTTAAATTTCTGCATAAGGCCATGCACCGCCTTTCATATGATGCATGGGCTGCGCACCGCCCTTCGCATCGTTTTCATATATTGCCTGGGCCATGCACCGCCCTTTTAAATTTCTGCATAAGGCCATGCACCGCCTTTCATATGATGCATGGGCTGCGCACCGCCCTTCGCATCGTTTTCATATATTGCTTGGGCCATGCACCGCCTTTCATATGATGCATGAGCTGCGCACCGCTCTTCGCATCGCTTTTATATTGCCTGGGCCATGCACCGCCCTTTTAAATTTCAGCATAAGGCCATGCACCGCCTTTCATATGAAGCATGGGCTGCGCACCGCCCTTCGCACGTTTTCATATTTACTGGGCCATGCACCGCCCTTTTAAATTTCTACATAAGGCCATGCACCGCCTTTCATATGATGCATGAGCTGCGCACCGCTCTTCGCATCGCTTTTATATTGCCTGGGTCATGCACCGCCCTTTTAAATTTCAGCATAAGGCCATGCACCGCCTTTCATATGATGCATGGGCTGCGCACCGCCCTTCGCATCGTTTTCATATATTGCCTGGGCCATGCACCGCCCTTTTAAATTTCTGCATAAGGCCATGCACCGCCTTTCATATGATGCATGGGCTGCGCACCGCCCTTCGCATCGTTTTCATATATTGTTTGGGCCATGCACCGCCCTTTAAAATTTCTGCATAAGGCCATGCACCGCCTTTCATATGATGCATGAGCTGCGCACCGCTCTTCGCATCGCTTTTATATTGCCTGGGCCATGCACCGCCCTTTTAAATTTCAGCATAAGGCCATGCACCGCCTTTCATATGAAGCATGGGCTGCGCACCGCCCTTCGCAAGTTTTCATATTTACTGGGCCATGCACCGCCCTTTTAAATTTCTGCATAAGGCCATGCACCGCCTTTCATATGATGCATGAGCTGCGCACCGCTCTTCGCATCGCTTTTATATTGCCTGGGTCATGCACCGCCCTTTTAAATTTCAGCATAAGGCCATGCACCGCCTTTCATATGATGCATGGGCTGCGCACCGCCCTTTGCATCGCTTTCATATATTTACTGGGCCATGCACCGCCCTTTTAAAATTTCTGCATAAGACATCGCACCGCACCCGCCCTGTCTTGTTATTATTTTATTAATGCCCTGCATATGCTCGCAGCCGCATTGCACCGCCCTTGCATCGCTGTATTTCGATATTTATTCTTGCTGATTATTTTCATCTAGTTTTTAGTTTCGCAGGAGCTTTAGCGCAACGTGGAACTATTTCTTCGGCAGCGAACTGGGGCAATACGTCGGGAAGGACAAGCAGACTTCTCGACAAGGGTCAAAGATCTACCTCGAACACTCGGCTCCAAATCCAAATCTCCCGTTCACATTCCAGCACAATCAATTTTCAGGTTTCTATCACAATACCCAGTGTCATCATAATTCGACACTGGGACAATATTTTTTTTGCAAAGATTCACATCAAATCGTGAGTTGCCAGTCATAGGTGTCGTAGTCTTCCCAGAACTACACACGGCCTGATTCTCGTGCAACCCGAGATATGTAGGCGATTTAGAGACCAGAGTTCGGCCGTAATTTTCTTTACCCTTAGTCCTCCACAATCCTTTAGCCGGGACAAAATAGGCTACTAAGTCAACGTCTTTGCCCGAAAATTCTTTCATCATTACCAGGCAAAGAGGGACAAGTTGTTGACACCCAATTTTGTCCCGCCTCTCTCCCGAAATACCTATTTGTACCTCTGGTATTTTGAGAAATTAAAACAATATGCATTTTAATTTTACTATAATTATTAGTCTTTTATTAACGCCCCGTTTTATTATGCGCTGCAGTTATTATTATTATTATTATTATTATCATTATTATTATTACTATTATTATTCTTAAAATTATCATTTTTTATTACTGATTGTCATTAATTATTATTATTCCTGTTATTTCCATTATCGTTATTATTATTATTATTATTATTATTATTATTATTATTATTATTATTATTATTATTATTATTATTATTAATAATAATAATAATAATTACTAATCATTATCATCAGCGTTATTTTTTGTTATCAATCATTAATCATCATTATCATCGTTATTTTTTATTATTATTGTCTTATCAACAACTGTTATTTATTACTATTATCATCATTATTATTTCTTATTATTATTATTATCATTGTTATCTTATTATTACCACTATTATTGTTATTATTATTAATTTATTAACATTTTGTCACTATCAATAATTGTTATTTATTATTATTATTTTATTATTAATTATTATCATCTTTATTATTATTAATTATTATCATTTTTAATTATCAATATTTGTTATTACTATTATTATTATATCTATTATTATTTTTTATCACCATTATCATCAATATTATCATTATTACCATTATCATTATTGTTATTAGCAGTATTAATACCGTTATTTATTTGCTGCCATTATTTAGTATTATTCAAACTTGCATTTCTCAACGTTTCTACCAACTTCCGCATACGCATCGCATTTACTTCGCACATTTTAATGATAGCATTTGTTATTAAATATTATTGCACGGTCATTTGCGACATCATGTAATTTTTACCCGGGTCTTTTTATAATTACATATTTCTATATTAGGTGATATTCTGGCACCCTTAGTACATCGTTAATCAAAATGCGTCTCTTATTCAAATTTAGAAGCCAAACTATTTCTTGCACTCAGTCCGTATTTTGATTTACCAAACCCCAAATCAAGGTCCGATTAATTCCTAAATATTTTGGGCTAGCCCATATTTTTTATCTCAATTTTTAGACCAGTCCATGTTTTTAATTCCCTGGCCCATTCTCTTAATACCCGGTCCAAAAATCAACCCAGTCCATAAATGAACCGGGTCCAACCCGCATCAGCTTCAACATAAGGGAAACCCTAGGGTTTCCCTTCATTCTTTTTACTCCCTCCGCCGCTTCCTCCTTCTCCCTTTCCCGCCTCCCTCGCCGCCGCTCCCACTTCCCCCTTTTTTCTTCCTTCTTCTCCGCTCCCCACTCACCCTTGTCCCCCACTCTTCTATCTCTCCCGCTCCTTCCCTTTTTCAAGCACAAAAACAAAAAAAGCAAGGAGGCAAAAATCTATAAAGAGGAACGACGAGGAGGAGAAGAGGACGGGGAACGAACCAAAGCCCCCCAAAAAAGGGATACAGATCTTGAACCCCGAAATTTCCTGAAAAGAACAAGTTTTTCCATTGGCGAAATCCCCTGAAAATAACGAATTTTCCGGTGGTGGAAATTCCCTGAAAATAGAGTTCTTTGAGCCGCACAAAAGTCCCAAAAATATTAAGCCTGCAGTTAGTTGTGATAATTCAAGATATCAAGTCAAAAACCCCAAAACAATTCTCGTTTTCGTCTGCTCTGTTTGTTGTTGTGAATCCGAGCCTCTCGAGCTCGGATTTGGGTAGTCTTCGAGGTAAATCTGAAACCCCGCACCCCATTTCGCTGCACCCAAAAGAGGTGATTCTCCTTTTCCTTTTGGTGCCTTTCAATTTATTTTAGGATTAATAGTTCTGTTGCAGTTCATTTTACTGATTCTATGTGATCTGTGTATATAGTCTAAATATATGTATATATGTTAGAATAGTTAGTCTGTGTTGAATCATATTCGTGTTTAGTTTTGATTTTAGTTTAAAAAAGAGTAAAGATTATATGAATCAATTTAACCAGTAATGGAAATTAGTTCATGCCGTGATTTTCCTTTTTCTTCGTATATCTTGCAGTTTCCAGGCATCTTTGTATGCCAAATTGAATATGAATTTAGTATGTGTATTAGGTGATGTTCGTCGAATGTTGTGGCCCCCTTTTTTTTTAGTGCCTTTCGTATGTCTTAGATATGTCGATGGGTTGAACTTTGCTGCTGTTCTATGCCCATCATTGTGTTTTTCTCTGTTAAGTTGTTGGCTACTATAATATGAGGGCAATACTATACTAAGGGAGCCGCTCAGTTTGAAGGAAACAGATGCTTTCATTTGATGAGAGTGTAGTGTTAAGCCTAGCTGGTGTCTGTTGCCTCCATATTTCGATACAAAATACTTTGTTGTTCTGTTTGTTCGCCTCTGTAAGCAATTAAATTAAATATAGAATTGGGCATCATAGGCTATAAAACTTGCAATTAGTTGGCTACTGTGAGGTTGTTTGTATTGATTAAAGCATGCAATATGGTAGCTCTTAACCCAGAAAAAGGCCTGTTATGCTACATATCTGCTTAAGTGCCAATTGGTTGTTAAATATGATAGTCTACTCTGATTCCCCCCTCCCCCTCCCCCCCAACCGAAAATGCTTTGTTTCCAACGGTCTCGTCTTGTCAAAACATTCTTGAAGACTGAAACAATGGTATGGATGCTTTCATTTATTGATAGAATGAGCCTAAGTTTGTGAAGAACACCTCTGCATTTTCTTCCTTTTCCTAGATAGGCCAACTCGATCCTTATCTGTTTCTGGCTTTCTGCCTTGATGTATTTTTGCTGCTTTGCTTAGTTTGTTGGTTGTGGCATTTTGAGAATAATGTTCTAGTTAGTTGGGAAGCATAGCTGCTGATTAATTGGACCATGTATGACTTGAAGCACTTGTTGGTTCTTATTGGTTTAGTTGATCGTTTGATAAAAGAGTGTATAACCCAAAACATGGTGCTTATTGTCAAATGAAAGTGTTTGAATTTTGTCCATAGGAATAGTTACTGGTGTGTTATGGTGTTTAGAGATCCCCTTCTCTGGAAAGAATGATAAGTGTGTAATTACAATAGTAATGTTTGGTCTGAGTTTTGTATGAAGGTTCATTTTCTTGAAACTAAAATTGGAACTGTTTAACTGGTGCTTTCTAAATCAATGTGTATGAATCATTAAGTTATGCAACTTATGAACTAATAATATTACTAATAAGAAGTTTAGGTGTTGTTCCACCATATTGTGATTGTTGCTTTGCCTGAAACTCAAATTGTTGATCTTGTCACATATAAACACATGATTTAGTCCAGACCCATTCATGTAATCCTATTGTGACCCTCATGTAAGCTAACATACTTACTACCTTCATCTCATTCCTGAACATGGTCCTGCCTATATCTAATATGTGCAAAGATTCCAAAAGATGATTCTGAATTTATCCTGACCATTTGTTGCTTTGCCATTAACTTCTTGTTGTTACATGCATAGCTGTGATTCTGCTCAGTTTAGCTGAAATTGATGGCCTTTTGTGACTTGAGATTATTAAATCTACTTATGCAGCCCTATCTTGCATAAGTACATATGTCATAGACTAACCTCTTGAAAATATCTGCCTAAATGACATGCCTGCTAGACTATACGTTGCATTATATTACCGTGAGTGTTTGAATTAACCTGAACCCCCCTAAGTGTGACCCTGCTCACCCCTTTCTTCTCCTTAGCTTTAAATGTTTCATGTTTGTTTCTTTGTCTGTACATCACTTCATCTGAACTCATTTTCAATGATCATCTACTCATCTGCATATGGTATAACCTCATTTGCATCATGATCTGGATGTAACTGGTTAACATATAGGTCCTTCTTCTTGCTTCATTGCATATGTTTGTTAAATGCCTTCTTATCTATTTTTGAATCCTTCATGCCATGCCATGCCATGCCTTGACTTAATTAGCCTACTGATGCCTTGACAAAACTGCTGCTGTTGTTCTACAATCTGAGGAGATCTCTACTATAGCTTTTAGCTGAGTCTTTTGCTGAAATTTTACTGCTGAAACTGTGGGATTCAACTGGGTGGTGGCTGTTGTTGTTTTTTTGTTTACTGCTGAAACTGCTGCATTTGAATTAACCATTTACTGCCTGCTGAATTAACCATTTGTTGCCTACTGAAAGCTTTCCAATATTGACCTTCTTTACATCCCTATGAATGTGTATACATAAAGTATGCTTTGAATATATATACACAATATATACATAATCTACTGATCTGTTTTAAGTTTACATTATAGATGTTTGGTCTTATTCGTTGATTATATACTAATCCTTTTCCTTTCGTTTTATGCATGACTGTCATATACGAGTCCGCGTGACTCGTTTTTCTCCTGCATTCGATGTTGGGCTAAAAGCCCAATGCAATCTTCTCGGATCATTTCCCATCAATTCTGTCCGCAACAAAGAAAAAATGGAAACGAAATTCCGGGTCAAAGCCCAATAGACAAGAACAGCCTCAGCAATCTAAAAATAATTGGGCCAAACCCCAATAGCAATGGATCGCAGCAGTCCAAAGAATGGGCTGAACCCATTCAATTTTATTCATTCCTCTATTTTATTTCCTTTATGCATTTAATTTGTATTGCATGGCTAACATTTTTGTTTTGTTAATTTAGATAAACCTTAGTGAAATTAGTGGGTTTAGTTTTAGCAATGGGTAGTTAGTTTAAGGAAGACTAAATTAATTCCATAAGTTTTCACTTTCTTCTTTTCATGTTAAAATGTCTAATATTTATTTTTAGAATAATTGATTTGCAAAATGGCATGACTTTATATTTTAAGTAAAGGGAATCATATTTATCCTTACTATCAAACACATTTCAAAACGTCACTAACACGCGATATAAACTTAAATATGTTTTATAAAATAACTTTTTTTAGTTTTGAGTTAATTACACATATGTTTGAAGTATAATTAATAAAGGACAAAGAAAGTTCACGTTAGCTATTTTTATGTTTTGTTTTTAAATTGCACAATCAATTAATACCTCATTATTGAGTTGTTTCAAATATTTATTGAAGTATCGCATAAATTCGTATTTTCCTTTATTCATATGCAAATTATCATATTTTGCAAATCTTATTTTAGCATTATTATACTTCCCTTTGAAGCAATAGCAACATTTATAAGCTTTATTTGAAACAGCATTTAAAATCTTTTTTTTTTTTATAAGTTACTATATTTTTACAGGCATTATCTTAAATAGCATCATTATTGCTCTCATTTAAAGTCTAAGCAGCTTTTTATAAGTCTTATTCTCAAATAGCATTTAAACTCATCTTTTATGCAAACTATTATTTTCTGTAAATTTTATTTCACACGATATCATCATATTTTCTTAAAATCTAGCAATACTTCTTAGCCGTTTTTCTTAAAATTCAAACACTGCATTCGCATCTTTAGCCTTAATTAATTAACCTAAGTTTGGCCGGATAACCGTAGTTAACGGATTCTAAAGGATGCCTAACCCCTTCCCTTTAGGATAATAGAGAACCCTTACCTAGAATCATACTGGTTAAGCAGACTATTAACGGAGGTTTAGTTAGTTTTACCTTAGTTAATATCTAGGTGTCCTAATTCACCGTTAAATTAATTAGGTGGCGACTCCTTAAAACAAAGCAATTTAGGAATCTCCAATATGTTGTACTCCGCTCTAACCCAGGTTAAAATGGGGTATAACAACCACCTCAAATGAAGGGCAATCCGCGCAAAAAAAAAAAAAAAAAGCATTTACATATCTAGAAAAAGTACTTTTGTTGATAGATTTTGAGCCCGTTTGGCTTAGCTGATTTAAAATAACTGATAAACATTTTTAAGTTCTGAAGTTAATTTAATAGATAAACAGTTACGTGTTTGGATAAAAATGTTGAAACTTATAATAAGCAGCTGAAGTGTTTGACAGAAAAAGTGTTGATAAGCAGGATTTCTGTTAAAATGACTTAACTATCCTTAAAAAATTTTACACAAATAAAAAAGTGATTTTCAATTTCAGGTTGATTCAACTATAAAATCATTTATGTCTCATTATCTTTAATATAAAATTTAGGTTATCTTTATATATATATATATATATATATATATATATATATATATATATATATATATATATATATATATAATTTTTATGATAATTTAAAAGATAATCAAAATCTATGATATAACAAATAATAATTTGAATCGTGCAAAACATACTTAAAACGTACAAAAATATTTGTATAGAATGAACAAATGCCTAATGAAATTTTGGTTGTTGCTAATTTATTAAAATATTCAACTATAATAAACACTCTCAACAATCAAATCACGAAATTGGTTAGGGGTTTTATTTCAGCAAGGTTATTTGAGAGATTGCAAAATAATATTAGGGATAAAATAGTAAAATTTTTGGTCAAACCAAAGTGATTATAAGCTGAAAAGCAATAAGTTAGGGATGACCAACTTATGGCTTATTGTTGATTTTGGCTTATAAGCACTTAACTTGTAAGCATTTTTATTATTTAACCAAAGCGTAGATAAGTCGAAAAGTACTTATAAGCTGGTTTGACCAGCTTAAAAGCTTAGCCAAACACCCTCTATAGTTCCACCGAATTTAATTTCATGTGATAAATTAAAGTATCTTCAAGTCCATCTTCACAAGAAAATTCTGACCACTTCAAAAAGTTGAACTAAAACTGAAATCGCATTTACCTGAAAAAACTGTTTAAATTTTCTTGAAAAATATTTGGGAATTGACAACACAATAAAATTTTATCATTTTAACGGAGATTACACTCATAAAATCACATGATAGTTCTTAAAAGAAACACATCGTCTAATATTATAAAAATTACTCCAAGAAAATTATAATCGATACTATTGAATTGTTATACATTTTGCGAATTGATCTACAATTAGATAGGAGTATTAAAATAGATTTTAATAATTTAAAAATAAAGTGTTAAAATTAGTTATTTAATTCCAGTTTAGAATTTGCAGATTTTTTGCATTTAAGGATCCTATCGCAGTGGAACCATACTTCTACCAAATTCAGTTATTGGAACTGAATTTGAATAGCGATAAGAATATGATCGAGAAGAATATTTGAAGATAATTCCCGCGGTTTTGAAATTCAAGTGATTAAAACTTCTTTCTTTTATTTTTAGCATTTTCGTAGTTGTAGAACTTTTTAGATTCGAAGATTATTTTTCAGGAAAGAGTTATTTCTCATCTATGACTATCATATGGATTCCATATTTTATAAAAAATTTATAAATGTAAGATATATGAAATTGAAATTGGGGTGTGGGGTGTGGGGGGGGGGGGGGGGGGGAGCGTCGTTGGAGGGGTCGTGGAGGGGGTGGGGGTTAAGATTATTTTTTTCCATTATACATTTTTTATAAAAGTAAAATATATGAAATTGAAATTTTTGTGGGGCGAAAGGGGGGGTGGGGGTCGAGGAGGGGGTGGGAGGATAAGATTTTTTTTTTCCATTTTTTTATAAAGAATTTATAAAAGTAAAATATATGAAATTGAAATTTGGGGGGGAAGGGGTGCGGAGGAAAGAAAAATCTCATTTTCAAAATGAGTTGTGTTGGATCTAGTGTGTTCTTATATGAATACCCATATTGTACCCATATTTGCCCATATTTTTATGGGTTAAAAAGAGACTTGAAGCTCATATTTACCTACTTGAAATAGGAGAAAGGACACAAATGGTCGGTCGACCCAAACTTATCCCACACAATGGCCCAACTTTGTACAAATCCAAATTATAGCCACTAAAATAATTCCAGCCGTTAGCCACTTTCCCTTCTTTTTCTGCTTTCTCCATTTTTCTTCTTCCTCTTCCACCTTCTTCTCCATCTTCTCCTCCTCTTTCCTCTTCCACTTCTTCTCCAATTTTATTTGATGCCTTGAGAGGATGCCTTTCAATTTTATTTGATACAGATTACTTTTACAGTAAAAAGTTTACCTCATCAAAGATTAAAACTGGCAAATGACAAACCAAAAGTAATATCTAGAGCCATGTTGCTCCAAATTTTAAATAAGCAGATTGAAGAATGCAAATAAAATAATATAAAATAAACAAAAGGAAGAATGAGTAAAATATACGAACAAGTGCAAAAGATAAAAAACCAACAGTTCATAAGGGAGCACGTACGAAAGGACACATATGATTGTCGTTGTTTTTTATGAGTTGTAGGATACGAAAATGGCAGAGGATTCATATGAAGACACCATTGCAGGACTGAAAAAGCTTTGATGTATAGAAACTGTAGCATATGTGTATATAATATGTATCCCTGCTGTATATGTATATAAAATATATCATATGCATAGAAACTATATCATATGTGTATATAATATGTATCCCTGTTGTATATGTATATAAAATGTATCATATGTATATAAGTTGTATCATTCTTGTATAGAAAGTGTATATATAATTCCAACATGTGTATATAAACTGTATCAGTCTTGTATAGAAAGTGTATCATACGTATAAAAAATGTATTATAGAAACCGTATCATTGTGGTATATAATATGTATCACTATTGTTATGTAAAATATTGTATAATATGTGTATAATAAATGTATAATTAACGTATAATTTATGTATAATAAATGTATGATTAATTCCAGCATATGTATATAAACTGTATCATTCTTGTATATAAAGTGTATATATAATTCCAACATATGTATATATGTTGTAGCGGCCCTTTAGTGGAGACTTAGTCGCCACAAAAAGTCTTTTTTTTTTTAAAGCGCCTGGGCTGTTGGGCAGGCCAGCCTTGGCATTATTTTGGGCCGGCCGGCCATTTTTTGGTATTAATTTGAGCCGATCGAACTCTTGGTGGGATTAAGCCCAAATAATGGTTAAATGTGGGATAAGTTTGGCTGAGTGGACACACAGTATCCTTTTCCCCTTGAAATATGAGTGACCAAACTCACTAAAATGTGGATTAAATGGGCTAATTTTCTAAATATGGGCTCAAATTGCCACTTCTATTACGGAATAAGTACCACTCGAGAAATCCATAACATCAGCTTACACTTATCGTTTACTACAATTGATTTGAATGTTTTGTTTAGGAAAAATTTTTTGTTAAAAGATTATTATTGATCGAAACAGAGGTATAACCTTCTTTGTTCCAATTAACTAATCTCTTTTCTTAACCTATTTCTCTTATCTTTTCTATTCACTTGTGTGGTTGATTAAGTGCACAACTAGATGAAGTTTTTGTCTTTGAAGTGCCTCAATATGTATTAGATAGGCATTACAATTTTTATTACTCAAACTTATTTGCTTAGTTTGGGAATTAAGGTTATTAATATGTTAACTTGAAACACAGTTGTTTTGAAATTTCTATGATCATTTTTTCTCTGCAATAGTTAGATATTTCACGAGCTTTAATATTTCTCTTTTTGCTTGATTTGAAGAATTTGAATTATTGACGAATTATCTTCGTCTCTTTCATTACAAACTTGGCAATTCAATTTCCATATTGTTTGTGCTTTGCAACTAAATTGCAAAAACTCATGTAGATTAAAGAATTAAGCAAAGTAAGTTGAACTAGATGCAATTATGATATTTAAGTAATCTCCACTATTTAAGTGTTTGATTTTCGAATTATGATTTGGATGCCATTTGGAATAAGTGTATTCTGCATTTCTCAAAATTTGGCTATATAAGTACAAAATTCACAGACTTAAGTTCGCTAAGCATGCTCAGATCAAGATTATTAAAGAAGGCTAAAAGAATATTCATTCGGCAGAATATCTATTTTTGATTTATTTATGAATAAAATCACGATGCCTTAAAATGGCTAGATTTGCGGCATGACTCTAATTTGGCTCTTATAAAGATTGAAGTTGGTTGAGATGAACATATAAGATTTTGTGATTATTCCTAAGGAGTATTAGATTATGAGATTCTTTCATGTGAGGTAGCGAAATTTTATTCATAACGAATATATATGTATGATTTATTACAGTTATATTGAGTGTTTATATCTTTTCTTCAATTTTCTATCAGTGAGATGCAAATTTTTGATGGCGTATTCAAATGAAAATTAATCTTCTTTTGTTGGGGTTAGTTTTCTTAGATTATTCCTAACATTGATAATTACTGAAAATTTCGTTGCTGGTAATTATTTTGGACCTAATAGAAAATTATGTGGGATGATATGATTGAAATTTTATTCAGTGTGATCTAATTAATATATAAAGTATTTTTAAGGATTTTTAAAAAAATATTATAAGATAATTTTTTTAATAAGTGGGTACTATACTAGTATATATATACAAGTATAAGGGACTTATGTGTATAAGTTGAAACAGCCAAACTTTTAAAAATTATGAAATGCACCCAATTCCCTTTTTTCTAAACCCTAATTCCGAAAAATAATTGAAAAATAAAATCAGTAGCCTTATTCCCAATTAAGACCTGAAAGTTTCACAAATCTTCTCAACTTTGTCTAATGTTTTGGAACTTTGAATTAAACTATTTTAATCTTCATATCTATCTATAAGATTTTTTACAAGAAGAACCAAGGTATTATATTGCAACAAATGACTACAATTTTATTAACTTGAAAGAACCTATCTCAATTATATAATAAGAAAGTGATACATATTTTTTGCATACAAAGCTATCAACTATAAACACGTACCAATGACTAGTTATATAATTATAATAAAAATTTGGAGGTCTTTCACTCTTTAGTTCCACTACAATTTTTAACATGAATACTAATTCAAGTGGTTCATTTGGGGCCTTTGATTATCTCAACTGGAACTATTTACTGAACATCCTACAACAAATGGGCTTTGAAGCTAGATAGAAAGAATCGAAGTCCATTGGGGAAGTCGATTAGTATTTATTAATCTTTCATTAGTAAAAACACGGAAATGAGAGAAATCTATTTATCTTCTATAATAATCTATATATTATTAATAAGCAAATGTACTTAGAGCTCATTTGCATTTCACCAACCTGGGGTACGGAAGAACAGGTAGAAGTGGTTGCCCGCTCGGTCTGTGAGGTCACCGGTGGAGTGAAGGCTTGTCGATTAGTATTATTAATCTTTCATTAGTGAAAACACGGAAATAAGCGAAATCTATTTATCTTCTATAATAATAATAATAATAATAATAATAATCTATATCTATATATTATTAATAAGCAAATGTACTTAGAACTCATTTGCATTTAACCAACCTGAGGTACGGAAGAACGGGCAGAAGTGGTCTCCCGCTCGGTTTGTGAGGCCGCCGGTGGAGTGGAGGCCTGGACGACTGTATCAATCTCATAGAAAAATAAGAGAGTTATCATCAATATTATTACTATATATAAGGGAGAATTCCCATTTTTTGTAGTCCTCACATGATTGTTTTGTCTCTTTTTATCCCTAATTGAAGTTTTTATGACTTTATAAATCTTCACACATATTTGTAAATTTTAAGAACTTTAAGGACTTTTTTCATGCCACTAAAATGATAATGTCATAGATAAAATTATAGTGGCCCCCACAAAGCATATTCATACATATTTGAGTTTTTATGTGGAAATATTATTAACTAGGAAATATGTCGGCGCTTCGCGCAGTCGTGAATGACCTCATTGAACTTATGACTAATCCTTTTCATATTCGAGATTCTTATAAAAATTAGAAATGTTGAGATTGTTCCAACATAAAATTAGTATTAAAAAATAATACAAGACAGATTCTCGTAAAATTAAAAAATGTTAATATTTTAATTTAATTTTGAAAGGTTTAGCATAGTCACATACTCAGGTACCTCTAATTAATTATATAAAGTATTTATCTTTGATTAATTTCTTTTATCTTCTATATATTCTTTGATTGTAAAATTTGTCCTTCACATATATTTTGTGTACATAAAAAGTATGTCTCTGGAAGATAATAATTATCATCCCCCCCCCCCCCCCCCCCACCCCCGCGCCTATATTCATATACAAAAAAGATCTAGTGAATAGTAATAACAAATAAGTTAAACCAACTTTTATCCTAATTCTACACATAAAAATAATTTTTTTGTGTTATTACTGAATAATAAAATTTAGACCAAGCTTAAAATTTTAAAAAGATTGTTTACAATATCAAAATAATAATTTCATGGGGATTTTATTTCGTCTCAAAAGCCAACTTTATTTTCATGAACTTTTAAGATTACTAAACAATCATATTTAATCGAAGCTTCCATATTAAAAAAATCAGTTGCTAAATAATAATATCCTAATAGAGCTTCTTCGGTATTTTGTTCCTTATCTTCTAGTTCGGTAGAGAAACCACGATCATCACTCTATTACCTGTGCCTTTAATTTAACCATGGCAATTCACGTGGTCAAAAGCACATAAGTCACATTCTTAATACAGGCTATAGAAGTACATTATTTATCAGGAAAGTTACACTTAACGACTTGCCATAAAGATGATTATTGAAACGACTATATACTTTCATGAACTAAAAAATGAATGATACTTTCTAGGAAACGACGTGACAATAACAAAAATAACTGAAAATCGTAGACATATGTGGGAAAAAAAAAACGCGTTTCAACTTGAAAAAATTCAATCCCCAGTTTTTCTCTTCTAATTTCTTTAGCAAAATTCTCATGCTTCAGCAAAATCAAGAAATTATAAAAAGCACTTTCATTTTCTCGATTAGTTCCTCTTATCATTCCTATATATAATTAAAAGTAAGGGAAAATACATAAACCCCCCCCCCCCCCCCAACGTATACTCGGATTAATTATGACGCACCCAACCTTTGCGGGCAACCTATTACCTCCCTAGACATATTTTTAGTGCATTATATTGGCCATTATCTGGTGAGCTGGACAGGGAGGTGGGAACACGAAGAAGGAGCGCGTGAAGGGTGTATTAAGCTCGGCTAACCCATTAATCTTTTGCCATGTGGCACCCCCAACTGTTATAGTTTTTAATCCCCTAATTATATCTCCATAATTTGACCCAATTCATCATCACTTTGGCCCAATTTCAACACCATTTAAGGTAAAACCTTCAAGCCCTAATTTGTTCAGTTTTCCATCAACACATTCAACACAATGAGACAAAACTTTGAATTTAAACATAAGTTTCTCAACGAAAATTTTAGATCTGGAATTACCCAGCTTCGTTGTAGATCTTCGCGCTCAAGCTTGCTTCTACTATGGTCGTTAATGGCGATATCCAGTTGATTTTTCCCCTACTGATTTTAGCTCCTAAATTTACTCTTTTGCTGTCACTGAGCTTTCACACATCATTAAGCATGAAAAATCAAGTCTTTAAATTGATTGAGGAAAAGAAAATTTTCAGATTTCTAATTTGTTAAATTCATTAAAAATCACAAAATTAGTGGATAAGGATGGAAAGCTGATTGTGTGAAGTAGAAAACTCAAGTGAGTGGTGGGTTGGTCTGAAATTGTGGCGGCCATGGAGGAAATATGAAGAAGAAAATAAAAAGAGAAAGAGTGAGGAAGAACAGAGAAAAGGGAAAAAGAAAAATAGAAAAATAAAGAAAAGAATAAGAAAATAAATATTTTTTTTTAAATGTACACGTGTCAGGCGCGTGCACTACACTGTCCAACACATATCTGGGTGTGACTTTTTAAAGGGTTATAAAATCCACTTTTAAAATGCTCAGGGTGGTTATAGGTCGCCTGCAAAAGTTGGGTGCGTCATAATTAATCCAAGTATACGTTGGGGGGGGGGGGGGGGTTTATGTATTTTTCCCTAAAAGTAACGAAGAGAAAAAGAAATACCGGAATGGAAGAGGGAAAAAATACCCATGAATGGAAGTCAAAGTATTAAAATAATAGCATAAACTAATAATAATAATAATAATAATTAGGTTAAAGAAAGAGAAAGAAAATTTATATTGATATCTAGGATGGCAACGCAAAAGGCAAATGAAGTCTTCAATTTTGGAGAAATGGAAGAATAGAAAGTAACCAAGTAATGACATCGAATGGAAAAGGAACGTGGGAATAGGAATTGGTGGGGATCAATTCAGTAACTACTTAGGAGAGAGAAAGGCAAATTGTGACAACTATGTACTACGTAGAAGACACAACGTTCTAAAAATTGGACACAACTATTAGGATCAGATACCGCAGAGCTTTTTTTAACTAATTAATTAGTACAATTAAAATGTAAGATGATGGCAAAAATTCGAGAATAAGGATAAATAGAGACGCTGGTCTAGGAGAGCGCCACGTCACTGGATATATATATATATATAGATTGCAGGCACTTAGTCTGGTGACGTGACAGCCTCATTGCCTTTACCTATATGGTACTTTAGATTCAGATTTAGGATATACGGATAATAATAGCCTCCTCATAATGTATTTTTATTTATAAAAGTACATATATAAACGTGTTTTTGGATTTTGGCATATGTATCACTAATAGCATTTATTTTTTTCCTCCAATTTTTGAGACTTTCCCTATTTCTTCCCCTTTACCTTATTTGACAAACTCAGACATTTTGAACAGTCGTTACTCCTCGTAACCCGTCAGTTTAACCATACGGTTTCTTCTTTGTTCATTCAGGACGATAGTTCTTTCTCTTCCATGTGAAAATTTTCACTTCATAGCTGATATTCTTCACTATTCGGTCTCTTGATCTTTTATAAAGGGAAAACAATTTTGGAATGTGTTTCCAGTAAATTCGGTCACCAAAACCTCAGACTTTTAGTCGTGTCTTGACGATCTTGCATATTCGACCACAATGTCTAAGAGAAACAATTTTAGTTTTTGGTCGTTTGCCTTCACTTTCTTGCAGATTCGATCTCAAAGTCGAAGAGAAACTTTTCCCCAGTATTTGGAGCCAAAGATCAACTCCTATTATCATTACTTGGTAATATTACTGTTTGGATTGTATAAGGATCACAAATCCACCACCACATGCTATATCGCCTTCCATAACTGCATTGTCGTTGTTTTCCGACACTCTCTATCTATCACTTTGATGATCAAATAGCTATCTTATATCACATTAATTACTTAGGATACTCATAAGAAATAAGCCTTCTGCGCTGTTTACTTTTGACAATTGTGATTGAAAAGCTTGAAACTTTCTTTGAAAGTGCAATAAATTTGATTAATAAAAATTATTATTTTTACGGTTGATATGTTGTTTGCATACAAATGTAAGATTCAAAAGGAGATGAATTATGTGCTTATTTGCTGCCTTTTAAATTATTTTCAACTATTGATGTTAATACACGAGTTTTGGGTTAAAATTATCCTTTATCTATGGGAGTAGGTTCATTTTGGTCCCTCAAATATTACCCTGAACATATTTGATCCCTTATCTATGGGAGTAGGTTCATTTTGGTCCCTCAAGCATATTTAATCCCTTAACTATGCTAAAGTGGGGCACTTTTGGTTCCTCTAATGGAACCCGTTTAAAAAGTAACGGTGCTAAACTCATGTGACACTCACGTGACTCGTAAAAGGCTAAACCCATCGGACAAAATGCAAAGCAGAGTAATGACATTTCTCTAAAAAATGCAAATCATATAAGATATTAGTAAAGCAACTCATAATATTTGGATCATATGGTTGGTAACCAACTCTTAAACGGTAACCTGGCAGCACACATGGAACTGTTCCACTTATTTTGGAAGCATGTGAATATAAAGTTTTTTTTGTTAAATATTAAAAAAATCAAATTTTTTTTAACAACTGTTATAAATTATCTTAATTGATGGAACTGGTCCAATTTTTTTCGGAAGCATGCGAATGCAAATTTCAATATATTAGATAAAGTTTCTGCTTGTTTTAAAGAATCAGCTTCTTCTTCTTCCACCTTTTAACCCAAAATGTCTATTTAGTTTCTATTCTTTTTTTAATGTAGAATGCTGAAGAACAGTCCATTAGACATATTGAAGTTGGCGTCGTCGAGAAATGGCCAGATATTTCATCAGGCTTGACTGTAAAACAAGGATTTTCGAGGTATCATAATCTTCTCCTCCTCCTTCATGCTTTCCCAACATCTTCGCAATCAATGAATTTGTCAATGATAATTTACTATTTTTGCCCCTTTATTTTCAATTTTAATCAGCTCTTTTACATGTCAATAAGGATCAGTTTCGTTTTACTATTTTTGTAACCATGGAAAATACTTTGGCTCTCTCCGTGTGGATTATCAAGAAACTAAAACCAAAAAAGGAATTTCGCTTTCTTTCTTTCTGTTCATGGATTTCAGTAATGAGTAGTTCTTGGATTTTTTTTTTAAACGTATTTTTTTGCTTATGTAATTCATGGATTTCTTCATTTTTTTTTTGTAAAACATGTCTAATTATCGGATGATTTATTTAACAAAGGATTATTTCCAGATAGTACCGTTTAGATCTATCTCCGCACTTTCAGGATAATATCGTTTAGATATACCTTTCTTGTTTTTCAGTTCTTGTACTTTAAACTCTTTCAATAAAATCGTCGTGAAAAAAAAAAAACTTGAGTTATTGATACACAATATTCTTGTAGCCTTATGAATACAATTCAATGTAATATTTTATGTGTTCAACAGGCAGGAGTTGACCGTAAAAGGTGAGGCTCATAGCTTTGTTGGAGAATGTAGAGAGTAGGAAGTTTTGTATGGAATTTTTTCGAATATCTATGGCCCATTTTAGATCATAAGTTTTAAAAGTTTTTCTTACTTTTTTTTTGGGCAATTCGCAGGAATGCCCTTATTTTGGGGTGGTCTTTAATTTCTGCCTTTGTTAGAACCCCTGACTTTGGGTTCGAACCCCCGCTCAGTTAAAAATTAAAAAAAAAAAAATCGCAAGGTAGAGTTTGAATTCGCAAGACAGAGATTTGCTTGCAACTGCAAAACTCTGCCTGCATCCAGTTAGAGCTGGAAACTCTATCTAATCAGGTAGGGTTTGAGTCAAACTCTACCTGATCAGGTAGAGTTTTGCCTTCAGGCATGCCAAAACTCTGTCTTAAGGATAAATTTTGTCTTATACCTGAAGGCAAAACTCTGTCTTAAGGCCTAACTTTGGCCTGAACAGGCCTAACTTTACTATAAAATTCTACCTTGTGAAATTGTCTCTTTTTTTTTACTGACCCGGGGTTCAAACTCCAAACCTCATAGGATAAGGCGAAAGGGACAAAAATTAAAGACCAATGCATTTGAAGGGCACTCTGCACAAAAAATTGTTCTTTTTTAAATTTCATGTCAAATCAAACACCCTCATATAAATTGGACGAAGAGAGTAGTATTTTTTTTCTAATTTGTTTGCCTTATTTTCCTTTTTAGTCTGTTTAAAAAAGAATACATCTTTACTAATTTGCAAACTTTTTAATTCCTTAATCCTTCATGACATGTTTAAAACCACAAAATTAAAAAACATTTCTATATACATATCTTTAGTTTATGTTCACAAGATTTAAAAATCTTCTTTACTTTTTTAAACTTCGTGTCAAGTCAAATTAAGACAAATAAATTAAAAACAGATGTACTAAAAATTTTAAAATACTTATTTTACTCTTAGGGTATGTTCGGTATGAAGGAAAACATTTTCCAATTTTCTCATGTTTGTTTGGTAAAAAAGTTTTGAAAACATTTTCTTTAGGAAAACAAGTTCCTTAAAAATTTGAAAAATGACTTCCCTAATCAAAGTAGGGAAAACAAGTCCACAATTGGCATTTCACCAACCACCCTACCACCACCCAACCAACAAACCCTAACAACTCTCACAACCCCAAACACCTGCCCCACCCACCACCCCTCCACCACACCCCCACCCCCGAAAAAAAGTACTATTATGTTTTCTTTAAAAAAGTATTTTTGTTTGGTTTTTTACACTTAATACCATTCCAGTATAATTATATACCATGTTGGTATCATAATTTTTGGGGCATTTCGGATAAACAGCTTGAGGGCATGAAAGTAAAGAGGGCGGGTAATTTTTTTTTTCTAGGGGCAGCGACGTTCTTTCCTCTTAATTTTTATCCTTCAAATGGCTTAGCCTTTAACTTTTTGCTTTTCAAAATCGAACTTATACCTAGCGGGATATAAGTGCTTAAGGCACAAGGCATAACTTGTGAAATATTATAATGTGAAAATATAAACATAAGCCCAGCATAAAAGTTGTTTCTATAATTGTATTGAGGGACAAAAACTAAAGACCGGCAAAAAGTAGGGACAAAAGTGCAAATGACCGGCCATAAAATACCGAAGAAACTCTCAGAACGAGCAGTTTTTCATCTATCAATAGTAGTCACATTTTTCAAATTTGCATTTTAGTTTTCCACTGAAAATTCTAAAAATTCTAAACAAGTTAGAGAGGAGCCCATAGAAGAATAGCAATATATTGAGAAACACCAGATGTCACTAAGATTATTAAGTTCGATAGAAAACAAGCTTTACTCTGTGGAAAATCAAAATGCATGCTGTCCTTGTACAAAACAGTTTAATTACATAAAACTTTAACAGGTGAAAAACCAATCGATATCAACGATAACCTATTTAAGGAGATGGACGAACAAGCTCGATCCTTAATTCTTTTATATCTCTCAGATGGAATTTTACGCGAAGTAATTGAAGAGAAAACAGCAAAGGAACTATGGGATAAATTGGAAACTCTACATTTGGAGATATTCGAGCAAACAAGTTGCTTAAAAAAGCAACGCTTATATTCTCTTCGCATAAAAACAAGGTAATTCTTTTGTTCCAATTTTAAGTGTCTTACTTTTTTTTTTGGTCTGTCCCAAAAAGAATGCATCTTTTTATATTTAGTAAGTTGACAATTCAAACATCATACGTGACAAGTTTAAATAGACGTTTCGCCATAGAAACCAAATATTTTGCACTTTATTTGGAATTTTTGTAGTTAGAGATGAAGATGGAATTGTATTTGGTTATAGTTTTTGCCAAAAAAAAAAAAAATGTTTGGTTGTTTGAATGTATTGAGTAAAAAAAGTGAAAAATAAAAAAGTGAAAATAGGTTTTTAGGCATTTTCCAAATAAGTTGTATTTGAAATTTTCACGGTCAAAAGCTGATTTTCAAATAAAACAAGTCTTTAAAAACACAAGATTCAAAGGACATTTAGTACATTATACACCTTTTTAATTTAGGACCATGAGATTTAAATTTTTTTTTTTTTATTCCTTAAATTTTATGTTCAGCCAAACTAAAACACTTAGAATTGTAAGGCAGAGAGTACTTCTCTTACTTCTCATATTAATGAGTTTGAATCTATCGTTATAGATTTAGAGAATGTGGATGAGAAATATGATGATGAAACAAAGGCGTTGTTGCTATTGCGTACTTTACCTTCTTCGTATAAATATTTTGGAGATGCAATTGTGTATGGTAAAGATACGATTTCGTTGGATGAAGTTAAATCATCTTTATTGAAGACTTATAAGGAGCCAAAATCAAGTGCAAGTACATCACAGTTTAGATCTAAATCCAGAAAAGGCGATGTTGTGTGTTGGAATTGTGGTAAAATTGGTCATATTCGTAGAAATTGTGAAGAATGAAAGGAGGATAGCAATGGGGATTTGTCAAATGGAGCCATGAAAAAACAAAAGGGGATCGAGGTTTTAAAGTTTACGAGTTTCTGTAAGGATATCAAGATAATATATGATAATAATTGCGTTTGCAGTCAAATATTTTGTAAATTTTTTGTGGGATTAAACGGGGTATGTTGTTGTTGTTGTTGTATGTAGTAAATTTCTTAATACATACTCTTTCCGTCCCAATTTATGTGACACCGTTTTACTAAGCACAAAATTTAAGAAAGATCAGGAGATTTTAGAGTTGTGTGATCTAAAATAAACATTAGACATTGATGTGGCTATGAATCATTCATTAAGAGTAAAAATGGAATTTAAAGTTTCGTTATTTCTAATATAGAAAAGAATCATTTTTTTTAGGACAGACTAAAAGGAAAAATGTGTCACATAAATTGAGGCAGAAGGAATACTATACACAATTGGAACAAAAGTCATTGAATTCACGTGAATTTGTGGATAACACTTTAATATATATATATATATATACACACATACAAGTCTTTCATAAGCAGTGGCCATTAGATCAGCAAATTTTGAAACGAGGTCGGGGGGGGGGGGGGGGTGTGGTGGGCAGGGCAAAAAGTGTAGGCTCCTCAAAAAGTTGTTGCCTTCCTTCTTCTTTTGCCAACAGGTCCACCATCTTGTTTTGCTCCCGGTAATTAGGCTTTAGTACCGGCAGAGGCGAATCTAAGATTTTAAATTTGTGGGTTCCCACCCATCTCAAATTAAAAAATAAAAAAAGACGAAACAAAGACCTACGTGGTGACCAAGGAGAATTGAAACCTTGACCAATAGGAGCAACGCTTAAAGGATTCCTTCTCTACCACTAGACCAACAACACACTTTGTTAATGGATTCCCAAGTTGTATTTTTTCAATATTTACTGATTTTTTTCAATACAAAAATTGAATCCGCATGAATGTATGGGGGTTCCCGGGAACAATGAGCTAGATCCGCCCCTGAGTACCGGATCTCCCACCTCCATGACCTGCATTCAGAGATAATATGGTTATAAGGCAGGTGTCCATTTTTTAAGGTGAAGTTTATGGTTCTGTACTTTTCTTCACCATTCATAAGTGTGTAGTCCATTTTAGCAATGAATTGAGGTACTGTATTAGTTAAGATATCATGAATCTTAAATAATATTAACCTAGAAGTTTTTCAGGTAGGGTGGCAGTAAATTGAGAAAGTAAAGCTTTACCTATCCTTTCTTGGTGAAGTGAGAAGGTTGCACCGAATCAAACGAGCCGAAAGAAAAGGATGATTTTATTCGATAGAGGAGATACTTTGATTACTAGTAAATTAATTAAGGATCCAAATGAGAAAAATCTTAAAAAATATTGTCAGGTATGTGTTGAATTTTGTAAACTAGTACAATTTTGAAGATTTCAATAAGTGTGTCAACATTTTTGAAAAGTCTAAGCAACATAACTTCTATTTGTTTTGATCAAGTTACCTGAATAACAAGCATCAATTTTTTATTGTCAACACTCAACACTCCATAAAAGTTTTCTTCACTCTAATGACACAAGAATTACGTACTTAGAAAACAGGTCATATAGAATGGAGATAGGTAAAGGTGGCAACCGGTAGAACCGGTTAACCGTATAAAATTTTACCGGTCCGGTTCCGATATTTTGGAAACCGGAACCGGACCGGTTAAACCGGTTTAACCGGTGAAAATAAAAAAAAAATAAAAAAAATATACTTATAAGTATATTAAGTTATATAGTATACTTAAACATATATAGTATATATAGTATATAAGTAAGTATATATAGTATATGGTACATATATATAAGTATATATAATATATATATTAAGTTATACATAGTATATAAATATATATAGTAAGTATATATAGTATATATATTAAGTATATATAGTATATAGTATATAAGTATATATAGTATATATAGTATATATATTAAGTTATACACATATATAAGTATATATAGTATATACTTATAAGTATATTAAGTTATATAGTATACTTAAACATATATAAGTATATATAGTATATATAGTATATAAGTATATATAGTATATATAGTATATAAGTAAGTATATATATTAAGTTATACATAGTATATAAATATATATAGTAAGTATATATAGTATATAAATATATATAGTATATAGTATATAAGTATATATAGTATATAAGTATATATAGTATATATATTAAGTTATACATAGTATATAAATATATATAGTAAGTATATATAGTATATAAATATATATAGTATATAGTATATAAGTATATATAGTATATATATTAAGTTATACACATATATAAGTATATATAGTATATAAGTATATATAGTATATACTTATAAGTATATTAAGTTATATAGTATACTTAAACATATATAAGTATATATAGTATATAAGTATACATATATAAGTATATATAGTATATATAGTATATATATTAAGTTATACACATATATAAGTATATATAGTATATACTTATAAGTATATTAAGTTATATAGTATACTTAAACATATATAAGTATATATAGTATATAAGTAAGTATATATAGTATATAGTACATATATATAAGTATATATAGTGTATATATTAAGTTATACATAGTATATAAATATATATAGTAAGTATATATAGTATATAAATGTATATAGTATATATATTAAGTATATATAGTATATAGTATATAAGTATATATAGTATATAAGTATATATAGTATATATATTAAGTTATACACATATATAAGTATATATAGTATATATAGTATATAAATATATATAGTATGTATATTAAGTATATATAGTATATATGTATATATAGTATATGTATTAAGTTATACCTATATATAAGTATATATAGTATATAGTACATATATATACATATATATAGTAAGTATATATAGTATATATATTAAGTATATATAGTATATAGTATATAAGTATATATAGTATATAGTATATAAGTATATATAGTATATAATATATATATTAAGTATATATAGTATATATAGTATATATGTATATATAGTATATAGTACATATATATACATATATATATTAAGTTATACATATATATATTATATATATTAAGTTATACATATATATAAGTATATTAAGTTATACATATATATAAGTATATTAAGTTATACATATATATGTATACGAAAAGCACTATTCTGTATTGCTGACTTGCTATTAGCCTGTTAGTCAGTAAATATTTAAACTTTAATTATAAAGTTGTATAACATGTGTAAATATACCTACAATATACTAATAAATACTATAATATATATATAATACAAAAAAAAAAAGGTTTTAACCACTCCAAACCGGACCGGTTCCGGTTTGGAATTTCAAACCGGTAAACCAGAACCGGTTAAGCAGTTCCGGTTTTTTAACCGGAACCGGCCGGTTCCCTAACCGGTTACCGCCGGTTGGAACCGGTTGCCACCTTTAGAGATAGGTAATCTAGCTAAAGCCATAAATTAGTTCTCCAACAGTCCAACCACTTACCTTGGTCAATAATATGTACTCAATGGATTGAGTTGGCCAGCAGCTTTATTTGACTGAAAGTGTTACTTTTCCCACAGAAGTTATCAATCGAAGTACAGTGAGAACTAACTCCATATGGAAGCCAATTATTTGTACCTCACACTTGGTGCCGACAAAGATATTAACCAGGGTGCTTCAATGATATTTGTGGCCTAAAGCCAAACTTCATTGAGAGATATATATATAGTTTAAAAAAAAAAATTGTGAAAGAGTTTGACTGCTATTTTGCTTCAATCCGGAGGTTATGCGTTTGAGTGATCAATAGAACAAAAATGAGGAATTGTTGAGGTAGGAGTGAAACAAAAAAAAATGCATGAGAAAGAATGAAAATCAATGTGCTTTTAAAATTATTCCATACATTATCTTGTTTTTGAAATATGTAGACCCATAAAAAGAAAAAAAGAGCACAAGCACAAATATAAATTTGGATGACATGAACTAAAAACGGAAATGTAATTACAGTAACGTGTATATTTCCTACACTTAAAGGCTAATTATCTCCTCCCTTACGTTGTCCTTTTCAGTGTACTTCTTTCTTTTACAAACATATATATGTACATTTTTTTTTTTAATAACAAGATTCAATATTTATTAACAAAAAAATTTAGACATAAAACGTAGTAACAATATTTGGGGGCCTCAAGCAAGTGCTTCACTTGCTTCCCCTTGAGTCGGCCCTGATATTAACTGATCCTCTCGATTGCGAAAATCACATTTGCTTCATTCCATTTTATATGACATGTTCTTTTATTTATTCTAAAAGAATATAACACGTTCTTATTTAATTTAAACACTCGTTAACTTCAATTTTTTATTATATTCCCAATTACATGCTTTTATAGTTATTAAACTCATCAGAAACATGTCAACTGAGTTGTGCTATTGATGGGAAACAAGGCAATAAGACTATGTGAGCTTATCCCGAATAAAGTGACAATCAACCTTGATATGCTTAGTACGCGCATCAAATAAAGAATTAGGATCATATGTAAGGCTGATTGATTATAAAAAAAAATAGATGCAAGAGTTACATCTTCAATGCCCAAAATCTGCCAATAATCAAGTTAACCAGGTTTACTCCACAACCATCTTACTCAAGGAACCATACTAGTATTCAAACACTACTAAGAGAAACAACAGATTCTGTCTTAGACTTCCACCAAGAAATATAAAAAACCCAGTCACACATTTGCGTGAGTCAAGGCAAACAGCCCAATTCTGTCACAATAACTATGCAAAGCAAAATCTAAAGAGTTGAATGCCATAATCAGAAGTTCCTTTAAGATAGCGCAACAAAAGTGTAAAGCAACAGAATAATGAAGAATCTTGGGTGACTGGAGAAACCGACTAAGATGCTGCACAACAAAGTTTTGATCAAGTTTCCTAGATATCAAGCCTATGTTTGTTTTGATCAAGTTTCTAATTGAAGCGCGGTGAGAACTAACTCCACACGGAAGCCAATTATTAGTATCTCACACTTGGTACCGACAAAGATACATATATATTAACTGATTCCCTCACTTGTGAATCATTCACGGAGACTTTTCGAATTCCAACATATTGTACTTTATTGTAATATGAGAAGTAAACATTATGGGTATTATTGTAATTTACGGTAGTTAGTTAGTTATAACTAACTATCCCTAAGTTAGTTAAGATAGGAGCTTAAGGGAGTTAACATACTCGGCTATATATAGCCGAGTATATCAGTGTATATCCACACAATTTTAGTACTCAAATACAAAGAAATGTTCTCTCTGAAAGAGATTAATTCCGTGATCATTCTCATTGATTGAGTTGGTAAATATACCATAGTTACAATGTCCTATTAGGATACAAACTATATTAACCTAAAATAGAAGATTTACAAAATATTCTTTTACTACATATTTACACTATTTATTGTTGACACCCAATTTTGTCCCTCCTTTATTTCAATTTATTTTCTTTGAGCATCTAAATTTATTGACGAGCTGAACACTTTATTTTCACTATTATTAATTTTCACTACTTTACTATCAACATTACAAGTATTACTTTATCACAAATTTTAAATGATCGTCATCGTTTCATTTTCGGGTTTGGAATCGTTAAATTAATTACTAGACAACACTTTGTAAAATCTTTATTGTCTTTACATACTATATATTGTACTAAGTGTTAAATTAGAAGCCCAACAATAATTAAATAGAGGAGGAAGGATCAACAATTTTCAGCCAAATTAATGACCCAAAATACAAACACAATATTTTCAACCCCAACCAGCCCATACTTTAATTAATTAGACCAGCCCATATCTCAACGGATCAGCCCCTTACCTAATTCTACCCGGTCCAGCCCACACCACAATTTTACCCGACCCGGTCCAATTCCCCCCCCCCAAACCTAACCCCTTCCTCTTTCTCTTTCTTTTCTTTTCTTTCCGCCTCCCTCTCTCTCTTTACCCTCGTCTCGCTCACCCCACCACCTCCGCGCCTCCTCACCCCCACACACGCTCCCTTCCACTCACCGACGACCCCACTCTCCACTCACCGCCGCTGCCCCACTCCTCCGCTTCATCCCACTCCAAACCGCTCCTCTTTCTCTTCCCTAAAACCCTAGCCACAATCCTATAAATAATCTGGAATTAGGAGAAAACGAAGACAATCCGAACATCGACAAAGATCCTGGAACCACGACAATCCCCTACAAAACACAAGTTTTAATCAAAAAAAAAAAAAAGCCAACGATTACTCTAATTTTTGGTTGGAAACTTTGTTACTTTAATCGACTTCTTCGAGTTCGAGTAGATTCGAGACGCCGTCGACGCCTCACTTCACTGCACTCGCAAGAGGTAAACTTCGATACATTTATTACTCATGGTCTTTAATTTTTGTTTTGGTTAAGATTTTAGTTTATTCTGCTGTATGTTTAGTGATTATGTAGTTTCTTTGTCGTCGCGTTATTTGTTTGATGTTTGGGAGCTGTTAGGATAGGATATTAATTGTTAATTGAATTTGAAAGGTATCTATTGTAGTTCGGATGCTTAAGACTGAATTTCCAGGACTTAGGACACATTTAAAATCGAATATACATAGGATATACAGTGGATTATCAAGATAAGAAGAAGATACACATTCGATATACATATGATATACATACCATGGTGTGTATATCTTGAGTATATTATGTATATGATTAGAACAGGCCGACACTGAATCATCTCTATAATTGACTTTCATCTGTAGGTTTAAATTTTCTGTTTTGATTAATGCTAATATGAAACAGTGGCAGTGAGTATCGGTTGTTTGTTCTTCTGTGATTTAGAGGATTGCTACTGCGTATGTTTTGTACTAACCAAAATCCCGAGACCGCATTGAATCACTGAAAGTTTAATTCAGCCCTGCCATTTAAAATCTTGAATATACTGATCTTATTTAGCTAAGTGTACTTATCCTCTCAATTTTTTTTTGTTTGCTGCAAAACATAGTGCCTGGGTCTTGAGAATTGTTACATCTTTATGTTGTGGATTGATAACGGTTACTCTAGTTTTGAATTGTTGTGGCCTGAGCTCCTATTAATGCATGATTATGGGCATGTGATGGTTCATAGCTGCTGTTCTCAGCAGTAACTTGTTGCCATAGTTGACATACTTAACTGTTTATTATTATAGTAATATTATACGTAATGAAATAGCTACTATTGTTTCGTTATTTGTGGAAAATGATTAGGCTGGACAGTTGCCATAAGCGTGTTGCATTAAAATATACTTAACTGCTATGGCATTTGGGCCTTTGAGTTGTTGTAATTTGATAACTCACTGATTTCCCATTTGGCTATATATTGTTTGCTTGTTGTTGTTGTTGTGTTTTGACATTGCTGTGCCCTTGGTAGAAATTTGGAAAGCCATTGCATCATTTAAGGCTCTGAATTTCCTGTTATCTGTTGCAAACTAATGCTAAACAAGGGCTGCTGAGCCTCCTATTGCTATGGTTTGGTTACTGCCCTTAAGGCAACTTTTACTATGAACATATTGTTTCTGTGTCTCTGAGATTCTGGGATTCGGGAAAAGATTATATATGGATGAATGAGTAGCAATTCTGTTGATTTTATGGGCTGCTATATTCATCAGCTGCTCATCTTAACTAGTTGTTGCTAATGTCTGTTGATGCTCAGTATAAAGGGTCCACTGGTCAAGATCAGACCTTGCATTTTAGTATTGCTTCGCTAGAATGACTTAAATTCTTTGGGTATACAATCATGTTTACATTAAGTAAAGGATCCAGATCTGCCAAAATGCTGTGATGATTTTTTGCTTGTTTAAATTCGTATGTGTTGGTGTATTGCAAGCATATTGGATTCGGTTGTATATATATATTGATGTATATTACCAGCATACCTTAGTTAATACATTTATGGGGAATTATGGATTAAGCTTGAATCCTCCCCGGTGTTAGCCATGCCTGGGATTTGTGAAATCCCTTGGAACTTGTGCCACATCAGGAAGACGGTGGCGAAAGTTTTCCAATGTTAATCTTCTATATATTCCTTATGAATGTATATACATAAGATATGCCAAAATATACACAGTGTATATGTAATCTACTGATTTGTGTGGAGTGTATATTTTACGTGTTTAATCTTATTCATCGATTATATATTAATTCTTTTCTTTTCATTTCTATGCATGCCATCTCGCACATGAGTCCAAGCTATTCGTCATCTACTTCCGCATTTGGCATTAGGCTAAAAGCCCAATGTAACTCCTCCTATGTCAGTCCAATCCGCAGCCAAACAAGAAAAACAAAATCTGGGCCAAAGCCTAATAGACTGGAACAGCCCATCAGCAACAGTCCGCATTGCTGGACCGAAACCCAACAGCAGTGAACAGTAGCAATCCTAGAATGGGCGGAGCCCATTCAAATCATTTTGTTTCTTTATTATATTTTCTTTGTGCATTTAATTTGTAATTACATGACTAACATTTTACTTGTTTTATTTGCTCGGATTAGGTGAACCTTAGCGGAATCAATGGTGTTGATTTTAGTAAAATGGGTAGGAAGAACCAATAATTAATTTCATAGTTTCATTTTCTTCTTTCATATTAAATTAGTCATAGTACCTAATAATATTTATCTATATTGAAGTAATTGACTTTCAAGGATGTGAAGTCATTGTCACACCCCATTTTAACCGGAGTCAAAATTAGGGAGTATGACGTATTGGTGATTCCTATTTTTTACTTAAGGAGTCGCCACCTAATTAATTTAACGGTGAATTAGGACACCTAGATGTTAACTAAGGCAAAGTTAAAACTAAACCTTAATTAATAGTCTGCTTAACCAGTGTGATTCTAGGTAAGGGCTCTATATTATCCTAAAGGGAAGGGGTTAGGCATCCTTTAGAATCCGTTAACTTACGGTTATCCGACCAACTTAGGTTAATTAAATAGGGTGAGATACAATGTTCAAATTTTAAAATGACTTACAGGTATTGCTTGGGTCTTAAAGGAAAGTAATGTTAGTTAAGATTTATGGAAGATAAAATAATTTGCACAAAAGAGGACTTTAAATACTACTTAAAAATAAGACTTATAAATATGACTTAGACTTTAAATGAAATTAATAAATAATGCTATTTAAAATAATACTTGTAGAAAATCATAACAACTTGTATAAAAGAGGATTTTAAATGCTATTTAAAACAAAGCTTGAATGTTACTAAGACTTCATATGAAAATATAATAAATGCTATTCAAGATAAGACTTGTATGAAATTATGATATTTTGCCTATAAATAATAGCTTTTGAGAAAAAGAATTTAGCAATTTTAAGCTTTGAATAAATCGTATTATTTGATTATAGCAATGTAGAAAAATCTAAGATTATGAATAGGATTAAAAAGGAAGTGAATTTTCTTTATCATTTTCTTATTAACTATGATAATTATGCTTAGCTAAAATATGCATGATTGATTCAAATTTGAAAAGGTTATCTATAAAAAATATACTGATAATTGTGTATTCGTGACGCTCTGAAACGTTTATGATAAAATGTGATTCCCTTTACTTAAAATATATAATCATGTCATTTTGCAAATTGATTATTTCAAATAAGATAAAAGCATGAGAAGAAAAGCATAACTTATGGGATTAATGGTTAATCTTCCTTAAACTAAACTACCCAATATTAAAACTAACCCCACTAATTTACTAAGGTTCATCTAAGTTAAGGAAATAACAAAGTATTAGTTGCACCAATACAAATCAAATGCATAAACTGAAATAAAGGAGCGAGTGATATTAAATGGGCTCAGCCTATTTTAGGACTGTTGATCTGCTGCTGTTGTCTATTGGGCTTTGGCCCAGAACTTGGTTTTCTATTTCTTTTCTTTGTTACGGCAGAATTGATGGAAATGACTCGAGGAGATTACGCACCGAATGCGGAAGAAGAACGAGTCCCTCGGACTCGTATGCGATGTTCATGCATAAAAAATGAAAGGAAAAGGATTAGAGTATAATCAAAGACTGGGGCCTAAACAAAATATTAAGTATTGAGCTTGAATTAGCACATATATACAAAAAAAGGACATTCAGAGAAACAATATTCAAGCCTCAAACGAGAGCTTGCAGCCGACATTTATGCCATGTAAGATCATATTGCATGTACAACGAGGCCCATATACCAACAAAAGTAGTCCAATATAATATGCACAGAGCTGAAACAGCCATGAAGAGAGGATGGGCCCAGAAATGTGTCAAACAGAACAAAGGATATTATATTACAACAACTAATAGTTAACAAAGGACTGACACAATGGCAGAAACAGAACAACAGCATAGGAGATTCTTACGAGCATAACCATGGTTTCAATCAACGGATATTATAGCCCAAACAGATAGGCAGCACAACAGGAGCAGTCGTAACACTATGGTAGTTTGCAGGGTGATAGAAGACCACACAAAAAAAGACATGAATGGCTCCAAGGAGTAAGGGAACTTAAAACTACCTTTAGAGAAGGTGTTATACTTTAGTAATTTTATGCAATGTATTTGAGATAACCAAACAATTAGTCATGCTAAACTTGGAAACACAGGCAACTTTGAAAAACTAAACATGACCCAGACCAAACACAAGATCGGACTTTCAGTCATCTGATATATTATGGCAACTACAAAGCCCTTTTAGCTTTATGCTTATCCAAGTTCACATATAAAGAGGGACAGAGCTGGACATGATATACCTACTTCATAAAAGGAAGCTTAAATCAGATAAGCACACAGGCTAGTGTTGACAAACAGAGACAGAATAAAGATCTACGAAGACACACATTATTATTTTTTATATGAAAGCATTCTGCATCTTAAGTTGGCTCAAGTGCCAAATAGACACAGGCAAGTAGTTTAGGCAAACACACATAGGAAGCTTCATTTTTTTTTTCAAAACCAGCAAGTGAATACAAAACCCGAAACAGGATTATTATGATACAGGTGTGACCATGATGAAATCGAATACAGAGGGGGAAGCCAAGCATAGCCAGGCGTGAAGTATGCACAACTGTTCCAAGATTTGCCGTAAAAAATAACAGTATCCAAACTCAAGAAGTTTATAATTTAAGAGAGGGAAGGACTAGAAATCGTATAGGGCAGGCAGCAGTAGTGATAACAGCCAAGGGAATGAGCAGGGAAGTAGAAGCAAGCCAAGAGACATGTCAAAAGAGGAAGGGATGTCATGTAGAAACCAAGGAGAATCAGTAAGCATGGGTTGGCATAGTCAAGCAACAGTCAGAGTGAGAAGGCAAGCAGTTCATGGCATGTGCGGAGAGATATGCAAGATTCAGACAACATTTAGAGATGTTTCCAGCCACACTCTAACATATTGGAAACAAATCACATGTAATTGAAATTACAGAACTAGCAAAAGGACTGTCATGATTCAAGGATTCCAAACAGAGGCAGGAACACAGCTGAACTGGTGAACTAATGATCTCTTCTAGACCAATCATTCGACAAACTTTTCACACACAAATGTAATCAGCAGTTAAACTTGACAATTACTAACCCTTAATAAATAAAACAGACTGATATGAGGCCCTCAATAAGTTATGAATCAGACCATTTGAAAATTTCAACAGAGAACTAAATTTCTCATATGGGTATTTCAAACCTACATGACTCTCAAGACTTGTTATCCCTTTTTATTATTCAAAGCTTATTGTTAAAGAAGTTCTTATAGGGAAAATTGATTCTCTGACACTCTTTTTTTTTTTAAAATGTTAAACATGCCTCTATAATAAATTTCTAACTCAAAGAAAGAAATTATTACTTTTAAAGGCAGGAAATTTGGCTTGTTAAAAGGTATCTACACAAACATTCTTACAAGATATCTTCCAGGAAAGTAAAGATTCCAATTAAACACAATATGCCCTAAAATGAACTTAAAGAGTGGCCATCAAACCTTAAGCTTAACAGAACCAATATAGGAAAATTTCTGGCAAGAAAACTATTTGAGAGCACAACTCGAGTCAAGATTTGGCACATCCACATAAATAAAGACATAAGAGGCAGCTTCAGGGAGGAACCAAACTCTAAGACCATTAAGTCAGGCCACATCTCATATTAGCATTTCATCTTACTTTAAACATGCTTAATCTAAGAGCATTCAACCACACAGAAACACATATTTGCTAAGATCATGGAAGTGATTCAAAAAGAAGCAAAGGAAAATGCTGAACATCAAGTTACCTAAGATATGCTTAAAAATATTTTAGAAACATAGAATGTACAAGAGTGAAGAGAAAATGAATATCGACGACAAATTCGACTCTAAAATGTCAAATCGAACACACAAATCACTTCTCTACCTTGATATTCAGACTTCAGCGAAGAATAAAACACAACTTAAAGCGAATAAATATACTTGGAATAGACTTCAGCGGGTATGCGCTCAGTCAATACTTAGATTAATCTATAACACATATAATATGGCCTAAATACAACATACTCACAGAATAAAAGGAAAAAGCGTGAGTGCAATAGTTACTTTAGTTTCCTAACATGCCAAAACTAAAAAGAGACTGAACATATCATCCACAAAATTCAATTTAAGTCATATACAAGCATGAACCAAACAGAACTGAAACGAAGAATGCGAAGTAAAAGGAGAATTACGGACCTTTTCCGGGTGCAGCGAAGTGGGTGCGAATCTTCGATCTATACTCGAACACTACCAAATCCGAGCTTGTGATGCTCAGATTCGCAACAACACCAAGGTAAACAAAACAAAATTGATGTAGTATGTTGAGTCGACAACAAACGAGATTATAACCGCTAACAGAAATCGTGTTTTAAGGAATTATAGGCGACTAAAAGAACTTATATCTTAGAGATTTTCAGGGTTTCAAAAATTTGTTTCAGAACCTTAATTTTTCAGGGGATTCTGTAATTCAAAAAAGCTACAAAATAGGGGGGGTTTGGGGTTCAGGAACTGTGATTCTCCAATACCCCCTCTTAAACGATTTCAAGCCGCGACCATTTATAGGGTTTTGGCTCGTTTGAGTCGAAGAAAAAGAAGAGAGGAGCGGGGGGACAAGCGGCGTGGTGGGGAAAAGGGAAGAGGAGCGGCGGTGGTGGGGGTGAGTGCGGCGTGGTGGGACAGAGGAAGGTGGAGCGGGAGAGAGAGGGATCGAAGGAAGAGAAGGGAAAGGGGGAAGGGAGGCGCGGAGGAGAAGACGAAAAATGAAGGGGATTAGGGATTTAGGGTTAAAAAAATAAGGGATGGGCTGGACCGGGTCGGATCCGAAATTTGTGGGCTGGGTCAATTTCTTTTGGACTGGTATTAAATGAATGGGCTAGATTTTATTTTAAGTGATAATGGGCTAGTCCGAAAATAATGTTGTTGATTGGGCTTTGACTTGGGTTGGGATGAATTAACAATGGGCTGGTAAATTTAAAAATGTGGACTGATTTTGTGAATTGATCCGAAAATAGTATGAGTTGGTTGGGCTACTACATTTTAAATAAAAGACCTATTTAAATAACTTGTGTTAAAATATTACTCGATATAAGACATGCAATCATTAATGCTCAGATAAAAAATGGCGTTGTAATAGCCGTGCAATAATATTTCGAAAATCCCCAGTAAAATAAATACTATTATTTAATTATGCAAAGATAAATGCGATGCGTGTGCGTAAGCTGGTAAAATGTGCTGAAATGATAAAGATGTGAATAATAATAATAATAGTAATAATAATAATAATAATAATAATAATAATAATAATAATAATAATAATAATAATAATAATAATAATAATAATAATAATGGCTAGTAACTGTATAGAATAATGAAATGCCGATATTGATAAGAGACTAATAATTATAGTAAAAAATAAATATATATATTTTAATTTTTCTAAAAATATTAAAAGCGTAAATAGGTATTTCGGAGGAGAGGCGGGACAAAATTGGGTGTCAACAGTCATAAATACATATTTTGAATTAAGATCACGTTTTCATTTTTACTGCATTTGAAATTTGAAAACATCACTAATACGCAAATATAAATTTAAGTATATTCTATAAATATTCTCTCAAGGTTCATTCAATTGTACGTATTTTTCTTAGCTAAATAATGCTAAATAAAAGTGATAAAAAAGAGAGAAAATTCATGTCCTTTTCATCATATTTAAGAACATAAGTCTAGGCATTTCTATATCACCATATTCATATAACATTATTTTTTTATCTAAAGATAACATTTGACAAATCATCTTTTAAAAGGCTATTAATCATAAGCAAATTACCCTATTTCTTATGAATATTATTTTTTGAATAATATTACCATATTTTCATTTTAGGCTTTAGCAATATTTTATGTCTCACTTAACATTTAGAATCTTCTATTATACAAATTATTATATTTTTCTACAAATATTATTTTAAACAACATTATTATATTTTCGTTTAAAGCCTTAACAACATTTATAAGTCGTATTTTCAAAATAGCATTAGAAGTACAGTTTTTATATAAATTATCATTTTTCTACAAGTTCTATTTTAAATAGCATTCTTACATGTCTATCTATAACTTTAGTCATACTTACAAAGCTACTTTCTTTTTTCTACAATATCATATTTACACTTAGCCTAATTAATTATAAGTCCGGTCGGTTAACCATTGTTAATGGGTCTTAAAGGGTGCCTAATACCTTCCCTTTAGACTAGTTGAACCCTTACCTAGAATCATTTGGTTTCGTAGACTTTAAAATCAACTTTAGATAAATAATAAACTTTAGGTGTCCTAATTCACCATAAATAATTAGGTGGCGACTCCTTAAACAAAACAAAAAACAGGAATCTCCAATATGTCGTATTTCTAATTTAGACCCGGTTAAAAAGGGGTATGACATTTATCACACCCCCGCAGTCGAAACGGGAGGTTTACGAACGCTGAGACTGTCCCGAAAATCTTCAAATAAGACCTGTGGCAGTCCTTTAGTGAAAATATCGGCGAGCTGATATCGGGATGGAACATGAAGGACACGGACGTGGCCGCGCGCCACCTTTTCACGAACAAAATGTATGCCCATCTCAATGTGCTTGGTGCGCTGATGTTAGACTGGATTTCCTGACAGGTAAATGGCACTGATATTATCACAATAAACTAAAGTAGCCTTAGGGATCGGACAATGTAGTTCCAAGAGGAGGTTACGTATCCAGCATGATTCAGAGACAACATTAGCAACCCCCCTATATTCTGCTTCCGCACTAGAGCGGGAAAGAGTAGGTTAGCGCTTAGATGACCAGGATATCAAATTATCTCCCAAAAACACGCAATAACCCGACGTCGAGCGTCTGGTGTCTGGACATCCCCCCCAATCAACATCAGTGTATGAAACCAAATCAGTAACTGAAGATGAGTAGAGATGCAAACCATGATCAAGAGTACCCTGAATATACCGAATAATCCGCTTAAGAGCAAGCATATGCGTATCTCGTGGAGCATGCATATGAAGACAAATCTGCTGTACGACATAAGAAATATCCGGTCTGGTGAAGGTAAGATACTGAAGAGCACCTGCAAGGCTCCGGAAATGAGTGGGATCGTCACACAGATCGCCAGAAGAGGCACTGACCTTCGGTTTAGTGTCAACCGGAGTGGAAGAAGGCTTACACGAGGACATTCCTGCACGTTCAATAATGTCTGTAGCATAACTTCGTTGTGATAGAAACATACCACCCTTGTGACGGGTCACCGCAATGCCAAGAAAATAGTTCAAAGGACCTAAGTCCTTCATAGCAAATTCTGAGCCAAGAAGGCCCATAATAGAACAGCGGAGAGCATATGAAGAAGCAGTAAGAATAATATCATCCACATATAGTAAAATGTAAGCCAAGTGGTACCCTTTGCGATAGATGAACAAGGAGTGGTCAGACCTGCTATTAGCAAAACCAATGGAAGAAACAAAGTCAGCAAATCTTTTATACCAATCTCTCGGTGCCTGTTTAAGCCCATATAAGGACTTGCACAACAAACACACATAATCGGGACGAGATGGGTCTCTAAAACCCATAGGCTGATACATATAAACCGTCTCCTTGAGCTCGCCATGAAGAAATGCATTTTGACATCCAACTAATGAATGGGCCAATGTTTAGATAGAGCTAGACTTAAGACAGTGCGGATCGTTGCTGGCTTCACGACCGGACTGAAAGTCTCACCACAATCAATGCCAACCTGCTGTGTTTTGCCATCACCTACAAGACGGGCTTTATGCCTCTCAAAACCACAATTAGACTTTTCTTTATGAGTAAAAATCCACATAGACCGAATAACATTCACATTAGGTGGACGGGGTACCAAATCCCACGTCTTATTTTTAATAAGAGCATCATATTCATCATCCATGGCCAATTTCCAATTCGGGTCACGTAGCGCATCCAACGGTTTACGAGGTATGAGGGACTTGGTAACCGCCGCATGTAGATTAAATGGGTGCTTGGGTTTGAAAATCCCGCGCTGACTACGAGTGACCATGCGTGTGTGGGTATTGGGCTGGACAGGTGGAGAAATGGTCGAGTTTTGCGGGGTGGTGGGAAGCTGGTGGGGGAGAGGGGCGGACTGGTCCTGCGTAGAGGACGATGGAGGCTGCTGCCCAGGTGGGGAGGGGTCGGCGTGGTCCTGAGTCACGGGCAGCGGTGGAGGGTTGGCGGCTATATGATGGATCAAGTAAGGATAAAGGCCATCATCAAGGAAGTCATAAGAGGTGGGAGCCGGAGTATGGATTTTGGAAAACGAAAATTGAGTCTCATCAAATAAAACGTGACGACAAATAATGATTTTATTTGAGGATAAATCAAAACATTTGTAGCCACGATGGTTTGGTGGATATCCCAAAAAGACACATGGAGTTGACCGAGGGTGCAACTTGTGACTAGTAGTAGACGAAAAAAGGGGATAACATAAACACCCAAAGACTCGGAGATGAGAATAAGATGGTTTCCGTTGGTAAAGGACCTCTAAAGGTAATTTGTGACCCAATAGCTTACTTGGTAAAATATTAATGAGATACGTCGCCATTTGCAATGCATGATGCCAAAAAGACGGAGGAATGGAGGCATGAACAAGAAGAGTCCGGATGACATTATTTAGTGAACGAATTTTTCTTTCTGCTTTCCCATTTTGAGAGGATGTATGAGGACACGAAAGACGGAAAGACATCCCATTGGATGCACAAAATTTTCCGAATTGACTATTAGTATATTCCCTCCCATTATCACATTGGACATTCTTGATAGGACGTTCAAATTGAGTAAGAATATGGGTCTTAAAATCCATGAATTTTGAGTAAACATCAGATTTTCTAGCCAAAGGGAAAGTCCACAAATAGTTGGTAAAATCATCCAAAAACAGAACATAATAACGATGGCCCATAGAACTCAAAATTGGAGAAGTCCACAAATCACTATGAATAATGTCAAACGGAAACAAAGTTTCGGAAATAGAACTAGCAAATGGCAACTTAACATGTTTACCAAGAACGCAAGAATGACAAATACTAGATGAACTAGAACTATTACATTCAATGCTTTTATTACGCCTAAGAAAATCCAAAATAGAAGCTCCCGGGTGGCCCAAACGATCATGCCAACGGGTAGAAGACAAGGCAGCAAAAGTCGACGGTGAATTGGTGGAAATTTGAAGGTGGACAATGGATAGAGAGCACCCCTACTATTACATCTCATGAGAGCCATCCCCGTCCGGAAATCCTTCACAGAAAACCCATAAGGATCAAATTCAACACTCACATAGTTATCAGTAGTAAATTTACGAACCGATATCAAATTCTTTATGAGTTTTGGCGCATGAAGGACATTGTTTAACAATAAAGGAGGGTTCGGGGGAGGCAATTTAACATGACCACAACCTCGAATTGGAATTGAATTACCATTACCAACAACAATGCCAGTATTACGATTGCTCAAATTAAAATAAGACGAGAGAGTACCTTTTGTGGATGTCATATGGGACGTGGCGCCGGTATCCATATACCAATTCGAATCGGGTTGGTTCAACGTCATCGTGTGCATAGCCGATTCAATATCCGTCGGAGTCCATTGCGTCGGGGGGCCCGCAGTTGCATATGCCTGCTGCTGTAGTCGCGAGCCCAAAATGCCAGGCTGGGCCAGCGACCTTGGGCCAAACGAAGAAGATGGCGGTTGCCGCTGCTGCTGTGGCCGAGCCCACTGCGTGGTAGGATACGGGCAAGGGGGAGCCCACTGAGGAATCCAACCCCACTTCCACGGTGAGGAGGGCTGTTGCCACTGCTGCTGGTCACCTGAGAGGCGTCCTCCACGGCGTCGGCTGCCACTGGCGCCGCCCGAACCACGACCACCGCCGTTATTATTCCCGCCGCTAGAGCAGCAGTTTTTGTTGTTATTTTTGCCCCGATGATGGTGAGAACGACCAGAATTTTCCAGATGAGAAGAGTCATCAAAATCACGTTTGGAATTAGCCACCATAGCCGCGGGCGAGTCATCGTGCATTTCAGCTAACGCCTTTTCCTCAAGGCACAAACTTGACCGAGCTTCGGAGAATGGTGGAAGAGGCTTACTTTGGCGGATGTAGGTACCCAAATTATTGTATGCCTCTGGGAGTCCAGCCACCAGTTGGAGAACGAGGCAGTTGTCGGTCACCGGAGCCCCCACACTCTTAAGTTGATCGGCCAAGGTCTTGAGACGTTGGCAATACGCCGAAGCGTTTGGAAAATCTCACATCTTGACATGAGAGAAATCATGTTCCAAAGCAACGGCACGGGAGTTTTTGTTGTCTTGAAAAAGATTACGGAGGCGATCCCAGGCCTCCTTTGCCGATAGGTCTTCTTCGATGATTGTATGCAATAAGTCCGTGGAGATGGTTGCATATACCCATTGAAGTACCGTGGCATCCAAAGTGGACCACAACTCCTTTTCGTCGTCAGTGGTAGGAGCCTTCTCCTTTCCGGTTGGCAGAATGTGGGAAAGGACACGGTGAGACCGGGCATGAAGTTTGAATAATTCGGCCCAAGCCGAATAATGATCCGTTTCCATCTCAAGAATGATTGGGATGTGATTCTTGATGTTGGAGACAGCCAAAGCAGGATGGAACTTGGTGTCTGCCATTGATGGAAGGCAAGAAAAATGGACGGAAATCAAAGAAGAAGAAGAAGAAGAAGAAGAAGACGTCGGAAAAGTGGGTAGAGGACGTCGGAGAATTAGGGCAGCGGAAGAGAAGGAAAAGAAACCCTAGTATCTGATACCATGAAAGAGATTAATTCCGTGATCATTCTCATTGATTGAGTTGGTAAATATACCATAGTTACAATGTCCTATTAGGATACAAACTATATTAACCTAAAATAGAAGATTTACAAAATATTCTTTTACTACATATTTACACTATTTATCACTCTCTACAATATCTCATCTATTCCAATTATCATTGTTCTTAATTACATTCATAGTATCAGAGCTTTTCCATAGATTATTGCTCGGAGAAGATCGAGTCTAGGTAGTATATTCAACTTGTGATAATCTGAGTAGAATCTACAATTTTCCTTCTAGTTTAATAGCTTCTGCAAAGCAAAGAAATCAAGAAATCTTGATTGAATTTGTTCTTGAAGATCAAGTCACTAATACCAATTAAAGAATCATGGGAATTTCTGAAGAACAAGCAAGAATTGATGCTGCTTGAGGGTTGAACAATGGATCTCAATCAAGTCCAGCAGTTAACAATGGTGGAACTGCTTCTAATGGACAAGGTATAGATTACAATCACCCTTTGTTCTTGAGTCCTACTGATATCAGTGGCATAAGCATCATTTCATTTCAATTACTGGGAACTGAAACTATACCTAGTGGACTAGATCAATTAAATTGGCTCTTTTGGGTAGAAACAAGATGGGATTAATTGACGGTTCATGCAAAAAAGAAGTATATAGTGAAGAACTGTGGGGACAATGGAAAAGAGTTAATGCAATTGTCCTGTCATGGTTGATGAATGTCGTGTCTAAAAGTATCTTTGGTGGAGTGGTTTTTGCTTCAAATGCTTATGATTTGTGGGAAGATTTGAAAGAAAGGTTTAGTAGAGTAGATGATTCAAGAACTTTCAGTCTTCATAAAGAGATTGTTACGCTGCAACAAGGGACATCATCTATTTTTGTATACTTCACACAACTGAAAAATTTATGGGATGAGTATGATACTTTAGTACCAGCACCAGGGATGGTGTCAAAAGAGTTTATGGCACATCTTAATTCATAAAAATTATATCAGTTTCTGATGGGATTGAATGACTTATTTCAACAAGCAAGAAGTCAAATCTTGTTGATGAGTCCATTACCAACTGTTAACCAAGCATATGGTATGGTGGTTGAAGATGAAGCACCGAAGTCTGTGAGTCTAAATAATGGAAATCTTGGAATGAACACTATGTCCTCTAACAGCTTAGAGTCAGTTTCCATGTACTCAAAGACTGGGGGAAACTTTGCTGGTAATCAGAGGTTCAACAAGAACTTTAATGTCATCTGTGAGTTCTGCAGAAGCAAAGGTCATATTAAAGAGACCTGTTACAAGTTAGTAGGATATCCACCTGATTTTAAGTCTAAAAAGAAGGGGTCTGGTAACTATGTAAATACTACTAATATTGTAAGAGATGGTAATTCAGCCTATAGTGTGATGCAAGCCGGCAACAAGTCTGCTGTAGAATTGCAACATGGACAAAGTCCATCACAAGAAAATTTCACTTGTGGTGTGAATACAAATATGCCAGTACCAAAAGAAAAGACTCTGAGGGCTTCATCAAGCTCAGGTGGCTATGCTGATCAACTTTAAACCTGCACTTTCACAAAGGAACAATATGATCAAATAGTGCAGATGCTGGGAAGTGGTGCAGGAAAGATTGAAGTTGATTGTGCAAATGCTGTGACTTCAGCAGGGAAAGCATTATTAGTTTATGAAAATAGTGATATTTCGATAATTGATACAGGTGCAACCAATCACATGGTATCAAATATTGACATGTTAACCAAAGATTCAGTAGTTCAGTTAGAATCTCCAAAACCAGTTTTCCTTCCAAATGGAGAGGTTGCTAAAGTTACTCATATAGGTTCAAGTGTAATATCAGTGTTATACCTCATTTTAACCGGGTCAAAACGGAGTACAACATATTGGTGATTCCTATATTATTTAACTTAAGGAGTCGCCACCTAATTATTTTAACGGTGAATTAGGACACCTAATTATTAATTAGTAAATGCTAAAAATGAACTCCAATTAATAGTCTACTTAACTAACGTGATTCTAGGTAAGAGTTCTACTTATCCTAAAGGGAATGGGTTAAGCATCCTTTAAGATCCGTTAAATACGGTTAACTGACTAAACTTAGGTTAATCAAAAAGATTAAAATATATTACTAAAAGGTTTTAAAGAAAATAATGTCTATTATAACTAGGTGCAAATTAGCTTTAAAAAATACGGTAATGCTTAAAATTTATTTATTTTAACTATAAAATCCCAAACGAGGTGAACGTAAAGCCATTGCAATTAAAAAAGTGATCAAATGGATTGAAAAACTCTGATTTTTTAATGTATCAAAAGAGCTTGAAGGTATTTGTTTCCAATTGAAAGAAAAACACCAAACATTTAACTTGCTTGCAGGGTTTAAAATAAGTTTAGAACTTGAACTAGGTTCTTAAAAAAAAAGTTACTTTCATTGAAATGCAAAGGAATTCAGTTCCAGTTATTTAAAATTTTAAAAGAAAATGGCGGGTCTAATGGACCGAAAATATGGCGTTAAACTGCAAGTGCAAAGCCAGAATAATTCATCTCAAATTCCCCGTATGAATCAAATCTTTTCTTAACTCATCATTTGCAAAATACTTCAGTGAATGCAGTATCCGAACTTAAAAAGAGTAAGCTTGAAAGAATTAATTTTGGAAAGGTTTGTGATGTTTAGATCTTGAGCAAGAAATGTACTTAAAAACATGCAAAGATCATTCTTTAAAAAAAAAGTTTGAACCTCCTGTGAATAAAGAAACGAGACATATTTCATGTTGAAGTACTTCTTTAAAATTGAACAAAAAAACTGCCTTCAGGTGACCATTTTAGAATAAATTTGCTCTTAAAACAAATGCTTAATCTTCTAAAACAAAGACATTTTTGGACTCAATAATAAAGGGATTCTGAAAGAAAAAAAAAAAAAAACCGAACTTGGAGTAGTGTTCTGGGAATTATTACTTCCTATACTCACTAAAATAATATTCCCCGTATCCCCTCTAATTTAAATGTTTTAAGGTCGATAATCTCACGGGAATCCAATAAAACATTCACAAATAAGAAAACAAAAACAGTTAGTAATCTTAAGACGAGCAAAAATGCAACAGTAGCTCCCTTCTTCTCCTTGCTTTTATTCAGCTGTTTTCAAGAGAGGAGGGAACGGAATATAGATTAGACACGGACTCAAAACATAACGGCGATATCGAGTCTCAGAGTGAGACTTCAGTGATGACGAAAGTCTTTTGTGAAGACTCCAATTGCTCCCGAGATGTACATGCAACAAAAAAAGATAATGGGAATTAGAAATGCAACTGTGATGTAAGGAAAATATAGAGTCATGTGAATTTCAATTCCCACATAAAGACCTTGACAGTAATCATAAAGTGAGCTGAAGCGAATCATCAAAACCGTTTGAATACCTAACTGTCACATGAATTCTTCTATACAATAGATGAACATCCCGTCTAATCTAATTTTAAAATAAACCGCAGCAATACATGTTATCGTAGACGTGTAGCAATCACTAAAACTTATTATACAGAGAAGGAATGGTTTTACATGGATAACATAACTGGAGAAAGGCTCTTGGTAATCCCACAGCTTTAAATGCATAGCACGTTTTATTAGGACTCGATATTAAACGAGAACACAACAAACCGATTACGAGGCTTCAATCAATTAGTTCAGTTAGTACATGGTTCAAAGACATCACTGGAAGCTCGTGGTTGTTAAATTCAATTGTCTCAAACAAACAATGGGAAGAATAACTAACACTCAATCTATCAATCAGAAAGGCAGTTGTCTTTTAGTGCGTTTTCACAAATCAGGCTAGAATTAAACAAACAACAATAAACTCCAAGAACAGTGTTTAAAACATTTTAATACAAGCTATTGAAAACATTAAAGCTATAGATCAAATATAATGACTCTTCCATTAATTCAAACATTCGACGGCGAGTTAAAGGCACCGCATGGCTTCTCAATACATGAAATATCACGACAGTTATATCAGTTGCTAAAAAAAAAAAAACGAATAGACCTATGACGTGGTTTTCTTTTTTAACAGAATAAGCAATAAAGTCCTGATCTACAACTAAGGTGAGATGGTATATATTCTAGCCTAATTTGCAAAGTTTCCTACCATAGATAGCACAATCATTCAGACAACGGGCTGCAATAAATTCTTATTTTTATGACAGACTGTGGGAAGCGAGGTAACGATGAAAATGTTTCAGCAAAAATGCATTTTCGATAAACAGTAGATTAACTCTAACATCTCTCTTCCTATGTCAGGCAAACAAAGAGTTTGTCTTTTTTTTTTTTTTTTCAAAGGCAAGAGTTACCTTAAAGTGAACAGGGGGTATAAAAATGGCTTTTCCTTCATAGTAACTAATTCTGGATACTAAATTATATAAAATTTAAGGCAGCATGCAACAGAGAACACATCAAGAGCCTACGTACATAAAAATGGCTTTCCCTTCATAGTAACTAATCATGGTTTATACTTTCCAGTTATACAAGCATAAGTCCAAATTTGTGGCGTATGAAGTAAAACAATAACTTTGGTCCAGAACCTTAGATGCAACACACTAAACAAACATATTCTGATTTCATAACTTCAAGTAAAAAATAAAACGAATCTGCCAAACATGGCATATGCTAATGACTTGTGCGTTTTGTTTATAACCTAAGCAAGACTCGTTCATATTGGCATCTAAATAAATGTACAGTGACAAGAGGCGATTAGCACCTCAGTAAAGTAATACAACAAAGAAAGTATCCTTTTTTAATCTGGAAAGAAAGTACCTTTTTTTTTAAAACTAAATATGGAAGGAAAGCACCCTTTTTATTAAGAGTGGAAAGAAAATATCTTTTTTTTTACCACAAAAGCAAGCATTCTAAAACAATATTCTAACATAACATTCAGCCGAGTACAAATCCCAGCGGTGTGATTTCAGTGCGATGCTAACTTACACATCATATATTTTACATACAACAAGACTATATGAAAGAAAACAAATTGTTCCACATAATGATTCAGAAACAATTATCACAAGTCCTAACGGCACAGTTTTAAGTGTATGCGAAGGTTTAACGCCACAGATAAGAGAAAATGTATCTTTCGCATAATTTAAATTTATCTATATCGAGAACATAATCCGACATAGCCGACCGAATAATGGGCACAGAAGGACATGATTCCGAAAACTACAACATAAGAAAGAACTAAACTTAATTATTAATAATTAAATCGCCGGATAGGAATTCATATCTCGAAACTAAACTTAATTTTTAATAATTAGTTGGACTTTAGTGGAGAAGGGAGGGCGGAGAAGATGGAGAAAATATACGGCTGGCATTGTGTGAAATGAAAGAGAAAATTGGGGTTTAGGTTAGGTGTAGGCTAGGATTAATACGGACCGTCGGATGAAATCGATCAACGGTTAGGATTCTATCTGGAAAATAAGTAAAAGAAAAGAGTGTGTGTGTGTATATATATATACCTACGTACATACATACTTTTGAAGAATAGATCCGGATTTTCCATACTTTTTCACTTCAAATTAATTAAAATGTGCTTCTTTTGTCCTAATTAATTCTCCAAAATATATTTTATATGTAAATTATAATATAATGATTTGGCATATTTATATAGCTCAAAATAAAAATCTGCACTTAATGGAAATGAGTGATACTATTAATAAATCAATTAAAGCAGCGATAACATAATCAAGTAAAATATGGAATGTTAATATTGAAACTAGAAATTTATTGAAACAAGCCCAAATATTTTTTTAAATCTAAATTTTATATATGAAGCATAATACTAATAAATTAGCACGGGTATATATGGTTCAAGATAAAGAAACGAATTATAAAATTGGACGATAATATGATAAAAAGGTTAAGTTAAAACTGAAATAGATATAATATAATAAATACTATGAAGCATTAATAAGGACACTAGAATTTATTTAAATTTGTGTCAAATATAGGAAAAACTATTTTGGTAAATTATTAAAGACTAAGAAGCACAGAGAAATTGATTGAAGGAAAAAGGAGGGCCGAAAATTAGGTGTCAACAATCAGCTAGAACTATTATTTCAAATGTCTTTCACCTTCCTCAGTTCAAATACAATCTGATGTCTGTAAGTAGGATCACAAAGGAACTAGGGTGCTCAGTCTCATTTTTCCCAAATTTTTGTGTGTTCCAGGAACTTTACAGTGGTAGGGTGAAGGAGATTGGTAAAGAGGAAGGAGGACTATACATTCTACTAAAAGGTCTACTACAACAAGGTGTGAAGGAGGCTTCATTTGCAGTTAAAGAATCTTCAAGTAGTCAACAGTTAGCTATATAGCTTTGGCACAGAAGACTTGGCCATGTGTCATCTGTAGTTTTGAATAAGTTGTTTGGTTTGAATAGACAAGAAGTTAGTAACAAGTTGGAAAAATGTATAGTTTGTACTTTTGCCAAGCAGACAAGATTAGCTTTTCCTAGTAGTTGTATCAAGAGTACTAGTAGTTTTGATTTGATTCATATTGACCTATGGGGTCCTTATAAAACAACTAAATTTGATGGAAACAAATATTTTCTTACTGTGGTGGATAACTTTACTAGAATGGTTTGGCTTTTCTTGTTGAAGAATAAATCAGATGTGTATGTTTCTATTCAGTTATTTCTTCAATATGTGAAGACTTAGTTTGACAAACCTGTTAAAATGGTCAGAACAAATAAAGGAACTGAGTTTGTGAACATGGTATGTGACAAATTATTCAAAGAAAGAGGCATAATACATCAAAGAACATGCCCCTATACCCCTCAGCAAAATGGGGTTGTTGAGAGGAAGCATAGGCATGTATTAGAAGTTACAAGAGCACTGAGATTTCAAGCAAAAATACCTTTAAGATCTTGGGGCAACTGTGTGTTAACTGCTGCAAATCTCATTAATAGAATGCCAAGTGTAGTTATTAATAACCAGTGTCCATATGAAAGATTATATGAAAAAAAAAACCATTACTTACACATCTAAGAGCCATAGGTGTCTGTGTTTTGCAAAAATTCTGACAGAAAATGATAAGTTGATGCCTAGATCAAGAACTGCAGTTCATATGGGGTATTCTGAAACTCCAAAGGGCTACATTTTGTATGATATGTCTACTAGATCTTTTTTTTTAGTAGAGATGTTTTGTTTAAAGAGCAGGTGTTTCCTTTTGGTGACAAACAAGACACTGATACTCAGCAGCCTGTATTTATGGATACTTTTCAAAACTTTGAAGTATTGGTTGAATCAAAAGGTGATACCAACCATGTTCCTATGATAAATGGGCAGACATGAGAAGTAGGATAGGTTCAGAATCACAATACAATAGCTCCTACTGTAGAGTGCAATGATGTGAATGAGGTGCATAATGAAGCAGATGATATACAAGTTCCACATTATGATCATGACCAGGACCAAGCACCTCAGGTTCATGAATATGATATGGTGCATCAGGAGAAAATTCAAGCTCCAGTTCCACCAGTTGAAACTAGAAAGTCATCAAGAGGCAAGAATCCTTCTATATGGATGAAGGATTTTGTATCACTCAACATCAACAAAGAAGTTGAATATCCTTTAAGTAACTACATATAGTATGAACATCTATCAAAGTCCTATCAAGCTTATGTTGCTGCTACTTCAGCACTTACAGAACCAGCTACTTACACAGAAGCAGTAAACGATCCAAGGCAGGTGGATGCCATGCAAGCTGAAATACAAGCACTTGAAAGCAACAAGACATGGGAAATAACAGACTTACCACGTGGAAAAACACCTATAGGGTGTAGATGGATTTATAAGATCAAATATAAATCCAATAGTGAGGTGGAAAGGTTAAAGGCAAGATTAGTGGCAAAAGGATATAGTCAAAAAGAGGGTACACTACTAAAAAACTGGCAAAATTCGATGGACGAAAAACCGACGGACTGCGTCGCTTTGAAAAACCGACGGAAAACCGACTAAGTGCGTCGGTTTTGTGTATTTCTAATTTTTTTTTAATTAAAAAACCGACGGACAACGTCGGTTTTTTCCGCAAAATTTTGAAATTATGTTTCCACCAAATGTTTTTTACAAAAACCGACGTCCCACGTCGGTTTTATTAAAAAAATAATAATTAATTTTTTAAAAATATATTAAATAATTTATAATTCATTTTGTTTTGTAAAATATTAATAAACGAATTTTTTTTAAAGAAACCGACGGACTACGTCGGTTTAAAAATTTTTTTTTTGGTCAAAGGCTGGTCAACATTTTAAAAAAACCGACGGACCGCGTCGGTTTTTCCGTCGGTTTTTTTTTTATAGAAACGGGTTTGGCATATCATTTTCTATCTTACCCCTAAAAAAAACCCACTTCTCTCTAAAATAAAAAACCCTAACCCGCCGCCCACCCGTCGCTACCTACGCAGCCCAACCCCACCTACCCCAGCCCCTTTATTAACTTGTAATTTGAGGTAGTTTCTTTTAAATTAGGGCTTTTAAAATTCTTTCAATTTTAGTTTTATTTGTAGAATTTAGGCCTAATGTTAGTCTATTTAGCTTTGTTAAACATCATTTGTAATGTTATTAATGTTGAATTTGTGAAAAAATGTAAACTTTATTTGACTAGTTTACTTTTCATTTTTTTTTTTTTTGCTTGAGATTGTGCTATATTTTATGTTCATTGCCAATGTATTTGTGTTAGCTTAGTTATCATTGTTTGTAATATTATTGATGTTGAATTCGTGCAAAAATGTATACTTTATTTGACTAGTTTTTTTTTTTTTTGGATTGTGCTTTTTGTTAGAATCCGTAAGTTAGTAGAATTTTCATTGAGCATTCAAAATTAGAATTGATTGAGATTGTGCTTTTCAAAGTAGAATTGTTAACTTATAGTATTTCTATAACCTCAAAACTAAAGTGTAGACTTTATTTGACTAGATTTACTTTTCAATTTTTGGAATTGGTTGGGATTGTGCTTTTCAAAGTTATATTAAAGTTAGAATCCATAAGTTATTAAAGTTAGAATTGTTATTGAGAATTCAAAGTTAGAATTGGTTAGGATTGTGCTTTTCAAGGTTAGAATATTAAGTTATAATATTTCTATAACCTCAAAACTAAAATGTAGACTTTATTTGGCTAGATTTACTTTTCAATTTTTAGAATTAGTTGGGATTGTGCTTTTTAAAGTTATATTGAAGTTATAATCCATAAGTTGTTAAAGTTAGAATCCATAAGTTATTAAAGTTAGAATTGCTATTGAGAATTGAAAGTTAGAATTGGTTGAGATTGTGCTTTTAAAAGTTATATTAAAGTTAGAATCCGTAAGTTATTAAAGTTAGATTTGTTATTGAAAATTCAAAGTTAGAATTGGTTGGGATTGTACTTTTAAAAGTTATATTAAAGTTAGAATCCATAAGTTATTAAAGTTAGAATTGTTATTGAGAATTCAAAGTTAGAATTGGTTAGGATTGTGCTTTTCAAGGTTAGAATGTTAAGTTATAATATTTCTATAACCTCAAAACTAAAATGTAGACTTTATTTGGCTAGATTTACTTTTCAATTTTTAGAATTGGTTGGGATTGTGCTTTTCAAAGTTATATTGAAGTTATAATCCATAAGTTGTTAAAGTTAGAATCCATAAGTTATTAAAGTTAGAATTGTTGTTGAGAATTGAAAGTTATAATTGGTTGGTGTTGTGCTTTCTTAAATTATTGTTAAATTTGTGAAAAAATGCAAACTTTAATTATTTGACTAGTTTACTTTTCATATATATATATATATATATATATATATATATATATATATATATATATATATATTTGCTTGAGATTGTGCTAATTAAGTTCATTGTCAATGTATTTGTGTTAGCTTAGTTAGAATTGGTTGGGATTGTGCTTTTCCAAGTTATATTAAAGTTAGAATCCATAAGTTATTAAAGTTAGAATTGTTATTGAGAATTCAAAATTAGAATTGGCTGTGTTGTGCTTTTCAAAGTTAGAATGTTAAGTTATAATATTTCTATAACCTCAAAACTAAAATGTAGACTTTATTTGGCTAGATTTACTTTTCAATTTTTAGAATTGGTTGGGATTGTGCTTTTCAAAGTTATATTGAAGTTATAATCCATAAGTTGTTAAAGTTAGAATCCATAAGTTATTAAAGTTAGAATTGTTATTGAGAATTGAAAGTTAGAATTGGTTGAGATTGTGCTTTTAAAAGTTATATTAAAGTTAGAATCCATAAGTTATTAAAGTTAGATTTGTTATTGAGAATTCAAAGTTAGAATTGGTTGGGATTGTGCTTTTAAAAGTTATATTAAAGTTAGAATCCATAAGTTATTAAAGTTAGAATTGTTATTGAGATTTCAAAGTTAGAATTGGTTGGGATTGTGTTTTCTTAAGTTATATTTTAAGTTAGAATTCTTAAGTTAAAATATATTTCTATAACCTCAATAATTTGTGGGTATATTTTTGTAGATGAATTGTATGTGGATGTATAATATAAATAATAGTGATCGCGTGGGTGTACACGATGAATTTGTTGACAAGTTTACACACATGCAATGTCACTTCACCCTTTTCAAAATGAAGGGGTAATTAGGTGTGCTTGTTCTCGTTGCCGGTGTAAGAAGTATTTGAAACCGGAAGCGGTTAGGGTTCATTTATATAGTCGCGGGGCTTATGTTTTAGTTTGATTTCATAATGGACTTATGTTTTATGCTTTATGGAACTAGTTAATGGTACTTTTGGTTGGACATTTAAATATTTTTGAACTTTGAAGGTCTATTTAGATCGTATTTAATGTGTTTAGATTGTGTTTGATGTGTTTGATTGTTACTTAGGGTGATTTTATGTGTTGTAACTCTTTTAGAATTGATTTGGAGCATTTTAATGCTAGTTTTGAGCAGCTTTTGGTACTGGTTTCTGTGCAGGTGTGGCTGCAGAAAATGTATGAATTGCATTTTCGTCGGTTTTCGTCGTCGGTTTTTCCCCTTTTTTTAGTAGTGGTATAGACTATAAGGAGACTTTCTCACCTGTGCTTAAGATGGTGACAGTTAGAACCATACTTTCATTGGCAGTTACTAATTATTGGCATATTCATCAAATGGATGTGTACAATGCTTTCCTCCGAGGAGACTTATTTGATGAAATTTATATGATTTTGCCTCAAGGGTTCACCAGTCAGGGGGAGAAAGTGTGTAGACCGGTGAAATCTCTATATGGGCTAAAACAGGCTCCAAGACAGTGGAATCACAAACTCACAGAAGCTTTACTCAAACTCAAGTTAAAACAAAGTCAACATGATTACTCTTTTGTTCATCAGAAAAACAAATGAAGGGATAACATTCATATTGGTGTATGTGGATGACATGCTGATCACATGCAGCAGTCTGAAACTGATTGAAGAAACAAAACTACCACTACAACAAGCTTTTAACATGAAAGATTTGGGTGAGTTAAAGTACTTTCTTGGGATTGAATTTGCAAGGTCCAAAGATGGAATCTCAATGCATCAAAGGAAATACACTCTTGATCTTATATCTGAGGTTGGTTTATCAGGTTCTAAGCCTGCAGGAACTCCTATTGATATCAATGTGAAACTTACATCTAAATAGTATGATGACTATGTGAATCAAGAGAAAAAAGTACAGGAAGATCCTCTAGTAGATCCAACAGCTTATCATAAACTTATTGGTAAACTACTGTATCTCAACATGACAAGACCAGATATTTCTTTTAGTTTTCAGACTCTAAGTCAATTTTTGCAGCAACCAAAACAGTCTCATATGGATGCTGCACTTAGAGTAGTTAGATATCTCAAAAATCAGCCTGGCCAAAGGTTATTACTATCAAGCAAAGTAGACAACAAAGTTACTACATACTGTGATGCAGACTGGGCAGCATGTCCACTTACAAGGAAATCAGTAACTGGATATATGATCAAGATAGGTAACTCACTAGTATCTTGGAAAGCAAAGAAACAAACGACTGTCTCAAGACGCTCAGCTGAAGCTGAGTATAGAAGCTTAGCTAGTACAATCTCAGAATTGGTGTGGGTGCTTGGAATTCTAAGTGAAGTGAATGCAGAAGTTGAATTACTAGTGCAGATTTACAATGACAGCAAAACAGTCATTCAAATTGCTGCCAATCCTGTATGTCATGAGAGAACAAAAGATATAGAGATTGATTGTCATTTTGTAAAGGAAAAACTACAACAAGGGCCAATCATGATCAACCATGTGTCTACACAAAATCAACCAACAGATATTCTAACTAAGGGACTGAGCAGAATTCAGCATGAGCATCTCATGTCCAAGCTAGGAACTTTAGATATTCTTACATTTCCTAGCTTGAAGGGGAGTATTATAATATGAGAAGTAAACAGTAGGAGTATTATTGTAATTTACTGTATTTAGTTAGTTATAACTAACTATCCCAAAGTTAGTTAAGATAGGAGCTTAAGGGAGTTAACGTATGAGGCCAGTGGCGGAGCCACATAGAGCCGAGGGTGTTCATCCGAACCATCTCAGCAAAAAAAACACTGTTTTTATAAGGTTAAAATTATTTTTTATGTATATATAGTAGATGTTGAACCCCCTTAGGCTTCTTCGTATGTTTACTTTTTTATATTTTGAACCCCCTCGGCGGAAATCCTGGCTCCGCCATTGTATGAGGCTATATATAGCCGGGTACATCAGTGTATATCCACACAATTTTAATATTCAATACAAAGAAATGTTCTCTCTACAATATCTCATCTGTTCCAATTATCATTGGTCTTAATTACGTTCATACTTGTATTCTTCTTATCAAAATTTCGAACTTTCCAACACTCTGTGATGGGTTAGTTCCGTGTTTTAACTAAGGATATTTGTCCAAATACTATTTTTGTATTAAAAAGTTGTGACTTTCTAATTACATTTAAAATAATAGCTATACTGGTTGTCAGCTCAAAAACTGGCCAGCTCACCTGGGCAATTTGCAGGATTGTCCTTCGCTGGGGGTGGTCTTTAATTTCGTCACTCAAAATGGTGGTCTTTAACTTTTGTCCTTAAGGCAGAATTTGGGCCTTAAAGGCAAAATTTGCAATCCAAATTCTGCTTTATTGGTCAGATTTGCAAAATTTTGAGTTGCGGTTTTTTTTTTTTTTTTTTTTTTACTGAGCTGGGGTTCGAACCTACAATCTCAGGATATTAGGCGAAGGGCAAAACTTAAAGACCACCAATTTGAAGGACAAAAATTAAAGACCATCTCAAATGAAGGACAATCCGCGCAAAAAAAAAGCATTTTTACAAACCAAAGGTAGCTAAGAAAGCCGAGATAATCATGAAGCCCAAAATGCCAGCCCACATCTCAGAAATGACCATTAATTAACTAGTCCAGCCCAGTTCAGAGATTTGCTTTTATCGGAATTTTCTTCGAGTTACAAATATTTATTTTTGGCATCTGGTGGGCTAAAATATTTACTTATATTGTATTTATGCATCTATATTATTGCTTTGTGTTGTTTGACATACATTCATTATTCCTGTTTAACAAATATATAAGTCACAGATCGACAGGGGCAGATGTATAGTACAAATCATGGTTTATTTATACTCAATAACTTTGGCTTGAATCTAGTGTATGCATTAAAAAATTCACTAAACAAATACAAATAATTTTTTTCAAATCCAGTTAATCTATGAATTGTGATAGAATTTTCAACTTGAACCAATAAATTCAAAGAGTGAATCCGCCTCCATCATGGGCGGATGCAGCTCCTCTGGTACGAGTTCCTAGGAATCCAGTAGCATTTGCTCGTATCCTGCATATGTATTAAAAATTCCATTAAAATTTTATAAATATTTGATGTGAATTCAGTTATCATTATAAATTAATTTGAGATTACTGTAGGAACCCATAAATTTCAAAATCTTAAATCCGTCTCTGACCTCCGCATATCAAGCCGCTCCTATAAGAAGTGAACAATTAGTTTTAGAAACACACAGGACGATTTTTTATAATTGTTAATTTTTTGTTTTTGTTTTTCATCTCCTCGGATTTCGCTAAACTTACTGAATGTACGTGCATGCATTAACATTGTAAAGAATTTTTTCTAGTTAAATTCGGCTTCTGAGAAACGGGTGCTCATGGTGATATACTATTAATTAGATCTTTATAATGGTTGCTGGTATTAAAAGGAAAAAAAAAAAAACTTGAAAAAATAGTTTCTAATTAACCAGAGTTGACCATCTTTGAAATGATGTTTTGCTACCCTTAGAAGCATCTTAATGGTAGTAGATACGCGTCCACTCCACTCTCCTCTTAATTTTCTTATAATTTTCAAAATTAAATTGCAATTAGGTCTTTTTGCAATTTAAACACCTTCTGCATAGCGCAATGATACTATTTTTAGAAAAAATCCAACGATATGGTATTTTGGTAGGCATATATTCAACCGAAACTTGCACATGTTTTTCCCATTCATGAAAGCCCGGTTTTCATCCTTTGTTTTGGACTTTGTGTTTCCCTTTGACTTTTAAGGGTCGTTTAGTTCAAATAAGGCCATCTCAATTATAATTTCGATTATAGTCTTACCTTTTATCTGTAATAAATAATGTCAAGATTTTGATATAATTTTTTTATTAAACAGACTTAATCCCAATAAATGATCTTTTATTTTCAAACGGCCTCTTAATAATACTCCCTCCGTCTCATTTTATGTGATGTAGTTTGACTAGGCACGAAATTTAAGAAATAAGGGAAGACTTTTGACTTTTGTGGTCTAAAACAAGTCAAAGATATTTGTGTGGTTATAAACTATCTTGATAAGCGTAAAAGGTAAAATTTAAAGTTAAATTGTTATCAAATAAAGAAATGAGTCATTCTAATTGGGACTGACTAAAATGAAAAGTGCGTCATATAAATTGGCATACAGACAGTAACACCTAACAGTAATATGCGTTCAGTTCTTGTTTGTATAGACCCTGCCTAGTTTTACTTGCTTTCAATGAATGATCTTTTACGTATAAAAAGCAAAAAATGAGCATTTTTTTTTAAGAGAAACTACTCTATTTCATTACTTGTTTTTAGTTTATTTTTGACTCATAAATAGTTTTTTTTTTGTGACAGACAGATCCGAATTGTAAACTTTTACTACTAAGATTTGTGAAACGAATTTTGCTTTTTTGCCTTTTGAATAGTGAGCTATTATTAGCTTTTATGCATAGGTGGAGGCGACAAAGTAAGTTCATGTACCTTGAAAAGGTTTTTGATAATTACCAACAATGATTAATTAATTTCGAACAACCTAGATCGGTTTCTTCTTTTAATTACTAAACAAAAATTGAAGATTAGAACTAATTAATTCTGATCAAGTTACAAGTAAATAGTGCACTACTGGTCAACTACAGAACAATGTCCCTTTGACCATGTAGACGACTCGATCATCTCACATTTAGGTTTAAAACCTAAAATAAGCACAAAGACAAATTTAGAGATGAAATGTGGTGTCTGGTGGGATTAGGCTGCTTCATTCATATAATAATTGAATTTAAAAATTTTCAACAAGTATAGTGCTTCGGATTTGATAATTAAAGAAACAAGAGTAGAAGTTCATTGTATTATTATTGGAGTTTAAGATTTATTTACTAAAAAAATATTTACACAATATCAGGTTACCTGTAAGGTATATAAGTACAATACATATACATTTTCATGATCATTATTATTTGTATCCTGATAAAAATGATAACAAACTTGCTATGATTACATGGTAAAATTCACTAATACCAGAGTGAATTGGTTTTTTTCATTGTCCGTATATACAACTGAACTCCTTAATTGTTAATATCTGTTTAGAAGCTATAGCCTATAAAGATAGACAGGAAGCATCAGTTATAATTGTTTCTTTTCAAGAAAAAGAGGAAGAATAAGAAGAGGAAGCATTAGTTAAAGTAAGAAAATTGCATAAGCACTAATGATTAATTATGGTGTTGGGACTTTTGGAAACTGAATGTCTCCTCTCCTGTTTGAAGTATAATATATTAACGTTGAATAAACAAAGGGAAAGTATTACTTTGTGTTCTGCTAGGGCAGGGCATGCCCCATGCATACTTGACAAAATTTGGTTCCCTAATTTTCACTGTTCTAATTGGACTTTAATCAAGCACGCTATCGCCACTACAAAGAAATAGTAAAAGAAATTAACGATGTTTTAGCGTTACATTTTTGGTCACTAATCTGTTGTAAATATATATTTTTAATAATTTATTGCTATTTCGTCGCTAAATAAAATTAACAACTGAATTTATTCGTAGCTAATTCATGTTTATTCATACTGCACGAATGCTGGCTTTTGGCTGACTCATATACTAACTTATATACATAGATCTATAAGTAACGTGTTTAATTCTCCGGGTGTATTTATTTATGGTTCTTTCTCTGTTTTTTTTTTTTTTTTTTTTTTTTTTTTGTGTAAATTAGTGATGGTGATATGTTGGGCAACGATTATAATCATAAATGTGTATATATAAAAGACACATGTCTTGCATTTGTTCGTTTGGTAGTAAATTCTTATGGGAAAGAAACTTCCTCATCTGGTTATGTATATGATCTTTGACTCTAATTGCCTCCAGTGCTTAACTGTATATCTGATGCTTAACACAATAAAACAAGTTAATGCTTAACTGTATATCTGATGCTTAACACAATAAAATAAGTTAACTGTCATTAGTAGGGCTCGTCCAGATAGACATTATATGATAGGAGTATATATATATCATGATCAGAGTTTTTTCCCCATGAATTTTAACGTTGATAACGTGTGGCAGTATCTGATTGAATGAATAATCTTGGACACCATCTCATCAACTATTTATCAAGGGTGGTGATATCACAAATTCACAACATTTTTGCCGGACAAGTTACTTGTTCCCTTGCACGTAGTCATGTGAGTTATTATAAAATGTCAAGTTTGTTTTTCTTGTTTCTTCACCAGCATTAGTTCCGATACATTGTACTTCCCTCCCAAAGACCAAACTATTAAACCCCAAAAACTTACAACGTGACAACGGAAAGATACATACATAAACAGCTATTGATCATGAAATAAAAAAATAAAAAAAATAAAAAAAAAGAGAGAGAGAGAGAGAGAATAGAGAAGAAGAATAATAAAAAATTAATGAGGTTCAGTCTAACCTACATCCTCTAGGAAGAAACAGAGAAAGTTTTTTCACGTTAAAAGAGAAGAGACAGTAAATGCTCTTCAGGCCCCTATACATATATTTTATTTTATTTTTTGTTTTGTTTTGTTCAGTGGTGCGTGCGGCATTTTAGCGGTTCGGCCAAAAAATATTTTTATCCGCCAGTTAATATACATATCGTATATGTATATTATACATCTCGGCTATCTATTTGGGTGAGCGCCTATTTTTGTCAATATCTCTTAATTGATTTTATGTAACAGCACTATCGATTGTTGTGGCAAAAAAATTGATTGTTAAAGTTACAAAAATATGGCTAGAAATATTAATTTGTTGGTATCTAAATCAAGTGCACTTTTATATTTAAGAGTTTCTTGCAAATTCTGCATCACATTCATAGAGTTAGATATAAGATCACACCAACAAAAAAGAATTATATATAAGAATCTTCAAGATACATAAACAACAATTGGATGAAATCAGTGGGCACGCATATCCTTTTCATGTATAGGAATGAGCAAATTCAACATTTTAATAAATGCTAGTATAAGATATCATATTCTCTAATTGCTACCTTAGGGGTAATTCAAAGTCTTAGACAAAAAGCTGGCTACCTAGCGAGCTAGCTGGTAGAATGAATAATCAAGTGATCCAAGATGCAGTTCACATTTATGGAGAAGCTTATAGTCTAATAAAGATAAAATACTATGTAAGACACAGTGCTAGCTAATATTCTCAGATCTCTCCATAAAAATATTTCACTATAATATTCAAGTTCTTGTTGGATCTAATTTTTCAAGTTATGTTATATCTTCTCTACAATAGCAGAGGTTCAACGGTATAGTTCAAACTGATGGCTAAAGCAAAAAAGAGATACGCGTATATATGGAATTATGGAAGGTTCCCCTCTCTTTCGTGGTATTGTGGCATTTGATACTGCCACTATTAATATTAAAATTAATACTACAGACACACATACACGAATCACATCAAACATCTTCAGCAAATATCTACTCCCAAATTCCAATGGCTTTTTGAGTTTTAAGTTTTTGTATTGATTGTAAAATAAATAGTAAGTTACTTGCACGATAGTCATAGCTTAATAATTTTTACATTGTCAATATAGATAATTTAAATCTGACTTTTCTTTAATGTAGCCTCTGCATGCTCTTATTAATGGACTAGTAAAATTATCCGCGCTTCGCACGGTAATTAAAATATTAAAAAATTTCTAAAAAGACCAACAGCTAATCATGAATTTAGATATTGTCTTCCATTTATATGAGAAAGTAAATGTTGAAAAGATAACATGTGTTTGGATTAAATCATAAACCAGCCTGATCTAGTGAATAAATCATAAATACAAAACCAACAATTTAACCAGAAAATGTGAATTTGGTCTATTTAGAGCAAATACTTCTAAATCACATATGGTTAATTATTTATTACGAATAAAGCTTATTTAGATTTTATCTAATTAACAAATATTTAAGGAGTATCAAAATAAATAATTAATAAGATAAAGTAAAGTTTAGTAGAAATCCAATTTTTGAATGTCCTTTTTGATTACTAGTTAAATATGTCTTGAATACAAGATTTTCTCCTCTCTTGAAATTTTAAAAATAAAAATGAAAATGGTAATCAGAGTATAGAAAAGTATAAAAGAAGAAAGATATTGCCTTCTTCTATGATTGGACTAGGAGTACCAGTTGTCAAACTGAAAGTTTTCTATTGTAGTTTTTGTGTTCCTTTTCATTTTTCATCCCCTCCCTAACATTTCAGTTTCCTTTATTCAGTCTTCTCTCCTTTCACCTTCTTTTTTTCCTTCTGTTACTCAAACTTAGAAAATTTAGAAAACGTTATCCTTTTTAACTAACCACGTTGATGGCAAACACCAATATAAATCCTCTTTTTCCTTCAAATGGATCATCTTAATATCATTCTATTATTTTCATCACCTCCCTATAAGTCCAACAAACAACTTTTCTCAACAAAAAAAAAAAAAAAAAGTGTTAACGAAATATTATACAATAAAAGAGAGCCTAAAAGAAATACTGAAAGTTCTAGTGAAAATAGCACTCGTATATGAAAGGGGTCGCTACATTGCTCCAATCATCATCGTGTATCGGCTATACTCCATCAAATCATTTTCTCTTAATCAGACACATATTTTTATCTTGTTTAGAATTTTTTTTCATTGCTTACCGGTAATTATCAACAACATTCGCAAAGTAATTATGAAGAAGAAAATGGGGTAAAAGATGGGCGTGAACAGGAGGATTGCAAGTTGCCGTTTTATTTATTATTACAGCCGTTTCAATCCCTATAGAATTCTAAAAGATCATTTGTTACAACAATAATTGCTCTATTATGCTCATTACGAAGGTAGTTACATACATTATTTCTTTTGGAATGGATGATTGTTTATTTAACATGAAATATTAGAAGAAAAAACAAAAATGTGATTGCTGACCATATATTGTTATTATAAAGTGATCTTCCTAATGCTTTGGTTTAGATTGGCACTGCTTAACATAGGTAACTAATAGCCTTTTGATGACACTCTATGATTTGGTTATTATTTTAACAGATAGATGGATCGATAACTCATCGATAACTGCTGAATAATATCAAACTATATCTTATCGGTTTGATTAGAAATTTAGGACATCTAAAACCGATGACCGATATCGATGTGAAGTGTTCCACCGCTATTATAAGTCTAGGCTTCACTATTCTGTAAACAGACGCATCAAAAACATGAAAATTTGAATGATTACGACATTTTGTTTCTCGTGCTAAAAAATGGAAGGCATAGATGAAAATGAAAGATATAGAAAGCCTCGTACTAACCCCAGTCCTCCATCGCGAAAGGAATGGATTTTTCACCTTTTTAAGAAAAAATCTTCATTTCTTCCTGTTGGGATCGAAATAATCAAGGCATCATGCGGAAGCTAGTAATTGCAAACCTTGACGGCGATAAATCAGATGACAAAGAAACCCTATAAAAAAGACTTTAATAATATGATATGAGTTTGATCAATTGACCTACATATTGAAAACCTAATTTAAAAGAAAGCATTAAAAACTATGGAGAGAATAATCTCCCCATAAACAAGACTCTTTAGTGACTACATTGTGGATGTTATTGTATTCTGTTGTATGAGAGGGATCGATTCTTCAATTTATAGAGGTTCAAACATTTTCCTCCAAGAAAAAGACTAGCCAAATATGGAAGAGAATTATATTTTCCCTTTAGGAAAAGTAAAACAATTATGGTTATACTTTGACTTTCCTTCAAGAGAAAAGTAAAACTCAAAGATGGTAAGAAAATCAGGGCAAAACCCTAACACTTCCCACTGCTTAAGGCAGTGGAACTCTTGCCAAAAGAGCTAGCGCCACTTATTGTTGGGTAATAACGATTAATTGAATAAATGAGGTTTAATTATGTAAGGTAACGAAAATATGTGGTTGTTGGAAATTTTCGAAGAAGTGGCATTCTGGAAAGAAGTGAATTTTTCTTTTTCAGAAGCACATAAATAGGAAAAAGAGAGAAAGGCCAAAAATCTGAGAAAAAAGATAAATATAAATCCTCGTCTAAGAGAGTGCCACGTCAGTGGGCATATGTCCTGTTTTTATATACATACAAGATTAATGAAGGAAAAGTTGAAAATTGTTGGCGCAAAGAGTCTGCCATAAATATGAGAGCATGTCACTATTTGTCGCTATTAGTGTGGTCGAGACTATTTATTTTCTACAATACTACATTAGTAGGAGCCATCCCCCTATGTATATATTAATTAGTGATGTAGTGATAAGAGCATATAAAGAAAGGCAAAATACATCAAAACACCCCTAAAGTATATCCAAAATATCGATATCACACCTAAACTATACGAGCGACCTATTACACACCTTATGTATCTAAAACTGATATTTTTTACTCTCTGAGAACTGAAAACCAGTCTCAGGTGTGGGAGTGTTCCACACACGCGCGACACGTCAGCGACACGTGATTGCTAATCTTAGAAATACAATAAATTTATATTTTATTTATTCTTTCACAATTTATTCTTTTTTTATTTATATACAGGTTTTTTTTTCTTTTTGTTATTGTCTAACCACCGTCAGCCACCACCTAATACCACCACCATCACTGCAATTTCACATATCAAAAAACCAGTATCATTAGAAATAGTTTGACGGAAAATCACAAATCGACGGAAAATACAAGCTCATCTATGTGAAATAATAAGCATAATAGCAACATGAAATAAAGTGATCCAGTTTGCCGGAGAAGATGAGACGGAGCATTGGTGATGCTACGATGCTTCAATGGTGCCCACAAAAAAATTAATTCTTTTGGACTAAAAACTAGATTAGTATTAAATCTCAGCAAACTCCATTGGATTTATGGGTCTATGAGTTAAAATAGGCTCTTCAATAGCAAAAACAGATTTTAGCCATCAAAGCTTCGACCACGTCACCCCCGCCCCGACGCCCCACACCATTCTTCTTCTTCAACAATAATTTCCAACAGACCATCTTCTTCCAATTTTGCTTCTAGTTCTCATTCAAATCACCAATTTAAGGAAACCCACAAATACCCGTTTGCTTCATCTTTTTCTTCTAGACAATCCAGACTTGACAAATTTATCCAAAATTCCACCAAAAGGTTTTCATGGAGTAATAATGGTGGAGGTGCTCAGAGAATTAAAAGGTGTCCTAAAATTTTGGTTTATGTCTTTGCTATGGAGGAGGGAAGGAAGATGGAGATGGAAGAAAAAATGAAGATGAATTTGGTGGGTGGGGAAAATGAGGGGTGTGGTGGGGGTTAAAAAAAAATTGAATTTTACAATTATAAAAAGGAAAAATAAATAATATATAATTAAAACGCCTTCTTTTTTTTTTTTAAATATTGTGCCACATCAGCTCTCAGGGAGTAAAAAATATCAGTTTTAGATACATAAGGTGTGTAATAGGTCGCTCATATAGTTTAGGTGTGATATAGACATTTTGGGTATAGTTTAGGGGTGTTTTGATGTATTTTGCCTATAAAGAAATGACATTAAACTAACGGCACAACTAAAATGAATGCAAGGATTGAGTGCATCGTCGCATTAGATTAATCTCTTATCTTTTCAAATTTTATACTTTTCGACTAAGAGGCATTAAGTGATACTATTTGGCCTAAGGTGACGCAGTTCCTTAATAAAACGTTCTTCGCATATTTTCAAAATCTTACAACTTATCGTTTCATTCAGGGACAAAGCCACCTTAGATCAAGCGATATCACTCGATATTAATTCTACGCAATATACACTATGCAAAATAAGATATGACATATAAATATATACTCCTATATAAATTGACACTATCTTGTGTAATTCCTAGTCCAACCGGGAATGTCTTCAATCTTTCAGCTACATTTGCTGAAAAATCAAGATCATAAGGAATCAAACCCTAATCTTAGGCTAACCATCAACTAAAAATTATTACGCCGAAGCTCTTTTTGATGTCTTGAAATATATATAAAAAAAGGACTTATTTATAAGCATGTCTAACGAGGTTATCGACCGTGAATACAAATGTTAAAAAAAGAAAAGAGAAATCGCCGAAGAGGCTTATTGCAATATATATATATATATATACTTAAATTGTGTTTTATAAATTACATTGTACCTTTTTATATATAGCATCGTTATAATTGTTAATTTATTCGCTTATTCAGATATTGATACTGGTTACTAATAAAAATTATGTTTACGCCACTGATTTCATCAAACAGATCTTAATTCCATGCAAACCAAATTCAATTCATGATAAAAATTTATTGTATTCAAAACTTGTTGGTGGGTCGAGTTTCCTATTAACCGAAAACAGCGCAAGAAAATTATTCTTTTTGAAGGGAAAAAAAGTTCAATTACTTGCGCGCATTTTCATTAACTATGTATTTACATTTTAAACTCCTATTACATTTAGAGTAAATTTCTCAAATGGTCACTCAAGTTAAGGAGATTATGGAGCAAAGTTACTTTCTTTTATTTTATATTAATAAAGTTACTTAGCTTGTATGTTATATTTTAGAAAATCACTATATGAATTATAAACTAGATTCGCTGGAAATTCTTGTCGGCATTTTAAATTCTAATTTATATTCCATATAGGACCTGACTAGTAACCTAGTAATAAATTTTAATGAAAATTTTTACTTGGAATCATTTTCAATCTCATCAAAATTAGCAAGTATTTGTCCACCAGGGAAGCTACTAATTATAAAAAAGTCACAACTCAAAAGACTGTGTTGTGTTTGAAAATGTAATTAATTTTTTTCTCTCTCTCTATTTAACGATGACGTAAAATGATAGAACAGTTAATTACGTTTTCAATGAAAGTGCTTGTCCATTCTAGGTACAGTTTCTATCTTTGTACATCATTGTTAAATAGAAAAAGTGGAAAAACTTAAGTACGTTTTAAATAAACGACGTGTTTTGAATTGTGATTTTTTTCCCCGTGAAGAACGCTTTATATTGATTCAAATCCAATCATGACTGACACAAAATTTTATTACACAACAAATAGAACACGGATGTTTTAAACATATAGCTGAAGTCACTTCAAAACAAACCATCAATGAGTTAAAACTTGGCACTTAGTTAGATGAGGAAGTAGCTAGAAAGAAAATCTTTATACGCTATTATCATCCAATAAATTCATTTCAACACCACAAACAATAAGACTTTCTAGTTTTGATGAGACCGATAATGATTCCAAGTAAATTTTCAGTAAATTGTATTAATACTAGGATATTATTCGGGTCCCACTTGAAATATAAATTAGAATATTAAATTAGGATAATCTAGTTTATATTCCGGTAATAGTAATTTTTTAAGATATTATAACACACAAGTTAAGTGAAGTTATCATACAAAATAAAACAAAATAAAGTTGTTCCATAATTATTTAAACTTGAATAATCATTTGAGAAATATACTCATTAAATTTATATATATTTCACTGCTGGCCCATTATCATTGGAGGAACCGCAATCTCTTTGGTAGCCTGTTATAATGTAAGGCCTAGATTGGAATAATTTGGGGTCAGTCTATGCATATAGTGGGATTAATCTATTTATTAAACCATAAATATTCCACACTGGAAGGGGCATGAAAGATATTACTTGTTAGTACATTAAGTTAATTTCCAAAATCATTAGACCTCAATAGCATAGGCCTATGCAGATATCTCATCTTAATTACGAGGGTACACAAATTATAGCGGGCTAAACTTTTAGTTCATTAAAAAAATGATAAATAGTCCCTTAAAGAACTTCAACTTTTTTGAGAATAAGGAGGGCTAAGAGACTGAGAGTTGGTGTTTCACTTAAAATCTTAATTTTTCTACTATTCCACAAGTGGGATTAGCAAGTAGCACTCTATCAACATGTCTGATTGTTAGCGAGGGCATTTTGATCATTGAGCTGAATTCGTTATTTTTATTGGTTTATAGATGTTATTGTAGCTGCTTTGTTTTCTTTTAGTAGTGCAGACATTCACGACTAAAAGAAATAGGAATTAGCGACGAACAATTCTGTAGCTACAACAATAAAATTCATCGTTAATCCAATAGTGACGAATTAGCAACAAATTATAAAAAACTTCTATTAGCTATGAGCAATTTAATGATAGATTAGCGATGAAGGTCGTAGTTAGTTTCTGTTTTTTTCTTAATTGTAGCCTTTTAAGGCCCATAATTTTTGACATGATATCAGTACATGCCAGACTTTTTATTACTACTATAATATAAAAAATTGGTTAGCTAGAAAATGTTGTGGCTTATGCTGTGCGCTTCGTACGTTTGGAAGAGTTTGGGAAAAACCTAACTGCTTTTCTCTTATTACGTTCGTATATGATCATCTTCTGTGTTGATCCAATTGACTGGACAAATTATGTAATATTTAAGGGAACTAGCATCTTGTTGATGATTCGATTTTAATAATTACTATTCAGATTCAATTTAGAAAGATAAGACCATCGTGAAAATGCAAACCAAATGTTAATAATTCCATATAAAAAAAGAATGAGTAAGAACAGGTCTTGCATAATTGAAGTTTGAAAGTTTTAAAATTTAAATAAGAATTCACTATTGTTAAAAGATGAAGAAGTTGGATTGAACCTTGATCTGGAATCAATTTGAGTTTATTTACACTGGTCTTGAACAAAAAATATATTGCTTTAAACAAAGAATGAAAAATTATTTTTTAAATTCATTCAGTCATAAAACGTGAAGCATCTAAGCAATTGAGTACGAACAAATAGTTGCTAATTGTTTTGAGTTAACTTGGATGGGTGGCGCCATTTATGATGGAACTTGGATGGGTGGCGTTATTTATGATTGGGGCTAGTAGACCAAAAGATCAATATCACCTATTTAGTTAAGTCGCGCCCTGCCGCTCCACTTGTGTCATCGCATAATTATGTTAGAAGCAGGGGCATTTTCCATTTTCTAAAAAGTCTTTCAACTATCAAAAAAATTGCGTGGATTGCCCTTCATACGGACTGGTCTTTAATTTTTGCCCCTCATCCCTATTTCTCATTTAATGAAAATTTATGGGCTAAAGTATACTTTTCGCACCAGAGATTCTGGGTTCGATCTCCAGTAGAGTCGAAAATAATAATAATTTCGCAAGGCATAGGTTTCTATTAACATATGCCTATTCGAGCGAAGTTACATAGAACCTATGCCTTGTCTTGCAAAAGTTTGTGAAAATGAAGTTCTGCCTTAATTTCGCAACTATGCCTATAGGCATATGTTCTATATAGTTTCATAGAAACCTTTGATGTGTTCGACATAGTTTCTATGTAACTACATAGCTAATAGGCATAGTTTCATATGAACTTATGCCTTATAACTTTTCTTTTTAACTCTATTGGGGTTCTAACCTAGGATCTAAATGTCACGGATATTTTAGCCACTTTTTTTGTTACTTAAAGTACCAAAGGTGTATTCAATGACTATTGCTAGTTGGTTCGAGCTTGAATTTGGGACATTTATTATTTTTAATTTGCTTTGGTTTTGTGGTTTCCGTGATCCAACTTGCTATAACCTGTTTGACCAAAGATTTTGTGAGGTCAAAAGCGCTAATTTTTTTTTTCTTTAAAAAACGGGGTTTTTTTTTTCTTTTCATGAAAGCCCATCCCAATAATTGTTGCAGAAGATATAAATATGAATTCGAAAAGAAAAAAAAGGAATAACCACTCGTCGTCGAATCAATAGGGGGACCTGAAAGACTGTAGTTTACTATGCGGCGGATGTCAGTAGTTCGAGTCAGCTTCTTATCTCCAACTTGTGGATTTTGCGAATATAAATCTTTATGATAGAACCCAAATTCTTCTGATTGCACTGATCTATGATTATTTTGCAGAAAATCTTGATTAACAGAATTTCTCACACAAGTATCCCTGTTACAGCTTTGTGGGATACACAGTATTTACTACAACTTACGACTTTTTTTAACTTCTTCTTTCCCTCACATGCCACTGCTATTTTCAACACAATTTTTTCAAACCTCTCCCACTTTTTTGTATCTTTATAAAGTCCCATCAAATTCTATGTTCTCGTGTACTAATCCATTCATCTTTCTTCTCATATCATCCATCTCTCTCTCTCTCTCCCCTCTATTTTTACCTTTTTGTATCAATCAATTAGTTTCTCCAATTAGAGTTAAAAAAAATAAAAAAATTGATGGATCATCATCAGAAAATTAAAGTTGGTTCAAGCCAAAGAGGAGGAGGAGGAGGAGAAGAAGGAGGAGATTTTACGAACAATAATCAAGAAACTAGGGACGAAGATAATATTATGGACCTTCGAAGGGGTCCATGGACTGTTGAAGAAGACTTTACACTTATCAATTTTATTGCTCATCATGGTGAAGGTCGCTGGAATTCCCTCGCCCGTTGTGCTGGTAATTATTATTTTTTCCCAATTGTCTATTGTTTTGTCATCTCCATCTGATATTCAGAATCTATTGGTCTGATTACTCTAGATTAATACTCGCATACATTAAGAGTACTATGCGTTTCTTATTAGGATTTTTTTCTAATTTTCATGGCTTAAACTCAAGATCTCTTAATTTCTTTCATCCAACACCTACAGAAAATTAACTACAAAATTTGTCGTTTTTCATTTTAACCTCAGAAGTTGTCCTTCCGTCCTAATATTCTTTTTCTTTTTGTGGTGTCTTGGTGGTCATCTTCATTAGCGTATTTCAACATATCCACTTTGATTTATTAATTACTAAATATATAAGAAAATCATGTTCATCGAGTTAGTTGAATCAACCTTTCTTGAGAAACGAGCTTTTATTTATTTCATGAAAAAATTATTTTCATTTTCTTTTTAATTTCTAATAATATAGATAGTTCACATGCAGATAAATATTCGTGTGGATATGTTTCTAGTATAATTTCTTTCCGTACAAGGTAATCTCTTAAATGCTTTACACTTGTCCAATCTGATGTAGATAAAGGGAAAAGAGTTTTTTTTATTTGTGGGGCATTGGGGGAGGGTGGGTAGAAGTAGTGGTAAAATTGAATTGGTATTGGTACTGTTTTTTTAATCGTATACTTATGTTCTGGAACTGCTTTTCTAAACTTAATTTAACGTTAATTAGTTATAAAGTGAGAAATTTAATTTAATGATTGAATCGGTTGGAATTACTTAAACAGGTCTGAAGAGAACAGGGAAAAGCTGCAGATTAAGATGGCTTAATTATCTTAGGCCAGATGTTCGACGTGGCAACATCACTCTTGAAGAACAACTCTTGATTCTTGAATTGCATTCTCGTTGGGGAAACCGGTAAGGTTAATTTCAAAACATTCATTTAGGTTACACTTACTAATAATGTAAAGATTTTTACACCTAATATAGTAGTTTAATTGTGTGTAATAGAATATATACCTTGTCCTTCTATATTACGAACTCAGTATTCTTATAGATAATTACGGATTAATTTCACGTATGGTTTTTACACGTTTCCCTATATATTTTATTGAACTCGCAAAATTAATTTTTGTGATATTGTAATAACTAAACCTTACCAACGGCACCGTTGAGGACTAGCTTATTTGATTAGCACCCACAATTGAGGTACACCACCCCCCCCCCCCCCAACCCCAAAACTCCTCGATATAAAAGAAACTGATCGTGTAAATTTTTTATTACACTCATCTCTTCAATGAATGAGAATTAGAAAATATTTAAATAAAACAAAACAAGAATAAATAAATGATTACAGTAGAAAAGGTTTTGATTACTCTTGTTCATATCTATTAGTAAGAAAAAATTACGTGTCTAATATGATTTTCATTTTCTTTTTCTAGCTGGTCTAAAATTGCTCAACATCTGCCCGGAAGAACAGATAACGAAATCAAGAATTATTGGAGAACCCGAGTGCAAAAGCATGCTAAACAGCTCAAATGTGACGTGAACAGCAAGCAATTCAAAGATACCATGAAGTATCTTTGGATGCCAAGGTTAGCCGAGAGAATTCAAGCAGCCGCCGCCGCTTCCAACCCGGTGGTGGTTTCTTCCTCCGGCCCCACCATTACCGCCATCCAAAATCAAGAAATTCAACCGCCACTATCAAACATGAATCATCCTATGTCCGACTATATGCCTTTCCAGTTGGCGAATAATGAGAAAACAAACAGTCTTAATTATTCAAGCACTTCAGTTTCATCATCATCTGACCTCGCTGACGGTTGCTTCAATTTCCCAATTAACCAAAGCAGTAATCAGGATCATTCTCAAGTTAATCAAAGTACTAATCAGCTGTGTTATGGGGAACCTACAGTTAGCCCCACGGGTTATTTTCACCCTGGATTTCTAGGGTTTCAAGAAGTGGATCAACAAAATAGTAGCCGATGGATGGACAATTCATGGAATATTGATGACGTGTGCTTCTTGCAGCAACAATTGAACAATGACATGTGACAAAAACATAGTGCTCAAAGAGTACCTTAAAAATCGAAAGAGGTTGGAGATTCATAGAGAAATATAGTCTCATCATTATCATTCACTAATAGCATCTACATTTATTTTATTCTTATGCAAAACATTTGTAGCTTTTGTGGAAATTTCACAATTTTCATGTTATGCGGAGTAGTATCTTACGTACGAAGTTTAATTTACTTAGTTTTATGCTTTAAAAATAAATAAACTATATATATATATATATATAGAGAGAGAGAGAGGGAGAGAGAGAAGATACTACCAGTTTAGTTGGGATAAAGTTTTATTCATTAGATTTGAGTTTTCCTGGGAGTCAATTTTTTTAGACATTTATGTGCTAATAGAAAAAGTAGAACTTCTAATGGACAGAGACGAGCTTAAATGGAGTGCGAGGATAGTGAGTTAGCATCAACATCGGTTGTGGTCTTGTGAATGGGGGTCTTTGGTTTCTTTATATATAATATATGTTCTCGGACGCAATTCACCTTATAAGTTAGCTTCTATGGTTGGGTAAGAATCAAGTTCCATTTCTTATAGTATATCATAATATTAGAGTCAAACTCATCCTAGCTCTTGATTAATTACTAGATGTTGAGCTCCTTGGTATATTATTCACGCTCAATATGTCCACTTCCGGTCATGCAAGCGTGTATTAAACTCCCACATCGGTTGTGGATGCGATCTTTGGTCTTTTATATCGTCTTGGAAAATCCTTACCTCGCAAGTTAGCCTTTAAGGTTGAATTCGGACCAAACTCCTTTGTCACAATGAGAAATGCATATACGGTTGGATTCTTTTTGTTTCTGTTGCCTTTTTCTAGGGAGAATTTTAAGAAACTTATGTTGAATTATCTAAAAAGGGAAAAGGATACAAGTGTAAAGCGAGTATTATAATTTATAATGAAAGAGGATAGTGCATAATATGCTCCACTATATTTTAATAGTAAAACGTCTTTGTTGCTTGTTAATATAATCTTAGAGGCCAAGTTGTGGAATTTTTAGGAACATAATCTATGGGACTGAACTAGATGAAGACTTTAGTCCTCATTCTAGATTAAGATAATGGGGGAAACATACGTGGCATATTCTCAGTTACATATAATTGTAAATATTTTATATACGTAGTTGCTGCTTCTTTTTTTTTTTTTCCTGTGTAAAGTTTCTCATTTAATAATTGTGTTCACGAAAAATAAATAATCAAATCAAACCAAAGAAAAAAGCCGATGCTTTTTTGTTTGATTTGATTTTTGATTTTTCATTTTATAAACCGATAAAATTTGATTTGATTTGATTTTGACTTTATGCAAAAAATAATCGAAATAATCAAACCAAACCGACAATATAAATATCTATCTAAAAATTATAGATGCATATATAGATGTGTGTGTGGAAATATTAATCTTTCGCACTCTTGATTCGTACTCTATGTGTTTGCCTTTATAGTAATCCAATTTTTGTATTTACTTTCTAGTTTGATTTGTTATTTTTATTTTGATAATTCGAAGATATCTTGGTATATCACAACTAGATCTTTAATTTATTGCACAAAAATAAATTCATTGGAAGAACATTTTTTTTTAATGTTCCTTGAAAATGACTAAATTCTTAAATGATGCATACAAATTTTTGGAGAAAGTACATGTATAACTTGATTAGATTTATATTTCTTTCTTTTCTCAAATAAGAGTAATTGATTTGGTAGTGTTATGCTAGAAAATAATCAATTTAATATGTGTTTGGACGTATGTTGTCATATATTTAAATAAAAACTGATAAAAAACCAAAAAACCCGACAAAACCAACAAAAACCAAAACAATGAAAATCGACGTAATTGACTTGATTTGATTCTAACATTTGAAAAATCGACTGAATTGATTTGATCATCTTTTAGAAGATAATTGACTCAAACCAAGTCATGAACACCCCCTAACTATGACCAAAAGGAATATCCTGGAGGCGGTATATAAATTTTGTTTCCACTTTTGATATTGGTTTATAATTTCTCATTTTAAGTTAAATAAAAAAAAATTGGAAGTAAGCTAGACAGAGGTCTCTGGAGAACTTTTATTTGAATCTTGTGTTGGTCATTTATTAAAATGTAGATATGTAATGTATCAAAATATAGTATGTATTATTATCTTAACAAGTCATAGAATTTTAAATTATAGAATTTCTTACTAAATAGAAAATTATATTTTTAAAACGAACTAAAAAGACGAATAAATTAACACGTGAAGAATTAGTGTATTAATGTACTCCTATTTTGATATTGGCGGACCAAACTACGAATAGAATAGGAATACTACGATGTGAAAGCGTGCGTGCCAGTGCTTTGGCTTGGCGGCGTGCCTTAAAGAGAAGCCATCAGAAGTGGTCCAAAAGTTCAACTGTGTTAGTTAGTTTCACGTGTCCCTGTGAAAATGTATGTATTAGTGGTAGCCTATGAGAGGCTGCCGATGGAAATTGGGAGTTGTTACTAATTCATGATTTGGCATGAACAGAATGAAAACTTTATTTTCGATTTCACGATAATTATTAGACTTTGGACTTAGAGAACCCCGAGTCGAGAAATTTTATTTTGTACCTCATATAACTAGCATAAGTTATGCATCATATAACTAACGTGTGTAAGTTGTGTAATCATGTTAAGAATATCTTTTGACTGGTTCAACTCAAAAATTGATATTAGAACCAATAATTCTGCAAGACGAGTATGAAGATAGCGAAATAAAAGTATGTGGCCGAGCTGAATGTCTTTCCCCGTCAATAGATCGATTTGCTATCTTCACCACAGTAGCTTTGAGACGCATACCAAAAAGAAGTCTGAGGGGTTTGATGGCCATAAATACTCGATTGATGTCAGTTAATTTCGAGATAAGCCCATGAGATAATCATGAGTCATATGGAATTTAGTTCTAGGATGAAATTGCAAGGTGTGCAAATAGAAGTCGTACATGGGTAGCCGAAATGGGAAGAAAGCTACATTTATGGTGTAAAAATGTTCTTAATATATGGTGCAAGGTCTTTTGGAGAAAAGGATGCGTATAACTTGACCAAAGAGGACAATAAAAAAAAATTAACCCACCAGAAGTTTGCATTAAGCTAATAGATGAATGACATGCATGTGTTTGTACGTAGACCTTTAGCACTTTACCATAGTTAATCAACATGCATTAATTCTCACTTCATTAAATCATTTAACTATAGCAAAATTTACATGATTCGATATACATACCCAATGCAAATTAGTATTTACCAATAGTCTCCCTCCTAATAGTAGTAAGTGGTAGAAAAAAATATGTGGCATTAAAGAGAAATACGCAACTGGATATGTGGGCAACTGGTGGCTGAAATTACATGGGAAGTATACCATAAGGAGTGGATATCAATGGAGGATGGCTGAAGGCAATCACAGACCTTGGTGGAGGGCAGTATGGGGCAATGCAAACACTCCAAAGCATAGCTTCATTAGCTGGCTAGTCATGCATGGAAGAATACTAACTAGAGATAGGTTATATAACATGGGGCTATGTAGAGAGAAGGACTGCACCCTCTGTGGCAACTGTGATGAAACTATCAAGCATTTGTTTTTCGAGTGCGTGTACTCCAAGTACTGCTTGGAGGAGATCATGAAATGGTTGCAAATACATGGAAGGAACTTGGAATTAGAGGGAATGTGGAGCAGACTAGCTAGAAAGGCCCAGGGCAAAATCAGCAGAAGCTTGCTATGGGCTGTATGGACTGCACTAATTTACCATATTTGGGAAGCCAGAAATGAAGCCCTATGGCAGCAGCGAGTACCAAGACCTCAGAGAGTAATTGTGACCATACAGCTGGAAACAAAAGTGAGAATTTTTGATATATTGAATAGGAAGACAAGATGTAAAGATAAAGAGTGGATAGAAGAGCTTTATAAGTAGCCAATGTACATAAAGGGAAGGGGGTTATCTACAGAGGTGGTCGAAGAATGGGGATAACATTAGGTTTGCTTACATTTACATGTTGCTGTAAGGTGATTTGAATTGAGGAAATAAAATGTGTTCGTTCGACCAAAAAAAAAAAAAAATAGTAGTAAGTGGTAGTAACCACCCATCTACAACTATAATGTCTTTATTGGTCGGTTATCATCCATCAAAAGTTCAACAAATTCTTTTGCGTAATTATAAGTTAAGTACTTTTCATCTTCAGCCTCTCATAAAGTCAAGAATCAGCTCATTTAGTCAACGATTATGTTCTTTCAGCTAAATCTTTTATGCTGTTTAAGTATGAATTATTAGGATAGATCTAATGTGGAAAGCGTAAATACAATCTTCTAGTTGAGAAGTCTAACTGTGAACTTTGATATTGATATATTGTGTACTTGTGCTGTCGTGGTTTATTTAGGTGGTGCTTTGGGAGAAGGGAGGGAAGATATTGTTACTTTTCTTTAGTAGATTTTTTCCATTATATAGAGTGATCGAGGAAGGGAGAAGGATCACCAAATATTATAGTGGTGAGGTAAGTATCCCTACATTCTTATTTAAATGTCTTAGGTTTGAATTTTGAGAATAGAATTGTCTTTAACCGGCAATATTTTATCCCCCTACGTGAAATTTTCTAACGTGAATCCAGATTAATACTGAATTTTAATTAAAGTTGATATCAGATATCGAGGGGGAAATCAAAAAAGAAAAAAAAGGAGAAAGGGAGACGAGAAAAGGGCAATGGGAATCAGACGTACGCCTATTGTATGGAAGATTTTCATTAGATTAAAAACCCTTGGTGGTATTTTAACTTTGAGTTATTTCAATAGAATGTTAGTCATATATACCTATTGTGTAAAATATTTTTATTAAGTATAATTTTAAGTCATAGTCAAAAGTACAGGAAAAACTTCACCGTTCCACTAGAGAGTGGAAGAAAAATACAAGATAATCTACTACTAATAAAGGTATAAATAGTCCCAAAATATAACAAATAGTGAAATTAAAATAGTTCCTATAATATAAGTGAGCAAAGTTCAAGCCTCAATGCATACTTATAACTAGTGATACCGTAAACAGTCTAACAAAATCTTACCACGGAGAGTCAATGTTAAGTTCTTAATTTTGCCCAAAACTACCAACAATAATTACATTGCAATTCCAAACAGTTTGAGAATTGGGATTTAGTTATATGAATCGTGTTGATCATATCCTCTATTTAAATTAATTTGAGGTCTATGTATTACAAAATTTAAAATAAAATAACACTTATTAGAAGTTTTTTTTATATATATTTCTTACTGGAATAATTTTTTTTTATTGGGCTAAAAGACTCTTAGAAAACATATGATTAAAAGAAATATATTTACATGACTAAAAGAAATTTCCAACATATTAATATTGCCTATTTTTAAGAAAATTGTTTTATTTGCTTTATCTTTCGCAATTTCTGCATCTTGCCAAAACTGAAATGAGGTATAATAATGAGAAATAGTTGAAGAAATGTGACTACAATTTGTTGAGTAGTATTTAAATTTAAGAAAAAAAAAAGTAACAGAAAAAGGCCAAGGTGGTACAACATAACGCCATTCTTTAAACCTGAACAAGAATAAAAATGAAAATCACATAGAAGCATATGAAATCAGGTGCATTATCAGTTTTAGAATCACTTATCAAGCTTATGTTTATGCTTCCTCTTATTTAATTTGTTTGTTTGCTCACAAAGGAAGGAAATCTTAAAATAACATTAAAGTTGTCTTTATATGATTTATAGGTTACATGTTCGAATCGTATAATTAATTATTGATATACTTGTGTCAGGATAAATTGTCAAAATCATGTTATCATATACGAATCTGCAGAATTCTTAATGCACCAGACTTCTTTTTTTCTTTTGCTCACAAATCATTACGTGATGGTATGTGTTAAATGAGAGGTTACTTCGTTAAACCTTGATGAATACTTAATTGTTATTTAAAAGCCTCTAAGCCACAAGTTGTTTTCACATTCCAACTTTGGGAAGATTTATGGCCTTTCTCGTTTAACAGAAAATACTTTTCCAACACGTAATTATAAATGTGAGAAATCCTCGTATCTTGTCACTATACGACAAGAAAGAATATGTGATTATTAAACTCTTTCATGCTAATGGAGTACTTAATCAATAACTACAAATATATGCACTTGGGGGTTAAGTGACGTAGCTCATTACGTATTAAGGAGGGCATTAACAGCTTGTTTGGATAGTTGTTACTCCCTCCGTTCCTTTTTACTTGTCCATATTTGACATAACACATCCCTTAAGAAAGGATAAATAAAATGATAATTTTACTACATCACTCCTAATTATTAGCATAAGTTATCTTAGTCGTTGAGAAATGAACTGAAAATAATATTAAGGGTAAAATAGTACATTTTCTCTTGATTTTCTATACGGACAAGTAAAAGTGGACATTAATATTTAGTATAGTGATCAAGTAAAAGTGGACGGATGAAGTATAATGTACTGCATCGTATTATTTTACAGATATAAGATTGAATAGATTGAATTGTTTGTTGTAATTTAGTAATCTTTCTATGATTGTATCCTATATATATTGTACAATAACAACAAATTTAACAATACAATACAATAAAATATAAGTAATTAACAATCAAAACAAATATTATATGTAGTTAAAATAACAATACAATGGGTAATAACCATCCAAACAACCCGTAAAAGATCATTGTAGATAACTCTATATAAGTATAGATTGGTAACCTCGATAAATGGCAAATAATACGTTCTCATAAATTAAATTGCACTAACAATATTATAAGATCTTTTATATGGTGAATGTATATAACTTAAATCCATGTGAATATAGCGTATTGATCACCATTGGTAATTCAAAGTAATTTTGATTACTTACTATGCCTTAAGGTTGATGCTTATCACTAAACATCATGTGATGCTTATCATAACCATAAAGGGAAATTCCTTTATTAAGTGACAATTGAGAAAAAAAAAACATAAACTTAAATAGGACAGGGAAATCAATGAAGTAGTATAACATATTATTAGCCAGCTAATTTTTAATTGAAATGAGATTAGATAATATTTTGTAATTTAGGGTACTTTGCGTGTGCTTAATTATAAGGCTGAATTACATTTGGACCAAATATAGTGATTAAGTATATATGTGCATTTATTTGTTACTAATAAAGTTAGTAACTCCACTTTCCATTAATTAGGAACTAACATGCTGAATGCTAAGAACGAGTTTAAATATAATTAATAAGGAATTTAATTAGTTGAAAACATGTGTGAATAAGAATGGAATGAGGGAAAGAATAAAATTAATATCAATCAGAATATCTCCCATTCAGAAGTTACATCCATCAGGCATTACTCACGGGAACTCAATAGTTTTTACCTTGATCTTATATGTGTATTAAAAAATTAACTAAATATATATTTATAAATACTTGACTGTAGACCTAGTTACTTATTATATAGTATTAACTAGAGATTAGTGTATAAATTCCTAAATGTTTAATTCTGAATATGTCTCTGCCTTTGAACACGACAAAGATTACAAATTATAATAACATATTATTTTGTTGAAATGACACATTCTTTTATAAAAATAAAAAATAAAAATAAAAACATGGGTCAAATCGCTCGTTATATTATGGCTAGAGTTTGTATGACATAAGGTCACGGCTTACGTTGGTGATGACATGAAATTGATATTCAACGCCAAACTAAACAATTCCGTCATTTTGTTGGTATCTTTAAGGTTTAAAATTGCCAGTTGCACTGTTGCAGGGACTTTTTTTCAATACTCACATGGTATATTAATTGAGTTTCCTCTTCTTCAAGTCCTAATCCCATAAAGGGTTTGCCGACTGCAAAACAAAAATAGATATTACGCAACGTGTGCAGGCGGCAAAAAAAGAAAAATACGCGAAAGTGCTTATTTTAAATAAAAAATTATGTTCTACTATTTTATTTCTAGAAAATATATATTTACAAAGTATTAAGCATGTAATATATCACATATTATATATTTTAATAATATACAATAGTATCATTCAGCTATTTTTACTGTTGTGTAGCATTAAGGTATAGAAAGTGTGGAATATATACCCCTGAAGTAAGGGTGTCAACCGGTTCCGTGTAACCGGTTTTAACCGGTAACCGGACCGGTTAAACCGGAACCGGTATAACCGGTTAACCGGATATTATTTAACCGGTCCGGTTTCAAATTTTTCTTAACCGGAACCGGTTAAACCGGTTAAAATTAAAAAAAAATAAAAAAAAAGGAAAGAGCCGTTGGACTTGGGCCTCGGTAATGGACCGTTGGCAACGGTCCATTTGCAAAAATGGCCGTTGCCAAACGGTCATTTTCTTAATTTTTGGCCCCCAATTTTTTTTTTTTTAACACTTTAACCCCTCCCCCACGCCTATATAAACCCTTTTTCATTTTCATTTCAATTCACTCTTCTTCATCTTTCTCTCAAATCTCAATCTCTCAATTATAGTTACTTTGCAATAATTAGCCACAAAGTCTTATTATAGTTTGAACTTTCAATTATTAATTTTGCAATTATAATATTGTTGGTGGAGTTGGTGATTTTGCAACAATCCGAAGTAGCTTTGGTGGATTTGCAATTCTAGCCGCCTTCGCTTTGTTGGAAATTATTCCGGCAATTTGGTACCTTCGTTCCAACTCTATCTTTAATTTTTGCAATTTAATTCTAGCAATTTATTTTTCGAAATTTAATTTACGCAATTTAATTCTAGCAATTTATTTTTTGAAATTTAATTTAAGCAATTTAATTTGTTGTAATTTACTTTCTTGTGATTTATTTGATTGTGATTTAAATTATTTCTATTTAATAATGTCAAAGAGATTAAGACGTGGTGTCGGTAGTAGTAGTAGTCGTACTGTTAGGGGTGCGCTTAATGAGGAAACATTTGTGGAAGAAACACCTAATTTAGGTATTGATGTTGGTGGAAATAATCCACTTTTAGGTCATGAGGCAATGCAACAACATTTTACCGACACTTTTAATGAAGACTTAGATGATGATGATGATGAAACACAACCCCCCGAAAATCCTATAGGAGATACAGGTCCTGCACAATCACATACACAAGACAAACCGCCTAGAACTCGTAGGCCAACAGCTAAAGTTTGAAAATTTATGACTAAGGATAGGGAAAATCAATCAGTTACATGTACCCTATGTGGACAAGTATTTAGTTTTAAGCAAGGAACTGGTAAGGATGGTGGAACGGGTACACTAAATGCTCATATGAGAACCAAACATATGGATGTTTGGGGAGAGCAAACGGGTTCAAATGTGGGGGGAATTCAAATGACGATAGACCCACGAACCGGTAGAAATTTTAAGTATGACAAGAAAAAAGAACGCGTAGAAGTAGCTAAAATGGTAGCTTATGATTGTTTACCATTTTCCTTTCCCTCGGGTTTAGGGTTTGTTACTTACATTCAACGTTGTTATAACCCGTTATTTGAGGGTATTCCTAGAAGTACTTGTAGAGCCGATGTTATAGATTTGTTTAAAAAATATAGATTTTATTTGCGCCATGTATTTAATTCTTTAAATTGTAATGTTTGTCTTACCGCTGATTTGGGTCTTAGTATTAACCATTTAGATTTTTTTGCTATTACATGTCATTGGGTTGATGACAACTGGGTTATGCAAAAAAGAATTATAGCTTTTTTATACGACGAAGGAAAAGGTCGTCACGATGGAAAATTTTTAGCCGATTCAATGTCTACTATAATGAGATTTTTTAACATTTATAGAAAAACACTTTGTATTGCTTTAGATAATGCTTCTAATAATACAAAGGCAATTGGTCTTTTAAAAAGAGAAATAAACCCTCCTCTAAGAAATATTTTTCATGTAAGATGTAGTTGTCACATTTTAAATTTAATTGTTAAAGATGGTCTTATGCATTTTGATGATTCTGTTCAAAAAGTTAGAAATGTTGTTGCGTTTCTTTTTTGTAATGCTAATAGGGGAAGAATTAGAGATTTTAAGAATTCTTGTGTGGAAAATAACCTTAGACCTAGGAAAATTCAAGTAGAAATTGAGACTAGGTGGAACTACACTTACATTATGCTACAACAAGCATATGAGTATAGGATTCCCATACAACAAGTTCACAACAAATATAATATTGATAGTGAGGATTGGTTAACTTATAGGCATTGGGAAGATGTTAAAGAATGTATTGAACTCTTAGAAAAATTTTATAATGCAACTCTTGCTTTTTCTAGACAATTCTATCCCACGGTAACCGGAATTTTAGCCTACTTAGCGGAAATGGCTAGAGTTTTACAAGAGTATAAATATAAACCCGATTATCAAGTGGCTATTTTTGAAATGATAATCAAATTTAAGAAGTAATTTTTTCCCATCCCAACTTTATTTATATTGGGTTCCCTTTTAAATCCTTGTTTAAAAGTGTCTTATACTAAAAATTTGGTTAGTCAAATTTATACATTTTTAGAAATTGAAGAGGGAGTTCAACCATCTTTAGCTGAAGCCGATCTCGCTATTGATGATGAGTTTAGAAAAGTTTTTACTCATTATTCTAGTTTGGAAGAACGTGCTACACCAGTTGCTCCACGCCCTACTACTTCTCATAGTAGCAAAAAGGGCTTGTCGGGTTTAAAAGTTTTACATTCACAGCCTACTTCTTCTTCTACTGCAAACTTTGATGAATTTAACTTTTATTTGATGCAGCCAAATGTGGATATCAGCCAACTGGATGAGGTGGACGTCTTAGCATGGTGGAAGAAGTACAAGGCAAGCTATCCGATACTTTCAAGAATGGCTCGAGATATCCTTACGGTTCAAGTATCAACCGTGGCTTCGGAGAGCGCATTTAGCCAAGGAAGACAGCAAATTGGAGACCATAGACATTCATTATCCGGCTTTAGCTTGCAAGTACTAGTGTGCATTCGAGATTGGATTAGATCGGAGCGACGGAGCAAGGCGAAGAGGAAGAAATTGAAGATTTGATAGCTAGTGGACCGGACCAAATGGAAGACTTTGAAGATATTTCCATGACCGAATATGATGTGGGGGAAATTAACGAAATGGTTCAAAATTGGTGATTTTATTATTCTACTATTTTTGTATAACTCATGTATTATTTGCAAGTTAAAAAAAAATACAACTTGCAAATAAATGTTATCCAAGAATGAATAAAATATATGGCTCATTGAGCTTTCTTCTATTTACTTGTGTTCATATTTTTACTTTTATTAAGTTAGGAATATACCTAAAATATACTAAGAATATACTTATAAGTATATTAAGTTATATAGTATACTTAAACATATATAAGTATATATAGTATATATAGAAAAAATAGTATATATAGTATATAAGTATATATAGTATATATAGAAAAAATAGTATATATAGTATATATAGTATATTCTTAGTATATTTTAAGTATATATAGAAAAAATAGTATATATAGTATATAAGTATATATAGTATATATAGTATATAAGTAAGTATATATAGTATATAGTATATAAGTAAGTATATATAGTATATAGTACATATATACAAGTATATAATAAGTAAGTATATATAGTATATATACTATATATATTTATATATACACATATATAAGTATATATAGTATATAAGTATATATATTATATAAATATATATAGTATATATATTAAGTATATATTGTATATATAGTAGATATGTATATATAGTATATATATTATATAAGTATATATAGTATATATAGTATATAAGTAAGTATATATAGTATATAGTATATAAGTAAGTATATATAGTATATAGTACATATATACAAGTATATAATAAGTAAGTATATATAGTATATATACTATATATATTTATATATACACATATATAAGTATATATAGTATATAAGTATATATATTATATAAATATATATAGTATATATATTAAGTATATATTGTATATATAGTAGATATGTATATATAGTATATATATTAAGTTATACCTATATATATATTAAGCTATCCTATATATAGTATATAGTACATATATATAGTATATATATATTAAGTTATACATATATTTAGTATATATATTAAGTTATACATATATATAGTATATATATTAAGTTATACATATATATATATATATATATATATATATTAAGTTACATATATATAAGTATATGTAAGTTATACATATATATTTGTACGAAAATCACTATTCTGTATTGCTGACTTGCTGTTAGGCTGTTAGTCAGTAAATATTTAAAATTTAATTATAAAATTGTATAACATATGTAAATATACCTACAATATACAAATAAATACTTGTATACTATATACTATATATACTTACTATATATATGTATATATACTTAATATATTAAGTATATATAGAAAAAATAGTATATATAGTATATAAGTATATATAGTATATATAGTATATAAGTAAGTATATATAGTATATAGTATATAAGTAAGTATATATAGTATATAGTATATAAGTAAGTATATATAGTATATAGTACATATATACAAGTATATAATAAGTAAGTATATATAGTATATATACTATATATATTTATATATACACATATATAAGTATATATAGTATATAAGTATATATATTATATAAATATATATAGTATATATATTAAGTACTAATCTCCCTACTATGTAAATTATTTTATGTTCAATATTATGTTGAATTAAAATATTATGTTTGAGTAATTACTTACCTGTTGTTATGAATCTATTACTCTTAGTATATGGTTATTCTCTTAATTTCTTAATGAACTCGATGGATTAACCTGTAAATTCCTAGGTGTTTGAAAGGCCGTTTTAATGTCCAAATGATAAAAGGACGATGTTGGCCATGGTAACCGGGGTGTGGTTAAAGAAGACGGATATTAAGAACCAAGATTAAGAGAAAGAGATGAACAGTGTAATAAAGATTCATAACTAAACAGATTTATTTATAAAAAATAAAAAAATAAAAAAAAAAAAAAAAAAAAAACGAAAAAAGGTAGTGTTCTCATGCAATTAATATGGTCTAAATCGTTTTTGGTTTTTTGAGGTTTTTCTAGATTTTATATATCTTTGTAATTTATATTCTAATCCTGATATTATATCTATTAACTCTTGTAGTCTTAACTGATTTTCTTTGGTACTGCTTAATTTAATATATTCTGGATATAGTTTTTCTAACTCTTGTTTTACAGCTAAATAATTATCTTTCATTACCCAAAAAAAAAAAAAAAAAAACTAGTTTATATTTTTGTCTAAATATGGGTTTAAAATACAGATTTAGGTCCAAAAATCTTCTCGCTTTGATACCAAAAGGGGATAGGGGGGTTATATTTTTTGTTTCAATAGATATATAAGTTCTAAATATATAAGTTTTAATTTTTGTAGAAAGAAAAATAGCAATATTATGTGGTTTTTACTTATATGTTAAACAATCCTACTCGGTACTTCCTCACTCCTTGAATCTACTTATCATTGGTATTTATAACTCATGTATTATTTGCAAGTTAAAAAAAAATACAACTTGCAAATAAATGTTATCCAAGAATGAATAAAATATATGGCTCATTGAGCTTTCTTCTATTTACTTGTGTTCATATTTTTACTTTTATTAAGTTAGGAATATACCTAAAATATACTAAGAATATACTTATAAGTATATTAAGTTATATAGTATACTTAAACATATATAAGTATATATAGTATATATAGAAAAAATAGTATATATAGTATATAAGTATATATAGTATATATAGAAAAAATAGTATATATAGTATATAAGTATATATAGTATATATAGAAAAAATAGTATATATAGTATATATAGTATATTCTTAGTATATTTTAAGTATATATAGAAAAAATAGTATATATAGTATATAAGTATATATAGTATATATAGTATATAAGTAAGTATATATAGTATATAGTATATAAGTAAGTATATATAGTATATAGTACATATATACAAGTATATAATAAGTAAGTATATATAGTATATATACTATATATATTTATATATACACATATATAAGTATATATAGTATATAAGTATATATATTATATAAATATATATAGTATATATATTAAGTATATATTGTATATATAGTAGATATGTATATATAGTATATATATTATATAAGTATATATAGTATATATAGTATATAAGTAAGTATATATAGTATATAGTATATAAGTAAGTATATATAGTATATAGTACATATATACAAGTATATAATAAGTAAGTATATATAGTATATATACTATATATATTTATATATACACATATATAAGTATATATAGTATATAAGTATATATATTATATAAATATATATAGTATATATATTAAGTATATATTGTATATATAGTAGATATGTATATATAGTATATATATTAAGTTATACCTATATATATATTAAGCTATCCTATATATAGTATATAGTACATATATATAGTATATATATATTAAGTTATACATATATTTAGTATATATATTAAGTTATACATATATATAGTATATATATTAAGTTATACATATATATAAGTATATATAGTATATATATTAAGTTATACATATATATAAGTATATAGAGTATATAGTACATATATATAAGTACATATAGTGTATATATATATATATATATATATATTAAGTTACATATATATAAGTATATGTAAGTTATACATATATATGTGTACGAAAATCACTATTCTGTATTGCTGACTTGCTGTTAGGCTGTTAGTCAGTAAATATTTAAAATTTAATTATAAAATTGTATAACATATGTAAATATACCTACAATATACAAATAAATACTTGTATACTATATACTATATATACTTACTATATATATGTATATATACTTAATATATTAAGTATATATAGAAAAAATAGTATATATAGTATATAAGTATATATAGTATATATAGTATATAAGTAAGTATATATAGTATATAGTATACGAAAATCACTATTCTGTATTGCTGACTTGCTGTTAGGCTGTTAGTCAGTAAATATTTAAAATTTAATTATAAAATTGTATAACATATGTAAATATACCTACAATATACAAATAAATACTTGTATACTATATACTATATATACTTACTATATATATGTATATATACTTAATATATTAAGTATATATAGAAAAAATAGTATATATAGTATATAAGTATATATAGTATATATAGTATATAAGTAAGTATATATAGTATATAGTATATAAGTAAGTATATATAGTATATAGTACATATATACAAGTATATAATAAGTAAGTATATATAGTATATATATACTATATATATTTATATATACACATATATAAGTATATATAGTATATAAGTATATATATTATATAAATATATATAGTATATATATTAAGTATATATTGTATATATAGTAGATATGTATATATAGTATATATATTAAGTTATACCTATATATATATTAAGCTATCCTATATATAGTATATAGTACATATATATAGTATATATATATTAAGTTATACATATATTTAGTATATATATTAAGTTATACATATATATAGTATATATATTAAGTTATACATATATATAAGTATATATAGTATATATATTAAGTTATACATATATATAAGTATATAGAGTATATAGTACATATATATAAGTACATATAGTATATATATATATATATATATATATATATATATATATATATATATATATATATATATATATATATATATTAAGTTACATATATATAAGTATATGTAAGTTATACATATATATGTGTACGAAAATCACTATTCTGTATTGCTGACTTGCTGTTAGGCTGTTAGTCAGTAAATATTTAAAATTTAATTATAAAATTGTATAACATATGTAAATATACCTACAATATACAAATAAATACTATAATATATATATATAATACAAAAAACAAAAACAAAAAAATATTTTAACGAATCCAAACCGGACCGGTTCCGGTTTGGACCTTAAAACCGGTTAACCGGAACCGGCCGGTTTCCTAACCGGTTCCCGGTCCGGTTCCGGTTGGAACCAGTTGACAGGCATACCCTGAAGGTATGCAACCTACATAATGGCTGCAGCATAACGTTGAAGGAGAGAATTTTTAAGTGGGTACAAATGGATAAATATTCCGCCTGAATAATCATGAAAAAAAAATTCAAACAAAAGATATTTCTGTTTAGAAACCCAAACAAGTATTCTTGGGGAGTGATGAAATATAACTTTCAATAGGGGTGGCGAAATTAACTCATGAAAATATGACCCATCAACTCATCCATATTAGGTTGATTTGGGCTAAATGTGTTGCTCAAACTTTCCCAAACGAGAATTTGTAAAATATTTTAGGAAAAAAAAAAAACACTTTAATTTTAATCTATATGTAAGATATATCAATAAAAGAAAAAAAGTATTAGCTTGTTCAAATACATGCACAAATTAAAATTCGTGAAAGTTGGACGGGTTGAGCTATGATCCCTTATTTTGTTCATAACTTTAATTCTTGCCCTTAAAATGTGGTGGTATACGCTTTAACAACTGAGCTTATGCCTTGTGGACATAAATTCTTAAGTCATGCAAGGCATAACTTATGAGATATTATGATGCAAAAATATAAAATATTTTCCTCGTGAAAAAAGCTATTCACCTTGAGGGGTAAAAATTAAAGAACACCACAAATTAGGGACAAATTGCAAATGACCCGCTATCTATCATTATTCATTTTTTCATGCGGATTGTCCTTCTTTTGGTGTGGTCTTTAATTTTTGTCCTTCAAATTGCTGGTGTTTTATTTTTCCCCTCAACTTCGAACCCAGAACCTCGGGTGTTTTAGGCGAAAGCCAAAAATTAAAGACCAGCAATTTGAGGACCAAAAATTAAAAACTATCCCCAACGAAGGCCAATCGTGCAAATTTCCCAATCCGTAATAAGCCCAAGAACACTTTGTAGCTTTAGGGCTTGGATTTTGGGCTATTTTAATCCAGCCCGTTAGTTGGGTGAGTGGACTGCTATTTTCGAGCCCATTAAAAACAGTTCGTTTTCATCTCTGTCCAACGACTAATTTAGCAAATGTCTCTTTTCTAGGCTTCCATTTACATTTTAGTCTCAATTTTTAAAATTGTGCAAATATAATCTTTGGGACAGTTTTTTTTTTTTTCCTTCCTTACCATGCTGTGTTCTTTTTTTTTCTGCTGCGGTGTAATGTTCATCTTTCTGTGATTGGAAAATGGAAGATTTGGTGCCTTTTTACGACTTTTTCTTAGAGTTTAAAGCCAAGCTCATGAGTTTTCTTTTTTGTCAAGTTGGTGGATTGGAGTTTGACCAATTATTTCGCTCTTAATCTTATTCTAAGAATATTATGTGCGGATCAATGACATGCACATTTATTAATTTAATCAAATTCTAGTCCGCCCAAATTCAATTCAGTCCGCCAATTTGCCATCCCCTAGGAACAATAACTAATTTGCTCAGCTGGAATTCATGCTGACTAACTAACAGAAAGCAATAAAAGCTAGCTGCATAAAAGGAAAAATACCAGAAAACTTTATTTGTTTTTCATACCCATTCACACAATTATAATATGGTATGAGTGTATCAACCTGGCAAGTACCCACCCGCAGCTTTGAGTAATGCATGGTATGTATAATGTATAAATGTTATATATGCGCTGAGCAATAAGGGAAACAATTTTAGTATGCAATAATAAACCAATAAGTTCGCGCACATAATTATTTGGAGAATAATATTATTGCTCTTCTTTATTTACTATCCCTCCGTTTACTTCTGGTCACGTTTAGCTTTTCAATAGTCAACAACTTGACTAATCTTTGGAGCTAAATTAAAATTTAGATGGTAAAATACATCTTAAAACGTTGATCAAAATTCATGTTTTTTGACTCTAAAAAAATGAAACGTGACAAGTAAAATTGAACGAGGAGGGAGTACTATTTCTAAGACTGAGTCAATAGAATGATCTAAAAAGGTCGCATACCCCATTTCACAATTGTTAACGATTCCAAATACAGTATTTATGTTCATTTGCGATTATTTATAATTGAAGTACACAACGTATACCAATTTAAAACTTATTTAACTGTATAGAAAATTTTTGCCTCTCAAAATTGCAAAGGCTTATATTTAAAATATCATCATATTTATAGTCATATCAAGCAGAATCGAGTTTGTATTAATTATTTTGCCCTCTGATAATTAATAATGCCAGGGACAGACAAATTAAAACTCTTAAATATATTAATGATAGAATTAACAAGAATGTCTAAACCATCATAGAAAATAATAATATAGAGGTGCATACCATGACATGTTCAAAACCATTAATACGGAGGGTAGTAATGGTTTGTAAAAAAATATTTATTTCTTGCTTAAATTATGTGTCTAATCAAACACCACTTTATAAAATAAAAGAAATGTGATACTGTTTGTTCTAAAGAATTTACATATCATTTCATGTCGATGAAAACATCATACCTAGAAAGAAGATCAGACGTATTATCACCAGGATTATGTACGAGGACCCTCCATCCATAACAATGATAGGAACTGTTTTAATCTCTTTGGTGGGCTTACTCCATGCAAACAAAGATTAATTGGATTAGTGGATTTTCGACATCGATTATCTAAACACCAAAAAGAAAAGAAAATAAAGAAGACCACTTGGAAGAAAAACAAAATTAAAAATGATCAACCAACTGGTGAAAAGTCAAGTTCTTTTTAAGAGACATGAATTTGCTTCTTGCATTTTAATTTCAAGCTAGGGTCCGATTCCTGACTTATCTCCATGTACCCCTCAATTAGAGTTGTCAAATAGACGTGTCGGAATGAATTTGGACGAATTAAACGCGTTGAATTAATAAATGAACGTTGTATAAATCCATCCAAATATTATTTAGACTAAAATTAGTTGGACCAAAATGAGCTAAACAATAAGTTAATGTCATTGTATCTCATACAATGCCTCTCATTTTATTTTCCCTTCTTATAGATTCCCTCTTCTCTTCTTATATATATATATATATATATATATATATATATATATATATATATATAATTGGTTTTAATTTGTTGGAAAATTTGTATATCTCTATCTAATACTTGTATATATATATTTATACCTCATCATTAATACCTTCTCTTCATCGTTCTCCTTTTGTCCCCTCTCTTTCATCTTGTTATAATACTTCACAGGAGACGTTCAACATGGTGCTAGCAACCCCCTCTGAAAAAATACAAGAAAATATTAAGCTTCCAATAATTGACCTCTCATTAGAGAAATCACAAGTATTAAAACTCATAGTCAAAGCCTCTGAAGAATTTGGTTTTTTCAAAGTTATTAACCATGGTGTCCCTGAATTTGTTATTAAAAGAATGGAAGATGAAAGTTATAGTTTTTTTTCCAAACCTTTTTCCCAAAAAAATTGTGCTGGTCCAGCAAATCCTTATGGCTATGGCTGCAAGAACATAGGGTTCAATGGAGATAATGGAGAAGTTGAATATTTGATACTTCATGCCAACCTTTTGTCTATCTCTCAAATATCGAAAACGGTTTCAAGCGATCCAATCTTGTTCAGGTATCTTCCAACTGGCTAAACTTATTACTCCTGTTGTAAGTTAAATTCATTATCAGTATAAGAAATTTTCTACTATATGATCATTCAAAAGGACACCTATGGATAAGTCTCCTTAAACCGTGAGATACATAATCTTGAAAATAAGACATGTTACCTGCTACAACAGATAAAGATAACTTATGGTATAGAATTTCTTATTGGTGATGTATGAACTTAAACTCAAAATGTGAGACTTTTTTTGCTTTGTAGTCAATTCCAAAATGAATAATGGGTTTTCATATTGAAAACTCTTTAACTTTAAAATTTTCATTTTAGCTTCAATAACATGTTCTTTAAGAGTAAATTTAATATGTGTCAATTTTTTTTCTCTCTTTTTTAAATTTTGTGTGCAATCAAATAGCATCATATAAAAAAACACGGAGATAGGGAGAAAAATCTTATGCATGTGAGTTGGAGACAGATAGATGCTTAGCAAAGATATTATGGAGTATATGTAAGCAATACTCCTATATGGTTTAGGTGGATCATGTATATCAGACTTCTATTGTAGATTTGAAAACTAAAGCATAAGCTTTATTTGCAATTTATGCTTTCGTATTTTTCAAGTTTACATGAACCTTAATATCAAAAGTTTTGGGATGGATAATTGGGATGCTAAACATCTAGGATTCTCACTAGCTAGACGGATGACTTTTCATTATGAAGCTGGTTGCTGATGGTCTGTTGAATTCTATAAATTCTAATTATGTTAGATTTCTTAGTAGGTTTAATAAACTCATCGTCCTTAATGTAAATAAGTTTGGAAAACCTGTTGTCCTTGTAAGTTTAAGACAACTTAGAATTTATATAAAGGAATTGTAGTCGGAGATCTTTGTATTATTCTTCTCAATTATATTGGAAAATTTCCTCTGTTTTTGAAGTAAGGATGTAGACTTGACCGAACCTCGTTAAATTCTTGTATTATTTCTTCTTCATTATTTGCTTTGTATATTAGTTAATCTACGATCTTCCACAATAGAAATAAATTATTGCTATTGGTGCAGTTTAAGGGAATTATTAGGAAGTGGTAGATCATTGATTAGTTTTATCATTTATGCTATTTGTCAATTTAGTGCAATTTATTCTCTTTTAAGTTAAGATCGATAAAAGCAAATTCATGTAAGCAAAGTTGTTTGGCATTGAAACTCGTGCCTCGTGGTAGTAGTCGCTTGTTGGAATATAAGGTTCTTCACAAAGAGGTAGTATCATACTTAATAGGATTTACTCGCAATCAATTTTTGGAATTGGACTTACTCGATATTTCATTTTAAATAATAAGTATGACCTTAATTGGTCGTAGGATTTACATATAACTTCGTTATCATGATTAAGTAATACGTGTACGAAAAATACATTATATATATTACTAATTTTAGTTTGGGATACAAAGTACATATGTCAATTCTTGGGTTAAAGGTATCATACGGACCTATTGCAATTGTATATATAGTTGTTCCAGCTGTATGAACGTTGAACCTGACTGCCATGTTTGATCTTTTTAAGGGAATCCTACTAGGTACACATCATCTTCAATTTCAAAACATCATGCAAATCCTGTCTTCCATCCCTTCTTTCTCTGGGCTAGCTGGCTTCCAGTACTGTTATTGCTTTAAATGTGTATCCGTTAGGGAAATATACAAGTCTAACTTCTACTTTTGTTTTCATAATCGTCCTTGCTTCAACATTACAAGTCATGCATGCTGGAAAATCGATCATACTTTGTCCGTTTTAATTTATGTGATATGGTTTGACTAGACACGTAATTTTAAAAAAGAGATAAAAATTTTTAGAGCTTATAATGTTAAACATGTCATAATATTTGTGTGACTATAGAAGTTAAAAAAAAAAATTAATTACAATCATTTTCGAATTTAGAAAGTTATCCTTCTACGACAACCGGAATTTTTCCTTTTGGGTCGAGCTCATTGCACTGGGCTTGCCTAGTGTGGGTTATCTATCTTGTGTGGGTTGCGAGCTATTGCACAGGAACTGGGTTTACCCTTTGCGCACCCGAAAAGTAGCGACTTGGGTTCCCATGTCATTTAAAAAAAAAAAGATGTTATATAAATTGAAAAGAATAATAGCATTAGAAGAAAACGAGGCATGATGAGGGGTATAGTAGGAACGGATGGGTTTACGCTTCCTAAACTATCAGTAAAGTGGACGAAAATCATAGAAAATTATGGTTTAAATCCTAGTAGAGATTAAAAAAAAAAGTAATTTCTTTTAATAATTTGTCTAAGCCTTAGTGAGCAAAGTTATGTGATACATGTGTTGAAGGGAAGAAACAAACACCGATAAAGGAATTGAGGTAAGTGAAAGCTCACTAAATACCACCCATATAAAAAAACTTTGGCCATTACGAGATGAGAGTTAAAATGGCATTATGTTCTTGAGTAATGAGGTAATAAATAAGGTAATTCATCCGTCCCAAAAAGACTGTCTTAGTTTGACTTGATACGGAATTTAAGAAACAAATGAAGATTTTTGAAATGTGTGGTTCAAAACAAGTATTAGATATTTGTGTGACTATAAATCATCTCATAAAGCTAAATTGTTTTTTAAATATAGAAAGTGACATTCTTTTTTTGACAGATTAAAAAGGAAAGTAAGACAATCTTTTTGGGATGGAGGGAGTAGAAAATTAACTATAGGTAAGAAATGCAAAAATTAATAGGTAAGGAATACCTTAATCAGTTCAAGCCCTTTGAACTTTGGATTACTTGAGTTATAAACGATCAAGAAGCATATAGACAAGTTACTCAAAACTATTTGCGGTAATGTTGATTAAAATGTTCTCTGAAATCTTAAAATTTATTAATACTATGCGGAGATGGGGCTTCTAGCATATGGGAGTTGGGGCGCAATGGACAGTTGTGCCTGTGATAGCTGGTACAGTAAAAATATGTACAAATAGAAAAAACATTTTTAAATATGATTGACAAGTCAAACGACTCACTGTACCATCGACAAATTAAAGTCCAATCACATCACTGAATAATATTAACAAACTTTGGAGTACAATTAAAGTCCAATCACATCACTGAATAATATTAACAAACTTTGGAGTAGCATGTAGATAGATTTTAGAAGCATGAAAGTAGAAACCTGCCACAAATGGTGAAAACCAACGGTCTCTTTTTATACTGAATCAAAAAAGAATTGAAGTGCCGCAGGCAATTTATGTGATATACATTTTTCCTCGGCCCCAATTTATGCAATGTACATTTTCACAAATCAACGATCGTCTAATATTTCCTGGTCCCTAATTTATGTGATATACGTTTTCTTTTACTTAATTCTTGTCTTTTTATTTGTTGATGATAGTATCAGCTAGCTTACATGCAACTAAACTATTGTACCTTGTGGTGTCAAATAGGTGGGTAGGGTTGAATATGAACGAGTCAAAATGAACTGAATTATACCAAATTAAAATGAATTGCGTTAATAATTGGCCTAAAAGTTAGTTGGGCTTAAATAAACAAAATAATGGATCATAGCCTAACCCGCTCAACTCTTATCAAATTATAATTTCATTGTTTGTTTCCATATTATTTGTTAAGTATCTAATAATTTTTTTTTATGGCTCTAGCTATATGATATATCTCAAAAAAAAAAAAAAAAAAAAACTTTTATGAAGTTTCTCATATGATAATCTGACTACATATCAGTTCAAGTTTTAGATGGGCTAAGTAAACAAATGGGCAGGTCATTTATCCATTCAAAGTTGGGCGTATCATATGTTCATAGATTAATTTTACCAACCTATGTGTATGCTATTTCTCACATTTACAATGTGCAATAATTCCGTTTACCAAGATTTAAACACGAAAACAGAGCTAGAGTTCTAATTACGATTTGGCAGAACAAGAACTAGGAACTAGTCAAGTCGCTAATGTACTAGTTACCATGCATGAGACATCTAAAAAAAAATATGACATATCTATTGGGACAGGAGTGCAGTGAATGAATATGTAGATTCAATGAGGGAATTGGCATGTGAGATATTAGAGCTGATGGCACAAGGATTGCAGGTCCTAGACACCTCAATCTTCAGCAACCTTATCATGGACCTTAATTCTGACTCTCTCTTAAGGCTCAATCACTATCCTCCATTTAATTGGACCCCACCACAACTCCATCATCAAAGGGACATGTCAGCTATGTGTAGAATTGGGTTTGGAGAGCATACTGACCCTCAGATCTTGACTATCTTAAGATCCAACGATGTAGCTGGCCTTCAAATTTCACCTCAACAAGGATTATGGGTCCCTGTCTCCCCTCAACCTTGTGCTGCTTTGTCTGTCTTTGTGGGTGACACTTTACAGGTCAGAAAATTCTTCCTTGTTTCAATTACTCCAATTAGATTTCAACTCAATCGAAATTTTATTAAGGGGTGGTTTGATTCGTTCACTAAGTTATTTTGGAATTATAATTTTGTGATTATAATTTTTGGACTATCTTACCAGAGATGTGGGATAAAATATCACCAAGATTGATGGGATAAGGTAGATATTCAGAATTAAGTTTGTGATAAAAATTTATATTTTATTTGATTGAAGGTAAAAATTTAATCCCAAAGTTAATCATAGATATCCATCCTTATTCCATGAACCAAACGAACCCTTAGTTCCTCTAGTTCAACTTATGTGAGAGTATATGATCAAGTATGAAGTTCAAAAAAAAAAAAAAGATTTTTATTACTCGTGTTATTAAATGTGTATTACATTTTTGTAATTACAAAATCACATCATGTGATTTTTTTTAAAAAAAGGGGTCAACAAAAGTGTCACATAAAATGAAATAGAAAAAATACTATACCCATCATGGTTTATTAAGAGTGATCACTTTATTAAAAATTTAAGCTACTAAGAAAAAAACCTTTATATGCTACTCCCCCGGATAAAAAAAAGTGTCCACTTAGATATTTGCACATCCCTTAACAAAACACTAAATCTTAGAAAAAAATAGGTAAGTTGACTAAACTGCCTCAAATAAATAGTTATTGGAATTTGATCACATAACACTTGATAGGGGCAAATTTGAAAAAATGAGTTTAATTCTTTCTTGATTTGATAAGTGGACACTCATTTCGACCCAAGAAAACACTCTTTTTGATTTGGAGGGAGTAGTACGTAGTGCGTTGGACCTCCAACTATTGATAGGCACCCACTCCAAAGTTAGTGAGTCGTGTAATAGGTGGTCAGTTCATGCTATTTGAAGGATATTTTGGCCGGTCTATAAATTCCAAAGTTATTTTTAAATTCACGTTGAATTAAACTTTACTTCATGAATTGAGACAGTCATAGTCATGCATGGTAATCAGTAACCCCACCCCTCATGGTCCGAAGTAAAAATAAGATACGGACTGAGAACTGAAGAATCTAGTTTGAATAGACCCAAAGGGATAGCTACTTGTGCTATATGGGGCAGTACTGAAACTGAAGTGACAGACTGCAATTCAGTTTTGATGCAAAGTAAAGCCAGTGGTTATTTCAATCTCTGGCCATGCTAAAAGATTCGAGTTGATAATAATTGATCAGTTTCAATTTTAGGAGGGTCCCTATCCAATGACTTCTCAATTTCTCATCCAGTTAATCTATCTCACTGCCCAGCTTTAAATATTGTTCGTCTTGGAAACTGACTTCAATTTTGAATATGATGAAAAAGAGTCATCCAGCTTTATAGTTGTGGGCAACTACTATTATGTTATCTTGTAGATATGGCCTTATATACTTAGCCACTAACTTCTACTCCCCCCCCCCCAATGATGTGGCACAACCTGAATTTCGAGAGTCAGACGCGATCTTGCCATACGCCTTTTAAGTATTTTAAATTATCGATTATTGTGACTTATATATTTTTTACCTAGTTTTTAAGTATATAAATTTTATTTTAAAAAACATAAAGATTTCATGTCTGAATTCATGGTCAAACATGCCATAGAAATTGGAATAGAGGAATTATATTAGTACTTAGAGGTGGAGCGGGGCAGAAGGGGTTTATCTCAATTTCTTGTTGGATATTTATACTATATAGTACAACCTCTGTCCCAATTTATATGACACTTTTCAATTCCCGAGATTCAAACTATATCAACTTTGACCAACATTTTAAGATGTATTTTTTCACCAAATTGATATGAGAAAAGTTGCAACTAATAGTACTTTTCATGTAGTTTTTATATACATAAATTTTGATGTTAAAATATTGAGTTAATCAATCCAATTTAGTTTAAAAGTTTAGTCAAATTGACTCTCGAAAAACAAAAAGTGCCACATAAATTGAGTTAGAGGGAGTATATAAGATCAAAATTATTTATAGCTAGGATCTTTCTAACCTACTATATGAATGTAGCAGGATAGCATCATCCCCATTTTTGATTTCCTTAAATGTCCTTGTCCCTATTATTTGAAATGACTTCTTCGCTACTATATTTCCTTTTCAAACCTTCTTTGATATGCTTTACTTGAACCGAGGATCTACCGGAAACAATCTCTCTATCTTAAAAAGGTAAGAGTCATGTCTGTGCACTCACCACCCACCCCAGACCCCATGCACTTAGGGGTCGTTTGGTTTAAGGTATAAGCTGGGTTATCCCAACACTAATTTTTATACCATGTTTGGTATAAGGTATAAATTAGTGCTGGGATAAATTTATACCTTGTACCAAACATGATATAAAAATTAGTGCTGCAATAACCCAGCTTATACCTTCTTAACCCACTTATACTGGGATTATTTTATACCATCTTTTAGATGGTATAAAATAATCCCAATAGATGGGATAAATTAGTCCCGGAATTATAATCCCGGGACTAATGAGTCCTTAAACCAAACGACCCCTTATGGAATTAAAGTGGTATGTTATTGTTGTTGTAACACAATGTTGCGTCCTTATATTAGAGCAATGTATTATTGCAATGTCAATAGGCAAAAGGGACATGAATGAATAGATTAATTCCCCAAAATATTCAAAGAGCAATTACCTAATAATATTATTGATCCCTATGGGCATATTACATATGCATGCAGGCTTTGACAAATGGAAGGTTTAAGAGTGTGAGACATAGGGCCATGGTGAATTCGTGCAAAACTAGGATGTCAATGGTCTATTTTGGTGCCCCATCACCCAATGCCAGAATATGTTGTCCCTCAGAATTGGTCAGTACGACACCACACAAACCTTATCATCTCTACAGGCCTTTCACTTGGGCTGAATACAAGAAAGCTACTTATTCTAGGAGACTTGGGGACACTCGTCTTCAATTTTTCAGACTACATTCAGAAAATGATGAAACAATAAGCGAATGATATCTTACAGTCTTACTTTTATTGCAAAGAATATTATGATGGCTAGAATGGGTTCTATATTAATTATAATCCCCAAAGGGAGATTTTGCACACTCCCGCATTCCCTCTCTCTTTGATTTTTTGGCCTATACTAGGATTTACTAGGGAAATTGTTAAAGAAAAAGTGTGTTTTTTTTCACCCATTGCAACTTCAAGGTTGATACAACTTTCTTTTGGAAACTTTAGGTGTGTCGTTTGGTAGGGAGGAAAATGTTCACAAAGTTTTCTTTTGAATTAGTTTGTAATATTAAGAGTTATTAAATGGAACAGACACAACTGTTCGTGAAAAGACATGACTATCCTGAAAAGTTATCTCTCAATTTCTATAAATATAATGACACTCACAAGAAAAATCTGCAGTATACTAGGCCTTTGTTAAATCATGAAGGGAATTACTTGTATCCCCTAAAGAATATACGGACAATATCTCTTTAAGGGCAGCGGTATCACGTCAAAGCCTTTCTTCTTCAATTTCGATTTCCTATTTTTGTGACATTTTCAATATTTGATTGGTCAAAATATTTTGGACACAACAATAGCGCAAAGAAAACAAGTTTCATAAGTGACATTCCATGCTAATTGTTTTCCCGCCATCCCGCAACATCCAACACTTTCCCCTCCCCAGCCCATACTCTCATAGTGTTTGCCTAAATTACTTATGAATGTTTTGAAATAATATTTGTGTTTACTTACCAAATATCAAAAAATAAGTAAGAAAATCACTTATTTTCTAGAGAAATATTTTCTTTCATATCAAACACACAAAATGTTTTGACGAAAAATAGTTTCATGGTAGGAAAAAGAAAGCAAATGCATTAGGACGTACAATTGCACGTTTGGATTATATTTATGGTAACCTTATTCCCCTACATAATATCCTTGTATAATTATTCCTGACACAATAATGTATACATTATTATTCACTGTATACAATCCATTTCTAATTATTAATTTTTCCACGAAAATATAACAATTTCTCCGTTATAGTAGTATAACTAGCATGTTTATCTTTAATAAAATCCTTTAGATAGATGTCATGTCATGTCATGTCTGGATTTTCCAATAGCATGTTTGAGGTCAAGTATCAAGCAATTGTCCATATCTCGACTTTAATCGAGCTTGCTTCCATATAAATGTATATCACATTCATTGTATTATCATATTTGGGCCAGTGGTCCATTGAAAACCTAATAACCTATCATTTTCCTTGCTATCGTTCTCTTCCCCATTTTAATGCAGAAAGCATAATAAACTAAAGATTTGTCGAGATATTCAAAACATCAATATCATTAAAATTCTATTCAAATTACATATCTGCATCGGCCAGCTTCAATTTCATTTTCATTTTCATTTAAATGCTACAAATTAAGGTACATGAATAATAGTGAACTGTATCTGTCACAGTACTATATATAGTTAGCCAAGACCTTTTCGTTATAATATAACCAAGGTCCATGGGCTGCAAAAAAGACACATTGATTAGGTTTGTGAACAGAGTTTTGAAAATAGGACAGGCTATCTAAATGTACTGAGTTTTGAAAATATGACAGGCTATCTAAATGTACTAAGGGGTCCTTTGGTTGAAAATGTAAAATATAATCTCAAGATAAAATCATGCGCAAAATAATACTGATCCATATGAAACGTTTGGTTGGTTGTATAAAAATAATAATTCCTGCATTATCTTATGCAGTATTTGCTTGGCTGTATTAATTAAATAGTACGTGTATATATTAAGTTACATGGGATATTATTTCATGCAAGATAGAAAGTGAAATTAAACAAGAAAATTTTACTATGCTCAAATCGTAGAATATTAAGGTGATTTACGAGAATGGCCTCGAAGGTGAATGATCTTGAACTTTTGACCTCGCTTGCCCCATGGCCAAAGTTTCAAGATTAAGAAGTTTTCTCTTTTGAACTTGAAAATTTGCCCATGGGGAGATCACCTATTTTCAAAGTCATCCGATGTAATTTCCCGGAAATTTGGGGGTTGGACAGGCCACTTTTGCCATCTCTTCCAATTCTGAGAGAGTGCAAGAGAAAGGACCAAGCGTACAGTACAAGGTTTGACAACTGGAGAAAAAGTTTGATCATAATCAATTCCAGGTTGTTGGGAGAAACCTTGGGCGACTAAACGAGCCTTGTAGCGCTCAATCTGTCCATCAGCTTTTCTTTTAATCTTGAATACCCATTTATTACCAATCAAATTGTGATGAGGAGAAGGAGGAACTAATGTCCAAGTCTTATTCAAAATGAGAGCGTTATATTCGGCGCTCATGGCATCTCTCCAAGATGGATCTTTTACAGCTAAAGAGTAACAAGAAGGCTCACATGGAATAGGGGAGGACACTGCTAGTAAGGAAGGTAAGACTTTTGGCTTCAAAGAACCCGTCATAGAGCGAGTTGTCATCCCATGAATTTTAGAGTGTTGAGCAGCAACCACTCGAGAAGAAGAGGTTGATTGGGACGAGTGAGCAGAATTACTAGAGGGAGATGAGTTTAGGGAATTACTTGTGGGAGATGAATTATGAGAATTATTAGTTGTAGAAGAATTTGGACAATTATTAGCGGTAGAACTATTTGGAGAATTAGGAGTATTATTAGAGGCAGAAGAGTTAGGAGAATTATTAGGTGGAGAAGAATTAGGAGAGTTATTAGATGGAGAAGAATTAGGAGAATTATGTAAATCAGGAAGTCTGTTGGCATGAGAATTGGTTGATATTAAAGGAAAAGTAGAATTTGAGTTGGGAAGGGACTTTATATTGGAAGGTGGCGTATGAATCCCATAATTTGAGGGGAGAAATACATAGGTAGGTGAAGGAGAAATATTAGGAGATGACGTAGGAAAAGTTGAGTTGTTGAAAAAATCAAAGTTGGCAGGAAATGTAGCAGAACTAGATTCAGGAAACATAGCGGGATAAGGAAACATATCTTCTACAAATTTTACATGCCTAGAAATTAGAACTTTATTAGTTGAGGGATCAAGGCATCTATATCCCTTGTGATCTGGTGAAATCCCCAAAAATAAGCAAGAAGTGGAACGAGGATTGAGTTTCTGGACATGACCATAGGCAGTATGTGGATAACAAAGACACCCAAATATTTTTACAAGGGATAAATCTGGTTCTTTTTGGAATAAACATTTAAATGGTGAGGAGAACTTCAAATTTTGACATGGTAGCCTGTTAATAATATAAGTAGCATAAAGTAGAGTGTCAGGCCAAAACGACGCAGGGACATTATCTTGAAAAAGTAGGCAACGAATGACATCATTGAGGTGGCGGTGTTTGCGCTTGGCATGACCATTTTGTTAGGGAGTATATGGACAAGAAAATTGGTGAATAATACCCTTATCACGGAAAAAGGATTTAAATTGAGTATTATCGTATTCTTTACCCCCATCAGATTGGAAATATTAAATTGATGAATCAAAGACATTAGATATCATATTATAAAATTCAAGAAATTTGCTATAAGTTTCAGATTTTTGCCGCATGAGATAGGTCCAAGAGAATTTGGTATAATCATCCATAAAAAGCACATAATAACGATAACCAGAGTTGGACACAGTAGGGGAAGTCCAAACATCAGAGTGAACTAGAAAGAATGCTTTATTGGTTGTACTTGTAGAACTTGAAAATGGGAGCCTAGATTGTTTGCCCAAATGACAAACATTACACATAGAAGGATTAAAACATGAAGAACTAGAAATAATTTTATTTCGCGATAATACATCAAGCACAAGTTTTCCAGGATGCCCAAGGCGCTTGTGCCACAATGAATATTGCGAAGCGGATCCAAAGAAAGCAGTGGGGCTTGTTGACGGAATGAAGCTTGAAGAAGATGAAAACGGATAGAGAGATCCTGAGTTCCTACATTGGAGCAGTGTGTGGTTGGTCCTCGGATCCTTAACGGAAAAAGAAGAGTCAGTGAATTTAGCATAACAATTATTGTCGACACAAAGGCGATGAATAGATAATAAATTTTTCTTGAGTTGAGGAACAAGAAGAATATTTTTAAGAAGCAAAGGCTGTTTAGAAGTAGGAAGAAAAGAATGACCAACATGAGAGATAGGAAGTAGATTACCGTTACCAACCATCACTTGCGCATTACCCTGATATGGAATGGGATCAGAAAGAACATTCGGATTTCCAGTCATGTGTGAGGAAGCCCCTGTATCAGGATACCAGATTGTTGAAGGTACTTTTTCGAGGCTCATCGCTGCCAAACCTTTGGGAAAATTTTGTGGAACAAAAGAATGGTTAAAGCGATTGCGACATTCCAAAGCTGTATGATTGTAGTGAAAACAAATCTGTGACATTGTGTCATCGATTTAGTCGCATTTGGAGTCGGCGGAGGGCCAAGTATGCTTGGATCAACACGAGTAGAATTATTAAAATTTGTATGATAATTGTTGTGGCCAGATTCGCGACCACGATTCTTATTATGAAATCTCCCACGACCACGATTTTGATTAGAGCCACGACCTTGATTTTGTTGAATAAAGCGGCCAGCATCGTTAGTATTTTTGGCTGCAATAAAGAGCGCCACTGATTGCTGAGAATCATCAGATGAAATGGCTTTGATGTGTTCCTCTTCAGTAAGAAGACGAGGACGTAGAGCAAAAAATGAAGGAAATGGCCTATTTGCATTTAGTCCAGAAACAAATGTTCTGTATGACGGGGGTAAGCCTTGCAAAGTTTGAGCAACAAGGTCCTCGTCTGATATTGGTTTACCGATGGCAGATAGTGCACTTGATAGAGAATGCAACTGTTGTAAATATTCTTCCATTGAAAGAGATCCTTTCTTGAAATTCTGAAATTTATTTTTAAGATGGATCATAGAGGAAGAAACATGGTCAAGAAAAAGTTTCTCTAGCATGCTCCAAGCTTGATGAGAAGTCTCACAATTGTAATTTAGAAGTGTGTCGAGGATAGATGGCGACAACGTCGCATTGATCCAACTATGAGCAGTTGTGTCACATTGAATCCATAATGTGTATTGTGGATGAGTGAGTTCGGGGCAGGGGACAGAACCTTCCACAAGGTTCAAAAGATTTTGGCTACGCAAGAAAGGTTTGAAAACCTTTTTCCAGGTGAGATAGTTCAAGTAAGTAAGTTCAAGAGGTACAAAATTTTTGATATTAGAAATTGAGGGTGGCTGGAGGGGGAGCACCAAAGTGACGGGTGTGGTGTTTTCCGTAGAGGAAGGAGTGGCGGGTGTGGTGTTTTCTGGAGAAGTGGGTGAAGAAGATGCCATCGTAAAGAAAGAAGAGAAAAAGGATCTGTTTTGGCTCTTGATACCAAGTTGAATATATTTTGGTGTAATGACCCAACAAAGTGGGTATCTTGTATTTATAGTACAATTACAATACACAAAATGGAAATGTAATAAATACAAGGCTACATATATGGTAATACAATCAATCATAGTAAATACTAAATATTCTATGAATCTGCTAAATGATTGCAGAATATTTCCTAACAAGCACCAACCAAAGCTTTGACTATGAGATTGAGAGTTGGCGTCAATCTCACGCCTTGTCATTAGAGAACAAATTGGATTTCGTCCCAAAACCCTTTGCAACCAGCTGGCGCTTAATTCCAAATACATCGTAAGCTAAACCGGTGCTGACAATTTAATCTAGAGGCATTAGTCCCCTGGGCTCATGCATTTTTGTTCTAACTTAGTTCAAATTATGGTTAGTACTTACTCGCACCGAATATGTCCATCAAATTAAGTATAATTAAGTTAATGGCTAGAAGATTTTCAAAGCATGACAAATGAAAATTCATATGAGCCGATTGTAAATTGAAAGCCAGATACACACTGCTCTGGTTTAACGAAACCATATTATATTGATCAGAAATGAAAATAACGTTACTTAAACTAAACTCTCAAAGTAAGAACATCAACCAAATGAACAACTGAAAAGAAGATAACTGGAAAAGAAGAATGGAGGAAAGTTCCCGAGAGCTCCAACAAGAGTTGAACCAAAATTAAGAAAAGACTTGGTAGGCGTTTGGCCACGAAAACCAAATATTTTCCACTTTATTTGGTATTTGAGATGAAGTTGGAGTTGAAGATGGAGTTGTGTTTGTTTATTGTTTTTGCAAAGAATATTTGATTGTTTGAATGTATTGAAAGTGAAAAAGTGAAAAACGAGCTTTGATTGTTTTCCAAATTCCAAATACTACTTCAAGTTGTATTTGAAAATTTTATGGCCAAACACCATAAAGTGAAAAAAGTAAAAAATATTCCGGAAAAAAGTGAATAATTCTCATGGACAAACGGGCATAACATATATTCTCCTCTTGCTTACTACTCCCGTCGTCCTAATTTATGTGTGATAATTTTTTGTTTCCCGAGAATTAATTTGATTGATCTTGAAGTTAAATAATTTGATTAGATCAACTCAATATTTTAAAATTAAAATTTATACGAAAAATACTATTCTCTCAATCCCAAAAAATTGTCTTAGTTTGACTTGGTGCAAAATTTAAGAAATAAAGAAAGACTTTCGAATGTGTGGTCCAAAACAAGTCTTAGATATTTGTGTGGTTGTAAATCATCTCATAAAGTTAAATTGTTTCTAAATATAGAAATGTGCCAACTTTTGGGACAAACTAATAAGAAAAATGAGACAATCTTTTTGGGACAGAGGATGTATAAGTTATAATTCTTCTCATATCAATATAATGAAAATACTTTTTAAAATATTGGTCAAAGCTCACATAATTTGAATCTCAAGAAACAAAAAATGTCACACGTGTCCTTAACCTGAATTTCATACAGACTGGTCTTTAATTTTTTCCCCTCAAATCGCTGGTCTTTTTACCCATGCTTTTCATTTAATGAAAATTTATGGGCCAAAGTACCCTTATTCGCTAGTCTACAACACCAGAGATTCAGGGCTCGATCCCCAGCAGAGTCGAAAAAATTTGCAAGGCATAGAACTATGCCTTGTCGGACAAAGTTACATAGAAACTATGCCTTGTCCGGCATAATTCTGTAGAAATTAAGTTATCCGGCATAAGTTGTGTAGTAACTAATTCGCTCGGCATAAGTTTATAGAAACTTTGCCTTGTCTTGCATAAGTTCTGCCTTGTCCGACAAAAGTTTTGTAGAAATGAAGTTATGCAGGATAACTTAATTTCTACAGAACTATGCCGGACAAGGCATGGTTTCTATATAACTTTTCCCGACAAGGAATAGTTTCTATGAAACTTTGCCTTGTGAAATTATGTTATAGATCTGATTTTTTTTTTGATGTCAGAGATATTTTGGCCACTTTTTTATTACTTAAATTGCCGAAGGATAAAAATTAAAGACCAGCAATTTGAGGGATCAAAAATAAAGACCACTCCAAGGTGGGACATTCGTGCGAATTGCCATCCTCAATTTAACTCCTGTTCCAAGTACCTTTTCAGCATCTAGCCCAATTGAATGTTAAAAAATGGGCTTGTTCACAACATCTGGAATCCAATCCACAAGCCACTAGAGTGTATATATATATGTACTAGCCATATATGCCGTATCTTTATTCACTTTAATTTGTCAGTGTTTAAGGTTTATATTTTATAAATAACCTTTAAAAATTTATCATAGTCATGACAATGAAAGTTGTTCATCAATGTGAAAAAGAAAATTAGTAAGAAGGTGAGGGAAAATTAATATTTTGATTCTAGATTTTTTTCTTTTAAATTGTTTAATATCTTATATGTATACCGACAATTTGATATCCATTTCAATCAATTAACTGTTCAGATCCAAACATAAGAACCATTGTTGTATATATTGGATTTTTTAAAAGCAAAACTAATAAATATTTTTATTAAATTAATTATAAAATATGAGGAAATAAATGTGTCGGAGAATTAAAATTGAAGTGCATACGTCTATGGAATAAATATTAAGTACTGTGACACATTAGAAATGAAAATATAAAGTGATACATTTTATAAATGTAAAGAAACAATAATTAGAGAATGCAAAGGAGAGTAAAAGTGCACGGAGGAAATAAATGTGTCAGAGAATTAAATTTGAAGTGCATACGTCTATACATGAGAAGGGAATAAATATTAAGTACTATAACATATATCTACGTGGGATATAAAAATAGTTGGATAAAGTGTACAAGTTATATAGCTTATGGTATAAGTATTCATTGCATGTACAATTTGTGAAGCTCATGGTACAAGCTGGAGGAGCGGTGTTCATCCCTCCTCCACGCTTATATATAATAGAAACTATGACATATATTCACGTGAGATTTATTAATTCTTAAAGAATGTGGAAAGTCAAAGTCAAAAGTGAACAAGTAAAAGTGCACGGAGGAAATAAATGTGTCGGAGAATTAAATTTGAAGTGCATACGTCTATACATGAAGAGGGAATAAATATTAAGTACTATGACATATGTCTACGTGGGGTATAAAAATATTTGGATAAAGTGTACAAGTTATATAGCTTATGGTACAAGTATTCATTGCGTGTACAATTTGTGAAGCTCACGGTACAAGTTGACGAAGCTGTGTTCGTCTCTCTACGTTAACATATGAAGAGAAAGGAATTTTCGTCTTATTTTACTCTTCACATTAATTACTTATTTTCAAATTATTTTCTAAGGCTATTGAGATTATACACCAATAAATATGGACAGTATGATAAAATATATACTTCATTTATTAATTCTTAAAGAACGTGATAAGAGGGAGTGATTTTTATCCCCGTTTTCCTTCTTTCTTAATACTTTAAACGTGAAAAGAGGATGAACAATCGAAGCAAATTTGTACCAAAAGTTATATAAATTGCACACTTTAACAAACTACTTTTTTATCCCACTTAGACATTTGTTATAGTCTCTCTCCAATAGACTATTTTCAAGAACATTTATTACAAAGGGTTAATTTTATTTTGGTTTTATAAATGAACAAGTAATTTGGACACACACATATTATATTTTTCAAGAACGTGAAAAGTCAACAGTGAACAAGTAAAAGTGCATGGAGAAAATAAATGTATCGGAGAATTAAAATTGAAGTGCATGCGTCTATCGAATAAATATTAAGTACTATGACATATTAGAAATGTCCACGTAGGATTAAAAAATAGTTGGGTAAAGTGTACAAGTTATATAACTTATGGTACAAGCATTCATTGCGTGTACAATTTGTGAAGCTCTTGGTACAAGTTTAGGTAGCTGTGTTCGTACATCGGAAGAAAATAAATATTCAGCAAAAACGTGAAAAGTCAAAAGTGAACAAGTAAAAGTGTACGGAGGAAATAATTATGTGTCGGAGAATTAAAATAGAAATGCACACGTGTATACATTAGAAGAGAATAAGTATTCAGTACTATGACATATATTCACGTGGGATTTATAAATTCTCAAAGAATGTGAAAAGTCGAAAGTGAACAAATTAAAGTGCACGGAGGAAATAAATTTGTGTAGGAGAATTAAAATTGAACTGCGCATGTCTATATATGAGAAGAGAATAAATATTCAGCTAGAACCCGAAAAGTCAAAAGTGAACAAGTAAAAGTGTACGGAGGAAATAAATATGTCGGAGAATTAAATTTGAAGTGCATACGTCTATACATAAGAAGGAAATAAATATTAAATACTATGACACATGTCTACGTGGGATATCAAAATAGTTGGATAAAGTGTATAAGTTATATAGCTTATGGTACAAGAATGGGTACAATTCATGCAGCTTTTGGTACAAGCGGGGGGAGCCGTGTTCGTCCCTCCACCGCGCTTAGTATATATAGAAATTTATCAATCAAATGAAAAAAAAAAGAGAATAATAATCATTATAATTAAAATTTTACCTTACATTAAATTTTTTGATCCATCTCATAAAAATTAGATTTTGTTGTTTGGTGTGTTTATCTATTTTAAATCATTGAAATCGTTGATAATAATAATTAAGACAAAAAAACGTGTCTTTTTTACTATTTTCCCCACACAAAGTTTGTGAATAAGTGATTGTGTGATAATGAGCAAGGAATATCCGTCTTCCTGCTAAACGGGATAGATCAAACTCATAATTCATTAGATGTGCGCGCGCAGAGCTATAAATATCATTAGTTTCTTTGTTCGTGTTTAACAAATATTTTCCCTCAGGTGATATATAATGATCTCCTGCCATGTAGCATACACTGAACAATTAATGAAGAAAAGATATCAAGAAGCTTTGCTCTTCAATATAGCCATGAATAAGATTTAAAATATTTGAAATAATATTTGAATTATTTCAAAAAGTGTTGTTTATCGAATTCTTGTTTATTGAAAATTATGGTCTCAAATGGTGCATCCCTAATGTGATATATCAAGCTTCACATGGAATTGGACTCTGTAATTACTGTGGACATGCTTACGAACAAAGACACAAGGAATAGCTTAAACGAATTATTCAAGATTCTATTCAAGCTATTGGAAACTCAAAAGTTGAAATATCACACTACCATCGAGAAGCTAATGGTACGGCAGAATTTTTGCTACACAAGCATCATCAAGTGGGCATAATACCTTCTATTCCTCTTATCAACAACTGCCTAGAGAAGTGAAGGGTATATGCCAAGTAGACAAATGCCAACTTCCAAGTATAAGAAGGAGATATGACAAGTCCAACTTCTTTTTTAGTTAGTTGCACAAATTTTGTATAGTTCATGGAAGATATATAGTTTTCCATCATATGTTTAGAGAATTATAAGCTACAATCCATATGCTTGATTTTATGGATCGAGGTAAAGGTCCATGCCCCCCTCTTAGATTGCAATTAAATTTTGTGCAATGGGCATGAGGGGTCAAGCCAAACCCAAAACACCTACGCATAACGCAATGCCTATGGTGATGGGAACTTCATACAAAAAAATGAAAGAAAAAAAATTGACCCTTTTTTTTTTTTTTTTTTGTTTTAAACTGACCATTTATTTCATTGTCAGACTTGAACATCGAATCTGAAGTTCTAAAAATACGTTTTCTTCAAGTGTTTTCAAGTTTTCACTCAAAATAATTTAATTATGTTTTCGTGTCTAAACACAACTTTAACGAGGACTAGGTCTCCTCACGGCGTACATTATTTTTTAAGAAAAACACAACTTCAATTTCCAAATATCTTTTTCATCAATGAGTGCTCCATCCATGAATCAGGAAAGCAACGTAATACAAAGGCCACGTCTAGACAAAGTTGTTTTTTTAGGCCTGTTTGTCCCCAAAAAAATAGTCATGCGGAGGAAAGATTGCGGGGTATCAAATCAAAGATTGGGAAAGCCATCAAAAGAATCTGGCAAATGGTTCCATGGTACACTCTGTGGTGTGATATGGAGTCTGCACAAAAAGAAAGCACATATGTTTTGTGGTGTGATCTGGATCAATATGTCTCATGTAAATAGCTACAAGCCTACATGGATCAATAGTTGTATTTTCTCAGCTCCTTTAATTTGAATGCTAGCATTTAAACTGTCTATGAACAAGAGCTGATATCTCGACTCCCATGCTTCAATGGAATTACCGTACATCCCACCTGTATGGGAAGGTAAAAGCGCATTCGGGCTCGGTCACGAAACTGGATACTCGATATGACCACTGGGTGGGCGCAGCGGTCCTTCACTCCCACCAACTCAAGTCACATCTGCAGGTCTCTCGATCAGAGTGCTGCAGCAAAAAGGTACGTTGTGCTGCAATCTTGTCATATCACACGAACATTAGGGTTGAAAAGTCCAAGGTTGGTATATATGGTAGCTTAGCAAAGAAGGAACCGGGAGATTATTCTCATTACTTATATCTTAGCTCTTACCCTTTGTCGAAGAGGGGATTTTTCCTGAGGAACAAACACGAAAACAATTTTTTTCTATTTTTCTCTTTTAGCTATTTGAATCTTAATTTATTCCTTGTTGTTTGTTATAACTTATATCACGATCCAAGTTACTTCAGACCAGGCTCATACTAAGGGTTCTCATGATTGGATACGGCTCCCTTGTCTTCAAACTCTAGAAAAACAAATCTCTAACTAATTTTTTAATTAAACCCGATTTCGCCGGAAAACACCGCCAACATGGTTTAAACACGAAATTACCCTTAAATGGGTTCTGAAGGCAGAATACAGAGTTTACCATCTGACCTTTAGATCAAATTTATGTGACACAACTGTTAAACACGGGTAACCCTTTACACACTCATTAATATTAAGGATACATGCCATTAGATAATAGCGGCTTTGCCAGAGCAAAAAGTGGCTTGTTAAAATAGGGATCACTTCCAACAAAATCATTAATGTGTGGAGAGGAGTTTGGTGGTAAACTCCAAGTAAATCCTTAAAGAAGCCTAGCAAGTAACATGGTCGTAATTGTAGAACCCAGCTTCACACCCGGACAACCTCGTCGTCCAATACTAAATGACAGCGCACGTAACTCCAAATTAGTGAGAACTACTTCACCGCCGCCGCCGCCACCACCTGATCATAGATGGCACTCCGGATTGAACTTCAACGGATCCTCGCAAACCCTAGGGTTCCTGCCAAGTCCAAGACGACTTAGTAGTTAGTAACACTACACTCCCTTTCGGGATGAAGTGTTCGCCCATGATAGCATCACCAATGGACACATGTGGAATGTTAAACGTTGCCAACGGATGTAGTCGAAACGCCTCTTTTATGCAAGTATTCACATAATTTAATTGTGGCAAGTCCGATTCTTGAACCAATCTATTGCTCCCAACGATTGTGTCAATCTCTTCTATGGCCCTTTGCATTATCTTTGGTTGCTTCAACAGTTCTCTTATTGTCCATTCAACTGCATTTGAGGGATTATCTAGCGTAGCAAGCATCACTTCCTGTCAATATTAAAAATTATTAAGTATATAAGAGTGGTGGAGATCAAATTTTGTGGTAAAAGGAAAAGAAATATACCGTCAACATAACAACTTTTTCACAGTATCAGGCTACTCAAAGGATATCTATAGGTAAGTCTCCTTAAAGTGTGAGATTTGTAATCTTGAAAAATAAGGATTACACGCTACAACTTTTCACATTATCAGGTCACTTATAGGATATCTATAAGCAACCTCCTTAAAATGTGATATTTGTAATATTGAAAATAGGATGGATTACACGTTTTACACTATCAAGTGGCTCAAAGGATATTTATAAGTAAACCTCCTTAAAATGTTATATTCGTAATCTTGAAAATAAGACAGATTAAATGCTACAAGAAGTAAAAATGTCCTAATAATATATCTTTATATATATATATATATATATATATATATATAAACTACTTAAACTGGCGGTGTATATAACTTAAGCTCATACTAATATTGCTAACCAATAAAAATAATAACCGTATATATTTGATTTTCTTCAAAACCAAAAATATGTCAAAACATTTCTATAGCCTAGGTAAAACCAAAAAAAATCAAAGTTTATCATGCTAATATGGTTTTGGCCTATAGGGGATTGAAAGTATATATACTTACTTACAAGGATTTGCGTTTTAATCTCGTTAACACTCAACAATGGATTCCCATTAGTATCTTTAAGCATGATAGGAACCTCAAGGATGTCTTCTTGTGCAAATTTGTTTCCATCCATCCAAATCTGAATCCTCTGGTCAACTTCATGATCAGTGTATTTACTAGCTGTGGCAAAGGCATTCTTGAGAATTGCCTTAATTATGACCATCTAAATCGAAATCGCTTAACCATGGTAAGTAATCTGAGATACTAAAAGAATGGAAATATTCAAAAAGTGTGAAAAACGCATCAAGTTGCTCCTCCTCCTCCTCGATCTTTTAGAAATTCTCTCTTGCTGAAAATCATTTTCTTACTAACATTTGCACAAAAGATCTTGTTACTTCCCTCAATTTAATAACATGAGTACGGCATTTGTTAATGCATTGATTGTAAATGAATCGAAGAAGCTGGTCAGATTCTTCGTCCCTCTTAGGACGAAGCCATTGAAGAGATGTTGGTGAGAGCAGATGGGAGGCGAGTACTCGTCTCATTTTCACCCATTGATCACCAATAGGGAGAAAAGATGAGGTCAAGTAGCCATTGCTAACAAGGCTCGCGGACATGCAAATAGGCCTCGATGAGAAAATCGAGTCATCACGTCAAAGTCTTTCTTCTTCGATTCAATAATGCCTATTCTTCTAGCATCTTTTTTCTTTTTAAAATTTTGTGTCAAATCATCAAACGCTGCCACAAAAATTGGGACGGAGAGAATACTTAATTTCATACAAAATTAAAGCGGTAAGATAAGTAAATAAGAAAAAATGCAAAACCATATACTCCCTCGTTGAAAGTCCATAAAACTCACTACAAAAAAAGACGTAAATTACAGAGGTTTAATAGCGGGGGTCAGTGTAACCTCCGCTAAATTATATCAAATTGCGGGGTTTGTTCAAGCTATGCAATTTAATACCTAATTACAGAGGTCCGTTATTTTATTTTTTTTAAAAAGCGCGAAATAATAGCTACCTTTTGACAGTTGCGGGGGTCTTTTTTGTTTCCCTCATTTTTTTCTCCCAAAATGTTTGAACTCCCAAAATACTCACTCTCCTCACTCCCAAAATATTTGTACTTCTTCACTCCCAAAATCAGGCAAAAGGTTAATGTTCTCTTTCATCTTAGCATCACCAATAAGTGTATTTTTTGCTTCTTCTTCAGTTTCCTCTTTCTTTTTATGAAATTTTAAAGTAATTTAATGGATAAATATCACTATTCTTCTAAGATCCGTGTAGAATTTAGCTTTGATTTTTTTTTTTTTTTTTTTTTTTTTTTTTTTTTTTTTGTGTGTGTGTTGCTCATGTGAAAACATTAACTTAAATTTCAAGAGATTAGCTCAAATTTCATGCTTCATTCTACTTTAATTTTCTCATAAATGAAATTTTTGTGTGAATTTTGTGCGTTTTCTCTGTTTATTTGGGATTGGTTTGTTGAATTGGTATATTGACCCCTTTTCTTAACCTAAAAATCCTTTAAAAGAGGAAAACGGTTCTTCTCCTTCTAATTCACCGGATTTACTTCACTTTTAATTTTCTGCTTTGATTTTAGTTTCCTGCTTCGATTTTACTTTAATTTTAGTTTTCTGCTTTGATCTTAGAACGAAGCTTCGATTTACTCCGATTTTAAACGAAGCTTTATGTTTGTATTTACTTTGATTTTAGTTTTATGTTTAGATTTTACTTCAATTTTAGTTTTCTGCTTCAATTTAATTCGAAATCTAGAACAAAGCTTTAGGATCAACTATTCTTTGGTTATTGCTATTCTTACTATCTGCTGTGTGTCTGTTTCAGTTGTTCTTTTTAAGAATCTTAGTGTGTGTATGTGTGTGACAGAGAGATACAGATAGAAATCTTGTAATTATATCTAACTTGAATGTACTGTCTATCCATTTAGGTAATTTTGCAAGATAATGTTCAGAAATCTTGTCCTCTACCTCTTTTTATGGCTACTGTTCATAAAGTTCAGTTCTGGTCGCAAAATGTAATACTGAATTTTAGAAATTAGTGCATTCTCTTGAAATTTGTATATTATCATAACAGGTGGAGCTATGCCGAAAACCAAGCGTTTCAAGAACTTACAAAAGTCTGTTCAGTCATTGCCTCCTTCACAACATGTAGTGCAACCTATACCAACAACTGGATCATCTTCACCTCCTGATGCTACACCGGAAGTGACATCACAACTAGCTCCTTCATTTCAGGGTACAAGATATTAAGCTCCTTCATTTCAGGCCACATCATAGTCAACTCCTCCATTTTCGGCCACAAGACAGCGAACTCCTTCATTTCAGTTCACAAGGCAGCAAGTTCCTTCATTTCAAGCCACGTCACTGCCAATTCTTTCATTTTAGAGTACAAGATATCAAGCTCCTTCATTTCAGGCCACACAAAAACCATCTACTTCACAGGCAACTTCTTCATTTCAAGCCACATCACTGCCAATTCCTTCATTTTAGAGTACAAGATATCAAGCTCCTTCATTTCAGGCCACATCACAACCATCTACTTCACAGGCACCTTCTGTTAGTCTCACACCACCACAAGAGACATTCAATAAGCGCAAACGCGAGTCTACACATCATTGGACCGTGGATGCAATAGGTAATGTACTTATTGAATATCTCCCTACTCACGATACTTTACGCATGATACATATGTATATGTACTTATTGTTGACACATAATTTTGTCCCTCCTCTATTTCAATTTATTTCTTTGAGCTTCTAAATTTATTGACAAGCTAAATACTTTATTTTCACTGTTTTATTTTTATTGCGACTACTATTAATATCATTACTTCACTACTCTACTATCAACATTACTAGTATTACTTTATCACAAATTTTAAATGATTCGTCATCGTTTCATTTTCGGGTTTGGACTCGTTAAACTAATTACAAGACAACACTTTGTTAAATCCTTAATTTTCTACATATTAATTATTAATTGTCTTCATATAGTATATATTGTACTAGTTGTTAAATTAGAAGCTCAAGAATAATTAAAATAGAGGAGGAAGGATCAACAATTTCAGCCAAATAAATGGCCCACATTATTCCGCTACCCCAACAGATCATGCCCACATCCTAAATTACCCGGTCCAGCCCAAACGAATTATCGACCCGGCCCAACTCCCCTTTTAACAAAAATGAAACCCTAGGGTTTCATTTTCTTCTTGGTCCGCCTCCTTCGTCTCTCTCTCTCCTCTCTCTTTCTACGCTCCTTCCTTTCTCTCTCTCACTGACGCTCCTCTCCACTCACCTTGTCCCCCACGCCTGTCTCCTCCATCCCTGTCTGTCCCCCCGCTCCTCTCTCTCCTCACTCTATAAAGGGAGAAAGATTTACTCAGTTGAGGGGGAGGAAGAAAGAAAACGAATCCCTACCCTTTTTTTGTATCTGGTTCAATTCATCAAAAACACGGATTGAAAAAAAAACGCGAGTTATTTTTTTTTTCCACAAGAATCTTGATTTTCTTTTTCAAAATCTAGTCCGAACCCTACTTACATTTGAAGTTCTGGAGACAAACAGAATTTCCCCTTTTTTTAACGAGTATATTGTTTCCGTCGATATCGAGACTTTCGATTCGAAAGGTTTGTCGAATTTGAGTTCGTCGTGTTCGAGCATAAATTCGGGACCTCGACGCCCCTGTTCACTGCACCAACAAAAGGTCAGTGCAATCCCTTCCTTCCATTTTTTGGGTTCGCTTTGATTTCTGATGTGTGTTTGGATTCCCTATTTGTATGTTTAAAGTGCTTTTAGTTTCAAGTTGGTGCTGCGGTAAAGTTTATATATGCGATGTCGCAAAAATAGGAAATTACATTTATCTTTTTGATAGTGGTTGGTGCTCATTTAGTATATTCAGCGTTTCACTTGAAAATATGGCTTAAGATCTCTATTTTATGTTCATATGAGCTATTTCCATTTGAACACTCCAATAGGATAACTATGGTATAAGAGTATGCTATGAACTCTTAGATTTATATGTTTAAGCCCTATAAAACCAGTCTAAATGATGTCGTAGATCACGATGGGATCTCTGTGGCCTGAATTATTTAGGTGTAATATGGAGTCTGTGGACTATGTCTAAATGTTTGATGATGGTTAGACCACTTATCTGTTTGCATTTGTTCAGTAGCATTAAGGCAAATCTGTGCTGAATGATATCGTGTCTGTTTTGTCAAGCATGTACACCTTGTTGAAACTGAGTCCAGTATGATTTGTTAATTGTGGGGTCCCATAGTTCTCTTCTGTTAGAAGAGAGGTTAGCACCATCGACTGTTCCCAGTTAATAAATTTGAACCTTTCTTTATCTTCGAGTTGATCCTGAGCTGTATGTTCGAATTCTTTCCTTGAAAGTTGGGGTCATAATCTGGTTCAGTTTTTTTGTTTTTGTTTTTGTTATGTTGGGTTAGATGGGAGTTGTTTTGTTTGCTGCTTAATGTAAGAACTGGTTTGGGAAATAAAGTCGCAGCTTCGCTGCCTAAATATCCTTGATGACAGATTTTGTTTCAACTTAATTAAGTATTTGTTAAAAGAATAGAAGGTCCAATAGAAGTGCTCATCTGGTAATTAAGGAGCTTTCATTTCAAGTAATCCCTCTCTTCTTCCACTTAACTTCTCATGTGCTACTGAAAGGAAAGTAATGGAATATTGCACAACAGTTTTAAAGAAAGGTAAAATCATTATTGTTGTGTACTTATGTTTACAATTAGGAATAAAATTTATGAGTTTTCAGGGTCAACTTGTAGTTTAGGCAATAGAATAGGGTAAAGTCGAGCCATTTACTAGTGAGGAAAACTCTGTTCCAATTAGGCATTGTCTTTTTCTAGTCGACGTAATTCGAGACAATCGGTTTATGAAGATATGTGTTTCTCTCCCAACTTATTATGTTTGTTCGCTTAAGAGTATTTCATGTCTTGCTGTTAGGATTCAAGCGTGTTAGTTTAATACCTAGTAGCATTATTGCAATATGGCTAGAGGATATCCATTCCCTTGTTAGAAAAGTGTGCCTTTAATTAAATTTACATTATGTGGGCTGTTCTGTTTTGAATCTATATACAATAGTACATGATTTTCTTTAGTTTGAACACCTTAGCAATGATTTCTCCTTTGTTTGTTCCTATTTAATAGGATTGGCTTCTGTAGAATGTTAGGGTGGATATGGAACAATATCAGTGCAAGTCTGTTTAATTCTGAATCATAGATGATTGTTGAGCCACCCCGACCAATTTTAACTGTTAACCAACGCGAACTTGCATAATTTGAACTATTGCAAATGTGCCATGTTGAACCTTGTTTCGAAACAGTTTAAAAGAAAAGCAAAGTCTCTCTACTTTTAGGAAGTCGACTGTTTAATTCCGAAACTTATTTTTTTGGGGGCTGAAACTACTGGTGTATCTTAGCCATTTTGTTGTTGCACTTTCGGGTCATAAACCGCTGCATTCTGAGTCGAATTTCTGCTGCGCATTGAGTTGAATTTTACCTTCATTCTGAGCTGAATTGTTATTCATTTTGAGGTGATGAGACTACTTTCGCTGCTGTTTTTGCTGCTGCATATTTTTAGCAAATCGCTCTAAGATTTAGCTCTAATTCGTTGAGGAGTCATCACATCATCGTGTCGTTGTTCATTAGAGTCATTCAGATCTGTTTTGGTCAAGATTTGCAGAATTGAGATTACATGGCAATATGTTTAATTTCTAGAATGAATGTTATCTAGAGGCCAATTCGCAAGTATGCACTGATATGTGCTTGACTGCTCGTATACAAGAGAATCATGAACTCATATTTGTCCATTTTAATTTACATTCCATACTAAATAGATGCATTCCTTTGTTTTCTAACCTTAAAATCCATTATGTGCCATTATGGTGGTGGGTTTATGGGTAGAATGCTGCGTTCTTCACTTGATCATAAGCATAAGTCTTTAATTTTCTTCTTTATCCTCTATAATTATTTTAATCGGGTTTTCTTTCTAATCCTTTATATTTTTCTTTTCTTTTGCATGCACAACCGGAGTCGAAGAGTTTCACTTTGAGACTCAACGACACCGCTTATGGAGTCCGTGTACCGTTCACCGTCTGCGCCCCAATCTTACTTGAGCCGAAATTCACGGAACATCTCAATCTCTTGTGAAAGTCAAAAAATGGCTTTTAACATTTTATATCATCTTCGCCATTTTATTTTCATTCTCCGACATTTGTTTATATATTTGGTGTGACTAACATCTGTTCGTATAATTATTTGCTCAGACTTAAGCTGCTACAATTTAAGACTAAGTTTCATTTGAGTTGCCTTAGATATCAACCAATTACTCCCCTTCTAGATGGAACACGACATTTAGATAAAGATGATAAGTTTGAGCAGGCACTCAGCCGATGACATGTTCCGATAATTTTGTTCCTTAAAGTCGAGTTAGGTGTTTTACACCGAGGGAATATATTTTTATAAATCAGTCCTCATTTTACTAACAAAAAAAATAGTTTTACTTCAAATATAAATGCTTTCTTTTTCTTGGCTATCAACTTCGAGTATAAATGAATTTTCTTTCACTAACTTGAGGCTACATTGGATTTAGCAGAAAAGGTTTTGTGTGCTTATGAAAACGTTTCACGTCTTTACTATAACGGATTTTCACAATGAAGTATCAATTTGATATTTAGCATTCATATATATCTATACTCAACATTCTTAGCCTAATTAAATTTTAGTCCGGTCGGTTAACCATTGTTAATGGGTCTTAAAGGGTGCCTAACACCTTCCCTTTAAACTAGTTGAACCCTTACCTAGAATCTTAAGTTTCGTAGACCTTAACTAGAGTTAAACTTTAGAAAATAACTTTAATAAACTTTAGGTGTCCTAATTCACCATAAATAATTAGTTGGCGACTCCTTAAAATAAAGAAAAATAAGAATCACCAATATGTTGTACTCTAATTTAACCCGGTTAAAATGGGGTATAACAGCTTGGCGACTCTGCTGGGGAACTTATTAGGTTCTAACCATAACAGACTTAGTTTTAATTAGGCTTTGTGTGCTTATTTTAATTACTCTATTTGTTTTTAATTTTTTGTACATGCTATTATTTCTTTGTTTGACATAAACTGTTTATGTGTTACTGTTTTGATATAAACTGTCATTCCGTATCACTTTTCTTCCACTCTTGGAAAATTCACACAAATTCACACACTTAAAGCGGTTTCGCGGTTTGCGGCCGTACACTACAAAATCACTCTTTAGTTGGATCGATCTTGTGGATTTAGTCGATCGGCGGTGCAGTCGACAGCCACGGACTTTTCACTCCCAAATTGTCCACTTGGGGGTGTTGACACCCAATTTTGTCCCTCTTTTATTTTAGCTTACTCGGATTTCTAAATTTACTGACAAGCTAAATACTTTATTTTTTTTATTTATAATATTTTATTGCCATTACTACTAATATCATTACTTTTATTTTTGACATTACAAGTATCACTTTACTACAAATTTTAGATGATTCGTCATCATTTCATTTTTTCGGGTTTGGGCTCGTTAAATTAATTACAGGACAACACTTTGCTAAATGTTTATTATTTATTGTCTTTACATAATATATATTATACCAGTTATTAAATTAGAATCTCAAAAATAATTAAATAGCGGAGGAAGGATCAACAATTTTCAGCCAAATTAATGGCCCAAAATACAGATACAATATTATTTCCCTACCCAAATAAATGACCCACATTTAAATACCCAACCCACATTTTAAACTCAACTAAAATTCTAAACAGACCAGCCCAAATCAGCCTATTTGCCTAAATTTTCAACCCAGTCCATTACCTAAAAAAAAACTACCCGACCGGTCCAGCCCAAAACAAAAAATATCCGACCCGGCCCATCATTTTCTTTTCTTTTTCCCTAAACCTATTCTCTCTCTTTCTTTTCCCCTTCTTTTCCGCCTCTCTTTTCTCCTTCTTTTCCGCCTCTCTTTCTCCTTTCTCCTTCTTTCCGCCTCTTCATCTCCCTCGTCTCTCTCGACCCTACCTCTTTCCTCTTTCCGCCGCTACCCCACTTCCACGCCTCCTCATCCCCACACCACGCTCTGTCCCCCACTCGCTACACCCTGCTCTTCTTCTTCTTCCATCTAAAACCCTAATCACAATCCTATAAAAAGAGGGGATTTCAGATTGTTTGGGGGGGAAGACCGAGTCGACTTTAAACAAAAAAACAAGACCGAAAAATCCCATAATAAGATCTGGACAGATCAGAAAACGCCGAAAAAATTCCCCTACAAAAACACTAGTTTCGGTGGCCTCAAATTTCCCTAGAAATTCTTAGATTTCACGACTTTCATTTGCTTGATCATCATTCTAATTTTAAGACTGTTAAACATTCATTTTCGTCTTGGTGGACTTTGGCCACGACAGAGATCTTCGGATTCATTTGCGTGAGTCTCGAATCTATCAATACGAGAGAGGATTCGCGACCATCGACACCCCGTTCACTGCACCAAAACAAGGTAAATTTTCATTTTGTTATTAATCCTGTTAGTTTGCTGTTTATTTAAATATTTGTGGTAACTGGTTCGGTTAAAATGTGATTAATGTTAACTTTGTTCGTTTGCTGCTTTCATCGACATTTGTGATAGGTTGTTTAGTTGAAATATGACAAGTGTTGATGTTGTTGTTTGCTGCTTATTTGAATAGTTACCATAAGTTGTCTAGTTAAATGCGATGAAGTGCTAGTTTTGCTAGTTTGTTGTATGCACAGTTGTTGTTGTCTAGCCCCTCTATACACTCATGACGATTTCGGAATACCATTTCATAGCTCAATCGTTAACCGAATCTTAGCTGAATATTGTGTTTGAATCTGAAGGTATTCTGATGTCATACTAGCGAATGTCGATATAAGTTTGGTCTCCTCTTTCATTTGCATCAGATAGGAATTCTATTTTTTTTTCTCCTTTTAGAAGTCATAATGAACTCGTAATACTAATCTTTGACATTCTAAATAGAGATGAAATTATATGTTCGTTAAATATTAGAAAATCCAGTTTCCACACTCGTTTGGATAAAAGTTGGGTATGTCTTGTTCTTCCTTAAGTATGTGACCCTGTTGAGTAGAATGCTGGTTCTGTTTAAAGAAAGTCACGCCTTAAGAGTATCTTGCTTAGCTGATATAACGAGCAGGATGATTAAAAAGAGAACAGAGGAATTCCAGTTATAAGAATATTACAGAAATTGTTTCACTAATGGTACACAATGTATATTGTTTGACGAGTCGGTTTGGGCACAACAGAAGAGATGTTTTGACGTTGTAACAAAGTTTATTCATAATTTAATTGGTTGAATCCACGGATCTATTTTAAATTCATTGATCGTTCAACTAGTTAAGTCCCCTGTTTAACAAGGGGATATACTCAGGTATACGGTGCATATATGAGTTGTTAATCTGCCCTCTTCACTTGAAAATTAACTCGAAACATAGGTGAGGATGCTTCATTAATTAAATGTTGGCTTAATGATTTAAGGGACGACTATTCTGACCAAGGCTTATTAAAACACAACTCAAAAAAAAAAAAAAATATATATATATATATATATAGTAAAGATTTCCAGTTCACTCCTCTTTCAATGTTTACAGAGAATGGCTGCTGTCCTTGGTCTACATGAATAACCGGTCGTTTTTGAAGTGTACTCTCAAATGATCCCACTTATAGTTTACTTTAGTTGTCTTATCAATGTGTTTAACTTACCAAAGGGATTAGCAATTGCCATCTCTTGCAATCTATTTTATCTAGAAACAATAATATGGTCAAGCTTCACTCTGAAATGATTGCAGTTTGGCTCAATTAATCATCGTGTCTCGTTGACTGCTTCACTCTGAGGGAACTCGTCATCTCCCGCATTCGGTGTTGGGCTTTTAGCCCAACGCAATTTCTCTATCGAGTCGGCCAATCTGCAGCCAAACAAGAAAATAAAATTTGGGCCAAAGCCCAATAAAGGCGAACAGCAACAGTAGCGGACAACAACATTCTCAAATGGGCTGTGCCCATTTGCATCATTCCTATTCCTCTATTTTATTTTTAATGTGCATTTAACGTGTATTGTATGATTAGCATTTCATTTGCTAATATAGATAAACCTTAGTGAGATTAAGGGTGTAGTTTAGTAATGGGTAGTTAATTCCACAAATTACATTCATTTCTATTTTCTAAACTATTTATAGCATCTATAATATTTATTTAGATTAATTGATTTTTTCAAAATGATATGCCTACATATTTGAAGCTAAAAGAATCAAGATTCACTCTTACTATCTTAGAAGTTTAAAACGTAACAAATCTTACACTAACGTTAACTTTTCTAAGAAATAAAAAGCCAATTAGTTTTAACGGATAGTTTTATTTTTCACTTTAATTCCTTTTCAATACTTGAAATACATAATTGTTTGAAATAACATTAGCACAATATATATATATTAAACTATTAGCCTTTATATGAAGCCTTTAAAATAACATTAATCTTACGATAACTCTTGAGTCGGCATAGCTCACTTTTTTTCTAAATACATATAAACATCACATGTCCTGTTTCTTTTAGTTTATTTTAACTAAATTCTTTACGCAAAATTATTATGTTTTCTACAAGCATTATTTTAAACAACACTATTATACTTTCGTCTAAAACCTTAACAACATTTATAAGCCGTATTTCAAAAATAGCATTAAAAGTACTCTTTTATACAAATTATTATTTTCCACAAGTTCTATTTCTAATAGCATTCTTACATATTTATCTATAGCTTTAGCCATACTTACAAAGCTACTTTCTTTTTTCTATAATACTATATTTACACTTAGCCTAATCAACTTTAAGTCCGGTCGGTTAACTATTGTTAATGGGTCTTAAAGGGTGCCTAATACCTTCGCTTTAGACTAATTGAACCCTTACCTAGAATCTTAATTTTCGCAGACCTTAAACAGAGCTAACTTTAGAAAACATAACTTTAATAAACCTTAGGTGTCCTAATTCACCGTAAATAATTAGGTGGCGACTCCTTAACAAAACAAAAACAGGAATCTCCAATATGTCGTACGTCTAATTTTAACCTCCGGTTAAAAAGGGGTGTGACAGGGGGAACCTCGCGTCATAGGAAACCAACTCTTAGTCAGCCTAAGATAGAGCTAAACCAACACCTTTATTAGGAGCATACATCTCATGACCTAGGAGGTTTAATACCCTTGGTGTATTAAACCCATTAGACGACTTTACCCAAACGTCCAAGCGGGTTCACGACCCCGAGTGACACCAATCATACTTTATGTGCATGTTTGAAGGATAATTATGCCTAAATATTGACTATTTGCTCTAATTAATTAAACTTTAGGAGGGAGGGAATGACTAACGTTTCTATGACAGGTATGGATTTGCATTGGAGTACAATGAATGACGAAGATCAATGACATCACAAAACGGAGCTGATATTTAGACATAGGAAATTGTATTTACTTTACTTAGATTAGGAAACACTTTATGTTGTATTCATTTGACATGTAATAAATATTACACTACCGTTGTACTTTATTTTGGGGAAATAGAATTTGTTTAATTAATCAAAGCAACGGGATGACGTATTATGACACACTTTACCCTTCAAACAAACGTTAGGCCTACCTCTGGCACGAAGAGGTCACCTGCATATTAGGACGCGTTATTATTGTTTGATATAATCGTTTACATTTGTTTGACAACTTGTTTGACTTTATTTGACGAATTATTTGCTACATGACTTACTTGACTTTACATAATCATGACTTTACCTAGATATGTTCATGAGACTAACATCATTTACACTTTATGTTTCTTTTATTTTATTCCCAAAAAAGTTGAATCGTGTTGACACTCGAGCTGGCTGACCATCCTTACCTCACAAGGTCAAAGACATCATCATTACCGCGACGTAGTTGGGCTATACAAGGAAAAGAAATTATTATGTCTGATCCAGCCGCATCTATTTCAACTGGTTTGGAAAACATTGTGATCTCTAGTGATCCCCCCGAGACTTCCGAACACAGAACTACTATTCAACATGATGAACATATCGCCCGCCTGACTCAAGAAATTGAGAATCTACGTGGAGAACTAAATCGGGTTAGGGACTTGACCAATTTATTCATCACACTCCAAAGTCCACCCCCTGAACCTAGAAATACTACACCAAACCCACCTCATTTTCCATCACTCGAATCTCCAGTTCCTGAACATTTTCCTCCACAAAACAATGCACCTACCAACAACAACTTACTTCCAATCACCCCCGCAAATCCACCAAATCCATCATCCGTCTATACCCCTCCACAAAGTCAACCACCCACCTACACTACCTATGCTACTCCTAATCCATTACCCGTCAACCCACCAAGTCAATCGCTAGCTCACACCCCTTATATTCCTTTATCCACCAACACTAATCCACCACCTACAACTACTCCTCTAAACCCACCAAACCAACTACCTACAAACACCACCTATAACACACCACCTCCAGTCCAAAACACCGCCACCGTCCAAACTTATCCAACCCAACATCTACAAAGGGCACATTTTGTCACTCCAAATACACAGTATGTGCCTCCGATATATGCAGCGGAAACACAAGCCTTTACCAACCCAGTAACGGTCAGGTTCCAACCCGAGGTAGATCAATACGAGGAAATGGAAAATGATGCAAAAGCAGGGGCAGACAACATATTGCTAAAAGAGATCCACAGTCTTAAACAAGCGATGGGAAACCTTCAAGTCGCCAGGGGAAGCAAAAGTGTAGAATACGAAGATCTGTGTGTTCAGCCTGACGTCGATTTACCCGTAGGCTACAAGCCGCCGAAATTTGATACATTCAATGGAACAGGCGACCCCCATACACACTTAAGGGCCTATTGTGACAAACTGGTTGGAGTAGGTAGAGATCAGAACATAAGAATGAAGTTATTCACAAGAAGCTTGTCTGGTGAAGCTCTTACCTGGTATACACAACAAGACGTCCACAAGTGGCGTGATTGGAGTGACATGGCGCAAGAATTTATGGACAGATTCAGCTTTAACACCGATATCACGCCAGATAGAGTTTACATGACTAAATTAACCAAGAAGTCAACTGAGACGTTCCGCGAGTATGTGTTACGTTGGAGGTCAGAAGCGGCCAGGGTTCAACCCCCGATGAGTGATAGAGAAATGACTGCCACCTTCATTGAATGCCAAGCTGGCATATTTTACGATAAAATGATAGGCATGATGGGCAAAAATTCGCAGAAGTTGTCCGAATGGGAGAAGCCTTGGAAGAAGGAATCAAATCAGGAAAAACTCAGGATCTTACAGCTTTGCAAGCTATAAACAAAGCTATTCAATCTGGTTCTATCAGTGGGACTAAAAAGAAGAAAGAAGACGTAGCTGCAGTCATGAACATCCAAGGGCATAGGCCAAGCCAAGCCGTCACATACTTCAACCATCCACAACAACCTTTCTACCCTTACCACTATGGTGAACCATACCAAGCTCCACTATCTTCTTACCCTGTCTACAACGCCCAAGCAAATTACTACCAACCCCGAGCACCTCCATATCAAAACCCACGTCCATATCAATCCGTTCAAGCTCCAACTTACCAAAATCGACCACACACTACACCTAAAGCCCGTCCAAACCATGACATTAAAAATACCCGTAATTACACTCGGTTCGCTGAACCCTTGGCTCAATTATTCGAAAGACTGAAAGCTGCAGGTCTGATACAACCAGTTGAAGGGAAAGTTCCCGATCCTATTCCAAGATGGTTTGATGATTCCAAGAGTTGTGCATACCATTCTGGAGTTGCTGGGCACGACACTGAGGATTGCTTTGGTCTAGAAAACAAAATCGAAGGCTTGATCAAGGAAGGAGCGATCCAGCTCACTGGAGATAAGCCCAATGTGTACAACAATCCTTTACCTGCTCACGAAGATACCAAGGTAAGGATTTGAAAGAAGCCATTGCGTCAATCAGAAAGGTGGAAAGAGGCATGTCATCAACTTTTGTCGCTCCCATGGGAACAATCCAAAGACAAACACACATGAAGATTACTGCTACAACTACTCACAACACCAAGGCACCGACCATACGGGGTGCCGAACCAGGAGAGACTCTGAAGAATTGGACTTGTACTCCGTCCTTGATTCGCCGGGAGTCTTGGTAGATTGAACATGTAGTGAACTTTTATTTTTAAAGGCTTGAATCATGCCCAAAACTTTTGTTTACTTTACTTCATCTTTTGGAAGCTTAATTGCAAAATCTATGAATGCATTTCTGATTTTCCCTAATTATCTATTATTGTTATTTTCTACTTTATTTATCGAAGCTGCCAACTCTATGATGGTGACATAAAATGAACGAATAAATAACATACGTCTCGAGAGACTAACAAAGAAAACTAGAGGACAAGACAAGATTCCACTTAGAAGAAATTGAAATAGCCGATAGGCAATGACACAAGCATGAAAGCTATCAGTCAAGAAGACATTGAAAGACAATATTAGGTTAGACAACCTAGTTTGCAACCTTTCCTTTAATACACTTACGAACTACGCTGACCTGATTCCCGTGGGGGGATACGTAGGCAGCCCACATAGGGTTCGGTTGCGTTATAACAGAAAATCCAAAAATCCTTATGTAAGGAAAACTACACATGGCCTGATTCCCTCGGTGGGATTCGTAGACTATCAACATACGGTTCAGTCATATTTAGCTAGAAATCCAACAAGCCTTTTACCATTTACACAACAGAACTACGCTGACCTGATTCCCTTGGTAGGATACGTAGGCAATCCACATCGGCTTCGGTCCCCTTATTTGAAACATTTCAAACCATTTTTTATGTACTTACGAACTACGTTCTGACCTGATTACTTTGGAGGGATACGTAGGCAACCTATACAAGGTTCGGTCACACCACAACATAAATTTAGCATACCCTTCTGAACCCAAAACTGGGGCATATTTTGAAAAGATACAGACAAAAGAACGGTTGGACATCGACAAGATTAAGGCTACCAGACAGGAAGTATTATAGACCAATTACTTTAGAAGTGTCACAATCTGAAGTTGGCAGAAATATTTTACAACTTACATACATATATTTACACATATATCTTTCCTTATATACATATACTTACGTATATATCTTTCCTTATATACATATACTTACATATATATCTTTCCTTATATATACACTTACATATACACTTTTCAAATGAAACACTTTCTTTCAATCATTTTCACTACTGTTCATCTACCAAGGTTTGAACGGAGGTCACAAGATCCAAACAAACAAGACGAATGGAGCGCCAACAACGTCAAACTTCGAGTCGACACGAATCAACTTTCCCCTCCCAAACTAAGAATTTTTCTTTGAGTGCAGGAATTAAAAGACCGCGAGACCGACAGCCAAGTCTATCAATCATGGCAGAAAAGCATCCTTTGGCCCATTATGGCCTCGCCTCAAAAAAGCCAAGCGGCTTTATTTCTAACTTTATCTTTAATTTTATTCTATCACAACAACTTTATGACTTTATTAGAAAATACACTTGTTTTGCAGGTTGCCGAGATTAAAGGCGAATTAAATCGGGATTACACCAAAGACGTCATAAATTTGGCTTGTCACAGTCTTATCAACATCATTAGCTAACTGGCTACGCTTACTTTACTCCATACTTTATCATCCACTTTACTTATTTCATTTACCTTTATCCTGAACTTTACAGGGTTTGCATTAAATCTCCAAAGACAACTGGAGACATCATCCTGAACTTTACAGGATTTACATCAAGTCTCCGAAAATAACCGGAGACATTATCCTGAACTTTACAGGGTTTGCATTAAATCTCCGAAAATAACCGGAGATATCATTTACATTTTATCCTGAACTTTACAGGATTGCATCAAGTTTCCGAAAACAACCGGAAATATTATCTTGAACTATACAGGGTTTGCATCATTAAATCTCCGAAAACAACCGGAGATATCATTTACATTTTATCCTGAACTTTACAGGATTGCATCGAGTTTCCGAAAACAACCGGAAACATTAACCTGAACTTTACAGGGATCTTTATCATTCACTTTACCAACTTTAATGACTTTACCCTGAACTTTACAGGAATTATCATTGAGCCTCCGAAGACACCGGAAACATCATTCACTTTACGACTTTACCCTGGACTTTACGGGAATCTTCATCAAATCTCCAAAGACAACCGGAGATATCATATGGCTATACAACCTCATTTTCATAAGCCAAACGGCTACACTTTTACTTTACTCTTTACTTTATCACTTTACTTCATCATCTACTTTACCTACTTTAACGACTTTACCTTAAATTCCGCAGACATCATTTATCATCGAGTCCCGGAAGACAGTCGGAGGCCTTATCACTATCATCTTCAAAAGACAATTAGAGATATATTACATCTTCAGCATAAACATCACGCATTCATTCAAGCCCCTGAAGACAACCAGAGACAACATTTGGACACACAACCTCATTATAAGCCACACGGCTTCATCCTCACTCCCGACACTTATATTTATTATCATTTTTACATTCTTTATAAGTTATACACTTTCAACTTTATCCCAGACTTTATTACTAATTTTGACATGAATTTCAGTTTTGACAGAAAGTACAATCTACAGAGACATAACGCAACGTGGAACTTTATCTTACGCAGTGAACTGGGGCAAATATGCTAAAGAGGAATATCAAATTCACAGGCAAGGGTCACAGATCTACTCTCGAACTAGATTCCGCCTACGTCCACAAACAGGTGATACGTAGGTTATCCAAATTTGTTTTTTCATATACACCGCTAGGACTCTACTCAATCAACTCCACCCACAATCTTGTAAGCCTGTCTACATCCCAGTGTCTCTATAACTCAACACTGGGGCATTTTGGAGAATTTACATCGTGTCTAGTAGAATCCTACTTATGGGTGTGTTGTGCACCACATTTATAATTAGGAGGCTATAAACATACGGTCCATTCTCAAACACTGCCGTCATCTGTCTTCGACCCGCGAGGATACAAATGACATCTCATCCAACATCTTTTCAAATCATTAACACCTCTCAATACTCCGTCCATCTTTGCTTCCCAACATCCTATAATTCCTTCTGCCCTCATAATATTTTCCACCAATTCTCCTAACCTGTATTTCCTCAAGTTCGTATTTGCTGGTCGGAACAAAATTGGCTATTACGTCAACTTCTTCGCCCGAAAACTCTTACATCGTCTCCAGTCGAAGAGGGGCATGTGTTGACACATAATTTTGTCCCTCCTCTATTTCAATTTATTTCTTTGAGCTTCTAAATTTATTGACAAGCTAAATACTTTATTTTCACTGTTTTATTTTTATTGCGACTACTATTAATGTCATTACTTCACTACTCTACTATCAACATTACTAGTATTACTTTATCACAAATTTTAAATGGTTCGTCATCGTTTCATTTTCGGGTTTGGACTCGTTAAACTAATTACAAGACAACACTTTGTTAAATCCTTATTTTTCTACATATTAATTATTAATTGTCTTCATATAGTATATATTGTACTAGTTGTTAAATTAGAAGCCCAAGAATAATTAAAATAGAGGAGGAAGGATCAACAATTTCAGCCAAATAAACGGCCCACATTATTCCCCTACCCCAACAGATCATGCCCACATCCAAAATTACCCGGTCCAGCCCAAATGAATTATCGACCCGGCCCAACTCCCCTTTTAACAAAAATGAAACCCTAGGGTTTCATTTTCTTCTTGGTCCGCCTCCTTCGTCTCTCTCTCCTCTCTCTTTCTACGCTCCTTCCTCTCTCTCTCTCACTGACGCTCCCCTCCACTCACCTTGTCCCCCACGCCTGTCTCCTCCATCCCTGTCTTTCCCCCCGCTCCTCACACTCCTTACTCTATAAAGGGAGAAAGATTTACTCAGTTGAGGGGGAGGAAGAAAGAAAACGAATCCCTACCCTTTTTTTTGTATCTGGTTCAATTCATCAAAAACACGGATTGAAAAAAAACGCGAGTTATTTTTTTTTCCACAAGAATCTTGATTTTCTTTTTCACAATCTGGTCCGAACCCTACTTACATTTGAAGTTCTGGAGACAAACAGAATTTCCCCTTTTTTTTAACGAGTATATTGTTTCCATCGATATCGAGACTTTCGATTCGAAAGGTTTGTCGAATTTGAGTTCGTCGTGTTCGAGCATAAATCCGGGACCTCGACGCCCCTGTTCACTGCACCAACAAAAGGTCAGTGCAATCCCTTCCTTCCATTTTTTGGGTTCGCTTTGATTTCTGATGTGTGTTTGGATTCCCTATTTGTATGTTTAAAGTGCTTTTAGTTTCAAGTTGGTGCTGCGGTAAAGTTTATATATGCGATGTCGCAAAAATAGGAAATTACATTTATCTTTTTGATAGTGGTTGGTGCTCATTTAGTATATTCAGCGTTTCACTTGAAAATATGGCTTAAGATCTCTATTTTATGTTCATATGAGCTATTTCCATTTGAACACTCCAATAGGCTAACTATGGTATAAGAGTATGCTATGAACTCTTAGATTTATATGTTTAAGCCCTATAAAACCAGTCTAAATGATGTCGTAGATCACGATGGGATCTCTGTGGCGTGAATTATTTAGGTGTAATATGGAGTCTGTGGACTATGTCTAAATGTTTGATGATGGTTAGACCACTTATCTGTTTGCATTTTTTCAGTAGCATTAAGGCAAATCTGTGCTGAATGATATCGTGTCTGTTTTGTCAAGCATGTACACCTTGTTGAAACTGAGTCCAGTATGATTTGTTAATTGTGGGGTCCCATAGTTCTCTTCTGTTAGAAGAGAGGTTAGCACCATCGACTGTTGTTCCCAGTTAATAAATTTGAACCTTTCTTTATCTTCGAGTTGATCCTGAGCTATATGTTCGAATTCTTTCCTTGAAAGTTGGGGTCATAATCTGGTTCAGTTTTTTTTTTTTTTTTTTTTGTTATGTGGGGTTAGATGGGAGTTGTTTTGTTTGCTGCTTAATGTAAGAACTGGTTTGGGAAATAAAGTCGCAGCTTCGCTGCCTAAATATTCTTGATGACAGATTTTGTTTCAACTTAATTAAGTATTTTTTAAAAGAATGGAAGGTCCAATAGAAGTGCTCATCTGGTAATTAAGAAGCTTTCATTTCAAGTAATCCCTCTCTTCTTCCACTTAACTTCTCATGTGCTACTGAAAGGAAAGAAATGGAATATTGCACAACAGTTTTAAAGAAAGGTAAAATCATTATTGTTGTGTACTTATGTTTACAATTAGGAATACAATTTATGAGTTTTCAGGGTCAACTTGTAGTTTAGGCAATAGAATAGGGTAAAGTCGAGCCATTTACTGGTAAGGAAAACTCTGTTCCAATTAGGCATTGTCCTTTTCTAGTCGACGTAATTCGAGACAATCGGTTTATGAAGATATGTGTTTCTCTCCCAACTTATTATGTTTGTTCGCTTAAGAGTATTTCATGTCTTGCTGTTAGGATTCAAGCGTGTTAGTTTAATACCTAGTAGCATTATTGCAATATAGCTAGAGGATATCCATTCCCTTGTTAGAAAAGTGTACCTTTAATTAAATTTACATTATGTGGGTTGTTCTGTTTTGAATCTATATACAACAGTACATGATTTTCTTTAGTTTGAACACCTTAGCAATGATTTCTCCTTTGTTTGTTCCTATTTAATAGGATTGGCTTCTGTAGAATATTAGGGTGGATATGGAACAATATCAGTGCAAGTCTGTTTAATTCTGAATCATAGATGATTGTTGAGCCACCCCGACCAATTTTAACTGTTAACCAACGCGAACTTGCATAATTTGAACTATTGCAAATGTGCCATGTTGAACCTTGTTTCGAAACAGTTTAAAAGAAAAGCAAAGTCTCTCTACTTTTAGGAAGTCGGCTGTTTAATTCCGAAACTTATTTTTTGGGGGGCTGAAACTACTGGTGTATCTTAGCCATTTTGTTGTTGCACTTTCGGGTCATAAACCGCTGCATTCTGAGTCGAATTTCTGCTGCGCATTGAGTTGAATTTTACCTTCATTCTGAGCTGAATTGTTATTCATTTTGAGGTGATGAGACTACTTTCGCTGCTGTTTTTGCTGCTGCATATTTTTAGCAAATCGCTCTAAGATTTAGCTCTAATTCGTTGAGGAGTCATCACATCATCGTGTTGTTTTTCATTAGAGTCATTCGGATCTGTTTTGGTCAAGATTTGCAGAATTGAGATTACATGGCAATATGTTTAATTTCTAGAATGAATGTTATCCAGAGGCCAATTCGCAAGTATGCACCGATATGTGCTTGACTGCTCGTATACAAGAGAATCATGAACTCATAATTGTCCATTTGAATTTACATTCCATACTAAATAGATGCATTCCTTTGTTTTCTAACCTTAAAATCCATTATGTGCCATTATGGTGGTGGGTTTATGGGTAGAATGCTGCGTTCTTCACTTGATCATAAGTATAAGTCTTTAATTTTCTTCTTTATCCTCTATAATTATTTTAATCGGGTTTTCTTTCTAATCCTTTATATTTTTCTTTTCTTTTGCATGCACAACCGGAGTCGAAGAGTTTCACTTTGAGACTCAACGACACCGCTTATGGAGTCCGCGTACCGTTCACCGTCTGCGCCCCAATCTTACTTGAGCTGAAATTCACGGAACATCTCAATCTCTTGTGAAAGTCAAAAAATGGCTTTTAACATTTTATATCATCTTCGCCATTTTATTTTCATTCTCCGACATTTGTTTATATATTTGGTGTGACTAACATCTGTTCGTATGATTATTTGCTGAGACTTAAGCTGCTACAATTTAAGACTAAGTTTCATTTGAGTTGCCTTAGATATCAACCGATTACTCCCCTTGTAGATGGAACACGACATTTAGATAAAGATGATAAGTTTGAGCAGGCAATCAGCCGATGACATGTTCCGATAATTTTGTTCCTTAAAGTCGAGTTAGGTGTTTTACACCGGCGGAATATATTTTTATAAATCAGTCCTCATTTTACTAACAAAAAAATCAGTTTTACTTCAAATATAAATGCTTTCTTTTTCTTGGCTATCAACTTCGAGTATAAATGAATTTTCTTTCACTAACTTGAGGCTACATTGGATTTAGCAGAAAAGGTTTTGTGTGCTTATGAAAACGTTTCACGTCTTTACTATAACGGATTTTCACAATGAAGTATCAATTTGATATTTAGCATTCGTATATATCTACACTCAACATTCTTAGCCTAATTAAATTTTAGTCCGGTCGGTTAACTATTGTTAATGGGTCTTAAAGGGTGCCTAACACCTTCCCTTTAGACTAGTTGAACTCTTACCTAGAATCTTAAGTTTCGTAGACCTTAACTGGAGTTAAACTTTAGAAAATAACTTTAATAAACTTTAGGTGTCCTAATTCACCATAAATAATTAGGTGGCGACTCCTTAAAATAAACAAAAATAGGAATCACCAATATGTTGTACTCTAATTTAACTCGGTTAAAATGGGGTATAACACTTATGTTCATGATCATGTTTTCAGTTTCAGTTCTTATCATGTTATTCCATGTCCCATGTTATTTCTTCAGTTGCTTTACATACCAGTACATTCAATGTGCTGACGTCCCCTTTTATTTGCCCGGGGGCCTGCATTTCACGATGCAGGTACTGATTTATAGGACGACACATCTGCTCAGTAGGACAACATTCGTATCAGCTTATTAGTGAGTTCCATCTCATTCGGGGTTTAGTCAACTCTTTATTTAATGATTAACTATGCATCTAAGGTATGCTGGGGGCTTTGTCCCAGCGAGTATGTTTTCCATGTTCAGACTTATGTTAGAGGTTTCATAGACTAAACAAGTCAGTTATGTCATGTCACACTTTCGGAGTCGTATAGCCATTTTGGCTCATTCATGTTATTTTCGCACTCATGTTTAAACAAGTATTTTGATTAAGTATTATGACTTATTGCATTTTGTAAAGGCCAAAGTCATAGATGGACCCCTGAACTTGTCCAGATTTTTCATTTAGACCCCTTAACTGAAACATTGACCATCTGGACCCTCGAACATAAGATAAAATATGCCATTTGAACCCCTCGTGCCAGCTGGGCACACGCGTGAACTGCACTGCTTTAAACAGAGCGTGAGTTACCAATTTTATTTTTTATTTTTTTAATTTTTGATCATTAAAAATTAATTTTAACAAAAACTCTATTTTAAAATCTATTTAAATAATTTAAAAAAATTTGAAAAACCCAATCCATCCTCTCCGATAGCCCACTTCACCGCCGCCACTGCCGCTGCTGCCTCCGCCGCCCCACCACCACCGCCGCTTCAAAATCTATTTAAATAAATCTCCAACAAAAAACGGCACCATTTTTTTAATTATTTAAATAGATTTTGAAGCGGCGGCAGCGACGGCGGCGACGGCGGCGACGGCGGGGGCGGTGGAGGCAGCAGCGGCAGTGGCGGCGGTGAAGTGGGCTATCGGAGAGGATGGGTTGGGTTTTTCAGATTTTTTAAAATTATTTAAATAGATTTTAAAATTAATTTTTCTTAAATTAATTTTTTTTGTTGACATGGCTTATTTTTATTGGTCAGATATTCCATGTCACTGGTCTATTTTTCCATGTCACTGCAAGTGGACTGCACGCGTGTGCCCAGCTGGCACGAGGGGTTCAAATGACACATTTTATCTTATGTTCGAGGGTCCTGATGGTCAACGTTTCAGTTAAGGTGTCTAAATGAAAAATCAGGACAAGTTCAGGGGTCCATCTATGACTTTGGCCTTTTGTAAAGGCTCATCATGCATTCACATTGTATTCCGCTCATGTTATGCCTCATGATGATTCAGCAAGCCATGTGGTTCGCTCGGTCACATGCAGTAAGGCACCGAGTGCCGTGTTTCGGCCAAGCCATGGTTCGGGGCGTGACAACAATAACCCATTTGTATACCAAGCTCTGAATTTTGTTGTATAGGTGAAAAAAGCTTTACCATCCTTGTTTTCCTTAATTATCCGTTCTTTCTGGTAATGTATTCACAAATCTCTCTTTCTTTGTTGCCGAGTGACGCAGGTAGCAGCTAGCGGATCCATGGATGCAAGATTTTCTAGCTCTAGTAGTCATGTAATATGATTAGTTGACTAAAGTGGATTTGTGACGATTTCAGTTGATGACATTTACTTGTCTTAGTATTTTGTATGCTTTAATGAAATTTTGATACTGTATTTCTATTTTGATAATTTGGTTTTAGGGTTAAATATATTCAAATTTGTGTTAGAAAAAAGTTCGAAAAGTTATTTTTTGTAATAAATATATCTATTCTAGAATATATTTACAAGCGTGAGGGTTTAAACCCAAATAGTTATAGTAAATTGCGGAGGTTTGTAACCTCCCTTTTACCCAAAATGTACCATAGGCAAAAAGTTAATTACGGAGGTCAAAAGTGCAATTTGCGGAGGTTTATAACCTCCATTATTTGCTGTCACGGAGGTTGGGCAAACCCCCGCAATAAGCTGCTGCAAATTGATTGTGGCAGCATTAACAGCGAGGGTTTGGGGAACCTCCATAATAGCAAATTTGCACTTTTGACCTCCGCTAATTGCACCTTTTTTTGTAGTGCTAGATCTCCAGTATAAAATAATCGCTCATTTAGCTATTTAAATTAAAAATAGCTGGCGGATGTATAATTTATATAATTCATATATAATAGATATGTAACCGTATATAATCAGTCAATAATCTATGTATGTCAACTAAAATTGGACCGGGTGGTTGTATAAAAATCCAATTTAAGTGGTGGGTATTTCATTTTCTTGGCCAAGTTCCTTTCCACAATATGTGCCACGCACCTAGACGTTATTTTTTCTTGCTCTCTTTATTTTTTTCTTCTAAATAAATAAATACCCCATTCAGTATTTTTATTTAGAATAAAGAAATAAAAGAGCGAGCAAGTGAAAAATGATATAAGCATGCGTCTTTATTTAATTCTTCTCATTTTTCGGCCTTCCCAAAATCATACGTTACTTTATTTTTCTCCAATTAGCACGTGAAAAATGATCAGCTTATTACAAGATATCGAGTTGGACACTGTTACAAGTTGAGTGGTGAAATTAAACAAAGGAAAGAAAAGGGATAAATAGATAAGTGAAAAGGACCTTGGTGGGGTAACTGGCAAAATTTTGTATACCACTCTACAGTATTCCTTACCATTGCAATTTTGTGGCTGCCATTTATTAAGATTTTAGATTTATTCATAATGTTCAAATTATACCTTGTCTTGTTTTCACCTTTTCAGTCACTGTCGATGCAATGTTTTTCGTGGGTGTCACAAACTTTTTTTCTTTTTCTTTTTGGGTAGGATTGCCATCATGACCATAGGCGTATTGCCTGGTATTTGGGGTCTGGCTTGACACTTGACCATTCAATAAATGCGAAATACAAGTGTGTGAGTGTCAAAACTTCACAAGAGATATCACATATAAAATAATTAACTTTTTGTAGGAAAAAATATAAGAGATTTTCGATTACCACAATTCTTTTTTGTAGCTATAATTCCCTTCCTTCGACTACTTTATGCGACACTAATATTGTATTAATCCGTTTTAAAAATGATACATTAATGTATTTATAAGTAGTTTAACCAAATTTTTTGTCTTGCCTTTAATAACACCTAACTTGGCTTGGTAGCAGCTTGGCGGGAGTGTCTGCAACTTGATCTATGGGAAGATTTAGGGGTTTCACAACCACTCAGCATGATGCAAAGATCGTGAAAGTATACTTTGATGTGTTATAATTTTGTTGTGGTAGACTGTATTTTTGCTTAAAATGAAGATAAACTTATAGACACAACTATAGTTTGAATGCTTCTAACAAGTCATAGCTATCGTTTAGCTATTACGGCTCGTAGCTACTAATTTCTTGCCATAGGGTGTATTTGGTTGTATTCAATTCTGTTGTATCCACTGTATTCAATTCAATTGTATTCATTCATAACTACTTCTACACTGTAATAAATTCATGTATTCAAACAACAAAAATTTTAAAAACTATAGGGATATTCAGCTGTATTCAATTCACTGTATTCATTCGTAGCTACTTTTATACTGTATTCAAACAATAAAATTTTCAAAATATACAGGCGAAAATACAAAAAAAAATCCTTTGAAAACCCGATCTGACAAAAAAAAAATACAAAAAGATACACTGTATTTACACTAAAAATGACGAATACACTCAAATCTGACCAGATCTGAGAAAATACAAGAAAAAAAATACACTCAGATTTGAGAAATACACTAAGATTTGAGAAAACCCGAATGGTTGGCCATGGATTCCGGCCAGAGATGATGACAACAGTGGAGGGAGAAGAAGGAGATGGCGGCGGTGGAGCGAGATGACGATGGCGTTGGAACTCGAGCTTTTTTAGGTGGTGCAGGGCGATTGCAATGGCACTGGAACTCCCAAATTTCCGGTAGGAGATGACGACAGCGGTGGAGGGAGAAGAAGGAGAGTTTGCTCTCTGGTATAGTAATCTTCTCTAAATATACAGTATAGCTATGGTAGGTAATTAATTTAAGTTATAGTTACTGTAAGTAAATACTGTGTTGCTCAGACTCTTCAAAAATGTCAACGAGTGTGTCCTCCAAAAGTAGTGCACTTTTGAAGGATCCGATATGGGTGCAGCAACATTTTTGGTGAGTCCGAGCAACATAGGGTAAATACCTCTTGATGTTATCTACACCATATAAAATTTCTAAAATGAAAAGCCAATATTGTCACAATAAATAATTGACGTATGTGAGATGCAGTATTTTAATTCACCCATCAAATTTTGAAGTGTGATCTCACAAGTGCATTAATTAGCGACTGATTTGTATTATGCTTCAACGGAGGAACGAGTAACTGATCTTTGCTTCTTGGAGGACCAATATTTTGGATTTTCTTCGAAGAAAAACATATAACCTGATGTGGAGATTCTGTCATTTGGATCACCCACTCAATTAGCATTTGACGTATATATTGGTGTCAGAATGACTAATAATTTACAAACAAGATGTTGCGGACGAACCATCGACCGGGGTGAGCCATCAATAGCTTTGGATGGAGAATGTGAGCACATGTGTTGCGACCACTTTGCAGTCGATCCATCATATCCAGTTCTGAGAAAAAAATGAAAAATGTATCTGGACTATGATAAGACAAGCCCATGGGGGGTATACTTAACTTCAATTTCAAGAAATAGTTAAATTTGACAAGATCCTTTAGTGAAAACCTGCTGGCCAAAGACTTGATGACATGTTGATCAAGCGTGAGTATTTCTAAGCTATAAGAATGTCGTCAACATACACTAGAATGCATTTAATGATGGCTATGGATTTGAAACTAAACAATGAGGTATCTGAATTAGAATTGACAAACCCAATGTTATTCAAGTAACATCTGAAGGCCTCGTACCAAGCTCGGGGAGTTTGCTTTTAGGCTATTGATGGACTCTTGTGGGCAAGATACATGATTAGGGAATTCATATCAAGTTAACACCATATTGAGCCATGAATACTTTAGGTTATCTTTCAGAAATTCATTTTTCACATCAGGTTGGTGAACCTCCTAGCCATTTTGGACATCGATCGACAAAACTATTAATAGTTCTTACGTACTATTGTTGGTTTTAAACCTGAATGAATGTTTCATGCAAGTCCAGCCCCGGACAATGAGTGAAACCTTTAGCTACTAGGAATTATCAATTGAGTAGTCGACTTTAACTTTAATATGAAGAAGTCATTTACAATCAATATCATTTTTCGTTGGTTCCCAAGGAACCAGTTCTCAGCAATGGCGTACGTAAAATTCTTAGTAAGTGATGTTGACATTTAAAAGAGTGAATAAATGATGAGAAATGATGAAAAGTTGAGACATGCAAAATAACAAGCATGTATACGGTAAAAACCGGTCTCAATAGTTGGGCGAGTTAGGAAGCGACACGTGGCAAGGATGATCAGTCAGTGATGACTCAACCATGATGACACCGGATACAAACTTGTGGCCGGATAAAAAGCAATTCAAGATGTGACCGTTATAGAAATGTTACAGAAGACCCTAAGACTCCTCGAGCCTTTATTATCTTTTATTAGGCTTTATTATCTTTTATTATCCTTTATCACCTTTTAATTACCTTTTATTGCAGCATTAATATTGATAATTAAGGAGGCGTGATTTGTGGATCATGCACCCCATAGATGAAATCATATAGCAATACATAATACTTACTTTGTTCTCTATATTCTTTTTTTCTGGATTCGAAGTGTTCTTAAAGGTTGAATGTTCAACCGGAGTCAGCCTCATTAAGAGATCCTCCGAGTTCCTACGACCCAGGCTTATTTTATTGCATACTTATTTTACATTTACTTGATTTCATTTCAAATTGTACATATGTCGTTACTTTATACTTATCTATAACAAATCAATTCACGTATCCTTTAAACCACTAACAAATTCAATTGTACCTTTTTTGGGGTAAACAAAGCCAACACGTTCAAAGTTTGCAAATCGTAGAAGAGTAGTATATTTTTTTATTTTAAAAATAATACTCCCTCTATTACAATTTATGTGAACCTATTACTATTTGGGGAGTCTACGAGGTGGTTCTTTGATCATGTTATTCTTACATTTTTTCTAAATTACTTGAATTATAAATTATCATGACTTATAGTACTTTTTATGTAGTTTCTAAATATATAAAATTTATTTTTACAAACTTGAAAAATCTATGTCAAAATTTATGGTCAAAATTATAAAGTTTTACCCTCGTACTCTATAAAAGTTCACATAAATTAAAACGGTGGGAGTATTTAATTATAATGATGCTGAAATAACTCTTTTCCACTTGAAATATGTTTCTGAACATGGAAGAAAACATGAATGAGGTCTTAGCCCTTTTTTTTCATCCGGTGTCCGGTATCTGCATTAGAGCCCGACTAAATCCCAATTCACGTAGCATAGGGCCCATTCGGGGGAAGCACTCCCTACCAAAAAATTTTTCATACCCAGGGCTCGAACCCTAGACCTCTAGTTAAGGGAGAAACAACCTCATCTACTACACCACATCCTTTGGTTGTTCTTAGCGCATGGGTTTAATCATCTTTTCCTAGCTTTAGGTCAAGGGTTCGTACTTAACTTTTTAAGAATAATTAACTTAGATAGACGCCCACTCAATTAATTAAATTAAAATATTGGTGGATATATTCGTATAATTGATTTATAATATATGTATAGTTGTGTATAATTAATGTATAATTTATGAATATCACGAGTTTCCACTTAACATGGAATGGAGGATTTAGCCTTGACCTCTACCTTGTTAATAAAAAGGCAGATAATTTACAAGAGAGGGGGACATTCAACATGCTTAACAACTTGTTTAAAGGTATTTGGCGAGGGAGAGAAGTGACCAAAAAATTGAATTGTCTTTTTGTTTTGAGAGTGAGTGATAATTGGAAATGGAGGCGCCGATGACTAGTTAGAAGTTGGCATGAATTACATTTGTAATTTCGTAAACAAAACAAAAGGAAAAAAATATGAGAAAACTCCAAATTATAATTAAAGTTGATCCAAAACCTTCTCAACTACCTCTTTCCCACATGACTTTTAGAAGCTTTATAATTAACTCTTTCTCTATTCTTTCCCCATCTGTCAATTCTCATAAATTGTTCAGACAGAGCACACGTCCGATAAATAAGATTCGTCATTGCCACGCCTACATAAAAATCACATTTAGAACTAAGGGGTCGATTATTAATTGGTTAAGAGTTAAGTTATTCATGTATTAACATAAGTAACAGTACCATACTATGTAGCATTATTTTGCTATATATAAAATCAACAATCTAATACGGTGTTTGATTTGCAATTTAGTAACTCGAATGACTAACACATGTATAAGTCATGAGAGAATCTATGTATAATTTTATGCAGGATAGAAGATGGAATAACTAATAAACGAAGAACTAATCCTGCATAAAATAATACACAAATTTTCTCAATAACTAATCATTGTATTACTAATACCTGCATAACTCAAACCAGCTACCAAACGACCCCTTATAAATGAACAACAAAACAAGACACCAAACCTAAAGCTAGTATAATCTTCTTCTCCTTCTTACATTCAGCTGCAAAAACGATACTACTTGTTTATTTCTCACTACTAATTTTGCTACTACTGAGTTCAAGTTATGCAGTTGATGAGTACTTTGTGAATAATAATAATTATGTTCCTCTAAACGTGACCAAATCGGATGTGATCTTGTAGAATTTCGTTTGAATTTAGAGTATATGGAAGCTGAATTTTTCTTGTGGGGTTCATTGGGCTTTCGATTGGATAAGTTCACGGGTTAAAATGGGCTATGCACAAATTTGCCCATCAAAAAGTTATATTATGGCCCAAACGTGAAATATTGGGCGGGTTTGATGGGCATTTATCTTCACCTGAATTTAAATTGGGAAGAACTACGTGTGTATATATATATATATATATAATAAGAAATTTATTTACAATATGAAAATAGTTTTCAGTTTACAAAACATATAAGAAGTTTTTTTCACAATACTTATATGAAATTTTTCGCTCAAAATTTCATGTATGAAATGAATATATCTCGCTCAAGGCTTAGAGTTTCGCTCACATTTTTTGTGTATAAAACTGTATATAATCGCTATGAAATGTGTATATCTCGCTTCAGACTTTAAATTTTATTCACAATTTTGTGTGTAAAATCAGTATAAAATATGTATGTAACTGTATAAATTTTGTATAAAATTTATGTTAGGTTTTTGATAATTTAATACAATTAAAATAATATCTATACAACTTTCATATGATACATAAAACTTTCCACTTAGCGTTTTTTCACGCACTATGCAATTGCAATGTTCCCAATTGCATACGTTTCAAATAAATACCAATATAAATGTGCTTTCTGAAGCATATTCTACTGGATCTATGCACTTTTTAGGTAACATATACTTTGGATGATAATGGAAAAAATCCAGCCAATTCAAGTCAAACAACTGAGGGGATTTGATCTATATGGTTGTAGTTGTATAAGAAAGACCAGAACTATGTTGCTATAAGTTGCATTATAAATGACTCAATTTAATGAAAAAATATATTTTAAAATGTTGGTCAAAGTTTATATATTATGAATCTCAAAAATAAAAAATGTCACATAAATTAAAACAGGAGGAATAGTAAATATATATCAAATCAAGTATAAGTTAATGGCAAGAAGACTTCTAAGCATGAAAAACAAGAATTCATACAAGCCGACTGTAAATTGACTATCAGATATCCACTGCTCTGGAATGCAATCCACAACCGACTAGATAATTTGAAATAAAAAAAAAAAAAAAATTGGAAAGAGAAGCCTAGAAGCATTCTAGAAAGTGTAATTCTAAAATTAAGTAGAAGGTGTAATTCTAAAATATTACCACTTATATGAGAATGCAAGCAAGCAAGAAGTGAGTAATCAAGAAAAAGTGTGAGAGCAAATTTATATATATTTATAAAGCTGGGAATGAAAACGGTGAGGTGGCACTGTCCAATGTCTAGAAATGTATTTATCTTTTTTCTCCTTTTTTTTTTTCCTTTTTTCGTTATTTTTCAGATTTTCTCTTCTATAATTTGAAGGTAATATTTAAAAAGACCAGAATCATTTTTACTATCCAATTAAAGGAACAATTAATACGTGTTAATGTCTATTCCATATGCAACCGTTTTGTGCTCATTCATGTTCAGCCGTTTTGTGCCCATTTTCCTGTTCATGCGCTTACATTCATTCTAATTTCCAATTAATTGAATAATTAGTATATATATATATTAATGTCCATACTTTCTTATCTTCTTCTATAGTCGTTGTGTCCCCCAGTAGCGGATTCAGGATTTTCATTCAGGGTGTTCGGAAAAATAACTGGACCTAAATATACACTGTAATAGATGTTCAGGGTGTTCAAAAGTTAATATATATAAATGAACACAGAAAATTTACCCTAAATATACACTGTAATTTTTTGTCCAAGGTATTCGATTGAACACCCTGGGCTCTTACTGCATCCGCCTCTGGTGTCCCCTATAATTAATGTAATTAATTTGTATTAAATATATATTAGTAAAAGCCAAAACCTATGATTTTTTTCTGATTCTCTCTCCTCTGCTCTCTCTCTCCTCTGCTCTCTCCCAACGGTAAGATCTGCCCCCCCCCCCCCCCCAACCCGCCACCCCGTCCGGCGACCAGACTTCATCACTGTTCAGGTGACGCCGGCGACCAGGTAACGCCGGCCACTTTTCCGGCCAGATTTGCTTTTCTTCTCTCTTCCCTTTTCTTCTTCTCCTTTTTTCCCTTTTTTTATCTGCTTCTGGCGCTGCCAGTACGCCGCTGCGCCATCACCGGTGACTTTTTCCGGCAACATTTTCCGGCCAGCCCTTCTTTCTCTCTCCTTTTTTTCTTCTTTTCTTTTCTCTTTTGTTCTTTTTTTTCTTTTTCTCCCCTCTTCTCTTCTCCCTTTCAGGTCTTTGTGAACATTTTTCCGGTAGTGAACAGTAACTCGACAGTGAACAGTACTCGGACGTTGAACAGTGTTTTCCGGCGGCGACCAGGTTTAGTTCAACTGGAGTTGGTACCTCCGGTTGTCATATCCATTATTTGTCCGTACACTTGTAGTTACATTTTGCTGACTTTAGACCTTTGAATAATTTATTAGTTCATACTCATTTTCGTGGCTTTGGTTAGTGATGGTAGACTAGGGTCATGTTCTCGTTCGGGGACGGGAGTGAGGGTTAGGAGGGGTAAGTGGGTTAAAGGAGCGTCTAGGTTGAGAGTAGGTTCGTGGAACATTGGGACGTTAACGGGGAAGTCCATAGAGCTAGTTAAGATTCTTAAGAAGAGGAAGATTAATATAGCTTGTGTCCAAGAGACCAAATGGGTAGGTCCTAAAGCTAAGGAGGTAGACGGGTATAAGCTGTGGTTCTCTGGTAGGTCGAAGTATAGAAATGGGGTGGGCATTTTAGTAGATAATGAATTAAGGGATCAGGTGGTAGAGGTTAGGAGAGCCACTGATAGGATGATGCGATTAAGGTGGTCGTTGAAGGGCTCACTTTGAACATTATTAGTGAATATGCGCCACAAACGGGCTTAGGTGAGGAGGAGAAGAGGCGCTTTTGGGAGGATTTGGACGAGTTAGTATGAGGCATACCGCCCACTGAGAAGCTATCCGTGGGAGGTGATTTCAATGGGCACATCGGGTCTATTTCGGGAGGTTACGATGATGTGCATGGAGGCTTTGGCTTCGGGGACAGGAATGGAGGAGGAGTCTCACTTTTGGATTTTGCAAGAGCTTTTGGGTTGGTGATAGCCAATTCGAGTTTCCCAAAGAAGGAGGAGCACTTGGTAACCTTCCGTAGCTCAGTGGCTAAGACTCAAATAGACTTTTTACTCCTTAGGAAGGAAGATAAAGGTCTGTGCAAAGACTGTAAGGTCATTCTGAGCGACTATCTTACAACCCGACATAAGCTCTTGGTGATGGATTGTAACGTCCGGTAAATCCGAGTTAGGTGTCATTGTGAAATAATTGGGGTTTAGAAGTCATTTTAACATTTTGGATCCCTTTGGGATGGGTAATGGTGTTAAATAATCTTTTTGGGGTCAAATGAGATAAGGAAGTTCATTAAAAATCCTGAAATTCGTCTAAGTCTGAGACAGTTTCAGTTATGCCCAGTTTTCGGGTATTTTTGTTGGGAATTTGAGACAACCCAAAACACGAAAGTTGTAGGTATTTGCAATACCTTTCCAAAGATATATTATGGAGGTCAAACGAAGGTCTGTATGAAAAGTTATGACCGATTTATTGAAGCTGTATAAAATGGAAATCCCGATTCTTGTAGGATTAGGTTTTAAAGCCCAAGCCTTTATAATGACCTATAAATACAACCGACCAGCCATATTAAATTGACGTTTCCAGCTTATCTAACCGTTGGATCGAGCTCAAATTTTAACTGAGTGGTCCCGACATATAGGTCTTAAATGTGAACGGTGACGATCGGATTTCAAGGTATGTAGATGTGCCTTTCCAGCTATGAACAGTAGCTGCAAATTTGGTGAATATCTATAGTTTATTGGTCATACAAACCTCAATTAGATGTAGAATGATTCTTTGAAGCATAGAGCTTACGTTTGGGATATTTTAACGGGATTTAAGGTATGTCTCTTTAAAAATAAAATCCTTTTTGAATATAAAGGTAATTTGTATGTCTCTTTTAAAGAAAATCCTTTTGACTATGAAGGTGTTTTGTATGTCTATATTCCAAAATTTGTCTTTTCATGTATGTCTAGATTTTCCCAAAAAATCTTCCTTGAAGTATGTCTATATTCCAAAAAAAATTATCTTTTCAACTATGTCTACTTGTAAAGTACGCTTATATTGTGAAAGCATGAATTGTATTTGAGAATCCTTCCTTGATTTTTTTGTATAAGTTATAACTCTTGTTTGGTGGAATTTATTCTGGAATTAAAGATGATTTCTTTTAGACAAGGTCATGCGTATGTAGGGTCAAGCCCGCATCGAACCTTATACGAACTATACTACTTTGTGAAACTCGCTTTTCCCATTATTGGATGATTGAACTTAATCTTCTAAAGGTTGGACCTTAAACTTGTTTTGTTGTTGGATGGGTTTCTTGAACTTGAAATTGAATAAGAGATTTGAATAAGATTCTAAATCGGTTATGACTTGAAATGCCTCCATTTTGAGATGATGACTTGAGAAGTGAGATTCGGCTCTAAGCCATGATTGATGATTCGGTAATATGCCATGATTTGTATTTTGTTGGTGTTTGGGCCTGTATGGGCAAGCTGTGCTAATCCAGATGACGATTAGCCGTTATGGATCCTAACGTATCGATACGAGTATTGATGTGTTAGTCCAGAGGACGATTGACCTCTGTTATTTCCTAGAGCGGAGTATCTATTGCTGTGCTAGTTCAGGGGACGATTAGCCTCCGTATCTTCCTAGACCGGAGTATCTATGGATGTGCTAGTCCAGAGGATGATTAGCCTCCGTTGCTTCCAAGCCCGGAGTATCTATTACTGTGCTAGTCCAGAGGACGATTAGCCTCCGCGGTTTCCTAAGCCGGAGTTTCGATTGATTACTACCTCTGAGTAGCTTATTTCATATCTTGTTGCCTGTGAGTGGCTTATGGTGATTTGAATTCGTCAGTGAAATACTTGGCCTGGTAAATGGTAAGGAGTTAAGTTAATGTGTCTGTCATTGTTGGGTTCTTTGATGACTCTTTAATATTGCTGACTCACTTTATTCCTGGGTTTGAACTGTTATTTTTATTGATTTTATTCACTATATCTTGTTTTGTTAACTATTGCCCCTTAGACACTCACTGAGTACCCAGTACTCAGGCATACAATTGTTGTTTTTTATGGTATGTTAGGTATCATTGAGGAGCAGGTTCGTGATACGCCTACGACTTAAGAGAACTTGCTGCTTTCGAGACTATTCGGTGAGCCCACATGATTGTTCGTGGGGCACCATTCTATCTTTACTTTTCGTCTTTTAGTTTCGGGTTGCGTCCCGATGATTTAGACATTACTCATTATCTTAGAAGCTCCATAGTATACGTTCTTGTGGGTAGTTGTTGAGTTATTGATTAACTCTCGGGCACGTTATTACATTTGACTAAGTATTTGGTGAATAAAGACTTCCACTGATTTAATTTATATATTCATGATTTGTTACATTTACTTTATAAACTGTTAGAGGCGAATATTGAACCTGGCGGGTTCAAGTGTTATTATTGTATCGTTTAGGTTCTTCCAATATTGTTCATGACGTCGGATGCCGGTCACGTCTAGGGTGGGTTTTGGGGCGTGACAAGCTTGGTATCAAAGCCTAGGTTTAGAAGTGTCCTAGGATTTGTCTTTGGAGCTGTGTCTAGTGGAGTCCTCTTCATGCAGACTGGCCACCTATATGGATGTGTGACTACCAGGACATTTTAGGTGTTTCTCATTCTTCTTGATTCTAGATTGTGCGATAGAGCTTGAACTTCTTTTAGGATCTTTCGGACGCGTTTGTCACTCGTGCTTATGGAGATGACCTTAATCCGTGTTGCATATGTTAATCCAGTGGACAATGGTATTATGGAGTGCACATGTTGTGATGTGTAGTTTGAGGGATGGTACATAGTCACAGGAATTGCATTGTAGGTGTTTGGTATATATATGGTCGTTGTAGGGTTTGGTTGTTGATAAATTGAGACAGATTTAGAAACAGAAGTAGTCCTTGTTACAAAGTCTTGTTAAGCTTAAGGGAATAATTAAGTTAGTGATGTATTTCAAGTACTGGAGGTTAGGATGAAGGGAACAATTAAAGGTATCTTGTAGTGAATTAAGAATTATTGCACATTGAGTCTATATTCATATTGGGTTAAAAGATTTATATTGCCTAGATGTTTAGTGGAAGGACTATACTGTAGGCTTGAAATTGGAGAACTATCGCTTGTGGAAGAATGATTAAAGAAGATGAGGGAGTTGATTTAGGCGTTAATTTGTTATTCTTGGCTTTGATATAAGGTAAGTTAGGCTTGTATCACGTGTTGTTAAATTAGCCTCATTGTCGGATTATATTGTCTAGATTGATATATTGTGAGCTTTCTAGTGAAAGCATATATGTGTTGAACCTTCTTGTTATTGAATCCTAGGGAAAGTGTGGACTAAAGGTGAATCTCTTATTTTATGTTTAGGCTTTTTCGTTGTAGTTGTGGGAGTCCTTGTGAGAACCATATTGTTAACTTTATGGTATTAACAAGGTCTTATGATGTGATACCTTTCCATACAAATAACTCGAGCGAAAATTTCTAAGACTTGAGGTTTAGTGAAAAACTTAGGCCATAACTTTCATTCGAGGACAAATGATCCTAAGGGGGAGGGGGGGATAATGTAACATCCGGTAAATCCGAGTTAGGTGTCATTGTGAAATAATTGGGGTTTAGACGTCATTTTAAACTTTTGGATCCCTTTGGGATGGGTAATGGTGTTAAATAATCTTTTCGGGGTCAAATGAGATAAGGAAGTTCATTAAAAATCCTGAAATTCGTCTAAGTCTGAGACAGTTTCAGTTATGCCCAGTTTTCGGGTATTTTTGTTGGGAATTTGAGACAACCCAAAACATGAAAGTTGTAGGTATTTGAAATACCTTTCCAACCATATATTATGGAGGTCAAAAGAAGGTCTATACGAAAAGTTATGACCGATTTACTGAAGATGTATAAAAGGGAAATCCCGATTCTTGTAGGATTAGGTTTTAAAGCCCAAGCCTTTATAATGACCTATATATACAGTTTCAGGCGTGGGGGGACAAGGAGATGTGGAAGTGCAGAGATAGAACGTGGGTGTGGGAGAATGAAGGTGACGATGAAGGAAGGAGAAAGGGAGACGAGTGAGATGGAGGAGAAATTATGGCAAAGGGAGAGAGGACAGAGGAGGCGGAGAAGATGATGAGTGGGTGACAGAGCGTGACGTTGTTGGCGCTCCATTCGTGTTGTTTGTTTGGATCTTGTGACCTCCGTTCAAACCTCGGTAGATGAACAGTAGTGAAAATGATTGAAAGAAAGTGTTTCATTTGAAAAGTGTATATGTAAGTGTATATGTAAGGAAAGATATATATGTAAGTATATGTATATAAGGAAATATATATGTGTAAATATATGTATGTAAGTTGTAAAATATTTCTGCCAACTTCAGATTGTGACACTTCTAAAGTAATCGGTCCATAATACTTCCTGTCTGGTAGCCTTAATCTTGTCGATGCAAAATTGTTCTTTTGTCTATATCTTTTCAAAATATGCCCCAGTTTTGGGTTCAGAAGAGTATGCTAAATTTATGTTGCGGTATGACCGAACCTTGTATAGGTTTCCTACGTATCCCTCCAAAGGAATCAGGTCAAAACGTAGTTCATAAGGTACATAGAAATGGTCTGAAGTTTTCTAATAAAGGGACCGAACCCGATGTGGATTGCCTATGTATCCCACCAAAGGAATCAGGTCAGCGTAGTTCTATTATACAAATGGTAAAAGATTTGTTGGATTTTTATCTAGGTGTGACGGACCTGTATGTTGATAGTCTACGAATCCCGCCGAGGGAATCAGGCTATATGTAGTTCTCCTTGTATAAGGATTTTTTGGATTTTCTATTATAATACAACCGAACCCTATATGGGCTGCCTACGTATCCCACCTCGGGAATCAGGTCGGAACGTAGTTCGTACTTGTATTAAAGGAAAGGTTGCAAACTAGGTTGTCTAACCTAATGTCGTCCTTGATTTCTTCTTGACTGATAGCCTTGATGCTTGTGTCATTGTCTATCGGCTATTTCGATCTCTTTCATCTGGAATCTTGTTTTATCCTCTAAATTCTTTATTATTTTCTCGAGACTATGTTATTCATCGTTCATTTTATGTCACAATCGTAGAGTTGGCAGTTTTGATAAATAAAGTAGAAAATAACAATAATGGATGATTAAGGAAAATCATAAATGCATTCATAGTTTTTGCAATTTAAGCTTCCAAAAGATGAAGCAAAACAAACAAAAGTTTTGGGTACGATTCAAGCATCAATTAAAAAAAAACAAGTTCACTACATGTTCATACTACCATGACTCCCGGCGAATCAGGGACGGAGTACAAGTCCAATTCTTTAGAGTCTCTCCTAGTTTGGCATCTCGTGTGATAGGTGTCTCGGTGTTGTGAGTTGTTGTAGCAGTAATCTTCATGTTCGTTTGCCTTTGGATTGTTCCCAAAAGTTGATGACATGTCCCTTTTCACCCTCCAATCGACACACTGGATTCGTTCAAACTTCGTGAGCAGGCAAAGGATTGGTAACCACATTGGGCTTAGCTTCCGCAAGCTGGACTACTCCTTCCTTAATCAGGGCTTCGATTTTGTTTTTAAGCCCATAGCAATCTTCAGTGGCGTGCCCAGCAACTCCAGAATGGTACGCACAGCGCTTGGAACCATCAAACCATTTTGGGATAGGATCGGGAATTTTCCCTTCAATCGGTTGTATTACGCCTGCTGCTTTCATTCTTTCAAACAATTGAGCCAAGGGTTCAGCGATCTGAGTGTAATTACAGGTGTTTTTGGTGTCATGGTTTGGACGGGTTGATATAGACGTGGGTTTTGATGCGGAGGTGCTCGGGGTTGGTAGTAGTTTGCTTGGGTATTGTAAACAGGGTAAGGAGATGGTGGAGCTTGGTAGGGTTCAGTGTAGTGGTAAGGGTAGAAAGGTTGTTGTGGGTGGTTAAAGTATCTAATGGCTTGGCTCGGCTCATGCCCTTGGACGTTCATGACTGCTGCGACATCTTCTTTCTTCTTTTTAACCCCGCCGACAGAACCAGATTGAATAGATTTGTTTATTGCTTGCAAAGCAATAAGATCCTGAATCTTTTCCGATTTGATTCCTTCTTCTAAGGCTTCTCCCATTCGGACAACTTCTGTGAATTTTTGTCCCATCATACCTATCATTTTCTCATAAAATATGCCAGCCTGGCATTCAATAAAGGTAGCAGTCATTTCTCTATCATTCATCGGAGGTTGAACCCTGGCCGCTTCCGACCTCCAGCGTAACACATACTCGCGGAACGTCTCAGTTGACTTCTTGGTTAACTTAGTCATGTAGACTCTATCTGGCGTGATGTCGGTGTTAAAACTGAATCTGTCCATAAAGTCTTGAGCCATGTCACTCCAACCACGCCATTTACGGACGTCCTGTTGTGTATACCAAGTAAGAGCTTCGCCAAATAAGCTTCTTATGAAGAGCTTCATCCTTATGTTCTGGTCTCTACCTACTCCAACCAGTTTGTCACAATAAGCTCTTAAGTGTGTATGAGGGTCGCCTGTCCCATTAAATGTATCAAATTTTGGCGGCTTGTAGCCTATGGGCAGATCGACATCAGGCTGAACGCAGAGATCCTCGTATTCTACACTCTTAGTTCCCCTAGCAACTTGAAGTTTTCTCATTGCTTCTTTGAGACTGTGGATCTCTTTTAGCAATATGTTGTCTGCCCCTGCTTTTGCGTCCTTTTCCATTTCTTCGTATTGATCTACCTCGGGTTGGAACCTGACCGTTACTGGGTTGGTAAAGGCTTGTGTTTCTGCGGCATATACCGGAGGAACATATTGTGCATTAGGGGTGACAAAATGTGCCCCTTGTGGATGCTGGGTTGGATAAGTTTGAACGATCGGAGTGTTTTGGATAGGAGGTGATGTGTTATAAGTGGTGTTTGTAGGTGGTTGGTTTGGTGGGTTCGGAGGAGTGGTTGTGGGTGGTGGATTAGTGTTGGTGGGCAAAGTAACATAGGGAGTGTGAACTATCGATTGACTTGGTGGGTTGATGGGTAGTGGATTAGGAGTAGCATAGGTAGTGTAGGTGGGTGGTTGATTTTGTGGAGGAGTATAGTTAGTGTAAGTGGGTGGTTGACTTTGTGGGGGAGTATAGGCGGATGATGGATTTTGTGGATTTGCAGGGGTGATCGGAGGTAAGTTGTTGTTGGTAGGTGCATTGTTTTGTAGAGGAAAATGCTCAGGAACTGGAGATTCGAGTGATGGGAAACGAGGTGGGTTTGGTGCAGTATTTCTAGGTTCAGGAGGTGAATTTTGGAGTGTGATGGATAAATTGGTCAAGTCTCTAACCCGATTTAGTTCTCCACGTAGATTCTCAATTTCTTGAGTCAGGCGGGCGATATGTTCATCCCGTTGAATAGTAGTTCCGTGTTCGGAAGTCTCGGGCGGATCGCTAGAGATCACGATATTTTCCACACCAGTTGAAATAGCTGCGGCCGGATCAGACATAGTAATTTCATTTCCTTGAACAACCCAACTACGTTCAGGTAACGATGACGTCTTTGACCTTGTGATGTAAGGATGGTCGGCCATCGAGTGTCAACACGAATCAACTCTCTTTTGTGGGAATAAAATAAGAGAAACATAAAATGTAAATGATGTTAGTCTAGGTAAAGTTATGATCATGTAAAGTCAAGTAAGTCATGTAACAAATAATTCGTCAAATAAAGTCAAACAAGTTGTCAAACAAATGTAAACGATTATATCAAACGATAATAACGCGTCCTAATATGCATGTGACCTCGTTGTGCTAGAGGTAGGCCTAACGTTTGTTTGAAGGGTAAAGTGTGCCATAATACGTCATCCCGTTGCTTTGATTAATTAAACAAATTCTATTTCCCCAAAATAAAGTACAAAAGTAGTGTAATATTTTTTACATGTCAAATGAATAAAACATAAAGTGTTTCTTAATCTAAGTAAAGTAAATACAATTTCCTATGTCTAAATATCAGCTCCGTTGTGTGATGTCATTGATCTTCGTCATTCATTGTACTCCAATGCAAATCCATACCTGTCATAGAAACGTTAGTCATTCCCTCCCTCCTAAAGTTTAATTAATTAGAGCAAATAGTCAATATTTAGGCACAGTTATCCTTCAAACATGCACATAAAGTATGATTAGTGTCACTCGGGGTTGTGAACCTGCTTGGACGTTTGGGTAAAGTCATCTAATGAATTTAATACACCAAGAGTATTAAACCTCCTAGGTCATGAAATGTATGCTCTTAATAAAGGGTGTTGGTTTAGCTCTATCTTAGGCTGACTAAGAGTTGTTTTCCTATGACACAAGGTTCTCCCAAGTGGACAACTTGGGAGTGGAAAGTCCGTGGCCGTCGACTGCACCGCCGATCGACTAAATCCACAAGATCGATCCAACTAAAGGGTGATTTTGTAGTGTACGGCCGCGAACCGCGAAACCGCTTTAAGTGGGTGAATATGTGTGAGTTTTCCAGGAGTGGAAGAAATATGAACGGAATGACAGTTTTATCAAAGCAGTAACATTTAAACAGTTTATATCAAACAAACAATTAATAGCATGTAAAAACCGTTAAAAAATAAATAAAGTAATTAAAATAAGCACATAAAGCCTATTTAAACTAAGTCCGTTATGGTTAGAACCTAATTGTCCCCAGCAGAGTCGCCAGGACATTTTAGGTGTTTCTCATTCTTCTTGATTCTAGATTGTGCGATAGAGCTTGAACTTCTTTTAGGATCTTTCTGACGCGTTTGTCACTCGTGCTTATGGAGATGACCTTAATCCGTGTTGCATATGTTAATCCAGTGGACAATGGTATTATGGAGTGCACATGTTGTGATGTGTAGTTTGAGGGATGGTACATAGTCACAGGAATTGCATTGTAGGTGTTTGGTATATATATGGTCGTTGTAGGGTTTGGTTGTTGATAAATTGAGACAGATTTAGAAACAGAAGTAGTCCTTGTTACAAAGTCTTGTTAAGCTTAAGGGAATAATTAAGTTAGTGATGTATTTCAAGTACTGGAGGTTAGGATGAAGGGAACACTTAAAGGTATCTTGTAGTGAATTAAGAATTATTGCACATTGAGTCTATATTCATATTGGGTTAAAAGATCTATATTGCCTAGATGTTTAGTGGAAGGACTATACTGTAGGCTTGAAATTGGAGAACTACCGCTTGTGGAAGAATGATTAAAGAAGATGAGGGAGTTGATTTAGGCGTTAATTTGTTATTCTTGGCTTTGATATAAGGTAAGTTAGGCTTGTATCACGTGTTGTTAAATTAGCCTCCTTGTCGGATTATATTGTCTAGATTGATATATTGTGAGCTTTCTAGTGAAAGCATATATCTGTTGAACCTTCTTGTTATTGAATCCTAGGGAAAGTGTGGACTAAAGGTGAATCTCTTATTTTATGTTTAGGCTTTTTCGTTGTAGTTGTGGGAGTCCTTGTGAGAACCATATTGTTAACTTTATGGTATTAACAGGGTCTTATGATGTGATACCTTTCCATACAAATAACTCGAGCGAAAATTTCTAAGACTTGAGGTTTAGTGAAAAACTTAGGCCATAACTTTCATTCGAGGACAAATGATCCTAAGGGGGAGGGGGGGATAATGTAACATCCGGTAAATCCGAGTTAGGTGTCATTGTGAAATAATTGGGGTTTAGACGTCATTTTAACCTTTTGGATCCCTTTGGGATGGGTAATGGTGTTAAATAATCTTTTCGGGGTCAAATGAGATAAGGAAGTTCATTAAAAATCCTGAAATTCGTCTAAGTCTGAGACAGTTTCAGTTATGCCCAGTTTTCGGGTATTTTTGTTGGGAATTTGAGACAACCCAAAACATGAAATTTGTAGGTATTTGAAATACCTTTCCAACCATATATTATGGAGGTCAAAAGAAGGTCTGTACGAAAAGTTATGACCGATTTACTGAAGCTGTATAAAAGGGAAATCCCGATTCTTGTAGGATTAGGTTTTAAAGCCCAAGCCTTTATCATTAATGACCTATATATACAACCCAAAAAAACGTCAAAGGAGAGGGTTTTTCCACCAGAACTATATATCATCTCTCTAAGGTGAGTTTTTACTCAAATCCCTAAGTTAATTATCTTAACAGATCACTAGATTAACATTAAATCATTACATGAAATCGTTAAATTGTGGAAACTTCATTCAAGGTCAAATATGGGATGAAGCTTTGGGATTTCTTCAAAAAGGTAACACCCTCACACTTTTATGGACATATGGAATTATTATTATGTTTTAGACATGGGATAGTTGGTAGAATCATGAAATAGGATTGATTCAGATGCACTTTGTTAAAAACAAAACCCTAGTATTTTTGCTGTAGAATTTCCTCCGACCAGCCATATTAAATTAACGTTTCCAACTTATCTAACCGTTGGATCGAGCCCAAATTTTAACTGAGTGGTCCCAACATATAGGTCTTAAATGTGAACGGTGAAGATCGGATTTAAAGGTATGTAGCTGTGCGTTTCCAGCTATGAACAGTAGCTGCAAATTTGGTGAATATCTATAGTTTATTGGTCATACAAACCTCAATTAGATGTAGAATTCTTTGAAGCATAGAGCTTACGTTTGGGATATTTTAACGGGATTTAAAGTATGTCTCTTTAAAAATAAAATTCTTTTTGATTATAAAGGTAATTTGTATGTCTCTTTTAAAGAAAATCCTTTTGACTATGAAGGTGTTTTGTATGTCTATATTCCAAAACTTGTCTTTTCATGTATGTCTAGATTTTCCCAAAAAATCTTCCTGGAAGTATGTCTATATTCCAAAAAAAATCATCTTTTCAACTATGTATACTTGTAAAGTACGCTTATATTGTGAAAGCATGAATTGTATTTGAGAATCCTTTCTTGATTTTTTTGTATAAGTTATAACTCTTGTTTGGTGGAATTTATTCTGGAATTAAAGATGATTTATTTTAGACAAGGTCATGCGTGTGTAGGGTCAAGCCCGCATCGAACCTTATACGAACTATACTACTTTGTGAAACTCGTTTTTCCCATTATTGGATGATTGAACTTAATCTTCTAAAGGTTGGACCTTAAACTTGTTTTGTTGTTGGACGGGTTTCTTGAACTTGAAATTGAATAAGAGATTTGAATAAGATTCTAAATCGGTTATGACTTGAAATGCCTCCATTTTGAGATGATGACTTGAGAAGTGAGATTCGGCTCTAAGCCATGATTGATGATTCGATAATATGCCATGATTTGTATTTTGTCGGTGTTTGGGCCTGTATGGGCAAGCTGTGCTAATCCAGATGACGATTAGCCGTTATGGATCATAACGTATCGATACGAGTATTGCTGTGTCAGTCCAGAGGACGATTGACCTCCGTTGTTTCCTAGAGCGGAGTATCTATTGCTGTGCTAGTTCAGAGGACGATTAGCCTCCGTATCTTCCTAGACCGGAGTATCTATGGCTGTGCTAGTCCAGAGGATGATTAGCCTCCGTTGCTTCCAAGCCCGGAGTATCTATTACTGTGCTAGTCTAGAGGACGATTAGCCTCCGCGGTTTCCTAAGTCGGAGTATCGATTGATTACTACCTCTGAGTGGCTTATTTCATATCTTGTTGCCTGTGAGTGGCTTATGGTGATTTGAATTCGTCAGTGAAATACTTGGCCTGGTAAATGGTAAGGAGTTAAGTTAATGTGTCTGTCATTGTTGGGTTCTTTGATGACTCTTTAATATTGCTGACTCACTTTATTCCTGGGTTTGAACTGTTATTTTTATTGATTTTATTCACTATATCTTGTTTTGTTAACTATTGCCCCTTAGACACTCACTGAGTACCCAGTACTCAGGCATACCATTGTTGTTTTTGATGGTATGTTAGGTATCATTGAGGAGCAGGTTCGTGATACGCCTACGACTTAAGAGAACTTGCTGCTTTCGAGACTATTCGGTGAGCCCACATGATTGTTCGTGGGGCACCATTCTATCTTTACTTTTCGTCTTTTAGTTTCGGGCTGCGTCCCGATGATTTAGACATTGCTCATCATCTTAGAAGCTCCATAGTATACGTTCTTGTGGGTAGTTGTTGAGTTATTGATTAACTCTCGGGCACGTTATTACGTTTGACTAAGTATTTGGTGAATAAAGACTTCCACTGATTTAATTTATATATTCATGATTTGTTACATTTACTTTATAAACTATTAGAGGCGAATGTTGAACCTGGCGGGTTCAAGTGTTATTATTGTATCGTTTAGGTTCTTCCAATATTGTTCATGACGTCGGATGCCGGTCACGCCTAGGGTGGGTTTTGGGGCGTGACATGGATTTAGGGATCAAGATGACGAGGAAGAAGAGGGTCGTGGATGATCGACCTAGGATCAGATGAGGGAGTTTGACCACGACTAGTGCCCTGGAGATGGGAGAGAAATTGAAGGTTATGGGGGCCTGGGATAGTAGTGGGGATGCGACCAGTATGTGGGATAGGACGGCTAGTTGCATTAGGGTGGTAGCAAGGGAAGTGTTGGGGGTCTCGACAGGTAGTCGTGGTTAGCATCGAGGGGACTGGTGGTGGAATGGAGAAGTTCAAGGGAAGGTGGAAGCAAAGAAGGCGGCGTATGCGAAGTTGATAGAAAGCGAGGATGAGGTGGAGAAGTGGACGAATAGGGAACTTTATAAGATGGCGAGGAAGGAGGCGAAGTTGGCGGTTTCGACAGCAAAAACGGCAGCTTTTGAACGCCTTTATGCTGAACTAGAAGAGAAAGGAGGAGATCAGAAATTGTTCAGGCTAGCTAAGGCGAGGGAGAGAAAGGCACGTGATGTGGATCAAGTGAAGTGCATCAAGGACGAGTATGGCAAAGTATTGGTAGAGGAGACTCTCATTAGACGGAGATGACAGTCATACTTCTACAAACTTTTGAATGAAGAAGGGGACAGAGACATTGTGTTGGGAGATTTAGAACATACCGGAAGGCGTCACGATTTTGGGTATTGCAGGAGTATTAAGATTGAGGAGGTTAAGGGTGTTGTTCGTAGGATGCGCAGGGGAAGAGCGACCGGACCTGACGAGATTCCTGGGGAATTTTGGAAGAGCGCGGGCCCGGCAGGTTTGGAGTGGCTGACTAGGTTGTTTAATGTCATCTTTAAGACGGCAATGATGCTCGAAGAATGGAGGTCGAGTGTAATGATCCCTATATACAAGAACAAGGGAGATATCCAGAGTTGCAACAACTATAGAGGTATCAAGCTGCTAAGCCATACTATGAAAGTGTAGGAAAGGGTGGTGGAGACGAGGGTGAGGAGAGGCGTGTCTATTTTAGAGAACCAGTTCGGATTCATGTCGGGACGCTCAACTACAGAATCCATCCATCTTGTGAGGAGACTGGTGGAGCAGTATAGGGAGAGGAAGAGGGACTTACACATGGTATTCATCGACCTAGAAAAGGCTTACGACAAAGTTCCAAGAGAGATCCTATGGAGATGCTTTGAGGCTAAAGGTGTACCTGTGGCGTACATTAGGGTGATCAAGGACATGTATGAGGGAGCCAAAACCAGGGTAAGGACAGTAGGAGGAGACTCAGAGCACTTTCCAGTTGTGATGGGGTTGCATCAAGGATCAGCTCTTAGTCCGTTTTTATTTGCCTTGGTGATGTATGGATTGACGCGGCAAATTCAAGGTGAGGTGCCATGGTGTATGCTTTTCGCGGATGACATAGTCCTGATCGACGAGACTCGTAGTGGAGTTAATGCTAAGCTGGAGGGTTGGAGACATACTCTGGAGTTTAAATGGTTTAAGCTGAGTAGGACCAAGACAGAGTACTTAGAGTGTAAGTTTAGTAAAGTACCTCAGGAGGCTAGCTTGGAAGTGAGGCTTGGTACCCAGGCCATCCAGAAGAAAAGTAGTTTGAAGTATCTTGGGTCTATTATGCAAGGCAGCGGGGAGATTGACGATGATGTCACACATCGTATTGGGGCAGGGTGGATGAAATGGAGGCTTGCTTCCGGAGTGCTATGTGACAAGAAGGTGCCACCACAACTTAAGGGCAAGTTCTACAAAGTGGTGGTTAGACCGACTATGTTGTATGGGGCGGAGTGTTGGCCAGTTAAGATATCTCACGTTCAAAAGATGAAAGTTGCCGAGATGAGAATGTTGAGATGTATGTGTGGCCACACCAGGAGTGACAGGATTAGGAATAAGGATATTCGGGACAAGGTGGGAGTGGCCTCGGTGGAAGACAAGATGCGAGAAGCGAGATTGAGATGGTTTGGGCATGTGAAGAGGAGAGACACAGATGCCCCAGTGCGAAGGTGTGAGAGGTTGGCCATGGATGGTTTCAGACGAGGTAGGGGTAGGCCGAAGAAGTATTGAGGAGAGGTAATTAGACACGACATGGCGCAGTTACAGCTTACCGAGGACATGACCTTAGAAAGGAGGGTTTGGAGGACCCAGATTAGGGTAGAAGGTTAGTAGATAGTCTCGTTATCCTGTCTTATTAGTAGTCGCATTATCGCAATATAATTTCTTGTGCTCTGATTTCTGCTATTATCTGTTATTTCTTGTGCTTTGATTATCCTATGTTATCTATGTCGCTTGCGTTATTTCATTTCCATATCGCTTTGAATCTCTTAGCCTTATCTGACCTCTTTTTATGCCTTTTTATTGAGCCGAGGGTCTTTCGGAAACAGCCGTCCTACCTTGGTAGGAGTAAGGTCTGCGTACACTCTACCCTCCCCAGACCCCACGTTGTGGGATTTCACTGGGTTGTTGTTGTTTTTGTTGTTGTTGTAGTAAAAGCCAAAACCTATCCCTCTCCCCACGTCTAAGACCAATAGCTCCCAAGTTTTTCTTTGTTGTTAGTTAAAGAGTTCCCTTTTCTTTTAAGTCCCAAAAGTGCACCAAATCTTTGAGTTTTCAGATCCTAATTTGTTATCTCACAACCATCTTCAGACCTCATTCATTCTTGCAGTACCCACCTTGTGCCTAAAAGGGTAATTTATTTCATTTTGTGGTTTGCGCTCTCTCTCTATGTATATGTAAGGTAGATTATTAGTTATTTAGATAAATTATTTTATTTGTTTTCAATTATTTTATATTAACTAGGATAGAATTATGTATTATGTACGTAAATTGATCTATATTTGAAGCGTTGTCGTACGTTAATCAAAGGCGAATTTAGGTATAAATTTTGGGTCACGTGAACACATGGTCACTCGACTAAACTCGATATATTATGTGTATAATTCTGAAAATATATCTAATATTAACTAAAGGAACACATGGTCAAACCAGACTCAGTGGAGCATTGGTTAGAGGCTTGTTTTTTTCCTCAAGGTCTCGGGATTGAACCTGAGCTCCGGTATTTTTTATGTTTTTTTTTTCTAAAGCAGCCTTTTAACTTTCCTTTTTGTATTATTCTAAATAATTTTTCTATAATTCTAATTACCCAAAAGTAAAAAACGTGTTTCTTTTTTTATATTACATCTAATGACTTTTTTCCTCCTTTATTTCTAATTACCCAAGTCCCAAAAAGCAAAAGAAATCAAAAAACCCCATAGGCGCTAAGTTGTAACGAATTAAAGGTAAAAGAAATAAAAAAAAAAACCGTAGCTAATGGTGAACCCACCCTCTTGAAATCCTGGATTCGCTTCCGACGTTAATTCTCGGGAGAGAAGTCAAAGGAAGAATGTTGATCATCATAAATATTTTGAAGATTAACTTTGGTCTTAGCACTCGGTAGAGGGTAACTTTTTTCTCCGACATAAATGTCATATGAGTCTCCTAGAAAAAATTGTTTATTTACTTACATGTAGTTCGAAGAGGGCACTAGCAAGCTGGCATAATTACCGGCAAGATTGGAGCTAAATATTTTAGTATACTTCGAAAACTTTGGGGTCGAATGTGTTTATGATATAAGCGACTTGAGAGTTCATCAAGATTGGATAAGTGAGATTTTCCTAAAGAGACTGGAAAGGGTGTTTGAACAAGTATTTTCTTTAAAAAGACAACAATTTTTTGTGTTTTAAGTTATCAGTTTCTTTGATTTTCTATTTTCGGAAATTCTTAGAGGACATAGTGATCAAACTTGAATTTTGTTTACATAGCTTGAAGTAGCTTAAATTTAAGTGACTTGTAATGTTTAAATTGTGCCCAATTTGTGTACAATTATTTTCTTGAGATTAATTTGGTTTTTACTTTTCAATTTTCTGTATTCTTAGAGTAAAAGCACATTTAAGTCCTTCAAGTTTTTAGTATTTTTTTATTGTTCCATCCATTTTAATTAATTAATATGCTAGATTGAATATATTCGGTAATATAAAAAAGATGTTAGTACTTATGTGTTTTTATATTTCAGTCGTCATGTGTTTATTTTTTCAAAAAATAAATTGTAGTTAATTGGGTTGTAGACACAAAAAACACTCCTACTAATTAGATCAACACTGCTAGTAGTATAATATCATTTTCACCTATTCACAGTCATATAGAATTTCAAGCCTGATAAACCAACGCAGAAAAACATGCAGGAATGTACTCATAATTAAAAAACAAACCATATTTTCTTTTTCAAAGAAAAAATATGGGAGAGCTAATTAAGATTGTACCGAAGCACTCAACACGACCCTAAATTGGTAGTCTGTATCTTTGAGTGTCATATTAGGTCCATATACTCCATAAACTTAGTAATATCATGTAGAATAGTCATTCATTTGTCAAAAAAGGTTGTTTTCACCTCTGAGTTCTGACGAGAATCATTGAATCAAAGCATTTATTATTAATTTTCAGTTCTTGATGAGGTTTCAACAGCAAATTAAAGAAAAAGCGGAAATTAAGAGACTCAAGCATATTTACCACTTCGAAACTATCTTAGTCGTCAAAAAACCTGTGATGCTCCGTCTATGAGCTCAATTGGAATTAGAATGCGTGCTTTATTGCAATTTGTTTTAATTTTTTTTTAGATGTGTAATTTTTGTATATAATTTGATCTTAATTTTTTTGTATGTATATATTACAGTATTAATTTATTATTTATTTTGGTACACTAATTATTTTATCCATTATCAACTAAAATTTGTAAAGTGATATGTTTGACTGCGCGAAGCGCGAACCAGATACCTACTGTGAGAAATAAAAAAGAGCAATAAAGTGATCAGTTGCTAGAGTATAAGGGAAAGACAATAATTGAGTGCCAACAATTTGTAGTACCGAAACTGATCTTTACTTTAAACTAATGAAATATAGATTCTGAGCAATTGATAATGTTCAGCATTATTCATCATGGTACAATAATTTCACATAATTAAGGGTACATGCCCTTAGACAATCGCGGTTTTGCGAGAGCAAAAAGTGGCATGTTACAAAAGGGATCACATTCAACAAAATCATATTGTGGAGACTTTAGTGGTAAAGTCCAAGTAAATCCTTGAAGAAGCCTAGCGAGTAACATGGTAGTAATTGGAGAACCAAGTTTCACAGCTGGACAACCTCGTCGCCCAATACTAAATGACAACAAACGTAATTCTAAATCAGTGAGAACAACTTCACCAGGGCCACCTAATAATAGATGGCGCTCTGGCTTGAACTTCAACGGATCCTCCCAAATATTTGGGTTTCGACCAAGTCCAAGACGACTTAATAGCACTACACTCCCTCTTGGGATGAAGTATTCGCCCACAATAGCATCATCAACAGACACATGCGGAGCGTTAAACGCCGCCACCGGATGTAGTCGAAACGCCTCTTTTATGCAAGCTTTCACATAATTTAGCCGTGGCAAGTCCGATTCTTGAACCAATCTATTACTCCCAACGACCGTGTCAATCTCTTCCATGGCCCTTTGCATTATCTTTGGTTGATTCAACATATGTCTCATTGTCCATTCAACTGCATTTGAGGGATTATCTACTGTATTTAACATCAATTCCTGTCAATATCGATATTATTAGAAACCAATAAGGTCAAAAAAAAAAAAAAAAATTGTGGTCTTAAATAGAAGTGTTAAATGGCGGGTTTATGCGGTGAATTTGGGTTGGTCAAGATGAGTTGAGTTAATAAATCAGCGGATTGAATAACTCGCACAAAAATTACATGGAGAAATGGGTTGAATCAAGATAAGCTACACAATATATCATAGCTCAACCCGTCAAATTATTACAAAGTTTTAGTTTCTTTGTTTATTTGTTATAATTTGTTTAATTATCATATAAAACTAATACTCCCTCTGTTCCAATTTATGTGGCACCATTTCCTTTTTTGTCTGTAAAAAAAAAATGTCACATTTCTATATTTAGAAACAATTTAACTTATGGAATGATTTACAACCACACATTTATATAAGACTTGTTTTGAACCACACATTTCAAAAATCTTACTTTCTTTCTTAAACTTCGTGTCAAGTCAAATGGTGCCACATAAATTGGGACGAAGGGAGTAGAAGAAATTCTTTATTATATACTCCCTCTGTTTCAATTATGTGATCCTATTATTATTTGGAGAGTCTACGAGGTGGTTCTTTGACCATATTTTCTTTTACAACTAGTCTAAATTATTTGTATTATAAATTATCATGACTTATAGTATCTTTTATGTAATTTCTAAATATACAAGGTTTATTTCTACGAACTTAAAAAATCTATATCAAAATTAATAGTCAAAGTTATAAAGTTTGACCCTCGTACCCAAAAAAGTTCACATAAATTGAAAAAGAGGAAGTATAACATATCAAATAAAGAAAATGTTATTTTTAAGAATACTCTAACAAGGTTTCTCGTGGTTCAGTTTGAGTTATTTAGTCCAAAACAGTCCATCTTTTAGATGGATTGATTTGAAAATGGGCTAAAGCAATAAACAAGCAAACTCGACCAAACTGGGGCGAGTTTGGCTGGTCATATTTTGCATGGTGGGTCATTGCACAAATGCCCCTATTTCGGGGTGGTCGTTAAATTTTGCCGCTCAAATTAATTTGTGATCTTTAATTTTTTTCCCTTCAGCACTTTTCGCGACATAAGTTTATACTTCTGTATAATAATATCCCAGAGGTTATGTCGGACATGACAGAATTTTCAAAAATCAACATAAAAATGACAAGGAACACATCAAACTCTACAAAAACAGACACATTATTCAACTCAAAAAGGACAATGAATATATGCCCCAAAAATTATAACTCCAATTTTTAAACAATACAACAAATTCTGGACGTACTATACAACTTATGTTGCATAACTTAATTCCCACAGAACTTATGTTGAGCGAAGAAAAAGTCCATTTTACGAAGATAAATATTACATAACTTATGCTGACCGTAGCAAAATCTGAATATTATCATTAAATGAGTAGAGGGGCCAAAAATTAGAGACTACATACACGAGGGCCAAAAATTAAAGAGCACGGCGCTTAAAGGACAATCCGTGCAAAAACTTCTTTCATGGTATGATTTGCCATCTCTAGTCTTAAATATGCATGCCATGAGTCATGACATTGATTTATGTAACCATAAATTATGCACATCACTAAAGGTTAATAAAGGCTTAACACATAACCAGCCGCTTAAACTTTTAAGGTATTTCGTTTAGACATTCCAACTAAATCTTGCAAATGAGCACCTCAACTTTAAATTGAGTGTTTCAGTTTGACACTTTTGGTTCAAATTTTGGAAAAAGATTTGTGTGTGTTTTCATTCATTTATTAGGCAGTTAAGTTAATCACATCAAATATCTCATCTCCTTTAATTATACATATCAACCTCAAGTAGAAAATGTTTGGGGTTTTATGGCTTATTGAGGCGAATGCGTATAATTAAGGAGATAATATATTTTATGTGGTTAACTTAAATACCTAATAGACGAATGAAAACCACACAATTTTTCTTTCAAAATTTGAACTGAAAGTGTCCAATTGGAACATATTATTAGAAGTTGAGGTGTTCAATTGGAACAAGGCTTAGTTTGAGTGTTTAAATGAAATATCCTAGCAAATTTAAGGGGCTACCATGTATTAAGCATAAAATAAAAAACTTGAAGTTTACCATGTTGTTTACATGGTTTTGGGTGACTTACAAGGACTTGCGCTTTAATCTCTTTAACATACAACAACGGATTCCCATTGGTATCTTTGAGCATGATAAGAACATCAAGGATGTCTTCTTCCACAAATTTGTTGCCATCCTTCCAAATCTCAATCCTCTGATCAACTTCATGATCAGTGTGTTTACTTGCTGTGGCAAAGGCATCCTTGAGAATTGCCTTGTGACCATCTAAATCTAAATTAATTAACCATGGTAAGTAATCTGAGATGCCAAAAGAATGGAAATATTCAAAAAGTGTGAAAATCGCATCAATTTGCTCCTCATCCTCCTCTTCGTCTACAAATAATCTCTTGCTGAAAATCATATTCTTAATAACATTGGCACAATAGTATCTTGTCACCTTCCTCAAGTTAATAACTCGAGGACGATACTTGTTAATGCATTGATTGTAAACGTATCGAAGGAGGTGGTCAGCTTCTTTGTCCCTCTTATGACGAAGCCATTGAAGAGATGTTGGTGAGAGCACATGGGAAGCAAGTACTCGTCTCATTTTCACCCATTGATCACCCATAGGGAGAAAAGTTGTGGTCATGTAGCCATTGCTAACGAGGCTCGAGGACATGCAAATAGGCCTCGATGAGAAAACCGAGTCTTGCTCCTTCAGGAATCGGCAAGCAAGCTCAGCAGAAGTGACAGGAATGACATGGACATTGCCAAGACGAATGCAAGCGATTTCGGTATCCATTTCTTGCATAAGTTTATGTATCCACAAAAATGCTGGCTTATCGCTTAGTAGCATTTCAGGAAGGCTCCCAACTAAAGGCCATGGTTTTGGACCAGGAGGGAGTTTATTGGTACTCTGATTTCTTATTGTTATAAATTTGCTTGTTATCTTAAGGATTATAGTGGAAAGGACGATTTTCCAGAGAGAGTAGCTACATAAAGTGGAGAGGAAGACGATGAAGATCACATGAAGAAGGTTTTGAAATATAAAGTTTCTCATCATTTTTCCGGTGATTAATTACTCAAGGCTCAAGTTCAAAGGTAGCATGCCATATATCCCCTATTTATAGCTCTGCCTTTAAGCATAGGAATTTCTTGTGAAAACTTATGTTAATGTACCTTTCACCGTTTAGTTTATTAAATATGACCAAAATATTCACGACCTAGACATTTAGTCGTATATGTAGTGTATAGGTAGTACAGATATGTATAGGCATGTATAATATATGTGTATTAAGTATATTTATATACCACCCATATATTGTATAAATATTTTGTAAACTATATGGCGAAAGGTAGTTGGCTGTAATTTTTTCAAATTTTTTATTTTCTTTGGAGAACTCCAACTTAAACACTCTCATCCACACGAGCTTGAAGATTATTACTACAGTTCAGTCCCACTTTCCTTTAATTTGTTGTTTATTCAAAAGGACATATATTTTTTTTTTTTTGGTGAACGAAATTTTTTATTTATTTATTTGTCACCTATAGTCTATTACAAAGCTCTCCCTTTAGGTCTCTATTCATAGATTTGCTATCTCTTTCTCATCTCTTTCTCATTACTTTTCCTGTACGCATACTCCTTTTCCTGCAAGGTTAGGTAAGTAGTCTATCTGTCTCTTTCTCATTACTTTTCCAGTGTTGCTAGTGTGGCTATAGCTATCCCCCTACACCTTCTTCCTTGTATGCTTCGTGCCACCCTTTTCCATATCCCTTGTATATCTGTTTGTTGCACCCCTGTACCTATTCACTCAAGAGTTGCTTTAAAACATTTCTTGGAGAAATTGCACTAAAAAAATAGGTGTTGGACGGTCTCCTCATGGTCTCCACACATAGCACATTTATCATCCGAGCTAATGCCAAACTGGTACAGTGGAGCTTTAGTCATTAGCCTTTGGTGCATGACTAGCCAGTTTATAAAGCTGTGCTTTGGCTGGTTATCTTTGTTCCATACCCACCTGCCCCATTGCCATGTTTCCCTCTCTCCCATTCTAAAAGGACATATTTTAGAATTTAAAAATAACTTAGTTTTAAATTTTTCATTTAATCCTTAATGAGATAGTTTATAGTCACATAAATTTTTATGACTCGTTTTAGATTACGACCGAGTTTCAAAAGTCTTTCTTTTGTTGAACTAGTTTGTAATATTTGAAAGTTTTAAATAGAACAGACAAATCCGTTCGTGAAAAAGAATGACCTTTCATGAAAAATCATCTCTTAAGTTCTAAAAATATAAGGACTCTTCTGAAGTAGCGTAAGTTAATTTGCAGTACAATAATTGAATCCGGAAAGGAGGTGCATGTATGATAACCCCCTGAAGAGTATACGAACAGTGTCTCTAAGGATAGTGGCTGGTATCACGTCAAAGTCTTTCTTCTTCGATTCAATATCATATTCTTTTAACATCTTTTTTTCTTTCAAAATTAATTTTATGTCAAATCAAAGACTGCCACATAAATCGGGACGAAGAGAATACTTACTTTCATACAAAATTAAAGCAGTAAGATAAGTAAATAACAAAAAAAGGAAAAGCATATACTCCCTCATTGAAAGTCCATAAAACTCCAGTATAAAATATTGCTCATTTAGCTATTTAAATTAAAAATAGTCGAAGAATATATAATATATGTATAATTCATATATAATATGTATATAAATGTGTATAATCAGTCAATAGTCTATGTATGCCAAGGTGGGGGTAAGGTCTGCATACACTTTACCCTCCTCAAATTCCACATTGTGAGATTCAACTGGATATGTTGTTGTAGTCTATGTATGCCAATTAAGAAAAGTAAATAATAAATTCGACCGGCTCTTTGTATAAAAATCCAATTTAGGTTGTGCGTATTTCACTATTCCTTAGCCAGGTTCCTTTCCACTCTATGTGCCACGCACCCACTCGTTATTTTTCCTTGCTCACTCTTTATTTTTTTTCTTCCAAATAAATATTCATTCTTTTTCTCTTTTTGCAACAATTATCTATATGTGACAACAAAAATATTTTTATTAGCAAATGTCTTCTTTCTTGTAGTGAAAAGATTCACAATCAGCAATCACAACAACCAACATTTGAAATAAAATAGGATAGCAAAAAACTCCCGAAATTTCAACTGAGTTTCAGTATCTCAAAACGTCGCAACATCAATTTCAATTTCATAATATAAAAAAATAAAAATAAAAGAGCTGTTCCCAAATGCCGGTGGCTGCAAAGATTGAATAAAATAATTCATAAAAACATTATTGAGAAAAACGTTTAATCTCTTTTGGTAAAAGTTCAAAAAATTGTACTGTGTTTATTAAATATTTTAAATAAATTAGGTAAAAAGTTCTCCTTTTCATAGACTGCTGTCAGCATCAAAGACCATCTGCACCATATCTTGCGAGTGACTGCAGATTTAAAATTCTAGGAAGTTCTTGAAACGTGGAAGTTATGCGGTACCTTTTCATCTAAAAATAATGCAAATGTGAAGCAAGCTAATAGTTTGTTTGGACAATTTTTTAAGAGAAGAAGAAGCACGCTTTTGAGTAGTAATTGAACATGTTTTCAAAAGCTAAATAAATTATTATTAAATATTTTAAATAACGGAAAAGGGCTAAAAATATCCTCAAACTATTGAATATGGAGCAAAAATATCCTTCATCCACCTTTCAGCCCCCAAATACCCTTACCATCCACCTATTGGGTCTAAAATACCCTTATTGCTAACAGAATATTCTCATTAAACATGTGGCATGTTTTTATTGGTTGGCTTATAAAATTAATTAAACTAATTAACTTTTGCAATATTGACCAGATATTGCCCCCCACCCCCGACCCGACCCCCCCTGTGAAAAAAAATATATTTTTTGAAAAAAAAATTGAATTTTTTTTGCACCCCCCCCCCCCCCGCATCCTACCCCTACCCCGCACCCCTACCCCCCCCCCCCGACGCAAAAAAAAAATTAATATTTTTGAAAAAAAAAGTTTTGACGTTTTTTTTGGGTTGTTTTAGCTGGGAGGGGATGGGGGCGTAGGGTGTGGGGTTTGGGGGTTGGGGGGAGGGGGAGGGTGCGGGATGGAAAAAAAAGTCAACTTTTTTTTTTCCAGCTGGGACGGGAGGGGGGCGTAGGGTGAAATGTCTTGATAAATTAAAATGTCTAATGTAATTGCACCCCACCCCGCACCCTACACCTCCCCCGCACCCCTAACCCCCCCCCCCCCCCCGACGCAAAAAAAATTAATATTTTTGAAAAACAAAGTTTTGACGTTTTTTTTTTGGGTTTTTTGCACCGCCCCCCCCCCCTCAAACCCCGCACCCTACGCCCCCCCTCCCCTCCCAGCTAAAAAAACCCAAAAAAAAAACGTCAAAACTTTTTTTTTCAAAAATATTATTTTTTTTTGCGGCGGGGGGAGGGGATAGGGGTGCGGGGGAGGGGTAGGGTGCGGAGTGGGATGCAAAAAAAAAGTCAACTTTTTTTTCAAAAAAAATATTTTTTTTCACGGGGGGGGGTCGGGTCGGGGGGTGGGGGGCAATATCTGGTCAATATTGCAAAAGTTAATTAGTTTAATTAATTTTATAAGCCAACTAATAGAAAAATGACACGTGTTTAATGAAAAGATTATGTTAGTGATAAGGGTATTTTAGACCCAATAGGTGGTGATAAGGGTATTTTAGACCCAATAGGTGGATGATAAGGATATTTGGGGGCTGAAAGGTGGATGAAGGGTATTTTTGCTCATTTTTCAATAGTTTGAGGGTATATTTGGCCGTTTTCCGTTTAAATAAATTAGGTAAAAAGTTCTCCTTTTCATAGACTGCTGTCAGCATCGAAGACGATCTGCACCATATCTTGCGAGTGACTGCAGATTTAAAATTCTAGGAAGTTCTTGAAACGTGGAAGTTATGCGGTACCTTTTCATCTAAAAATAATGCAAATGTTCAAGCTAATAGTTTGTTTGGACAATTTTTTAAGAGAAGAAGAAGCACGCTTTTGAGTAGTAATTGAACATGTTTTCAAAAGCTAAATAAATTATTATTAAATATTTTAAATAAATTAGGTAAAAAGTTTACCTTTTCATAGACTGCTGTCAGCATCGAAGACGATCTGCACCATATCTTGCGAGTGACTGCAGATTTAAAATTCTAGGAAGTTCTTGAAACGTGGAAGTTATGCGGTACCTTTTCATCTAAAATTAATGCAAATGTGAAGCAAGGTAATAGTTTGTTTGGACAATTTTTTAAGAGAAGTAGAAGCACGCTTTTGAGTAGTAATTGAACATGTTAAATTATTATTTTCTTCGTCCCAACTTATACGAGGAATTAATTTATTTTGGGAGTCCAGTTTTTTTTTTTTTACTATAATTTTTGTCCAATTCTTTTTATATATGTGACTTATTAATTAAGCAAACTTATAATATTTTTATGTAGTTTTTAAATATTTATATTTTATTATAAAATACTCAAAAAATCTATCTCTGAAATGGTATTAAAAAAAGAGTCATTTTACTCCCCAAATAGATTAGAAGTTGGGTGAATAAAAATAAAACAAATGGCCAAACTTAAAAAAAATAAGTTAAGAGCTATTACATGCATGTTTTTGTTTTGATTTGAGTAAAATTGGTTATGATCATGAACACTTTACATGCATATAATATTTAAAATGTTATAATCATGTCGTCAAAGGTAATTGAGATTATATTCTGAGTTAGATTGGTCATAGTAACTTATGCTAATTGTGCTTAATTAATCAGGTTCATATAAAATCACATGGTGAATATTTGTCTAATGACGCGCTTATTTGAGTTATCTGTAACATAATATTGACGAGGCCAATGTGTATAAATTTTTCTACTCATAATCTGTCAAATTATAGTAAAGTTTAAGATACCGTCCCACAGAGATTGGAACCACCTATCTACAAATTTGTATTATCTTTGCTACTATTTGAGAGAATCAAATTGATGAAAGGTGAGTTTTTGAAATTAAAATTACTTAAATTAAAAACAAATCACTTCCGGAAAAGTTATATATAAAAAGAGTTGGGAACTACTGAATTCACTTGATATATTTTTACGATAAAATCTTAGTTTCTACCTGCATTTCTCTAAGGAATAATTGCTTATTGCTAATACAATTGTATTTTCACACTAAAAAATAAATAATTAATTAACACTCCGTGAGGTTATGTGAATTAATTGCTTTAAAACTAGTGACGATTAAACTGAAATATTTTCTTGCTTGAATTGTGCTGCAGGAATAAAGACCTCTTGCGATTAGCCTTTAAATCAATAAAGTTATTTGAGTCAATCCCTCCTTGAGAATTAGGACTGAAAGAAATAAAATAAAGATCATTTAAATCAATAAACTTACTTGAGTCAATCCCTCCGTGAGAATTAGGACTGGAAGAAATAAGATAAAGATTTGGAATAATAATACTAAAAATTACTCTCACTCTGCTATTTTACTCATTGGTTATTATCTGTTAATTTTGCTCCGCGAGAATTACAAAATCAATATAAGAATAACTTAGAGATAAAATATGTAGACGTGATAATAATGAATTGAAATTATCATTCCAGCACAGTTTGAAATATAAATAAAATGTTTCAAGCCCAGAACATATAAAAACGGAGATAGTATTATGAATGTATCAAGCTTTCTCAACTATCCCAACAAAAAGAAATTACTCCATTACGGAGTAAGAAAAACTAAAAAAATATAAAATGTTATCCTACAAAGACAAAAAGAAGAGAAATGGACCAAGAGTAATTCTTGTATCTTGCTAAATTTGGATGCCCTTTGTCTTCAGAGTAGCTTGCTACTTATACAAAGGTATGTCTGACTTTTTCTCCATAGACGCATCTATGGAAGTCATAGATGCGGCTGTAGTGGCGGACGCGTCTGTTGATGTCATAGGTGCGATTGTGGTGACGAACGCGTCTATGGATGCCATAGATGTGATAGTGGTGACAGACGCGTCTGCGGATGCCATAGATGTGACTGTAAATTTTCATGAATGTGTCTACGAAGTTGTAGATGCATAAGTGGTTCTCTTCTTTTCTTTGGCAATTTATTCCTTCTCTTTATTTCTCTTGTATTCTTTTACCTGCAAGATTTGTTAGAAGATATGCGGGAATATGATAGTATTATTCATGCTTTATTTATAAATCTTATTTTTTATATACGAAATTACATGAATAATTTATATCCATCAAATATAAAAATGGAATTAAGGAACACGAGAAATTTGTGTCAATTAAGCTGATAATTACAATGTTTCAATATCTCACAAAAGATTATTTTTTTAAACCATTTTTTGCCCACTCACAATCCCATTTCATCCAAGGGGTAAAAATTTACTCGCACTCAATGTATACAACCAGAACAATTTAACATTAATAGTTAACAATTAAAATGATAATGCATATGATTTAATCATAGTTAAGTGATAAAAGTATATATCACTGCTCATTATAAGAATGTAGTGATGCAGATAGAAAGAGTAAAATGACTCCAATATTTTTATTTTTACTATTATAGAAACATGAGTTTGGAGGAGGATTGTCGTCCGTCCTCCAACTCATGCCCACCACCTCCAAAAAAAAAAAAAGTAGACCCCATATTAAAAAAATTAAGCAATATCAAAAAAAAAAAAAAAACGTGCATCCCATATTAAAAAATCAAATAATATTCATGTAATTTCCAAAGTATCGCCATTATGTAATAATGGTGGATTCATTGCCACATGCGTACCAATCCATTAATGGGAGCAATGAAATTATTGTACAGCAAAAAAAAATAAAAAATGGACCCCATACTAAAAAAATCAAGCAATATAATTTTTTTTAAAAAAAAGTGGACCACACCACCTCCATATTCATGTTAAAAAAAATGCACCCCATATTAAAAATCAAACAATATTCATGTAATTCCCAAAATATCCCCATTAAGTCAATAATGGTTGATTCATTGCCACATGCGTACCAACCCATTTGGCTACTTAATCTTTTATTCAAAAGGTTAAGTAGCCAAACCATACAATTTCCTTTCTTTTCTTATATTAGCCTGAGATCTAATCTAGATATTTAATTGTTGTATTTGTTATTCCGCCATGTCATTTATTTGTTATGTTTACTAAAATAAATATACTTAAAATAAGATAGAATTAATTACTTTTTCATTTTTATTCTTACTCTAATAAATGTGAAAAGAGATTAATGTCGTAAAAGAAAAAATATTATTAAATGGAGATCAAATAATAAATAGGGTAAATTAGTCAAATTCTAATTCTAATTCTAATTGACGTTTCCTTAAAAAATCATGCAAAAGACGACATGACAAGTAAATGAGCTAAACCAAAAATATTCACCAAAAATTTAAAAAAATAGTAGTTCTTCATTTAAATAGAAAATCAAATTTCTACTTTGTTTCGTTTTAAACATGTAAAATTAATTTAATAATTTGAATTAGAATTATCCAAATCAAAATCTGATAAAAAATAATAAGTATTATTTAGGTCCAATCTACATACATTAACAATAGAATATTTTACACCTTTAAATTAATAGAATTAAAATTTAAAATATCAACTGATGCTTAAATATTGCTATTGTTTTGTCTCAAAGAGAGGAAAATAGTTTCCTTTTAAACAAGTCTTCTCTTTTAAAAAGTATTAATAATTTTTTGCAAATTTTGTATTCGTAGCAAACACTAATATAATAAAGTTTTGAATACGGAGCACAAACTACAATGTTATATTAATCGTGTTTTGAACCCATATATATATATGTATATATATATATATATTATCACTATCCAAATACAACTACACACATAGATACACTATAATTTCAAGTATTAGGTCCGTGCTGCGCCATCTAGTATTATCTACTATTATAGAAGCACCGGTTTGAAGCAGGATCGTCGTCATCCTTCCAAGGGTAATTTCGGAATTGTATGATTTTCGTGCCTTCAGAATATTGTAATTGACTGCTTTATTAGGTGTACTTTTATCATTTTTGGACATAAAAACCGCCCATTATTTTGTTTTAAACTTTTTTGTCCGATGAAAAAGCTGCACCTTACTTCAACTTCCTATGCTATGGGGCCCATCTGCTTTTCCTATTTTCACGGCTCTTTGGTTCCTTACATTTTCTATAACATTAGTGGACCCACCTCTTTATTTTGTATAGACAAATTCCATTTCTCTTTACTGTGTATTGCTACTATTAGTATGCTTATTAATTACTCTGTTAATATATATTACTTCTATTAGTTTGTTCATTTTAGTGGCAAATCATTTTTTTTTTATTTAAGTCATTCAATTTTTCATCTGAATTCCTTCAAATGTTAATTACGTACTTCATTAATACTCATATTTTATTTACAAAACATTTTATAGATGAAATAGGGAACTCAAAGACTATGTGATTGTTGTTTGTTATCATACTAATGTTAATAATATTTATCCACTATTAATTTTACGTTTAATGAAATGATTTATTACCATACAAAAATATAAATTTTCAAATACTCTGAAACAAAAAAAAAATATATTGTAACTTAAATTATTGAATCCGTGCTTTATCTTATTATTAAATTATTGAAACTATTGCCCTTTGTTTCTTGCTACTATATGTGGTTTCTTGTACTTCGATTATCTTATTTATATGTGGTAGCTACTGTTCCCTTTTTTTCAGACTGCTTTATTCTGACTTATTCACTTTCTTTAGTTTCATTTGCATTCTGCTTTGAACTGCTTGTGCTTATCTAACCTTTCTCGTTGTGATTTCTCTTGAGCCGAGGATCTTTCGAAAACAACCTCCCTGTCTTCCGAGATAGGGGTATGGTCTGCGTACACTTTACTCTCCCCAGACCTCACATTGTGGGATTTCACTGGGTATGTTGTTGTTGTTGTTGTTGTGCTTTAAAATTTTTAGTTTTTCACACATGATTTTCACGAAAAATCATAAAATATGTAGAATTTTTTTTTAATTGCATAGGGATAAAATTATAATTATAACTATTATAGAAGAGTGAGTTTGGTCATCAACCCACTCTTCTATAATAGTAATTAAAAAAAAAGGCGGGGTCCACGTGAAGAATTAGGAGACAATTGCAAAAAAAAAAAAAAGGGTGGGGTCCACATGAAGAAGAAGAAGGAGACAATTGCGGAAAAAAATAGGACATTTAAATAATTATAATAAGTTCAGAAAATGGTAAAGGTATACTTAGAGAAAATTTAAAGAAGAGAAATTCAGGAAAAAAGAAATAACGATTTAAATTGAACACAAAAACCGCTAAAGAAGTCATAAAACTAAAATATTTAAAACTTATACCTTTAGGTAAGGATAAAAATGCACTAATTTTAGACACATACGTCTCACACAAATAATGAGGAATAACATCAAGAAGACGAAATATAAACGGTCAAGAAACGTATCCACATATTTTCTTAAAATGATGAAGTTGGTCTATACTTAAAAATTTAAGACTACAACATATGCTAACACATGAAAGCGTTTTTCAGTATTGTTGAGTAGAAAGAGATGATGACATGAAACTTGGTAGGAGAAGGTGTATTTCAAATCTTTCAATTGGAGAACCAAACCAAAAAAGTCATTTATGGGAGAAGTGGACTAAGTAAAATAATTTATTGATATTTTCAATTAATTGAATTATAATACTTTTTATAAAAAAAAATTCATAATTATATTACTAAAAGGTACTCTCTCTGTCCTATTTTATGTGATATAGTTTGATTAGACACGAAGTTTAAAAAAGAAAGGAAAGATCTTTGAAACTTGTGGTCTAAAACAAGTCATAGATATTTGTGTAGATTTAAATCATTTTATTAAAAGTAAAAGGGGAGTTTTCAAGTTAAATAATTTCTAAACATAAAAATATATCATTCTTTTTTAGACAGACTAAAAAAATAATGTAATACTATTTTTGTGTTGGGCCCGTGCTATCACGGGCTTTCTATCATCTAGTAAGTAAAGAGAAATGGGAGTCGGAGGACGAACAACTGCTCCAAAATTTATACTTTGTGCTGCTTTCATTGAACTAATCAATTTTTTATTATTTTTAATATCCTGAATCTTTTCTACAATTCCCTTTGTATCCCATGTCTTTTCATTGCATAAGGACGTGTGAATTACTTTATATTAGTACACCACGTGTATTACGTTAGTCGATGTTCTGATTGAGCTTTAATTTTTTGTTTGTTTAGCTATTAGAAGTTGGGTCAATAAAAATAAAACAAATGGCCAAACTTAAAAAAAAATAAGTTAAGAGCTATTACATGCATGTTTTTGTTTTGATTTGAGTAAAATTGGTTATGATCTTGAACACGTTACATGCATATAATAGTTAAAATGTTATAATCATGTTGTCAAAGGCAATTGAGATTATATTATGAGGTAGATTGGTTAAAGTAACTTATGCTAATAGTGCTTAATTAATCAGGTTCATTAAAAATCACATGGTGAATATTTGTCTAATGATGCGTTGGAAAAAGTTATTTGATGTCATCTGTAACATAATATAAAAATGAAATTAAGGAACACAAGAAATTTGTGTCAATTAAGCTGATAATTACAATGTTTCAATATCTCACAAAAGGTTATTTTTTTTAAATCATTTTTTGCCCACTTGCAATCCCATTTCATCCAAGGTGTAAAAATTTACTCGCACTCAATATATACAACCTGAACAATTTAACATTAATAGTTAACAATTAACATGATAATGCATTGCATTTAATCATAGTTAAGTGATAAAAGTATATATCACTGCTCATTATAAGAATTTAGTGATGCAGATAGAAAGAGTAAAATGACTCCAATAAGTAAACAGATACAATTTTTTTTTCCTCGTTTGTTTTTCATATCACAACTCTAGATTCGTGCCCTTATTCAAACTATGTTTTAATCATACTAATATCATTTATGGGTTCTTCTCAATTTATATTAAAGACCCTTTCCAAAGATTGAGTGTCTTGGCTTAATGGACCAAACTGCGGATCGTGCAAGTAATTACCACTTTGACCTTTTTATGATAACTATTCGATTTTTCGCACTTGTAGATTCAACTCATCTAAATTTACGTCACGTAAGATTCGTTAAAAAGAAAAGTGTTTCCTACTAAAAAGATTTATATTCTCAAATTAAAGCTTGAACCACAAACTTCTAATTTAGAATGAAAGAATTTTAGTGTAACGACCCGTTTGGTCGTTATAGTCTTTTCGGTATTTTCGCCCGTTCCCGAGCATTGACTAGCTCACTTTTGACTCGAGGGGACCGTTGACACGCTTCCCAAGGTGTCTAGACCGGATTCAGACAACTTTTGAGAAATATAGGCTTAAAGTGGAAAATGTTTGACCCGAAGTTGACTTTAGGGTAAACAGACCCTTTTTGAAATTTAGTAGATTTTGAGAGATCTGGATGGTTGTTTAGTACTTGGGTGTGTATTTGGTTCGCTTCCTAATGCACTTAGATGCATTTCGGGAATTGGGTTGGGAAATGGGAATTAAGGCATCAGGGGTTGACTCGGTCAATCACGGGCGCGTTCGTAGAGCGTTTTTATGTATGTCTAAGTATATGATATGTGAGCAGATAGCCTCGGGAACTAGTCAGAAAATCGGATCGAATTGTGAGACTTTGGGAGTTTTCTGGTGTCTGGTGCCTGCTTTGGAGGCACCAGCACCGTTGCAGCGGCACCACTGGAGCGGTAGCCCTGCCGCTGGAGCGGCCAATGACTTTTGGTCATTACTGCTAAAGCGGTCGAGTGACTGCTAAAGCGACACTGCTGGGGCGGTCCTAGTACCGCTAAAGCGGGTGACGGGCAGTTAGTGACATTAATAAAGTGTTAAAAGCCCTTAGACCCTCATTATGTCCCATTTCGATATTTGAGCTTGAAGAACTGTTCTTAGGGATATTTGGAGGAGAATCTTGGAGGTAAATCTTGCCCATTTCTTCATTCTTCCTTTAATCCATTATCATGTTAGATTCCCCTTTTCCCTTAATAAACCCATGGTGATGGGAGTTCAAAGATGGTTTTGGAAGAACATTGTCCCTAGGATTATTAATGATAAATTGGTGATGTTTATGTTAGATATTGACTAATCTAAGGTTATTAAGCATATATCTTCCACTTTAGCATTGAATTTCGGAATTGGAGACTTAGGGTTTATACCCAATTTGGGGGTTTTGCTTGAAATAACAAATTAGGCTAATCCTTGAGTTAAATCAACAATTAGTAGTTGGGTTATGATTACCTAGTACTTAATTTGGTATTTTGTCCCCGAATTTTCCATTTTGCCCTTGTGGGACAGTTTCCCTAATTTTTAGGGTTAGAATTGACCAAATTGAATTAATAGTAATATTAGTATCATTCTTCATGATTTCTAATATAGAATTCTATTATGCTTAGACTACTTTGGTTCCGAGGTTCAACGGAAGGGCAAGACAAAGGAGTGAGTTGTTGGTGTTGCAGTTCGGCCATCCAGGTAGGTTATGGCTTACCTTTGGTGACACTTCGTATATCGAAGCGCATATTTAGATTATATTGTCAGAGACAACATGCGAACCTTCGAGTATGAAGTTGGGTTAGATATTGCCTTAGGTTGGGCCCTGTTGTGTGTTGGGACTGGCCACCCCGTTGTGGTGTGCTTGACTGTTCTATTGTATTGGCTTGAAAGCATGAGTTGTTGGTAGGTATTAGATCCTGTTATTCATCTTGATTTGGATATATTGTTAGCATACCCACTATTGGTATTGTGATATTGATATATTGTTGGCATACCCACGATTGGTATTGTGATATTAATATATTGTTGGCATACCCACTGTTGGTATTGCTATTATTGATACATTGCTGGCGTATCCCATTGTTGGTACTTGTGATATTAAACTTGGTTGTTGATGTTGATACATGCATTGCATACATCTCACTCATCCATAATGCATGGCCGATACCCGGTGATGATCCGGTATTGTTGATTGAGTGAAACTGACATTTGATAACTCTTTTACTTGAGTGATTGTGAGATGACCGATGTCCGATGATCTATTCCAGCATCATTGTTGCATGGCCTATTCCGATGATATACGGGAATCGTTGTTAGTGCATGGACTCCGCGGGTCCCCCAGGGTGGTGTCGGTGAGAACCCCCGGTGGGCAAAGATCCGGGGTCCCGTCTGTCTGTTGGGCAAAGATTCGGGACGGGTGACGCTTAGACTTCGCGAGTCACGCTGGGTTGTGCTATCGAGACGTCGATATTTCCGTCCGGAGTACATGTGTACACCTCATTTGCATGGCATGGCATGGCATTGCATTCATACCATCATTGCACTGCATTGCATTATAACTTGATTGAGACTTGACATATTTGGGTTTAGATGCTTTACATAGGCAATGACGGATACTCGGTTGTGATTATTTTGTCTTATGCTTGGTTGGTTTAATTGCTTATCTGCTTTATTATCTGAATTGTGTTAACTATGCTTAGTCGGCCGATGATGTCTACCAGTACTGTTGTTTGTACTGACCTGCACTTGCTGCATTCTTTTATGAATGTAGAGTACCGGGTCGGATCCACTTCCATGACCTGTGGCTGATCGACGCTTCAGCTTTCTCTCGAGTTTCCAGGGTGAGCATGACATTCGCTGACCTTGAAGACTTTCCTATCATATGTCCTATGTTTATTTCATAGACATTTATGCATTAGTATTCTAGATTGTATTATTCTCCTTAGATGCTCTTGTATTATTCAAACTAGACCCTGGGGGTATTTATTGTCTTCCGCACTTTCTACTACTTATATAGATACATCGTGAGATTTACGTATTTGTTCTATTCCGTTGTTTTAAATTCATTCTTTCGTGTATTTATTCATTATTGGGTTGAGGGTTCGCTTACCGAGATGGGAAGTTAAGTGCATGCACGGCCTAAGCAAAATGAGTCGTGACATTTAGTTATCCCACTACAATTTGGGGTGATTTTTACCACCTTAACATTTTCACTATTCACAAATCACAACTTGTAATAATTAAAGAAAAGTAAAAAAAACGGAGAAAGAAAGAGAGTACAGAAGAAATCAAGAACCTCTAAACGTATGTATCTATTATTGAGTGAAGATAAAAATCATGGCTACTCATTCACATGGGAATATGCAAAATTTGATGGAGACATTGTTGCAGCCAAAAGCATTGAAAATGAGTAAATTAGGAGAAAAGGGGCAGAAACCTCATTTTTATTTTTATTTTCTCATCTCGTTTATTTAGAAGAAAGACATTAAAGAGTGAGCAAAGGAAAAATGATATAAGTATGCACCTTTATTTATTGTTGAAGCATTCAGCTATGGAAATCAGATAATCAAAGTCAAGCAAGGAAGAGAAGTAGTTATCATTTAAGAAAATTTGGGAGAAAAAATATCTTCTCATTCAACCATGTAGTGATATGTACATGTAGTAATATATATACACACACTTAACTCCCACCCTAACTTCTATGTAACAAATTAACTAACTCACTAATCAATTCTACTAAATTACACATAGGTCCCTACTCTAACTTTCTTCTACACCCCTCCTCAAGCTGATGGATGAAAATAGGTTCTTCATTCCAAGCTTGTCAATCAAATATTCATGTTGTGGTTTGCATAAACTCTTTGTCAACAGATTTGCTGGTTGTTCTTTTGTACCAATATGTTGTGTCTGCACCAAACCATCTTGGATTTTTTCTCTCACAAAATGACAGTCAATAGCAGTATGTTTTTTTCTTTCATGGAAGATTGGATGAGCTGCTATCTGAATAGCAGCTTTGCTAGCACAGAACTTAACATGCAATGTAATAGTAGCACCAAGTTCCTTGAATAATCCTGCTAACCATGTTATCTCAACAACAGTAATGGTCATGCTTCTAAATTCAGCTTCAGCTGAACTTCTAGACACAATATTTTGTTTCTTGGATTTCCATGAGATCAATGGATCACCAAACTTGATAGCATATCCAGTTACAGATTTCCTGGTTTTAACACATGTTCCCCAGTCTGAGTCATAAAATGTTGTAGGTTCTGAACTGGTTCCAGATGGCATAAAAATCCCAATCCTGGGCACCCCTTTATATACTTCACAGCTCTAAATGTAGCTTCCAAGTGACTCTGCTTAGGTGCATGCATGTGTTGACTCAGCACTTGAACCACAAAGGCTAAATCAGGCCTTGTCATAGTCAAATACAACAGTCTACCTATGATTCTTGATATCTTCCTTTATCTATTAGCTGAGGATCAAACTTTGCACATTTGTCACCAGTATGAGACTCATTATTATCACTTTTATCATCTGTTAACCTGTCAAACTCCACAAAGATCAACTTATAATTGAACTCCAAAGGAGTAGATGTTGGTTTTCCACATGATAAGCCTAATTCTGACACCAACTCCAAAGCATATTTCCTTTGGCACATGTGAATTCCTTTCTCTGGTCTTGAGAATTCAATCCCTAAGAAGTATTGAAGCTCTCTAAGATCTTTTATCTTAAACTTATCTTGAAGGTTTGTTCTTACTTGTTTAATGCAGATCAAGGAACTGCCAGTGACTAAAAGGTCATCAACATAAACTAAAGCAACAACCAGATATGATCCAACATGCTTGGTAAACAAAGAATAGTCAAAGTGAGACTGACAAAAGTCCATATCAAGTAATGCTTCAGTGAGTTTGAGATTCCATTGCCTAGGGGCATGTTTCAAGCCATACAAGGACTTGTGTAGCCTGTAAGCCTTCATAAAACTCCCCCTGGATTGCAAACCCCTCAGGAACTATCATGTAAACCTCCTCCACTAGATTACCTTGGAGGAAAGCATTATGGACATCCATTTGAACGATGTGCCAATGAGAAGAGGCTGCAAAATCCACTACAGACCTCACAGTGACCATCTTAGCTACAGGGGAAAAGGTTTCAGTGTAATCTAAACCTTCTAGTTGATTGTACCTCTTAGCAACCAATCTGGCCTTATATCGTTCCACCTCACCATTGGACTTATACTTCACCTTAAACACCCATTTGCACCCAATGGGCACCTTGTTAGGAGGAAGATCAACATAGGACAAGGTCTGATTGGCCTCAATAGCAGAAATCTAAAGTTGCATAGTATCCACTTGTAACGGTTCGCATTTTCGCGGGCAGGATTAGCGCTCGGAAAACCTACTTCGAAATCGTTGGTGCTCTTTCGGACTTTATTTTTAAAGAGTCGCCACCTAATTTTTAGGAAATTAGAAAAATCAGTTTTGAAGGGTTTATTCATACACCGTGAAAAAAATTTCTTAATCCAAAGTTCTAGGTAAGGGTTCTGGTGATCCCCTAGGGAAGGTGTTAGGCACCCTAGTATTAAGGATTCGTACTATACAGTTGACCTTCTATTTCTAATGTGTGAGTATTTGCATGAATTGTTTATTTGGTGTTTATTTTCCCGAAAGATCTGTCATTTTTTGCATATCATTTTGAAGAAAAAGAATAAAAAATATTCCCCTTACATATAGGGTATTTAGGTTCGGATTTATAATATCCGTATAAAATTAGTTCATTTTACATATAAGGATAATATTTTGTTGTAAAGCCAAAAGTCCTTTTAATAGTTTGGGGCAAATGAAATCCGTTCATGCTTAGACTCATACATGATCTGGGTTAGTCCGTTTAGTACATTTTTAGAACACCTTTATTTAAGACTTTACTTGTTTATTAAAAAGAATAGTTGGCGCAGTTTTTTTTTTTTTCAAGTTTGGGTTTTATATAATCAAAGTTATTTATGATCCTGGAATTTTATCTTAAATCCGATTGATAATAAAACCATTTGTCATGGGCTTAGGCCCAAATTACGCCCTTTTTTTAAAAAACGATTAAGACTTGCTTAGTTTTTGGCCCAAAGTCCATTATTATTTTCAGACTAAACCCAAAACATATTTTGTGTTTACTCTATCCAAAAAAATATGGTTGGATGAGGCCTGAAATACGATCTTTTGAGTTAGGCCTTGGCCCTCAAAATTCTGCAAATTGTTGTGATTTGCTTAAAAATAAATGCGTGTGTTTTAATATAAGCGGATTATACACAGATATGCCCCAAAACAGTTTTTGACTTTATCTATTATCTGGTAAAAAAAGGTAGAACTTATTCTTTGTAAAAAATGTGTCATTTACACAGATAAAAAACTCGTACCTTGGTCTGATTTTTGTTTAAAAAGGTAGGACTTATTCCCTTAAAAATACGTATCATTCCCACAATCTTGAGAACCCATTTTTTCGCCTGATTTTTAATAAAAAAGGATAGAACTCATTTTGTAGGGCATAGTATTCATATAGTTCTAAAAATCCATTTTTTCTCGCCTGAGATTAAAAATAGGATTTCCGAAAAAAGGGAACTTAACTGAAAAGAGCGTTTTTTCTCAGTTTTAACAAGAAATCTGATTTAATCCAGTTTTGGGAAAAAAGATGATAACAACGCATTATCTTTCGTAAAAGACGGGTCTGATCCTTTTATTTTCTTTTCTGCCTTAGCCTTTTATATTTCTTTTTTGAAAAAAGTTTACGCTAATCCGGGTTTTAAAATCGCGTTGGGACCTAAGGTCTAACTGAATGGCATATGCACCGTTCTCCTAAGATGCCTAATGCAAAACGTAAAGGTTCCAATAATAATGTGAGTTTGAACAAACACAATATTTCAAGTAAGATAACAAATTGACATGCTAAAATTTAAAGGAAAAAGAAATGACTTAGGGGTGTACCAAACCCTTTAAAGGCAATTTTTACCCATGGTTGGGCCTTCATGCCATTTTCACTCATGGCTGGGCCTTCATAATATTAGCTTCCATTTTTTTAGACTTAGTAATTTGAAAGAATATTCCTAAAGGCCCAACAGGCTGGCTGGACTCTGGCCCAAGTGGCCGTGCAGTAGGAGGAAAAGAAAAAGGGAATTAAATTAGTATATGTTTAGTGGATCTAAATACTATTAAGATTATGCATTCACACACACACACATATATATATACACACATTCCCATTTTTATCTATGTTTGATGGACCTAATTCTATCGTAATTATACATAATATACATACATATACACATGTTTCCTCGCTTGATCACAAGTGCACAGCCAAAGACTTAACTATATACCATTGCTTCACTGTAAAATCTCAAATCATAATATGTCAATGGAAAAGGTTGTCACCACCCTTATTCCCGACACCACACAAGTCCCAAGGGATTTCATGAACCCCCGACATGGCTGGATATCGGGGAGTGGCTAGACTTATCTCCCAAAACCTCCTCAAACTCCCAAAACAACCAGTGTTGCCACAGTATATAGCCATAGTCTCAAAGTTGTGCACAAGTATCAACTTGTGGAAAATAATTTAAATGCAAAATAACTTTAAAATGAAATCAGGATCATGACAAAGAATGGGGTAGACACTGTAATATCATGGGGCACATAGACTATGTACATCAATTCCAAGATAACTGTCCAATCAAAGTCATAACCAGGACCTATTCTTTGTATCTACATATGTTACTACCCATGACCAGCCTACTTCCTTACAGGTACACACCCAATATACCCATGATATACACATGGTATATGTATACCCAGTGTATACCATGTGTGTATTTCTTCTTTTATAAATCTGTGTGGGGTCTGGGCTTCACCATACTCTTAAATGCTCAATTACTACAAACAAGGCAAAACCCATCAAAGTCCAGACTTCAAATTTCATACACATCAAAGTAAATGATTTGTCAATTCCATACACTAGCAGTCCTTATAGCATGCAGTTAGAATTTGTCTAAGATGAACACATGAAGTACAACAGAAAAGTACAAGCCATGGGGAAGACCTGTAACTTGTGGTTACACCAAAGTATTGAAACATCAAGAAAAGCCCAGACCAAACAACTCAAAATGGAATTGAGACCGGACAGTCTCCTACTCTCATGAAAGACCCCAAAAAATCTATATTTTAATACAGTAACAGTAGGATCATGTTACAACAAATCCTCATGCCAATTACCACTTAAAATGGACAGGGGCAGAGTCAAACTAAATGTGTATCAGCAAATCCCAAAGAAAAAGAAGAGATTGCATAAAGTTCAAAATACCAACCTTAACATATTCACACTTCTTTAAACTCCTAAATAGGGATGCTTTGTTACCAATGGTCCTAAATCAGTTTACTGCCTTAGAAACAAACTAAAGACCACCCCTCTTTGAAAGGATCTCATTCACTATTCCTAACCTCTTAAATGAAATGACAAGATTTGAAAAAGTCATACCCCTTCAGGACAAGAATGTCCTCCATGACATATAGACTGGTCATGACACCCCTCATTTGGGGGGTTGATACTAAGAGCCAAGCTGAGCCTGGCTCTTCTCTGCCTCTCCTAAGGTGTCTTTAAAAGACCAGTCTAGACCAAGTGGCTCATACTGTCCTTAGGAATATTTATCACACCTCCATAATCAACATCAGATCAGACCAACACCCATTTAACACCACTTATTTTAGCATAGACACAATACATTAATCATTTTCTTTCTCTTAACTCTATGTTTTAACAAGATTTTTTTTTAAAAGCACTAATGATGCAAGACTAATTAATACTAGGCAGATCATAGTTTTATTTCTTTTAGTCTAGGTTATGCTATTCAACATTCAGTGAAGTCTAAATGAAACTATTTAGTTCTAGAATGAAAAGTTTCATCAATCTAAGATTAATCAAGTGTCCATCTCTAAGTTCAAACTGAGTCAAGAGTCTTCACATGATCACAGTCCATACATAAAACCATATCATCTTTAAAATACATTCTTCAGAAAGAAACATGGATTCAAACACCCAAAGAGCAATTCACCTCTTTAAGACTTAGTTAATGGCAAATTCAGACTCTCTAATCATGATAAGGACATGCCAGACACCTGCTTTTTTGTTCCAAACTAGTTTTAGACAACATGAATTCAAAAGTCCCAAGGCATAACAAGGGTGTAGCAGATAGTGTCCTTCTATTCTAACTTAGCTTTTAGATAATTGTAAATCACAAACGTTTTCCCCCTAGGCATGGCAAACCATACTTAGTTAATTATCAGCTCTCACTGAACTCCACAGTCATGGGAAAACAAGGTCTAGGGAGTTAGGGAAGCCTTGGGGTCTGGAAAGAAGGGCCAGATAGGGTGAGGTCATCAATTTCTTATTCCTTTCCTACACCTTACCTTCAGCAAAAGGGATCCCAGGCTCCACTGGTCATTACCTCCAGTTCATACCTAGGCTCACCTCTTACTCTCCCAAAGCAAACCTACCCCTTTACCTTATTTTCCTATCAAATGCCAACCACCACAACTCATGGACAAAAAATGGTTTTCCACTACCTACCTTCTAAAATAAACCTCACCTAGACCCTTAATTCTTCACATAAACAACACTGTTCCAAACAACTTAGTATTAAATCCATACTGTGTGAGGCCATACTGAATATTTATAACCATTGATATTTAAGAAAACTGGAACAATTAGATCACTTAAGAGCTCTAAGAAAAATCAGGCTGATCATCAAGTTTCAGGTTCAAAATAGTTCCATCTCCAATTAATCAACCCCTTTTAGATAGTTAAAAATACATTAAGGCTCAAATTACCTTTTTAATCTGTCTTAAACTTCTTTTGATAAAAATTAGACATTAATCAGAGAGAGGGTTAGGTAACATGAATGCAAAGTTTAAGTTCTAGTTAAATGAAATCAAACATGACACTTAAATCCTGCTAGTGACATATGATGCTCCCTTATTATTTTAAAACAAGCTCAACCATTTTTAGACTTTTATGAATTCCTAATGGACCTTTTGACACTCTGTTATCTCATTAGTGATCTTAAACCTCAAATTTCATTTTAGACTCCTTTATCCTACTCTAGGACGTTATTTTCCTCTAGAATTACCCTTGAATGCATAATATACCACTATTCAGAGTCACTTGACCAACTTAAGTACATTCAAATAGGCCTGGGGAGACCTCATACTCACACAAGTGTAGGCAAAAACACAACTCCAGATACCTTAGACAATTGCCATAGATTTATAAACATGTCTAATTTCCCTAAGTTTTGTTTCAACCTAATCATGATCTTTCCTAAACTTCACACCAATCACAGACCCAAATTCCTTAGTTGACAACCAAACAAGCACACAGGATCATAGAAAAAACAGACTCAGAAAGAAAAAAGAGTCACATTCTCATTCAGAAAATAGAAACAAGTACTTCAAAGTCTCCAAATGAACACCACAACAACTTTAATGTCCTATTACACTCAGCAGGGTTAGTGTTAGTTTTAAAATTCACCAAGACTAGTTCCATGACTTAGGTGACCACATTCTTATCAAATTTAAGCATAGAACAACAAAAGGTAGCAACTTCAACATATAAGAGAATATATGGAGCTTATCTCAGCATGTTTAAACAGTTCTTTTATTATTTAGACACACACATTCAACCTTTATCACAAAGGCTACTTATTAATGTCAAACATGACTTTTAAAATAAAGAGGGACAACCTCCACATCTATATCTTAACTAATATTTGTTTAATACACAAGCTAAACTAAATTATAGGCAAGTCAACAAATAAACAACATTAATGAATTATTAACATATAGGCTACTACTGAAAAAATACCAAAATAAATAAATAGGAGAGAGCATTACCTTTTTGTGGTGCAGCCTGATCAAAAACGAATTTGAAAGCCCTAAGTGCTTCCAAAACTCTCAACCCAACCACACAGACTCAAAAAAGAGAGATGAAATAAAAAATTTGACTCGGAAAAGACCTCACAATTAGTGTTGCCTTAAAATTTTACTAAAGAAGGCTTAACATTCAAAGTTTAGCCTCCCTTTGGATTTCTCCAAATCTTTTCTAACCTCGGAAAACCTTTCAAAAATTTTAAACTTAAAGAAAAATCAGATTTTTCTCTCAAAAATCCCTTTTCTCCCTTTTTCTACTTTTTCCATCCTTTTCGAAAACTATTTTTGTAAAAGGGATAGAACCCCAGAAATCACCTAAAACTTCCAAATAAACGATGCAGGACTAATGTAATTCCTACAAAAATGCCTTTCAAGACTAGATCTACGCCTCACACGGCTCCTCAAATGAATGGTTAGTTCTGAACTTTATTGGTTCGATCCGACCTTCCCAACTCAACCAATAGAATTTAAGCACAGTACAAAAAAAATATTGGTAAATTTCAGCATAACAATGTAAAAATAAAGTGTAAAAAAAATCGATTCATTATCATGTGTGATTTAAAATCACGATTTCGCGTACCATATTAAATGCTTTCATCAAAATAGGCACAATAAAGCTGCATGCGACTGCTATATTCTGCAGATTTGCCATTTTTGTCATGGAGAGAGAGAGAGAGAGAAGGTGAGGCGACGATTAAGGTTTGTCAAGAAAGAGGAGAGGAGAGAGAAGGGGGGGGGGGGTATACCCCCTTAAACGCCTCTCTCTCTCTCTCTTTAAAAAAAAAAGGATTTGGTTCGGGTCTTAGCCTGGTTTGGGCTAGACTCGGTCTAGATCTAAAGGAAATAAGGGCCCCGTTATTTTAGTATACATATATATGTATATATATATATAATTAAAGGATTAAAATTAATAATATATTAATTAGACAAATTTAGGACCTATTCATTTTATTTCATAAAAATAGTGTAAAATGGGCCAAATTATATGAATGGGCTCACAGTTGCGAACATGGCCCATAGTGAATCTTGACCCAGCTGATTATTTCAATTATGGCCAATTTTGGCCTTAATTGATTTTAATTCAGCTGGTCATTTCAATTATGGCCATACTTGGCCTAATTAGTAAGTTTAGAAATTAAATTTAAATTATTATTTCAAGTAAAACCATTAGTAGGCTAATTTTGCAAAAACTAACTCTAATTTCCTTAAATCATGACCTGATTAATTTAATTGTGGCCATAAAAAAATATTTATACAATAGGATCAATTTTTCCATAATTATCACTTAATTAAATAATTAGCCTAATTAAAAATATTTATGGGCAATTATGCCCATGTTTTGGCAAATCATGCAAATTATGTAAAATCAGAAGTTTAAAGGGTTGAATAGCTAATTAATTAAATTAATCAAACATCACAGATTTAAAAGGGAAATAAAGTATTTACAATAAAGTTGACAATTTTAAATAATCAAATAAATGAAAACCCCTCTCCCTCTTTTTTTTTTTAATATTATTTTTAAATTAAATTTAATAAAATATCATAAAATATCATGAAAATACTCATTAATTTATGATGCATGAAAATCCCTTTTATCAATTTAAAGGAGTGAAATATGATTGACTTGGACAATTTATAAAAATCATTTAGCTCTTTCAAGATGCCCAGCTCATTTTATTCATTATCCAGGGGACACCGAGTGATTAAAATAAACTACAGGAGGTCAAAAATTAGGTGTCAACACCACCCATTTAGAATCTTTGCTAGCCTCAGCAAAAGATGTAGGTTCAACAATAGCAGAAAAAACTGCTAAAGAGGCTCTATTGGATAGAGATAAGTGATCATAACATACATAGAAAGAAATAGGGTAAGAAGGAACATCCTTGGTAGGAATATAGAAGTCACTCATCCAAACAGGTAGTTTAGATCTTCTAGTGGATCTTCTAGGCTGAAGGGAAACAGAAGGAGGAGAAGACAGGTGAGATGATGGATCAGCCACATGGGCACTAGAAGGAAGGAAATGATCCAACGGTTCAAAAAAAAAAGGGAGAAAGGCTAGATGGAAGAGGAAGAACAGCTTCAGGAAGGATAGGATCACAAGAAGAGAGAAAATCGTCATCATCAGTAAGAGGATTCTATAAAACAGGAAATAGTGGTGAGGGTGCTGAATGTTGATGTTTGAAGGGGAAAACACTTTCTTGAAAATGAACATCTCTACTGACAAATAGTGTTTTAGAAGTTAAATCAAACAGGACATAACCTTTCTGAGAACAGGAATAACCTAAATGAATAGCAGGAAAAGCTCTAGGAGAAAATTTATCTGTGCACTTGACATTTGTGGCATAACGTAAACTATCAAACACTCTCAAATGGTCCAAGGAAGGGACTCTACCAAAGAACTTTTCAAAAGGAGACTTGTTCTATAACACGACAGTTGGTATTCTATTCAATAGATAGACAGTAGTACAGACACAATCCCCCCAAAATCTAAGAGGAATGGATGCTTGAAATCTTAAGGCTTTATCAATGTCTAAGATATATCTGTGTCTCCTTTCAACTACACCATTTTGTTGAGGAGTGTAAACACAGGAACTTTGGTGAAGAGTACCATGTTCCTTCAATAAGGCAGACACTTGATGATTGAGAAACTCAGAATCATTATCTGACCTAAGACGTTTAATGTTTCACTTAAACTGTGTTTTAACCATGATAAAGAATTCCTTGAGAATTACTAGAGTATCAGCTTTTGTGGTCATTAAGAACAACCATGTGTGTCTAGAGTGATCATCAACAATGGTTAAAAATACCCTTTTCCATCATGAGTAGGAATCTTGTAAGGTCCTCATACATCCACATAGATTAAATCAAAAATAGATGAAGAGTAAGATTGACTTAATGAGAATGGCAATCTTGTTTGTTTAGCAATTAGGCACACAATACATAGAGGATGCCGCAGTTGCCTATTAGTAAGACTGCTTATTTTCTTCAACACTCTAAGAGGGGCATGGACTAGTGTCATATGCCACAGAGAAGACAGCTCACAAGTCTTATTCAAGGTATGACTATTTACATGTTCACTTCTAACAAGATTACTAGATATAGTGGACCCGACAATAACTCCAGAACTTGACTGCAAAGTGTTTTAACAGAAGGATCCATTGATAAGTTGGTATTTTACTAACTTATCTCTTCTTTAATCTTATATTTTTGCTATGTTTGCTTGAGAAAATAGTGCATTTAATATCGTTTACATCTATTTTACAGGTTTTATGTGATTTAGAAGTGATCGTAAGAAACCAAGTGAAAATTAACTCAAAAAGAGGCCAAATGGGACAGTTTTGCAAAAACGGGCCAGATCTGCAAAAACGGGCAGAATTGCAAAATCTGAAAAATGGGGCATAAAAGAGAGGCTTAGGGCAGAAAACATTTTATCTTTGGCAGCTCCCACAAGTTGGAGGCTAGGGTTCCTACAAAAATGTTCTCTCTTCTTTTTAATCCTTGTTGATAGAAATCTCTTGGTGACAATTAAGATTGATACTCTTGTTGTGCTTATTTATTCATTTGCATTGTTCTTAATCAAGTAAGTTTTTGCTATTTTAATTATTCTTGTTCATGAATGTTTTCAAGGGATTAGCTAACCTTTGAACTCGCCCATTTACTTTGTTTGAAACTCGGAAGAGGAAGAACGGAGTTGGGATAGAATAATTAACATGAATTTGGGGCGTTAACCCTCATCTAATGGAAGTTGACCTAGGAATAGGCAATACCACTTGTAGCCATATTCGGGTGTTCTTAATGCTCCTAATTGCTTGAGGGATCTTCAATTGGGTAGTCTAGTTAATCTTCGGAAGAAGTTAATTTAGAGTCATTATCCGAGGCTAAATAACATAAACTTGCTATTATTTACAATTCGTGAAATAGATTGGATCGTTACTTGAGAAGTAGTTTCCCTTCTTCCATTCTTGTTGCCATTGATCAATTTACTTGCTTTGTAGATTAGAATTTATATTTCCATATTTTATAAAAACCTTATCAAAAACAACCATTGATGCGTTCGGGCATAGCTATTGTTAGTGATAATTCCTAATCTGCTTAAATCACCTACATATTGTTCTCTGTGGGATTCGACCCCGACTCATAGTTGGGTAAATTATATTTGCATACGACCGTGCCCATTCTATGAGTTAATTAGAATGGGCACGGTCGTATGCAAATATAATTTACCCAACTATGAGTCGGGGTCGAATCCCACAGAGAACAATATGTAGGTGATTTAAGCAGATTAGGAATTATCACTAACAATAGCTATGCCCGAACGCATCAATGGTTGTTTTTGATAAGGTTTTTATAAAATATGGAAATATAAATTCTAATCTACAAAGCAAGTAAATTGATCAATGGCAACAAGAATGGAAGAAGGGAAACTACTTCTGAAGTAACGATCCAATCTATTTCACGAATTGTAAATAATAGCAAGTTTATGTTATTTAGCCTCGGATAATGACTCTAAATTAACTTCTTCCGAAGATTAACTAGACTACCCAATTGAAGATCCCTCAAGCAATTAGGAGCATTAAGAACACCCGAATATGGCTACAAGTGGTATTGCCTATTCCTAGGTCAACTTCCATTAGATGAGGGTTAACGCCCCAAATTCATGTTAATTATTCTATCCCAACTCCGTTCTTCCTCTTCCGAGTTTCAAACAAAGTAAATGGGCGAGTTCAAAGGTTAGCTAATCCCTTGAAAACATTCATGAACAAGAATAATTAAAATAGCAAAAACTTACTTGATTAAGAACAATGCAAATGAATAAATAAGCACAACAAGAGTATCAATCTTAATTGTCACCAAGAGATTTCTATCAACAAGGATTAAAAAGAAGAGAGAACATTTTTGTAGGAACCCTAGCCTCCAACTTGTGGGAGCTGCCAAAGATAAAATGTTTTCTGCCCTAAGCCTCTCTTTTATGCCCCATTTTTCAGATTTTGCAATTCTGCCCGTTTTTGCAGATCTGGCCCGTTTTTGCAAAACTGTCCCATTTGGCCTCTTTTTGAGTTAATTTTCACTTGGTTTCTTCCGATCACTTCTAAATCACATAAAACCTGTAAAATAGATGTAAACGATATTAAATGCACTATTTTCTCAAGCAAACATAGCAAAAATATAAGATTAAAGAAGAGATAAGTTAGTAAAATACCAACTTATCATCCATCAATATTTGATCTTCCATTAGTAAGTATAGGCCATCATCTGCTTTACCAATCCCTATTACCTTCCCAGTGAAGAGTTCCTGAAATACACAGAAATCAAGATAGAATGCAGCAAAACAATTGAGTTCCTTTGTGATCTTAGCAACTGACAACATATTGTATTTGAACTCAGGAATGTATAGCATATCCTGTAATACTTTGTTTTTGAACACACAAGTATCACCAGTTTTAGTGATAGTGACTTGTTCACCAGTAGGTAAATGTACCTTGCTTTTGGATATATCAGTCAAAGCATTAAGCCTATTGAGTAATTTTTCATTATGAACCATGTGATTAGTTGCTCCTGTATCAACTATCCAGTTATAATCATCTATACTAGATAGTAGAGCAGTAAATATACCTGCACCTGTGGTACCAGCATGAGTAGCAGCTTTGGCAGCAGGTGACACTCCTTTTCCTTTGTCTAGCATAAAATCTGAGAGTATTGATCAGGTGTAAAGGATAGAATAGAGGGAATAGAGAGAGTAGGATTAGGGATAGGTTGAGATTAAGTTGGTTGAGGTTAAATTGGTTGAGAGTGAGTTTATGGATTTTGTGGAGTATAGTGAGGTTGCTGATGATATAAGTTCTGAGAATAACTCTGAGGCTGATATTGTGACTCAGATGTTGGATGACCATTGCCACTAGTGGAAGCATTGTTGGCATGATTTCCACCTTTCTTTTTGAACTTGTAATTTGCAGGATATCTATGAAACTTAGGACAGAAGTCTGCTACATGTCCTTTTAGATGACAAAAATCACATTAGAGCTGAGACTTGTCAACATAAGCATAGTTTGGTCTGGGGTAAGTGGCAGGCTTCTTATAGTGATTCTTCTCATAGTGGTTCTTAGGCTTGAAACCTTTGTTAGAGAACCTGTTACTAAGCATAGCTGCTTGTTCACTGCTTTCAACTTGAACATTAAACCGACTGCCATGCTGATTGATCCTTTAACTTTCAACATTCAATATCATAGCATATGCTTGATTGATATTTGGAGTAGGTATAGTCATCAATACTTGACTCTTAACATGAGAATAAGACTCATTAAGGCCCATGAGAAACTGCCATAACTTCTGAGATTGGAAGTGTATAGCATATTTCTTAGACTCAGGACATCCATAACCAGGAGGAGGCATTAATGCCTTAAATTCATCCCATAATTCTTTCAACCTAGAAAAGTAAACTAACACTCAACTCACACCTTGAGTTAGAGTTGCAATCTCTTTATGGAGATAAAAACATCTAGATGCATTGACTTTGTCAAACCTCTCTCTCAAGTCTTCCTTGACTTTATGTGCATCAGAAGCATATATCACAGTGCTAATTAAATCCTTTGAAACAGTGTTCACAAACCATGCTAGAACTATAGCATTACATCTATCCCAGAGTTCATGCAAATCTTCATCATAATAGGATTTCTTACAGGTTCCTAACACAAAACCTAATTTGTTATTTCCTCTTAAGACTAGTTTCATAGATTTACTCCACAATTAGTATTTCAGATCCTTGAAGTTTAAGTGAGATAAGAACCAAACCTTGCATATCAGATGGATGAATATACAAAGGATGATTGTGATGAACTCGCTCTGTCATAGATGAAGCAGTTGCTAGTCCATTTCCAACACCAATTGTTTCACCAGAAACATTTTCTTCATTGTTCGTCATTGTGAATAGCAATTTGTACTAGAAATCACAAATCTAATCGAATTGAACTGGAAATTGCAGAAATAAGAGTAAAACAGAGTTTCCAGACCCTGAATTTAGCTTTAATCGAAGGATTCTGAACAAAAAACAACTCTAAAAAAAACGAACTCAAATCGAGTAGAACTAAGTTCTTACTTTGATTTTTGATTCTACTGAATGTAATCGATCTAACAGTAACGCTTTGATACCATGTTAAAGCATTCAGCTATGGAAATCAGATAATCAAAGCCAAGCAAGGAAGAAAATTGAAGTAGTTATCATTTAAGAAAATTTGGGAGAAAACATATCTTCTTATTCAACCATGTAGTGATATGTACATGTAGTTATGTATATATAAACTTAACTCCCACACTAACTTCTATGTAGCAAATTAACTAACTCACTAATCAATCTACTAAATTACACATAGGTCCCTACTCTGACTTTCTTCTATATTTATATTCTTCTTATTTTTCAGCCTTCCCATAAATGATATACTTTAATTTTCTCCAATTCACACGTGAAAAATGATCATATTATTGGAAGATAACGAATTGGGTATTGTTACAAGTTGAGTGGTGAAAACAAAGAAGAGAAAAAGGGTTAATAAGTGAAAAGGACCTGGTGGAAAGTGGGTAACTGGCAAAATTATGTATACCACTCTAATGTATTCTATACCATTGCATTTTTGTGGCCAGATTTTAGATGTATTCATAATGATCAAAATTATATCTGATCTTGTTTCCACCTTTCAAGTCTTTGTCGATACGATTTCTTTTTTTCATTTATTTCGTGGGCATCACATACTTTCTTTTTTATAGGATTGCCATAGCCATAGGCGTATTGCCTGGTATTTGGGGTATGGCTTGACACTTGACCATTCAATAATGAAATACAAGTGATGAGTGTCAGAACCTCACAAGAGATATCATATATAAACTCATTACTTTTTTTAGAGGAAAAAACATAAGAAGTTTTAGGTTACCACGATTTTTTTCTGGCTACAATTCCCTTCCTTCTGCTACTTCATGCAACACTACTATTTTATTAATCTATTTTAAAACTGACACATTAATGTATTGATAAGTAGTTTAACTAAAAAAATTGTTTTACCTTTAATAAGAAATTTTTATGAAAACACATGTTATAACATGTTTAAGAAGGAAACTTAAAATGATTATCATAGAAGGAGGGATGGATAGACTTGCTCCTCTCCGTGCACGATAGCATATCGTACGCAACACCATGGGTAAGAAGAACAAGTCTACGAATCCACCGGAAAAGGGCGACGGGATGATGGCAACACAACAAGGAGACTCTGGGAAGAGGAATAACGGAACGAAAACAGTTCGAGGAACAGGTCCGACAACAGGGATTTTGAGAACTAGGGCAATAAGTGAGATTGAAAAATCGGGACCAATTCCGATCAGATCTCAGGGAAATAAGGGAGATACGTCACCTAATCTAGGGGTAAACACAAATCATGGAATCACAAGTACTAAGGTGGTGTATGTAACCATGAATGAGCAGAGGAAGTAGCTAGAAACGAATCTGGTGATAGATCTAGGCCAGAATAAAACTACTCACAGTCCTCACAAATCCAAAGTAGCGGTGGATAGGGAGAGTATACTCGATTGGATAGACATCACCTACTCCCAGGTGAGTGAAGGAAGGAAATCATGGGCGGATGAGGTGGAATGCACGGAGGCGAACCCAGATGGTCTGACGGAGGCGAATGACTCGGTGGCCTCTGTTTGGGATAATTTTGACATAAAAAAAATTTAAATGCGGGATTTAAGCTAGATTATATAAGGCCGGCTAGTGAAGGCAATCAACTCATAGTGGAAATTGAGGAGGACGACATCACTTCTGAGCTTGAATATTGGAAGAATGCTGTGGTATGCTATGTGATTGGAGCACACCCACCTTTCTCAGTGCTTAATGGCTATATTCAGAGACAATGGGGGAAATGGGGAATTAATAAAATAGCAATGTTGAAGAATGGAATAATGTTGGTGCGATTTGACAGTGCTGAAGGGAAAAACGAAGTTATCCAAGGTGGAATATACCACTTCGACAACAAGCCACTGATAGTGAAAGCATGGGATGCTGATATGGACTTCTCGCGAGAGGAACTGTATTCGGTTCCAATTTGGATCAAGTTGCCTGCACTCGACTTCAAATACTGGAGTGCAAAGGGCCTAAGCAAGATAGGGAGCCTTGTGGGGAAGCCGCTCATGGTCGACAAGAACACGGAGAAGAAGGTGGGACTAAATTTTGCAAAGCTGTTGGTTGAAGTGAAAATTGGGAGTGCACTGCCAGATACGATATATTTCCGGAATGAAAGGGGGAAGGTTATAGAGCAGAAGGTGATGTATGACTGGAAACCATCAATGTGCTCCATATGTCAAAAGTATGGGCACACGGCTGAAATTTGTAGAAGGAATAAGGCGAATGAGAAGAAGGTGGAACTCCAACTCAAGGAAAACACCACAAAGGAGAGCAACGGTACTGAAGCAGACCAGGAACAGTTGGTAGGAAGTGCAGGGAAACACGTTGGGAGTAACCTACCCCAACAAGGAAAATGGAGGAAACAGGTAGGAAGAAGGCAATATCAAGACGCAAGGTTGGTTCTAGCCACCACAAGTGGAACAAATACAGTGCCGGTTGCAAATTCGTTTCAGCCACTGGAGAATGCTAGAAAGGAAAATGAAGTGCAAGCCACGCAAGCTGGCCAAACTGAGGGGACTAAAAATTACCCCTCAGGGCATGGTTAAGTTGTTAAGCTGGAACGTAAGAGGCCTAAATGGCCTTAATAAGCAGAAGGAGATTCGACTCCTCTGCAATGAACAGGAAGTTGGGCTGTTAGAAACACGAATAAAAACCAATAAGGTTAATATGATGGCTGATAGTATGTTCAATGGCTGGCATCACCATAGTAATCACGCATCCCATTATAATGGAAGGATATGGATCATATGGAGGCCGGACTGGTTTGATATTGATATAGTACAGGAGATGGCACAAGCTGTCACATGTCGGATAAAATTCATTCCTATGCAACTTGAGTTTGTGGCAACATTTGTATACGCCTATAATGTAAAAGAAGAAAGGAAGATGTTGTGGGATCATTTAAATCATCTAAGTGTGAATCGGAAGGAGCCGTGGATAATATTGGGTGATTTTAATGCCGTGCTGCATCGAGAAGATAGAATGGGAGGAAATCCGGTTACTCTAGCTGAGGTAACTGCTTTCCAAAACTGTATTGATAATTGTGGTTTGGAGGAAATGGACAGTTCAGGGAACAAATATACCTGGAGTGATAAACAGGCTGCTCGGATTTTCTCAAAAATTGATAGAGTGTTAGTTAATGGTGAGTGGGTGGATAAGATGCCACATATAACTGCGCATGTACTACCAGAGGGGATCAACGATCATTGACCTATAGTGGTTCAGAGTTTGCAACCCGCATCTATAAAGGTGAAAGCTTTCAAATATTGTAATTTATGGAGCACCCACCCAGATTTCGGGGATATCATCCAAACGTGTTGGAGCCAGCCTTTCGGGGGTTGTAAGATGTTCCAGGTAGTGTGCAAACTGAAGGCACTAAAACGACAGCTAAGAGTGTTGCACAAAGGAAATTTCTGCACCTTGATTTAGCAGGTAAACCAGAATAGATTGGCATTGAGGAGGGTCCAACGTCAATTGCAGCAGACCCCATTGAATGATGCTATACAGAGGGAGGAAAAGAAGTTAAATGTTAAGTTCCGAAGATCAAGTTTCTTGGCAGAATCATTATTACTACAGAGGAGCAAAGTAACGTGGATAAGGCAAGGAGACGATAATACCAAATACTTCTTCTCCGTGATTAAGAAGAGGAAGCTGATTCAAACCATCACTCAGATTCAGGACGAACATGGGCAGCGACAACATGAACAAGCACAAATAGCAGAGGTGTTTGTGAGGTATTATCAACAACTCTTGGGTGACGCAGGAGGACCAAGGAAACCAGCCGATGACAAAATATTTGCACACGGTCCTACGGAATCAGTAGAACAGCAATGGGGGTTACTTCAGCCTTTTAACAAGCACGAGATTAAGAAAGCGATGTTCAGCATCAAGGCCAACAAAAGCCCAGGCCCGGACGGATATGGAGGGGGATGTTTTAGAGCAGCTTGGGATATAGTGGGTGATGAGGTTTGTGAAGCTATCTTGGAGTTCTTTGCAAGTGGGAAAATCCTGAAGCAAATAAATGCCACTATGATATCAATCATCCCCAAAATTGAGAAACCAGTCCAGGCCAGTCAATTTCGGCCAATTGCGTGCTGTAATGCCTTGTATAAATGCATCTCTAAACTGATATGTAGTAGGCTAAAAAAGGTCTTACCAACTATAGTGAATCCTACACAGGCTGCATTTGTACAAGGAAGATCACTAGTCCAAAATGTTCTTATATGCCACAACCTATTAAGGCATTACAACAGACAAACTACTCCAAGGTGTTTAATGAAAATCGATCTGCGGAAGGCGTATGACATGGTTAAATGGGAGTTTGTGAGAGAGATGCTAGGGGGATTTGGCTTCCCTCCAAAATTCATTCAATTAGTGATGGAGTGTGTGACTACACCTTGGTTCTCTATCAAAATTAACGGAGAGGGTTGCGGATTCTTTCAAGGAAAAAGAGGCCTACGACAAGGTGATCCAATCTCACCCCTCCTTTTCGTCCTGGTTATGGAGTATTTCTCAAGAATCATGGTAAGGATGAGCAAGCTACCTGATTTCAGATTCCACCCAATGTGTAAAGAACAACAACTCACCCACCTAACGTTTGCTGATGATCTAATAATAGTATGCAAAGGGACAGAGGCCTCGGTAACTAGAGTAATGGAAGCTATAAAGTATTTCTCGGACACCACCGGTCTAAGTGCAAACAACGATAATTCAAGTATATTCATAGCAGGGGTAAAAGACAACGTTAAACAGAGGCTGCTAGAGATTACAGGATTTGTTGAAAGTGTTTTCCCAATAAAATACCTTGGGCTGCCACTATCTCACAAGAAATGGAGCAAGATGGAATGCCACCAGCTATGCCTTAAGATCACTGAGAAGACGAGGGCCTCCGCAACTAGGCACCTATCATATGCAGGTCGAATCCAGGTAATTAATTCTGTGTTATTCTCCCTATATAATTTCTGGGGATCAGTATTCCTACTCCCTCAGAGTGTGTTGAAAAGAGTGGACAAACAATGTAGAGAGTTCTTATGGGGATATAAAGAGAAGGGAAGGAAAATTGCATTAGTAGCGTGGCAGGACCTCTGCTGGCCAAAGAAACAGGGTGGGTTGAACGTGAAGAACTGTAGATTGTGGAATATAGCAACTATTGGAAAGCTAATCTGGCAATTTATGCATAGCAAGGAGCAATTGTGGGTAAGATGGGTGCATGGCATTTATATGAAGGACGAGGCAGATTTTTGGAATCACATTCCAAAATAAGAATCTAGTTGGTACTGGAAACAGCTCCACAAGATTAAAATGCGAATGATCAGCTGGTACTCCCACGATAGGTATTGCCTCACCAACAGCGGTAAATATTCTGTGACAAGGGGATATCTTGCACTACTTGGCGACAGGCCAAAAATGGCAGACGCTGACCTGATTTGGAGTAAGATCTTGTTACCTAAACACAGAGTGGTGGTATGGCTGGCAGTGCAGCAGCGACTACTAACACGTGCAAGGCTGAACCGACTGGGCATTGAGTGTGAGACCGATAAGTGTGTGTTGTGCGATGCGCAGGAACAGGAAGTTGCGGTGCACCTGTTTGTGGACTGTGATTGGGCCAAAGAGTTGTGGGCTGAAGCACAAGATTGGATGGGGATTAAGGTGCAACAAGGAAGTGTTCAACAAAACTTACAACAAATCAAGCAGAAGAGATGGAGCAAGTTTAAACGAGAAATAGTAGCAGCAGGATATGGGGCAGTGATATACCATATATGACGAGCAAGAAACAGTAAAATCTTCAAAGGGCAAATTGTACATAGAGAGTTTGTTATGCAACAGATAAAGATGACAGTTAGGGAGAGAATTAGCATGTTTAGAGACTACAAAACAGCCAGGAAATGTGCAGATTTTTGGCAAAAATATGTAACTAGTCCTCGAGGCCTAATACGCATGACACCAACTGGTGATTAAGTGTTAGGTGCTCCTTAGGTGTAAACAAATTGTTAGTATGGTAATATTTACATTCTATTGCCAAAAAAAAAAACATGTTTAAGATTTCAAGTTTTAAATTTTTTTTCATACAAATGCTCTGACATGATTTAAATCATAAATTCAGAAAAATCTTTCTTTCTTTCTCTTTTAATTTATGTAATAGATTAAACAATATATCATAAAATTAATTAAAACGACATAGTGATAAATCAATCTCATTTAATGCTCTATGTCGTTTTTCTTATACTTTTAATTCATGTGCACGTACCTCCCTCGAAAAAGTAAAGTGACCTTTGCAAAAGAAATAAGAAAATAATTATGTTAACACATTTGTGTAAATGTTGATAATTAGAAAACTAAATTACATGTGGTTTTGAGTAAGCATGTATGTATGCTATTGGTCTTTTTTGGCTGATTCAAGCATATCTCAAAATGAGATATGAGTACCATGATGTTCACCAACTTCTCTTTTAGCGATTTTATGCGTATAGAAAAATGAGACTGATCTTTTGGAATTATTTTGCACTATTATCATTTGAACTTTGAAGAATCGAATAATTTTCTTATTATGTTAAGAGTTCATTTTCAATAACTTTCTATTATTTTCAACTATAAACTTATTATTTACAATACTCTCTATATATGCAGGTTCTTGAAAAACAAAAAAGTCGAAGTCAAATACACAGCTAAAGTGAAAATGAAATGTCTATTCTCGTACTAATTAGAATCATTATTCTTTTTAAGATGAAACAAGTAAAGGTCTAATTTGAGCATAGATCAATCAAGTAATACTTTAGTGAATGATAACCATCATAATGTAACTGTAACTAACTTTACAAAAGTTAAAGGTACTAACCTAGCAGTCGAATCTGATCTTGTAATCAAAGATTAGATAAGTCAGTCAAACTAATTCAAATCAAACGAACTAAATCTACTAGATAAACTAACCCTAACAACCTAATAACAATAGATAAGCGTGTATACGGTAAAAATCGGATATATGCTAAACCGGTAAGACCGGAGACCGAGGGAAGAAAGAAACAAGCACGAGCATGAAGACTTTCTTTCGGGACCGGAGGAGTGCTTGAACCGAAGAAAGCGAAGGACATCGTTTGGTCCGGTTTCTCCATAGCCGAGTTGATCGTGGCTGTTGACTCGGTTGATCGTGGCCGTTGGTCCGGGTGATCCGTTACACAATTGTCATGCGTCAATACCGTTCTGCCACATTGTACTGCCAATCGTACGAGTGTCAGACCGTACGACCCAACCTTATCCTTTTTAGGGTTTTTCTTTATTCAAAAGGGCTTTATGTTGTAAGAGGCCCATAAGGCAAAGCTATAAATAGGAGACATTATTTTACTTTCAGGGGTTGGCTTCTTGAGTTCTAGAACATTGTAATAGCAAAATATATAAAATCTCCCCCTTCCATTCTCTGATTTTGGTCCGGATTCCGTGTTCTGCTCTTTAGCTTTATTCGATTAACAATATTCATATATCATTAAATACATATATTTAGTACAAACCATCGATTATTATTCACTTCTTCTTAGCATATCCATATATATCTTTTTTCAACCAAATAGATTAAAGTTCAACCATATATCTTATACCTCACTAATAAATTTAATTGATTACCTAAATTCGGGGTAAACAGTTTGGCGCCCACCGTGGGGCTAGGATAATAGTGGTCTTTGATCTTGATTTCTACCTTACCCGTCAGAATAAAGAATACCTTTTGTTAGTCTCTGTGAAAACGAACCAAATGACTAACAGTGAACAATTTGGTCACGTCAACAACAACGAGATTGTGGCCGAAAATGAAGACAGTGGGCCACGAGGATTACCAGCAAATCCTGCTGACCCGAACCCCGTTAATTCGAGGGAGGGCCTCAACCGGCAAAACACCGTGAATCAGGAGAATGCCGCCCCGCCGGCCACTGATCCTTTAAATACTCACAATTCAATTACTTTGTCCCGGACACAAGGCCGGAAAGTACCGGATACCCCGGATGATAATATTGACTTACGTTTTATTTTTGAAATATTGCAAGAACGGAGAGCAGCGATTGCCAAACAAGGAATCGCAATAGCCCAGTTGCAAAACAGAAGTGATAAAACGACCCCGGAGAAGGCAAAGGGTGTTGCTGAACCCAGAAGGGATGAGACGCGGATGGTTGAGAGCAATGGGTCCGGAGCTGGTTCGTCCACCGAGGTTCTGAGAATGCTCGAAACATTGGCGAAACGGGTAGACTCGACCGAAAAGAGGCTGGAAACATATAACTCTCAGGTGGACCAAATACCGGGGGCTCCGCCTATTCTGAAAGGACCGGATTCGAAGAGGTATATTCAGAGGCCTTTTCCTCCGAGTGTGGCTCCGAAATTGATCCCGAAGAGGTTCAAGATGTCGGATATCCAGAAATACGACGGCACAACAGACCCTCAGGAACACGTGACTTTATACACCTACGCTATAAAAGGCAATGATGTTGAAGAGGATGAAATCAAATCCGTGTTGCTGAAAAAGTTTGGGGAAACCCTGTCAAAGGGAACATTGACTTGGTACGACCATCTGCCCGAGCATTCGATCACTTCTTTCGAAATGCTCGCCGATGCTTTCATAAAAGCTCACGCCGGTGCCAAAAAGGTGCAGGCCCGTAAGACGGATATTTTTCGTATTGCCAAAAGAGACGATGAGTTATTACGTGAATTGGTCAACCGATTCCAAAGAGAATGAATGGAGATCCCTCCGGTTCCGGAGGAATGGACTGCACAAGCTTTCACAAAGGGGCTCAATCGTCGGAGCTCGACGGCCTCATTCAAATTAAAGGAAAACTTGCTGGAATAAGAGGCTGTGACCTGGGCGGATGTCCATAACCGATACGAGTCAAAGATTCGGGTAGATGATGACCAACTCGAGCTTCCCCCGGGGCCCGTAAATATGAACAAAATCTCGGAAACATCACGAAAGAATTACGAACCGGAGGCCAGACCATCGAGGGAAAGGTATCGGCCATACTCTCATTCGGAAAAACCAAGCTTCAGAACGGAAAAATCAAGGGTTGGCTTAAGTCATTTCTCTGGGCGGGGTGATAAACGAGCCGAACGCCCATCGAACAGTCGAGGTCTCTCATTCAGGAGCAATGCCGGAAGCTCGACGGGCAACAAAGACTTACCGAGAATATCGGAGTACAACTTCAACGTCAACACTTCGGACCTCATCTCGGCTATTGGCCGTATCGCAGATGTAAGATGGTCGAGACCACTAAGGTCAGACCCGGGCCAACGGGACCCGATCCTAATGTGTGAATATCATGGAAACCATGGGCACAAAACTGAGGATTGTCGCCATCTAAGAGAGGAAGTGGCTCGGTTGCTGAAGAATGGCCATCTCCGAGAATTGCTAAGTGAATGAGCCAAAGGTCACTACATGGAAAGTGAGTCTCATAAACGGGCCGAACCAGTAGAGCCTCAGCATATATTCAACAAGATAATCGGGGGTACCGATACCCCCACGAGGGCAGCCGGGATTACTTACCCGAGAGTTCCATCTCTTTCAGCAACGAGGATGCAGAAGGCATCATCCAACCGCACAATGATGCATTGGTAATCTCTATACTTATTTTTAAAACTCAAATTAAACGTATTTTGATTGACCCAGGTAGCTCGACCAATATCATCCGGTGGAGAGTGGTCGAACAGCTAAGGCTACTCGATCAGATCGTACCGGTAGCCCGGGTACTCAGCGGGTTCAACATGGCGAGCGAAACCACAAAGGAGGAGATCTCATTGCCGGTAAACATTGATGGCACTATCCAGCAAACGGTGTTCTATGTAATCGAAGGAGATATGAATTATAATGCATTGCTGGGCAGACCTTGGATACATAGCATGATGGTCGTGCCGTCGACATTACATTAGCTGCTGAAATTCCTGACCCCGGAGGGGATAAAAACCATCCGAGGTAAACAGCCTGCTGCAAGGGAGATGTTCGCGGTCGAGGAAGCGACACCTAAGCCCAAAAATCGGATCAAAATGAAGAAGATTCAACCGGGGGAAAGGACACCAAATACCAATCAAAGCACACGGGGCTGGGCCTGGGATATGAAGAGGATGATTTCAGTGTGCCCAGATCATTCGTCATGCCGGATGACTCGGATACAACCAAGTCAATAGTAGAGGAGTTGGAGCAAATCACCTTGTCCGAAGGTCTACCGGACAGAAAGGTATACCTGGGCACGGGGTTAACCTCGGAGCTCAGGAACTAGTTAATTGAATTTCTTTGAGCTAATGCCGATTGCTTCGCATGGTCCCATATAGATATGACAGGTGTGCCACCGGAAGTAACAACTCACAAGCTCAGCATAGATGGGAGGTTTCCCCTGGTAAAACAGAAGAAAAGGCCCACGGCAGAGGCAAAACACGCCTTCGTAAAGGATGAGGTAACGAAGCTTTTAAAAATACGCTCAATCCGGGAGGTAAAATACCCGGACTGGCTAGCTAATGTAGTAGTGGTGCCGAAAAAAGGTAATAAATTTTGAATGTGCGTTGATTATAAGGATCTAAGCAAAACATGACCGAAGGATTCATTTTCGCTGCCTCACATCGATAGAATGATCGATGTGATGGCCGGGCATGAGATGTTAAGTTTTCTCGATGCTTACTCCGGATATAACCAAATCTGAATGCACCCGGAGAATAAAGAGAAAACATCCTTTATTACCCGATATGGGACTTACTGTTACAATGTCATGCCTTTTGGATTAAAAAATGCCGGTGCAACTTACCAACGCCTAGTTAATGGAATGTTCGAAGAACAAATAGGGAAAACAATAGAAGTTTAAATTGACGACATGGTGGTCAAGTCCCTGGAAACAAAGGACCATTTAAAGCATTTGCAGGAAACCTTCGATGTACTCCGCAAGTATAACATGAAGCTTAACCCAGAAAAATGTGCCTTCGGTGTCCGGTCTGGTAAATTTTTGGGTTTCATAGTGTCAAACCGGGGGATTAAAATCAACCCGGACAAGATCAAAGCCATCGAGGATATTGAGGTGGTGAATATCGTCAAAGGAATGCAGAGGCTCACCGGAAGGATAGCGGCACTGAGTCGTTTCATATCGAGGTCCTCGGACAAGAGTCACCGCTTTTTCTCCTTACTAAGGAAGAAGAACGACTTTGTTTGGACACCGGAGTGTCAAAGAGCTTTACAAGAATTAAAAAGGTACTTGTCCAGCCACTGCTATTGCACACACCAAAAGCGGACGAGCAGCTTTTTCTCTACCTTGCTGTTTCCGAGGTAGCAGCAAGTGGCGTTTTGGTCCGAGAGGAATCATGTACGCATTTCCCTATATATTATGTAAGTAGAACTTTGGGGGATGCGGAGACCCATTATCCCCACTTGGAAAAGTTCGCATTGGCATTGGTGAGTGCTTCTAGAAAGCTCAAGCCTTACTTTTAATGCCATCCGATATGTGTAGTGACTACTTACCCCCTAAAAAACATCATGCACAAACCGGAATTATCGGGTAGACTAACTAAATGGGCCGTAGAAATTAGCGGATATGATATCGAATACAAGACTAGAACGGCCATCAAGTCCCAGATCTTGGCCGATTTTGTGGCGGACTTCACCCCGGCTATGGTCCCCGAGGTTGAGAAAGAACTTATGCTAACCTCGGGGAAAGCTTCGGGTATTTGGTCGCTACACACGGACGGAGCCTCGAACCTCAAAAGTTCTGGGCTAGGAATCGTCCTTAGAACCCCGGCCGGGGATGTCGTTCGACAATCTATTAGAACTGTTAAATTGACTAACAATAAAGCCGAGTATGAGGCTATGATTGCAGGTTTGGAATTAGCCCGAAGTATGGGGGCCGAAATAATCGAGGAAAAGTGTGATTCTCTTTTGGTCGTTAACCAGGTGAACGACGACTTTGAGGTCAAGGACGAACGGATGCAAACGTATCTGGAAAAAATCCAAGTGATACTACACCGGTTTAAAGAATGGACTATGCAGCATTTACCGAGAGAGCAGAACAGCGAAGTCGATGCATTGGCCAATTTGAGATCTTCGGTCGAAGGGGAAAAAATCAACCCCGGGACTACGGTGCACTTGATGAATTCAGCAATAGAAAATGGACATGCCGAAATAAACTCAATGGGTTTAACTTGGGATTGGCGCAACAAATACGTCGACTACTTGCGAGACGGAAAGCTCCCGAGTGACCCAAAAGAATCACGGTCACTAAGGAAAAGAGCTGTGCGTTTCTGCTTGGTAGACGACCAATTGTATCGACGGTCTTTCTTCGGACCCCTGACCAAGTGTTTGGGTCTCGGAGAAACGGAGTATGTGATGAGAGAGGTGCACGAGAGGACCTGCGGCAACCACTCTGGTGCTGAAGCCCTGGTCCGAAAGATTATCAGAGCCGGTTATTACTGGAACCGGATGGAGGAAGATTCAAAGAATTTTATCCGAAAATGCGACGGGTGTCAAAGACATGCCCCGATGATTCATCAGCCCGGGGAGTTGCTGCATTCGGTGGTGTCACCTTGGCCTTTCATGAAGTGGGGAATGGACATTGTTGGTCCACTGCCATGGGCACTAGGTAAAGCCCGTTTTATTCTGTTTATGATTGACTATTTCTCCAAATGGGTTGAAGCGCAGGCCTTCGAAAAAATTAGAGAGAAGGAAGTCATTGACTTCATATGGGACCACATCATTTGTCGTTTCGGCATCCCGACCGAAATAACTTGTGATAATGGTCCTCAATTCGTGGGCGGCAAAGTCAATGATTTTCTCGAAGGGTTGAAGATCAAGAAAATCGTATCAACTCCATACCACCCGTGTGCGAACAGACAGACGGAATCCACGAATAAAACAATAATTCAAAATCTGAGGAAAAGACTTGAAACTTCAAATCATCACTGGAGGGAAATACTACCGGAAGTATTGAGGGCCTACAGAACCACATCGAAATCAAGCACGGGGGAAACACCTTTCTCGTTGGTCTACGGGGCCAAAGCCCTCATTCCCGTAGAAGTTGGTGAAACGAGTCTCCTGTTCAGGTATACCACCGAGGAGTCAAACGAGGAGGCCATGGCCATAAAACTCGATCTCACGGATGAACTTCGCGAAAAAGCGTTGGTCCGTATTGCAGCCCAGAAGCAGAGAGTGAAAAGATACTATAATCGGAGAGCCAATTTTTGACATTTCCAAGTTGGGTACTTGGTGCTTCGAAAAGTTACCTTGAACACAAAGAATCCCAACGAAGGAAAACTGGGTCTGAACTAGGAAGGACCGTATAAGATAACCGAGGTAACGGGCAAAGGATCGTATCAGCTGGAATCCATGGACGGACAACGGTTGCGCAATAACTGGAATGTGGCTCATTTGAAGAGATACTACTGCTAAGGTATGGACACCTCGTGTTTTACTATTAACCCTTTTCTTTTTTGCAAGAAGTCAAGTACCGGATAAAGTTAGAATCTAGGTCTGAAAACACGTGTTGCAACTCTTTTCCTTAGTAAGGTTTTGTCCCAAAATGGGTTTTTCGATAAGGTTTTTAACGAGGCAACAAGTACAACGTGTTACTTGACAAAGACAAGGACAAACGCCCGGAAACTCGGGGTCACGGCCTACGAGTGGGGGCTTAATAGCGCTTGCCCGATCTTGCAGCTCGGATAAGCACTAGGGGACTATTATACCCATATCGAGGTTTACCCCGGTTAGTGGAGAACGGAGGAGCTCAACAAATCAAAACTGGACCTTCTATATTAGGTTTCGATGTAAGGACCAAACGATTAGAATGAATCATTTCCACTCAGTATTTGCTACGGAAAAACCAAGATCGCACCTTCTGCATTAGGTTTCGATGTAAGGACCAAACGATCAGAATGAATCGTGTCCATTTAGTATTTGCTACGGCAAAAGCAGAAGGAAACAAAATTCTCATATCATGTATGTACAAATACTTGCAATACAAAAATTATCGAAAGTTCAGATTACGGTATTTCGGATGACTTTTTGCTAAAATACCCTACCCCGGTGATTATCACCGTATTTCGGCATTGCTTCATTCATATACCCTATTCCGGGCACTACGGTCGAAATTCGACAAAGGCAACAAGGTCAAAGTGAACCGATCCAAAATCTTTAAACTCTCTCGAATGGGGACTGCCACATCAAATTTTGCTAAGACTGGGATTCAGGTGTCCGAAAATACCGGCCCTAAAAAAGAATAGCCGAAAACACCGGCCCTAAAATACCTATCGTGATTCGGAGACGTCTGAATTCACAAAGAATTAGATAAGTCTCACGGGCAAAAAGCTTGATTAAATTCCCGGACAAAACATACGGGATGAAGAGAAAAGCCGATATTCAGGCACAGTGCGGAATAATGACTCCGAGTCTTCCTGTCCTTAAAACAAACCGACAATTCGGGCAAAATTCATAACAAACATTCAAACAAAAGAGTAAAAAAAATCAAGAAAAATGCATGTTCTATTTATACAAAGGTTTTGACACCGGAAACCCCTACAAAGGCAAAAAACAAAAGGCTAAGTTGATGAGTCGTGAAATTACGGCTCATTCGACGCCAATTACTTAATCTTTTGGAAATACCCAAGTGCTTTTGATGTCGTTTCTAGTGTTTTTGTGTCAATTTGTAGAATAACATATGCCGGAAGCAACTTGAAGCAAAACGAAGCAAAATGAAGCATAAACCCAGCAGGATTGAACAATGGCACCACCTGCGAATCGCAGGTACCACATGCGAGTCGCAGGTGGTGCAGCACCTGTTGACAGAGAGGACAAATTTGAGAATCACATGTGGCACCACATGCGACACCACCTGCGAGTCGCAGGTGTGACCTGCGAATCGCGGGTCGTGTCGCGGATGCTGCTCAACAATTAACTAAAGATGCATAACCTGCGATGGTCTGGTGAAATCCGCGATTCGTGGGTTGAACATGCGACATTAGGTGCGATTCGCACTCTATGCACAGGGGCAATTTTGTCTGGAAATTGTTCTCGTTTTTGGACCTGCTATAAATAGATTGCTAAGGTTTTGAATTGGGCTCTCCTGCAGTTTTTGGTATAGATTTCTTTTAGAGGCACAAACCCTAGGTCTTTAATCTTAGAAGTGGTTGGAGCATTTAAGGCAACAACTTCTCTCTCATTCCATCTTGTTTTTTCATTGTAAGTGTGTTATGTTAATCTTTAACCTTTTTCTGTCAACAAACATTATGAGTAGCTAATTTAAATTCTAAGGTTGTGAATCCCATGATGGGTATTGTGTGAATGGGTTTCTGTTATTGATATATGCATAATGGTTGTCGTTATTTATTCAATCTTTGAGTTGTAACGTAGGGTAATGATTGCACGCATTAGCCGAAGCCATTATATTGACTTTTCTTGGAAAAGAGAGTCAATATTGGTAAGATTGAATAACAATGACTCGAGGCGTTAACCCTCGTTTAATAGACTAACTTAGGAATAAGAATAAGTCTAAATTGGTATTATTGGTCGCTCTTCGATTGTAACTCTTTTATATTCGGAAGAATCATAAAGAGGAAATACTTCTTAACTGTTGGGAAACATTAAGAAGTCTTTAAGAGATCAAGTGCATATTCATAGAACAACCATTAAAAGTATATCACTTTGAAACCTGAAGCATATTATCTAATCAAATTGGGAAACACAACCTTAGTCTCTCTCTCACATTAATTACATTTTAAGTCAAAGTATTCAATTACATTATTCAACAATCAATTCGAACTATCCGGAATAGGATTAAAGCATTTAAAGACTGGTATCGCATACAATTAGTACTCTTTTCTCTCCATATTCCCTGTGGGATTCGACCCCAACCTTGTTGGGTTACTATATTTGACAACGTCCGCTTTACGCCATTAATAGGTGTAATTTGAGCGTATCAAATTTTGGCGCCGTTGCCGGGGAATACGGTTTAGAAATTACTAATTGTTGTGTACTCTTCTTTAAAACTTTTTCTATTCCATCACATCTTGTTTGCTGTTTTAGTGAACCAGGTGAACATGGCAGGAAGACATAATCGCAATCAAGGAAACCAAGGGGGGGTCCAAGTGAACCATCCTGCACCAGAAGAAGAGGAGGATGAGAATGTATTTGCGGAATTCATCGACGAAGCTGATTACGCTTCTGTTGTAGTTCCTCCTAGAACGGGAAATGCTAATTTCAAAATTGATAGTTCTTTCTATCAGCTATTGAAACTTGAAGGCTATTTCCGAAATTCTTCGGAGGATTGTCCACTTCGACACCTGAAGAATTTCGTGCATGTATGTTCTCAACAATCTCAAGGTGCTGTTCCTGTTGATGCACTGCGGTTACGGGTTTTCAAATATTCCTTGGCTGGTCAAGCAAGGGAATGGTATGAAAAGCTCCCCAGTAATACTATTCATACCTGGAACGAGTTAGCCAATATATTCTTGAAAAAGTGGTTTCCACCAAGCAAAAAGGCTGAGCTTAGGGACAAGATCTTTGAGTTCAAACAACTTCCGGGGGAACAATTATATGCAGCATGGGAGCGTTTCAAATATTATCTAACTCAATCTCCGACTCATGGATTTCCGGATGCTATCCTCGCCGAGAAATTCTACAAGGGGTTAGATACCGTGAATCAAATTGCTGTCAACACTGCAGCTGGGGGATGCTTCATGGATAAATCATTTGTCAACATCACCAGGTTGCTCGACAAGCTTACTACCCACAACAAAGCTTGGCATTCTAGTGATAGTGAAATCCTGTCTTATGGTAGTCCCTCTATTGCCGCGGTGGCCAAAGAAAATCATGAGCGAGATCATGCTTTCGCACAATTGCAAACCACCGTGGATTTATTATCAAAGAGGCTTACGGAGAAAGAGGCTAAGAGTGTGAATGTTGTCGAAGAAATGCCACCTCATACTCCAGGAATGTACCAAGTCTTGGAGGAAGCTTATCTAGAGGGGCAACCACAACGCGAGGATGCAAATTATATTGATCACAATCAATGGGGTTACCAAAAGCCATGGAGACCACAACAACAAAGCAATGAATATGGTAGAAATGAATATGGTGGTTCGGAAAGAAGGGATTACAACAACAACAACTATGGTAATCGGAATTCCAATGCCTATGTTCCACCAAAGGGCCGTACGTCTAACTCTCAGAATTGGCGAGAAAATCCTTCCAATGATCAAGGAACCTCTCGGATGGAATCTATGCTTGAAAAGATATTGGACAACCAGCAAAAGAGTGACAAGAAGATGGAAAATTTGACCGAAGTGGTAGGCTCTCACACCGCTTCGATTCATAAACTTGAGTCACAAATGAGAGATCTCTCTCGTGAGCAACACCCACCTCAAAGAGGGGGCCTTCCTAGCGACACAGTTCCGAACCCAAGGAGTAGTGGAGGCGATCACATTGCATCATGCAAAGCTATTTCCACTAGAAGCGGAAAGATCCTTGATGCGGTGAAACAGAAAGTGGTTGAACCTATCAGTGTCGAGCCGACTATTGATGAGATTATTGAAGAAGAGGTCGAGGAAGAAATAGAGGCACCAGTTGAAGTGCCTATTGTTGTGGAAAATTATAAGGAAGCACACCCTAGTGTTCAAAAGGGTGATGAGGAGCCAAGTGTTGAAAAAGCCACCGGAGAAAGCTTTCAAAAGAGTAAGGTCACGGGGGCAATCAAACCCTTGACTCAAACTTATAAGTCTCCTCCTCCGTTCCCACAAAGATTGATGAAAAGAACGGAGGATGCCAAGTGCCAACGATTCTACGACCAATTGAAGGGGTTGTCAATGAATGTTCCATTCCTAGACGCATTCCAGGAGATGCCGGGATTTGCCAAATACTTGAAAGATTTGTTGACAAAGAAAAGGGCAGTCAAGCATGATACGGTGGGAGTCACCCACCGTGTGAGTTCTATTATTTCGTCATCAAATGTTGAGAAGAAGGGAGATCCTGGAGCTTTCACGATCCCATGCACCATCGGTCATCATAATTTTACCCGTGCTTTATGTGACAATGGAGCTAGTATTAATTTAATGCCACTAGCCATATATAAGCAATTCGGGTTGGGAACACCTAAACCAACAAGCATGCGTCTCCAAATGGCCGACAGAACAATCAAAAGACCGGTGGGGGTTGTTGATGATATCCTTGTTAGAGTGGGGAAATTCTTATTACCGGCAGATTTTGTCATCCTTGATTGTGCGGTTGACAAAGAAGTCCCAATTATTTTGGGAAGGCCATTTCTTGCTACCGGAAGAGCCTTAATGGACTCGAAAAGGAATGAAATAAAATTCCGAGTCAATGATGAAGAAGTAACCTTCCAAGCTAGCAAAGGCTTAAAGTTGCCTAGTGCTTATGAAAGCATTTCTGTCATCGATTCATTCGATGAGATAGACGAAGCGGTGGAGCATCAGCTAGAAGAGGAGCACTTCGATGAGGCACTTTCAGCCATTTTGGTGAACTTTGAGGCGGATGACATGATGGGATATATCGAAGCAGTTAATTCTCTCATTGGCCGGGGTTCGTATTCTTATGCGCCGAAGAAATTATCTCTCGATCTTGATAAGAGAACCACTCCTCCAGCCAAGCCTTCGATTATTGAGCCTCCAAAACTTGAGCTCAAGCTACTTCCTTCTCATTTGAAGTATGCTTTTCTTTGCCCAGATAATACTTTACCGGTTATTCTTTCATCTTTGCTGAATGAGGATCAAACTCAAAAGGTGCTTGAAGTATTGCGGGTGTATCGCAGATCCATCGGGTGGACTATTGCAGATATTAGGGGAATTCCCTCGGGTATTTGCGAACATAGAATTGAGCTTGAAGAGGATAGTTCATCCAGTGTTGAGCATCAAAGGAGGCTAAACCCTCCTATGCAAGAAGTGGTCAAGAAAGAGATAATCAAATGGTTAGATGCGGGTGTTGTATACCCAATTGCAAACAGTCCATGGGTTAGTCCGGTACAATGTGTGCCAAAGAAGGGAGGCATTACCGTTGTTCCTAACTCCAAGAATGAGTTGATTCCTACAAGGACAGTTACCGGATGGAGAGTGTGTATGGACTACCGAAAGCTGAACACCGCAACGTGTAAAGACCACTTCCCTATGCCTTTTATTGATCAAATGCTTGATCGGCTAGCTGGAAGAGCGTATTACTGCTTTTTGGATGGGTACTCGGGGTACAATCAAATCAGCATTGCATTAGAGGACCAGGAAAATACCACTTTCACCTGTCCTTATGGCACTTTTACGTTTAGCCGCATGCCTTTCGGCTTATGTAATGCCCCAGCTACTTTCCAACGGTGTATGATGTCTATTTTCTCAGATATGGTAGAAGATTTCTTGGAAGTCTTCATGGATGATTTTTCTATTGTTGGTGATTCCTTTGATGAATGTCTTGCCAATCTAGGCCAGGTATTGAAGCGATGCGAGGAAACCAACCTTGTACTTAATTGGGAGAAATGTCATTTCATGGTGACAGAAGGGATTGTCTTGGGCCATAAAATCTCCGAAAAGGGCATTGAGGTAGATCGAGCAAAAGTTGATGTAATAGCCAAACTCCCTCCACCAATCTCTGTAAAGGGGGTTCGCAGTTTCTTGGGACATGCCGGTTTCTATCGGTGATTCATCAAGGATTTCTCCAAGATCACCACCCCGATGTGTAATGAAAAAGAAGATAAGTTTGCATTTGATGAGAAATGCCTTAAGGCGTTTAATGAGTTGGAGGAAAGGCTCACATCTACTCCAATTATTGTATCTCCGGATTGGTCAATGCCTTTTGAGCTCATGTGTGATGCAAGCGGATTTGCTATTGGTGCGGTGCTTGGGCAAAGGCACAACAAAATCATGCACCTAATTTATTATGCTAGCAAGACCCTCAATGGAGCTCAAATGAATTACACGGTCACCGAGCAAGAACTTCTAGCCATTGTCTATGCGTTTGAGAAGTTCCGGGCTTATCTACTTGGATCTAAAGTGGTTGTTCATACAGATCATGCGGCTTTGAGATACTTAATGACAAAGAAGGATGCCAAACCAAGGTTTATTCGTTGGGTCTTGTTATTTCAAGAGTTTGACTTTGAAGTCAAAGATCGAAGGGGTTGTGAAAACCAAGTTGCGGATCATCTATCTCGACTTGAGGAAGCTGGGAGACCAAGTGGAAATCTTGAGGTGAATGATGTTTTCCCGGATGAAAGGCTCTTGGCTGTGACTTGTGAGGTTGCCCCTTGGTATGTAGATATCGCCAACTTTTTGGTGACAGGTCTTATCCCTGACGATGTCAAAGCTTACCAAAAGAAGAAATTCTTGAGAGATAGTCGTCAATACTATTGGGATGAGCCCTATTTATTCCGCACTTGTGCCGACAACATCATTCGGAGATGTGTGGCCGAATCTGAGACCATGGACATCTTGAAGGCGTGCCATGACTCCCCCGTGGGCGGTCATCATAGTGGGAACCGCACAGCAGCCAAAGTACTTGAATGTGGCTATTATTGGCCCACCATGTATCATGATTCTAATTTAATGGTGAAATATTGTGACCAATGTCAACGGCAGGGATCAATTGGGAGGAAGCATGAAATGCCCATGAATTTTGTCATGGAGGTTGAACTGTTTGATGTATGGGGCATCGACTTTATGGGGCCCTTTATAAGTTCTCGTGGTATGCGATACATCCTGGTCGCGGTTGATTATGTGTCCAAGTGGGTTGAAGTTGTAGCATTGCCTAACAATGATGGCAAGAGTGTCACCCAATTTCTCAAAAGAAACATATTCACGAGGTTTGGCACTCCACGGGCAATCATTAGTGATGGTGGCACTCACTTTTGCAACAGGCAATTCGCGCATCTCTTAGAGAAGTATGGAGTGCAGCACAGGGTGGCAACTCCTTACCACCCCCAAACCAGTGGGAAAGTTGAAGTCTCAAATAGGGAGATTAAGAGCATTTTAGCAAAGACGGTTAATGCAAACAGAACTGATTGGTCATCTAAGCTTGATGACACTCTTTGGGCGTATAGAACAGCTTTCAAGACACCCATTGGTACTTCCCCTTATCGGCTGGTATTCGGAAAAACTTGTCATTTACCTGTTGAACTCGAACACAAGGCTTTGTGGGCATTAAAAAAATTAAACATGAATTGGGACGAAGCAACCAATCTGCGGTTGTTTCAAATGAATGAAATGGATGAGTTTCGACATCATGCCTATGAGAGTGCTAGTTTGTACAAGGAAAGGATGAAACACTATCATGATGTCAAACTTCTGAAGCGAGATTTTCAACCCGGTGATTCGGTGTTGCTGTTCAATTCGAGGTTGAAACTCTTTCCAGGCAAGTTGAAATCGAAGTGGTCCGGCCCTTTCACTTTGGTGAGTGTGTCACCCAATGGATCAATGGAGTTAAAGTCTGGTGACGGGACACGCACTTTCAGAGTCAATAGTCATCAGGTAAAGCACTACCATTGGATGGTTGATGGTGACAAAATTGTTGATGCTCACCGGTTAAAACATGGCACCGGACCTTAGCATCCAATGAGGTATCACGTCGTGCTGCGACGTAAAATCAAGCGCTTCTTGGGAGGCAACCCAAGTTTCATTTTCATGTGTTTAGTGTTCTTACTTTTATGATGTTTTGATGTGTGTCCAAGTGTGCAGGAATAAAATGTGCACAAAGAAGAAGAATTGGAAAAATGCCAACTGACAAGACATGCGACACCACATGCGATTCGCATGTGGTGTCTGCAACAACATATGCGTCTCGCGTCTGATGCCAAAATTCAGCCAATGTGAACCAAAGTTTCTGTCAACATATGCGACGGAGTGTCACAACATGCGACTCGCATGTTACACATGCGACACAATACGCGAGTCGCATGTTGTGCAGGTAATTGAAAGGTCACGGGTCGACCCGACCCGACGGGAATCGTTTTGGTTTAAATAAAAAGAGAACGGTTGTTTTTCAGTTATCATTTTCACGATTCCCTCTCCTTCTTCTCTCCTACATCATCCCATAGATCCATTACACTCCAATCACTCTAATTCACATCACCAAATCTTGAATACTGATCCCATTCCTTGTACCCTAAAAAAAAGAGGTGGTTTCAAGGTTTCCAATTTTCATTAATTCTCAAGGTATGTCAACTTTGCTTTTCTTTACATTAAGTGGTACTTACGAGCTGTCACACGTAATGTAATTGGTTTGTTGATTAGATTTGTCTTATGTGATTATGTGGGTTGTTAGAAATTGATGAAAAATGGGGAATTCTTGAGTACCCATGATTGTGTAGTCCTTCTAGGAATTGGTTGTTGATGACGAATGAGATAACGACTGGGGAATTCTTGAGTACCCATTGTTGTAAGAATTTTTAATTCAGACTCGCTCGCAACCTATGTGATTAAATGCCTAAATGACCCTTTGAATGTTTGGATGTTGCGGAAATATGATCGTTCGCCAAAATGGGGAATTCTTGAGTACCCATGGCACATATGCCTTTTGAATTATAAAGTGTCATTGTCTGTTGTGAAGAACAATCATCGAACATAGGTGTGTGTGAGTAATTGAAAAGAACTTTTAACTGTCTCACCTGCGAGCATAATTCGCGATTCGCATGTTTGACATGCGAATCGCACCTTATGTCGCAGGTGTTGACAGTGAAGAACATGTTCACTGGCATCATCCGCGACAGCATCAGCGAGTCGCAGGTCACACATGCGACTCGCATGTTATGCTTCGCGGGTGGTGCCATCCTTCGATGTTTTGTTTTTGTTCTCCTTATATATACCTTTTTATTGTTGCTAAACAAACACCATAAATAATGGGTATATTGTTTGTATGTTGTGCAGGATGGTTCAATCAAATCAACCTCAAAGTGGAGGAAGACGAGCAACACGACAAACCTCCACCTCTAGGAGAAAAGAAAAGGCACCGGCTGATCCCGTCCCCCAGTCTGAAGAGGGGACACATAGAGCTTCCTCCCCTGAGCCCGAAGATGCCGTCACTAGAGGTCAGCGAAGAGAGGCAATGGAGTAACGATTCACCGTGCCTGGATCCAGGGAGCTGTATAAGACTTGGAATGCAATTAAGTCTTATGAGAATCCAGTCCGGGGCCTCATTGTCGAGAAAAGGGTCACTCTACAGTGGCTGCAAGATCAATGCCCAGGCATCATTCGCAAGCTTGAGGCCTTGAGATGGACCTATTTCATGCAGCCTGCTGAATACTGCCCGACCCTGGTAATGGAATTCTATGCAGCTTATGCGGCTACATTGAACGCAAAGAGGACGCGCCGCACACCAAAGAAAAACTTGGAGCACCTCTGTTGGGTTCCGGTTCGGGGGAAGGAGATTGATTGTGCTGCAGATACCATAACATCAATCCTCTATGAGCAACGCAGCGAAACAGACCCTGTTGAAGGTTGGCCTCCGGTTAGTTCTGAATATGAATTGAAGATGGAAAACCCGGAGGATCAACGCGAGCGGGTAGCTTCAGTGATTGCCTCAGGGACTCCACCATGGCTGGATCCATCTATCCCGATTGAGAAAAACACTTTCAACCGCGAAGCCAAGTTTTGGTTATCCTTAGTATCATCGCGGGTGAGTCCTTCCAAGAATAGCACTGACATACCTATTGCAAAGTGTATTCTCATTGCTTCACTGATGTCCGGGTACCTTGTCGATGTGGGGGTAATTATCCGAGACGAGATCAAGAATAGGTCCACTCAAAAGAACACATCGCTCTCATTTCCTTGTTTGATCACTACACTATGCCGCCGGAAAGAGGTTCGTGATATTCCTCGGGTGGACAGGAATTTACCGGCTGATCAAATGATAGATTACACAAAATTAGAACCGGGGACTAGGAAGCGAAAACGAGTGAGCACAAAGCCTAGAGCTTCGGGAACAACACTTGATGCTCATATTCTTGAGCCCGAAGACTTGGCCACTGATAATGAGGAGATAACTCCCTTCACTGCCCCTCCAGTACCGAGGTCTGACCCTCCAAGTTCTTCCACTACAGTTCCCACTGACACAATTCCGCCATCCACCACAGCAGCCCGTGGAGTGTCTACTGAGGGTATGCGAGTACTCCGGGCAACAGATGCAAAAGTTAATTGGTTGGTTGAGAGGCTTCCCAATTTTGTGAAAGAGGCAATTGAGGCAGCCATGGCACCCTACACTCAGGCGATCACAGAAATTAAGGCGGAGCAGGACAAAATTAAGGAGCATGTTCGCCACATTGATCGTCGGTTGGAGCAGATTGAGGGGGGCAGTGTAGGTGGCCTTCCGGCCATTCGGGCGGACCTCGCTAAAGTCAAAGAGGACATTCGAGTATTACAGGTCCCCGACATTGAGCTGAGTGCACCCATTCTACCTTCCGGTGCTTCCTTGTTCTCCACTGGGCCCACAGCGCCTGCCATGCCTTCAGGAAAAGGGGTGGTGGAGCCCACTAGGGAGGAAGAAGACACTAAAGAAGACACTGAAGAAGAAGAGGAGGAAAAAAGTGATGAAGAGTTTGATGAGGAGCTGGAGGTTGACCCATCTTTTGAGAAGGCACGTACTTCCGCCCGGGCTGCTGGTATCGCTGAGGATGAGATTGATACGTTTGTGGCGATGCAACAGTCCCTTGAGGCAAGCAGGAAAACCAGGGGGGCATCTCGACCCCCGAGGGCGGGTGAGTCTAGTTCATCCACCGCTCCTCCAGCTGACACTGCCATGCTTTCATTGATCATACCTCCGTTGGAGGTCCTCCCTGCCGATCAGACACCATCGGACGCCAGGCGTCCATCGTGAGTTACTCATCCCTTGTACTATATTTGATGCATTGGGGACAATGCATATTCCTTTTGTTGGGGGTAGGACAGCTCACGCGGCATATATTTGTTTTTATTGTTTTAGGATAACTCATGTTTAAGTTTGTACACTTGTACTTTGTCATTGCCAAGTATAATAGTGATGATTGATCGGTTTATAAATTTTTCTTGTTTCGTTTTCATCGTATTTTGATAACACACCTCCTAAAATTCTTGCATACGTACTCAGAGGAGAGGAATAACACTAATATGACTCATTTGGTGATACACAAATGATTTGCAAGTCTAAAATGATGGGTTGAGAAGTAGTTAGAAGTTAGCAAAGTAATCCATGTGCCATGTGTGTAAAAGGTTATTGTTCTAGTCTTGTGCATAATTGTGGTCTAGAACTTGCCCGGAAAGTATCTCAAGGCGAAATACTAAACTACACTTGTTTGAAAAAGGATATTAGGCTCTTTTTGGACCACCACTAAACCTAAAAACTCCTACCCATTACATTGATATCCTAGTTAACCCATTTTTGAGCCGTAACTTTGTTTTTCTTTTCTTTCATTACAACCATATCCACTCTGTAGCACCCTATCTCCCTAAGCAAATCGAATACGCTACAATAGGCTAAAACGCATAAGTTTGGGGGTGGTAGCTTAAAAAAAAAAAAAAAAAGACGATGTAGATAGTTGTGTAAAGAAAGATGTGTAAATGTACACATAAATCCTAGGTTTAGCAATAAACGCAAGTGTGTGAATAATGGTTGTAACGTAAAGAACAAGTGGGGAACTAGAGAAGCAATAACGACATTGGCAAAAGGAGGCACAAAAATCTTAAATGCTAAATAAGGGACGGATTAGGTGAAACAAGCGTGTTCGAAAATGCGTAGGGAGACGTCAAGTCACTCTTACCCAAATTTCACCCCACCTTAACCCAGAACCTTAGCTATGACCCGCAAGTCCTAATTGATTTTGAACAAAGTGTGTTTATATTAGTGGAGAAATACTTAAAGGGCAAGCTTATGGCACCACAATTTTTTTTGTACTTGTACATTTTCTTTTCTGAGTGTGAGTGATTCTCTCCTTACTCGTCTTTTGTCCCAGTTGCTATTCATGAATATGTGTGTGTGGGACTTTCTTTGGTCTTATCGTGAGGGCATGTGGATTACTAGGCTCAATGAAAGAATTACTTCTTGACGCCTCATTCAAAGCCGTTCTTTTAAATATAGAATAACATTGTGTCATCAAGTGCATCAGTTGGTTAATGCTCGCCTATTGAGGAAAGGCACCATGTCCCGCAACAAGAAGAAGGGGAACTCGTATTTTGAAACAATTAATGTTTTGGCTGATTTCGATCATCATTGTAGTACCTAGCAATTGGCATATATGGTAGTTCTGTTTTAAATGCTTGAGGACAAGCAAAATTATAAGTTTGGGGGTTGTTGATGAGTCGTGAAATTACGGCTCATTCGACGCCAATTACTTAATCTTTTGGAAATACCCAACTGCTTTTGATGTCGTTTCTAGTGTTTTTGTGTCAATTTGTAGAATAACATATGCTGGAAGCAACTTGAAGCAAAACGAAGCAAAATGAAGCATAAACCCAACAGGACTGAACAATGGCACCACCTGTGAATCGCAGGTACCACATGCGAGTCGCAGGTGGTGCAGCACCTGTTGACAGAGAGGACAAATTTGAGAATCACATGTGGCACCACATGCGACACCACTTGCGAGTCGCAGGTGTGACCTGTGAATCGCTGGTTGTGTCGCGGATGCTGCTCAACAATTAACTGAAGATGCATAACCTGCGATGGTCTGGTGAAATACGCGATTCGCGGGTTGAACATGCGACATTAGGTGCGATTCGCACTCTATGCACAGGGGAAATTTTGTCTGGAAATTGTTCTCGTTTTTGGACCTGCTATAAATAGATTGCTAAGGTTTTGAATTGGGCTCTCCTGCAGTTTTTGGCATAGATTTCTTTTAGAGGCACAAACCCTAGGTCTTTAATCTTAGAAATGGTTGGAGCATTTAAGGCAACAACTTCTCTCTCATTCCATCTTGTATTTTCATTGTAAGTGTGTTATGTTAATCTTTAACCTTTTTCTGTCAACAAACATTATGAGTAGCTAATTTAAATTCTAAGGTTGTGAATCCCATGATGGGTATTGTGTGAATGGGTTTCTGTTATTGATATATGCATAATGGTTGTCGTTATTTATTCAATCTTTGAGTTGTAACGTAGGGTAATGATTGCAGGCATTAGCCGAAGCCATTATATTGACTTTTCTTGGAAAAGAGAGTCAATATTGGTAAGATTGAATAACAATGACTCGAGGCGTTAACCCTCGTTTAATAGACTAACTTAGGAATAAGAATAAGTCTCAATTGGTATTATTGGTCGCTCTTCGATTGTAACTCTTTTATATTCGGAAGAATCATAAAGAGGAAATACTGCTTAACTGTTGGGAAACATTAAGAAGTCTTTAAGAGATCAAGTGCATATTCATAGAACAACCATTAAAAGTATATCACTTTGAAACCTGAAGCATATTATCTAATCAAATTGCGAAACACAACCTTAGTCTCTCTCTCACATTAATTACATTTTAAGTCAAAGTATTCAATTACATTATTCAACAATCAATTCGAACTATCCGGAATAGGATTAAAGCATTTAAAGACCGGTATCGCATACGATTAGTACTCTTTTCTCTCCATATTCCCTGTGGGATTCGACCCTAACCTTGTTGGGTTACTATATTTGACAACGTCCGCTTTACGCCATTAATAGGTGTAATTTGAGCGTATCATAAGTACAGGCCCTGGTCTATCCGGTATGGCTGGATCCGGAGTGTTCGGACACTGTCCGCTCGGAGTCGTCAGAGTCAGTCTAGAGGGCTCTCTTAGCTTCTTCCTCGACCCTTTTAGCTTCGCGTATCAGGGCCGGAAGATCCGCAAAGCCATGCCCAGCTTGCTCAAGGGTGATCCTCCGAGACTTCCACCGTTCATACTCCACAGCAATCATAGTATGAGCCTCGGCAGCCTCCACACTCTTAAGGGCTTCTGCCAAATCGGCCTCAGCCTGGGCTAGTTTTTCCACCAGTTCATCCCGCTCTTCCTCAAAGACCCTTTGGACTTGAGTGGCCGACTCGAGCTCGGCCTTGAGAAGGTCATTAGCATCGGCCGTCTCCTCGAGTTCGATTTTCAGCTTATCACATATCCGGGCCCTCTCCTCTGCTTTCTGCTCAAACACCGTTATCCGCTCTTTGTACTTGGCACTCTCATATTCGAGTAGCCGATGCCTTTCGTCCATGCTCGTGGCATCGAACTTGACCGAGTCCAGCTCCCCCCGGAGTTGAGAGATGGTGGTTTCGAGCTCACCAAGCCTTGAGGAAAAACGAGCATTGTCCTGGCTAAGGCCGACTTTGTCCGCTTCTAGAAGCCGGTTCTTTTCGACCATCTCGGCCAACTCATCCTTTAATTGAAGGTTTTCGGCCTTTGTCGCATCGAGCTCAGGTTGGAGGTTGGAAAGAGTAACTGCTCGGTTCAACTCATCCTCCTTCACCCGCAAAAGGTGCTGAAACTTCTCCATTTCTCGACCTTGGGCATCCAGCTGGCCCTTGAGATCGTCAACCTCTTGCTGAGCACGGACGAAGGCTTCGTTAACGAGCACCACACTCTGTAAAAGAAGCAAGTTAAAACTCGGATAAACGAGAAATTAAAATTCTCAATGAATTATGCAAGGATGGCTGATAAACTTACTCGATTGCCCGCGTGCATACCCTCGTTAATGAGACACTGCCAGGGGACTCCGTTCATCTTCCGTTTGTCCGAGTCCGAAACAAGGGGCCTCAGGTAGCTTGCCACAACTACCGGGCGAGACAAAAAGCTGCGGTCCTCGGGAATAGTGATCACAGCCGATCTTGTCCTCTTAGGTTCCACACTAGGGGCCGGAAAAACGTGCACCAAGCTATCCCTAGCACCGGTCTCGGTGGACCGGCTAGCCGCCCTCGAGGCTCGAGGAATAGTAAGATGTCCAAAACCGACAGCTTCCTCGGTAGCAGGAGAAGCATCCGAGAACATGTCATCAAAATCATCCAACCTTGAAGCTGGAGTGGGAGAAATCAGAACGGCCTCAGCAGCTTCGGCAAAGGCAGGGATCTCGGAGGTTGCAGCAGTCTCATAGCCGGGCAGTGGACTAACATCTGCTGGAACTTCGGTCTCGGGGACCGACTCAGCCCTTTGACCGGTTTCGGCAGCTGGTGCCTTCTCGGATCTTCTTGTCCTTTGCAGGGGGGTCTCTTCGAACGAAACATCACCTGAAATATTGACGAATTCAATCGACCTTAGAGGAGTCGGGTAATGAATTTCTTCCCCACCTGTGTATAACGCTGGAGCTGAAGGTACTTCCCTGGCTGACGGGAGTGATGAAACGGTGGTAGCCTCCTCCGGAATAGAGGCAACGGAAAAGATTACACCGATCCTCCGAAAGAGGAGCTCGGGCTCTGTTTCGTCTCTTAGAGTCCGAACGACGCTCCTCGCCCTCTTCTTCGTCTTCTGCCTTTTGTCCGAGGGCCTTTTTCTCTTGTTGGCGGCGGCAATGGTGTGGGATGTACCCGCTGAATCGAACTCGGGTGCCGACGTAGCGGGTTCAGCTAGTGACTCCGGTCTTGGGTCCACTGAGCCGTTGGGTAAACCTGAAAACCAAAGATGTTACAAAAAGGAAGGGTAGAAGATGCAATGAATACGGATAGAAGCAAAGTATTACCGTGGTTTTGGGCGACCCATCGGCCACGCCATAGGAGTCCCCATGTCCGTGCCTCGTGGGTATGTTGACTGAGGAGAGCACTTACCCATTCGTTGATGTTCTGGACAGCCGGAGGTATCCACGACACAGCAGGTATAAAGAAGACAAGTAGTGAGAATGTGAAAGGACTAGTGTTTGACCAAGCATGCAAAAGCAATTATTAAAAGAATTGAGACTTACGACTGTCCATCCACCTCTCCGGAAAGGGCATGTAGTCGGTCGGAATAATGTCCGAGGTCCTCACCCGGATATAACGCTCCAACCAGCCCCGGTCTCTATCTTCGTCCATTTTTGAAAAAATTGGATTCCGGCTTCGCTTAGCGAGTTTTATTACACCACCCCGGAACAACCTCGGGGAGTATAACCGTATGAAGTGAGCCGGCGTGAACTCCTTTTTCGTATTATTGGCCAACAACCAGAGGCAGGCCACGGTCCTCCAGACAATCGGCCCAATCTGGGCCAGAGTTACATTGTAAATCCGACACATATCTAAAATGACCGAATCGATCGGGGGGTCGATCTTGAGGGTGAAAGGGTAAGTGTAAACATATAAGAAGCCCTCCTGATGGTCGGTGACTAATTCATCTGGTCCGGGGGAAAAAACTTGAACCGGACGGTTATCTCATCCGCAATCAGCCCGGACTAAATCGAGTTTGTCCTCAGTGATGGACGAGGGATACCGTCTTACATCGAACCCTCTATTGGAAACCAGGGAAGGTTTCTCAACCTCAAAATCTTTGTTGTAGTTAGGTTTGGATGGTACAATGTCCAAAGCAGTGGGTTCGAAGGCGATCTTCCCCTTGGGTTTAGAAGTCGGCTCGGTTCCTTGTGAAGAAACCGAGGGAACATCATGGGAAGTGGTTTCGGTGTTAGCAGACATTTGGAGATTATGAAAAAATAAATTGGGCAAATTCGAAGGGGAAGTTAAACAGTTTTGAGGGAACAGTCAAGAAAGAATTCAAAATGGTAAAGAGTAAGAAAAAGCAGCAACACACTCAACAAAAACGGCTAGTGAAGAAGTTGGCAGAGTTGTTTCCTTTCACGTAGTATAAGTAATGAATCAACAAGAACTATGAGATGAAAGATGATTAGAAATGATGAAATGAAGAGAAATAAAGGGGAGAAATGAAGAAATGAAATGGAGAGATGAAGTGAAGAACTGAAGATGGAGAAGTAAAATGGATCGTGAAATGGAAAAATGAGGTGGTGAAGGGCATTATATAGACATGGAATCGAGGCGGCTACAGATCCCAGCCAACCGGGGAGTGCCACGTGTCCCATAATTAATGAGAAGTGACTTGAAACGACGTGCGTTACGGTGGTTGTCAGAGCTGACCACCCGGGACGAGACACGTGGCTGATGACAGAGGGACGTGATGCAACTGTTCCCGCCAAAATGAAAAGATAAGAACGAGCATATGGAACCACCGGTTTCTTGATTCATCCACTTCCCGTTACTCCGATAAAAACTACGGTCCGAAAAGTGTGGGGACTATCTGTATACGGTAAAAATCGGATATATGCTAAACCGGTAAGACCGGAGACCAAGGGAAGAAAGAAACAAGTACGAGCATGAAGACTTTCTTTCGGGACCGGAGAAGTGCTTGAACCGAAGAAAGCGAAGGACATCGTTTGGTCCGGTTTCTCCATAACCGAGTTGATTGTGGCCGTTGACTCGGTTGATCGTGGCCGTTAGCCCGGTTGATCATGGTCGTTGGCCCGGTTAATCGTGGCCGTTGGTCCGGTTGATCGTGCCCGTTGGTCCGGGTGATCCGTTACACAATTGCCACGCGTCAATACCGTTCTGCCACATTGTACTGCCAATCGTATGGGTGTCAGACCGTACGACCCAACCTTATCCTTTTTAGGGTTTTTCTTTATGCAAAAGGGTTTTATGTTGTAAGAGGCCCATAAGGCAAAGCTATAAATAGGAGACATTATTTTACTTTCAGGGGTTGGCTTCTTGAGTTCTAAAACATTGTAATAGCAAAATATATAAAATCTCCCCCTCGTATTCTCTGATTTTGGTCCGGATTCCGTGTTCTGCTCTTTAGCTTTATTCGATTAACTATATTCATATATCATTAAATACATATATTTAGTACAAACCATCGATTATTATTCACTTCTTCTTAGCATATCCATATATATCTTTTTTCAACCAAATAGATTAAAGCTCAACCACATATCCTATACCTCACTAATAAATTTAATTGATTACCTAAATTCGGGGTAAACAAAGCGTGAGTTTATCTTAATACATTCCCTCAAGTTAGGTGTGGTGTAATAACACCTAACTTGGCGAGAGTATCTGCAACTTAATCTATTTAAGGGCACGTGTTTCACAAAAATTCACACTTTTGTGGAGGTTGTGAAAGTCCACTTTAATGTGTTAAATTTGTAGTAGATTAATTTTTTTTTCTTAAATATAAAACGCCAGTATTATCACCAAAAACAGTTGACGTATGTGAGATTCAGCATCTTAATTCATCCATCAAATTCTGAATCCATGTGATCTCACAAGTGCATTAGCAATTGATTGATACTATGCTTCAACAAGGAACGGACAACCCACGATAATATGAGTTGTTTTCCATATATAATAGTAAAATTTTCCGATTAAGAGGTGTATCATGACACCGCTTAGGTAAATGTGCCTCGTTGGTTTTCCAAGTTTGTTTTTTCACTAAAGCCTCGTATTCTAAATTCGTAGTTTTTTTTCATTCAACATGCTTAGCAACTCGTTTAAAAGTGTTTGGAGTATGAGAGAGGTGACCTCAAAATTGAATCGTCTTTTTGGCTTAAAGATATTATTTTGAGAGAGTGATAATTCGAGAGAGGTGGCGGTAACCATGACTAGCTAGAAGTTGGCATGAATTACATTTGTAATTTCGTAAACAAACCAAAAGGAAAAAAAAAATTAGAATACTCCAAATTATAATCAAGTTGATCCAAAACCTTCTCAACTACCTCTTTCCCACCTGACTCTTACAAACTTTATAAATAACTCTCTCTCAATCCTTCATCCATCTGTCAATTCTCATAATTTTTTCAGACAGAGCACACGTCTGACAAATAAAATTCGTCATTACCATTTATTTAACTAAGACAAATAAAATAAAATAAGTGGACAATATTAAGATATTAAACCCAAAGCTCAGCTTTTCTTCTTCTTTCATTTAGCTTGCAAAAATGGTACTACTTGCTTATTTTTCACTACTAATTCTGCTGCTACTGAGTTCATCAAATCATGCAACTGATGAGTACTTTCTAAATGATACTAATTATGTTCCTCATAACGTGACCAAATCAGATGTCGATCTTGTAGAATTTCCTTTGAATTTAGAGTACACGGAAGCTGAATTTTTCTTGTGGGGTTCATTGGGCTATGGATTGGATAAGTTTGCACCGGAACTTGCTGATGGTGGGCCGTCACCTATTGGTGCTAGAATTGCAAAACTTAGCCCTCTTATTAGAGATGTCATTGCTCAGTTTGGGTTCCAAGAAGTTGGTCATGTCAGGTTCATTTCCATATCCTAATCTAAGTATATTTCTTATTTTATATGAAGATATTTCATTGATGAAACTTAAGAATGATATTTTTTAAAAATAGACTAAGAAAATGTCACATAAAATAGAAGGGAGAGGGAATTGGATTGTTGAGTGTCCTTAGCAAAGTTGGAATTTATCGAAAAATTAGGGTGTTTAGAATGAAGAAAAATATTTTTCTAAAAATGTTTTTTATTCTTAGTTGGTTAAAATATTTTTATTTAAGAAAAACAAGTTAGTTAAGAATAAGAAAAATGACTTTTTTGGTGAAATAGGAAAAACAAGTTCCATCACAAGACACTCCACGATGATTGTCTCCTTCCTACCTCCGACACCCCACCACCACCCCCATCCCATCCATCACCTCTCGCTCCACCTCCACCTCTCTCCCCATAATGTTTCCAAGTTAATATTCTTCTGTTCCAATTTATATGATACACTTTTCTTTTTATTTTGTTCCAAATTAGAAATAACTTAACGTAAAACATCTTCTTTTACCCTTAATGACATGATTTTGAGCCCCACAAATATCTAAGACTTGTTTTAGATCATAAGTTTCAAAAGTCTTCATTTCTTTCTTAAACTCCATGGTTAGTCAAACTATATCACATAAATTGGAACGGAGGGAGTATATAAATATTCTTAGGATAACATTTTTTGCTTATTTACCAAAAATTAAAAAAAATACAAGTAAAAAAAAACACTTATTTTTCAGGGTAACATTTTTCGCGAAAACATTTTCCGTGAAAAATATTTGCCTTTGTACAAAATACACTCAAAGAGCTGATCCAATTTCATTTGTACCAAACACACCCAGAAAGTTGATAATTTCATATGTAACATCTACTTTAATTTTCCAATTAATGCAGGGCAATCAAGGCAACAATAACAGGATTTCCAAGGCCACTGCTAAATCTAAGCAGAGAATCATTTGCAACAGTGATGAATGATGCATTTGGACATCCATTGGAACCACCTTTTGATCCTTACGCTAATGACATTAATTATCTCCTTGCTTCGTATGTCATCCCTTATGTTGGACTCACCGGATATGTTGGAGCAAATCCTAACCTCCAAAGCTCTACAGCCAAAAGAGTAAGTCTACTTAATCTACATTTTTTTTTAATGATAACACTCCCTTTGATTATTCCAATTTACATGATATTATATATTTGACCATCATTTTACATTTATAGGATTTTATATTTCAAACTACATGCTTTTAAAAGAACTAACTTTTCAATCATTTTGTAAAAAGTTGTTATAGTAATATGCCACTAGTTTTGTTGTGACAAATAATCTGTCCTATTCTTCATGTTGTGCCCATTTTTATGGACAATTACTTATAGCTATTATTTACATGAATTTACTGAATAAAAGTTAGACTATCATATTAATAGTTCTCTTATTTGAGTTTAAGTTATATACAATGATAGTGTAGACAGAAAATTATTTTTACAATATCAGTGAATCTTAACCTATGATAGCAAGTTAGTTATCATCTTTACTAGATTATTAATTAAATGTTTTTCAAAAATTTGCCTGTACTTATCTAATTAATGACCTTATTGTGTGAATGTTTTTTACACTTTCAATTCATTAAACTTAAATTGAATCCACAGTTTAGATGCATTATTGTGGATCTCGATCCAAAGGTTTTCTTCCTATTTTAGTACTTAAACTTGATGTTTTGTCAAACACCATTATATAAAACAAAACGTATGCAGTATTTTCAAAACATTTAGCCATTCTAACTTGTAAATAAAATTCTGATAGAAAATCAAAATCTTGATGGCAGCTAATAGCAGGACTACTGGGAGTAGAATCAGGTCAAGACGCAGTTCTAAGAACGCTTCTTTATGAGCGAGGAAGAGAGAATGTGGAACCCTACGGGATAACGGTAACGGAGTTCACAAACCGAATATCAGAACTGAGGAACAACCTGGGACGCCATGGAATTAAAGACGAAGGACTTAAAGTGAAACGAGAAGTAGGTGCTGAAGGGAGCATAAGGGGGAACATACTTGCAGGTAATGATAAAGTCAGAAATTGTGTTAAAGGTGTTCAATATTTAATATTTCTCTGCCCCAATTTATGTAATATTTTTCGCCTTTCGAGATTCAAACTGCATAAATTTTAACCTAACATTTTAAGATGTATCTTTTCACTAAATTGATATGAGAAAAGTTGCAACGTACAGTACCTTTCATGCAGTTTTCAAATATATAAATTTTAATCTTAATTTATTGAGTTAATCTGATTCAATTTAGCTTCAAAGTTTAGTCAAATTGACTGGTAAAAATTTGTTGGAAAAATACATCTTAAAATTGAATCTCAGGAAGTGAGAAGTATCACATATATAAATTTGATCGGAGGAAGTATATATGTACAAAAAGTATAATATTTTAATTTATATACACAATACAATTTCCTATATAAACAATATAATTTTTCAATAAAGAGTGTTCAACTACCACACATATGTTTTGCTTGCAGGGGACAAGTACTCACTTGCCTACGACAGAACTCCTGAGGAAATATTAAGGATAGTGTATGGAAGTGGGCAGGAGAATAAACCAGGTGGATTTTATCCAAATGGAGCTGAGGGTCGGATTGCAAAATCATATCTTGGAGCTGGAGGAGAACTAATTAAAAAGCTGTAGAAATGTTGCTTTCAGCATGCAATAAGTTAAATGAGTAATAAAGTGGGCAAAAGTGATGTTTCACATATTGTTTGTGCTTCAATGTCTATTTATCCCCTTTTCCACTTCATTTGCAAAATTTAAAAGTTTATAATAGTAATTATATCATATTAGCAAATTACTTGATTCTATGGACGGAGGAAGAGCCCTCCAACTTAGGCACGAAATCAATGTTGGTTGGGTCAATAGTCTATCATCAAAAGTGATCATACTATCGAGCGAGATCGAGACCAGCCCCTTGTAGAGGTATAGGGTTCCAAATTAAACATGCACTTCTTCAAATTAAAAGATTTTGTGTCAATTGTGTTCTCTCGTCTTCCAAATGGTGAATCACCGAAACCAATTCATCTTGTGCAGATGAGCAAACATGATCGGAGTCAGATTTGACTATGAGACGAGAACTCACTTATGTTGATCCTCAATTGTTGATCAAACAAAATCACACTTAGACTGAGAACACCATTGGAATGCTCTCTTACCTCCATTGACCAATTAGCGTGCAATGAGGACCGACATGCTAGCCACTCATTTTTGTTCTTCACTGCTTTGAATAGTATTCTAGATACTACTTATTTACACATGATGCTCTATAATTATAGGGGTTAAGAAACTAGCTATTATTTGTGAATTTTACCCTTATTTTTTGTCCTCACAAAAACAAAACTCTATTCGTTTCACATGAAAACGATTAAAAGAGAAACCCATAAAAAATGGTTATAACTAAGCGACTTAACGAGAAGAAAAAAAAAACAAGGGCAAAGAACCCTTTTCGCTGGCAGATTAAAAAAAATCATTTAACTTATTTTTTAATTAAGAAAATGTCACTTGACTTAAAGTCACGAGACAATTTTTTTTTCTAGTGAGTTGTCTGGTTTGTTTACAAAGAAAATATCTCTTTGATTTTTTTTTTAAAAATAAGTCCACCCATTTTTTTTAAACAAACCAGACCCAAACCATCAGAGAAAAACACGTGGTTTAAAGAAAATAGTCTACTAAAAAAATGATAAGACTTATTTTTTAAAGCTGCGTGACATTTTTTTTAATTCAAAAAACAAGCTAAATATTTTTTTTTTTTGCAAATCCGTTAGCGAAAAGGGTATATTTACTTGCACCTTCTTCCAAAAAACAATAAGTGACTGTTTTACCATCAATTGTGCATCTCCCTTTGCACTCCCACACCAGTGACGCCACTGAACGTGTCCAAGTTATTGCCGAAAACAAAGATAACGCCTACCAGCCTATAAGTATACGTAATCCATCCTTTACTCCGTCGTCAATTTGTTTTGTATGATTATATTAATTGAATACTTAATTTAAAAACAAACGAAAAATTGTAAGTACATATCAAAAGTATAGTTTTAGAAAACGACTTTATGCTGTAAAAGCATGTCATTAAGAATGTTTTTTGAGGAAAACATCTTTCGAATAATATTTTTCAAATTTTCTAGGTTTGTTTGGTCAAAAAGTTTTGAAAACTATTTGCTTTAGGAAAATAAGTTCCTTAAAAATGAGAAAAATCACTTCAAAAACTAATCATAAAAGTAATTTTTTAAGAAACAAAAGCTTCCTTTGGTGATGGGCTTTTTTATGGGCTCAACTCTTTTTGGAGGAGCTATAAACCTTGCTTTCTTGTTTGGGCTGGACTACTAATCCCATTTTATGAAAACAACACAAAATACCCCAAGACACTAAGAGAACTTCATGTCGTTCTCTCTCTCTTGCCTGCTGCAATCAAAGGAAAGATTATGTACTCGAGAAAAAGCCCTAATCAGCTACAACACAGAGGAGTTATGGATGTCATTAGAAAACTGGCTAATGCTAGATCTTCCCCAGATGCTCACATGTTTGTTGCTTTCATTAGCGGAGCATCCATTGCTTATTTTGTCAATCGTTGGTTGTTAACACCATATGTGGAAGAGTACAAGAAGACTCTTAAAAAACCGAGGAGAGTGCTGCTAGGACTGCTGCACTTAGGAAGTTCAAGTGATTATTCGAATCCTAATTTCCTCTAGAGTTCTTATAGAAGTGTTGTTTCTTGTGCGAATCTATCCTTTTTTGTATTTGAAATCATGACACATTCCAGTTTACGTATAGCTGGAAATTAAAATTATTAATGGGTGAATGAACAATTTATGAATTAATTCTGGAAAAAAAAACCCTAAAATGTAAAATATTTACTCGCTCCTGCCTCTTTCTAAACCAATTTCGCTTCTTACCACTGATAACGTCCAAATCCACCCTATTAATTAGAATGGGCACGGTCGTATGCAAATATATTTACCCAACTATGAGTCGGGGTCGAATCCCACAGAGAACAATATGTAGGCGATTAGGAAAAGTAGGAATTTTCACCAATGATAGCTAAAGCCAAACGATGGATAATATTTTGGTTTTGTTTGAGAGAAAATTATAGCTAATGCAAAAATGTAAACTAACCTAGAAGGCAAGTAAAATGATCAATGGCCACAAGAATGGATACAAAGGAAATTACTCTCTAGTAACGATCCAATATATTTTATGATTTACAAATAATGGTGAGTTTATATTACTTAGCCTCGAATAATGACTCTAAATTAGCTTCTTCCGAAGACTAACTAGACTACCTAATTAAATATCCCTAAAGCAATTAGGAGCATTAAGAACACCCGAATATGGCTACAAGTGGTGTCGCCTATCCCTAGGTCGATTTCCATTAGATGAGGATTAACGCCCAAATTCTTGTTAATTAATCTTTCCCAATTCCGAGTTTGCCTCTTCCAAGTTTAAATCGAAATAAATGGGCAAGTCTTAGGGTTAGGTACTCCCTTAAGAATCATTCAAAATGAGATTAATTAAAGAAACAATAATCCACTTCATTAGGAATAAAATCATTCAACACATAAGCAAAACAAGAGATTCAATCCAAACTTAAACAATGTATACTTCCATAAACAAGGTTCAAGTATTGAAATGAAATACTACACACATAAATATTCAATACAAAACAAGAGTAGAAGAAATGGGTAAAGAATTTCTCATTGGGTGCCTCCAAATCTTCTCTTCCAAGGTGTTGGTGATGAACCCTAGCCTCCAAGAACTTGTGTTGTGCCAAAGATGATCCTGTTTTGTTGCCCTAAGCCTCTCTTTATGCCCAGATTTTTCCAAGTCAAAACAATGACAAAATATGCCCCAACTTTCAGTTTTTGCAGTTCTGCCCGTTTTTTTGCAGTTCTGTCCCGTTTTTGCAAAACTGTCCAGTTTGGACAGTTTTGCAAAACTGTCCCATTTGGCCTCTTTTTGACTAAATTTTCACTTGGTTTCTTCTGATCACTTCTAAATCACATAAGACCTGTAAAATAGATGTAAATGATATTAAATACACTATTTTCTCAAGCAAATATAGCAAAAATACAACATTAAAGAAGAGATAAGTTGGTAAAATACCAACTTATCAAACCCCCAAACTTAAACTATTGCTTGTCCTCAAGCAATTCAAAACATAAAATCTCTTTCTAAGGAATTGACTCAATAGTGCACCAACATCATACCAAGTTAAAAAGTCTACTTTAAGCACAAAAACATGACTTTGATTGGTACTAACAATTAATTCAAAACATATGAATCACCAACTTCTTCTTAAAAACTTCATTTTCTTTTCAAGTGCTCAAACACCAAGTTGATCAAAGTAGCAATCAAGTCATGACACTAAAGCTTCAAAATTTGACTCCTTATCACAAAACAACTTTCTTTTGTTCATTCCTCTCAATTGGAAAATGGAACAATTTCACAACTTAAATTCTCATGTGCCCTCACACTCAAGAGAGAATCCCACACTTAGAAAATGTAAGTCAAAACACAATGGGATATTAAATAGAAAGAATTAACTCTCTTCTCTCACAAAGATGTTCAATTGCACAAGTAGTACCATAAGCTTGCCCTTCATGTATTTCTCCACTAATATAGACACACTTGGTTCAAAAATCAATTAGGACTTAAAGGGTTATAATGTAGGCTTTTGGTTAAGGTAGGAACATAATTTGGAAATAGTGACTCAAAAACCTCCCTAAGCACTACAATTTTCAACAATCAAAGCACACTTCCTTTGAAATTTTTCCACCCTTTTCTTCATTTTCCATTTCACCAACTAGTCTTCCCTTTATTCACAACTCTTCATTATTCCTTCCTTTTTTTTTTCTTTTTCAAAATAACAAGGAAGTTTCCATTTTTTTTTATTTTTTTTTACTACTTCATTTTTTTTTCTTTCACCTTAAAGTAACTCCCACATCACAACTTTTTCCAACTATCACCCCCAAACTTAGGCTTTCAGCCTACGTTTGCACTTTCAACGCACTTAAGGAGGTAGGGTACCAAAAGATGGATCAATGAAGAACAGAATGTTAAAGCTTGTAATATGGTTGCCAAAGAAAAGGTTAAAGACTCAAAAGGGTTTGACTAGGGAAAATATGCAAGGGTAGGAAATTTAAGGCAACAAAAGCGGTTCAAGGAAGGCTTAACATCATTTTTCAAACCAAGTGTAGTCTAGGATTTCGCCTTGAAACTCATTCCGGGCAAGTTCTAGACCACAAATAATGCAAAAGAACTCACAAATAAACATCATCACACATGGCACATGAAAACTCAAGTAGAATATGTATCCAAGAACCAATTGAAACAAATGAACTCAAAAAGTCACTCATAGCCTAAAGAGACTAATTAGTGAAAGTAAGAGCCAAAAATTAAATCTAAAAGTCACAATAAGAAACCTTACTTCAATCATTTTTCTTTTTCAAAAATAAAGAGTTCATATGTTAAGGTTTAAATAAGTTGGTACCAAGCAAGCCAAAAATTAGCCAAGGGGTAAACAATCACATCCCAACACCATTTTTACTCCTAAACTACCTAACTAAGAACGGAAATAAAATAACAAAAGTGACTAATCCACAACATGCAAAAAGAACGAAATTTTCAAGAATTTGAGCAAGTTCCATTTGTAACGTTTATCCACAGCCACACCAACAGTCACAAAATAAACCCGACAAGGGCACACAATCAAGCATAACCAAAATATAGCGTGCTACCACATGCCACCCCCAACTAAAAACATTGCAGTGTCCTCACTGCACAAGCAAAAACTGGACAGTTTTGTAGAAGAAAAAGCTGGACAGTTTTTCAGAACTGGACAGTTTTGCAGAAACTGGACAGTTTCTGCAATTTTCAGCAGCTACTGGTTTGGGGCTGTCCGAAAATTCGACCTGCTCAAAACAACTCCAAAAATTCTGAAACTTTGCAGATTAGTCAAAAACCATAAACAAAACTATTCTAAAAAATCAAATTTCAAAAATAATTTAAAATTTTTAAAACGATGGGTTGCCTCCCACCAAGCGCTTAAGTTAACGTCGCGGCACGACGGTTACCTGTACCACTTTTCCTTCCATTTGGAAGATATGAATTTGCGCCCCAACTTTGAATCAAGATTATGATGACGCTCATGGGGCGGTGGTAGAAAAACAAAGAGGTCAACTCTCGGATGTCGCATTTTGCACTTTTTGGCCTTTGAGTGAGGAATGCCCTTTTGTCTTCTTGGCATAGCAAACTTCAAAATAAAAACGCTTTCTTCTTCATATCCAAAATTCTCCATTGGCTTGTTTGGTTCAACTTCCATATCATCAACCAAGCACAATGTTGAAAAATGGTTCGAATGTGGTCCAACGCGCTCAAATTTCAAATTTGCATGAATTTTGACATCCTTACCCATAAATGAACTAGAGTCTTCAAAAACGATTTCATGAACTTTTTTATGCAACTCTAGTATCATTTCTTCAATCTCGGCATCATTCACTATTTTTGGATTTGTTGGTTGGTAATTTATCATTAGCTCATGAAAATCAATCTTGACCTCTTCTTCATTGGAAACCAACTCAAAATTATGATCCATGGCCCTTTGATATTGAGCATTACATGCTTCAATCTTTGCATTCAATTCGGCCTCCAATTTCCGGATATCAATTTCAAGTAGCTCCACTTCTTGACTTTGCTCAACATGCATTTTTAGATATTGTTTCATCATTCGTGAAAAGCCTTCACGGTGATCCCCATAGATTTCAAGTTTTTGGGCTTGATTCATTAGCCAATCTTGGCTCACAATATCCACTTTGTCAAGTTTGTCTTCATGGTGAGAATCGTCCAAAGCTTGTAAAAATCCTAACGTGGTGAAATCCATATTTTGGATAGTTTCATCATCTCCATATTGAACTACTTCCCACCATTTGGCCACAATTTTCCCATATTTTTCATTTCTCCCCATAATGCCACTCAACATTTTCTCAATTTCCTCTTTTCGAGTAGTGGAGATTTCTTCTTTATGACTTGGCTCATTTTCTTCAAGTTGAACCACTTCTTCAATTTCACAACTCTTGTTGGGGTCACAAGAATTTTCGGGCTCATCTTGTAAATTTGAAATCTCTTCTTCAACTACTTCATTTTGAGGAATAGGCACATTCATGGAAATTGAAAAATTTTCATCCTCAAGTGATTTGTTCATTTCTAAAATGGATTGCCCGATGAGTTCTCGCTCCTCCTCCCTTTCCCGGTCAAAGTATGCTTGGAGCAATTCCATGATACCTTCATATCCGGTACTTTGCCCTTCGTTTCCCATATCATTGTTCCTATCAAACTCAAAAGCACAACTAGTATTTTCATTAGAACAACTTGGGGGAGGGGAAGGAAAATAATTAGGACAATCACTCCAATGTCCATTTTGACCACCACATGTATTACAAATATTCCCATCATAAGATTGAGACGGTGCACACATCTCTCTCCTGGGAGCATTTTCACAATCTTGTCAAAAGTGAGGTCCTCCACAATATGGACATGGGTCATCAAAGTATGAACAACTACCATCCAACCAATTTTCATTATATGATGCCATTTTTTTTTTTAGCAAAAGCAAAAACTGGACAGTTTTGCAGAAGCAAAAACTGGACAGTTTTTTCAGAACTGGACAGTTTCTGCAAATGCAAAAACTGGACAGTTTCTGCAAAATTTCAAAACTGGACAGTTTTCTTTTTTGGTTTTTTTTTTTTTTTTTTATAAAGCAAAGAAAGTTTGGACCAAAGCAAGTTAGCTTAAATCCCAAACTAACCCAAATACGCCAAATTGTTCCCCGGCAACGGTGCCATTTTTTATAACGTCCAAATCCACCCTATTAATTAGAATGGGCACGGTCGTATGCAAATATATTTACCCAACTATGAGTCGGGGTCGAATCCCACAGAGAACAATATGTAGGCGATTAGGAAAAGTAGGAATTTTCACCAATGATAGCTAAAGCCAAACGATGGATAATATTTTGGTTTTGTTTGAGAGAAAATTATAGCTAATGCAAAAATGTAAACTAACCTAGAAAGCAAGTAAAATGATCAATGGCCACAAGAATGGATACAAAGGAAATTACTCTCTAGTAACGATCCAATATATTTTATGATTTACAAATAATGGTGAGTTTATATTACTTAGCCTCGGATAATGACTCTAAATTAGCTTCTTCCGAAGACTAACTAGACTACCTAATTGAATATCCCTAAAGCAATTAGGAGCATTAAGAACACCCGAATATGGCTACAAGTGGTGTCGCCTATCCCTAGGTCGATTTCCATTAGATGAGGATTAACGCCCCAAATTCTTGTTAATTAATCTTTCCCAATTCCGAGTTTGCCTCTTCCAAGTTTAAATCGAAATAAATGGGCAAGTCTTAGGGTTAGCTACTCCCTTAAGAATCATTCAAAATGAGATTAATTAAAGAAACAATAACCCACTTCATTAGGAATAAAATCATTCAACACATAAGCAAAACAAGAGATTCAATCCAAACTTAAACAATGTATACTTCCATAAACAAGGTTCAAGTATTGAAATGAAATACTACACACATAAATATTCAATACAAAACAAGAGTAGAAGAAATGGGTAAAGAATTTCTCATTGGGTGCCTCCAAATCTTCTCTTCCAAGGTGTTGGTGATGAACCCTAGCCTCCAAGAACTTGTGTTGTGCCAAAGATGATCCTGTTTTGTTGCCCTAAGCCTCTCTTTATGCCCAGATTTTTCCAAGTCAAAACAATGACAAAATATGCCCCAACTTTCAGTTTTTGCAGTTCTGCCCGTTTGTTTGCAGTTCTGTCCCGTTTTTGCAAAACTGTCCCATTTGACCTCTTTTTGACTAAATTTTCACTTGGTTTCTTCTGATCACTTCTAAATCACATAAGACCTGTAAAATAGATGTAAATGATATTAAATACACTATTTTCTCAAGCAAATATAGCAAAAATACAAGATTAAAGAAGAGATAAGTTGGTAAAATACCAACTTATCAACCACCTGGTCGAAGATATTTACCCGAGTACCCATCGCCCAAAACTCTTCCTCCACTGTACCAGTACAGTATATTTATATATCTTGAAGGACTGAAACAATTCTTCATGATACCATCTCAGCATATTTATGTACCGCAATGGTATCACGGGGGACTGAGCAATGTCTCCTTGAAGGACTGAAGCAGTCCTCCACGATACCATCATAGTATATATTTATAAGATGATGGTATCACAGAGGTTTTTTTGAGAAAAATGTGTCTTTTGAATAAATGAACATAATACCATCTCAGTATATTTATATACTATGTTGATATCATAATTTTGGGGGCATTTCGGGTAAATAGTTTTAGGGATAGGAAAGTAAAAGGGGGCATGGATGGGTAATTATTTTGTTTTCGGGGGATGGAGACGTTCTTTCCCCTTTTATTTTTCCTAGTGTGGAAGTAGGGAAAAGAAGTTCACAAGTGGCATTCCACACTGATTATGTCCTTCCCATCCTCTAACACACCTAATTAATCCTTCTTGTAGCATGAGTGTCAACAGATATTATTAAATTAATTCTAGAAAATATGTACATAAATACTTAATTTAACGGAAAAAATCATGAATTCACATGCACCTTAACACACTAAATTCGCCCGACTCAAACCTCCTCATCAGCTTCCACAACATCCAGCAAAGTAATTAAACTGAGTTTCTCCTTTTGAATTCTAAGATGAAGACTCTAATGACATATTTAGTCATGCTACTGACCTCAACACTGAAAACAAACAGAAACAATCTAGTAGAAACCACATGCAAGAACACACCAAACTACAACCTCTGCCTAAAAACTCTCCTCCTAGACAGATACAGCACCAACGGGTTAACTCTAGTTTTTTTAATTGAGTAAGGGTGATATTGACCTGCTGCAGCAAGTGTACTACTTGTTGCAACAAGTAATACACTTGTTGCAACAACTCACTAATCTGTTGAACATCTTCAACAGTCTGAAACATTACCCCAAAAAAACTGAAGTTGACTCCAACAGATTAGTGACTTGTTGCAACAATTTTATTACCTATTGCAACAAGTAGTCCACTTGTTCCAACAAGTCAATAATCTGTTGGAACAACTGCTGCAGCTGTTTCATTTTGTTATAGATTGGTATGTACTCTCATGAACAATTTTTTGCTAAACAAAATATCTTCAGGTACCTCGAACACCACTAATGGGGGACTCAATAACAATAGGGGTTGATTGTCGTGGTGAATGAATCGAGAAGAACAATCGATATATTTGGCGATGGAAGGTAGTGACACGTTAGAGACAATAGCGAGTACTTTGCAAAGAGATGTTATGTTCGATGATTTTGTGAACCTAATCATCACCTATTGCGAATTAACTTGTGAACCAAAAGATCTTGCCATCACTTACATGCACAGCTCTTTTGAAAATCAGAGGGTCTTGCCATTTAAGATAACTGATCAGGTTCGTTTACGTGCCTATTTGAATGATGTAGCTAGGCCCATTTTAAGGGTATACGTTGTTGGAAGCCCGGTAGAGAACCACAATTTATCTAAAGACCAACAAGATATGTTAAATGATGAATTAGATGGGGTGGATATGGATATCCCAGATAATGGAAGTGGGGCTGACCCGATTCCTATACCCCAAGTTGCGAGCAATACAGTGGGCACTACACAAGCAATACAGTCTAGCCATGTTCAAGATGATAAAACAGGTTTTTATAAAGGAATGTCATTCAAGAACAAGGAAGCACTAGCCACTTCGTTGAAACTTGCTTGCTTGAAGAAAGATTTTAGAATCAAGAAGGTGATTAATTCGCGTACTGTATATTGCTTCAGATGTGTACATCCGCAGTGCAAGTGGTGGCTGAGGGCTGTGAAACTTTTAAGTTCTGATAGATTTTGTATCAGAACCTACATAAAGCATCACACATGTGGTTCTGAGCACATTATGAGCCATAATCCACATGCTACTGCGAAAGTCATTGGTGAATACTTCAAAGATAAATTTTCTTACGGTAAAGGCCCATCTAAAAATATATGAGTCAATCAATCCGTACAAATTTGGGTTGTAAGGTAAGTTATTGGAAGGTCTGGAAGGGCATGGAGATTGCAAAGGCTTTGACAAGGGGGACACATGAGCACGGGTATGTGGTGCTTGATGAGTACCATTATATGCTTCGTTCTGCAAATCTAGGAAGTAAGACGGCATTGAAGGTTGATGAAAATGGGAAGTTCAAGTACTTTTTTGTAGCCTATAAGGCTTGGATTCTTGGTTTGGCGCAAATGAAAAAAGTCATAGCTGTCGATAGGACATTCTTGAGGAGCAAGTACGAAGGAGTGTTGTTGTCATCAGTCGCACAAGATGCGGAGAATCATATTTTTCCAGTGGCATTTTGTGTAGTGGACAAGAAGTATGATGCTTCGTACAAATATTTTTTGAAAAAATGAGAAGCTATATAGAAGATACCCCTGAGTTGTGCATAATTTCTGATAGGCATCCAAGTATCAAAAAGGTTGTTTCAATTGTTTTCCCCACATGTGTCATTAAGGTTTTTGCATGAGGCACCTAAGGGGAAATCTGAGAACCACCTTTCACAATGGGACGATCGTATCTCAATTTTATAAAGCAGCAAAAGCGTACAATATTGATGTCTTCAATGACCATTTCAATCAAATCAGAGTTTTGGTTCCTAGGGCCGCCAAACATCTTGAACGTGCTGGATTCCACAGATGGAGCAGGCATTCTGCCTCGGAAATAGGTATTTGCACATTTCTGTTTCCAACAAGTAATATATCTGCTGCAACTAATAGGTAACTTGTTGCGGCAGATATTGTACTTGTTGTGATTTTTGACACAGTTGAGCCTCAACCACATGTTCCAACACTAATGTTTGTTTTGTCAGGTATAATTTTATGACGACAAACGTTGCTGAGTCGGTGAACTTAATGTTCAACGTTGAAAGAGAATTTCCCATTACTGTCTATTTGATTCTATAAACAGGAGGTTTACTGAGAAATTTCATGAGAGGCGTATGGAGTTCATCCATTCACCAACCATCTTTGTTCCCTTAATGGAAAAAAAATCAAAATTTGTCAACTTGGGTAATAAGTTATTGGCCCATCAAATTGCCAACTACAAGTTCAGCGTCATCGGTCACGGTTCAGTTGCAACAGTCGATCTGCAAAGAAGATCTTGTACTTGTAGAATTTTTGACCTGGACAAAATACCTTGCCCACATGCTATGGCAGCGCTTCGAGTCCAATATGGTGAATACTTTGGAAGGCGGATTTATGACTACTCATCTCCATATTATAGGGTAGAGAATTACATAATTGCATACTATGAGGAAATGAATCCCGTGCCTTCTGAAGAATCTTGGGAAGTTCCTACGGAGATTTTAGAGAGAGAAATACCTCCTCCACATCTTGATCTGAGCAAACCGGGAAGAAGACAGACAAAGAGGAGGCGTGAAATCGGGGAATCATTTGCAGCGAGGAAAAACAAATGCTCCATATGCAAAACAGCTGGCCATAAAAAAACTACATGCCAAACCGAATTGTTCCATAGTTGTTAAATTTGCAATGTCATGTGATAATAATTACTACTGTTTGTGTTTGTGAAATTGGATTTTATGACATTTTTATGTTATTTCTATTAGCGAAATTGGTTTAAATGATATGTTGATCTTGCTCAGTTAGCGAAATTGGTTTTGCAATTTTTGAACAGTTTCCACCAAGAAAAATTCTGTTGCAACAGCTGTGTAACTTGTTGGGATTTTGCCAACCAGTAATCGGACTTGTTGCATTAACTAACTTAACTTGGTTTTCCAACAAGTGACATGACTTTTTACAGTAAGTTATTTGGTGTTTTGAGTTTTTATAACAAATGGAATGAGTTGTTGTAGAAACTCCTTAACTTGTTGTGTTTCATCCAACAAGTGATATGACTTGTTCAACAGCTATGTTACCTACTACAACAAATTATGCAATTGCTGCAACAGATTATGTACTTGTTGCAACAAGTCATGCAACTGCTGCAATAAATTATACAATTGCTGCAGCAGATTATGTAATTGCTGCAACAGATCATGAAATTGCTACAACAGATCATGCAATTGCTGCAACAACTAGGATACAAGTCACATATGTTTAGTGATTAACAAAGCGAACCAATGATATTTAGTGTTAAACAAAGGGATTCAATGATATTTAGTGATCAATATATTTATCTACTAACATCCTTAATGGATTAGACGGTAATTTCATTGATTTGATGGGAAATTCTAAGCGTATTCTTCCCAAATCGAGCGATCGTTGGAGTAATTTGATGAGAACTACTTGAATCGCCCATATTTAGGTGTAAACAAAGAAAACCAATGATATTTATTGTTTACTATATGTTCCTAACCAATTTGACGGTATTCTAAGTCAAGACATATGATCAACTAAGCGTATTCTTCCCAAATCGAGCGATTATTGGAGTAATTTAATGAGAACTACTTGATTCGCCCATATTTAGATGTAAACAAAGAAAACCAATGATATTTATTGTTTACTATATGTTCCTGACCAATTTGATGGTATTCTGAGTCAGGACATATGATCAACTAAGCGTATTCTTCCCAAATCGAGCGATCATTGGAGTAATTTGATGAGAACTACTTGATTCGCCTATATTTAGGTGTAAACAAAAAAACCAATGATATTTATTATTTACTATATGTTCCTAACCAATTTGATGGTATTCTGAGTCAGGACATATGATCAACTAAGCATATTCTTCCCAAATCTAGCGATCGTTGGAGTACCGTGATGAGAACTACTTGCTTCGTCCATATTTAGGTGTAAACAAAGAAAACCAATGATATTTATTATTTACTATATGTAAGTTGTTTAAACAGGTTACTCATCCGATGCAACAGATAATGCACTTGTTGCAACATATTATCAACTTGTTGTAACAATTAACCCATCTGTTGCAACAGATTACAAACTTGTTGCAACAGATGTGTCAGTTGTTGCAATTTCTTCAACAACTAGAAGATTTGTTGCAACAACTGACTCATTTGTTGCAACAAATCTGAAACTTGTTGCAACAGATTATCAACTTGTTGCAACTTCTTCAACATCAGTTAGATTTATCGCAACAACTGACCCATATGTTGCAACAATTGAACCATCTGTTGCAACGATTGACTCATCTGTTGCAACAGATTACAAACTTGTTGCAACAGATGGGTTAATTGTTGCAACTTCTTCAACAGCAGTTAGATTTGTCGCAATAACTGACCCATATGTTGCAACAACTGAACCATCTGTTGCAACAAATTACCAACTTGTTGCAACAACTTACACATCTGTTGCAACATATTACAAACTTGTTGTAACAGATGGATCAGTTGTTGCAACTTCTTCAACAACTGTTAGATTTTGTGACTTGTTTAAAATTACTGAACATAATGTATTGAACACAACTTAAATAGTGAACACCTAATATATACTTAACAAAATGTCTTAGAAAGGTACTGGACACCTAATATATACTTAAATTACATAATGTCATAAAAAAACACCTAATATATACTTAAATTGTTCAACAGGCCACATTTGGGCTCCAAAAACCGCAAAATCAATAAACTGTTTATCAACCCATCTTAGGGCTCCAACACCTTTTCAATGACACCTAATGCCCATGTCCATTGCATCCTCCCTACAGAGTTGTCGCTGATTAGACTTTCGAGTTTTGTCACAGTTGTGCCGGTAAGCAAAGCCTCCATAAAAGCAATTGACCACGAACCACATGCCCTACTAGTGACACTGCAGGGGAGATTCTTTAGCCTATTGAATTCCCACGATTCATTGAGTAACTTTGCAGGCAAGTGTGCGAACATGCCACTCTGTTTCAATAACTAGGGCCACAATTCCATTACCGGTTGTATGAAACAAAAGAAATCATCTTCTTTGTAGACAGGAACGTTGCAGTCATACACATTTACCACTCCCTCTTCAATTATGAACTCGAGAGTGACAAAATGTGTGACATTAATATTCATCACTGTTAAAACCCTCTTTGCACCAGCCCATGAGCAGCCACCCGGATAGGGTCTAACACCCCTACAATAATTGACCATATCATCATCCCACTTGAATTCAGCAAGTCTAACCTTCAGAGGCACGACATTCGAAACTGTACTCTCTTTTGTCAATTCTGCGTACCTCTTGGACATGTTGTTGTAAAAGTTGAGGTCCTGGATTATGTCAGTGGAATCATAGTACTCAGGGAAATTGATTTGCCTCATACGCATTAGAAGCAGGACTTCATCAACATACTAAAGCAAAAGTAGTAAAACAGTTAGTTACTTGCTGTAACAGATTCAACAGATTATCTACTTGTTGCAACAGCTAGTTAACTTGGTGCAACAGATTCAACAAAATAAAGGAACTGTTGTAACAGCTAGTTAACTTGTTGCAACATATTATCTACTAGTTGCAACAACATACTGAATTAAATAGATATATACAAGTGTTGAAACTTACCCAATCCTCCCACCAAATTTCCATGCTTGTCAAAGCCTTGAAGGCGGCTGCTCCAAATTCATACATTGAGTACATGGTTTTCCCACTCTTGTTGGACTTGATTGTAGTCTCAACCTTTTTCTTTCTTTAGGCATGTACAGGCTTGAAAATGTCCACTTTCTTTAGCACTTTTGGCCCAACATCAAGAAGAGGAGTCTCAATTGACTTACTGGGAGTAGCAATAGATTTTCTTAATCTAACTGATGCAAGTGACTTGGCAATTGTTTTGCCCCTACTCCGAACATGAAGAGGAGTATAAGGTGAGGAAAGATTCTTTGATGGATTGATACCTCTCTTGGATATCAACCTCTGGATAGAAGTGTTTGTGGCTTCTTGGGCCTGCACCAATTCCTCCACCTTTCTAATCAAATTATCCATTTTGTCCTTGCAAGTGGTGCACTCATAAGCACATGAGGGCACCTTAGAGGTACCGGCACTAACATCAGCAAATCTTCTACCACTCAATCCACCACCACTAAAATTACCACCAAATCCGGAAAAATCACTAAATCCAGCAACTGGAGTAAATCCACCAATATTAGCATCATCATCTCTTAATTTTTCCCCAGCAATACTTGTTGGGACATCATCACCACCACCACCAACAACAACAACATCAACAGGCTGAACACCACCACCAACAGCATCAGCACCACCAATATCATCAAAAGTAACATCACCACCAGCACCAACAATAACATGACTATCAGCAACATGACCACTACTACCAGCTACAACATCATCAACCCTAGTGATGACTGTCACTCCAGCCAATTCCCCTTTGAACCCATCAATCAATCTGTCAGGCACAGATTCTATGGGCACAAAGGTGACAAGACATGGCATCTCTAACTCTCTTATTGTTGGGACAAGCCATGGGTTCACAACCTACAACAAAAAAGTAGATATATCAAAATGGTGCTAAATCATACAAAGCAAAACCTATTTAAAACAAGTTATCAGGTTGTTGCAAAAGGTTACACATCTGTTAGACATTATCCAACAGATAGGTAACTTGTTGCAGTAGGTATCTTATCTGTTGGACATTTTCAAACATGTGGGTAACTTGTTGCAGTAGGTTGCTCATCTGTTGGATATTGTACAACAGATTAGTAATTTGTTGCAACTGATTATTGCACTTGTTGTAAAAACTTACTGTAACATATTTAGAAGTTATCAAATTAGCAAAAAAAGTGATAGGTTGCAACAACTGTGGTACTTGTTGGAAATTGTCCAACAGATTAGTAACTTGTTGCAGCAGGTTTATCATCTGTTGGACATTTTCCAACAGATGGGTAACTTGTTGTAGCAGGTTACTCATTTGTTGTAAAAAACTAGTTGCATGTTATAATAGATTCATCTGTTAGGTAACTTATTGCAACAGGTTAATCATCTATTGGACATTGTCCAGCAAATGCATAACTTGTTGCAACAGATGCATGTGTTGTTGCAGCAGATTACAAAAGCTATTGCAACAACTAGTCATAAGTCGTGTTCTAATGCTTACAACTTCCTTAGGGAGGTTGAAAAGGTCAACACTCAATTTTGTGTTGTTTCTGGCAGTAAGCCATCTAAAAATTCTTGGATAGGTAACTTATTCGGAGTATTCCTTGACTTGATGCCTGAGGTAAGGAATGGCTTCAAATGGCCTAGCCTAGAAAAAAAAGATGCCATCAAAAATCAAAGTAGTGATTAAAATACAAAAAAAAGGATAAAACATTGAAGAAAATTTACCATGAAAGCCCAAGGGAAGCCATATAGGTTTTGTGTCTTCCCTGTTGGCTTCAAATCCTTCATCAAATATTCAACAGTCAAGCTAAAGCTTTTAAAACCCCAGGCATAGTTGTTGAAGGCATCATAGTCCTCAGCAAGTTTAATCAATCCAAGCGGTACGTTATAGTTTACGTCTCTTGCCCAAAGAACACTGTGCACAAACCAAACTAAGCACAGTGCCTCCTTGTGCTTTTTTGAGAAAGTTTTGGACTCTAAATCTTGCAACAATTTCTTTTGAATGTAGCTCTTTCCCACTAAGTTTACCAAAGAGACATCATTCTTAGCTTTGGAACCCTTTGCTTTCTTGGCTGCCTTGGGAGTCCGGGCTGGCTTGGTTAATACAACAGTAGGAAGAGGCTCACAAGGATAACATCTCAATCCGGTAACTATGGCAAACTCCTTCATGCCAAAGCAAACCGGCATGCCACAGTAATTGATCCAAATTTCATCCTTTTTATCACAAATAATCCTACGCTTCAAAGCTTAGAAACCATTGTCATTTGAAATCGGGCACCGGTATCTTCAGGAAAATCTAAATAGAGCCCAAAGCAGCTAGCCCTAAAGAAATTCTCCAACCCATGTTGTCGGAGAATGCCCCTACAGGTGTCAAAGCCCTTGCCCATGCTTGAACTAACCACAAAATCACCGGATAAATCATTATTTCCATTCAGCGGCATCGTCACGCCGTACTTTTCAATGCTGAAACTCTTGACGACCTCGTCAATGGAAGGTCTATTGGGATCTGTGGCAATACTAGAAGACTCAACAAGATTGGCATCCACATTATGTTTCCTTTTTCTTCTTAACTCGGCCAAGGTCTGATCTGTTGATTCTTCTTCTTCTTCATTACCCTTTTCAGTTTCTGCATCTTCTTCACCTCTTTCATCCCCTTCACCTCTTTCATCTTCTTCACCTCCTTCTTCATCTCCTTCGGCATTTTCTTCATCTCCTTCAGCAGATTTTTCATCATTTTTTTCACTTTCTTCTCTAGTTTCTTCACTTTGTTCATTTTTATCACTTTCTTCTTCATGCCCAACAGAGGTTTTGTGGGTTTCCACTCTTTCTAAAGCCCCAGTTTCACTAACTCTTTCCTCATTTGTTGATTGACAAATAGCAATCACAAGTTTATCTAATAGTGTTTGCACCTTGGCTCTTTTATTACTTTCTCCCTCAGTTGGTTTCTCTCCTTTTCTTTTAACTGGAGTCATTTTATCTACACACAGGAGGTAGAAAAACAATTTTAATTGATTAGTGCAACATTCAAAGTAAAAAGGGAAAAGGAATATGTTGCAACAAGTAACCAGTTGTTGCAACAGATTAAGAATATGTTGCAACAAAATATGACGTTGTTGCAACAACTTATTACTTGTTGCAGCAGAATCTTAAGCTGTTGGAAATAGAAAAACAGTAGCAACTGTTTTGATTTTTTACAACAGCTTGTTAATATGTTGCAAAAACTGCTTCAGTTGCTGCAAAAACCTCAACAATTGTTTTGATTTTATCCAACAGTTGTTGGATAAAATCGAAACTTTTCCTAAACCATACCATGACAGCAAAAACATTTAAATTTAACTACAAAACATCTATATTTCACTACAAACACACAACCATCAAAAATCTCACTCACAACTTAAACAAAATACACCAAATAGGATTTTTTTTTTTTTTAACCATGCAACCTCAGCAGATGTTTGCAACTGTCAAACAAGTGCTAAATTTGCTGCAATGGCAACAACAACAACAACAACAACAACAACAAAAACATCTAAATTTAACTACAAAACATCTATATTTCACTACAAACACACAACCATCACAAATCTCACTCACAACTTAAACAAAATACACCAAACCATGCAACCTCAGCAGATGTTTGCAACTGTCAAACAAGTGCTGAATTTACTGCAACAGGTAACCTCAATTGTTGAAAAACATCAACAAAATTGCAAGTCTTTTTTTCGAAACAAGGAGAAGAAGAACAAAAACCATAATTTCACAACCACAACCACTATTTACAAACTTACAAACCCCAACAAGTGAAACAAATACACGAAACTACAAAAAAACAAACAACATTCAAGACAAACTCATGCTCTTCTTCATCTTCTCTAACCAAAATCATCATTTTCACACTCTAATTTCAAAACCCTAACTTTTGAACCAAGTGAAACAAAAAGTTTACCTGAGAATGAATAGAGAAGCAACAACAATGGAGAGAGAGAGAGAGAGAGAGAACGAGCAGCAGCAACAACGAGAAAGAATAGTGATGTTGAAGAGGAACGAGCAGCAGCAGCAATGGTGGGGGTGGTCGCCGGTTTTTCTGCCTTAGGAACCGTCCTTTTTTAAAAAAAATAAAATGTAGAAGTAGTTGGGGTCGGGAGGGCGGGGGAGGGCGGGGTGGGGGGTGGGTGGAAGTGGGTTGGAAGAAGTTTTTGTATAATGTGTGTGGACTTTTGTGTATTTTGTAAACGATTATAAGTTTTAAAAATTATAATTTAGTCCCAACTTAAGTTAATCACATTTTTAAGACAAGTTTGACCTTGGCTAGTCAAACTTGTCACCATTTCTAATTAGGAGACTTTTTTGTCACCATAAGTTTATTCTTCCCCTATTTTGTCTGCTCTTTCTAGTACTTTTAGTATTTAGTCAACGCTATTAAATAAAATAACCTGCAATTACAGTTCTGCTTGGGTACTTGGGTACGAGATACATCAAATATAGTTAATCATCTAATGTAATTTAATTTATAATAAAATTACTGGTTAGTTGTCTTTTATTATAAATCATTAATCAATATTGTTAATAAATTACTTGCAACAAGTGACATGCTTGGGTACGAGATAAGCCAAATATGGTACATTAGTAGTGTAATTTAATTTATTACATTCGGTTAGTTATCATTAAGTTAATCAACAATATTAAGTCAAATATAGTTAATCATCAGGGTAATATAATTAATTATAACCGATTAATCATCAATTACTATAAATTATATCACTCAATGCTATTACATAAAATTGTCTATAGTTATCTTTTAAATAACTTGCTTATGTACCAGATACATCAAATCCAGTTGTAGTAGGAAAGTCACGCGAAAATTTTAAAATAATTAAATCACTGTTTGAGAAGACATTAAATTAATTCCTAATAATATTTATTTTGGTGTACAATTGTACACAAAGAAAGAATCATAACCAACCTTATTTATGTAATTCTATACACACTAAAAATGGGAAACCAAGCTTTACAAGGAAAATAATTTATAGTATCATATAACTTTCCAAATGTAATACTAAACACATCCCTATAAAATCCTACACACTTTTGCTCAACATTACAAAATTTCATCAGACATTTTGTTATATTACTGTTATACTATGAAGAAGATTTTCTTGTATAACTTCATCCCATCAAAAGCAGAAGAAGAGGCATGCAAGAACAGTAACACCCCATGGTTAGTGACTCGTCGCTTAATAGAAGTACGGGACACCTACTCTGCCCCAATCATAGACCCACAGAACCCATGGCAGATCAAGAAGACGCTCACACATTACGAGGCCATCGTCGGGAAGCTAGTGCTTCCGTTCGGTGAGGTTTTCGAGCATGTTTTTCGATACTGGACGCTGGATACGGCCAAATTTGTAACGTCAGGGCACAAGAAGAATGTTGATTTATGGGATGTTACTGAAGAGAATAACCCCAAGAACTATCATAACGAAGGGACTTATATTGTGATGCTTCCTAATGAGGACTATGCACTCGTGTGTATAGGTTTGTTTAAGGAACGTGGATTGGGTGTTGATGACGAGATTGGACTATACTGGGACCCTAGGTCTTCGAATTTTAAATTCAAGTTAATTCATAAGGGTCATGTTTGATGAAATCTTGTGATGATTTTTGTAAGACATTGAAAGATTTTATATTTATATTTAAAAATGAAGACTTGAAATTTCTTCTTTTAAAAAAGAAATCTTCAAAATAGTTAAAACTTTATTCAGCAAGGGAAAACGGGTCAAGTTTGCCTCTGTGAACAACTTGGCCCTCCGTTTAACTTTGGGGTTATTTGGTATGAAAACAAGTTATGAAGGGATTAGTTATGTTAGGATTAGTTATCATGGTATTATTGCTTAATGATTGTTTGGTTTGCTGTATTAAAAGTAACATGCATTACATAATTTCTGTCAAAAAATATTTTGGTTACAAAATACCCTTTACCTTATTTAGTAGAAAAAAGGTTCGAGGGACCTCACGATTATTTTTGTCATTTTCATTGTTTTATCTTGGGATAACTAATCCTGGGATTGTTCTCCACCCTCTGCCAGGGATAACTTATCCAAATACTATTTTTAATCATGGGATAACTTATTCTAGGATTAATAACCAAACAAAGGATATGATGGTACTAAAATTTTATCCCTGGACTATTTTTCCTTATCCGCCCTACCAAACGACCCCTTAATCTTGTTGGGTTTTGATATTGGTGAATGGGAAATGATGGGATGGAAAGTGAAGGGAATGTAAAAGGTCCCTTTTTGCTTTGGTTAAAGCATTTGTCCCACATAGGAAGAAGAGAGGTGTATATACTACATTACACCTTCTCTAGTTGCTAAAAGGGTTGAGGGGGCAAGGACCCCTCGCACCGTCGTCGTCGCTCGCTCGGATCGGATTTGGATTTGGTCAAATGATCTGATTGATTGATAATCTTTCCTGACCCGTTAGTGACCCGGATCCGCGTGTCTGACCCGCGACCCGTTTCTTCCCGGATTAATTAAACTTTTGAATGAGTCTTGGATTTGAATCTCCAAATTTTGTTTTCCTAATGACATAAGAAAATACAACTTGATATATAACTAATCAGTATGGATTTTTTCCCATTGAGTGGTTCGTCGCTACCAGAATTTGGAGTACTACTATTCTGGTAAGATAATCGTTCGATCCTGGGAGGGGATATTCCATCAACCTCGAGTACTGTGAGGGGAATAATTTCCTTAAGGACACACTTTGAACTAAGTGGGCTCGATTACATTCTGAAAATATTTTCCAACACTGTTTCTGTTCATTTTCCAGTTTCTGTAATTTACTGGTTTTAACTTTTTACAGACTGTGTAATCTGATTTTACTAAGTGTTTCATACATTCGGAAACTTTATTTAAACGTACACAGATTATTTTGCCAACAATCTTAAGGAAATTAAATATAAAATTATAATCTGTATTCTGTTTAAGGATATTAAAACTTGTGTAGTTTTCTACTCCATATGAATATTAGTATTCTGACTCGAAGATATAAAAACTTCGTTGGAATACCAAAGTTCATAATTATACTGCGATTTGAAGAAATAAAATCTTCATCGTTTAAGTTTATGATTTAATTGATATTCTGGTTTTATTAACTAAAACAGTTTGTCCATTTGACAGTGACAAAGAAATAATGGCAATTGAGACTGGAACTCCCTCTGCGACTAGAACTCCCTCTGCGGGTATTGCACCAGTGGTTACTCCTACAACCCGTACCGCTGTGCCACCGGCTAAGAAACCTGTGAAGTTCACCGGTGCCAACTTTAAAGGATGGCAGCAGAGAATGTTCTTTTGGCTTACCACCCTTGGTATGCAAAAGTTCACCAGTGAGGACCCTCATGTGCCTGCCGCCGACATGCCTGACAACCAAAAGTTCATGGTTACTGAGGCTTGGAAACAGGCTGACTTTTTGTGCAAAGGCTACATTTTGAGTGCCTTAGAAGATGACTTGTACAACGTCTACAGTGCAGTAGAGACCTCCAAAGAACTATGGAGTGCACTTGAAAAGAAGTACAAAACAGAAAATGCTTGCTTGAAGAAGTTTGTGGTTGCCAAATTCCTAGACTACAAAATGGTGGATGGAAAAACTGTTGGAACCCAAGTTCAAGAGCTTCAACTTATCTTCCATGACCTTATTGTTGAAGGTATGGTAGTGAATGAAGCATTCCAAGTGGCTGCAATGATTGAGAAGTTGTCACCCTCATGGAAAGATTTCAAGAATTATCTTAAGCACAACAGAAAGGAAATGAAGTTGGAGGATCTTGTGATTCGTCTCAAGATCGAGGAAGATAACAAAACCGCTGAGAAGAGGTACCGTAAGAGTTCACCGATTGAAGGGGCAAGTGTCGTTGAAGATGCTGCTCCGAAAAAGAACAAGAAAAGGAAGAGGCCTTTTGGAAAGGAGAAGGTTCCTAACAAGAAAAAGTTCAAGGGCAATTGTTACAATTGTGGTAAAGCAGGCCATAAAGCTCCCGATATGGAAAGGTTCTGTTGAAGATGACATCCGGAAAGGTGCTGACTCTCAAAAACGTCATGCACGTTCCGTCAATTAGGAAGAACCTAGTTTCAGCCGCACTACTCGTGAAAAATGGGTTTAAGTGCGTGCTGGTTAGTGATAAATTTGTACTTAGTAAGAATGATATGTTTGTAGGAAAAGGCTACCTCACCGAGGGCCTTTTCAAACTTAATGTAATGGTTGTTGCCAGTATTAATGGAAAATCTGCTTCTTCTTACTTATTGGAGTCAAATAATTTATGGCATGTTCGTTTAGGACATGTCAATTACAAAACCTTACGAAAAATGATTAATCTTGAAATATTGCCTAAATTTGAGTGTAATATATCTAAATGTCAAATATGTGTTGAATCAAAGTTTGTTAAGCATTCGTATAAGTCTGTTCAAAAGAATTCAAATCCTTTAGACTTAATCCACACTGACATTTGTGATATAAAGTCAATACCATCTCGCCGTGGGAAAAAGTATTTCATAACTTTTATTGACGATTGCACTCGATATTGTTATGTTTATTTGCTAAACAGTAAGGATGAAGCAATAGAAGCATTTAAGCAATATAAGAATGAAGTCGAAAATCAATTGAATAAAAAGATAAAAATGATTAGAAGTGATAGGGGTGGAGAATACGAATCTCCTTTTGCAGAGATATGTTTAGAATATGGAATTATTCATCAAACCACTGCCCCCTACACACCACAATCCAATGGAGTTGCGGAAAGGAAAAATCGGACATTGAAAGAAATGATGAATGCTTTACTAATAAGTTCCGGTTTACCGCAAAGCTTGTGAGGGGAAGCTATCCTTATAGCTAACCGAATACTCAACAGAGTGCCCCATAGCAAAACACAATCTATTCCATATGAACTATGGAAAGAAAGAAAACCCAACTTGAAATATTTCAAAGTGTGGGGGTGTTTAGCAAAGGTACAAGTTCCTTTACCTAAAAGGGTAAAAATCCGACCAAAAACTATGGATTGTGTCTTTATTGGCTATGCTACAAACAGCAAAGCTTGTCGGTTTTTGGTTCACAAATCGGACAACCCCGAAATTCAAGCTAATACGGTAATTGAATCAGATAATGCTGAATTTTTTGAAAACATTTATCCGTATAAAACTGAATGTGAGTCGTCAAGTGAAAGATCCATACAATCGCGGGAAGAACCAAAGGAAAGTACACCAAGTAAAAAGGATCCAAGGCGTAGCAAACGTCAAAGAACATCTACTTCCTTTGGACCAGATTTTGTGACATTCTTGCTTGAAGATGAGCCTCAAACATTTAAAGCAGCGATGTCATCTTCTGATTCAGCATTTTGGAAAGAAGCAGTCAATAGTGAGATTCAATCAATCTTAGATAACCACACATGGGAAGTGGTTGATCTTCCTCCTGGAAACAAACCTTTAGGTTCTAAATGGATCTTTAAAAGGAAAATGAAAGCTGATGGCACTATTGACAAATATAAGGCAAGACTTGTGGTCAAAGGTTACAGACAAAAAGAAGGCCTTGATTATTTTGACACATACTCGCCTGTAACAAGAATAACGTCCATTCGGGTGTTAGTGGCTCTGGCAGCCGTATTTGGTCTTGAAATTCACCAAATGGATGTTAAAACAGCTTTCTTAAATGGTAATTTGGAGGAAGAAATTTACATGGAACAACCCGAGGGTTTTGTGGTTCCTGGTAAAGAAAATAAAGTGTGCAAACTTGTAAAGTCACTTTATGGACTTAAACAAGCACCCAAACAATGGCATGCTAAATTTGACCAAACCATGTTGGCAAATGGCTTTAAAATCAATGAGTGTGATAAATGTGTTTACATTAAAAACACTCCAGGCCACGAAGTCATCGTTTGTTTGTATGTTGATGACATGCTGATAATGAGCACAGATATGGCAGATATAAATGCTATAAAGCGCATGCTGGCTAGCAAATTTGACATGAAAGACTTAGGAGTTGCTGATGTAATCCTAGGAATCAGAATTCATAGAACTCCACAAGGTATAGCATTATCACAGTCTCACTACATAGAGAAAGTACTTAACAAGTTCAAGTACTTGGATTTCAAGATTGCCAGAACTCCAATTGATGTGAGTTACACACTTCAAAAGAATGAAGGTGAAAGTAAATCACAAGGGGACTATGCGAGAGTGTTGGGAAGTCTAATGTATATCATGAATTGTACACGACCAGATATAGCATGTGCTATTAGCAAACTGAGTCGGTTTACAAGTAATCCCAATCACATTGGATGGCAATGAAATGAGTTTTGGGGTATCTGAAACATACTCAAGACTATGCTTTGCATTATAATAAATATCCCGAAGTGATTGAGGGATATAGTGATGTAAATTGGATCACTGGATCATTTGAAGTTAAATCCACGAGTGGATATGTTTTCACAATTGGGAGTGGAGCAGTGTCTTGGAAATCATCCAAACAGACTTGCATCGCCCGTTCCACTATGGAATCTGAATTCATAGCTTTAGACAAGACCGGTGAAGAAGCTGAATGGCTCCGGAATTTCTTAGAAGATATTCCATTCTGGCCCAAACCTTTGGCTCCGATATGTATACATTGTGATAGTCAAGCAGCAATAGGTAGGGCAGGGAGCGTAATGTATAACGAAAAATCTCGTCACATACGACGGAGACACAATACCGTTAGACAACTCCTCTCTAGTGGCGTTATCACGATTGACTATGTAAAGTCAAGAGATAACGTAGCGGATCCGCTTACAAAAGGTTTATCTGGAGAGGGAGTTAGTAGATCATCAATGGGAATGGGGTTAAGGCCCAGGACAAGTCATCATGGCGGTAACTCTACCTAGTAGACTGGAGATCCCAAGAGCTAGGTTCAAGGAGATCAAACAAAGTTATGACTGACGGTTCAACATTGTCAAATAACTTAGCCCATTCTCGGATGAAGACAATGTTCAGAAATAAGGATAAAACTTTATGGCTTAATAAAGCATTAAGGTTTTTTAATGATTATCTAAATCTAGCAGTGTATGACCAGATAATGTGGTTGTAGGACCACATGTTTAGAAATCACCTATGTGAGTGTTAAGTGTAAGCCGCTTTAAAGGGGAATGACAGTGAAGGCCCATTCTCTATGCACTCATGAAACCAGGCTGTGTTCATGGCTGAAACGAACACAACCGTGAGAACCATAAACGGTTGAGGGTTGATTGTGTGACTTATGTTGTCTAGGTATACAACAAAGTTCGACGGTTCAAAGATATCAAATCTACTGATTGATCGAGTATGTCCGATATAAGTTCACTACGGAAAGTTCAAAGGGAAACCTACTTATCCAGATGCAGTCAATTTTCGCTTGTATATCACACTTGTCCGTGCATTCTTTTATATTATGGCCATTCCCCATTCATGTGGAGGATTGTTGGGTTTTGATATTGGTGAATGGGAAATGATGGGATGGAAAGTGAAGGGAATGTAAAAGGTCCCTTTTTGCTTTGGTTAAAGCATTTGTCCCACATAGGAAGAAGAGAGGAAAAGAGAGGTGTATATACTACATTACACCATCTCTAGTTGCTAAAAGGGTTGAGGGGGCAAGGACCCCTCGCGCCGTCGTCGTCGTCGCTCGGCTCGGCTTCGGCTTCGGCTTCGGCTTCGGATTTGGTCTGATTGATTGATAATCTTTTTGGACCAAAATTCCTTAATTATTTCCAGATCCTGACCCCGTTAGTGACCCGGATCCGCGTGTCTGACCCGCAACCCGTTTCTTCCCGGATTAATTTAAATTTCCCTCCGTTTATGTTTTTGTTCATTTTCCAGTTTCTGTAATTTACTGGTTTTAACTTTTTACAGACTGTGTAATCTAGTAGTGTTTCATACATTCGGAAACTTTATTTAAACGTACACAGATTATTTTGCCAACAATTCTAATGTTACCCAGCTATTAGGAAAAAGTATGCCCTTAACCCCAAATGGAGCTCATACACTAAAAGTAATTTTAAACCATAATCAAAAGTTAAAGAGGTAAATGTGAACTATTAACCGTTTTTTATCAAAGAACTTGAACACATGAAATTAATAGGTACATGTGAATTGTTAACCGTTTTTACCAAAGAACTTGAACACGTGAAGTCCATTTATTTCACGCTGGATCTTAGTTAGCGGAAAATGCAAATACGAGACGGTCTAGTAACGACATGGGCATGAATAGACCAAAGGGGTAACGGAAGACAAAATTGCACCATTATGAATACTACCAGGATAAGTTTGGACTGTTTGCCTTCACACAATTAATTTTGTTAAGAACCCGAAAACTGCAAGCTCCAAATTTCAATATTCAAAACAAAGGGAATAATATAGAGAACCAGCAACATTTTTAACTGGTGAGCTGAAATTTCTATGGATACCCCCCCCCCCCCCCCCCCTGTTCTCTTTATTTTATTTCCTTGTCATTGTCCTCCCCGCCCTTGTTCCCTCATAAGCACATGGTATTTGGGGTGCAGCTCTGATATCTTTAAAATTAAATAAAGGGTGAAAAGCACTAATCAGACAACAGTATGTTCTGTTCTTAGCTTAAACCAAAAGGCAATTATAATATAGAAAATTATAAGGGAAAACTGTCCAACATGCCAACCATGATACTCCCAACCTTGCCTTGTCTCTGTGATATATACCATTACTTATCTTTAAAGAAAAGCGCAGCAATCTTTCTTCAGAGAAGGGTCATTACTTTCAAATTCTCCAGTTATATTTATTGTTTTTGGACTACGAGAAGTATTCCCTAAAAAATTGCTTTTCTTTTTTGGCTGACCGAGAAATTTGTCCTGGGCAACCCTTAGGACCAACCACAGCCGAGGTTTGGTTTAAAATTGTCCCTTATCTATGGGAGTAGGTTCATTTTGGTCCCTCAAATACTACCCTGAGCATATTTGATCCCTTATCTATGGGAGTAGGTTCATTTTGGTCCCTCAAATATAACGCTAAGCATATTTAATCCCTTAACTATGCTAAAGTGAGGCACTTTTGGTTCCCCTAATAGAACCCGTTTAAAAAGTAAGGGTGCTAAACCAATGTGACACTCACGTGACATATAAGCGGCTAAGCCCATTGGACAAAAATACTAAACTCATTCTTTAAAACAGGCAGAAACTTTATCTAATATATTGAAATTTGCATTCACATGCTTCTAAATGCAAATTAAGATAATTTATAACAATTGTTAAAAAAAAAATTGATTTTTTAATATTTAACAAAAAAAACTTTATATTCACATGCTTCTAAAATAAGTGGAACGGTTCCATGTGTACTGTCAGATTACCGTTTAAGAGTTGGTTACCAACCATATGATCCAAATATTATGAGTTGCTTTGCTAATATCTTATATGAGTTGCATTTTTTAGAGAATGTCATTACTCTGCATTGCATTTTATCCGATGGGTTTAGCCTTTTACGAGTCACATGAGTATCACATGGATTTAGTACCGTTACTTTTTAAACGGTTCTATTAGGGGAACCAAAAGTACCCCACTTTAGCATAGTTAAGGGATTAAATATATTTAGTGTTATATTTAAGGAACCAAAATGAACCTACTCTCATAGATAAGGGATCAAATATGCTCAGGATAATATTTGAGGGACTAAAATGAACCTACTCTCATAGATAAGGGACAAGTTTAACCCAAAACTCACCACAGCCTTCGAAACTCGGGAATAATGGCCTTCTCCCTCTACCCTTCTTCAGTTAAATGCCAGGCTTCGTTCGCATGGCACAAGGCTCGAACCTATAACTTAAGTCACAAGCAGGGATGGAGCTAAAAGTGAACTTACGAGTTCGATCGAACCCACTAGCTTTAGTTCAAATACTGCACTTGTATTAAGAAATTCACTAAGTAAATAAAAAAATCAAATTCAGATCCGAGTTACTAAAGCCTGGTGTCGCTATCCTAGAATTTAGATCCGGCTCCGGCTCCGCCTCCGGTAACAAGTCCCTTAACCTCTGGCACTTGAACTAAGCCCTGGGCAGTTAGGCTTTGAAGCAATGTAATGCAGCAAGTACAGTATGTCTTTAGATCAGAAAATAAATGATCTGAAACAAAAGCATATTCGATTCCATGAAAATGCAAATAACTCCGATTTTAAGCGCATCTCAAGCACAGTTCTAGGCAATTAATACATAGTGCGAGCAAGCAAGTCAAAAAGATACGGTTAGTAAACAAGTCAAAATAGTTGTTCAGCAATTACGGAGCCCTGGAATTCTTGCTCTGATTGTACTATGCACTATGTAACTAGTCCAAATATCATAACATTTGTCTACTCAGAACGCTCATGGAAATTAGACTTAGTCTGCTTCAAAAGCTATTTTTTTATTTGAGGCTAGCTACTGAATTGGCAATTCTATGCCAGCGGTTATTCATCTCAATCAACCAGTATCAATCACTGTACAGGGTATACAAATTAGCCAGTCTTGAGCCGAGTCACTTACATGCAACTCCCTCAGGTAGGCGCAGTGTATACCAGAAACGTAGTGTCAATCTGTATTCATATTTGAATAGTTTCATGCATGTCACTAAATTTCAGCTTCCGACACTTTTCGGACTATTCCCGTGAGTTAAACCAGAAGCCTGCTCCACATTACTACAAAATAACAAGCAAATGAAAACTTAGCCAACTAGTATCATCTATAAGTACACAATGGAAAGTACCATTATCAGATGATTATAGATTTATAGGGTAGTACATACTCAGAAGATCCAGACCCCGCAACAATGGCAGTACTGGTGGATAAATTAGAGTTGTCCTGTACAATTATGAACCTATTCTCCCTTACCAGACCGGGTTGGACTGAATCATAAAAGCTCATAGTTGAACTTCTATAAGACATCCCTGCATACAATATTGCAAACACCAAATCATCAGAAATTTTGCACCTTGAAAGAAAATCTTGGTTCACCAGTACGAAGAAAACGGGGGGGAAGGAACTAAGGGGTCGTTTGGTAGGGGGCATTAGGTAGAATAATGTTGGTACTAAATTTTAGTACAATGTTTGGTTGCAAATTTAAGTCTAGCACCGCTAATACCCGTATTTCTTATACACCCTATTCAGTACTATTTGGGCGAAAGCCTGACAGAGCAATGCCGCGTGGAAGTAGAAGGACGGGTCGTGAACTTCTTTTTCCGGAGAAGAAGCAATGACGGTATCTGGGGAATAAGCATCGGCTAACTCTTTGCCAGCAGCCGCAGTAATACAGAGGATGCAAGAGTTACTTTTCTTAAATATAGTAAACCATGGCATTAGCAACACCAGTACTATTCTTATTCTTATAAACCCTATTTAGTACTATTTAAAAATTATGTAATGCATGTTACTTTTAATACAATAAACCTAACAGTCGATAACAAAAAACTCCAGCAAACTAATCCCAGTACTATTTGTCATCGAACCAAACGACCCCTAAAAGGAGAAGAAACGGTGTGTTAATTGCAAAAATGTGGTTTGCAAGCAACACTGTTGGGTCACCAGAAATGCGCAATATCGATGAACATATATATCATGTCCACTGATATTTTTGCATCTTCCTACTGTCATTAAGATGCTCACATAATTGGAACTGGTATCTATATCAAGAGAAAGAAATAGAAGTTCCGAAACACGAACGACATTGACATATATACAGAATTAAGGAGATAACTGACAGCTCCGTTATGATTTTGCTGATGTGGTGGCAAGGTACTTAGCCATTGTTAGCATTGTCTACTCAAGTAACACCAATATGTAGTCACTTAAAAGCATGAAACACAAAGAAAATGAAATGCAGTTAACGACTGGACATGCTGAAGAATGAGAAAGTGTGTACAAATTACTTCAACATGCGTTTCAGGAAAGTCAATTATATCTTAACAAATAACGAGCAATCTTTTGGAGTAAATTGCCATTGTTAGCATTGTCTACTCAAGTAACACCAATATGTAGTCACTTAAAAGCATGAAACACAAAAAGAAAATGAAATGCAATTAACATGACTGGACATGCTGAAGAATGAGAAAGTGTATACAAATTACTTCAACATGTGTTTCAGGAAAGTCAAATATATCTTAACAAATAACGAGCAATCTTTTGGAGTAAATTGCAAAAAACTTGATTTTTAATAGGACAAAGTCATAGATGGACCCCCTGAACTTGTCCTGATTTTTCATTTAGACCCCCCAACTGAAACGTTGACCATCTGAACCCCGAACATAAGATAAACTGTGTCATTTGAACCCCTCGTGCCAGCTGGGCACATGCGTGAAGCTCACTGCTTTAAATAGAGCGTGAGAGACCAAATTTTTTCTTTTTAAAATTTTTAATCATTAAAAATTAAAAAAAAAAATTGATGAAAAAAAAATTAATTTTAACAAAAACTCTATTTAAATAATTAAAAAAAATTGAAAAACCCAACCCATCCTCTCCGATAGCCCACTTCACCGCCGACACTGCTGCCGCTGCCTCCTCCGCCGCCGCCGCTTTCTTTTTTAAAATTTTTAATCATTAAAAATTAATTTTAACAAAAACTCTATTTTAAAATTTATTTAAATAATTAAAAAAATTGAAAAACCCAACACATCCTCTCCGATAGCCCACTTCACCGCCGCCACTGCCGCCGCCGCCGCTGCTCCACTTCAAAATCTATTTAAATAAATCTCCGAGGAAAAACGGCACCATTTTTTTAATTATTTAAATAGATTTTGAAGCAGCGGCGGTGAAGTGGGCTATCGGAGAGGATGGATTGGGTTTTTCAATTTTTTTTAATTATTTAAATAGATTTTAAAATAGAGTTTTTGTTAAAATTAATTTTTTTTGTTGACATGGCTTATTTTTTTTTATAAGTGAGCTTCACGTGTGTGCCCAGCTGGCACGAGGGGTTCAAATGACACAATTTATCTTATGTTCAAGGGTTCAAATGGTCAACATTTCAGTTGGGGGGTCTAAATGGAAAATCATGACAAGTTCAGGGTCCATCTATGACTTTGGCCTTTTTAATATATGTCACTCTAAAATAGGACATAGGAAATCCAAACTAACAAATCGAGATCTTTACCTTGAAACAATAGCACAAAAAAGAAGAAAACCGTAAATAGCAAGGCAAGGGAACTGCCATTCAACGCTGATGATGTTGACGATGCCTTGGCTGCTTTCATTTTCTTCAAAGCCTTCATTCGCTCAATCCGTGCTCGTTTGATCATAGCGAGTTCCGCAATCTCTTTGATCAATTTCTGGTCAGCAGCATCCAATGAAAATCCTCTATGAGGTCTAGGAGGTTTGGGAGCCTTCTGAGCACTCGTGGATTTACGTTTTTCTTTGCTTGTTTTCTTCTCTACTAAACTTCCCTTGTCTATAAATACTCTAACACTCCCCCGAGCAAGCTCATCCCCGTCCTTCAAATTTCTGTTCATAGTCAATCCATTTTCAGCTTTAGAAAGTTCTTCGCCATCACCATTACTGAGACTAGTGGAAAATACATCCCCTACTTTGGCATCCAAAGGAGAATTAGTACTTCCTGCTTCTCCACTCATACTCCTACAGCTCTCAAGATCAACCACAAAATTACTATGATCCATCAAAACTTCACTCAACAAATCTCAATCTCAATCTCATTACACTTAAACTAAACCAAACTCATAAATTGTGGGATGCAGCCAGCAAATGTCCGCTTTCTGCTTCAAAATATCATCTGAAGGGAAAAACATTTTTTTACAAACGGTGTTAAATTCCGAAGGTTAGTAACAAATGCTACACATATACGAATTTATCAATTTCCTATGAGCTTCCATTACTAAACTAGGGGAAGTGACTATCAATTCTCTAACACTATTCTTTTTTATTGAAGTGCAATCTACTCAATCTAGGTACTAGATGTGTAGCTTTAGTTCAAACTCTGTATTTATATAAAGAAATTCACCAAAAATACATGCAAAAATGAAGTTTCCGAATCTAGTTACTAACACATGATGTCGCTATTCTAGAATTTAAAACTAATAAAGTTCAAATCCCGGCTCCTGATTCGGTTACTAGTACTTCAGAATTCAATACAATTAACAACTCATAATACTCATAGATTCACTACTATAGGTAAAGAAGTAGTGAATTGCTAAAGAAACAGGTAAAGACTTAAACTTTAGACACAAATGAGTTCTAGTAACTCAATGAAACCAACAAAAGTAGCTCAATATAAACAAATCATGAACATAAAAGAAACCCCAACAGTAAAAGAATGAACAAAACAATCTTATCTATCAAATCAAATCATCATCATTCTTCAACTATAAGTTAAGACTTTACAAACTCTTAATGGGGTTATCTTAAATTACATGTATCTGAAATGAGAAGCACAAATTCAAAATTCAAGAATGCCACTGTATTAGAATCAATAACCCCCTGTTTGGATGGTGGTTTCCCGTGGTTTATTAATGTATGGTTTTCTAGGAAATCATGTTTGTTTCCATTGTTCTTAATATTATGTGGTATGGTGTTGTAAACCCGTGGTTCATTCCATGGTTATATAACCATGAAAAGTCCTAATTTTTGAAACCACAGATTTGATAGTTTTTCCGTGATTACGTATTTCATTTCTCCATTATACCCTCCACCATCCACCCCACCCCACCCTCACCCTACCACTCACCCCCACCCCTGCCCCACGCTACCACTCACCCCCACCCACCCCCCGCCACTCACCCCACCCCGCCCTACCACGCACCCCAACCACCACCCAACCCCACCCTACAACAACTCACACCCACCCTCATCCCACACTACCCACCCTTCCACCACCCCTACCCACTACCCCTCACCACCACCGAACCCCACCCCCAGAACCACTCACCCCCACCCTACTACCCACTACCCCCACTCTCATCTCACAATCACCCACCTCACACCACCCACCCCTCCCCCACCCACTACCTACTTATTTTTTAAAGTTCCTATTTTGTTCTTTACCTGAATTTTATTAATATATATAAATTATTTCTAATTAAGAGTTAAGGACATTTTAGTAAACTTACAAGTTATTATACAGTACTATACAGTCAAACCAAACAATACAAATGTTACTAAACCACAAAAACGATACAGTCTATCCAAACATTGTATTCATTAATACAGTACAATACAATACAACACCATACTGTACCATACAATACTGTACATTAATGAACCACGGGAAACAACCATCCAAAGAGGGTAGCGCTAAATTTCAGATAAGTGAATAAATCAAGAAAAAGAAGAATTTCCCATTTGGAAAAACTGACTGAATATATGTAAAAAGAGAGTACCTTAAAGAGAGAGTACTGAAAAAAGAAACAAGACGAAGATAGAACAAAGGGAAGGGGCACATGGAAGTAGACTTTAATAAGTGTTGGAGCCTATGTTTGAGTCCTGAATAATATGAGATCTAAAATAGTACTAGTATAAGTTTCATTAAAGTGGGCGCCTGTATTTTTTTAATAATTTAATGAATGATAGCTGACATTTCCAGAACTTGTTTTTGGATTGAATTATGACAGAGAGAGAAATAGAAGGCGACAGATAAGGCAAGTGCACGAGGGGCTATATTTTTGGGGGATAGTGTTAATCTGTAGGAATTAACCTAGAAACTACTAATCATCGTACCATAATATTTTAAGTCAAGTTATTACTATTTGAATTTGAAATTTAACAGCAATAGATGAGGAAAAGAAGAAGAATAAGGTGCAGGAACAAAGGGTGTTTGGTATGGCAGAATATATTTTCCTAATCTATTTATTATGTTTTATAAAATAAATAATCTTTTGTTTACTTATTGTATTTGATGGGTAAATAAATAATATTATTTCAAAAATATTTATATTATGTATTTTAAAAATACTATGAGGATGAGGTTGTGGTCGGGGATGGAAATTGGGGGCATTGAAGTGGAGAGGAAACATTTGAGTGTCATTTATGAAATTTGTTTTCCTGTTCCTTCGAAGGAAGTTACTTTTTTTAATTTTTTTAAGAAATTATTTTCTTAAAAACACTATTTTAACCAAGGTTTTTCACTCTTGTATTTTCTAGAATCTTGGTTAAAACTTATTCATCAAAGCTTCTTTCGTTTTTGTATTTTTCAAACCTGTTTTGACAATGTTTTTCTTGAGCTAAGAGTCTATCAGCAACCGTCTTTCTACCTCACACAAGGTAGGGATAACGTTTGCTTTCACGCTACCCTCCCTAGATCCCATATGAAATCACACCGGATATATTATTATTATTACTGCTATTTTAACCAACCAACATATAAAATATTAAAAAATATTTTGGAAAATCTCAAAATTATTTTCCTCCTTACCTAACACCCCAAAAAATATGAGATTGGGTCCATATAGACGTTTGGCATTGAATACTAATGTCCACCGACGCTCACTCCTTAACACAGTCCAGATGACTTCCACTCATCACATTGGGCCCAATCCTGATTCTTGGGGCCCTTCTTTGATCTCCCCCCCCCCCCCCCCCCCTCCCCCCCCCCCTTTTTTTCTTTTAATTTGGAAAGGGGTCAAAAATATTCCTTAATTATGAAAATATAATAAATTTACTATTTATTTGAATTTAGTTCAAATATATATGTCTTTATTGTTAGTAAATTCACATAAAATTGTCTTTTAATTATGAAAAATAATAAATTTGCCATCCGTTTGAATATGCTCTCACCCTTATTGTTAATGGAATAACTTAAATTCGCCCGTCGATATTGACGGACTTCTAATTTACTCATCTAAAACATAATTTAAGAGTTCCTTATCTTGCAAGTCAATAATCTTAATCACAAAATAAAATTTACACCAAATAAACTACACATATCAAAATGGTTAAAAGAGCCGAATTACATCTAATTGCCTATTATATTTCTATTTTTTTCCATTAAAAAAATCTATACTCTTTTGAAGTTTAACAGCAATTAGACAGAATCTACATTTCACAAACCAAACATTTCTCGGGAGAAACAAAATATTTTTTTCATTTATTTAAAGACAGTACTCAGATATTCATTATGAAATGGAGAGAGTAAACATATTCAGATTTTCAGTATTTAAATATGTTTTAAATTATACTCCGCGTAGTTCAGTTAGTCAGTTGGTTCGTTCGATCCAGTTCCAGGCACTGGGTGCCGGTTCACCCAGGCCTTGATTCTGGACGTGATAATAAATTTACAAAATGAAAGAATCCTCGACCTTGATTATAATGTAGGGAAAACTACATGACACAACAAACATATAGTGGTTATTGGCATTTAATAGCTATAGTTTAACTTAATTACTTCTCATAGCAAACATTTGTATATTAATGGCATTTAGTAACTATATATATATATATATATATATATATATATATATATATATATATACACACACAAAATAGAATACCCATCACATTATTTACTTCCAACCCAACCCAACCCTCCCATCTCTCTCTCCCCTCTTCCTCACTGTTCCGCCGCCGGCCACCACTGCCGGAGCTCCGGCGAAATGGATTTGGGCTTTAATCACAGAGCTAATGAGAATATTGACGCCGCATGGATGCGTAGCCTAACCACCACCGCCTCCTTCACGTCTTCCATCGTATCCACCGCCGCCACCTTCACGTCTTCCACCACCGTAGCCTCCACCGACATCGTCGTAGCTGATAACGTCCAAATACACTCCTCAAAGAGAAAGTGTACACGGTCGTATGCAATATATTTACCCAACTATGAGTCGGGGTCGATCCCACAGGGAACAATATGCTAGGCGATTAAGAAAGTAAGGAACTTTCACCAACTAAGCTAAAACCAAACGATAAATGATATTTTGGGTTTTTGAGAAATTTATGACTAATGCGGAAATATAAACTAACCTAGAAAGCAAATAAAATGATCAATGGCCACAAGCATGGATACAAGGGAAATTACTCTCTAGTAACGATCCAATATATTTTACAATTTTACAACTAAGAGCGGGTTTATGTTAATAGATAATGATTTCTAAAATCTCATTGAAAGTCTTCCAACCAAATCAATGAATTTCACTCTAAGCTTTCGCAAGCCTTAGAGTGTGATGTTAAGCACAATCAATTCAACCTCAAGTTAACTATCCTATCTCTAGCTCAAGTTATTAGATGGGTTTAATGACCCAAATCCTTGCTATCAAACTCTTTTCCTAACTTTCACTTTCTTTCTCAAGCAAAGTAGAAGTACTTAGGCACAAATAATGTTTGCAACCATTAAGAGACATTTAAGCATGAAGAGTTAATAGAGAAACAATAAACCCACTTCATTAGAAATTAAAATCATTCAATACATAAGCAAAACAAGAGTTTCTATCCAAACTTTAATCAAGAATATTTTCATAAACAAGATTCAAGTCTAGAAATGAAATACTACACACTAAAATATTCAATACAAAACAAGGAATTGAAGAAAGGTTTAAGAACTATCTCATTAAAGTGCTCCAATCTTCTCCTCCAATGGTGTAGGTGAAACCCTAGCCTCCAAAACTTGCAAAATGACCAAAGATGAATAAAATTGCTCCCTTCTCTTCCTTTTGTAATTGCCTAATTTTTCCAAGTTCCAAAAATGACAAAATATGCCCCAAATTTTCGTTTTTGCAGTTCTGCCCGTTTTTTGCAGTTCTGTCCCGTTTTTGCAAAACTGTCCACTTTTGACAGTTTTGCAAAACTGTGCAGTTTTTGTCCAATTTGGCCTCTTTTTGACTTGGTTTCTTCCGATCACTTCTAAATCACATAAACCTATAAAATGGAAGTAAACGACATTAAATGCACTATTTTTTCAATCAAAACATAGCAACAATCTAAGATTAAAGAAGAAATAAGTTAGTAAAATACCAACTTATCAGTAGCCGACCGATCTAAGCATTGTTGGAAGCAAAAAGAAAAAAAAACTCAAATATACACTGGAAAAAGCTCAGATCTACGCCGGAAAAAAGCTCAGTCCGGATGTTTCGCTGTATTTTTGTTGTATTTACCTTGTATACAACGTTTTTTTCGCTTGTATTTGTCATAGACATACCAGAATTCTTCAGATCTGATCGAAATTTTTTCCAGATCTGTGTATACATATAGTGATACACTGGTATACAATATTTTTCGCGTTTTTCAAAGATCTTTTGTTGTATACAAATTAATATAGTGAATTTTGAAGTGTATACAAATGAATACAGTCAATTTTATTTTCTTGTATTCAATATTTGAGTGTATTCATTAATTTTTTGGTATATCTATTGTAACACCCCATACCTTTAACCTAAGCTTTGACCATGATCCTAAACTTAGAAAACCAGATAAAGAATGTGGGAACTTGAAATTTCCTCTTCAATTGTAAGATGGTGGTTTATACCCATGAAAAGTGACTGTAAGTCAGTATAAGGCCCGTATTTCAAGTCGTAAACTGGTACCAAAGATTTCTGTGCATTCTGGAATTTGACACTCAGAGGTTACATCATTAAATACGGACCGTATTTCAAAATACGGCCCGTATTTCAAAATACGGCCTGTATTTCAAAACATAGTTGGAATTTGGGAAAACTTCCTTGATGAAAGTTGTAGATCTTTGAAATACCTTTCCAACGGTATATTATGGGGGTCAAACGGACATCTGTGCAAAGAGTTATGGCCATTTTACTGAAGAGACGTAATGTAGTCCATACGGAATACGGACCCGTATTTCAAAATACGGCCCATATTTCAAAATACGGCCAGTATTTAACTAAGTGTAAAATTCAATTTTCCAGAACAGTATATATTCGTCCATATCAGTTCAAATCATTATTTTTCATTCCTTCAAGCCCTAGAACGACTTCCTACCCTCTTTCATCATCAAGAACACCAAGGTAAGCCTACTCTAATTATTCCAACTCAATTCTAACATATACTCTAATAATCTAAGCAATAAATCATTGTTCCTATTCCAGGGTTTTCAAGAAAACCCATCTCAAGGTTCAAGAATCAAGATTTAGGAAATCTTCTCCAAAATTCAAGTCTTTAATTCAAGTTTTGGAGCAATTAAGGTATGTAGAACTTCCATCCACATGTGGGAATCTCTACGTTCTTCCCCATGCTCCGTTTCTTGATATCCATGAATTTCAAATCCTAGGGCATTCAACCCAACATATTGGTAGCCCGTATTTATGTATTTATGTACATGAATTTTGTATCTATATTCGTTATTGTATTCCTAATCTTCCATTACGGTTATTAGGAACCCTAGCTTAATCCATGAATTCTTCCTCATGTGTTCTCATTATATTTATATGAAACTTTATGATTTTATTTAGCAAGTTACAAGCATGTTTTCAAGTCAATTATATATATAATTATGAACTATTATTATTACTCATGAATCAAGAACATGTTTGCAAGACTATGACAAGTTATCTCATGAAACCATGTTACAAGTTATTTCACGAAAATCATGGGCTTCTTAGCCAACTATATCATGTTCATGTTTTTGGGATTTGCTTAGTTAACCGAGAAGGCTCAGATAGCCTGAAACTACGTAGTCACCGTAGGATAAGGGTTGTCAGCAAGGAGGCAACACCTTCATTATGCAGTTTGGATCCTTACATGCTTATTATTACTTAAATCTCATATCCCTGGCAAGGTATGAGTGTTCTGCTGGTAGGACGCAAGTACCAAATCATGTTGTCGGTTATACTATAGCATTCCCCACGTTACAAGCAGTTTTATATACATGTATTTCCATTGATTTACTGTTTTCAGACTTTACTCACGTTTCATGCTCATGTTCAAGTAACATTCAGTTTTAGTTCATGTCCTATACCTATGTTGTGTCATGTTATTCGTTTCAGCAGGTTTTACATACTAGTACTATTCACCATGTACTAACATCCCTTTTGCCCGGGGCCTGCACTTCACGGTGCAGATATCGGTTTTCAGGAGCATATACCTGCGCAGTAGGATCACCTCAGTTATCAGCTTATTGGTGAGCCCCACTCCTCTCGGGGTTCAACATGGAGTTTGCATTAGTATTCAGTTATGGTAGTCCAGGGCCATGCCCTGGTAGTTAGTATTCAGACATGTTTTAGAGGTTTCATAGACAGATGTTAGTTCACAGAGTCAGTTATGTTTTCATGCGTGCAAACTATTACGTTTTCATGATTTTTCATGCTATGAGATAACTTCAAGACTTTATTCCGCAAATTACATTTTCATTATTCATTTAAATTGCATCATATAGATTATATTGTTTTTTATGCCCATGTTGACAAGCAAGCCATGAGGTTCGCTCGGACACATGCAAGCAAGGCCCGAGTGCCGTGTTACGCCCAGGCCATGGTTCGGGACGTGACATCTATATTGTAAGCCTTGTATTTGTTGTATACAATACCGGAAAATATGATTTTGTTAATTATTTGTGTATATATGTTTTTATGTATTCATTTGTTACTCGTTGTATTTATGAATACAACAAGTCAATTTATGAATACATATAGTCATTTTTCATGAATACAGTGAAAAACAGAAAAAAATTATTGTATACAAATCAGAATTTGTATACACGCACATGGATCCTGATTGTTGCTATAAAATATAATTAGTGAAACATATGCTATATGGCTTGAGTTAAGCCCAAATCTTTGTCATTTATGTAGTCTGCCCTACAATGTAACCAGTGTCATTTGGCCTGTGCTAAGCCCGAGCCCAAACCAGCATAAAAATTATTTGTAGATAAGTTTTAAAAAAAAATCTGCTCTTACTCCTTTGGTTACGTCCGATCACTTAAAATGGAGAATTGACGTGGGAATACCCATTCGTCTCATATGAATATGGTAAAAAAAAATATCTTAAAATATTGGTCAAAGCTTATGTAGTTTGACTCTTAAGAAGTGAAACATGCCGTGTATTTTGAGATGGAGGGAGTAAATGCTTAAACCTCTTATATTGAAGTTTCATCTTATCCTAATGAGGTGGTCAAGTTAATAAAACATTGAATTTTTCCATTATGACTTATGCGCTTCCGACTAAAAGAGTTTTTCTATACTTTCTTCCCAAAATACCTATCACGTTACTCTTTTTGAGAGTCAAATTATATGAACTTTGACCAATATTGTAGAATATATTCTTCACCATATTAATGTGAAGAGAATTGCAACTTACGTAATTAAATTTTACTTTCAAATATTAAATTAATCTAGTCTAATTTAGCTCCAACAATTAGTTAAATTAAAATGCGAGAAAATAAAACGTGATAACTATTTGAAACAAAGAGAGTAAAAAGCTTCTGCATGACCCTTATAAGTTTTAAGATTTTCTTGTTTTGTTGACAAAAGGTTAAAAAGAAAAGATCAAACCCATTGAAAGACATTTGTGGTTAGCAACATTTTTCACTTAGCCACCTCAACTAAACTTTGTCTTATTTGGACACCTAGGGTAAGATCATCCTGTACCATTTAGGCACAAAAAGCTCAGTCCCAAAACAAACTATGTGCGTGAAGTTCAAACTCCTTACTTGGTAATGTGGATCCAATGAAAAAGAGCCACATCAATGATTTATAAAAATAAAAATAAAAAAGGAAAAGTAAATTAGATATTTTAATGTTTCCAAAATCGGACCCTAGAATCTATGCACACACCACTCTCTATTTTTCCCATTAATTCATAGCTTCCATTATCGCCTCAAGGTATAGTCTTCTTCGTTTATTTATAAAATGGCAAGGCTCCAATTTCAGTTGGGAATTCTTATCATTCTGCAATTTTAATTTAGAAAATTGGCAGTGAAGTTTTTCGACGAACCTTAGCAAAAAATCGATCAATTCGAACCCTATGTGCCTCCAACAGTCTTGGTTAATCATTTTTTGTAATTTCATTAATTGTTCAAGCTATCAATTGAATTCTTGCCGGAAAAAATGGAAATCTGCCACCCCTCTCTTTCTTTTGCTCTCTTGTTGCCTCTTTTTGCCGGAATAGTTTAGATATAAAAGTAAAATAATAAAATCTAGAATAGATAATATCAAATTTAAAATCCAACTAGCAAAAAAAAAAAATCATTTGGGGATAGAGACTGTCGATGGGAGTTGTAATGCTAGGAGAAGAAGGGGGAAGGGAGAGTTTGGGTGGAGCATTTAGAAGATGGGTTTTGTATTTTCTTATTTTTGTTTTAAAAAAAAATTCTCATAATTCTTTTAATTATTAAAAGGGAAACAGAAAAAGTCATGTTTTTAAGCATTCACGCGCTAAACTTCAAGTCAAACTCACGTTATAAGTCAAGTCAGCGAAAAGTGTCTAAATGACACAGTAAGGACTTACCTCAAATGTCTAAATGAAATAAAACTTAATTAAGGTGTTGAAGTGAAAGAAGTGAACGACCACATGTGTTTGTCGATGGGTTTGGCCAAAAGAAAAAGCAGCACACGTTGATTTATCCATGTGGCAAACCAATGACTAACCCATCAGTACGTGAATGACGCAAGAGGGATTGGAGACTAAATCTGGGCCTTGAAAAATATCTCAAAAGTAGCCATTATATTTACCAAACTACATGGTGGCCACTGTAGTAAAATAAAACTAACTCAAGGGTAATATATAAAAGAGGGACAACTCAAAATGTAAAAGTTGGACAACACATGTCACTATAAAGGGATTTTAGAAAATACCAAATTTAGCCCGTGAGGACCACAAAAGCACAACATCCTCTCTTATGTATAATTAATTATATAACTAGATGGCCTATGCCCGTGCTGCATACGGGCCTAACATTTCGGATTATAGTTATCTATGTATATGTAGTTGTGTTTAAATAATAATAATAATAATAATAATAATAATAATAATATATATATATATATATATATATATATATATATATATATATATATATTATGTTCAAAATACGATTAATATAACATTATAGTTTGTGCTCCGTATCTAGAACTTTATTTTATTCGTGTTTGCTACGAAAATTTATTAATACTTTTTAAAAGAGAAGACTTGTTTAAAAGGAAACTATTTTCCTCTCTTTGAGATAAAATAATAGCAATATTTAAGCATCAGTTGATACTTTCAATTTTAATTCGATTAATTTAAAGATGTAAAATACTTATTATTTTTTATCAAATTTTGATTTAGATAATTCTAATTCAAATTATTAAATTAATTTTACATGTTTAAAACGAAACAAAGTAGAAACTGGTTTTCTAAATTGATTTTCTATTTAAACGAAGAAATACTATTTTTTAATTTTTGGTAAATATTCTCGGTTTAGCTTATTTTACTTGTCATGTTGTCTTTTGGATGATTTTTTAAGAAAACGTCGATTAGAATTATAATTTGACTAATTTACCTTATTTATTATTTGATCTCCATTTGATATATTTTTTTTTACGATTTGTTTTTTAACATTGTTTGTTTTATTAATATGAGATTCACATTTTTTTTTAATATTGCTTGATTCTGTTAATATGGGGTCCACTTTTTTTTTCCCGTGAGTTTGGATGTGGTGAGTTCCACTTTTTTTCTTCCTTTTTTTTTATTGCTTGGTGTTATTTAGTATAGGGCTCATCCTTTTTTTTTAAGGGACAACGGACGATGAAGCATGGGTCTAAACCCATGCTTTATATAGTTTCTTCTTATTTTATTTTTATTTTTTATATTGCTTGGTGTCATTTAATATGGGGCCCACCCTTTTGGACATTATTAGTTTGCACTATTTTTATGCATAATATATATATATATATATATATATATATATATATATATATATATATATATATATATATATATATACACTATGTTCAAAACACGATTGATATAACATTGTAATTTGTGCTCCATATCTAAAACTTTATTATATTAGTGTTTGCTAAGAATACAAAGTCTGCACTTTTTTTTTTGACATTGTTTATTTTTTTAATATGGGATTCACTTTTTATTTTTTATTTTTATATATTATTTAATTTTGTCAATATGGGATACTATGTTCAAAACGCGATTAATATAACATTGTAGTTTGTGCTCCGTATTTAAAACTTTATTATATTAATGTTTGCTACGAATACGCATGGTGTTTAATATGGGGCCCACATTTTTTTTAACATTGTTTGTTTTTTAAATATGGGATTCACTTTTTTTTTTCAACATTGCTTGATTTTGTTAATATGGGGTCCACTTTTTTTTTCCCGTGAGTTTGGATGTGGTGGGTTCCACTTTTTTTAATACTGGATGGTGTTTAATATGGGTTCCACAATAATTTTTTTTTACAATTTTTTTTATGGACCTGTTTAATATGGGGCCCAAAAATTTTTATTTTTTATTTTTTATGGGCCTGTTTAATATGGGGCCCAAAAATTTTTTTTAGGGGGGGGGGGTCCACAACGGACGACGAAAAAGGAGCACCAACCGGTGCTTCTAATATAGTAGTAAAATATGGGATACTATGTTCAAAACACAATTAATATAACATTGTAGTTTGTGCTCCGTATTTAAAACTTTATTATATTAGTGTTTGCTATGAATACGCATGGTATTATACTGGGATGTAATCTATAGTCGCATATAACTTTCCGAATTTAATACCCAACTTCCCTATAAATTTCCATCCATTTTGCTCAACATTGTTAAAATTCATCAAATACATTTTTCTATCATTATTGTTATGCTATGAAGAAGACTTTCATGTACAATCATCCCATCAAAAGCAGAAGAAGAAGCATGCAAAGACAGTAACACCCCATGGCTAGTGACTTGGCGCGTAGTAGGAATATGAGACATATACTCCACCCCCGTCATAGACCTGCAAAATCCGTGGCAGATCAGGAAGGTCATCACACATTAAGAGGCGGTCGTCACGAAGTTAGTGCTGCTGTTCGCAGATATTGTCTAGCATGTTTTTCGATACTTAATATTGGACACGACCATTTTGTAATGTTAGGGCACAGGAAGCATGTTGATTTATGGGATGTTACTGAAGAGAACAACCCTAAGAATTATTCTTGAGAAGAAACTTATATTGAGATGTTGTGCCTAATGAGAACTATGCACTCCCGTGCTTCGATTTATTTCAGGATTGTGGATTGGACGTCGATGATGAGATCGGGTTGTATTAGGGATCCTAGATCTTCAAATTTTAAATTCAAGTTAATTAAAAAGGGTCATGTTTGATGAAATCTTGTGATGATTTTTATAAGGAGGTTGAAAGATTGTTATACTTATATTTAAAAGAATATTTCTATTAAGCAATGATATTAAATTTAATGGTTTTTTTTCTATTGTTGTGAATATTATGTTACTTCACCTGTTTTATTTTATGTGTATTAGTTTAACTAAGCACGAAGTTTAGAAATGTAAAAAAGATCTTTTAGATCATGAGGTAAGAATGTATGTAATGTACCCAAATATCCTTGACTCTCGTGATTTTAAACATTCCATATAAGTAATTGGAGTCTAAAAGTTAAAAAAAATTATTCGTTTTGAAACAGTGTAGAAATGAAAGTTTGCAGGGATTGTTTAAAAAACAACTCGTGATGTATATGCATTAGTTTTCAAATTGTAAGAATGAAAGATTGTTATACTTTTTAAATAGTGGTGATTGGCCACTGCTACAAAGCAATAATATTATATTTACTTTTTTTTTTTTTTTTCTGTTGCAGTGAAATATCATGTGTGCGTCACTAACATGTTATCTAATGATCTTTTTTTTTGTGCGGATTGTCCTTCAAAGGCACTGGTCTTTAACTTTTGCCCTCAAATTACTGGTCTTTAATTTTGTCCTTCGCCTAATATCATGAAGTTTGGGGTTCAAACCCTGATTCAGTTAAAATAAAAAAGAAAATTTGCAAGGCAGAGTTTCATAGCAAAATTAAGCCTATTCGAACAAAAGTTAGGCCTTAAGGCAAAGTTTTGCAAAATTCTAACTGAGTTTAAAGAAAAAACAATTGACTGAATACAAACCTCGCGTCATGCCTGAAAGTAAAACTCTGTCTTACGTAGAGTTTGCAGTAGGTATACCGTCACCATACCTTGTTGTGTAAAAATTTCACCAGCATATTTTGCTTCAAAATTGGTCACAAACAACTTCAAGTGACTCCAAATTTTATTTATAACCTTATAATACCAATCACAACAATTCCAATGTTCAGATCCAACCTAAACCTTCAAAAAATCAGTAAGCACAGGTAACTTGAGCATGAGAACATAATATTGAAAGTTGAAACCATCTATGAGAGGTCAAGATAGGATTTTGAGTTTATGGGTTCTGAATTTTAGATAAAACAACTTGCTAAGTTCTTGATACATTCTATATTTATATATATTAAGTGAATTTTTAAACACAAATATAAAGTTTAAGAAAAAATTATTGGGTTCTGTCGAAGTTGTAGCTCCACTCCTGCCATCTATTATTTTGTTGATTAATGATGGTCTTTAACTTTTACTCCGTGAGAGACGCTAATGAATGTGCTCATAACTTCATCATATATTCTAGCAGGAGTTTAAACCAAAAATTTTAGGAAACAGAACTCTGTAGGATCATTAATCTTCCTTCAACTTAAAAGTGCACATATTAATAACTGTAGAAAAGAAACATCAACTGTTCTCGAGAGAACTTTCAGAAAATCAACTGGTGTTTTAGCACATATTAGTGAACGATAAAATGTAGAGTTCAAAAGCAGTGCCTGATCCGTTCTACCAGATTGTGTGCCAATCTGCCTTTCACATTCACAAGTAAGTTGTGCAATTTCTTTCTGTAGGATAAAAACAAAAAATTTGTCACTTTTCAGCTGAAAGGGGATAATAAAAGGAGGGTGGTGGGGCGCGGGTGGGGGTGGGGGGGTTTGAAGAAATTGCGGGGGCTGGTATTTAATTTTTGCCCTTCAAAATCGAACTTATGTCTAACAGGCATAAGTCCTTTAAGGTCGCGAAACATAACTTGTGAATATTATGATACGAAGATATAAACTTATTCTACGTCAAAAAATTAATTTTTCTTGAGGGACAAAAATTAAAGACAAGCACAAAATAGGGACAAAAGTACAAATGAACCGGGAATTTTCTCAATGCGTTCCTTCGACTTATGGAAAGATGACAGAGAAACATGGTCTAGTCAAGTGCTCGGGTTGGATACAACATTTCAGTTCCGCAGCCTTAAGATGTAGCAGTAAACCGAGCGGAGCAGAAAATAGACTCATAAATCATTTTGTAGCAGTTTAGAAGATGATTATACATTACCTTGGAAAGGTGTTAGGAATGGGTGGCCTCGTTATATGAGGCTCCGGAACCAAAATGGCTCAAAAAAAAAAAACATTTTGAATCAAAAGACCCCAACAAAAAAAAAAGTTACTAAAGTACCTATAGCGCAGTATTTTACTGCGCTATAGTACTAACGGAGACGGACCCGTTAAGTACTATAACGCAGTAAAATATTGCGCTATACTAAATACGGTGTCACCTATAACGCATGATTTTACTGCGTTATAGGAGTTTCCCTCTCTCCTATAACACAGTAAAATCATGCGTTATAGTCCTCCACTATAAACCCGATCGGGTTCCACCACTGGCCCCTCCAGTGGCAAAAAAAATTTAAAAACGCCATTGGAGGCGAGCCAAGGTGGTCCCCACGCATTAAAAACGTCGTTTTCTATTAAATTTCATCCCGAAAGTTTAGATTCTCGGTATATTCAAGTCAAGGAGCAAGATTCTAAGTTCGAATTTTGAGAAAAAACAGCGTACAACTCGATTAAAATAACTCTACAAAAAATCTTCGATTAAGGTTTTCTACTATAACTTTTGTTATTATTTTATTATATACATTATATTGCATGCATGTTTTACATTTAATCGTCTTTAATTTCCAAAAAAAAAAAAAAAAAATCGTTTTTTTTTTTTGCTTTGATTGGGCAGTGGCTGGAGCCACTGTTCCGTTTTTTTTTTTTTTTTTTTGGTTTAATTCATTATTTTTTAAATGTTTATGAATTGTTAATTTATTAAATGTTTATGCATTATTAATTTGTTATATGTTTATGAGTTGAATTTGGTTAATTATTTATGAATTGTTAATGAATTATTATTTTGTTAATTGAGTATTTGTTAAATATTCTTTATGAATTGAAAGAAGTTGATTGGTAATGAATTATTATATTGTTAACATTTTGTTTGGATGATTGTTATGTATTGTTTTGACATTTATCGTATTATGTTGTATTATATAGGACCAAATCAGTGGTTACATAAAATAGAACCTCTCGTCATTACATAACAATAAAATTAAAGTAGTAATCAAAGCAAACATTTTATTTATACTAACAACATAATATAATACAATAGGTAACAACCATCCAAACAAGTTGTAAACGATTATGAAATGTTAATCTATACAATTTTAAAAGCATGAATATATATGTTAAATAAAAAAAAATATCTTAAAAAGAATAGTTAAAGTTCTTTTGTTCATAAATACATAAGCTAACGATAAAAATGTAAAGTTTATAGGAAAATATGTGGTCGACGAATATGAACTCTTAGTTTAATTTTATTGTAGTTGTGTTGGCTATTTGGTCAACTAAAAATATATCACATATTCAAAATAGAGTTCCAAACAAATATTACTGCTAAATTTCGATTAGTTAATATAATTTATCTTTCATTTCAAGAATAATGACTAATTTAGTTTGTACAGACCGGACTCTTTCATGGATCCGAATGTTCCCCCTGGGGCCGATGATCACCCGGGGCCCGCTGTTCACCCGGGGCCCGCCGATAGATCAGTATTGCCTTTGCAAGACAATCATAGGTCAGAGTTATTATGGGTCGGTACTATAGGGATATCTACTAGGCTCCGTCCCCGTAGGCTGCAGAGAGCGTGGACTCTTTTACGCAAGCACCCTCCACACCTTCGCGTGTTGGAGATATTGATTCGGGGCGGCATCTACCGTTGCGTGTCCGTTGGTCAGGTACAGCATGATTGGGCGCTCATCACGGCCATGGTTGAGCGGTGGAGGCCAGAGACACATACCTTCCATCTTCGCACTGGTGAGGCCACGATTACACTTGAGGATGTAGAGGTCCTCTTTGGATTGCGGGTTGATGGAGAGCCACTGTACACTCGGTACGAGCCTCCTCCTGGTCGGACGTGGGTGACAGAGTTGATTAGGCTCACCCACTTCGTACCTGATGCCGCGGCCCAGATATCCGGACAGAGTCGGTTTCAGCTTAGTGCACTCTGCACTTATTTGGAGGGTCTGGATCCGGTTGGCGACGGCACCCCGTAGGACGATGTTGATCGTCATGCCCGTTTGTACCTGCTTATTATATTCGGGGGCATCTTGTTCCCGAATTCATCGGGTGCCTTTGTCAGTTTACGTTACTTGGTTTTTTTGGAGCATCTGGATCGCTTGAGAGACTACAGCTGGGGCGGTGCTGTTTTGGCGTATCTTTATAGATGCCTGTGTCGAGCGTCTATTGGTGTTGTCAGAGATGTGTGTGGATTTTTTGCTCTTCTCCAGGTAATATTTAAGTGTGCGTTCCTGTAATGTCAACAAACCTCTTGAAAGGGCGACTAAAAAATCGTATTTTCTAATATCGCTTACAGTTATGGGCGTAGGAGAGGATGCTGCCTTTTCAGCCCGTACCTAGGCATCACCTCGAGATTGACATGCCTTATGCGAGGAGGTGGACAGCGGGTTTTGATCGGGATGTCGATACGCACCACAGTATTCTTCCATTCCGGGACCAGCTTGATCACATGACGGATGATGCGGTAAAACTATTTAAATTTACATTAATAATTTAATTAAACGTCTTTTCTACATGGTGATCACTGATTTGTATTTATATGTTATGCAGCTATTTATATGGACGTCGTACGCTGCTATATTAGATGGTTTGCCCCCCTTTTGTAGGGCATATCATGGGGTTTGGAGGTCGCGGTGTCCATTGATACACCTGGACATCGTAGAGGATCACATGCCCGAGCGTGTCTTACGACAGTTTGGGCATACACAGAGTATACCCCCTGATGTCCGTCATGAGCTCCGACACTACCAGCGGGACGATCGGGCTGCCATTGATGATAATTTTTTGGCTTTCATGGATGTCCAGCTCCACCGTTGGGAAAACAGGTTGGGCACTTTAGCGGTGGTCGGCCATTTGACTCCCATTGAGCATTACATGCGCTGGTATCATCGGATCACACGCCGATTGATCGGCAACCCAGCTTTGCGTCCCCCTAGGGATGTAGGATATTCAGCACTCGCGGGGCAGTACGAGGCATTGGTAAGTTTATCGTATTTAGATTTATCTAATTTCATTAATTGTTACGTTTTAAAAATAAACTTTTTTTGTTTCTGTTAAACACAAATGCAGCTGGTGGGGTTAGAGCATATGCCTTACCCTGGGCTTGCGGGGCTTGCCGCGGAGATGGTTAGGATTTCCGAGGATGGTATCCGCCAGGCAGGCGAGATTAGGCGCATGGCGGAGCCTGTTCCGGAGGCTGAGTATCAGGCAGCACCGGGGGCTCCCAGAGGAGGAGGCCGTGCTGGCAGAGGACGCCATGCTGCTGGAGGACGCCGTGCGCGTGGAGGACGCGGCGCTGCTGCTAGAGGACCTGGTGTTGGAGGACTGGTAGATGAGGCGGATGAGGCCGATCCCATTCCAGAGGGCGTTCACGGTCTAGTCCATCCGCAGCCCTTCCAGGCCGGAGGCAGCTCAGCTGGAGACTCACCTACGTTTACGCCGGCGCTCTTACTTGCTGAGATACCCGGGTCGTCATCACAATCGAGAAATAATGCATACATGGAGGAGCGTGATAACGTTGATTGGGCGGCGTTACGCGCTTCATTAGCTGATGAGCGGCCGGTGAGGAATTTAGAGGGAGCCCGGATTCTTGACTTTGATGAGTTTTTGATCCCGGTTAGTATTTAAAATACTTATTTGTTCATTTAAATTATTTATTTTAAATATATATATATGTTATTCATTATTTAGTAATATTTTATATTTTAGGATTCGGCACCAGCGGGTCCATCAGAGCCACCCACTCAGCCTGCCGAGGCAGAGGTGTCTTCTCATGAGACTACCGAGGTGCATGTAAGTTTTTTACTTAAAACTAATTTTATTCAATATAAGGTCAATATTAAATATACATATTTGATCATTTAAAGTACTTATTATTTTATTTTTTTCATATTTTAGGATTCGGCGCCAGCGGTTCCATCAGAGCCACCCACTCAGCCTGCCGAGCCAGCAGTGTCTTCCCATATGACTACCGAGCCACAGGTAAGCTTTTTATTAAAATTTATTTTATTCAATATAAGGTCAATATTTAATATACATATTTGATCATTTAAAGTACTTATTATTTCATTTTTTTCATATTTTAGGATTCGGCGCCAGTGGGTCCACAGGAGCTGCCCATTCCGGAGCATTCTCATCAGCCTGCCGAGGCAGAGGTGTCTTCTCATGAGACTACCGAGGCGCATGTAAGTTTTTTACTTAAAACTAATTTTATTCAATATAAGGTAAATGTTTATTTAATTTTTATAACCTTTACTTGGACTTCGAACAGCATCTCGTCCAGGAGACTACCTCATATTCACCATCACACCCATTTCAGGAGGCTACAGACCCATCTCAGGAGCCTTCTCAGGTGCCCGTTGACACACAGGTTTGATTAAATATATAACGTTAATGTATTCAACATAAATAAGAAATGATACTAATATTTATATATTTTTCAGGTTCATCCTTCGGCGCCTGCGGTGGCGACTCCCGACGAGGAAGAGATCGAGTTTCCAGACCCAGCTCAGTTTCCTGAGGTTCTGAGCGTGCCAGCGGGACAAGATCCCAAGAAGAAGCACGTTCTAGTTAAGGGCGCAACGGCTAGGGGAAGAGGAGATGATCACGACTTGGAGCGCCCGGTTATTAAGAGGAAAAAGGGCGACGGAGACGATGGCGAGGGCAGTGGGGATGGTATGAGCCTTAGGCCTAGGGATAGTCTCTGGCATACTACATGTGGGACTCATCCTCGATAGTGTATATACATTAGTGTTGTACAAGTTATCGTAAATATTATATATTTTTTGCATATTTATAAATATTATCATTAGTCTTTATTATTGATAATAAAAAAAACGTGACACATTCGAAATAAAGTTAAGCATTAATTTAAAAATAAGACGAAACCCTAAAAGATAAATAACTTAAAGCTAATGACTACAAGTCTTCAAACAAAAAAGGACTTCGAGCACTTTTCAACTATTAAAACGACAATTCAAAGTATCACGTATTCTTGATGTGTTGAGCCTATTTTATTAATTGTACAAATATAACTAGAGTTCTATATAAAATATTGAAGTTTCGGAGTCTTAAAGCATGATTAATATACGGCTAAACTACGTAAAAAAGATAAATTATTACGTAATAAGGGGTGAATGGAAAATGGGAACTCCTATAACGCATTATTTAACTGCGTTATAGGAGTTTCTCTGCCTCCTATAACGCGGTAAAATCATACGTTATAGGTCGGAACGTATTGCGTATAGCGCATTATTTTACTGCGTTATAGGACTTAACGGGTCCGTCTCCGTTAGTACTATAGCACAGTAAAATACTGCGTTATAGGTACTTTAGTAACTTTTTTTTTTGTTGGGGTATTTTGGTTCAAAATGTCTTTTTTGGAGCCATTTTGGTTCCGGACTCGTTATATGATTTTGGACAATCATTCCTTCGTGATCTAGTTTTTGAATTGAGTTAGACTCAAGATCTATTTCTTTACAATGTTTACACCAAATGATTGTACACGGATAAAATTAAATCCAGGACACCATCTATTCTACCATATTTTAAATATATCAAGTTAGAGTGCACCAACACTTGTTCCTTTCAATTTGACATACTTAAGAAACCTTTGTGCCCATACAAAGTTATCATTTTTCCCGTAATTCAACCAGAAGGTGCGCATCCCTCGTGAGTCAAATAGTTTTGGAAAAAGTACACAACTACCCCCATCAAAATAAAATATTTACCCTGATTTTGCCCCATGGAATTTAATTATAGTAGCTACCCCTCCGGATGAAAATATTTACCAGAAGAGTTTTGACTTCAAATTCCTCGAAATTGCGGCTGTGTTTCACTGGGGTCGTTTGGTAGGAGGATAAGTTATCCCATATAGATGAGATTGGGTGGGATAAGATGAGATTACTAATCCCACCCTTTATGTGGGATAACTTATTCCACCTTTTATCACATGTAGATGGGATTGGATGGGATATTAAAGAGGTTATCCCACCAACCAACTATAGTATTAATTTCAATCTCATTGGATTAATAATCCAGCTCATCTCATCCCTCCTACATGGGTCCATACCCTTCTGTTTCTTTTGTCCTTTTCTATTCTCCTTTTATATCTTTTTGCTCTTAATTGGCTCCTCTTTTTTTTTTTTGTCTTTTCTCTTCTTATTTTCTTTTAAACTATTAAAAAATACAAAATAAAAATATTAACTAATTATTTTAGATTAATAAAAATATAGAAAATTAACTGAGTAGTGTTGAAATGAATCGGTCATCTATGATACCCTATCAGTGTATCATATATATCATGTTGGTATCATAGAAGACTGAATTTTCTTTTGGAACGAATGAACAAGCCTTCTAGAAAACCCTGTCGGTATATGATATATACCATGTGAGTATCACAAAGAACTGAGGAGTTTTTTTTTCCCGAAGAAATGAAACAGTCCTCTATGATACCTTGGCAGTATATGAATATACCGTGTGGGTATCATAGAGGACCGAGGAGTGTTTTTTCCCGAAGAAATGAACCAGTCCTCTATGATACCCTAGTAGTATATGAATATACAGTGTGAGAATCATAGAGGACGAACGAGTGTTTTGTCGAAGAAACGAACCAGTCCTCTATGATATCCTGACAATATATGAATATACCGTGTGGGTATCATAGAGGACCGATGAGTGTTTTTTCCGAAGAAATGAACCAGTCCTCTATGATACTTGGCAGTTTATGAATATACCGTGTGGGGATCATAGATGACCGAGGAGTTTTTTCCGAAGAAATGAACCAGTCCTCTATGATACCCTGACAGTAAATGAATATACTGTGCGAGTATCATAGAAGACCGAGGAATATTTTTTCGAAGAAATGAACCAGTCCTCTATGATATCCTGGAAGTATATGACTATACTCTGTTGGTATCATAGAGGACCGATGAGTGGTTTTTTAAAGGAAATGAACCAGTCCTCTATGATATCCTGTCAATATATGAGTATACTATATGGGTATCAAAATGAACCAGTCCTCTATGATACCCTGCCAGTATATGAATATACCGCGTGGGTATCATAGAGGATCGAGGAGTGTTTTTTTCCGAAGAAATGAACCAGTCCTCTATGATACCCTAGCAGTATATGAATATAACGTGTGGATATCATAGAGGACCGAGGAGTGTTTTTTCTGAAGAAATGAACCAGTCCTCTATGATACCTTGGCAGTATATGAATATACCGTGTGGGTATCATAGAGGACCAAAGAGTATTTTTTTCGAAGAAATGGACCAGTCCTCTACGATACCATGACAGTATATGAATATATATCGTATGGGTATCATAGAGGACCGAGGAGTGTTTTTTTTAAAGAAATTAACAGTCCTCTATGATACCCTGGCAGCATATGAATATACCGTGTGGGTATCATAGAGGACTGATGAGTGTTTTTTTTTTTTTTTTTTTTTTAAGAAATGAACCAGTCCTCTATGATACTCTGGCAGTATATGAATATATCGTGTAGGCATCATAGAGGATTGAGCAGTGTTGGAATAAATCTACTGTCTACGATACCCTGTTAGTATATGATCATGTTGGTATTGTAAAGAACTCAATGTTTTCTTAAAGGAACGGACTGTCAGTCTTGTATGATACCATGTCAGTACATGATATACCATGTAGGTATCACTGAAGACTGAGTAGTATTTTTTGAAGGAATGATCCAACGTTCTATGATATCTTATATGTATATAATATATACTATGTGGGTATATAGAGGACTGAGTGTTTTTCTTGAAAGAATGAACTGGCAGTCCCTTATGATACCAAGTTAGTATATGGTATATACCACGTGGGTATCATAGTATACTGCAATAGTATAATTCAGCTGCTACTGATTTGATATACTATATGCTAAAATATGTTATTTTTTTTAGATATAGGAAAAAATAAAAATATAATATATAATATATCAGATATCATTCTTATTGATATAAAAAATAAAAAATAAAAATAAAGGAGCCAAAGGTAGAATTAGATTATGATTAAAAAAAAGGAACTAAAGAAAAAAATAATTAAAAAAGATTAAAAAAGAGAAAAAGTAAATAAAAAGCACCAGAAATTAAAAAAAAAAGAATCAATAAAACTAACAAAAAAGGTGAATGATATTAGATTGTGGAGATAAAAAAAGAAAAAGAAAAGAAATAGATGAAATTAAAAAGGAATAAGAAATTAAAAAATAGAGAAAAAAATAAAAATAGAATTAAATAGAATCAAATTATGGTGAAAAAGAAAATAAAAATAGTATGATTTGAGAAAGAAATAAATGAACAACAAAGGGGCAAAAGAAAAAAAAAACGAAAAAAAAAAGAAGAAGTAAAAAGGAAAAAAAGATACGAAGTAGAGAAATAAAAAAGAAAAGAAGAAAAAAGAGACAATTACCTACTAAAGTTACAATGGACAGGAAGGGTAAATAGTTTGGGGGTATGAAATTAAGAGGGGCATGGAAAGGTAATTATTTTGTGTGTAGTGGGCAATGGTGTTCTTTTCCCAATAGTTTTTAATTTAACTACCAAGTCACCCAAATAGGCTAACTTTCCATCATTTTGAGCATACTCATTTCTTCATTTCAATTTTATTTTATACTTCACGCACATAATATAGCAATATATATGTGATTTTTAATTTATTTTTACTAATTGTCACGACTCAGGAAATGCATGTGTGATGCATAGGATGCAAGTGTGGTTAGACTTTAATTGATTATAATGTGTGACCCAATTAATGTAAAACCCATAACTAATATTTAATGAAGAATAATTCTGGTTCATTAGATCGATTACTTGATGGATGTACCGGATTAAGTCACAGCTTTCATAAATTGGTCCTCCCTCCACCCATTAGGATCACCACATATTCTCTACACCATTTTCATCGCTGACGGCTTTGGTAATAAGACTACCAACGTGCATTAAGTTTAAGTTTATACATGTGACATATGAAATGCACGTGTGACGCACGAGATGCACGTGCGACACACACAAAAGCTAGTTAATTAAATTACTCTCGAATAGTAATTAAGAAATTGCTTAATTATTTAATTTATGCTAATTAGATAATTACCTATGATATTAAAAATACTCAAGCGAAATAATTAATATTTATAAGATTATACTTATACATGTAACCATTACATATAAATTCGGGGCATTATCTTTACTCTCAGTTATTGTTTAGACAGTTGAGGTATGTCGAGGCCTTGTCCCGGTAAACAATTAGTTTTCCTATTCATGTCAAAGGCTTCATAGACTAGAGTACCAGTGCATGTCAGATATTGTTTTAGCCATGGCGGCTACAGATTGTGTTCCGAAACGTTTTTCTGTAATTCTATTTAAAGACAATACTCAGATATTTCAGTATGATTATTCATTGAAGACCTATTCAGATTTTCAGTATTTAAACATGTTTTAAATAAAATTATATTCTACGCAGTTAAGTTTTCACATTATGTTCAATCAGTCAGTTGGATCACTCGGTCTAGTTTCAGGTGCCGGGTGCCGGTTCACCTAGATCCAGATTCGGGACGTGACAATAAATTTACACAATGAAAGAATCATAGCTGACCTTAATTATTATGTAATCTTACACACACTAAAAATGGGAGACCAATCTTTACTAGGAGATATATTGCGATATAATATCTTTATATTATTTGATATTATTTGGTAGCATATTTGTAGGGAGATAATTACCATATATTAGTTAGTTTCCTTGTTTCACTAATTACCATATATTAGTTAGTTTCCTTGTTTCACTAGGATCTTAGTTTCCTTGTTTCACTAGGGTTCAAGATTGTATCCTATATATATTCTCTCTTGGTGAATGAATGGAATAAGTCAAGATTGTATAGTTTCTACATGGTATCAGGCCACACGTTTTTTTTCTTCTCTTCATCGTAAATTTCCATGGTCGGTGACGCCGTACCTCCTCCACCACCACCCAAAATTGAGTCTAATTCTCCCTATTTTCTCGGTCCTCAAGACCGACCCGGGGACTATATCACGCCTACTCGTTTCAAGGGCGCATCAAATAACGCTGCAGTCGGTCAGCACTTTACTTCCGATCAATGGAAGGCTATTACGGGATTTTTTGGTAATGCTACAATTCCCGAAAATTGCTTGAATGGTAAGTTTGATGTTTTTTCTTGGATTATTGACACTGGTGCTACTCATCATGTTACCGGTGAGAAATCTTGGTTGTTTGATGTTCATACTGTTGATTGTCCTATTGGTTTGCCTAATGGTGAAAAGGTGCTTGCTTCTTTAGAAGGTTCTGTTCGACTGTCAGATAAAATCATCTTACATCATGTCCTTTATGTGCCTTATTTACGTTGCAACTTACTCTCCGTCCCCCAACTTACTGATAATTTACATACTATTGTCTCTTTTAATTCTTATATGTGTGTTATTCATGACCCGCTGAAGGAGCTGATTGGAACGGGAGTTAGGAGGGACGGACTATACTATTTTAGCAAACCGGACGTGGTGCAACATGTGTCTACTGTCGTGGCAACGTCCGCATTGGAATTGTGGCATCGACGATTGGGGCATCCTTCCGAGAGAGTAGTTAAGTTGCTTCCTCATGTCAGTAGTGATAAGAGTAGTTTAGCAAAGGATTGTGAAGTGTGTTTACGTGCTAAGCATCCTAGAGACAAATTTCCTTTAAGTGATAATAATGCATCTAGAATATTTGAGAAAATACATTGTGATTTGTGGGGGCCCATATCGCCATGTTTCGTCGTGTGGAGCTCGTTATTTTTTAACAATTATTGATGATTTTTCCCGAGCTGTTTGGATTTACTTGTTGGTTGATAAAACAGAAATGTTTCCGATGTTTATGGCTTTTGTTGTTATGGTTGATCGACAATTTAATCAAACAATTAAAGTTGTACAAAGTGATAATGGTACAGAATTTAATTGTTTGATCGATTATTTCTTCGCCACTGGTATTTTGTTTCAAACCTCTTGTGTGGGTACTCCGCAACAGAATGGGAGGGTAGAGAGGAATCATAAACATGTGTTGAATGTTGCGAGGGCTCTCAGATTTCAGGCCAATTTGCCTATTTTTTCTCGAGTGAATGTGTTCTTGCTGCATCTCATCTCATAAATCATACCCCCACACCCAAATTGGAAAATAAAACACCTTTTGAAATTTTATTCAATAAACCTCCTTCTTTTGATGCTATTCGTACTTTTGGGTGTTTGTGCTTTGTTCATAATCAAAAAACTCAGGGTGACAAATTTGCTAGTCGGAACAGAAAGTATTTGTTTGTGGGATATCCATTTGGTAAGAAGGGGTGGCAGTTGTTTGATCTTGATACAAAGGAATTTTTTGTCTCTCGTGATGTAAAGTTTGTGGAGGATGTGTTTCCTTTTGCTTGTCCGGAAGATGTTAATATTTCGTCTAGTTTTTTTGATGAGGGTGCTGAAATTGATCTTGATTTTATGGTGTACGGGGATGAATTAGGCGGCGAAGTTGATAGTTCGGAGGCTGCCGAGCAGCAGCCGCAAACCACTGCCCAACCAGCGCCTGCGGGCAGCCAGGCCGAGCTGCAGCCAGCGGCTACTGTCCAGCCCGCTGGGAACCCAGCGCCAGCTGCCAGCGAGGCTGAGCGGCTGCCAACAGCCACTGCACAGCCCGCTGGGAACCCAACGCCCGCTGGCAGCGGGGAGGGGGCAGCAACACCATACCCCAGTCACGAATGTGGAAGGTGGCTTGGGGCGTGGTTTTCGGGAGAAATTTCCCTCTGTTGTGCTTCGTGATTATGTGACACACTCAGTTTTTGCTAATAGTCCGTCCCCTACAACTCCTGTTAACAATCAATCCTCAGGTACTCTCTATCCTTTGGCACACTATATTAATTGTGACAATTTTTCTGTAAATTATCTTAAGTTTCTTGCAGCTATTATTTCGGATAAGGATCCTAAGACCTTCAAAGAAGCCATGAAAGACGAAGGTTGGAGACATTCAATGAAAGAAGAGATACGTGCATTGGAAGACAATGGTACATGGACTTTGGAACATCTTCCTCCGGGTAAGAAAGCACTTGGTAATCAGTGGGTGTACAAGACCAAGTTTTTGTCAAATGGAGATGTGGAACGGCTCAAATCGCGCTTGGTTGTGTTGGGAAATCATCAACAAGCGGGGATTGACTACAATGAAACTTTTGCTCCGGTCGCCAAGATGACTACTGTTCGAGCCTTCCTAGCCATTGCAGCATCCAAAAATTGGGAACTTCACCAAATGGATGTTCATAATGCCTTTTTACATAGTGACCTTGATGAGGAGGTGTATATGAAGCTCCCTCCCGGGTTTGAAAGTCCAGATCCTACGTTGGTGTGTCGTTTGCGCAAATCGTTGTGTGGGTTGAAACAGGCCCCTAGATGTTGGTTTGCAAAATTGGTGACTGCTTTGAAAGGGTACGGTTTCCTTCAATCTTATTCTGATTATTCTCTTTTTACATTTACTAGAGGGAATATTTAGATTAATATCTTGGTTTATGTTGATGATCTTATTATTTCTGGGAATGATTCCGCTGCACTTGCAACTTTCAAAGCCTATTTGAGTGATTGTTTCAAAATGAAAGACCTTGGGTCTCTCAAATATTTTTTGGGTATTGAAGTAGCTCGTAGTTCATCAGGGTTGTTTTTGTGTCAACGCAAGTATACTCTTGATATTATCCCTGAAGCAGGATTGTTAGGTGCAAAGCCAAGTGGGTTCCCTATTGAGCAAAATCATAAACTTGGCCTTGCAAATGGAGATTTGTTGTCGGATCCGGAGGTCTACCGTAGATTAGTCGGGCGTTTGATTTATTTGGGGGTCACTCGACCGGACTTGGCATATTCTGTTCATATTTTGTCTCAATTCATGCAAGAACCCCGGATTGAACATTGGGAAGCGGCCTTACGAGTGGTCCGTCCATGGCTGCGGTCACTTGTGAGTTGAAGTGGCTGAGAGGTCTGTTGTTGAGTTTAGGTATACAACATCCCAAGGCGATCAAACTGTTTTGTGATAGTCAGTCCGCTTTGCACATCGCAAAAAATCCGGTTTTCCATGAACGAACAAAGCACATTGAGGTAGATTGTCACTTTGTTCGTGATGCAATTAATGAAGGTTTGATTTCTCCGTCACATGTTTCAACATCTTCACAATGGCAGACATTTTTACCAAAGCTCTCGGCAAAACTCAGTTTGACTTCTTGCTTTCCAAGTTGGGCATTTTTGATTCCCATGCTCCAACTTGAGGGGGGGGGGGGGGGTATTGCGATATAATATCTTTATATTATTTGATATTATTTGGTAGCATATTTGTAGGGAGATAATTACCATATATTAGTTGGTTTCCTTGTTTCACTAATTACCATATATTAGTTAGTTTCCTTGTTTCACTAGGATCTTAGTTTCCTTGTTTCACTAGGGTTCAAGATTGTATCCTATATATATTCTCTCTTGGTGAATGAATGGAATAAGTCAAGATTGTATAGTTTCTACAAGATAATACATAGTCGCATATAACTTTACGAATTTAATACCAAACGTCCCTATAAATTCCTATCCACTTTTGCTCAATATTTTTAAAATTCATCTAATGCATTTCTATCATTATTGTTGTACTATGAAAAAGAAGCACGCACAGAGAGTAACAACCCATGGCTAGTGACCTGTCGCTTAACAGAAATACAAGATATGTACTCCACCTCGGTCATAGACTTGCGGAACCGTGGCAAATCAAGAAGGTCGTCGTGTATTACGAGGCGGTCGTCCGAAAGCTGGTGATGTCATTCACCGAGATTTTCGAGCACGTTTTTTGTTACGGGACGTTGGGAGCGGCTATATTTGTAACGTTAAGGCACAAGAACCATGTTGATTTATGGGATGTTACTGAAGAGAACATCCCCAAGAATTATTATAATGAAGGGACTTATATCGAGATATTGCCTAACCAAAACTGTGTGGATTTGATTAAGGATCGTGGATTTGGCGTTGATAATGAGATGGGGCTGTATTGGGATACTAGGTCTTCGAATTTTAAATTCAAGTTTATTGAAAAGGGTAATGTTTGATGATATCATGTTATGATTTTTCTGAGGAGATTGATAGATTTTTTTTGAGAAACACTAAGCGTAGCCTTAGTGGAGGATATTTTATTAATATAATGAAAAATTACAAACAAAACAAAGAAATGAAAGTAAACCAACAAAAAGTACATCAACCATCTTCAGCTAAAATTAGGAAAGTTATCACAGTCCCCTCGTCTTCTTCATTGGAGAAGTCGCTGGAGCATTTACCAAAGAAAGACAAGCTGGTTTCTCTGCTCCGGATTGATAGATTGTTATACTTTATAAGAAGAGTGCTACTAAGCATTAATGTTAAATTATTATTTTTTTCTATTGTTCTAGGAATATTACGTTACTCCGCCAGTTTAACTTTATGTAATTTAGTTTGACTGGGCAATAAATTCAAAGAAAGTAATGAACATTTTTGAATCATGTCGTAAAGATGTGTGTAACGTATCCAAATGTTCGTGAATTTTGTATTCTTAAACGTATCACATAAATTATTAGAGTTAAAAAATTATTGTATTAGATATAAAAAGTAATATTCGTTTCGAAACAGTGTAAAAATGAAAGTGCGCAAGGTTTGCTTGATGAAATCTCGTGATGGATAGTAAGAGACATTGAATGATTGTTATACTTTTATTTAAAATAATAGTGGTGATTGTCCTGTGCCATCATTTTGAAGATAATCCACTTCATTTTAATTTTAGTTTATACCTCACGCATGGAATTTAGAAATATATGTGATTTTAAAAGTTTTTATTAATTGTCACGACTCATGGAATATACGTGTGACTCATGAAAAGCACCTGTGGCGCACGAAATGCACGTGCAACACACACAAAATCTAGTTAATTAAATAATTCTCGAACGGTAATTATTATTATACTATGAAAAATACTTTTTTGTACCATTTTATCCCACAATTTAAAAGACATTAAATTAATTCCTAGTAATGTTTATTTGGGTGTAAAATAGTACACAAAGAAAGAATCATAACCGACCTTAATTATGTAAACCTACACACACTAAAAATGAGAATCCCAGTTTTAATAGGAAATCATCTATAGGATTATATAACTTTCCACGTTTAATACCAAAACATCCCGATAAATTGCTACCCACTTTTGCTCAACATTGTATAATTCATCAAAGGCATTTTTCAATTACTATTATTACTATTGTACTGTGAAGAAGACTTTCTTCTTCATTCCATAAAAGTTGAACAAGAAGCATGCGAAGACAGTAACACCTAGTGACTAGTGACTCGTCGCTTAGTAGAAATATGGGACATATACTCCGCTCCAATCATAGATCCAGAGAATCGTGGAGGTTCAAAACGACAGTCACGCATTACGAGGTTGTCGTTAGGAAGTTGGTGATGCGGTTCACCGAGGTTTTCAAACACTTTTTTCGGTACTGGATGTTGGGCACGACTAAGTTTGTTACGTTAGAGCACCAGTAGTGAAGCAGACGTTCACTTATAGGATGTTACTGATGAAAACGACCCTAAGAATTAAATACTAATGTTAACTAATGCAAGATCATTATTATACAAATCAAAATAACTTAACTAGCTATACTACATTAAAAGACATTTTTTAACTTAACTAGCTATACTACGTAAAAAGACATTTTTTTTCATTTTCCTTCTCTTGAAAAATGAAAAAAAAAATTGTATCCTAAAAGTCAGACTCTATTTTTGTGATTTCAAGTTTTTGCACAATCTTAGCACGAGATACGTCAATTATACTACCACGTTAATACTTCCATCTTTTTAAGTTTCCGTTGTACTGAAACAACCTCTTGTGGAGCTACAGGGTAAGGTTCCGAACAATAGACCCTTTTATGGTTCGGCCCTTCCCCGATCTCGCGCATAGTGAAGGCTTAGTGCACTGAGCTGACCTCTCTCTCTCTCTCTCTCTCTCTCTCTATATATATATATATATATATATATATATATATATATATATGCCTGGGTATAATCAAGCAGATAAAATTAATAAGTCAATAGTGGAATTAATTTATTATAATCGGTTAGTTATTATTTATTATAAATTACATTACGTAATACAATTAATTATAAATACCTACAATTACATTTTAAGTGACCTGCTTGTGCATGAGATGCGGCAAGTATAATACAACAACAACAACCCAGTGAAATGCCACAACGTGGGGTCTGGGGAGAGTAGAGTGTACGCAGACCTTACTCCTACCAATGTAGGACGGCTGTTTCTGAAAGACCCTCGGCTCAATAGAAAGCATAAACAGAGGTCACATAGGCCAATAAATTCAAAGCGATATGGAAATGAAAATAACGAAAGCGACTAAGCCACGATGAAGCAGTTTGCAAATGGACAGTAGCTATCTTAGATAAAATAAGATAATCAAAGTAAAGGAAATAACAGATAGTAGCAGAAATCAAAGCATAAGAAATTATAGCGCGATAATGCGACTACTAATATGAAAGGATAAACGAGACTATCTACTAGCCTTCTACCCTAATCTGAGTCCTCCATACCCTCCTATCTAAGGTCAGCTCCTTTGGTAAGCTGTAACTGCGCCATGTCATGTCTAATCACCTCTCCCCAATACTTCTTCGGCCTACCCCTACCTCTTATGCAACCATCCATGGCCAACCTCTTACACCTCCGCACTGAGGCAACTGTGTCTCTCCTCTTCACATGCCCAAACCATCTCAGCCTAGCTTCCCGCATCTTGTCTTCCACCGAGGCCATTCCTACCTTGTCCCGAATAGCTTCATTCCTAATCCTGTCACTCCTAGTGTACCCACACATCCATCTCAACATTCTCATCTCGGAAACTTTCATCTTTTGAACGTGAGAGATCTTAACTGGCCAATACTCCGCTCCATACAACATAGTCGGTCTAACTACTACTTTGTAGAACTTGCCTTTAAGTTGTGATGGCACCTTTTTATCACATAGCACTCCGGAAGCGAGCCTTCATTTCATCCACCCTGCCCCACTACGATGTGTGACATCATCTTCAATCTCCCCGTTGCCTTGTATTATAGACCCAAGATACTTGAAACTACTTTTCTTCTGGATGGCTTGGGTACCAAGTCTCACTTCCACTCCGGCCTCATGAGGTGCTTCACTGAACTTGCACTCCAAGTACTCTGTCTTGGTCCTACTCAGCTTGAACCCTTTAGACTCCAGAGTTTGTCTCCAACCCTCCAGCTTAGTGTTAACTCCGCTATGAGTCTCGTCGATCTAGACTATGTCATCCGTAAAAAGCATACACCATGGCACGTCACCTTGAATTTGCCGTGTCAATCCATCCATCACCAAGGCAAATAAAAACGGACTAAGAGTTGATCCTTGATGCAACCCCATCACAACTGGGAAGTGCTTTGAGTCTTCCCCTTCTGTCCTTACCCTGGTTTTGGCTCCCTCATACATGTCCTTGATCACCCTAATGTACGCCACAAGTACACCGTTAGCCTCCAAACATCACCATAGGAATTCCCTTGGAACTTTAGCGTAAGCCTTTTCTAAATTGATGAATACCATGTGTAAGTCCCTTTTCCTCTCCCTATACTGCTTCACCAGTCTCCTTACAAGATGGATGGCTTCTGCAGTTGAGTGTCCCAGCATGAATTCGAACTGGTTATCTGAAATAGACACACCTCTCCTCACCCTCATCTCCACCACCCTTTCCCACACTTTCATAGTATGGCTTAGCAGCTTGATGCGTCTATAGTTGTTGTCGTCTTAAAGATGACATTAAACAACCTAGTTAGCCACTCCAAACCTGCTGAGCCCGCACTCTTTTAAAATTCCCCAGGAATCTCATCAGGTCCAGTCGCTCTTCCCTTGCGCATCCTACGAAAAACACCCTTAACCTCCTCAACCTTAATACTCCTGCAATAACCAAAATCGCGACGCCTCCCTGTATGTTCTAAATCTCCCAACACAATGTCTATGTCCCCTTCTTCGTTCAAGAGTTTGTGGAAGTATGACTGCCATCTCCGTCTAATGAGAACCTCCTCTACCAATACTTTACCATGCTCGCCCTTGATGCACTTCACTTGATCCACATCACGTGCCCTCCTCTCCTTCGCCTTGGCTAGCCTGAAAAATTTCTTATCCCCGCATTTTTCCTCTAGTTCAGCATAAAGGCGTTCAAAAGCTACCCTTTTTGTTGACGAAACCGCTAACTTCGCCTCCTTTCTCGCCATCTTATAAAGTTCCCTATTCGTCCACTTTTTCAGCTCATCCTTGCTTTTTATCAACTTCGCATACGCCACCTTCTTTGCTTCTACCTTCCCTTGAACTTTTCCATTCCACCACCAGTCCCCTCGATGTCTACCACGACTACCTGTCGAGACCCCCAGCACCTCCCTAGATACTACCCTAATGGAACTAGCCGTCCTATCCCATATACTGGTCGCATCCCCACTACTCTCTCAGGCCCCCATAGCCTTTAATTTCTCTCCCAACTCCAAGGCACTAGTCATGGTCAAACTCCCCCATCTGATCCTAGGCCGGTCATCCATGATCTTCTTCTTCTTCTTATTCATCTTAATCTCTAAATCCATCACCAAAAGCTTATGTCGGGTTGTAAGGTTGTCGCTCGGAATGACCTTACAGTCTTTGCACAGACCTTTATCATCCTTCCTAATGAGTAAAAAATCTATCTGAGCCTTAGCCACCGAACTATGGAAGATGACCAAGGCTGCTCCTTCTTTGGGAAACTCGAATTGGCTATCACTAACCCAGAAGCTCTTGCGAAATCCAAAAGTGAGACTCCTCCCCCATTCCTATCCCTGAAGCCAAAACCTCCATGCACATCATCATAGCCCCCCGAAATAGGCCCGATGTGCCCATTGAAATCACCTCCCACGAATAGCTTCTCAGTAGGCGGTATACCTCTCACTAACTCGTCCAAATCCTCCTAAAAACGCCTCTTATCCTCCTCGCCTAAGCCCCTTTGCGGCGCATACGCGCTAATAATATTCAAAGTGAGCCCTTCAATGACCACCTTAATCAACATCATCCTATCAGTGACCCTCCTAACCTCTACCACCTGATCTATTAACTCACTATCTACTAAAATGCCTACCGCATTCCTATACTTCGAGCTAACAGAGAACCAAAGCTTATACGCCAAATGTAATACATCATCAGTAATTTAATTTATCATATTTGTTAGTAATCATTTATTGTAAATTGTATTAATCATACTATTGAATAAAATTAAAAAATGGGAATCCCTGTTTTACTAGGAAAATCATCTATAGATTTATATAACTTTCCACATTTAATACCAAGACATCCCTATAAATTGCTACCCACTTTTGTTCAAAATTGTAAAATTCCCCAAAAACATTTTTCTGTTATTATTATTTTTATTGTTGTACTATGAAGAAGACTTTTTTGTACAATTTCATTCCAACAAAAGCTGAACAAGAAGCATGCGAAGATAGTTACACCCTATGACTAGTGACTCGTCGCTTAGTAGAAATACGCGACATATACTCTGCTCCTATAATAGATCTGGAGAATCGTGGAAGATTAAGACGACACCCACGCAATACGAGGTTGTCGGTAGGAAGTTGGTGAGGTCGTTCGCCAAGGTTTTCGAACACGTTTTTCGGTACTGGACATTGGGCACGGCTAAATTTGTTACGTTAGAGCACCAGTAGTGAAGCAGACGTTCACTTATGGGATGTTACTGATGAGAACGACCCTAGAATTAAATATTAATGTTAACTAATGCAAGATCATTATTATACAAATAAAAAAAAACTTAACTAGCTATACTACATTAAAAGACTTTTTTTTTGTTTTCCTTCTCTTGAAATATGAAAAAAACAAATTGTATCCTACAAGTTAGACTCTATTTTTGTGATTTCAAGTTTTTCCATAGCCCTAGCACGAGATACGTCAAGTATACTACATCATTAGTGTAATCAATTTATTATAATCGGTTAGTTATTATTTATTATAACTTATATTACGTAATACGATTAACTATAAATACCTGCAATTACATTTTAAGTGACCTGCTTGTGCATGAGATACGCCAAATATAATGCATCATATGTAATTTAATTTATCATATCAGTTAGTTATCATTTATTGTAAATTGTATTCATCACTACTATTTAATAAAATTAAAAATGGGAATCCCTCTTTTACTAGGAAAATCATCTATAGATTTATATAACTTTCCACATTTAATACCAAGACATCCCTATAAATTGTTACCCACTTTTGTTCAAAATTGTAAAATTCGTCAAAGACATTTTTCTATTATTATTATTATTATTATTATTATTATTATTATTATTATTATTGTTGTTGTTGTTGTTGTTGTTGTTGTTGTTGTACTATGAAGAAGACTTTCTTGTACAATTTCATTCCATCAAACGCTGAACAAGAAGCATGCAAAGACAATAACACCCCCTGACTAGTGACTTGTCGCTTAGTAGAAATACGGAACATATACTCCGGTCCTATCATAGATCCAGTGAACCGTGGCCGATTAAGACGATAGTCAAGCATTACGAGGTTGTCCGTAGGAAGCTGGTGATGCCGTTCGCTGAGTTTTTTGAACACTTTTTTCGGTACTGGCTGTTTGGCACGGCTAAATTTTTTACGTTCGAGCACAAGGAGTGAAGCTGACGTTGACTTATGGGACGTTACTAAAGAGAAGGACCCTAAGAATTAAATTAAATTAAATACAAATGTAAACTAATGCAAGATCATTATTAAACAAATCAATATAACTTAACTAGCTATACTAAATTAGAAGACAATTTTTGTATTTTGCCTTCTCTTGAAAAATGAAAACAAAAATTGTATCCTACAAGTTAAACTCTATTTTTGTGATTTCAACTTATTGCACAGCCCTAGCACGAGATACGTCAAATATACTACATCATTAGTGTAATTTAATTTATTGTAATCGATTAGTTATTATTTATTATCGATTATGTTACGTAATACCATTAAGTATAAATACTTGCAATTACATTTTAAGTGACCCGCTTGTTCATGAGATACGCCAATTATAGTACATCATCCGTTATTTAATTTATTTTATCAGTTAGTTATCATTTATTGTAGATTGTATTATTCACCTCAATTTAATAAAATTAAAAATGGGAATCCCTGTTTTACTAGGAAAATCATCTATAGATTTATATAACTTTCCACATTCAATACCAAGACATCCCTATAAATTGCTACCCCTTTTTGCTCAACATTGTAAAATTTGTCAAAGACATTTTTCTATTATTATTATTGTTGTACTATGAAGAAGACTTTCTTGTACAATTGCAATCCATCAAAAGCCGAACAAGAAGCATGTGAAGACAGTAACACCCCATGGCTAGTGACTCGTCGCTCAATAGAAATACGTGACATATACTTTGTTCCTATCATAGATCCGGAGAACCGTGGCATATAAAGTCGACAATCACGCATTACGAGGTTATTGTCAGGAAGCTGTTGTTATTGTTCGCCGAGGCTTTCGAACACATTTTTTGGTACTGGACGTTGGCCACGACTAAATTGGTTATGTTAGAGCACAAGCAGTGAAACTAACGTTGACTTGTGTGATGTTACTGAAGAGAAGGACCCTATGAATTAAATTAAATACAAATGTAAACTAATGCAAGATCATTATTAAACAAATCAATATAACTTAACTAGCCATACTAAATTAGAAGACAATTTTTGTGTTTTTCCTTCTCTTGAAAAATGAAAACAAAAATTGTATCCTACAAGTTAAACTCTATTTTTGTGATTTCAACTTATTGCACGGCCCTAGCACGAGATACGTCAAATATACTACATCATTAGTGTAATTTAATTTATTGTAATCGATTAGTTATTATTTATTATCGATTATGTTACGTAATACCGTTAAGTATAAATACCTGCAATTACATTTTAAGTGACCCGCTTGTTCATGAGATACGCCAATTATAGTACATCATTTGTTATTTAATTTATTATATCAGTTAGTTATCATTTATTGTAGATTGTATTATTCACCTCAATTTAATAAAATTAAAAATGGGAATCCCTCTTTTACTAGGAAAATCATCTATAGATTTATATAACTTTCCACATTCAATACCAAGACATCCCTATAAAATGCTACCTCCTTTTGCTCAACATTGTAAAATTCGTCAAAGACATTTTTCTATTATTATTATTATTGTTGTACTATGAAGAAGAATTTCTTGTACAATTGCAATCCATCAAAAGCTGAACAAGAAGCATGCGCAGACAGTAACACCCCATGGCTAGTGACTCGTCGCTCAATAGAAATACGTGACATACTTTGTTCCTATCATAGATTCGGAGAACCGTGGCATATCAAGACGATAATCACGCATTATGAGGTTGTCATTAGGAAGTTGTTGTTGCCGTTCGCAGAGCTTTTCAAACATGTTTTTCAGTACTGGACGTTGGGCACGACTAAATTTGTTACGTTAGAGCACAAGCAGTGAAACTGACAATGACTTATGGGATGTTACTGAACAGAAGGACCCAAAGAATTAAATTAAATACGAATGTAAACTAATGCAAGATTATCATTATAAAAATCAAAATAACTTAACTAGCTATACTAAATTAAAAGACATTTTTTGTATTTTCCTCTTGAAAAATGAAAACAAAATTTGTATCCTACAAGTTGACTCTATTTTTGTGATTTCAAGTTTTTGCACACCGCTTGCATGAGATGCGTCAATATACTACATCATTAGTATAATTTAATTTATTATAATCGATTAGTTATTATTTATTATAGATGATGTTACGTTATACGATTATGTATAAATACCTGCAATTACATTTTAAGTGACCTGCTTGTGCTCGAGATACGCTAAATATAGTACATCATCTGTAATTTAATTTATCATATCAGTTAGTTATCATTAACTGTAAAAATGATTAATCAATACTATTTAATAAAATTAAAAATGGGAATCCCTATTTTACTAGGAAAATCATCTATAGATTTATATAATTTTCCACATTTAATTCCAAGACATCCCGATAAATTGCTAGCCACTTTTGCTCAACATTGTAAAATTCGTCAAAGACATTTTTCTATTATAATTATTGTTGTATTATGAAGAAGACTTTCTTGTACAATTTCATTCCAACAAAAGCTGAACAAGAAGCATGCGAAGACAGTAACACCCCATGACTAGTGAATCGTCGCTTAGTAGAAATACGAGACATATACTCCTCTCCTATCATATATTCGGAGAACCATGGCAGATTAAGACGACAGTCATGCATTACGAGGTTATCGGTAGGAAGCTGGTGATGTCGTTCGCCTAGGTTTTCAAACACGTTTTTCGATACAGGACGTTGGGCACGGCTGAATTTGTTACGTTAGAGCACAAGTAGTGAAGCAGACGTTCACTTATGGGATGTTACTGATAAGAACGACCCTAAGAATTAAATACTAATGTTAACTAATGCAAGATCATTATTATACAAATCAAAATAGCTTAACTAGCTATACTACATTAAAAGACGTTTTTTTTTCCTTCTCTTGAAAAATGAAAACAAAAATTGTATCCCACAAGTTAGACTTTATTTTTGTGAGTTCAAGTGTTTGCACAGCCCTAGCACGAGATACGTCAAATATACGACGTCATTAGTGTGATTAATTTATTATAATTGATCAGTTATTATAGATTATATTACGTAATACGATTATGTATAAATACTTGCAATTACATTTTGAGTGACCTGCTTGTGCACCAGATAGGCAAAATATAATACATCATCTATTAGTTAATTTATTATATCAGTTAGTTATCATTTATTGTAGATCGTATTATTCACCTCAATTTAATAAAATTAAAAATGGGAATCCCTGTATTACTAGGAATATCATCTATAGGTTAATATAACTTTCCACATTTAGTACCAAGACATCCCTATAAATTGCTACCCACTTTTGTTCAACATTGTAAAATTCGTCAAAGACATTTTTCTATTGTTATTATTTTTGACCTATGAAGAAGACTTTCTTGTACAATTTCATTCCATCAAAAGCTGAACAAGAAGCATGCGAAGACAATAACACCCAATGACTATGACTCGTCACTTAGTAGAAAAATGGGACATATACTCCGCTTCTTTCTTTCATAGATCCGGAGAATCGTAGCAGATTAGACGACAGGCACGCATTACGAGGTTGTCGGTAGGAAGCTGGTGATGCCGTTCGCCGAGGTTTTCGAACATGTTTTTCTGTATCGGACGTTGGGCAGGGCTAAATTTGTTACGTTTGAGCACAAGTAGTGAAGCAGACATTGACTTATGGGATGTTACTGATGAGAACGACCCTAAGAATTAAATACTAATGTTAACTAATGCAAGATCATTATTATAAAAATCAAAATAACTTAACTAGCTATACAACATTAAAAGGCAATTTTTGTATTTTACCTTCTCTTGAAAAATGAAAACAAAAATTGTATCCTACAAGTTAGACTCTATTTTTGTGATTTCAAGTTTTTGCACAGCCCTAGCATGAGATACGTCAAATATACTACATCATTAGTGTAATTTAATTTATTATAATCGATTAGTTATTATTTATTATAGATTATAATACGTAATACCATTAAGTATAAATACCTGCAATCACATTTTAAGTGACCTGCTTGTGCACGAGCTACGATAAAATATAATACATCATTTGTAATTTAATTTATGATAACCCGTTAGTTATCATTTATTGTAGATTGCATTAATCACAACTATTTAATAAAATTAAAAGTGGGAATCCTTTTTTACTAGGAAAATCATCTATAGATTTATATGACTTTTCACATTTAATACCAAGACATCCATACAAATGGCCACCAGTTTTGCTCAACATTGTAAGATTCACCATTGACATTTTTCTAGTATTATTGTAGTTGTACTATGAAGAAGACTTTCTTGTACAATTTCATCCCATCAAAAGCTGAACATGAAGCATGTGAAGACAGTAACACCTCATGAATAGTGACTCTTCGCTTAGTAGAAATATGAGACATATACTTCGCTCCTATCATCGATCCGGAGAACTGTGGCAGATCAAGTTGACCGTCACGCATTACGACATTGTCGTCAAGAAGCTGGTGATGCCGTTCGCCGAGGTTTTTGAACACATTTTTGGGTACTAGACGTTGTGCACGGCTAAATTTGTTACATTAGAGCAGAAGCAGTGAAGCAGACGTTTGACTTATGGGATGTTAATGAAGCGATCGACCCAAAGAATCAAATACGAAGGTAAACTAATGCAAGATCATTATTAGACAAATCAAAATAACTTAACTAGCTATACTACATTAAAAAACATTTTATGTATTTTCCTTCTCTTGAAAAATGAAAACAAAATTTTTATCCTACAAGTTGACTCAATTTGTGTGATTTCAAGTTTTTGCACATCCCTTGCACGAGATATGTCAAATATATTACACCATGAGTGTAATTTAATTTATTATAATTGATTAGTTATTATTTATTATAGATTATGTTACGTAATACCATTAAGTATAAATACTTGCAATTACATTTTCAGTGACTCGCTTGTGCACGAGATACGCCAATTATAGTACATCATCTATTATTTAATTTATTATATCAGTTAGTTATCATTTATTTTAGATTGTATTAATCATTACTATTTAATAAAATTAAATATGGGAATCCCTGCTTTAATAGCAAAATTATCCATAGATTTATATAACTTTCCACATTTAATACCAAGACATTACTAGAAAATGCTACCCACTTTTGCTCAACATTGTAAAATTCATCAAAGACATTATTCTATTATTATTATTATTATTATTATTATTATTATTAATAATAATAATAATAATTTTGTACTATGAAGAAGACTTTCTTGTACAATTTCATTCCATCAAAAGCTGAAGAAGAAGCATGCGAAGACAGTAACACCCCATGACTAGTGACTCATCGCTTAGTAGAAATACGGACATATACTCCGCTCCTATCATAGATCCAGAGATGATGGTCAAACATTACGAGGTTGTCGGCAGGAAGTTGGTGATGCCATTCATCGAGGTTTTCGAACACATTTTTCGGTACAACGCATTGGGCACAGCTAAATTTCTTACATTAGAGCACAAGCAGTGAAGCAGGCATTGACTAATGAGATGTTACTGAAGAGAACGACCCTAAGAATTAAATACTAATGTATACTAATGTAAACTAATGCAAGATCATTATTATACAAATCAAAATTACTTAACTAGCTATACTACATTAAAAGACATTTTTTGTATTTTCCTTCTCTTGAAAAATGAAAACAAAATTTGTATTCTACAAGTTGACTCTATTTTTGTGATTTCAAGCTTTTGCACACCCCTAGCACGAGATACGTCAAATATACTACATCATTCGTGTAACTTAATTTATTATAATAGATTAGTTATTATTGATTATAGATTATGTTATGTAATACCATTATGCATAAATGCCTGCAATTACATTTTAAGTGACCTACTTGTGCACGAGATACGCTAAATATAGTACATCATCCATCTGTAATTTAACTTATTATATCAGTTAGTTATCATTTATTGTAGATTGTATTAATCACTACTATCTAATAAAATTAAAAATGGGAATCAATGTTTTACTAGGAAAATCTTCTATAGATTTATATAACTTTCCACATTTAATACCAAGACATCCCTATAACTACCCACTTTTGCTCAACATTGTAAAATTCATCAAAGAAGAAGACTTTTTTGTACAATTTCATTCCATCAAAAGCTGAAGAAGAAGCATGCGAAGACAGTAAAACCCCATGGCTAGTGACTCGTCACTTAGTAGAAATGCAGGACATATACTCCGCTCCTATCATAGATCCGAAGAATCATGGCAGACCAAGACGACAGTCACGTACGAGGCTGTCGTCGCAAGCTGGTCGGCATCGTTTTCGAACAAGTTTTTCGGTAGTGGACGTTTCGCACGTCTAAATTGTTACATTAGGGCACAAGCAGTGAAGCAGACGTTGACTTATGGGATGTTACTGAAGAGAAAGACCCTAAGAATTAATTACTAATGTAAACTAATGCAAGATCATTATTATACAAATCAAAATAACTTAATTGGCTATACTAAATTAAAAGACATTTTTTGTATTTTCCTCCTCTTGAAAAATGAAAACAAAATTTGTATCCTACAAGTTGACTCTATTTTTGTGATTTCAAGCTTTTGCACACCCTAGCACGAGATACGTCAAATATACTACATCATTAGTGTAATTTAATTTATTATAATCGATTAGTTATTTATTATCGATTATGTTACGTAATACCATTAAGTATAAATACCTGCAATTACATTTTAAGTTACCCGCTTGTGCACAAGATACGCCAATTATAGTACATCATTTGTTATTTATTTTATTATATCAATTAGTTATCATTTATTGTAGATTGTATTAATCACTACTATTTAATAAAATTAAAAATGGGAATCCCTGTTTTACTAGGAAAATCATCTATTGATATATATAACTTTCCAAATTTAATAGCCAAACATCCCTATAAATTCCTACCCACTTTTGCTCAACATTGTAAAAATTCATCAAACACATTTTTCTATTATCATTATTATACTATGAAGAAGACTTTCTTGTACAATTTCATCCCATCAAAAGCAGAGGAAGAAGCATGTAAAGATAGTAACACCCCATGGCTAGTGACTCAGCGCCTAGTAGAAATACGGGACCAACACTCTGCCCCAGTCATAGACCTCCAGAATCTGTGGCAGACCAAGAAGGTTGTCACGTATCACGAGGCATTTATCGGGAAGCTAGTGCTGCCGTTTGCGGACATTTTCAAGCATGTTTTTCGATATTGGACGTTGGACACGGCCAAATAGGTGACAGGAAGCATGTTGACTTATGGGATGTTACTGAAGAGAACAACCCTAAAAATTATCATTGTGAAGGGACATTGAGATGCTGCCTAATGATCAGGACTGCGCACTCATGTGTGTAGATTTGTTTAAGGATCGTGAATTGTGGGTTGAAGATGAGATTGGACTATATTGGGATCCTAGGTCTTCGAATTTTAAATTCAAGTCAATTAAAAAGTGTCATGTTTGATGAAATCTTGTGATGATTTTTGTAAGGAAAGATTGTTATATTTGAATTTTTAATAGTGCTTTTAAGCAATAATATTAAAATTTACTGTTTTTTTCGTCTTCTATTGTTGTGGAATATAATGTTACTCTCCATTCATTGTCTTATGTGTTTTCGTTTAAAGTTTTGAAAAATGTAAAGAACTTTTGAATCTTTTGGTATTAAATATGCTATATGAATTGTTGAAGTTAAAAAGTTACTAAATACAAAAAGCAACATTCAATTGACAGGGGATTTTAGTAGTTCAGTTGGTTGACTATAACTTTTACCTCGTTGGTGAGGGTTTGGTTTCCCACCTTATAATTCTCCCCCCATTTCCCCTACCCCCAATTTTTGAAGAAGAAAAAAACATTCGTTTGAAACAACAGTGAAAATGAAAGTTTGCAAGGGAGAAGGGTCGGGTTTGAAGAAATCTTATGATGGTTTTGCGTTAAGTTTCAAATTTAAATAACAGCTTGATAGGCACCATTCGACGTTATTTGGGGAACTGCAAATCTCTCATTACCTTAAACTTGAACAAAACAAGCTCACTGATAGTGTTCCAAAAGAACTTGAACGCGTTACAAGCCTTCGTTATCTGGACCCGAAAGGGAATGAGTTTGAAGGATCTTTTCCAAGAGTCACTGAAAACTTTCAAGATTTGGACATCTCGAGCAATGCTCTTAGTGGTAAAATCCCTAAGACAATTGGCCATTTTAGTGGACTCCCGTTGCTGAATCTCTCACATACCAATCTCTCTCGACTGATCCCAAAGACTATCGACGAGATGATTTCACTCGAGTCGTTGGATGTCACTTACAATCATTTCACAGGTGAAATTCCAGTGACATTGACATTGTTTGATTTTCTACAGCATATCAACTTGTCTTATATCAATTTGAGTGGAAAAATTCCAGGAAATCCACGTTTTGACACTTTGTATCAAGATGGAACAATATATATTGGGAACAAATACTTAGGTGGTGCACCTGATGGGATCAATTGGAATAAACATGGACCCTCTATTACTGAAACAATAAAGCAAAGATATTATCAAGAAAATGAGCTTTTTGTTTTAGTTATATTACCTTGGGAAGGTTAACACTAAAGGCAGCCACTATAACAATAGTAGAACAGCAAACAAGTGCTGCAGAACTGGATAGGTCGGAACCTACACGGACATAATTAAATCCACGACACCATCAATTCATCCTGATTTGATAGTGTGAATTGCAGAATCTTGTGAATCATCGAGTCTTTCGATGCGAGTTGTGCCCAAAGCATTAGGCTGAGGACACATCTGCCTGGACGTCAAGCTAAAAAGAGAAGAAATCCTGATTTGAAATATATCAAAGAGCTGACTGGTACTCAGACAGAGATTTAAGATAGTAACGCGTATACCTATTGGAACTGTACCATCAACTGCAACATCACATTCGACTGGTGCACCAACATCTATCCCTTTCAATTTGACATACTCATAGAAACCTTTGTAGCTGTACAACATAGCTTATCATCTCTTATAATCAGAAATACAAAAAAAGTTCACTTTTCCTGTAATTCAAATTTCAAACTGCCTGTATCCCTAGAGTTTACTGTTTATTTAATGTATGACAAAAACAGCAAAACTTAGTGTCCATCAATATGCTTTGAGCTCCTGGACCAAAAAGGGAAAAAAAGGTCTTACACACAAACGACATAGTGACCCCATTTGTAGTTTTTCATATCAATGTCGTGCAAAAATTTGAGGAAAATAATTAAGAATGCTGGGAAAAAAAGCTACAAATGCTCAAAATCTATTAGACTTCGTATCTTTTTCCTTTCCTTCGTTTTTCTGTCATCCGTAATGTTATGAATGGGTCCGAACCAATATTAACCAATTGGCAAAAGCACCAACACCATATTAAGTGGTTATGTTTGGGATCCGGGTGATAAATAGTGTCGTATGGAGCAATTGGGGTGATGCCAAAATTGTTGAGGAAAGTCTGTTTCCTCTCATCCCCATTCTTAGCGTTTGTATCTTCACATCCCCTTCTACTCTATGTTACAATTCCCGTATTAGCTTTTGTATTGCCTTAGTTGATCTTAAAGCTTTCCATTGTAATAGTTAGTTTGAGTTTTCAATCAAAGGATTTAGTTGTTGAGCATTTAAGTGTTCACAACACGTAATGAATCGAGAACAACCCCCCCCCCCCCCCAAAAAAAAAAAACCACGACCACCACCCACCCAGTATAAGTTGGGGTCGGCTGTATAATTGTCCATGTTGTTCTATTTAAGCTTATCTCGGACAAATACAGGGGCAAACCTAGTGCATTGATTAGCAATGGGTTTGTCCGGACCTAATAACTTTGACTCAGACCTTGTATACGTGTTAAAAAGATTCACTAAATTAGTATAAAAAATAGATTTTGAACACGGTAAATTGAATGGGTTATGGTAAAATTCCAAACTTGAAACCATAAAGTTTAATCTTTCATTCACCTATGTGTTATATAATTAACATTAAAACTAAACTTACAACGAAAAAATAACCAACTACCAAAAGTTACATGCAATTGAACTGCATTTAAATGCTTCTATTACCAGCAGCAAACCAGGGGCGCAGCTAGAGGGGCAGACAATATTGCTTCCGCCACTGATAATTAAAATATGATTGTAAAAAATGCACAAAGAGTACTTGTTAGACTATCAAAGAGTACTACTTGTCACTACTCACATTGGCAATTTGGCAAGTCGAAGAAGCTTCTCAGACTCATTACTGTCGTGCTTCCGTATCGCCATGGGCAAAACAGAGTACTTGTCCTAGTCAATGTGTCTCCAATAAAAATTCACTCTCCCTAGATAGTTAACACGTAAAGATCTAAAAACTTTAAGCTGGCACTGGAATATTCCATCCATTTCATTTTATGAAGGTGTTTGCGTGAGGGCAATTTGCACGATTCCCTTATTTAGGGGTGTTGTTTAATTTTTGTCCCTCAAATTGTTAGTCTTTAATTTTTGTCTCTCGCTTAAAATATCTCGAGATTCTGGCTCAACCAAAAAAAAATTGCATAGTAGAATTTCATAGCAAAATTAAGTCTATTCGAGCAGAAGTTAAGCCTTGCCTTAAGGCCTAACTTTTTGTAGAATTCCAGAAGAGTGAAAAAAAAAATCTGCTTTGCAAAATTTCTGAGGGCAAACTTTTGCATTTTCACGAAGCCTTGCCTTGCAACATTTTTTTTTTTCTGAGCAGAGTTCGAACCTAGAACCTCGAAATATTTTTGATCACTTTTTTAAGCAAAGACAAAAATTAAAGGCCAACAATTTGAGGGGCAAAAACTAAAGACCAGCGCCTTTGAAGGACAATCCGTGAAAAAAAAATGTTTGTGTAAGCCTGAAATTTAAGTATGTTGACATAATGTCACATTAAAAGAGGTCAAGTAAATTGAGATAGAAGGAATATATTAGAGAAAAGGCTTAAGACATCGATAACTTCGTAAACTTGTCATTAAATTTCATTTAGACACTCTAATTATGGTTTATATCAATTGAGCACCTGATAGGGTTTCTATTAGACACTTTTGGTTTTAGTTTAGAAAAACTTTTTCCATGTGTTCTCAAGTGTCTATTAGGTAGTTAAGTACTTAACCATATAAAATATGTTATCTCCTTTAATTATGCGCATCAGCTGCGTTTGGAATGGGTCTAGGTTTGAGGTTAATGCGTATAACTAAAACAAATGATATATCTTAAATGATTAATTTATATATGTAATGATATATCTTAAATGATTAATTTATATAGGTAATGATAAATATGGTCCCTTATGTGTCCATTAAGTATGCGTCAAGTAATTTTTGTTCTTTACTTTTTGCCAACAGTAACACTTTTGATTTCCATCAAATATTTAATGAACTCTATCTAATAGATATTATGGAAATTGTGAAATAAAAGGACATCGCGAGAAATCACATTTGGAGATACAGTTTTTTATTTTCCCCCAATTTTAGGTCTTTTCTGAGGCCTGTGCAACCTTTTTAGGTGCCTTTTGCTATTTTTGTTGTCTAGTACTCCCTCCGTCCCAAAACAGTTGTCACGTTTCGCAATGATGGTGCGAAAAATATTTATTACTAAGATATAATTTTAGAGACCCTAAGTTTGATTTCATCACACTAACCTCTACGGTAATCAGTAGTATTACGATTACTTTCTCTTATTTTAATTTCTTTATAATAATTGTTGTAAACTATTTATTATTAATACAAAATAATTACAATTTGACCATTTGTCCTTTCTAGTATGATTAATATTACTCTTTATATAAAAAAGAATATCTATTTGGAAAACATCTTATAGTACACTAGTTTTCTTTATGAAAAAATGAAAGGCAATCCGATAATAAAAGAGAAAGTGTTTGCTTTAACCAATCCAGTCAAAAGTCATGACAATGGAAGTCACACGCAAATACCACTAATCCCTCAAGCACAACATATAGTCGTAATGCTAATTTGACAAAACAAAACACTTCCTTGTGTTCTCCACTTTCTTCTTTCGATCCTAAAATAAAGCCAATTTTTATGATCTCATCCATCTACTCATTTACTATTATTACGATAAGTACTGTGAGAGAAAGAGAAAAACAAACTTTGAACCAGTCCACTAAACACAACTGCCTCCAAATCAAACCCACAAAATTGATGAACTTATAGAAATACAGTAGTAGTGTCTGCGCAGATTATGTATTTTACTTCAGATTACTGTAGAAACTGATAAACTTCAAGTCCTGAATTCGTCATTATGGCTCTGTGTGTGACCGATACGGTGCGGGCTTTAGCATGTAGAGACGGAAAAGCAGCAAGAAATCTCAAACTTATTTCTATGTTCGTGATTTTCTTCACTAGTGTTATAGGCATAACGGTTCCAGTTTTTTTAGCCCGTTTATTTCACGGTAAACCGGTTCATGATAAAGCGATCCTAATAATCAAGTGCTTCGCGGCCGGTGTAATCCTTTCCACGTCACTTGTTCACGTTCTTCCTGATGCCTTCGATGCTCTCTCCGATTGTCAGGTTTCTTTCTTCTTTTTTAAAATTTATTTTTGGCGAATTCATGCCACTAGACAAAGTGTCTAGTGTGTAATAACACGACATGTATATCTAGGGAATAGTTTCTTTAAAGCGAATTCTCCCTAGATACATCAATTCAATTTAATTCTTAACTTATGGCCTTATATTAAAAATAAAAATCGTCAATTGTCAGGTTTCTTCGAGACATCCATGGAAGGATTTTCCGTTTTCCGGTCTGGTAACGTTGATCGGGGTATTAACAGCGTTATTAGTTGATTTGACGGCGACTTCTCATGTGGAAAGTCATCAGAATAATCAGGATAACGATTATGCAATAGTTGGGACAAGTGAAGAATTAGGAACTGTTGTGAGTAATAAGAAAATTCAGGAGCAGGTTAGAGAGGCAGAGGAATTGGTGAAATTGAAACAAAGATTGGTATCACAAGTGTTGGAAATTGGGATAATTTTTCATTCAGTTATAATTGGGGTGACTTTGGGGATGTCTCAAAATCAGTGTACTATTAGACCACTAGTGGCTGCACTGTCTTTTCATCAGATATTTGAAGGAATGGGTCTTGGAGGTTGCATTGCCCAGGTAATTAAACTGTTTTTTTTTTTTTTTACAAATCAACGTATAAATGGCTGAATCTAATGGGAAGTATGCAAATCTTTTAGTGAGTTTTAGTTCTAGATACGCATTGATTTTCTTTACACAATCACGTCTTTAAAAGGTCACCGCATATCATTTCTACAGTAAGTATTGATTGGCAAGTTGAAAAATTGGTAAGAAAATTGTTACAGGAAGTGAAATCATACAAAGAGTTGTATTTTTGGTCCCTCAATTGCTGGTTAGATTTAATTACGGTTCTTATGATATCTAGCTAAGCACAATTGAAATGTGTACTTTAATCCCTTTGCTTGTGAATATTCACAATTTACCATAATTATCAACTATTCATTTACTTAATTATCCATGTGTTATGTTAAGATTGTACTATTACTACATGTTTGATTGTAATATAGTTTAAAAACAGTCCAAAATTTAAGATACGTCCTACATAAATGACTTAAAACACTTATTTTAATTGATTGAAGGTTAAATGTACTTCATCGGATATCATAAGGATCAAAATCAATTTTATCAATAACTGAGGGATGAAATGCTATAATCCCTTATACTAATAATATAAAAATTATTTATGTTGTCAGTAGATATGATTTAAATAATTTAAGTATCCAAAGCTTCACCTATGTCCTATGGGTTGTCGAAAGGGAATTTTAGGTTTGGTCCTATTTTTGTTCAATAGAAACTGCATGTGGGGACAAGTGTTTGGTAGGTTAAATATGTTAAGTACAAGGCATGAGAAATCAAATTCAAATTTAACTTAAATGTTAGTATTAGAATATTGATCTATGAATATTTAATATTACAGGCAGGATTTAGCTTGGGAACAACAGCCTATATGAGCTTCATGTTCTCAGTGACAACACCAATGGGTATATTATTGGGTATGATTATTTTCTCAATGACAGGGTACGATGATTCAAGCCCAAATGCATTAATCCTTGAAGGTTTATTGGGATCATTATCTTCTGGTATACTCATATACATGGCCCTTGTTGATCTTATTGCTCTTGATTTTTTCCACAACAAATTGATGAGTGGCCAACCATTCTTGAAAAAAGTATCTTTTGTAGCTCTTGTTCTTGGCTCTACATCTATGTCAATCCTTGCTCTTTGGGCTTGAAATAGTAATTAATAAACTTGTGTACCCTTTGCTACTTGGAGTTGGAACTAGAAACTTAGTTTTTGTCATTAATTTTGTCCTTGTGTTTTTCAGACAAACATAGATACCTCGGCGAGGAAAAATGAAATAATAGAAAATTTCAAAATTATCTACACAAAAATGTGTCATGCGTACATTAAGTAATATATTGAGACAAAAAAACAAAAAAAAAATTGTAGGTAGTCCACCATCCCAGAGTTAACTACATGGACTGAAATATGGAGTACTATAAGTTGAGTGATAATAATAATTTTGTAATCGATTGATCACAATCACAAATTTTATGATTGACTTGTTTTTGGTTATCATTCGATGTTCGGTACCAATCTTGAGACTCGATAAAATTGGATATGCCCCGAAAAGTCCAGTTTGGGGATAGAGCATTTCCTATTAAAGATGACTCCATACCCAAAACTCAAATTCAAAATCTTTAAAAAAGGAGTACTTACCAATTTCACCATAATCTTTGGTGGTGACAACATATTCCGTTTTGACGGTGACAACATATTCCGTTTTGACAAGAACAACACGTATTCAAGAAGAGCTCATAAATGAGTAAAATCATGAGATTTAATGTGATGAAAACTAAAACTAGCTAGGAAGCCAAAAGAATATACAAAAACCAAAATATTCGAAACTATATATTCAAGTACAAAGAATTCTACAACATGAAAGAATAACACCATTTATCAAAAGAACTTGCTACCGTTAACTAAGCTAAAAACTAGTCGTTGTACAATAAGATAAAAGGTACTTTCCTAGAGCCCGTTTTGATTGGCTTATAAGTTGTTTTCAGCTTTTTTGAGTGTTTGACTGGCCAGCTTAAAGTCATTTTGTGCAAAAAATAAGCCCAAAAAAATAATTGGACCCGTTTGGCTTAGCTTATCTAAAGCAGCTTATAAGCCGAAAAAAATAAGTTAGCCTACCCCAACTTTTTTTTTTTTTTTTTTTGTACTTATAAGCTAGAAACTGTTTCCAGCTTATAAGCTGCTTATTTTAAGCCCATCTAAACAGGCTCCTACTCTTCTATAGGATCTCTTTTCATCTCTCACTCTGATGACACCATATCTTGAAGAAGTCCATGATCTATATCCGACGAGGAAGAAGTCCAGAACCTTGTTTCTTGGAGTGAATTATTTAAAGGTAAAGTTGTAGTAGGGAGTGGTTGCTTCTGCCACGAACCGCCACCATATGTGGTGGTTCGTGGAAGAACACCGACGTACCCACGAGGCATCACGGGGCATGGATGTGTGTGTGTACCTTCATAAGTTGTAACAACTACTGAAGGATCTTGAATTGACCTTTCCACCCTCTTCTTTACACCACATGATGCAGTTGTGCAACGATAGTAGCTCCTACATGCACAAGAAATTAATGAATTTCACATTTACATTTTAGTCGTAACAAAACATAGACTAGATACTTGAAGAAAGGAAAAAAAAGTAATATTTCAAAAGCAAGAAAGAAAAATCTCCCATTAAGATAAATTACAATCCCCCGTTTCATCTGACCAGTGTTTCACCCCCAACTGTTCGGGACCGATCAATTGGCCAGGAGGTATTCTGCACCCCTTTTTTACGGGGGCCCACATCAGATAGAGCCTAGGCCTGGCTCTAACACCATGTCAAATTAGGCCTTGGGCCTAACTCACACCCTAAAAGTTAGCTCAAAGGGAGGAGGATTGCCCAACCCTTATAAAGAGCCCAGGGTTCTCGTCCGTCACCGATGTGGTATGTTCTCTTCACCAGGTTGCATTTATCTATTATTGTCGCATCTGACATGTCTCACTACTAAGATTACAAATCTCATATTTTAAGGATGTTTACACATAAATATCCTTTGGGTGACTTGATAGTGAAAAAACTTATTTACATAACCAATATATATGTATAGCAAAAACTCGATCGATAATATATACTGACAACGTTTATGATTTGAATTCTTTTTCGATCAATAAATTGACTGGCTTAGAGCCTAAGACATGCATAAGCAAATACTGAAACATTTCCTCCGTTTGTATGTTTACATATAAGTGTGAATGTACCTTGGAAAGGGACTTTTTTTTACTGCTTTCTGGCCATATTTCCTCCATCTAAAACCATCATCCAAATGATCAATTTCACTCTTCGTCATGAATGCAAATCTTGGCTCTCTTTCCTTCTTTTGGTTCTTCTTAATAGGTTTTAACCTAAACCAACAAAAACCCATCATTTTTTGCCCGAAGGGGAAAACATTAAATGAACATGAAATTGTTAAAGGAAAAATCCAGAAAGCAACATACATAATCAGATGATGTGTGCGTGCGTGTATATATCAAAAACCAACCAGGCTTCCTTCCAAGGATTTGTTAGCTAAAACTGTTGAAGATATAACTTTTAAAAAAAAAAAAGGGTGTGCGTTTTTGACATTTTAAACTTTTAGATGAGCTGGTTGCATATAATAGTTTAACATTGTATTCATCAGAGCAAGCATTAGTCTTGTGTTCAAATTTCAACGCCCATTTTATCAAAAAGAACTTTTACGAGAGCTTGACTGATAAAAGAGTGAGAGGTTGAAGATATAATTAAGTAAATTAAAGTGTAAAATAATCCGCACGCTTGAAGAGGGAGGTCACAACAACAACAACATATCCGATGTGATCCCCACAAGTGGGTGGAGTATACACAGACCTTACCCAAGTAAATAAAGTAAGCTCTCAGTAACATTTCAACCTTTTACATGAGGTTCAACAAAATTAAAGCCTCCTAGTCCATTGAATTTTCTACTTCCTACATTTCCATCTATGTAAATTTGTTTGACTTGACACTAAATTCAAGAAAGAAATAATTTTTTAAAAAATTCGTGTTCTTAAACATATCATAACTTAACAAAAAACACTTCTCATTAAGCATTTTGAATAAAATTGTTTCCAGGTTTCAAAAAAAAGTCATTCTTTTTAATCAAATGGACTAAAAAATAAATAGTCACACATAACTACGCAGTGAGATATAAAAGAAGCAATTTTTTTGTCCATAAAGAAGCAAAATTTAAGCTTACTGTTTCTTGTACTTGTCTTCATCTTGCTCTTCATCATGTTGTTTGTTTACTGTGTTAATCTGCTGATTATCATCAGTAGCTTCAGTTGATGATGAAGAAATTGATGATAAATTAGGGGTCACAGGAATATTAATCAACTCATTTGATGATTCTTGAAATGTGGAAGTAATGATTGGAGATATTGGATTAACAATAGGTTGTGGTTCATGAGGTGGCATCATTAGCAAATCAAAAATGGAACTAGTAGTTGTACTAGTATAATCACAATCTTGATGAACATCAAACACAGTTTCTAATAACAACCCTAATGAATAATCTTTTTCAAGACTATCAAAGATGTTTGGATTATTGAGAAATGTAGAATTTCCAATTGAAGAGTACTCTGTTTCTAGATTATTTTCCTGCTCCATGAACTTGATGATAAGCACTAGAATTGTTGTTTAGATTTTTAGAGAGAATAATGAGAGGGGTTTTAGGATTTTTGAAGTGTGAAGAGTACTCTTTGTGTTTATATTATGGAAAAAATAAAACAGGATACCCTAAGGTGGCTAGTGTAAAAAAGGTATTTCCACCTAGGAGTTTGAGGTTGACTGGAAAATGCCGGTGGACGACTATGTTCAAGCGGCAAATAAATATAAAATTAGACATGTCCAAGTTCACAAGATTTTCTTTTGGCTTAATACATTAATAACTCCTTAAACTTGCCAGCAAATTTCATTTATACATTCGAACTAAGATTTGTTTCAATTGAACACCCGAACATATAATAAAAAAAATCGATTAGACACTTTTGGTTCAAAATTTAAAAAACTTTTGTGCATGATCTCAAGCGTGTATTAAGTAGTTAAATTAACCACATAAAATATGTGGTCTCGTTTAAGTATACACATCAGCTTCAATTGAAAAAATCTGAGGTTTTACGGTTTATTTGAGGCAAATGCATATAATTAAAATATAAGTGTTTAACTTATCTACGTAATAGATGTTTGAAAATTCACGCAAAAAATTTAAAATTTGAAAGGGAAATGTCTAATATGAACACTTTATTATGTCGTCAGGTGCTCAATTAGAACAAGTCTTAATTCGAAAGTCGAAATAGAATTTGTTAGCAAATTTAAGAGGTTGTCGATGTATTAATTAAACATTTTCCTTTTTAATAATAATGTGGGGAGATCGTGTATATGTCAATCATCTGTTGTCGTTAGGTGATTAACCATCATCTGATTATAATAGGGCACCTTAACTAAAGCATAAAAGTAACCTTTTGAAATGATTTAATATTAACTCACAAAATTTTTGAAGTAATCCCTTCATTGTTGGCAAGCATTTTCTTACGCGTTGTTGTTGACCCGTTACCGGAGCCTGTGTGAACAAGGCTTTATTGCTTACATGTTCAAGGTAACAGGGGCTCATGTACATGTGTGCTCTCTACTTTTCCACTTTTTAATTGAAATGAAATTAACTTCTTTCTTGGGCAACAAGAATGTTCTTCTCTCCTTTCCATTTACCTCTCATTTCTCATATTTTTCTTTCTCAATTAAGTTGTATTTGTTCCTGCCTGTAATGCTTGTATTAGGATAGACTTTTTACATCACACACCTCTTGCCCTCTTAGGTGCGGTCCTTCTTCGGACTCCGTGAGATGTTTTGTGCATCGAATTGTCCTTTAGATATCTCAAATTATTTGTTATTTTAGTTGTTAAAGACAAATTTAATTATGTTTTTTTCTATTTTGCCCTTAGTAATAATTGTTCTTAAGAACTACAAACAACTCAATTATGGAGAGGAAATATATCTTTAAGACATAAATAAGGTTAAAATTGTGAAAACTCCCTCCTAATTGATGTTTTCTTAAAGGCAGTGTGAAATCATGATTTTCACTAAAGGGGTTTGGAATATGAAGAAGTAAATACACAAAGAAGCCAAAAGAATTCAATATCTACTATAGATACATACGTAAAAGATAAAGTTAAGTTTGAATATATAATGTAATTTTTTGCTGATCAAAGATGAAACCCCTCGCGTCCACCTAGCTCCGCCCCTGCGTGAGAGGCCTATAAAAAAAAACGACATATAATTTGAGACGAAGGGAGTACTACATGGTATTTTTCTCTCATGGTGTATTTGACATGACGATAGATATTTTATCAGAAAATAATTTGGAATAGAAAGTAGCATCAGCGCACAGGAGTACTTGTGTACAAGAAAACAAGTCAAAATTATTGTAATAGGTCGATATCTGAACAAAACAGGGCCTGTTTCCCGAATACAAAACAATGCTAAACACTGTAATATTTAGAGACAAGACCACATGCTAATCTTGACGCGTTTTCTCTTTTAGCTATATTCATTTTACAAAAATCTACAGTCCAGGTTTTACTTGCATTTTGCACTGTCTTTCGTTTTTCCACCTTATGTTCAGATCTGGTCTATTGAGCATTAATTGATCTCTGACTCACCACTACTCTTTTTTCTAATTAATTTTGGCGATGGCATGGCATTTCTTTAATCTACTCTACCTTTTTATCCATATGGCAATGTTCATGGCATTTCTTTAATTCTCTGATACTTTAAAATACGTACAAAGCTGTTACCCAAGAAGGTCTGCATTAAAAGGTTACATTAACTTGCTTCTTTTAGATTTTGAATAGCATGCTACACAATAAAGAATATACATGGTCAAGACTCAAGACAGCAGTCATTCCATGTAGAATAGTAGTGTTTTCATGGGAAAAGTCATGCAAACTGTTTAATGTATCAATTCAATTTGTCAACACGTAGTTTTCATAGACTACAAAAACAAACCACAGTGTTACACTTGGGAGAAATTACTTTGTCAAAGAGGAATCAATTCTGCTCGCTTATCTATAACCATACCCCACCCAAGTAGGTGTTTGGACATGAATTTGAAATTATAATTTGAAAACATTTGGGTAGAGGTTAATTTGAATTTGAGAGTTTGTTTGGACATAGGATTTCTTAAGTTATATTTTTTTTTTTTTCGTAAATATGAGAACCCCATAATTTGTAAAAATTATTAAAACTTGCTCAACTCTTATACAATCTTATCAAAGCAAATCATAGTTCATAAACAAGGTATCGGAAAATATTCTAAGGCCACATTAATAAATCACATATCTCCATGTTATTATTATAAATAAATACTTACGATTACATTCTATTACAAATTAACTTTCAAATACACATAATTTTACAAAGATTCGCTGGTCTAATAAATCAACAATAGTAGTAACTAGCTATTCTTTAATATAATCCTCGCACATGATACATACAATCTTCCACATTGAGCATAGATCTGTTTTCTCAAAATTTAAAATTATGTATCTCTTTTGTAAATATAAACTTATGAGCCAAGTTTTAAATTTTAAAAAAAAAATGAAAATCACAAACTTGAAATTGAAATTCTACCTTTCAGGTGAATTTGTGAATTGAAATCATAATTCAAATTGAAGTTAAAATTTTGTTCAAATGACATAAGCAACCACAAATTTCAAATCAAAAATTCAAATTTGAAGTTCAAATTATATGACCAATCGGGCCCTAAGAAAGCTTTTGTCTAGTGGCAACCAGGGTTTTTAAATGTTCTAGGTCATGAGCCTAACTTCCCATTTTAGCTTCTTCTTCTTCTTTTTTTTTTTTTTTTTTCGAATTCACTTGTCTTCAATCCTCTCTCTAGGGGTGGATCTACAATATAATTTATAGGTTCGGCAGAATCCAATAGCTTTGAACTCATTTATAATTAATCTATCCGGAACCTAATAAGTTGTTATGTCCTAGAATCCAGAACGCATAAACTTAAAATCCAAATTCGCCTCTACCCATGTGAGCCCTGATTCCCTTCTCCAGCCCCAATGGCAGAAGACGCGTTTCTGATCATTCAGTAAAGCCATGCTTTAATTAGAAGTGTGTGAATGAAGCAAATCATATTGAGTATTGACCAAATGTGTGAACTCAAATTAGTACATACGGCTACTACATCTTCGTACATTTGAAAACAACATAACAACGTGATAACAGGTCAGAGACTCTTGTCTCTTTGCTTACAAATGACCAACAGCATTAATGGAAAACTGTTACACGAGCTGCAAAATAAGTAGGCTGGAATAATCACTTTCCACAAACAGTAGTGCAGTTTATCTTCATACAGAAAAACAACAGACGTTGGACATTGAGTAAAAACAATGATAAATTCAAATGTGTTGTGCAGCAATGAATAACTAGGAACCTATAATTCTAACTGAATGACTCCACACATAGAACATTCCACCCGCAACATTATCTAAAATTACCCGATGAGCACGTCTTGTATAGTTGAAATGTCGTCAATGATGACCATTTGTGGTTAAGAATTATATATACTATTTTTGTCATGGCTTCTTACTTTCTTCAATTCTTGTCTAACTTTTTTGTCATGTTTTTTCTTGAGCCGAGGATCTTTTGGAAACAGCCTCGGATCTTTCGAAAACGGCCTCCCTATCTCAGTCTGCGTACACTCTACCCTCCCCAGACCCCACTTGTGGGATTACACTGGGTATGTTGTTGTAGACTAAATGTACACTGGCGTAAATTTACAAGCTATGAAATCTAGCCATGTATGAACCGTAGAGGAGTCGAGTAGTGTAATTCAATAGTTGTGGAGCCATCGCTCTCGTTCATAGCTTTATGGTGGGAAGCACTCTAAAAACAAGGTTTGGCTTGAATTACGGAGCTGCACAGGGTTGGTACGTTAGCCAAAAATGCATAGTTATCCCATGATTCAATAATGTTCCCCAAAAGTGGTCCCATTACATTCTAAATCGTGTCGCAAAAGCACAATAAACTCAGCCAACTCATAATTTGTTTCTTTGGCCAAATCACATTTTTGTTTCTTACACGTAGAAACAAGTAAGGATAGTTCAAAAGTCAACCTACAAAGATGAACCAAAAAGATCTGAATCGTACTCTGTGAAGCAACATCTACCACCACCTCTTTCAAAAGAAAGGTGTTTCTCATGATTCTGATTCTTTGGGAGTAGTAGCTTGTCGAAGTCGACGTTGATGTACATCCCAGTTGTATACACGAGCAGTTGTGACCTGAGCCGTAGCAGCTAAAACAATAAGTACAAACTAACTAATAGCAACAAGTAGCACACCAATGTTTCTTTAGTAGAAATAATTAACAGCAATTAGCTAAATATTTGAGAAATTTTCTCCAGGTTCCATCATTAGGTACATTCAACAAATATATTGTAATAAATTAGTGGCGTATTCCCTAGCAAAGGCAACGTCAGTAAGTAGTAACTAAAAAGAACTTGTACTCCCTCAGTTTCATTTATGTCTTAGTTTGACTGGATACGAAGTTTAAGAAGTGAAGAAGACTTTTGAATCTTGTGATCTTAAACTAAATATTTGTATATTGTACCAAAATACCCATTGAATCTTGTAGTCCTAAACATGCCATGTAGGATGCTGGAATTGAAAAATTACTAAATATAGAAAGTGACGTTCTTTTTTAAATAGACTAAAGGAAAGTAAGACCGAAAAATTGGAACAGAGGGATTAAGATTTTACAGACAAAACATTGCAAGCCAGCAGGACTTCAGTACAAGCTAAGTTCTTAGTCCTATATGAGAGTTAAAGCAGAACCAACCTGAGTAATTGTCACTTGATCCCTCAGAAATTGTAAATCAGCCACAAGAACTTCTAAACTTGCTTTTGCATTTTCCAAGTTTGTTTGAAGAAGGGCAGTAGCCTGTACATTGAACAAAATGTGAAGACCATACTTCAAATATCCAAGAATGCATGCTTCAGAAATCTTCCAATAGCTAGTTACATACCTCTTCACATGAATACTGCAGCATGACATTCGCCCCTAGCCATAAGCACACAGATTCAGCATCTTCAATCTTTGCCCGGGAATAAATACCTTCTGACACTTCAAAATCAGCAATTAGTGCCTGCAAAAAACGAGTCAAACCAGGAACAAGTTAACATGGCAGGTTAATATCAAAAGATACAACACATTAAAGGAAACAAAAACTGGGGCTGACCATTGGCTGGAAGTTATCAGCGAAGTAAACCGGGGAGAAATGATTGAAACCTTGTCTGACTTCTGTTTAGGCCATTAACCATTTAAAAGTCACCAATTCAACTCTTAAAGTAATGAAGAGTAAGCAATTGGGCGTCCAATTTTTACCCATCAATTTTAACTTTAACCAACAATAGAACTGCTTTGACCAAAGTGATCTATGGAGTAAAATACATCTTCAGAAAGGTTATGGGGTGACGAAAAGATATTAATAAAGGTTACATGTGAGAGAAAAAGACTCATCCTCCAATTCTCCATTCCCATTTTCTTTTTACCTCTTCCCCTTTTGCTGTCATCAGCTTAGATAGCCAAGCACAACTTTAAGGGAAGAAACAATTAGTAGTGATCTGGCGTAAATCACAACATTAATATTAAAATTAAAGGGGATTGGAGAACATTTTGCATGTAGGCATGAAACAGAAACTTGGTCTTGAATTCTACAATGACAAGTATAGAAGCAGAATGGGGAGTCGTAAGGGAATCAAAAGAAAACTTAGCAGGTTAAATTCTAGAAAGGACCCGCATGGATGGGAACTTCAACACTTCCTGCTGTTTCAAAAAATAGCTCCATCCAGCAGTCTGATTGGTATTTCGATGCAAACATGTCAACCGCAACGAACTGGTGAGTGGATCAAAGAGTGGGAGAGAAATGGCGGAAGAATGGACCAAAAACATTCTTCAGAGACATAAGTTTCTTTCGGTTTTTTTTTTTTTTTTTCTCTCTCTTTTTGATACGGCGGTTTCCAGTATCCGCACATCGACTATCTACCGGGTACTTGAGAAAAATAACTCTTCAAACAGAAAGGCAAGGCAAATGGTAGAACAGAGGAAATGCAGTAATTGAAGGAGCAATAGAATGATGGCACTGTGGTAGTTGGAGTGAACAAACAAGAGAAGGAGAGTTGAAACAAAAGTGCAAGGAGGTGGTACAGTGTTAGTGCAGTGACTTTCCAAGAAAGCAGTAGTGAGAGGCTTTTCATTCTTTCACCTTTTCCTTCTACTATTGATTTCCTAGTGATTTCTTGCCGCATCACTGGGAATGTAAAGCCACTATAGATTGGAAATTGAATTTTGGACCTTTATAACAAGTCTCTAGGTATCTCTAGCTGTCTGCTACGCATGTCCAGCAAGACATTTCAAATCGAGAAAGTCTTCATGCGAAGGAATTCATGCACTGAAGCAGAACATTCATGCTATTGCAATTTGCTAATGAAAAAATAATCTCACAAAAAAATTTAGCACATTGATGAAGAAGAATTTATGCAATTGCAATTGCTAACTGAAAAATAAAGGGGACTGGTATTGGCCCTCAATTATTGCATGCTTAATTTTTGTATTGACTTACACTGTACTTTTAAAGCAATTACCAAACTTTCTACGATTCTTATTATACATTCACACTTCTTTTTGCAATTTATGATATATTGATTAATTTATTAAATATTAAAGCTAAAACTTCACACCTCACTATGGTTCGATACTTACGCCCCACCAAGTACAAGTAAAACGCCTCTTCTTGTACCCTCGCCTTTTAACAATCCGAACAGTAGGTAGCTCCTTCAAAATCCTGGACCTTTCAGCCGTGTTCAAATATTATAATCTTATTTCTAATCCATGGGGGGCAAGGAGGCCCAAGTTAAGCTAATGAAGGATAAAGGATTATAGGGGTCCAAACAATTGTTAGCTAACAGCAGTTAGCGCGGTACTTAGCCAATACTGGAGAACTGTTTCCAGCGTTAAATCTCAGTTTAAGAGGGTATTCAACTTTCTGAACTTCTTCACCACTATATATATAAATACGATTTTTGAAATGAAAATTTCATGCTTTCTCACATTCAAATTACAAGTCTAAAAAAATAAAACAGGAAGGTGTACTAAGTACTAACTCAAGAATTAGCTAATATGCAAATGTCTAAGAGTGCATCAAGAAAGTTTTCATCCATAGGAAAAAAAAATATAGAACTGGGACAAACCTCACTGCTGTCCTTCTTGGCTTGCAAAGTAGCAACTATATCCAAGCATTTCTCTATGTCAGGAATCTTTGCCTGTGTAGAGTGAATGAGGAGAAGTCAATTGTCCACTTGTGAGCAAGACAATAATATAAAAGCATCAAGCCAACCAAAAGAAATTCTCAGAATGACTTGGACTGATTGTAGAAGAGATGTCAAACATATAAAATTCAACGTATTTGAGCAATACAGCATCCTAACAGCAACTTATAAATGGCGGAAACGAAATCTGGCAAAAATGTATGAGGCAGTCTATAATATATTTAGCAGGCTTGATAAAGAAGACACTGCCAGAGTTTACATTATCTTATGCATAAGACGTATTGGTTCCTTTACACCATTATAGTTGGAAACTGTTCCAATATGCATGTTTACATTCGGACAAAAAGAAAGAGACAGCACTTTCAGAGGAAATGCAACTTCCAGCTTTCAAATCTGGTTTTTGTTTCGAAGATTAATAATGCTTCTTAGGTGGGCAAAATGATTTTTAAATTTTTGGATTGAATTTCTTCTGTATACACTATGCTAACGAGTCCATATTTCAATAGTAGCTTTGTATTGGACAGGTATTCCCCCTTCTGTGGCAATCTTATGCTATGAATTCAATCTCTACATGTCAACAAACAAATTCCCTTCTGTTATTGAATTCTACAAATGAATCATGAGTTGCATAAAAGAGTCCATACTGACAGCTTTCAAATGTGGAGAAACCTAACCCTATATGTAATAAAAGAAATTGTTAAAAGTCATTAGTCTTCTGTAGGGTAAGGATTCATATAGTCGACCCCAAATAGCTCGGGAATGAGGTACTGTTGCTGTAAAAAGTTATTAGTCTGAAGAGTGGCGAAACTGATACAACTAAGTCTGGGCATGTGCTTAAGATTTGTATTCGATATATAGCTTCTGCATGGAAAAATATATTCCAAAAGCACATTCTTTGTGTAACTTCTTATTTTGATCTTTCTTTCAATGCCATGAAAGAACTATCTCAGCTTTTAGTCTTTAAGTTAATCTCCAGAATCGGCAGCACTCGATGCAAAAATTAAAGTACAATTCTCTAACTTCTGTCCACCTTCAGGAAGAATCAATTGAAGGCCAGAGTGACACATGAACGTTTCTCCATTTGAATTGCGTTATGGCCCTCTCTATTCAAGTATGGGTCAAACCTGAGAACTAATATTAAGAGTTACTTAAATTGAAATGAATACTATGAAATTAGACAAAAAAGTGTACCTGAAGATCCCTCTGTTGGGCCAGAAGTTTCATTTCAACCACTCGGTACTGTTGAAGTCTGCAAACGAATTACATATATTCAGAAAACCGAAGGAGACTATAAGTAAAGTAACCACTGACTAGGGATGCATGAGATAGGTATTCATAAAAGTTCTGTTACATGACTTCTACACTTCGACTGTATTATATGCCAAAAATCATAGGGATTGAAACAAAAAAACAGTTTCATTTCCATTTTTTGGGTAAAAAGATAAAATATTCTTTGACTTGTGTTTTGAAAGACAAGTGCAACACAACATGATGCCAAATATGTACTTTTTAATCAACCGAATTCAGAGGTCTCTTTAGTCAAACTTCTGTCATCTGCTTTTAGTGAACCTTTACGCAATTAAGGGCTTGCACTCCGTGCTACTTTTGTTTTTTTCGACGCTTTATAGATGATACAAGAAACTATAAGCAAATTCCGAAGCCAAGAAGAAATCAAGTTAAGACTACCAACATTTTGGAAGGGCTTCAAGAGTCTCAGTAGAACGATAAAAGGACATAACGATTATGGGACTTTAATAATGAGAACATCATAGATGTTGAAGAACCACAAATTCAAGTAATTGGAAACAGAAATACACACACTCCGTGATTGTAGTTATAATAGTTTTATTTAGTCACAACTGGATTTAAGAATCTGATTGCACAAGATTCCGTTTACACTTTATAAGGTTGTGATGGCCTATTGCCCCTCTCTTGCTCTCTCATCTTTTTCTTCTCTACCTCTTGTCCTCTTTATTCCATTGCACGTAAATGAGACCTCACCATTTCTTATTAGTGAATTAGTATTTCCAATGCCTTTTCAGTTTTTTTAATCATTATCCTTATTACACAACCACATAGTCAGCTATTCAACTAGATTTCACCTGCTCATTCAAGTTTACAAGAACAACAACATACCCAGTGCAATGCTCATTCAAGTTTGATCTCCAAAAATTCACATTGCCCTTGACTTCTCAGCAGGCCTAAGTACAAGGACTTCTTCATAATTTAGTAAAATACTACCAAGGATTAACGAGCAGAAAGACCTTATAGGTAAAGGTCCTACTAACCATTTGCTATAAATTTAAAAGGAGTTAATATAACATGTAATCTCCCCTTCTATTAAAGGTTCGATCTTTCCCTTTTATTTCATATCCAGATTAAGAAGATAAAATTAAATATCAGAAAGGTTCAACATTTATAGGAAAATAGAACTCCCCAACAAGGATGGATCTAGAGTGTCATGGATTCACATAAACCGAATAGCTTATGACCAGTCCCTATATATGTATTAAAATTCCACTAAACATCTATAAATATTTGGCTATGAACCCATTTATTTTTTTATATTAACTTGAGCTTATTGTAGGAGCCCATAAACTTCAAATCAGGATCCCCCTTTGCTCTCCAGCACTTTTTTTTTTTTTTTTTGACTAGCACCGGGTGTCCGAGTCTCTTTGAGCCCCGACTAATCCCGGGGGTGCACAGGCCCTCGGCAAGGAGTTTCCCGCAAGTGCACCACGGTTAATTCAGGGTTTCCCCAGTCCGATGGCCCCCAGAAATTGTTTGCACCCAGCGGGTTTCGAACTTGAGACCTTGAAGGGGAGCACCCCAAGACTCAAGTCAATTGCCACCTTTGCTCTCCAGCACTTACAATATCCCTGAAGACTGAAACTTTACATGGCAATGAACAACCAATTTCTAATAAAACTAAAGACTTGCTCGGTATATGACGGAAAATGTGTTTCAACAATTTATCACCTTGAATTGGATAGAACATTTTCTACCAAAAGGTGGAAAAATATCCCCTTTTTTTCGTCTTCTATATCTCATTTCAATTTAATACCGGAAAATATCACTAAAGCACTATCATTATACTCTATAAAACTCCTTGTACAAGTATTAAATATCAGCTAAGTATTTAACCACAAATACCAAAAACAGACCTTTTCCTGTCATTAAAGGTTGAATCTTTGCCTTTTATCTCATATACAGATAAAAAAGAAAAAAGTTAAATATCTAAAAGGTTCAACATTCATAAAATAACAGTACTCCCCAGCATTTACAATATCCTTGAAGACTGAAACTTTACATGCAATAAACAACCAATTTATAATTAATTAAAAGCTTGCTTGGTATATAACTGAAAAATGTGTTTCAATATCTGCTGACCTTGAATTGGGTAAAACATTTCCTAACAAAGGTGGAAAAGTATCCCAATCTATTGTTATATATTTCACTTCAATCTATTCCCTCCGTTTCAATTTGTTTGTATTACTTTACTTTGTAGTCTGTTTAAACAAGAATGCTTCTTTCCTTTTTTGACAACTCTTTACTTCCAACTTTCCACATGACATGTTAAGACAACAACAAGATTAAAGAACATTTCGGTACATTCTACATAACTTTAATTTAAGACCACAAAAGATTCAAAAGGCTTTCTTTGCTTTCTCAAACTCCGTGCTGAATCAAAACCAGACAAACAAATTGAAACATAAGGAATACTCCCTCTGTCCCAGTTTATGTGATACACTTTCCTTTTTAGTCTGTCCCAAAAAGAATGACACATTTCCTTATTTAACAACAATTTAACTTTAAACTTTACCTTTTACGCTTAACGAGATAATTTATAACCACACAAATATCTTTAGCTTGTTTTAAACCACAAGATTCAAAAGTATTCCTTTATTTCTTAAACTCCGTGCTCAGTCAAACTATATCACATAAATTGGGACGCAGGGAGTAATATTTAGACATTGTTTTCAACCTTTACTACTGAAAAAACAACACTAGACACTATCATTATTCTCTATACAACTCCTTTTTCGAGTATTAATCCTCCCTCCGTCCCATAATAAATGTCACCTTAGTCAAAAAAATTCATCCCATAACAAGTGCCACCGTAGAAGACCAAACACATAAATTAACTAGTTTTTGTATTCAAAATAATAGGTTATATAGTAACTTGTTATTGTTGAATTGTCAATGTCAAAAGGATTACTCATGCATGATCTAATCAAGAGAAAAAAGTAATTTACTTTTATTATATAAGGGTAATTTAGTAAACTTGACATTGCATTATTGATTTCTTAATATGCGTATTTTTGGCTAAGATGGCACTTATCATGGGACGGAGAGAGTAATCAAGAAGAGTAGTACCTTTCTTGGAGAAAAGAAAGAGCAGAGTTGACATCAAGACCAGATTGGTTAAGATATGACTGAACATCTTGTACGAATGAAGCTGCAGGTATTCCTCTTCTCTCCGTTACTTCACTTGAATACTCTGCCGCCATCTCCGTTCAAGCTATTTTTTCCTCTGAAACAATTTCTCACTTCTTTTTGCTTCACTAGTAAAGAAGAAAGAAGCGTAATTAGAAAAAGGGCTAATTGACAGGACGCCGTCGTATGTGTTTTTTGAACAAATTCGTTCTTGTTGACATCATTTGTTTTTATCATTATTGACTTAATGAGATACTTTGGAAATTACATGAACATTGTTTGATTTTTTAATATGGAGCGCACTTTTTTTTTTTTGACATTATTAATTTGTACTATTTTTATGCATATATATATATATATATATTAGAATTATGGGGTCCACAATTTTTTTTTCACATTTTTTTTTTACATTGTTTATTTTTTTAATATGGGATTCACTTTATATATATATATATATCGCTTGATTTTGTCAATATGAGATACTATGTTCAAAACACGATTAGTATAACATTGTAGCTTGTGCTCCGTATTTAAAATTTTATTATATTAGTGTTTGTTACGAATATGAACGGAGCAATGAATATTGTTTGATTTTTTAATATGGGGTGCGCTTTTTTTTTACATTATTAATTTGCACTATTTTTTTTAAAATTAGTTGTTGTTTAATATATATGGGGCCCACAATTCTTTTTTAATTAAATTGGAACGGATATATATTAGAATTATGGGGCCCACACTTTTTTTTTTTGGACATTATTAGTTTGTACTATTTTTATGCATATAATATATATACATATACTATGTTCAAAACACGATTAATATAACATTGTAGTTTGTGCTCCGTATCTAAAACTTTATTATATTAGTGTTTGCTACGAATACAAAGGCAACACTTTTTTTTTAACATTATATTTTTTTAATATGGGGTTCACTTTTTTTTTTTTTTTTTATATTGCTTGATACATTATTAGTTTGCACTATTTTTATGCATATATATATATATATATATATATATATATATATATATATATATATATATATATATATATATATATATATATATACTCTGTTCAAAACACGATTGATATAACATTGTAATTTGTGCTCCGTATCTAAAACTTTATTATATCAGTGTTTGCTACGAATACAAAGTCTGCACTTTTTTTTTACATTGTTTATTTTTTTAATATGGGATTCACTTTTTTTTTTTTTTGTATATTGCTTGATTTTGTCAATATGGGATACTATGTTCAAAACACAACAACAACAACAACAACAACAAGAAGCCCATTATAATCCACTATGTGGGGTCTGGGGAAGGTAGAGTGTACGCAGACCTAACCCCCACCTTGAAAGGTAAGGCGGCTGTTTTCGAAAGACCCTCGGCTCAAGAGAGGAGAAAAGGAGAGGAAAAGAGAGGAAAACACGATTAATATAATATTGTAGTTTGTGCTCCGTATTTAAAATTTTATTATATTAGTGTTTGCTACGAATACGCGCGTGGCAATGAATCCATCATTATTGACTTAATGAGATACTTTGGAAATTACATGAATATTGTTTGATTTTTTAATACGGGGTGCACTTTTTTTTTGGACATTATTAATTTGCACTATTTTTATGCACATATATATATATATATATATATATATATATATATATATATATATATATATATATATATATTTAATATGGGGTGCACTTTTTTTTTGACATTATTAATTTGCACTATTTTTATGTATATATATATATATATATATATATATATATGGGGCTCACAACTTTTTTTTTTGCACTTTTTTTTTTGACATTATTTATTTTTTTAATATGGGATTCGTTTTTTATATATATATATATATTGCTTGATTTTGTCAATATGAGATACTATGTTTAAAACACGATTAATATAACATTGTAGTTTGTGCTCCGTATTTAAAACTTTATTATATTAGTGTTTGCTACGAATACGCACGTGGCAATGAATCCATCATTATTAACTTAATGAGATACTTTGGAAATTACATGAATATTGTTTGATTTTTTAATATGGGGTGCACTTTGTTTTTGGACATTATTAATTTGCACTATTTTTTTAATATTAGTTGTTGTTTAATATATATGGGGCCCACAATTTTTTTTAATTAAATTGGAACATATATATTACTACTATATATAAGGGCCCACAATTATATATATATATATATATATATATATATATATATATATTTAATATGGGGTGCACTTTTTTTTTTGACATTATTAATTTGCACAATTTTCATGCATATATATATATATATATACAACAACAACAACAACAATCCAGTGAAATCCCACATCATGGGGTCTGGGGAGGGTAGAGTGTACGCAGACCTTACTCCTACCAAGGTAGGACGGCTGTTTCCGAAAGACCCTCGGCTCAATAAAAGCATAAAAAGAAGTCAGATAAGGTTAAGAGAATCAAAGCGATATGAAATGAAATAATGCAAGCGACACAGATAACACAGGATAATCAAAGCACAGGAAATAACAGATAATAGCAGAAATATGGGGCCCACAATTTTTTTTGCACTTTTTTTTGACATTGTTTATTTTTTTAATATGGGATTCACTTTTTTTTTTTTAATATATATTGCTTGATTTTGTTAATATGGGATACTATGTTCAAAACACGATTAATATAACATTGTAGTTTGTGCTCCGTATTTAAAACTTTATTATATTAGTGTTTGTTACGAATACGCACGTGACAATGAATCCATCATTATTAACTTAATAAGATACTTTGGAAATTACATGAATATTGTTTGATTTTTTAATATGGGGTGTACTTTTTTTCTTGGACATTATTAATTTGCACTATTTTTTTAATATTAGTTGTTATTTAATATATATGGGGCTCACAATTTTTTTTAATTAAATTGAAACGGATATATTACTACTATATAGAAGGGCCCACAATTTTTTTTATATATTAGTTGTTGTTTAATATATATGGGGACTATATTTTTTTTTTACAATTTTTTTTTATGGGTCTGTTTAATATGGGGCCTAATTTTTTTTTTTTTAATGCCCACAACGGACGACGAAAAAGGACCCCAATTGGTGCTTCTATATAGTTAGAATATAATATAATATAAAGACAATTAATGTGTATTCAGGTTAAAACGTTTGAATCTGAATACGTATTTTTATATCTGTTAAGGTCTAAATATTACTAGTAATTAAGACTGTTTATTTGCTTAATATTTTAATATAAAAAACTTTTTTTTATTTAAGTGTATAAATATAAAACTTAGAATTAAAATACATTACTAATTGATCTAATACTATATCAATAAAGTATTTTTAAGTAATGGCTTGCGTTAGTTGTTGTAGGTGTCGACTTGTGGTGATGTTAGCTTATGGTGGTAATTGTCGTAATAGCTAGTGATAATAGTAGCTAAAAGAAGAGGTACTTTCTCTCTACTTTCCTCACAGAAATACAAAAGTAAAAGGAAAATTGTTAATTTATGAGACCGCACACATAATATTTCACCAATTATTGACTTGTATATTTATATTAAGGAAAATACTTGCTACAACTTCTTTTAGTCAGTTTAACTTGGTTGATATGAGGAATGAATTGATTCATATAATCGGTTCTTACATGGAGAAAGAAAGAGAATTGTGACAAATTAATAGTTATCGTAAGACTAATCAATTTACAACGAGCATATACAAAATACATTGGAACGTGTTTACTTAGGCACACATTATATCGATTGTGAAGTGGGGTGGTATTAAACAAAGTTACATAGATAGTAAGGATTATATAGTCGACTTTAAGTTACTTGGAAGTGAGACGTGATTACTAATTGTATGATATTTTAATTCGTTTATAGATGAAATGAATCTAAATGATTATTCTTCAAAGTTATCAGTGACAGTCTACAATCTACACATACTAGGTGTCATCTAATATTTTCCAGGACAAGCCATGAGTAGCATAAGTTGTAACATTTCAGCGGTAAGTTCAAATAATTCCAGCAATGCTGTTTCTGCGGGGAGTAACTATACCTTGCTAGAGTTATAGTATCAAGTAAATTAACACCTACAATGAACAAGTAATTAAATTAATTATTCATAACAAATAATTTGATAGTACAATAATTTGAAATTAACTAGTAGATGAAGCGCCAGAAAGCAAGTCAGCTAAAGCACTCATGGCTCTAACTTGCATCTCCAAAGCCGCTATATAATCAGTGGCTTCTTCAAGAACTACAGGCAACGGCTGTTTTTGGCAACCGGGAACAATTCGGCTTAAAACCCGAGCCTTTTTCTGAAAAGCCGGTAAACTCTTCGTCCTCAGCTTCAACATTATACCAGCTCTCGGCTTCTTAGTAAGCCGGCTAGGTTTGGACCGAGCCACACTTTGCCTCTTGGATTGCTTTTTCATGAACTTGAGCTTGAGCCGGTTAGTCAGTATAGCGCGGCTCCACTTGGACCGTCCTTTAGCCGTTGCTGCTAGGACTCTGTCCGCGACTTCGCGGACAGCTTGGCCCCCTTTGGGAGCTGGTGCGCTAGTTTGCGCGTGGTGTAGCGCTTTGAGTAGCTTTGATGAATAAACTTGTTGTTGAGCTTGGGATTTCCACTCATTGGTAGAATCGCGACTGTTATTATTATTATTGTTGTTGTGGTTGATAATAGTGTTTTCATTTTGATCTTTTGAGCTTAAATTTGTTTTCTTCTTTTTCCTCCTTGCTATAATTGATCTGTCAGAGGATGTCACTGGATTCTTCATCAGCATTGAAGCCATGTCCTGTCACTACTAAAATAAAATATTAGCTAGGGATAAATTTTGTTCTTAACAGCAAAAGTCATCGCTAGTCCTATTTAGCGATGGTTTAGAGATTAATTGTTAAAAGGCTGTAAGGTACGAGCTATTCCCTATTTAGGTACAGACTAACGATAAAATTTGTGGTTAATTTCAATTTTTCCTTATAGTGTGTAAAACTGTGTAGATTGAGTCGCATGAGTAGACTGGTAATAGAAGGTACTCAACCAAGCAGATTTCAAGAACAGATTTTTACAATGAAATGAGAATGGAACAATAAATTGAACTAGATTAGGTGATTAACTAGCTCATAACATAGATAAATTAGGATTGATTTAGAAAATGCTATGATAAAACAAATGATCAGTTGTAAAAATGCATTCGTACCTGATAACAGAGGAGTAATTATGTGACACTTTTTTTCACAACTTTTGTGATTGATTGATCAATTGGAAAATAAAAAAGAGAGGAAACTTATGGTTCTTAATTTGGCAATGGCCTCCTTCTATCTTCTGTATTATTTGTTTGTGTATATATAACTGTTGGGTTTTTGGATTTTTTATGCTTTTTGTGGGTGGTGGACAATTGTGCTCCATAATTTCTGTAAAAGCAAGCTGTCCCTCCATGATCTAGGACATATCTTCTTACATCTAATCATGAATGCCTATTTAAAAAAAAAAAAAAAATCAAGTTAAATAAATATATTTATAACTGATAATGCATATATACATTATATATATATATATATATATATATATATATATATATATATATATATATATTATTAGCATAATTTAATCGTAATTAATAAATTAAGTACTCCTATTTCAATGTGTTTGTCTTATGTTCCATTTTAGTCTACTTAAAAAAAAGTTATTTTTTAATTTGGCAACTCTTTCAACACACATGACATGTTTAACAACACAAGATTAAAGAACATATTGGTACATTATATATATTTAGTTAAAGACTACAAAATTCATGAATCAAACTCAGACAAATAAATTAAACGGAGGAGTATCTAATTTGATTGAACTCATAACTTACCTTCTACATCCCCTCGCTTGTCAACTTTAGCACATTGCCAAATCATTATGGGCTTTCATAAAAGTCCAGAAACCAATTTATTAAGTCAAAGTAAATGATGAATTGAAGGGAGTGGTGACAAAAATAATATGTTGAATGGCGGCATGATTAGTACCATGGTGTAAAATAAATACATAAAACATTTGCTGTAATCATGAACCTAATCCACAATCTGAACCAAATCATTTGTAGCCATGTGCATTTCCTTAATTTTTGTCAACTTCACAAAATGGAAAGAGGCAAAAAAAAAAACATTGCCAGGAAGTATGTATGTATGCGCCAGAAAAGTTCCCCTCCCATGAGACACTATTAAAGGACTTGTAATAGTGCATGAATCTGCCATAAGCTTACGGCTGTCTATTTTCTTGAGCTCCCCATATCTATAATTTCTTTGGATCTAGTGTGATTCGTTTATCATATTGCCTCTTAGGCTGATTTATGGGTCATTTGTGTAATAGAGTATATAAAAAGAATTTGAAATATATACTTATAATAAAATCACATTTAGATTATGAATCTATATTTTGAATTCCTCTCTTAATGTATGTCGTTGTCAAGGCGAATCCACAATGTAAGCTATGAATTCTAATGAACCTTGTAGCTTGATGTAAATCTTCTGTACTTTCTTAGTCTCAATATACGTGATGCATTTTGACTGGACAAAGAATTTAAGAAATAAAGAAAGATTTTAGAAATTTATAGCCTAAACCCAACCATTGTTATTTGTGTGATAATAAATCATTTCATTAAGGATAAGATGGAAAGTTTGAAGTTCAATTGTTTCTAAATATCTAAATGTAACACTCTTTTTTGAGACAGGCTAAAAAGATAAGCATCACATAAATTGTGACATAGAGAATATAGGTTAAGAAATATAATCTATTAAATATGTTCAAATATTTAGTGTTGTGGAAATAACTAATGCTTGCATTTATTTTAGGATGTCTACATCATACTGCTGGGGAGCGCCCCTTCCGCGCAGGGGCGGAGCCAAGTGTAGTTGAGGGGGTTCATCCGAACCCCCTCGGCAGAAAATTACAGTGTATATTAAAGGTTAAAATTATTTTTTTATGTATATATGGTAGGTGTTGAACCCCCTTAGCTTCTTGTATATTTACCTCTTTATATTTTTGAACCCCCTTACTGAAAATCCTGGCTCCGCCACTGCTTCCGCGAACATTGTTAATGCGAGATGTTTTGTGCATCAGGCTGCCTTTTTACCCTATATTCAAATGTTATATTTAAAACTCAATCATTAATAATTGAGATCGTTGTTCTAAATTTTTAAATATACAAAGTTCAAATCCTGAATCCGATTGTATCTTCGAAGTTCAAATCTCGAATCCGATTCTATATTCGATCCCTTCCCTTTCCCCCAAAAGTTGCAGCTTGTGGGAGTATAGTATTAGAAGTAATTCTAGCAACCTACAGCTTGTGGACAAATAAAAAAAAAAGCGATCAATTATGGCCCAACAAGGCAACAACGATCAACCACATATGTACAAGGCAATAATGTATGAACAAAATGGATACGTAATCTTGTAGATTTGACATTTGAATAGTGCGCACAGCTAGCAGAAACCAAGGCTACTTCTTCCTTATAATGTACATAATAGTACTTCAATTTTAGCAGACAGCTTGAACCAATATCATGAATTAGCATATAACTTTTTCGATTATATCTGTTACTTCGTAAGAGTCACTTTAAACTAAATATTTTTATGCCTAAACAATCTCCAAATTATGTCAACCACCTATACTATGAAATGGTATAAATGATCCTTTTAAGCTTGGGTACCTCCAACTCCCTTAAGTCGCTCCTTCAAATGTCAAATTGAAGAATGCGAAAATGTTTTAGGTCAATGTATGAACCATTGTAAGTTAATCTCTTTCATGCGGGTCCTAGTATGCACTTTTTAGAATCAAGAAATTATGTTAGGGTTAAATTTTAATATTGTAGAATTTCCTTGAATATATCCAGGTTGTCCCAATATTGATGTTGGTAATTAAAGTATATTCTATTTGTGCTCTGATATCTGGGAATTGCAAATAATTTGAAAGAAAATTGAGTAATAGAGAAGACCTAGAGAAATTGAAATAGATCAGAGAGAGGGAGGAGGGTTGAAAATATCAAGATCCACGAATCCCACGAGTGCACCGAAAGTTGAATCTACATTGGATATCACCCCACCTATCCTCCTGAGAAAGAGTTCGGTTTCAAACTACGATTTGAACAGGGAGTATGCCATATCGTGCATTAGATGATCCACATTTCAGGGTCAGACGTTGATGAGCAAATTGAACTATCCATGTAGCTGAGAGCCTCATGCCCAGAACCCGAATATCCAGGAAAAAGCAGAATATTTGATGGAAGGACGGAGAATCCTTTTGAACAACCCGTTATAATAGGAAAGCCTTATATCTTGAAATTCATTCATCAAGTTGATGAGAAAATCCATGGGCGTTCCAGTGGACATTATGACAACATAGTTATCTGGACGGTACTCTACCACTAAGTTAATAGCCTGTCGTGCGAGCCTCCCTCTGTGACCCCTTATGCCAAAAGTTAGAGAAAATTCACTAATCCAAAATACTCCTCAAGGTGGGCTTGTGTGGACTCGTCTTGACCAGACTCTATGATGGGCCAATTGGGCCATAATTAAATTTCCAACAGGCTTAAGATGATATAATCTTGAACTCTTTTCAAAAGCTGAAAAATTGTCTGGTCCGGCCCATAATATACCCAAATATTTTACATAATTTTGCACGGATTGTCCTTCAAATGCACCGATCGTTAATTTTGTCCCTCATATATGTGGTCTTTAATTTTTTATTTTTTTTACCGTTGTTGTTTATTTAGTCGTCCTATTATCTTGTGCTATTAATGCTTATTATTAATGCGTACTATTACTAATGCTTTTTCATCTCTCCTTGAGTCGGGGGTCTATCGGAAACAACCTCCCTACCTATCAAAAGGTAGGGGTAAGGTCTGCGTATACTCTACCCTCCCTAGACCCCACCTGGTGGGATTATACTGGGTATGTTGTTGTTGTTCCGTTGTTGTTTATTTAGTGAAAATATACAGATCTGCTTTGCTCGGCGTACGTTCGATAATATTTTTATCTTCGAAAACTGAAATTTTACCTCGCTCTGCACAAGTTATGTAGGAATTAAGTTATGCGACATGAGTTTTATAGTATTTTGCAGATTATGTTTGAAGGTTTTGCCTTTTCCGACATAACTTGTGGGAATGTTATGATACACATACCGAAGCTAAATATAAATTATGCCGAGTAAAATCTAAACTTATGCCTTTTTTGATATTATGTTAAGTGTTGAAAATTTTGCCTTGTCTAGCATAATTTGTGTGGATGTTACGATACATATGCGGAGCGAAATCTAAATTATGCCGCGTCAAAATATGAAGGGAAAAATTAAAGATCATTTGTGTGAATGACCCGCCAGACTTTATGATGGGCCAACTGGGCCATAATTAAATTTCCAACAGGCCAAAATGATATGATCCAAATTCTTATCAAAAGCTGAAAAATTGTCTGGTCCAGCCCATTATACAACCAATAAAAATCAACCATGTTTTAAGGCCAGTAAGCTTGGCCCAATCTATCAAAACCCTAATCACGCCTCTGTAGTATATATGTACGACTCTAAAGCTACAACTCCACTTCATTGCTCTGTATTTTTGCATCTCTTTGCTATAAATTTATTTGTGAATTCTTAATTTCTATTTTCAACTGAATTATTTTTTTTGCCTTTGAATTGAAACCCTTGAAATAGTTTTAAGGATATGGGTTTTTTTCAACTTTGCATTTTTAATGCAAAAAGAGGCATAAATTTACTGCATGGAAGTTGAGTCGCTTCACCCGTATTATGTTACTAGGTGCAGTGAATTTATATCCTGCTAAATTAATTCAATTTCTTCCAATTTATTTCTTTCTTTTTTATTTGTTTTTAAATTATTGAAATTGTATTAGTGGGGTTTTTTCCTATGATGGCATGAAATCTTTGAGACCTGAATTTCTCTATTTTGATGACAACTACAAGCAATTTTTCTGAGGATTTTCCCCACTTCAAAAAAAAAAATGTAAATTATTCTCTTTTTTTATAATCTCATTTTGTTTGTTTATTATTTATTAAAAAATGGTTTTAGTATTAATGATATTGAGATGATGATCGCACTGGGCTCTGAGCAGTTTGTTAAAACTGTTTAAATTGATGCATAATTGCAGCCTAGAAAGCTATGTCTGATCACTCTTTTTTGATTGAAGAAAATTAATTTTTGGGTAGTTATTTCACTAATATTCGGTCAAATATGTGTGTTTATTTGAAAACTGCTTCTCGGATTTTTTTTTTGCAACTCGAGTTTTTTTATAGGTGACAATAATTGCAAATTGAATTGTTACTGCCAGTTGTTTACTCAATTTGCAAGTGATTTTGGTGTACAAAATAGTGGAAACATATGGTATCGTTTTTAATAACTAAAATGTTCCGAAATAATTAATTATTAAAATGGGTTAATTGGATTTTAGGAACATGCTATATGTAGAAAACTTAATTAGTACAATTTGAAATTTTGAATATGATAATTATACCACTTTAGTTAAGAGACATTGTTATGGCTGATGTATATATCGTGTCTGAGATGTATATTTTAAGTTAATGAGGGCTATTTAATGATTAATAGGTCTTGAATATCAGATTTTGTACTAGATTATGTTAACAATGAAGCACTAAAGGTCATACATAATAGTTCAATTTTGTCACTCTTGATTACCTTCCTATGAATCAAACTATTCTTGTAAAACTTTTAAGTTAAAAATGATGAAGACAATATAAACCTTAGCATGGTTGTAATAGGGCCATTTGGCTAATTGAACGTAATGATAAAATCTCATAATTTTGGCATTAATGCCTCAAGATCTCATGTATACTCCTATTTTAACCAAACCCAAACAGCATAGCTCCACAGACTTTGTCCTACTCCCAGTATACTATATAAAAGCTTCATCCATTGGCATCAATGTGCCACTTAATGAAATATCGTGCCTTGGCTTCAATGCTCCTGAAATTAATTTCATTCTCTGCAAGAAAAATACCTATCGGAAATATTACTGGATCAAAGAAAAATATCTATTGGAAATATTACTGGATCAAAGTCATGATTTGAAGTTGTTTGGACATGCAATTTGAAATTGTTAAGTTGCATAAAAACGGCAAAATGATTTTTTCAATTCTTATACAATCTTATAAAATGAGCAAATTATAGTTCATAATAAAATTAATTCGCTACGAAGATCTTTCTAAAAAATAAAACATAAATTAATCAAACTTTAAATTAATAAAAAGGAAAATTAAACATGAATGGTAGTGTAACTACTCTTTAATGTAATCTTTCTACATGATATGAACAATCTCTTCACGTTGAGCATGCATTTTCAATCTCTTCATGCCGGTAAGTAAACATGGTTGGTTAAAATATTTACCGACTTATGTTTTTTTTTTTTTTTACAAAATATAAACTCATGTGTCAAGTTTTACATTAATAAAAATTTGAAATCATGATATGAAGTTGAAGTTTTGTCAAACATTGCATAAACAAACGTTGATTTGAATTCAAAATATGAAATCAGGATTTTATATCGCATGGCCAAACACCGCTTAATCTTTTAAGAAAACGATAGGCTTCTGTGTCTTTGGTTGTTTTGTTTTCCTTCAAACGATGTACTCAAACAAGAACTATACCTAAAAGTTTCGAGTTACTACTTCTTGTTGGTGAAATGGTGCAACATGTTTAAGTATGATTAAGAATTGCTCAGGTTTAGACTCTCTTTTGTTGCTCGCTTTTCCTAAAAATGTTGCTCCCTGGATCACCCATTTCCAACCCATGCTCTTATGTTTGTGTGTGTCTACCTATTTTCAATATTTTCAAGACAACCTTTTCAAAATTTTCAAGGCACACGCCACCAAAGCTTTACTTCGTATTCAACTAGGCCAGAGCTCTGCATCTTTCTCACAAGTAAAAAAGAAACTATAGAAACATATACAGTATCAAATATGTCATCTCCTGCTTCAGAACTAGTTTTTATATTATACAGAAGAGTGGTGAAGCCACTGCAGTTCATATTGACTGGCCAAATTATATTGATGAGAAAATTGAAAAGATTAACTCCCTCTTGATGGAAGGGAAAAGCTCTGGTATTAGCATTCAAGATTATCAGCATATCCATGTTAGTATGTTACATGAAACAACAAATTTCTCTCATAAAAAAGGAAGACATATACTCTACCAGACCATCATCATCAATGTTATTCCACAAAGCACACTATAGTACATTGAAGTGACTACTTTTAAAACAATACTCTGATACATTGTTAGAATGATACTAATCACAATAACCTGGGATCATTAAGCCCAGAAGCATCTTGGTGCTAATACTAATCACAATAGCTTGAGATCATTAAAGCCTAGAAGCATCTTGGCGCTACCCATATTGCAGATCTGCAGTTAATTTGTAAGTGAACCCAATTATGATGTTAAAAATTAGTCATGGTAAAGTAAATGATTAAAAAACCACCAATATTTCAGCAAACATATATCACAAATCAGTGTGGAATAGCTCATTTAGCAGCACAAGGATGATTCGATACCCATTAGCCGTATAGAAGGACTTGACATTGCTCCAAGTTCCATGCTAAGTATCCAAGGCATACCCATAATTGTATGTTTTGCACTTTGAGAGACAATGGGATTGAATTTAACATCTGGTAACCTATCCAACATTCATTGAATCTCTTTGGGACAATGGTAGTTCAAGGATAATCAGGAAAAAACATCTTTCTGATTGTCTGATATACTGGACTTCACCATTCATAAGCTTTAAGATTTTTCGGCACATGCTCAGCCCTAGACCTGCTTGAGTTACCCACTGACTGTTATGGAACATATCTTGGATCAATTCAGGAGGAAGACCTTCGCCAGGGCAAACAATCCTTTTCCCAGGAAAATAGAGAAAAAAATCAAACAGGTAACTGAGACGGTGTATGACACCAAACAAACAGCATTAAAATGCTGAAAACTTTAAACCTAAAAGTTAATATCGGATTATATTGATGCCTTCATCAAGAGACCAAGTTGACAACTAGAAAATTAACTCAAATATACTAGCAAAATACCTCATATGCAGCATATGGTACACATCTAAACCGAATACTTAGCAGTTATTATAAACAAAGTAGTGCATTCAATCACCGTAAAGAGGGGGAAGTTACATATTTGACTCTCGGCCAAAAATATCTACATCCGCTAACCAATATGCATGTATATATACATCTGCCTGCTATTTTGGGGGGGGGGGGGGGGGGGGGGGGGGGGCTATTTATGTCACTTTCCCAAAATTAATCAGATTAAACTTCAAATCAAAAGCCTAAGCTCCGGCTCCTCCTATTTCAAGCTTGAAATAGTAGTGTCCACAAATTCCACAAAGTCATTTTGGTGAGCAGTTGAAGTTTCACACTTTAATAGAAGCTTATAGTTATGCAATTGCATTTTTAAAGGGGGTGGGAACATTTTGAGGTAGGAAATCATACGTTTTCTTCATCAAACACAAACTTAAAAGCTGAAAGACAAAGACGAGACCTGGTAGTTGCGAAGTTAAAAGAGCTAACAAATCAATGGAAGTGGTGTAAAGTTTTTTTTATCAATCTCAAGTTAACTTGTTTATGTTTATATTTTATCTTATCCCATAATCTTGAATTAACATGTGTAGATTTTACCTTATCCATAGCTGGAACTTATTGTAGTTTGCTTCTCGAGTCAAGTCGGTTAGCTTAAAACTAAGGATGAATACTCTGGTGTTTGTCCTTTGATATCAAAAAGGTGTAGGACCTAGAATTCTGATAAAAAAAAAGTGACGAGCTTTTATGTAATTTTGAGAAGGATTAAAAGTATGCTATGTGCATGCGATTTGTAGATAGAAGTAGCCATGGTTAGCGATTTTGAAGTTAAGGAAAATGTTAGGAGTCAAATATGCTGATCAAATGATAAAAGTCAGAGAGCAGGCAGGTGGGCTAAATGCGACAACCCGAGAAAAGTGGTGCCAGTAAACCAGTGAGTAATTGCTAACGAAGTCCATATTAAAAAATTATGGTCAATCTGTAATCATGTATAGCATATGAACCAGTAATTTCAGACAAACTTATTGAGATGTTATGAAATTATTCAGTTCTACACCAATAAACGTAAAGAGAAAAAATTTGAACAGCCAAGCAATGGCAGTTATAGCTGATGAAGTGCAAATGATGGAATGGATAAGATCTTCCGTTTAAAGATCTTTTAAGGAAACAAGGCTTCACAAGCTGATATAGCTCATTCACTGCAAAAGTAAAGAAGAGAAAGTTGAAGAATATACCTGAACTCAATGTGTACAATAGTTACTCCATCAGAAATTTGCTTCATACTTGGTCGAAGATGGACTTCTACCCACCCTTCTGGGGATGGTGCATAGCTTGCCATAGTATGCAAAAAATCAGCAAAGACCTGTTGAATTCTGACTTGATCGCCATAGACTCTCAGTGTCTTGATTTCCTCTGGAATATCCCGGATAAGCTGTACTCCTCTTTCCCTTAACAATAACATCACTTGGCTAACAACAGCATCTATCACACTCGCAAGTAAAAATTCTCCTTTCTCAAGCTCCAGTGAACTGTTAGAAATTTAAAGGTTAATCACCTTCTGAAGAGGAGCAAGGAACATTACAAATTGAAGTCATCTACCTATTCACATGGAGGCATTGCGCGCCCCGCAACACCCCCCCCCCCCCCCCCCCCCCCCCCCCCCCCCCCCCCCCGCGCGCGCGCGCGCGCCAAACCCCAAAGAAAAAAGTGCTGTATCTCCTGGAAACTAGCTTGCAAGTTCAAAAAATAAAGTCTATGTACCTACATCTGATATTCGCATGGAAATATACTGTCATACGGGAACAATACACTCATTCAACTAATCCAGATTTATTGACTTCAATAATTACCTTAAATTTGATTGTCCTGTCACTACTGTTGCGAAGTCGATTCTAGTCCACAGACAGTAACCAGCTTAACACCACTACAAGCTACAATCCAGATATGAATACAACTTGAGACATATCTCATAAATTTTGCTTATAAGTTCCAAAATTCCAGTCACATACTCACATATAAGACCAAACTAGTATCTCTGTACTTTCGTCTTGAGCATGAAAACAACTAAAGAGCAGTAGCGGTATATTGCAACTTTCTATTACAGGTAAGTTTCCATAATTTTCTGACCATAGCTCATAAAACACTAACACGTTTCTAAATGGACTTTGAAAGTTGTACTAGAGTATACTGTGCCATAGTGAACAGATTTATTTAACTGAGAATATGATAGAATAAATAATTGAATATGAACTTACCCATCCTCAATGTTGTCCAGATCAACATCCCTTATGATCTTAGACATCTGCCTCTCACAAGCATCACTTGTTTCCAGAAACTGCTTCTGGTTTTCTGTCAAATCTGTGGCCTCCAATAATGAATTTGTAAAGCGTATACCATTCAGAGGATTCTTTATTTCCCGACAAATGTAAGACAACTCTTTCATCCCAAAAATACTCGTCTTTTCTTGTTGTCTCCGCATTAGAGCTTGCTGCAATTCAGGACTTGCATTCTGCAAAAAACAAAAGGCCCCAATAATTTTTCCATCCATACTGACTCTCTTGTTTGCAGTCAAAAGAGCTTGAACGAAATTTCCATTTCGGTCAGAGAAGGAAAAAGGAAACTTCTCTGTCTCCTGGCCTCCAATTGCCTTATGCAACATGATCATGAATTTCGTCATGGTGTCGGGGCCCTTGAGCCGACAGAAACTGCCAAAAATTTCACCAACTAACATTTTTCCAATGACTTCTTCTCTGTTCCAACCACTAAGTTTTTCCATCGCGGTGTTCCACTCAAAGCAATAAGTGTTCTCATCTGATACAAAAATGGGCGGGATCAGAGGATTAGGGCTGTGCACTATGGCCTTGTAATCACCTTGTATGCGAACAAATTTGTCCATCACAACTTTTTGGGCTGTAATATCCTGCCCAACGAAGCAGACACCAACAATGTTATTTGTGTAGTCTTTGCTAGAGCAAGCATTGACCACCACAAAAACAGCCTTCTTCAGTTGCTCAGCTCCAAATGTCCTTAACTTTATTTCTATGTTCTTATCTTCTTCACCTGTGATTGGTTTAGCAACAATATTAGGTTTTTCTCCTCTTTCATTATCTGTAGGATGGCTGGACACGAAGAGGGTGGATACCAATCAGTTTCAATTAACAATGTGCAAGAAACTCAAGCTACATACACATTAAAGAGAGAATGGTGCCACCCCACTGTCGGGATTAGCCTGAATCTGATTAAATGCAGCTTCATTTTATAACCCAGAGTGTATATATAGCCACAATGATTACGCCCATGTGCTCTGAAATCACCTAGAGTTGATCAACATTGAAAACTCAAGATTGAAACTGACCTCCAAAAAACAAAAATTATGTCATGATTAAATCAGAAAGCTTTGACGCAGGTTGTTACATGCTTTATCATCGATAAAAGATCTTTATTACTTCTCATGTTTCCATTTTACGTGGTTTTTGACATGGTACGGTTTCTGCACTAGCTTAGCACAATCTAATTAACAATTCATATGCTAACTTCTAAGTGCATGGTGCCAATCCAAAAGTACTAAAATAACAGCAGTAATTATTGGATTATTTTGCAAAGAGTATGGGAGGCAATGTAATGGATTATTTTGAGAAAAAGGAAAGGAGCTGACAGTTGGTAAAAGATTAGAAATTTCTGTTGGACCAGGGTAAACGCAAATTTATGGATATTATGAAGTAGTCAACTCTTTTCAGCAACAGCATATAAATCAATATGAACTTACAACCTATAGTTACGCAGGGAATGTGGACAATAGACATTTAATGCATTAAAATTGCCTATGTCAAAACATGAACATAAAAAGAACACACCTTGCTTGCTATAGAGCTTCTTATCCCTCAAAATATCTATCCAATAGAAAGCAAATAGTAAAATAAACCAAACATGCAACCTCCATTATTTTGTTGCATGATTCAAGGAGGAAACATAAATTTGATATTTAAAAAAAAAAAAAAAAAAAAAGGGCAGCTCGGTGCACAAAGCATCCCGTGTTAGCCAGGTCCGGGGAAGGGCCGCACTCCAAGGGGTGTGATGTAGACAGCTTACCCTAATGCAAGCAGTGGTGACTGCTTCCACGGCTCAAACCCGTGACCTATAGGTCACACTGAGACAACTTTACCTTTACTCCAAGGCTCCCCTTCAGATTTTAAATTTGTTATTAAAATTAATAAAACAAAGAAGAGCAGATAAGGGAATAACCGCTCAGTATAGCCTAAGGAAACTCCATAGGTAATGAAATGCACTTATTGGAATGAAGGAAATGTACAGCAGATTGGTATAACCTCGTAAAGCTTTGAAGAGAAGGTTCTCAGCAGTTCTCTGTGACTCTTCGTGGAGAAGATCGTGAACCAACGACTTCCCCATTGCTTCCTCAACTGACAACTCTGTCAACTCTGCAACTTTAGCATTCCACCCATTTATGCGACCTTCAACATCAATAGCAAATATGGGTGCTGTAGCAGTTTCTACCAATCTAACCATTTCTCTGGCAACAGACCTCAGTTCATCCACCCCTTGCAACCCCTCTTCCCGAAGCTGAGCATGCACAATAGCTTTAGAATTACTTGCCTGATCAGCATCCTTGAATGAATCACGTAGAATAAGCTGCAAAGAGTGAATTGCATCCATTTCTGCATTCTCCCATGGCAAACTCCGGCTCTTAACAACTTCCAAAAATGCCTTAAACGAAGAACGCGGATGCATTTTCTGCCAATCGTCTTTATCTTCTGGATGATGCTTTGCACCACCCCATTTTATCTCGCTCGCAGTGTGTGAACGGAACCAAAACAGGAAATCTTTCGAAGTTACATAAGCAACAGCCATCCCACAAACGGCAGCACCAAGAGAAGCTGCCTCAGGATACCCTGCATCAGCCAAACTGTCAGTGCTTAAACCTGTTGAGTCCAAATGATAAGTCAATAGCCACTCCACAATGCCCTTTATCTGGTTTTCAGAAGGTGTAACACCCATAGGATAGTACCTCCCCTGGTAGAACAAAGCGGCCCCATCGCATTTCACAAGGTCAACAATACTGGGGCTCTGCATAACAATCCCCGTAGGTGAATCTCGGAGAAGCATATCACACAACAATGTCTGTGTCTTCAACACATGCTTTTCAGCCAACTGCGATGCCAATTGTAATTCCATGTTTAGTTGGAGCCCAAAGGCCTGCATGAGGAATTCACAGGCATAACGAAGGGGGAAAGGAATACACCGAGCAGAAGTGTGGTGTCCAACTACCAAGCCCCATAATCTCATTGTACTTCTCCCTCCAGCAACTTCATCATCATTACCATTTATAATAACAGCCAGTGTTAACGACGCAACATTTCCCATATTAACCATATACTGAGGGTGGCAACCATGAGGAGCCCTAAGTGTTGAACCAACTAAACATAAAGGCTGCTTAAGCGATTCATCCTGAATAACCTTCACAGGTGTGGCAGTACAGTCAACAATCATTCTAACCCTATTCTGCTTAAACAAGAATCTTGATGCTTGTGGAATATCAGTAGCCGGATAATGCAAACCCATATAAGGCTCTAAATCAGATCTTTTACTCTCCGCGACAACTTCCCCATGCTCATCATCATGAAACTTATACACCATAACGCGATCATACCCCGTAAGCTCCCTCACACTCTTAACAACAGTATCACACAAAAGCTCAATATCTCCACCAGGTAACGATTGCAAAAGCGAAATAGCCCTCACGGCTAGTTTCTGCGATTGCACAGCTCCAGCAATAGACAATGCAGGGTCCTCCGTTCTAGCAGGCTCTAAATCAATCACAATACCAACATCAATCCTATGTAAAATCGCGTAAAAGGGCTTCCCTGAATTCCTCGAATGTATCCAAATCGGATTCAACAACGTGATCTCACGTGCCCCGAATGCTCCTTCAAGCAAAACACTACTTGAAGGACTAAAAAGACTCCTAACATCAGTTCCAATTGTTAAAAAACCAGGCTTATCAAGACTTGGAACTGATTGCGGCATTTTATCAAGCAACTCGCGTGCATTTTCGCTATAAGCAATAACCCGAAAATTCGTTTCATTTACAGCTATTGTACAACCAAAAGGTTGAATATGACCACCTCTTTGCATTTTAGTTAAGTAAGCAGTAATTTGATGCTCAGGCACAATATCTGTAGTGTTTCTAACAGATTGCGAATAATCAAAGGATTTTCCTGATTCACCTGATTGTTCAAATGCAGCATGTAGTCTAGCATCAGTAGTATATTGTGCTACTGCTTTGCTTATTGATGCATTATTAGTATTACTTGTACCTGAAAATTGTGCTTGGTTTTTTTGCTCATCAGCATTTTTTGTTCCACTACTTCCAGAAGCCATTTTTGTTTTTGAGTTATTGATCAACAGGGCATAGTAGGTAGAATTGCTTGTTTATGAGGAAAAAAGTTTTTCTTTTACTATTATAGGAAAGAAATAGAGAGAGAAGAAAGAAGAGTACAAATATAATAAGTACAAATAGGATACTTATAATAGATGTTTAGATTAGCAACTTGAATTTGGTGCTATCAGGAAAATAGATGGTTCAATTTTCTAATGGCAGGTAAGAAAATGATATGGAGAAGTGTGTGACTATGAGTTTTGACAGAGAGGCGTATTTTGGATTTGAACTTTGTGGATAAAAATAATAATTTTAAATTAATACGCCAAATCATTCTATAACAAACGTTGTTTGTCCGGATGTTTTTTAGCTGCTATAACAGGATGTTATAAAGAACATATAATATAACATAATATGAAAGTTGATTTCAGTGAAAACTCGGTAGTTAGTGAAATGTTGTTGTAGAGGATGACTGTTATAAATTTGTCTGACTAATTTATAGATATTTAGTAAGTTTTTTAATATGTATAGAAGGTTTAGGTAAAAGCTACTTACAATCTTTTTTAGTTTTATAATCTTTTTACAAGAGATTTTTATTTTTTTACACATAAGAGATCTTAAAAAAAAAAACACATAAGAGACCTTAAAAAGTCATTTTTTTCTATTTAAACTGTAAGAGGGCAATAAATCTCATTTTATCCACTTAACAATGTAGAACTTTTTTATGCTATTAAGTGAAAGTGACCTACAAATAACATGTATTAATATTTGTAATATACCTACTTTGGTAACCTAAAAAATAAAATCAGTAATCTGTTATAACATGCAGGGGCGGCTCAACAAAGTTAGTGGCCTAAAGCCAAACTTGGATGAGAGGCCTCTAATATAATTTTCTTAAATATTGGAATCTTTTTTTTAAAAAAAAAAAAAACTTTTTGAAATGCAAAGTTAGTAATGATATTTAGATAATCAAATTTTTCTGATAATTTTTTATCGAATTAGCTTGAAAACTTCTTTCCGCCAATGTTATTGTTATAGAAATTGTTAACATTATTCTATAAATAATATCGACATTTGTAAATATTTCTCGTCTTTTAATCTCATTGAGTGTGTCAATTGAAATATTACTACTTGTACTATTTTTCTCTAACACTTTTACTTCAAAATTTTTGTCTAAATTATCAAATATTTGAGCGGCTAATATGTTTAAAGGTTCTTTTGAGGCTAAGACGACCATTTTTTAATTCGAATTGTCCAAATATATTTCTGATCACCTAGTGATCTCAAATTGTTACCATTAAATAAAAAATAAAAAATATTTCATACATTTTAAACTGTTTAATTTTTTTAATTTTTTTTTTCTTTTTATTAAAAAAATTATAATTTTTACTTTAAAATACTTTTTTCTAAAAAATAATATAGTTCATAAACTTTTAAAATGGGCCCCAAAAAAAGTGGGGCCCAAAGCAAGTGCATTGGCTGCCTTACCCAAGAGCCGGGCCTGATAACATGTAAAAGTATATCAAGTAGAGTAATTTCTTTTTACCCTTTTGAGTATATAAAGTTAAAGTGCCACACTTTTATGGAGTGGTTAGTGGCATTTGGTACACTAGGAGAGGGCATATTTGGTGACTATTGAACTGAAGAATGGCAAGTGGTATAAGCAATCAAAAAGTAATTAATGTTTGTTTGATTAAAACATCTTATTCACACTTTGATGTTTATATTAAATTAACAAACTCAAGTTTTATCTTTTTATATACATATATATTAATTTTCGGCTGCTAATGTTAAATTGTTCGATCTGATTTGAACATCGAATGCGAATAAGTATTATCTCTCAACTACATGGTGAGATTTTTCTTTACCTTCCATCACAAAATGGAACTATTTTCAATATATACAATGAAAAAAAATATATATATTACAAACAAATCAATTTGCAAAAAAAGACATTAACACTAAAAATTGAACAAAACTCAGAGAAAAGAAACCTGACACATCATGATCTTGTGGTGTCATCTCTCACTAATTTGGACTCATTCACGAACCTCTTCTATTTTCCTTTACTTTCTTTTTTCTTTTCTTTATGCATAAATTGGATACTTAATTATTATGTTTGGTTTCATGAGCTGGAAATATTTGTGGATGTGGTGAAATGAGTGTCTATTGACAATAAAAGCAAATCATTTCATTGGCTGCATTTGCATAGACTTGTCCATGTGCAAAAATATGAAGACCCCACCCCCCATCCCCCCTCTTGAAATAAAACATTGTTGTCCCAATATAATTTTTGTTTTAAATTGTAGTGTTCACGTCAGCTTGTTGATGTTTTAATTGATTTTACAAAGTATCGGTTATTTTATCAGCAAAAATATAAAGTAATCCTATCCATCAAAGCTTGAACAGATGGGAAAAATTATCTTTTATTTAATAGGTTTACCTATTTAGCGGATCGTCTTAATATTTTTAATTAGTCCTGGTTAAATCATTGTTCTAAAGTAGTCAAATTACCGTGATTTTTTTAGTTTAATTTATTATATGCAAATTACACATTTTGGTGAGAATTTAATGTTCAACATGAGACATTTTGCTCAACAATAATATAGTGGATTGCATTAGTGAGGTTTAAACCATTAACTTTAAAGTGTTACAAAATAAAAGTAAAGAAAGTCCAAAACAAAGTGGAGTTATCCTTTTCTGTTTGTCCTTTTTAAGAAAAGACAATGAATTGGAGTATTTTCCTTTAATAAGATCTACAATAATGGAATAGTATTCAAAGCACTGTTCTCACGGCATCACATCTATGTTCCGTGGAGTTTAGGAAAACCCTTGAATAAAGATACAAGTTCAAAATTTTAAATTTATGTGTTTTAGATTTTATGACAGAATAACCTATTGAATTTGAGATAAATTATTTAATAAGTGAACTTTTAATATAAATACAAAGTTTATGTCAAATTACTGAATTCTACCAAAAAACGTAAATTATAATGTGGACCCGTAGTGTTGCTTCTTAGGAGGAACAAAAGAAAAACGAAGAATGAACGCGACATGTAAATTGGTGGGGGACAAGTAGTGTCCTATCCCTTTCGGATCACATGTTCTTCACGTGAAGTTCATCTCATTATTGAATTTATCCCAATGAATTTTGCTTGAGTCATTTGTCTTTTAGCCGCCCAAGTCTGACCATTACAGGTGTAAAGAGTGTCGGACTAATCTTAATTGAACCCGGGGGCGAAGCGAGGGGGGGGGGGGGGAGTTCAAAGTTCATGAAAAAAGGACGATTCAGTGCACAAATGTCACGATCCAACTGAAGGGTCATGACGGACATCCGGAGCTAGCCTACTACTGAGTACCTCCTAACATATTTTCATAATTACATCTAGGTGAGCCACATAGCTATCTCATAATTGCCATGAACTAAATGACACAAATTTCATCGAATGTAGGCACCTTTATATAAACGTCATTAACTATGCCCATATATGCACAAGCCGGCAAGGCTATCAAAATGATATACAAAATATAAGCCAACAAAGCTATGAGATATCTAGCTATGTATATCTGTGTACGAGCCTCTACGAAGAGTATATAATATCATAAAGACAGGACAGGGCCCCACCATGCCCATATATGCACACAAAAAGAATAATACCAATTACTGTAACTCCGGATCAGAAGGAGCACTGCTATGCAATCACCGACGAAGCAGCCTAAGGGTCCGGTCTGTCTCCCTGTCTACTTGTGGGCATAAACACAACGTCCTCAAATAAAAGGACGTCAGTTTGAACAATATACTGAGCATGTAAGACATGAATAGTAACATGACAAAAACATGAAGAATAACATAAGATAGAAGGACCATTCATACCTCTTGAGACATTCATCATACTTGCCTAACCTTTCTCTAAGGAAAATATTCCATACATATACATATACATACAATGATACCATACTCGATCATATAGGTTCGGTGTCACTTATACCCGACCATAACAAGTCTCGGTGTTGTCCGTACTCAACTGCAGTGGTGCGCGCACGGTACATATCATACCCGGCTATACAAGCTCGGTATCACAAAATAGCTATTACACATGTGACATACATGAGTGTCCAAAAGGAACATTATATCTCTATCGGGGTGACATTGAGTCGGTAAGCCCCCAATTTCTATTTTGGAATTCCTATAATCATTATCACTAAGAATCCTGGTAGTTATGAGCTTCTAACATTCTCTAGGAAGTAGGACAATATGATCATCATAGATGGAATTACGATGAGGAAGTCATGCCTTTAGAAAGAAGGGTTAGCCTTACATACCTTTACGCCTTCTTAATTACTTAACACTCTCCTCCAAGGTCCGCAAAATCTACATTCAAGAAGATTTATACTAAGGTTAGGTATCAAAGACACTCTTAAGTTCAAACTAGTGCAATTAACAAGCTAACGAAATTTGAGCAACATTTCCCATATTTTGACAACTTCCACCAAATTACAAATCAACTCCCAAACAACAATAATAACATTCACAATACCATATTCAAGAAGTTACATTCAATTCAATCTCAAATTTATCCAAAATCCCCTTTTTAAGTTCATCTCATAGTCATCTTCTCCACTTCAACATTTATGACTTCTCCACTTTAATTCTTTTCCTTTACAAGAGTTACTAAACCTTTATATCAACTCAATCATGTAAATGATAGGAAGATCATACCTTATTATAGAAGAACTTCACCTTCCCCAACTCCTTTCAAGACCAAGTTTATCACAACTTTGAAGAGAAACAAGGACAATCACCTTTCATGGATTCTCTTTAGGTTTTGATGTTGATCTTCTCTCTTGATGATATGGAAAGATGGGGAGTGATAGGGAACCTTCAGGAACTCTAAATAAATCTCTAGAAGTGTGGGGAAATAAGTGTGGGAAGTTGGAATGAAAATGAGGTCTTTTAGGATTTAAAAAAGTGGCAACATCGCACCCCCGCACCAACTTGCAGTGGAGATGCGGCGTCGCATGGGGGATATGCGGCCGTATATCCCCTCATATCCTTAGGGAGGAGGCTGGGAAGTGAGGGCTTCCATTTTGGGCAGTTTTCTACCCATATGCGGTCCAACATACTGAGTATGCGGCCACATATGGCCCTATTTTGCCCCATTTCGTGAAAATGTGTTCTTTTCGATTCGTTTGACCTCCAATCCTTATGGAACCTTCTTGGAACTTGTATAAAACTTTATTAACCATCCAAGGGGCCCTATAGCTTCCCCTCAAGGTAATGCTAAGAAATGTATAACTCAAATGCTACATAGTCTTCCCAAACATGACTCCAACTCCAATTTCTCCAACAACTTACTTCCACCATTTCATATAACTTCGAAACCTTAAGATATGCAATTAACATTATCAAATACCCTTCCTAACCTTATGAGGGATTCATGTCCACTTTAGGCTTGCGTTGGTCCCCTCATAAGGCAAATGTCACGAAATTTCTAAGATGTAACATTTCTCCCCCCTTAGGAACATTCGTCTTCGAATGTTAGATTCTTAGGGATTCTACAAAAATTTCGCAAGAGTTTCCCATGTAATATGTCACTACCATCCTGTCACAGCAACCCAAAATATATATCGCCTCACAGGGCTACAACAACAACAACAACAATAATGGCCACACACGATCAAGAAATCATCGAAAGAAAGCAGTACATACCTGATGACAATGGTGCCTCTGTCTGAATCTCCCCTGGGAGTGGAAATAAATGTGGGTACCTGAACTTCATATCTTTCTCAACTTCCCAAGTTATTTCTGCAACACCTCGTATCTTAGAACTCATGTTATACTTGTAACGTTAGATTTTGGAGAAAAAATTTGAAAGTTTGTACGTATTACGAAAGTGGTTGACCAGCCTACTTCGGGCACCCGTAACTCCTTGATTAGTTGATAATTTGAGAAAAATTAAAACATGAAGGTTGTATCCCTTTGGAATAGATTTCCAACGGTATCTTATGGAGCTCAAACAGAGCCCTGTGCTAAGAGTTATGCCTGTTTTACTATCACTGGTTAGAGCAGAATTTTCAGATTTTGGGTTACGTTTTTAGCCTTTTCCTACTCGAATTGGGACTCCTTATTTTATTATTGTATGAAGTAAAAATGTACCTAATACTATTCTAAACCCTAAGAGACTATTCTTTTTCTCTCTACCTCCATCCCTAAAGAATCTAGACACTTCAATCTTGCAAGAAACTCATTCTTGCAATCAAGAAAAATCAAGAAACCTTCAAAAAATTGGTTTGGCAATCTAGTTTCCTAAGGTTTCCTCCAAGGTAAATATTTTAATCAAGAAATTTTTTATTCTACAAGATTTATCATTTATAAAGACTAGAATAAATCCATCCATCCCGTTACCCTATAAAAAAATCAAGAGTTGTAAAAAGTTAGAGAAAACTCTAGTATTTTTCTGTTGAGTTTCATTCCGACCATCCATATTAATTTGGTGTTTTCCGATAAACGAACCGTTGGATCAAGCCCAAATTTTAACTGATTGTTTATAACACATAAGTATAAAATATGAACGGTAGAGATTGGATTTGGAGGTCCGGATCAGTGCCCTTTGAGCCACGAACAGTAGCTACGAAAATTAGTGAAAATCCTCTCAAGGTTTTCAAATTCAAAGCTTTTGGAATTCTTCTTCAAAGATTCCGACTTTACTTCAAGTTTTGGAGCGATTAAGGTATGTAAAGTTACTATCTATGTGTGGGACCATCATTTCTCTTCCCCACGCCTCATAATCCATAAAATTATGATTCTCTACTAAAACTAGGGTTTCAATACCATGCTCATGATAACCCTAGGTCCATGTCCATGATTATATTATGTATGGATTGTTATAATTCCATCATTGAGTTCTTAATATTTCTTTATGATTATTGAGAATCCTTCCGTAATCTATGAAAACCCATATCTTGTATTCCATGGGTTCTTGCATGCATGTTTTTGACTAAGAATGATTGTTTCATGAATATCCTACATGTCTACAAGTTTTCATGCAACTGTATTATATAATTACTTTCATGCTATGATACAAGATATATACATACTAAATACAAGTTATTTCATGAAACCATACTTACAAGTTATTTCATGAAACCATGCTTACACGTCATTTCATGAAACCATGTTTTCAAGTTATTTCATGAAACCATGTTTACAAGTTATTTCGTGAAATCATGATTACAAGACAAGTACAAGTTAATTCACGAAAATCATGGGCTTCTTAGCCAATTATATTATGTTCATGTTTTTGGGAGTTGCACAAATTACCGAGAAGGCTCAGATAGCCTGAAAACTACGTAGCCACCGTAGGACAAGGATCGCTCCGCCCAGTTAGGACGATACCTTAATTTTACACTGAATGGATCCATCAGACATGTTACCACCTTATACCTTGGCAAGGTATGAGGGCTCTACTAGTCCGACGAGGTACCAGACTCCACGTACCCACGTGATGATATCACATGTCGGTTTATGAAATGATCTCCCTACTTATCATGTTTTACTTATGTTATATATATATATATATATATATGTACTCATGCTCATGCTCATGTTCATGTCCAGGTTTTCAGTTCCACTTCTTATCATGTTATTCCATGTCCCATGTTATTTCTTTCAGTTGCTTTACATACCAGTACATTCAATGTGCTGACGTCCCTTTTATTGCCCGGGGGCCTGCATTTCACGATGCAGGTATTAATTGACAGGACAGCAGATTTGCTCGTTAGGACATTGCTCGTATCAGCTTTTGGTGAGCCCCATCTCATTCGGGGTTGTGTCTTTACTTCCATTTATGTCAGTTATGCATTTAAGGTATGCCGAGGGCCTTGTCCCGGTGAACAGTTTAGCAGACGGATTCGTGTCAGAGGTTTCATAGACTAGTTAGTTGTCATGTTTAGTTGAGTTGGCCTTAATGGCTACATTACCATAATTCCGCATTCATGATATATTAATAATAATATTTTCAGACTTATGATTATTGAACTCCATGTTTTCACAATTCATGCATGTTTACTTTATATTTTGCATCAGTTCATGTCCCATGTAGACTCAGCAAGTCATGTGGTTCGCTTGGTCACATGCAGCAAGGCATCGAGTGCTGTGTTACGCCCAGGCCATGGTTCGGGGCGTGACAAATCTTGGTATTAGAGCCTAGGTTCAAGTGTTTTAGGTAGTCTATGAAACCGTGTCCAGTGGGGTCACTTTTATATGTGTGTGCGCCACACATATAAATAGTTGACCACCAAGAAATCTAGGATTGTCTCACTTCTTTCAACTCTAGATCGTGCAATAGAGCTGTGTTCTCAGAAATCACTCGAACTCATGTGTTGTTTCCTATTCTGCCGAATACGTCTAGTCTCAATGGATGAGGAAGATGTAAAGCTAGTCGTTATCGATGTGTTGCTTTCCGATAGAGGCATCAGGAATTATTCTAACTCGTGCCATGAAGCTTAAAGCAGTAAGTAACATTCTCTTTCCATCGAATTCTAAACGTATCGAATGCGTAAGCGGCGAAAAGGAAAATTCGAGACCCAAGACTTACCAAATAGTGCATGATGTGTTTATCAGGTGATAATGCCCTTTTAAAAACAAGTTTCGGCATGGCAGTACACATAGGTTATATACCTTAAAGAATAAGTTTATTTGGATTATCTGACCATGAAGCTACAGTATAAAAATGATAGTTCAGATTTAAGACCCTACAGAGTAGCATGTTATGAAATTAGCTGCAGCAATCATAAATTGTCCACGGTAGTTTTAAGCAGAAAATAGCCTAAGAGCCAACCACCTGTAATACTAGAAAGTCTCGACTTTTTCAAGGATATATATATATTTTTGCCATATGATCTATGTACATGACTAGGAAGGGACTGATGCGATAAGAAAAACCACGAGCAGACGATATTGAATTTTTAGGGATAGTTTTAAATTATTTAAGCTTATCCAGATCAGACCTAGAGAGTATGATGTTAGTGAGTTACTACAAGAAGCAGATATTACTATGAGATAAAAGATATGATAACTCCCTCTTAGGTTATGTTATTAAGTATTTTATCCCTGATGTGTATAGTATGGTATAATTTTGAAAGTGGGGGTTAGTTGTTCCAATTCCTTGTTTGAGACAGATGAAATTTCCCTAAGTGTGATCTATGTCTATAGTTCAGAAAGATAGTATACAATCCAAGAAATGGAGTCAGATGAGGAGGAAAAGTTAGAAATAACCTTATGTTTCACTTTAGTACTCAGAGAAGAATTAGAGAATATGATGCTAGAAAGTGGTAACAGAAGCTTAGTAAGTAAGTTTGAGTAGATACAGTGAATTAGAAATTTTCAGCAGAGTTAGTATAAGTATGATTTGAGTTGCTTAGTCAAGTTAATACTAGTGAGTGGGCAACTGTCTGAATACACCGAAGGCGTGTTAGAACCCAAAGAGTTTAAGTTAAATTTGAGGTATAGAAATTGGTGAAAGAAGAAAACCATCTAAGTAGTAAGAGAGCAAGCTACAGAAGAAAAGCCTTTAAGGGTTATCAGAAAAGAGTTTTCCCCAAGACTGACAAAGCTAGTATGCCAGTTATGTACATTAGAAACCCGTTCATTTAAGTAATCCAGTTTTCTGAGTAAGTAAGACTTGCTTGAAGTAAGCCGAAGAAATGAGTCGTCAGTATGTTAGAGGAGATTAGCAGAACCACTAGATGACCACTTATCGCTAACTTAAGGGATCCACAGGCTTTAGACGTCTACTTTTGAACTAAGGGGGAGATAATATGATAAGTGTCGATATAGATGTTGTGTTTCGTAAGTTGATAGGCATCAGAGGATAATGTCATAAGATCACAGTTTCATGTAGCCAAGATAAGGTGCGTAGAAGACGATTTTTGTTATGCCCATTGAGATCAAGTACTAGGTACTTATGTTATGAGATAAAGTTCTAGATCGAATAGCGGGTTTTAAGAGTGTAACGTTTCCAATTCCAGAAAAATTCATGCACTATGTAGTACCAATGCCCAAACGTACTCTACACATGCCTAGCATACCTATCTTATGCCCTTGTTAAAGCTTTACACTCCATGTTTAAGATACAAGAATTAAGACTCCATACGATAGTAAGCTATGCAAGGGAATGTTCTTTCATGTTTCTCACATCAGGTTGTACTCATGTCCAAGGTTAAAGACCGCATTCATGTCTCACGTATCTATCTTGCTTTTATACCCATGACCACGTTCTAGCTTCTAAGTGCTTTCCGAATATGATGTTGATTTTGATAATGATTGAGGAGAAAGTAGCACAATAGTTTAAAGACTAAGAATCCTATGGAATGCCCACCTGGTCCTTGAACAAGGGGAAAATGCCTTAGGTAAATGATTTATTTCAACTCCAAAGATATGCTACCTACGTTCTCACGTACTCATGCCCACGACCGACTTCTTGGAGCATCCACATATAGAAATAGCATAACAGTGGATTTGGTAGGTAATGATAAGAGTAAATCAAGATAGATGTCCTACCCACGATTCTACGTAACTCATGCTTATGTTCCTCTGGCTACTATTTTAAAGCAGCTCGTAGCTTGGCACAAAGGATGCCATTTTCTTTTCCGAAGTACCTATGCCCTGTTTAAGTTCAAGGTGACTTTTTACTTATGCGTTAGGTGCTTGACGAATGAAGTATTCATGCCTATGATCCTTTCCTTCATGAGTCTTATTTTAAAATGAGGGTGTCGACTTACAGTAATAAGAGTAAACTATGTTGAACCATGTCCCATTCTGTAAGTATAGCTAAGTTCCAAAAAGTGATATCTTATCCATCCCTATGTCTCTAAGTACTCAAGAATAAAGCCTACAACTTATACTCCCTTTAAGTCACACTTATGTCTTATTCACACTTCAATATTCATGACCTAATGTCCAAATGTCAGGGTATGTAGCTTCAACGTCGTGCCTCTCATGCCCCATGCCATGCTACTCATGTATTCATGTCTTATGCCATATTAGTCCCATTTCCATGTATACATGTTCAGTGTTATGTTCTTCAGTCTGATGTACCCATGCCACGTCTATCTTCGAAGATGAAGTGTCTGATTCATATGAATGATCCCTTTATCTCACTCCTTAATGATCCGCTCACAATAATAAGCAAGGTAAGCTAAGATGTTCATATCTATGTTTCAGAGCGAACAAGGTAAGGTTCGAAGTAAGGTATGTTCCAAGTTCATAGTGAGATCCCTTCAGTTATTCTATGGTACTAATTATCTCAAAAATATTCTACTCGGATTTGATATTTCATGTCATGCCTACGCTAGAACTTTATGAATACTTATGTTAGAATCATATTCCTAGTATATGACTCAACTCTATCTTATTCGCACGGAGTTGCACTTACATTCAGAGCCTAAGTCGTACTCTTATCTCGTATGTCTATCGTGGTAACACATGAATGAACATCTATGATCAAGTTTCTAAGTGTTCAGATCCTACCTCGCTCAGTATTCAATCCTCATGTTGTATCAATCATGTTTTCGACATTCAGATCTCATGTTGATGTCCATGTTTACACGTGTTTGTATCTTATAAAAGTTTAGCACTCATGTTTACATGCCAGCCAGTCTTCATGTATTTATGTCCCATGTCATGCTCTTCACGTCCAGGTAATCATGTCATGTTCGTGCCTATTTTCCAGTACTCATGTCATTCATGCCTACAAATTCTCTTCCAAATCCCATGTATAGTAATCATGTAATCATTCAGCCAATAATCATGTGTTCAGGCCAGCTCAGTATTCATGTTAGCCATATTCTTATATCATGGCTCTATCGCATGATCTATGATGAGAAAGAAGGTCATTCATTCCTAAATGTCCGCAGCCTCCTGTCTATAAGTGTGGCGCACTTCACACCCATAAACAAGACTCTAGTGGAAACGGCTCATAGACACACCCTAGGACGAATTGCTTTGATACTACTTTTGTCACGACCCAACTGGAGGGCCATGATTGACACCCGAAGCTAGCCTACCGAGTACCTCCCAACATATTTTCATAATCACATCTAGGTGAGCCACATAGCTATCTCATAATTGCCATGAACTAAATGACATAAATTTCATCGAATGTAGGCACTTTTATATAAACATCATTAACTATGCCTATATATGCACAAGCCGACAAGGCTATCAAAATGATATACAAAATATGAGCCAATAAAGCTATGGGATATCTAGTTATGTACATCTGTCTACGAGCCTCTACAAAGAGTATATAATATCATAAAGACGGGACAGGGCCCCGTCATGCCCATATATGTACACAAAAAGAATAATACCAACTACTGCAATTCCGGATAAGAAGGAGCATTGCTATGCAATCACCGACGAAGCAGCATAAGGGTCCGGTCTGTCTCCCTGTCTACCTGTGGGCATAAACACAGCGTCCTCAAATAAAAGGACGTCAGTTTGAACAATGTACTGAGCATGTAAGGCATGGATAGTAACATGACAAAAACATGAAGAATAACATAAGATAGAAGGACCATTCATACCTCTTGAGACATTCATCATACTTGCCTAACCTTTCTCTAAGGAAAATATTCCATACATATACATATACATACAATGATACCATACTCGACCATATAGGTTCGGTGTCACTTATACCCGACCATAACAAGTCTCGGTGTTGTCCGTACTCAACTGCAGTGGTGCGCGCGCGGTACATATCATACCCGGCTATACAAGCTCGGTATCACAAAATAGCTATTACACATATGACATACATGAGTGTCCAAAAGGAACATTATATCTCTATCGGGGTGACACTGAGTCAGTAAGCCCTCGATTTCTATTTTGGATTCCTATAATCATCATCACTACAAAGAGCTTTCATAAAAAAATATCTTAAGAATCTTGGTAGTCATGAGCTTCTAACATTCTCTAGGAAGTAGGACATTATGATCATCATAGATGGAATTGCGATGAGGAAGTCATGCCTTTAGAAAGAAGGTTAGCCTTACATACCTTTACACCTTCTTAATTACTTAACGCTCTCCTCTAAGGTCCGCAAAATCTACATTCAAGAAGATTCATACTAAGGTTAGGTCTCAAAGACACTCTTAAGTTGAAACTAGTGCAATAAACAAGCTAACAAAATTTGGGCAGCATTTCCCCTATTTTGACAACTTCCACCAAATTACAAATCAACTCCCGAACAACAATAATAACATTCACAATACCATATTCAAGAATTTACATTCAATTCAATCTCAAACTTATCCAAAATCCCCTTTTCAAGTTTATCTCATAGTCATCTTCTCCACTTTAACATTTATGACTTCTCCACTTTAATTCTTTTCCTTTCCAAGAGTTACTAAACCTTTATATCAACTCAATCATGTAAATAATTGGAAGATCATACCTTAGTATAAAAGAAATTCGCCTTCCCCAACTTCTTTCAAGACCAAGTTTACCACAACTTTGAAGAGAAGCAAGGATAATCACCTTCCATGGATTCTCTTTGGGTTTTGATATTGATCTTCTATCTTGATGATCTGGAAAGGTGGGGAGTGAAAGGGAACCTTCAAGAACTCTTTAGAAGTGTGGGGAAATAAGTGTGGGATGTTGGAATGAAAATGAGGTCTTTTAGGATTTAAAAAGGTGGCAACATCGCACCCCAACACCAACTTGTGGTGGAGATGAGGCGTTGCATGGGGGATATGCGGCCGTATCTCCCCTCATATCCTTAGGGAGGAGGCTGGGAAGTGATGGCTTCCAGTTTGGTCAGTTTTCTGCCCATATGCGGTCCAGCATACTGAGTATGCGGCCGCATATGGCCCTATTTTTCCCGGTTTCGCAAAAATGTGTTCTTTTCGATTCGTTTGACCTCCAATCCTTATGGAACCTTCTTGATACTTGTATAAAACTTCATTAACCATCTAAGGGGCCCTATATGTTCCCCTCAAGGTAATGCTAAGCAATTCATAGCTCAAATGCTACGTAATCTTCCCAAACATGACTCTAACTCCAATTTCTCCAGCAACTTACTTCCACCGTTTCATATAACTTCGAAACCTTAAGATATACACTTACTATTATCAAAATACCCTTCCTAACCTTATGAGGGCTTCATGTCCACTTTAGGCTTGCGTTGGTCCACTCATAAGGAAAACATCACGAAATTTTCAAGATGTAACAACTAAGCATCCCACTTTAATTGAATTAGGAGAGGATGGCATTCCTGATGTAGACATCCTATCCAAATAATGCAAACATTGGTGACTGCGTCCACAACTCGAACCCCTGGTCTATAGGTCATATAGAGACTACTTTATCATTGCTCCGAGGCATCCCTTCAAAAGAAGGGATGCAACACGAGGACCTCTGAGGGGGTCATTCATCCTAGTACTATTCCCGCCCAAGCATGCTAACTTCAGAGTTCTGATGAGATTCGTCCCGTTACTGCTTGTATGATATTTGATAAAGGGCGTATGACTTGCTGTTGGGCATAAGAGGTTCATTCGAACCTCCTTTGCTAAAGAATGTATAGTACATGTTAGAATTTTCTTAATTTTTTTGTGTGCTTATTTCTTTATATATTGAATTCGTTTAGTGAAAATTCTTGAATTCTTGAACTTATAATTCAAAGAACTAATCTTAAACTCATTAAGTTCAAATTTTGAGTTTGGTAGTCCCTCTATTTTATTTATGTGATATACTTTTTTGCTTAGTTTGTTCTAAACAATGACATATTTTTATAATTAAAAATAATTGAATTTTAAACTTCTCATTATATTCTTAATGAGATGATTTGTAGTTACACACTAATTTCAGCTTGTTTTTTTATTTTATTTTTTAATTACAAATTCCTAAAAAGTTTCTTTCGAGAAAAATTCATGGGGCAACTTATTTGGACGCACCAATTAAACCTGTAACTAAATTTTTTAAAAATATTTAACTGGTTTTGGCAAATTTCAGACAAACCTGTTCCTTTTTAGTTTTATTTCTTTCTCCTTTAGACCTTTACTACCATGTTAAATTACATTGCTAAAATAAAAATATTTACATTTTCTGTATGTACTATATATAAGTTAGATTCTTCCCGCTATACTCGATTAAATTTATTTCGAAATTCCATCAGTATGAGTTGAGAGATAGTGCTTTACGTTGTTGCTTCATGTCAATAGTCTGATTGGGATATTGCTTATTTTTGCATAAATTCTTTTTGCCAACTGAACATAGTAACTTGGAACCAGAAAACAAAATATTTTGACGAAACCTAAGCCAAAAGATAAGAAATCATAAACACCAGTTATGACTCATCTATTGTGTGGGTTATTCACTTGGGTAGATATGATTCGTTTCTTATCAATTCCACTTGATTTGATAAGAAATAAAGAGATTTGCACTAAGAATATTCCCCCAAAAATCCTGAATTTCAGACATATATATTCTAAGTTTGAAACTTTCAAGCTTAACTTCATACATACATGTTGGAAGTTTTCTTGCACAAGCAATATGCTAAGCTTTAGGATAACTTTCCAACTTTGCACGTAAATTTTTGCAACTTTGATGGCATATGTCAGAAGTTGTTTCTCAAGCGACTAAACTTAACAAATTAATAAAATTCGAATATGCTGTAAAACTGGGGTCCCATAATCGGCTATATATCTATCTTAGCACTTGTCCCCTTCCATCCTTTCTTAAATTTTGAGTCCGTTCAAATTCCATCACATAAATTGACGCGGAGGAGTAAACTTATAAGTATGAAGCTTTGAACTCGTAATCTCAAATAACAAAGAAGCTTGGACTCATTTTATGTGCCATATTTGTTTTATTATATGTCTCATTCATATATTCTAATATTATTAATTTAAACTTTTCATTTTATCCTCAATGAGATAATTTACGGCCACAGAATGTCTATGACTTATTTTAAATCACAAATTTCAATTTTTTTCTGTTAAACTCCATGCGCAATCAAACGTCACCACATAAATTGGGAAAGAGAGGATAAATTAGTGTCTGCTGACGACATACCAGCTACTTTCTGGCATTATGCAAGTAATTATTGTACTGTGTCCCCAATAATTCACATCTTAACCAATCAGGACAGTGAAGCCAAACAAGTAACATTTTGAATACACATTTTATTTCATTAGTGAATGGTACAGGGTTCAATACAGGAAGGGACAAAGGCCACTAGGAATGAGCAAACTCTTCTTACACATGCTTGAAATCTGGGTGTGTTATTTCTTCATAAGCTGGAAACGCAGAAATACTCCTCCGTGCCGTATGACACGTACGGTTTTGGAACGGAGATTCTTTCAATTGAATGACGACTGTAACATATGTCGGCTCATTAAAACTAAGAATTGATCATGAATGATAACTGAGAGTTGACTCTTTGTTGACTCCCCGGTGAACTCGCAAAATGAAATTTTAGGCCAAGTCCCTAGGAGTGCAAATACTCGTCGAACACATGAACGGTGCTCTCACTGGCAACTTTCTGCCTGTTGCCAGTGAGAGCATCTTCACTTGGTGTATAAAACATCTTCCCATGGATGACGGTATAGAGGCTGCTTCAATCTCTTCTGGTCGAACGTGTGCCTGTGGTTCAAAAATGCGTTAAGACAATCATGAGAACAACCTATAAGTTATCATGCTTGCATATCCATCATTTGAGTCTCCAACAATTACATCTCCGATTTGGCCTATGGACAAATATGCAAGCATACGTTTCATGCTTGTTTGAGTAATAGCAATGAGAGAATAAAGCTAATTCGGAAAGCAACAGGAAATGCATCATCCAACGGCTTTTGAAGCATCATCTGACTTACCCAATGAGACCGATTGAACGGGCTAGCACAAACAGCCCATTAAGGTAGCCAATTTCCACTATTTCATCGATTTCTTGTTTGGTGAACATTCCAGTGCCCTCAAGGAGATCCAAGAAGAGGGACCCAATGGCACCATCAATGTTGAGGATTAGGTTGTTTGCCTTTGACAGGGTATACGTTTCAACCTTAACCGCATACTCCATGTACTCGACAGACGGAAAATGTTGTCTTGCATAACGCTGTAGTAGTTCCACTCTCTTATCTCTGTTGTCTCCTCTCTTTACCCTATCACACAAGTAGAGATAAATTAGATCGATTCAGAGTCATAAGAATCACGAAGCATGAAATGTTACAATTTCATCACATTTTCAAGTACATTATCCAGCTTCTTCAACTTCCATATCAGGGAACAACTCTAGGATATAAAGGGCGTTATATCAAGGGCTTTTATCATTTTATCGCTAGCCAAAACATACAAAATATACACTGATTATGTATATTATATGTATATTATATGTATATTAAGTCAACATACACAACTGCTGACTATTATTTTTTTGAGCGATTCAAAAATGTAATTATCCCTTATATTATCAATCAGTTGACTAGATTTATCCATGAAGAATTTACAAGAAATGCTACCTGTGACCTATTCCTGGTACTCGAATTCCCTTTTTCTTCATACCTTCCACGAATTGACATGGTGTAAGACCCTGCAATACAGAGCACGCGAGAAGTTTTATAATCCGCGCTCTCATAGGTGCTAGCATGAATTGCACCAGTTCCACCAAACAGCTCAGATAGTGCTTAATAAATTATTCAGTGCTCACACTGTCATAAGCATCCTTGAAATACCGGGCGGCATCATCAATAGCACCACCAAACCGGGGACCAATAGTCAGCAATCCTGTTACAGAGCCACATTAATCCTATTTAATTATCAAGGGAATCTTTCATTAATAGCGAGATTAGTGTCTTTTTTTTTTTTTTTTTTTGCAAAAGATAGACACAAACGTAGCAGTATTTTTCTTTCAATACGTAGCATATACATTGTATGCGCGTGCTCCTTCAAAACATAGCATATACACTGTATGCACGCGCATACAATATCAGTGCATATACACTGCTACATTGTGATCGCATATACAAAGTATGTGCGCGCATACAAGAATTATGCCTACAATTTAGGGATACATGTATCAATGTATATCTGCTATAATATGTAAAATATAGCTATATTTTGTTAAAAGTACCGCTATAAAGTGTAATTATGTAGCATAATCAGTTACATTAGGTACTTTTCCATACATAAACTCACAGCTTAAAGATAGCCACTCAAAAACTGTAGTCGGCAACATACCTGAAACTAGGCATGAAATTAGGTCTTTTCCGGCCCTAGCGGACACAATGGCGTTGTGGGCACCAGAGGCACAAGGACCATGGTCAGCACACATCATGATGCAAATCTGATTAAGTTCAATCAACCACAAGAAAACAGATTAAGGTTCAGAAACAGGATGACAATCAGGCTGGAAATTGATGAGTCTAAAATTAGCAAGTTATTAATGACTAAATGAAAGAGAGATTATGGATTACGTCAATAAAACGTGTGCAGTAACGAGGTAGGCTGCGTTTGAACCACAACAGAGAAATGACATCAGCGACACCATATCCCTCCTCCACAAGTGTTGACATGGGTATACCAGCATAGCGTTGCTCTACACCTGTATAACAGCCATGTTTTCTGATGCACCAATCTTTCATGTTATGTTATATTATATGTTCTCTATAACAACATTTCATTATAGCAACCAAAAATATCAGAAAAAACGATGCTGTTATAGTGAGGTTTGATTGTAACTCTTATTAAGACAGCAAAAGAAATGAAACAACAATCTTCAACAGTATGCACAGAATTCAACTCATGCCTCTCTCATCAGATATGGTGGAAATAATATGAGTCGGGACCCGAACTTTCCCACTCTTAATTGCTGTGTTAAGATCCTCAGGAATTTGTGGTGGTGTCACTTCCTCTACAGGTGTTATTTTGCCCTCTTCGACCTACAAAATGACCAAATGATTTTATTAAAACTTATAGCAGGGCAGAAAATCCAATAAGTGACCTGAGTGCAATGCCAAGAAGTAACGGCCCTGGTCCAACTATTAAGGTACTGGCCGCTTTGGGCCTAGGGCCGCACGGATTTGTCCCTTGGATTTTAACCCAAAAGGTGTCTTAACAGTTGATTCTAAACTCCTCGTTATAAGGTCCCTAATTTTCTTCTTTCATTCCGACGTGAGATTCGCCCAAGTTATAATGTGCACCGCTTTTTCAGAGGGCTTGCCCTCCGTCATGGGCGTCACACAAGACACTTACCAGCTTTTGAAATGTTTCTTTGATAGCTCCTTCAAAAGCTTCATAAGAGGTAGGAACTACGGCTCCAGCATCTTTGAGTGCTTGATTTTTTGCTTGTGCTGACTCCATTTCACCATCACTCTTTGCCCCCTATTTACAGAGTCTCAAGAATCATTAAGACTTCATATTTGACGTACAGTAGTCATAATCAGAGAAATGGATGCGTATTATCAAAGGAAGGAAATGATAGAGGTGAAAAACGGAGAGAATCAAGGGAAATAGCTCACCACGGGGCCAAACTGAACTTCTGACTTGAAGAGTGTAGCACAAGTTTCACTGACCCACGCAACAACGGGCTTGTTGATTTTTCCCTGCTTGAGGGCTTCAACTAAGGAATATTCTTCTCGTCCACCAAGTTCCCCAAGAACAACAATCATTTTAACCTGATTTACAAGAACAATGAGCTCAAAAAATGAACAAATTATTAGCGCAAAATGGTCTGACAGAAGCAGGAGAAATACATTAAGTTGCAAAAAGTATGCTACCCTTACAAGCTTTGAATTTGTACCAAAATAGAGGAATAAAATGCAAAATTGAATCATAATTGTGGTTAATTACTAGGAAGAAGGCAATAGTCCCCTTAGTGCAATGATGTGGAGCCCTTTTAAGGATATGATTCTATGAATCAATTACCTGAGGGATATTGTTGAAGCGCAAAACATGATCAGAAAGGGTAGAACCAGGGAATACATCTCCTCCAATTGCAATTCCTGCATAATGCACAATTTCATATTCACACTCTATTTTCTTTTAACATGGATGACACAAAAATGATCCATATATGGATTAAGGATTCAGAATGCCCAACCTTCATAAATTCCATCAGTCACGCGGGCGATTGTATTGTATAATTCATTAGACATACCACCCTGTAGATTAAGGAAAAGTTATCATTCTTTTTTTATAATGGAAACATTCACTATTCTTGAAACCATAAGAATTACTAGTGTTCAAGCTATTCTGCTTAGAAAATTCCAGAAAGAAGAAAGGAGCATAAGATTTCTGCAAGTTCGATGAAACAAGATTTCTCCTATGTGTTAAAGATGAAAGAGGCGCCACAAAGTACTCACAGATTTTGATACAAAGCCCACAGATCCAGGTCTGTAAAGCTTGCACTGAATAATGTTATCAATTGTTCCAGCAGTATCACCAATCTTGAAAGCTCCGGCTTGAATTACTCCAACAGTAGCTGGACCAATAATCACCTGAAAAGAGCACCACATTTACATCCTAAAAATTGACAACTTCTGAAGGATGAAAAAACATATAGCTTTTTTCATTTTGGCCCATCGGCCGAAATTAGTTACGGAGCGCTAGCCAAAATATACAAACACCTATACACTGATAGTGTATATTATATGTATATTCATGTATATTTTGTGTATATTTATACTTGATATACAAAACCAATACATTTGTCGGCTATTATTCTTTTAGGAGGTCCAAACATGTGCTTATCCCTTACTTAAATATCTATAAGAAAAAATTTAAAATATAAAATGCATGGAAAGAAACAAAATTACCTTATTGTTTGCCTTTGCATAAGCAACCAGCTGCTTAGCGTCCGACTCGGGAACACCCTCAGCTATAATAGCGACGACTCTGATGGTTGGTTGTTTAAGAGCAGACATGGAGGAAGAAGCAGCACTGCTTTGAGTTAAGAAATTCATGATCAGAGCACAAATTTTGCATTATCAGATTTTCTTTCAAGAGAAAGGAGGGCGGCTCTTAACATTACCAACCTTCTGAAAGATCCAAAGTTTATAAATACATCAGCTGTGGGATGTGCAGCACAGGCAGCTTCAACGCTGTAGAAGGTGTAACAATTGCAAATAAGACTGAAATTTAGCATGATACTACAAAATTTGCTGCTCCCTCCATCCTAATTTATGTGATGGCATTAGACTGAGCACGGAGTTTAAAAAAGAAAAACAGAGTTTTGGAACTTGTGGTCTAAAATAAGGATAAAATAGACATTTTAAATTACATTGTTATTACTTACTAAATATAGAAAGGTGTCATTCTTTTTTGGACTAACTAAAAAGAAAAGAGTGTCACATAAATTGCGACGGAACCAGTATGAAGAAGGTTTGTAAGGAAGGCGAAGTTCAATTATATCCACTTGAGCATCTTTAGTTGGTTGCTTATAGAAAATTTTAGAACTAAGACAGTTGTCTGAAGTACTGCAAATGAGAAATATTCAACAACTCATTCGTCTAATTGGTGCTTACATTGTATGTAATGCTTAGCATCACAATTCACAAACCAAAAGTTAGAAGTGTTTAAATTTATCAACATATGAACTGTTTCAAGGCTAAATAATACAGTAAAAGACTAATGAAAGTAGACCATATTAAGAAAACTATCCAAATTTAAGAACTCAACAATATAACAAATGACAGAAATCAAAAATTGAGAAAGCCAAAAAAAAAAAAAAAAAAAAGTTGACGCACGTTGAATGTACTGGGATTGCCATTTCCTCCTGACCGAAGAAAAGTTTCTGGAATCCCTCAGAACCTGGATTTATGATTCCAGCAACAGAAGGTGTTTCTCTCCCTATAATATTCAAAAGCGATCGACAACTTCAATTACACCATCAAAAATGCAAAAAGGTTTGAATGCACGTCCATTTTTCAGCAACGTGATTGAGGAACGAAAAATGTAACACTCACTACAAGAAAAATCAAAGTCAAGCATCTGTTGGACAGGAAGCTGCTTGTAGTTGTAGAATAAAGCTTGTGTAGTCTTGGAGAAAAGCTGTCCAGTAGCCATTTTGCCAAAGTCAATTTCAGAACCTGTACAAAGTCACAATATCAGCAGAATATGAGATAATTGCAGTCCAATGCCTTTCGGTGATCTAATTTACAAAATAGCCAGCAAATGTATAGGTTATGTATATTAAATATAAATATACATATCATATACATAAATATACATAATCAGCGTATATATTTTGTATATTTTGGCTAGCGGTCGTAATTTATTTCGGCTGACAGGCCAAAAATGAAAAAATTCCAACCCGAGATGGCGAACAAAGATATCTCAGCAGATAATTACAGAGCTAAAAGTGAAACGCTTACCGACATATTTATTTTGATTCAGACTCTTCTGAATAATTTTGTTTTTTCCTTTTAAAATTTTTGGAGTTATAAATATTTCTTTTGAATTCTCACTTGGATGTTAATGTGTATCTTGTTGTGATTAGTAAATGGTATATGAATCATTTTTCTTATTCCAGTATCCCCAATCCCGCCCACCCAAAATCACCATTCTTAACTCAATATCACCAGGAACCAGAGCTCATATATGAAGCAAAAGGATCTCTTAAAGTTTCTCCAAGATTGACCATTCCAAAAGAAACAACATTTAGGGTGTTTTTTGTATGGAGGAAAAAGTAAAATGATCTCTTAAAGTTACTCCAAAATTGCCCATTCCAGAAAATGTTTTCAAATTTTCTCATGTTCAGTTGGTCAAAATTTTTGGAAAACATTTTTTCTACGAAAACAAGTTCCTTAAAAGTGACGAAAATAACTTTTCTAGTGAAAGTAGAGAAATCAAGTAACTTTCCTAGTGGAAGTAGGGAAATCAAGTTTTACAAGTGACATTCCACATTACTTGTGTCCACCCAACCCTCCAACACACCTCATCTTCACCCCTACCCCGTAGCCCCCACCCCCACCACCCCCACATCCCTACCCCTTACCCTCACATCTCATAATATTTGTCTAGATTATATACAAATGTTTTTAGAATAATATTATTATCTTCGGCATCCCTGACTCGAGAATCCTTTCAGGTGCAGTTCACATAGAACTTAGGTAATTTAGAAGTAAAATAAGTAAGAAATCCACTTATTTGGTGAGTTCGATAGCAAAACAAGCCTGGAAATGATTTTCATAGTCGAAGTAGTGAAAACTAGTTCCATAAGTTACAATTTCAAAGCTCATTATCCCCTCCTTGAACCCCGATTCCCCACCCCTCACTACCCCGGACTCCCACCCCACCCCCACCGAATAGTGTTTTCCTGAATTACATATAAATGCTCTTGGGATAATATGTTTTTGCTACCATACACCAAAAACAAGCAAGAATACTAGTACTTATTTTTCAAAAAGAACATTTTCTATAGAAAACATTTTCCTTCGTACCAAACAGCCCCTTAGTAACGTGCCACGCACACTTGAGCTCCAAAAAAACCATAAGGACTTCATCATACAAGCAAAGGCAAAGCCAGTTCATATCGCAGAGCATCATTGAGCCTACTACCTGGCCAAACTTAATTTTCCCCCAAAAGTAGTTATTTTTTTAATAAGTATTTATTTTTAAAAAAATGAGGTATTTGGCCAAGCTTTTAGGAAAAAATAAGTGCTTTTGAGGAGTAACAGAAACAATTTTTCAAAAGCTAAAAAAATAGCTTTTGTCCAAAAATATTTTTTTCAAAAGTATTTTTTAAATTAATTGGCCAAACACAATCTGCTTTTAGCTAAAAATATTTTTTTAAAAAGTACTTTTAAAAAAAATATTTTTTAAAATAAATTATTTTTAAAAGCTTGGTCAAACAGACTATAAGTCAAGAGTACTCCCTCGTTTCAAAATGTTTTTTCTGGTTTAGATGTGACACGAAGTTTAAGAACGTAAAAAAGACTTTTACATCTTGTGATTTTAAATTAAAAATGTGTAGAATATATCAAAATATTAATCTCGTGGTCTTAAATATGTCTTGTTTGAAAAGTAGAATTAAAGAGTTGCCAAAAAGGAAAGATTTTTTTTTTAAAACGGACTAGAAAGGAAGTAAAACAAATATTTTGAAACGAAGAGAGTAATTAATAAGCTCGAAAGCACACAGGAGACAAACAATTCAAGTGGTTTTAGATAATAAACATGAACTCGAATCGAGAATTCAACAGAAAAATGAGAAAATCACACACCAAAACCCAAAAAGATGGCGGGAAGTAAAGAATTCGACAAACTTTGAGGAAAGATTAATTCAATGAAGAAGGAAAAAAAATGAACCGACCTCAGTAAAATCAGACAAAGTGTGTGATAAATTTTAGTTGATTTGAGAATGGGGAGAAGAGAGTTAGATGTGTATATATTTGTATTCACAATTATTGTAGAGAAAGAAATTGAATAAACAAAGGAATGAGTGGGGCTGCTGCATGGACATGACCAGTAGCTAACTAAGTAGGGGCAAGTTTCAGGATTTTAATACGATTGGATTGGGGCATCATTAGATTTTAGGCAAAAGGCATGGATTGATCCTTAAACTATGTCTTAAAAATTATTTTCACACTTAAACTTTAATAGTGGTCTATTACACATTTAATTATGAAAAAGTGATATTATTTGCTCCCTGAGAGCTGATGTGGCATAAAATGTAAAAATAATTAAAAAATAGGCGCGTTTTAATTAAAATTAATTCATTTTTCCTTTTTTTAATACCAAATTTATATTTTTTTAATCCCACCCCCACTCCCCACCCGTCCCTTTATTCTTCATTTCCCCACCCCTCCTACCTTTCTTCTCCATACTCACCCACCCACACCTTCTTCTGCCTTTTTCTTTGCTATCTTCTCTCCTCCCCCTCATTTCCTCTATTTTTTTTAAGCTTAATATCCAGATGGACCCTTAAACTTGACATGTTTTGTAAGATAGGCATATAAACTTATAAGGTGACCAGATAGACACTTAAACTTACTCAAAGTGTATTTTTCAAGTTTTCCAGTTATTTTGAAAACAAAAACTATATTTTTCAAACACTCACAATTTTCATGGCCAAACAAGCCCTAAATATATCATAAAATATTTTTTTTAAAATGCAAAAAAAAGGCAAACGCATATACATGAGACTATAAATGTGCACTTAAACCAATAAATACTCGCTAATCGCAATTTTGCAGCTTTCAATTAACTCGGGTTTTTTTTTACACTTGAATAATTAAAAAACAATAACTTTAACCAATAAAAATCCTTAAAAAAAGAAATTTAAAATTAAGAAATTTCTAAGTTCAGTATTTCAAGTGTAAAGGAAATTTCAAATTAAGAAAACTGTAAAGCCGAGAAGAAAATCCTTAAAAAAAAGAAATTTCTTAATTTGAAATTTCTTTTTTTAAGGATTTTTATTGGTTAAAGTTATTGTTTTTTAATTATTCAAGTGTAAAAAAAAAAACCGATTTAATTGAAAGCTGCAAAATTGCGATTAGCGAGTATTTATTGGTTTAAGTGCACATTTATAGTCTCATGTATATGCGATTGCCTTATTTTTGCATTTAAAAAAAAAATATTTTGTGATATATTTAGGGCTTGTTTGGCCATGAAAATTATGAGTGTTTGAAAAATATAGTTTTTGTTTTCAAAATAACTGGAAAACTTGAAAAATACACTTTGAGTAAGTTTAAGTGTCTATCTGGTCACCTTGTAAGTTTATATGTCTATCTTACAAAACATGCCAAGTTTAAGGGTTCATCTAGGTATTAAGCCTTTTTCTTATCATATCCATTATCTCCTTCACTGTAATTTTTCAGAGGATAAGAAAATCAAAATTAGTATTTCTTGGTGTTCATTGACGAAAATCAGAATTCAAGAATTCTTTAGGGACCAAAATAACTGAAAAGAAAAGTTAAAAAATAAAAGTGCAAATGAAAGATGAATGTCTTTGCTCTCAAATCAATGGTGACTTTCTATTGTGATTTATGGTGATGGGTTGGTGGGGAATGGTAAAGAGGAATTGATAGTGGTATTTTAATTTTGGTGGTGGCTATTGAAATCATTGGAGGTGATGGTAGATGAAATTAATGGTAATGATATCGTGACTTTTTATGGTGTTGGTGGTGGTCTGAAATTGCAGTGGTGGGGGCGGCGCGACGGTGGTGCTGGTGGCATGAAGGATTTAGGGGGCGGGGGCGGCGTGAAGCATTTAGGGGTGGGGGCGGCGTGAAGGTGGTGACTGGCGTGAAGGAGTTGGGGAGTGGGGGTGGCATGAAGGTGGAGAAGAAAAGAAGGGGGGGGGGGGGGGGGGTGAAATGAAGAAGAAGGTGGAAAATCATTGTTTACTTTAATTTTGTGAATAAAATTAAAAAAAAAAAGCAAAATTGTGAAAGAATAAATTAAATAAAATAAAAATCGTGAAAGAATAATGACGTGTAGCGCGCGTGTGGAACACTTCCACATCTGAGACTAGTTATATGTGCGCCAGGGGGTAAATAATATCACTTTTTTATATATTAGGTGTGTAAAAATTTAAGTGTGAAAATGACTTTTGGGGTATAGTTTAAGGGTCAATTTATGTCTTTTGCCCAGGATTTTAAGACGATGGGGGCATCATTATCTCAACATAAACGCCAACAAAATTTTTAATGACGACTGAGGAATAATATCATGTCGGACCGGTCACTAATAGCGTGGCAGTGGCGAAAATATAAATATATAGGTCAAATATGATTTTTTTTAGTAATAAATAAATTTAACACAGTGAAGTAAATGAAAGGGGTAGTTCAGTGACTAAGGCTGTGCAACATGTGTTAACAGTGCAAGTTCGAATCTAGGCGAGCTCATTTAACGCTTATTATTTTCCTAAAAAATAGGCTCAAAAAAATAATTAAAAGTGACATTCAGGTTCGATTCCGAGTGACATGTAAGGGAAGCAACAGTTGCAACCAACGGGCCACAAAGACACTTTTATTTGTTAGAGTGCACAATTAAATATGTACTAATTTCTCAAGGTATATACAGACATATATATATATATATATATACACACACACATTATTTTTTCTGAAGCTAACCAGTGCACGTGCACTCCGACCCTTTCATGTGGGTCCGCCTTTATAACTAAGAAAGAACAAGAACAAATGATTATGAGGGGGACTCAAATTTCAAATTTATGAAAATATCACAACAATATTAAATAACTCGACTTCAGATGATAAGCACCCTCCACCTCCAACTTTGAATAGTCAAGGGAGCAAAAGGGATAAATGTGTTACTTTCCTTTTATGTTTGTCCCAAAAAAGTGTTTTTTTTTTTTTTTTTTTATATATTTAGTAAGTTTTCCAATTCCGACATCCTACCTTGCAAATTTAAGACCACAAGACTTAAAAGACTCACACATCTTTAATTTAAGACCATAAGATTCAAAAGTCTTCCTTTATTTTTTATACGCCGTGTCCAGTCAAACTAAGACACTTAAATTGGGAAGGAGAGAGTACTATAATTGAGTTATTTAATAATTTTTAATATATTTGTTAGAATTGGACAAAAGCATTTCACCGAATCAGCTAATTATACTACATATCCATCCCTTGTCACATATTTACTTTGCATTATTTCACAGTCTGATTTTCTTATCTTATTGCTGTTCTGAAGATTTGCTTGGGTCCTCTGATCTTAGTGAAAGAGGTTTTTTAAGTAAAAATTATTGTGGAAGCTGTTTTTGGACAATAATTTCTTACTCATTGGATCAGAAACGTGATTCATGAGTATGGTTTCATATTATTTAATTTCAACCAGCTTTGGGTACTCGTGTTGGGATTAAGCTAATTCGAATTCACATAAGAAAATCACACGTAAAGGCTTTCTACAAAAGGCAATTTCATTTTTATGATTCGAGACTTTAAGGGATCGTTTGGTATGATGTATATATATAAAAAATAACCATGGTAGATAATTTGGTACCTTTATTCAATGTTTGGTTGTAATTTAAATTATATATAAGATAATTCACCAAATGGTGTATTATTTTATACTACTAACAACATGGAATAACTAATCCATGTGCAGATTCGAATCTAGGCGAGCTCATTTAATGCTTATTGTTTTCCTAAAAAATAGGCTCAAAAAAATAATTAAAAGTGACATTCGTGTTCAATCCCGGGTGACATGTAAGGGAAGCAACAGTTGCAATCAACGAGCCACAAAGACACTTTCATTTGTTAGAGTGCACAATTAAATATATACTAATTTTCAAGGTATTTACACATATATATACATTATTTTTTTCGAAGCTAACAAGTGCACGTGCATTCTGACCCTTCCATGTGGGTCCGCTTCTGTAACTAAGAAAGAACAAGAACAAATGATTATGAGGGGGACTCAAATTTAAAAGGGAAACTTACATAAATGACTACATTTTGGGGGTTATTTTTTAGGCATAGCTACACTTTAGCTAATTACATTTCGTAGCTACAGTAGACGTGTGCTACAGTAGATTGTATTCAACATTCGGATTGTATTCAAAATTCGGATGTGTCAGACTTTGGTGTATTCAAGTTAAATTTCGTTATATTCAAGTCAGATGTATTCAACTAAGTTGTATTCAACTCAACCGTATTCATTTGTAGCTACTTTTACACTGTATTCACTTTATTATATTTAAAATTGGTTGTCTACAAAAAAATATCTTTCAACATACACCCCCAAACACTGGATTTTGCACTAAAAATTAACGAATACACTAAAAAACTGAATACAAGAAATAAGATTTACAAGTAAAAAATGTATTCAAATTCTCCTCATTGTATACAAGTCGGATGCATTCAACTCAAAAAATGGTTGTATTCAATATTTACATGGCTAGCTCAAAAGTCATTTTATTCAATTTTTAAAATGACTCTCTGTATTCATAAACGATCTTGCTGTATTCATGAATACAACGAGTAACAACAACCGTCACTCCCATCACCGCCACCAACAACCCTCGCCGCCATCCACCACAACAACACCATTACCACTTCTTCTCCTCTTCACTGCCAACAACAACAACAACAGCCATCGCTGGAGCTTACTTCTCCGGCGAAGCACAACAACAACACCAACCACAGCCAACAACAACAACAACACCCCCATATTTTTGCTCAGATCTGAGTTGTACAATAAGCTAAAATAAAAGAGAAAATAAGAAAGGAAGAAACAAAACAAATTAAGATTTAAACCATTCACTGAAAGGAACAAAACAAATCTTCACTGAAGAAACAAAACAAATCTTCACTGAAAGGAAGAGAAGATTTAGATGGGAGACAAAAGTGATAGGAAATGGAGGAGAGAGAGAGACCAGATGTGAGAGAATGGCTGAATTAGGGATACATTCCTCTTTTCATTGTATTTTACCTTATAGTTAATAATTGTCATTAACATACAAATGTTAGCTATGGGAAGTAATTAAATTAAACTATAACTACTAAATATAATTAACTACTAGTGTTTCCATGTAGATTTCCCAATTTAAAATTTATGAAAATATCACAACAATGTTAAATTACTCGACTTCAGATGGTAAGCACCCTCCACCTCCAACTTTGAGTCGTCAAGGGAGCAAAAGGGATAAATGTCTTACTTTCCTTTTATGTTTGTCCCAAAAAGAGTGTTTTTTTTATTTTTTTATTTTTTATATTTAGTAAGTTTTCCAATTCCGACATCCTACCTTGCAAATTTAAGACCACAAGACTTAAAAGACTCCCACATCGGATTTCACTGGTTGTTGTTGTTGTTGTTAGAATTGGACAAAAGCATTTCACCGAATCAGCTAATTATACTACATATCCATCCCTTGTCACATATTTACTTTGCATTATTTCACAGTCTGATTTTCTTATCTTATTGCTGTTCTGAAGATTTGCTTGGGTCCTCTGATCTTAGTGAAAGAGGTTTTTTAAGTAAAAATTATTGTGGAAGCTGTTTTCGTACAATAATTTCTTACTCATTGGATCGGAAACGTGATTCATGAGTATGGTTTCATATTATTTAATTTCAACCAGCTTTCGGTACTCGTGTTGGGATTAAGCTAATTCGAATTCACATAAGAAAATCACACGTAAAGGCTTTCTACAAAAGGCAATTTCATTTTTACGATTCGAGACTTTAAGGGGTCGTTTGGTATGATGTATATATAAGAAAAATAACCATGATAGATAATTTGGTACCTTTATCCAATGTTTGGTTGTAATTTAAATTATATATAACTTAATTCACCAAATGCTGTATTATTTTATACTAATAACAACATGGAATAACTAATCCATCTGTATAATTTTTACATGGATAAAATAGCAAAAGGACAAAACTATCTTTATTTTTTTCCTAGAAACTAATGAAGATCAAGTATTCAAGGTTGTAATTGTAAACTCGTTATTTTTTAGTTTTAAAAACTAATCTATGTGTATAATTTTTTACATGGATAAAATAGCAAAAGGACAAAACTACCTTTATCTTTTTCATAGAAACTAATGAAGGTCTAGTATTCAAGGGTGTAATTGTAAACTCGTTATTTTTTAGTTTAAAAAATAAATGAATATTTTAAATGATATCTTGTATATCCAATTTTAGTGCAATGACCCAAACACCCAACGAAAAATAATCTCTATATAACTAATTCCTACATAACTAGTCCCTACACTATAATCCATGTATAACTTGTCTTTAAAAATGGAGGGGATATTATCACCATACCATAAACTTCGGCAGTGGAGGTTATAAATTGTGCTACACCTTTCATGTCTAATGGAAAATCACCTAAATCAGTTGATCATTCATTGACATGTTTGGTCGATTTGCTTTTTTTCGTGTTCAAAGAATTAATTCTGCAAAACAATTTTTTCTATTTAATTTTTCAAAAAACAAAATACAGTAGTTGTTTGTCCTGAGGCCCTCTAGAGTCTGAACTCTTCTAAATCATTACTATATATAATAAGAGTCAATCTAATTTTTTTGTAGTACTTAGTTAGAGTTTTTGGTTACATTACTACGAAGGTTTCCAACTAAAGGTCTTCTCTTCCAAATTTTGCCCCAATATTTGTCTTTTATTGTTTCCTCTATCTAATATGGGGTGTTTTAGAAATATTAAGGCACTTCTAAGCCTTTTTTTATTATAGAAAATCCCTTAGACTAACTTTTTAAAGGTGATGACATGTCCTATAACTTCTTCATATGGCTTATTTTTACTCCTACTTTATTTCTTTATTATTTAAGGTGTCACACCAAATTTTAGTAAATTAAAAAAATTTTAAGGTCCTCTTTTTACGCTTAAGAAATTGTGAATTGTGATGATGTCAATTAAAAAAAAACACATCACTATGCATAATTTGAATGAGAGAATACACCACATTTGCAGTTACCTTAATTAAAACGTGTATTGCACAAAAAAAAAATTGATTTTTCTCTAATTAACAACTCTTTAATTGTTTAGTGTGAAACTTTAAAAATTTAATAGAAAAAGTTGGTCTTAATTTGGATTAGATATTTTTACCTAATTTTTTTTTTAATCTAATCATTTGTTAACAATATTGGAATTTGAATCTTTTCATCGGCATGTTTTGTTGGTTTGCATTATGATTACCCATATCGTTCATGCTTAACAAAATTAATTTTCTTTTTTGGATATTATTTTGTGTATTATAATATTTTATTTTTTAACTATGATGCACGCATACTTAATTATATTTTCTATGCAGAATGAACAATATAAGTTGTAGTTTATACTGCATTCTCTACAAAAAATAATGCAAGACGTGCTACGTGGTTAGTCAGTTCAATTTTTGGTATGAATTCATAAATATATTTCTTAATATATATTTACGCTTAAAAGTTACATAAAAATAAATTATAATATGAACTTGATGGAGTAGTTTAAATGTTGAGAACATCTTTGAAAAATATGTAGTTTATGAAACATTTTTTAGTTTTCCAGCAGTATAATGTCCAGCATCTTGTGACAAAAGAGAGTAAACTTTTTATGTTTTTTGAGTATCATTTTTTTTACGTGGGTAAAAAATATGTTAGGCAGTGTTTGTTAGCATATGGAAACATGATTAAATGAATCATGAAGCATTGAATCTTCATTTATGTTTGAGAAAATAATTAAAATATACATTTTATAAAATAATGTACCATTTAAACTAGCAAAAGGAAAAAAATGTCATTTTCTCTTCACGTAAGTTTTTAGAAAGTAAAAGGAAAGTCTAATTATATTAAGAAAAGTCATTGTTCACCCAAAAAAAACTAATTAATTTTCTTCGTCTTTTCAATATACTTTGTATAATTTAATTTAACATCTACAAACATTTATAAAGTATAAAATTTTATTTTTATTCATTTGAAAGTTATTTTTGTTTATAAGTAACCTCATTAAAATCTCAACAAACAAATAAATATAGCATATCTAATTGATGTCTCTAGAACCAAACAATTTTTTTTTGAAAGAAAATGTTATATTGGATATCTATTGTTAAAAATTAAGAGACTTTATGTCATGTATTTGTTAAAAAAAAAAAAGGTCTAAAGTAAGGACAAAAAAGAATTTTTGTTCAATTTTTAAATATTTTTATACAATTTAAATATATGGGAAGCCTTTAGTTTTTAAGAGTTTGGAGAAAAGATCGAACTAATCTTTTAATAATTTAATGTCATAAAGAATGGGGAAAAAATAAAAAAATGATCACAATTGTAACTTTTAATCTTGATTTTGGGCCCGTGTTAGAGTTTGCAGAAAAACTCAAACTAATCTTTCAATAACTTAATGTCACACGAAAGCGGGAAACAGATAAAAAGTAATTATAAATTTAATTTTTAAACTTAGTTTTAGGCACGGGCCAAATGCCCACTAGAATAAATATAAAGATGAGAGGGTCATGCCCCAAAAAGTGAGAGAAAAGGATTCATAATTGAAACCAGACAAAAGAGAAAAAGAAAAAATCACATGGGATTTTGTCATTTTGGAACTAAAATTCAAGTGTATTGTCACTTTTCTTGATTGTGGAGTTTGTCAATAAGATATGGCCGTCACATCATGCATGGAGTGCCATATCGTTGCTTGGATATAGCTTAAGTGGCATGCTGAAGGGGATCTAAATACAAAATTTCCCTTATATTTCCCTTACATGTTTGCTGGAAAGTTCTTTCCTCACAAAATTTCCCTTATATTTCCCTTACATATTTCCATTAGCATTTATCATTTTTGTCAATTTTTTGACATTTTTCTCTTATATTTCCCTTACATGTTTGCTGGAAAAAAAATTCCTCTATCAATAAGTCTATGATTGTCTACATTCATTGCTCAATCAAAAGGTATCTTTAAAAAAAAAATTAAACCACCATCATTATCTTTTTGAAGAAGCCCAAAGGTCAGTTTGTAACGTTTGATGAAATAAGTGCAGCATCTCTCCTTCAAAAAGAGCAAGAGTTGGTTGTTGTTGCTACTTGAATATAAGGAGTTGCCATCTGATGATCAGGAAGGAGTAGAAATGCAAAATATAGCCGTGCTTATCGTTTCGGCTGCGGTGGTGTGCAGGAGTAAAAGGATGACGAAAATATTTGTGTTTTGATGAAGAGGAGAGTCGTGTGAAAATCACGGTAAATATAAACACAAACATGATTATTTTTATAATCTCTTTTATTTATTTAATTTGTAACTCACCAAAAGTATTTGCAAGATACAAAAGTTGATCAGTTTGCTTCAAGCCGATACTTTCTAACGTATTCATTGATAAAGTATATACTTGAGCTTTTCTATATCTAGTGAAATTGTTACAGAGTTTCCTCTGTCCTTCAACCATGATTCTTGGAGTTAATGAAAATAGGAAGATTAAAATCACCGAAAAAGACAGTGTTATTTCAGTGTGTTTTTAATCAAGGTGTATTTTCACTATTCCTATATCGATATATATATTTTCGTTATAAGATCGTGATTTGAAATTTTACCATGATAAGTTCGAGGTCATTCATGTTGTTCCTTTTGGAAATAAATACATCATTTATGTGTTATCATAAAATTGCCCGCGTTTTTATTAAATAATAATTCATATTCATATGAAATTAGATATGTGAAAGAATCTAAATATGCACTTAATTCAAAAGTTCGCGTATTATTTTAATTGGCAACTTACGAATACTAAAACAATTTAATCATTCTACAAAATAATACTCCACTAAAAGAATTCTATATCAATCTAATGGATGATGTAATACATTCACAAGCACATGCTAAAATCACTGCGAAGTGGATTGCAATTTGTCTTGAGCACTTCATCCATTAGACTGATATAAGTTTTTAGCATATGGCATTAGCAAAAGTAGTTAAGTGGTCATGATACATAATTCTAAATTTGACTCAAAAATAATTTATGTGCAAACTGAAACTTAATTATGTGAAAAAAGAAAGTAATATGGACTATAATTTGTTACTACTCTATATTTTTATTTTTTCTTGAGCCGAGGGTCTACCTGAAACAGTCTCTCTACCTCCCAAGGTAAGGGTAAGATTTGCGTACACTCTACACTCTCCAGGCCCCAATTTGTGGAATTATATTGGATATGTTGTTGTTCTATATTTTTATTTTTTATGTTAGGAGACTGCAATAATCATTTTTGATACACGATTGACAAAACGACCTAGCTATGAAATCTCGACGACAAGGAAATTACTGCAGCTAACCGAATTCTGATTCTAATAGAGTTCATAACAGTTTTAATTATAATAAGAGTTCATCTGAGTTTTGATTCTAATAAGAGTTCATCTAAGTTCTAATTCTAATAAAGATAATTATAGATACGGTTTTATCGAAATAAAAGAATTGATTTTATAAATGGATGTATGTTGAACTATTTTATCTCTTTTTATGCCAACTAAATTTATAATAGTATTAGTTTTAATTTACTAATGTCTTTTCTAACCGCGCTAAGCGCGGCCATATTCACTAGTTTTAAATAGTGTAGAGACCTAAAATTTATCTACTTTGGTTTTGGATAATTTGGGTGATGGAAGGACACTGGAAGACGAGCAGAAGCTTAGAAATAGTTAGGAATCACCGCCAATATGCATTGATATAATTGTTATATTTAAATATCACTCAATGGACACTATATTCACATACTAGTTTAAAACAAATTTGGTGAGATGAATTTGGACTTTAATTAGTCAAGAGACGTTTAGCCGACGTGATAACGTAATTGCCCTATGAAATTACAATGGGATTATCACTTTTCCTAACTGAAAAGTTTGAATTCTTTTAGAACACAAACAATCAGTACAAATTAATTCTATTTTGGTGAATTGTGAACATAATAGGAGTCAACTGTACTTAAGATTAATAATATTGATGTTCAAAAAAAAAAAGATTAATAATATTTAATTTGTCTCATAGTAGGAGTCTTCTATATAAAAACAAGAAAAATAAAAGAACGGCAATAATTTTTTTCTCTTAGACATGTTTGTTCTTTGTTTTTTAATTTGGAGAGCTTTTTCTATTTAGCATGACAAAGATTAATTTGTCAAGATAACTATTTTAATAAATTTAATTACTTCAATATGGTGTGATGCACGTGCAATGTACGTGTTATTTCGTGTATAGTTATTATCTCAAAAAGTCACTTTCTGTGTTGAAAAAAATTGAAATCAAAAGAAAGGTTGAGTGGTCATATAAGAAATTAACCCTAGAAAATATCTTTATGGAAAGTAACGTGACCCATCAAAATTTTATGTTAACTGTTAGCAGACTTTTCGTAAAAAGTGGGCAAATTTAAAGTATCAAAAGCAAAAAAGTTATATTTTTACAAGATTGTCATCACATGTGAGTTCAGTATTGGGAAATAAAACTCTTCAAATCTCTAATTAGTTCCATAGTATCAAACCCTTAGTCGAGAGAGTGTCGTTAGGTTTGCAAAGTTTTTGATAATTTTTTCTAAGAAAAGTATGATTTTTAAAGTAGGCTTTTAATACGATGTCCAATAGTTTCGAATTCAAAATATTCTGCAACTTTTTTCTCCACCAACGATTAGTTTACTTTAATGACATTATTTTTCAACATGTAAAGGGTTGCTATAAGTTTTACCATGTGAATTGTGGTACAATGATTTTCTCTTCATGCATGTAATTTTTATTATATAAGTTTATGTTTTTGTACTTTAATAACATTATTTTTCAACATGTAAAAGGTTGCTATAAGTTTTACCATGTGAATTGTGGTACAATGATTTTCTCTTCATGCATATAATTTTTATTATATAAGTTTATGTTTTGTATTTTTAAATAAATTGATTGAAGATCTACATGCAAGTGTTGAACATAAATTTTGGTTGTCCAAAATTCCTTCAAATATTGAACGATTTCTATGCCCTTTAAGACCAGATTAATATCTTTTAAATTTTAATCAAAAGGATAAAATTGTAATATTATTTACTATGTCATACTAATTCCAGTTAGGTAATACCACTAATGCTATTGAAGAATACTCACTAAGATCATCCTCGATCTTCAAAACATTATAAGTTCTCTGAAATTGATTTACAATTAATTTAATTATTCTTTCATATAAATAATTGAGGCTAAAGTTCTACGTGACTGTTATACCCTTAATAAGACATGGAGTCTAAGTCAGAATGTAAAATTCAAATTTAAGTTAAAATCATATTTTTTGGTATCTTATAGCAATGAATTTCGTTAGTTGTTTCAACCTGAATACGTCAGTTACTTGTAGGGTCCAAGTAATAAAAGACTTTGATAACCAAATATTACGCTAGCTACTTTAAGAGTCCAAATTAGAATCTAATACAGTAGTATCAATATTGAGAGTCCAAATTAGAATAGTATCAAAATTTAAGACAACTAGCTTAATGAACCGTCTTAGAAGGGAGTTTAATTACCAGCCATGCCACATCCCAATCGATATGACTGCGCAAGTTAAAAAGCTAAACAATAGCTGCAGTAGTGTATGCCTTTGGAAATGGAAAGAAATTGTTTTATTGAATTAATAAATGTAAATTAGTCATTGCAATATTGTTTCCATCTATATTTCTGAGAAGGAGGCCTTTGTTAATCGTTTATTTCTGAAGATGTGAAAAGTGAGGCAATAACTCTGCTAACCCTAAACAAGCATCGTGCGGGGATTAAGGTATTTAACCTAAAAAATATAATTTAACTATTTTTCCCTTAGTAATATACTCTTTTGTTTAGTGAATTTTATAAATACCTTTCTTTAATTATTAGAAGATTTGTTGTTAGAGCATCAAGCAATTCATTGACAAACACAAAATCTACGAGCTTGATGTGTTACATGGCTTTGAATTATTATAAGCAAATCCAAATAAGAAGATAAACATAATTACATAAACCACAAGGGAGATAAGTTTCGTTACGAAGAAAAAACCTTGGGGAAAGTCTTTGAAATTGATCCATTACCTTTAATATATTTTAGTAAGCTAACTAGCTATTTTGGAGTGTCATGTCATATTTTTTATACAAATATAAGAATTCAGGTGAAAAAGTTGAATGATTATCGGCTAGGTTATTTTTGTGGGATCAATACAGATATGCTTAAATAAAATAGGAAGATGAGAAAAAACAAGACCAGTAATCATAAAATTGATTGACTATTTTTGTAAGTCGCGATCGGTAGATATAAGTTTTTATGTCGAAAGAAAATAAAATAATTGAAATTGTATAAATGTTTCATTATGAAAACTACCATGAAGTCGAAAAAAAGTTACGGCAACGGGAGGACTTCATTTTTTTCTAAAAATATAATATTTCACTCTTGTGAACAACTTAAATTTGTTTAATATAATAAGTAAGTATTCCTAAAACTAAAAGATATTCTTATAATTTAATGTTATTTAGCAACAATTTATAACACTTTTATATTTGTTAATGACGATAAATAAATATATGGTCACTTACTTCCTAATATTGAAGTATCCTAGTTATATATATATATATATATATATATATATATATATATATATATATATATATATATATATTATAAAGCTAGGTATAGACAATGTGATGTGACACCTCTCTATGGCCAATGATTGTATTTATCTTTTTTCTCCTTTTTTGGATTTTTTCTTTTATTTTTTTATTCAATTTGTTTAATAAGTGGAAATTGATCATGATCTATTCTATCCTACTTATTCCATCTCAGTTACAAAAGACCTCTTAACTACTACTCCCTCCGGATAAAAAAAAGAGTCCACTTAGCATTTTTTTCTTGGATAAAAAAAAGAGTCCACGTAGCAAATCAAGAAAGAATTAATCTTATTTTTCCATATTTTCCCCTATTAAGTGTTATATGATCAAATCCCAATGCCTATTAATTAGGGGTAGTTTAGTCAAATTACCTATTTTTGTCTAGGAGTTAGTATTTTTTTAAGGGGTGTGCAAATGGCTAAGTGGACTCTTTTTTTTATCGGGAGGGAGTACTACTTATTTGTTTTCACCATTATAGTGCACATCATGCTTAAGAGACGTGTTCACTGTGCATTTATTTTTGCATTCATTAAGGGGAAACATGCATGATTTTTAAATGCTACCTTTAATATGTTTTTTGGAGCAATCTGAGTATAAAATACCTCTACATGGAGGATTTTATTTCCCATATTCCCTTGGTATATATCATGCCTGAGTGCAATTTTTGCTACATTTTGACAGTGAGTGTCTTGCTAATTTATCATTTTGAAAGTTAGATGGCCTAATTTTATTTTAACTTGATAGTTTATTTTCTCCTTTTATTTTCCAGGCTTTGATTTGTTATTTATTTATTATTTTATGTAAGGATTTAATTGTTTTTTCATATTGCTAGGTAATTACGGTGATTTGATAAATTCTTAAAGACTATACATGTCGAGAAGGAATTGTCTCATCGTATGTAATTATTTGATCCTTTCATTTCTGTTGTTTTACATACTGGAGGTTTAGTTTTTGTTTTTGAAAAATAAACCATTAAAATTATATTTGATCTGGATAGAATTAATTGAATGAGAAAAAAAATTGACCTTAATTGTGTCTACTTGGGTGTTTGAGATTTAGTCCCAATGAAAAAGCGTGAAAATTGTGTTCGCATACTTTACTAAAAAAAAACTCATTTGGTTATGTTGTGAATCGCATTTTAAATGTATAATTTGATTACAAGGAGAACAAAATTATTTCATGCATATGCTCTCGGCGGTAAGGAATATTGAGAAATTTGGAAAGCTCTTCAACCCTATTCTATTGCCTAAGAAGACTTTTGCTAATCAAAAGTTTAAATTCATTTATATAAAATTATATTTTCTCAATATACAATTATATGTATTTATATGTATGTTAATTAGTAATTTTTTGAAATTTATGTATTTTAGTTTAAATTTACCTTATTGTTTTTAATACACCTTAAAATTATTCCTAACTATGTAATACCTAAACAAGCTTAATTTGAAAATGTATAATTAATTATATATATATTACATAGACACATATGCTTTAAATAACCCTAATGTATGAATTAACTCAAAATGTATGTTGCTTATAAAGGTTTTCTTTCTCACTGAAAAGAGAAATAGTATAAATTTGTATTCATTATTTATTTATCGATCATTTCATAGATATAATAATATAATTTATAATCGTGCGAAGCACGAATATGTTTACTAGTTGTAATATATTTCTCATGTGGAGAAAAAGAAGAAAAATATATATACCATGAACACCATTTTCAAAGAAATATTAAGTGGATATAATCTTATACTATAGTAACAGTATTGTTATTAAGTTAATGTATGTAATTACAAATAATATTATCTAACATTTTTTGCAAAGATTGAGGTTGCTAGGGAATGATGTGCGAGGCATATTCATAGAGACTAGTAATACTAAAAGTGGGAACAAAATCAATCAAAAGTTGATTTACGAATTTACCCATTAAAAGTTGAGTGACGGTTTAGTCCTTACAATCAAACACTATTCCAACAACATTAATGTAAAAAGAAGTCTGGTGCAATATTTATAATTACAGATGGTACTAATGTTGGAGAACAAATTTAGATCTTCGGTGCATGGAAATTAAATTCTTCTTCAAAATAATATTTTGTAATGTGTCAATTAATTTCGATCTGAGGTAACAAAATTGTGCAAAATAGTATAAAGCTTTAAAAAGAAATGGAGGAGGTTGTATCATATATGCATGTAAGGAAGTTGCTTTTGCTGTTGTTATATATAATAATAATAAAAAAGAAATACTACCTACTTTTTAACAGAAATAATTTAGAACTTTGAATTAAACTACCCAAATATTCAAATTAATAAATAAAAAATTTACAACAACATCCAAGATAATGTATTGCAAACACATGGCCAACATCTTATTACTTGAATTGATCCTTGCTATAATAAATAATAATATTACCATGTGAAGTTAAAATGAATTGTTCTACATGTCAGTAAAGAGGAAGCATTACCAAAGATACAAACTTCATTGTATTCTGTCTCTTAAGGAAGACAGGTTATTGAGCCTAGCTTGGTATATGTTGTATGTAAACAATTTGATTACCATCTTTCAGTTTTCTGCCTTGTTTGTGTATAATGTGTAAAATTGAAGTGCAAACTTCATGTCTTGTTACTTGATCAAAAAAGAAAAATCATCTCTTGTTTATTTGCAAATTAATGTTTGTAGAAGAAGGTCAATTGATCCTCGTGAACCAATTGGTTGATGGAGCCTTGAACTTCTTACGTGATTAAAAACGATGGTGTCAAAGCGTCCATCTTCTCAAAGTTAATGGTATTGTCTGGTCTGGTTGTAAGAATAAGGTTGAGGCCTATATAAGCTTTAAAGGCATGTAGGACTTTGCCTTACTCCTAAAAATATTTGTTAATAGGTCACTGCCTAGTGCGTTGGAAGGGTTTCTGGATAGATTAAGGTGTATTTCAATGGCAACATCTATGATATAAGGTATATAGTGAAACGTTACAGTTTGCATGGGGGATTGAACCCAATCGCCGAAACTCTCGAAGTTAGTAGATCCGGCGGCATCTCTCACCATGCCGGGTCGGATAGCCTACTAACATCGGCGGTGTTCCATAAGCTGCTTCGTGAGAAAGCCATTACCAATGAACAACTGAGGCTTTATCAAGATAAACTATGTGGATATAATGAGAGAAATACAGTGTAAGGGTTCATAGGATGTAAGATGTACTATATGGGTATGATGTACTTCGTGAGAAAGCCAAGAATTAGTGCTCAATGTGTAAATTTCAACCTCATATTTCCTCCTAGATGTAGCAATATTATACGAGGCTTGATCAACCATATGGTCATCATTCACTGGGTGATAACAGACCCAGACCCTAAATGTGCGAAATGATGTTTGTGAAAAATAGATCGCCACTTTAAGTGTGTAATTAGAAGTTTACTTCGAATATCTCTCTAGATCATCTTAAAAGATTTTCAACATGTCGGGTTAGGACTTATTGGTAAATGTTTATATTAATAGCTAAATATATATAGGGACACATTCCCTTAGAATGTGAGATTGCGGAATAATTACACACATATGTGAGCATTCATGAATATGTATTTTTTTTTTTTTGAAAGTTATTTTGGTTATTCATTGAAAAAAAGGTAACCAACATTATATTATGTTAAATTCTGTTTATATTGGATTATGAGGTAAAATTTCCTAATTATAAAGGGGAAGTTCCAAATTTTGCCCGATGTTACACTATTGGCCAATCATATTTTATTGTTAGTAAATTATCTCGTATTCTGCTTTGTGATTAACGGACTTCCAACATCCAAATGAATGTACTCCCATGTGTTCAAAATATAATTGCATGTCCGTTGAAGAATAAGTCGACGAATCGTCAGCAATGGCTTGGTTAAAGTAACTTTTTCGACGGTAAGGTTCTAAAATACCCTTTACTTTTGATTATAACTTAAGATCATCCTCGGGTTGAAGCTCCTTTAGGTGCCAATGGCAAAAACAAGACTATTTCCAAATTACGGGGTTAATATTAGATCAAAAGTTAAAATATTGTAAACTTACTTATTTCTAAATAATACAAGAACCAATTCAACACTATATATTTGATGCCTTGAGGGTCTAAAGTTGCTTCAAAACCTTGATCATAAAAATAAAGTCACCTAATTAAAAGACTAACAAATGCTCCCCAAAAGTACAGATTAATGTAAAAGTGTCCTCATAAGTTACAATTCACCAATTATTAGTCGCATTTGAAAAGTAGAGTTTTAGCCAGTAATACAAGACAACGTAAATATGTAATGGTGCAAAATGAGGAATTTATCGGTGGTTGAAGGCAAGAATGGTATATTCACATTACACTTATTATACATCGTATAAGTTGTGTATGGAAATACATGGAGAAACTAATAAGTCTAAGCAAGAGAAGTTCCATTTTTCTTAGCCTTATTTGTTTAAATTATTCCTCAAAGTTATTTATAATGTGTGATGATGCTTATTGCTTATTCAAATGCTTATATTCATTGAACAGTATTCAAATCAATATCTAACATCCTTCCAGGAAAATTAAACAGGATAAATATTCATAGGTAAATGTTACATTGTTACTAGCTTTATAGTTTCTGCTACTCATAAAACTCCCAATTCTTTGCAACATGGTTTTTGTCCGTCAATTTTGATATATCAGAGAAATCGTTAAGTTATGAATCTTGGAGTGGCTTCATCTTGATTTAATTAACTAGTGCTATTTGTTCGCAGTAAGGATTCAAATAACTGATCTCAATTTGTTTGGAACTAAGGCGTTATCCGTTCACATTGTTTTCAGATTTTGTTGGATCGGCAATCTATCTCCTCAATGCTAATAATTACAAAACTCAAACGACGATAAATCATATGACAAAGAAAAACATACGAAAAGAGACATAATATTCTTATATGGCATGATTAATTGATCTACATATGAAAAACTAATATAAAATCATAGAACCTTTTGAGAGAAAAATCTCCCCCTAAACAAAACTTTCTAAACGAGTACATTGTGGATGCTATTGTGTTGTTTATGAGAAAAAAAAGATCTTTTATTTATAGAAGTCTAAAACTTTTCCTCCAAGTATAGATATAATAGAGTCATTTTCCACAAAGAAAACCTTTCTACCAAAAAATATTTTTTAAGTAAAACACAATTATGGTGTAGAATTCAAATAAGGTAGGATATTCATTACAAACCCTAACAAATATTTGCTTCACGAACTTTCTAGCAAAATAAACTTTATCTTCCTTCTTTACATAATCGTCATATATCACTGTTGCTTACCATGATTAAAAGTAGAAATGAGTTAAATATTGGAGCCCTGTGCTTCAAAAGTAAGCACGAGTTAATAATATTGGAGCCGTGTGTTAAAAGTGAACAGGGTTGAAAGTGGACCCCATTCATTAAAAAGTAAACATGAGTTGAAAATTGAAGTCCAAGCGTCAAAAGTAAGCAAGGGTTGAAAGTTGGAGGCCATGCTTTTAAAATTAAGCATGAGTTGAAAATTAATTTTTGTTTTTAAAGATGAAGCAGCAGGATTGTTGAAAATATAGTTGAGATTTTATTTCCATGTGTAGTAATTCAGACTATTTTTTACTAAAAATCTTCATTATCGTCAAATTGGCTGCAACTTGATCTGAGTCCGTCTTGAACCTATCTTCAACCTCGGCTGAATCATTGGCTCTGATAACCAGGGGCGAATTTAAGTGGAGGTGAGGGTGTTCGAACACCCTCGGTAAATAATTACAGTGTATATATAGGATATATTTTATGCGTTTATGTACATATATTAACTTTTGAACACCCTGAGCATATGCAAAAAGTTAGCTCAAGTAGTCCAGGGTGTTCAAAATTGTCTCTAGCATCCTAGGTTCGATTCCCATCAACAACATTATTTTTATATTTACCTTTTGTTGTTTTTTTCGTACCCCCTGAGTGAAAATCCTGGATCCGCCACTGCTGATAAAACATGTTGGGATTGAAATAATTAGGGCGTCATACAGTAGCTAATAATTGCAAAACTCAAAGGACGATAAATCAGACGACAAAGAAGAACATACTAAAAGAGATATGATATTGTACTATGGTTTGATCAATTGATCTACGTATGGAAAACTAATATAACATCATAAACCTTTTGAGAGAAAAATATCTCATAAACAAAACTCTCTAAACGACTACATTGTGTACGCTATTGTGTTGATTTTTAGCAAAGAAACGTAGGAAATAATAGAGAAAAAAAATAATGAGAGAAAAATATACGGCAATGTAGTCAAAGATAATTATTTTATTCAGCTATGTTTAGCTCTGTATTTATAGGGAAACAAAACAATAAAAACATAATCATAAACTAGCCAAAAACATCTCTGCAGAGTATATCTTTAACTAACTAACCTAGCCTAGAATATCTCTACAGAATATATTTCTAACTAACTAATTATTAACAGTAAAACAAATGTATTCAAAAGCAGTAAAACAAAGTTACTGCAGTCCAAAAGCAAATATTCTAACACCCTCCTTGGTTTTGGAACTGCAAATTCTAGACTTGGCTGGAATTGACTTCGTGAACAAATCTACCCAGTGGCGGAGCCAGGATTTCCGCCGAGGGGGTTCAAAATATAAAAAAGTAAACATACGAAGAAGCCTAAGGGGGTTCAACATCTACTATATATACATAAAAAATAATTTTAACCTTGTAAAAACAGTATTTTTTTCCGCCGAAGGGGTTCGGATGAACACCATCGGCATAGTGTGGCTCCGCCACTGAATCTGCCCATTCATCTTTGGTCTTGCAGTTAGCTTGATCCATATCTCCAAGTTGCAGCTCTTGATTATCAACAAATTCTCGTGTTCATCTTCTGTTGGATTAAATGAGAAGTTTTTACCTCTCATTTTAACTCGTAAAATCTCTTACTTAGTGGCATCAAAGATTCGACAGTACTTGTCCTCGAATATCAATTTAAATTATTTTTTCACTAGCTGGCCAACACTTAACAGACTTTGATCAATATCATGCACGTAAAGAACATTTGAAATTATTTTTGTACCTGAACCTAGGGCTGGGCATAAATACCGAAAATTAAAAAATCGGACCGAACGAAACCGAACTAGTTTGGTTTAGTGTTCGGTGTCCACATTCAAAAAACCGAAACCGAAATAGCCAAACCGAAATTTGATAAAACCGAACTGAAGAATCGAACGCCCACCGAAATTTAATATATTACCTAAAAAATTAAAATAATCCAGGCCTATTAAGTTTAAGCTAAAAAAAACCCCAATTGTAACAAGCCTCTTTTGCTTTTGTATCCCTAATCTTCCACTTCAGTTGAGAAAATCAAATATCCTTAACAAAGGAAGATGACTAGGATGTGTCTTTAGGATTAATGTATGTCTTTTATGTGTTTTCTTAGTTATTCTTACTGTATGTATATAACACCTAGTAATTCTATATCATGGTTATGGTTTTCTGTTCTTGTTTATTCTGTTTATTTGATTTTGATTTTGATTTCAATTTATCAATTTTATGTTTTATTGCTTTTGAGAATATGAATTAGTGCAAATGGAATCTCTTCTAATATCATATCAAAATAAACGAATTGAAAAAATAAAAACCGAACCGAACCGAACTTCAAAAAACCGAAACCAAAAGAACCGAATCGAACTAATTTGGTTCGTTATTCGGTGTCCATCTTCAAAAAATCGAAACCGAAATAGTCGAACCGAAGATTGATAAAAACCGAACCGAAGAACGGAACGCCCACCCGTACGGCTGAACCTGTTTTGATTGCAACAATCCCTTTTCATTTTGTAGGAATATAGTCACCATTCCCGATTCTGACTTTCTTGTTTCTCATAGACATAAACTCTATAAGAAGATTTTTGTCATAAGTCATGTGGTTTGTACAACCACAGTCAATCTTCAAAAAATCAGATTTTTTGGTTGAAAAATTTGTTGCCACAAACAAGTGGTCTTCTTCTTCTTATTCTTCATTGGTGACTTGGGCATTTGCTTCATATTTTGGAGATTTCTTTTTGCAAATCACTGCTTCATGACCAAGTTGGTTGCAGATCTTGCACTATGCATCTGGCCTCTTCCAACATTTAAATGGAAGATGACCTTTTTTGCCACAGTGCTGACAAGGTGGGCAATTTTTATTTGAATTATTACTTTTTTTTTTTTAGTTTTATGGTTGGCTATCAAGGCTCCTTCAGCCATAAGCCTCATTTGTGCTTGTGCCTACAATGTATTTAGCAATTCTGCTAAGGTAATCTTGAACTTTTGTGTTTTCCAAGGTACTTATGGATACTTCATATCTTTGGGGCACCGTAACAAAAAAAAATCAACAATTCTTTAACCTTTACCTTTAGTTCCAAGCAACCTTACCTTGTTAACAATGCCAAGAAGCCACTCTGAATACTCTTTGACGGTCTCAGATTCCTTCATCTTTTGCAATTCGAATTCCCTTATTAAATTTAACACCTTCATGCCTCGTATTCTTTCATCACTTGTGTATTCTTCCTTCAGATAATCCCAAATTTCTTTTGCTGTTTTGAGAGCCATAACTCTGGTGAAAATTGTTGCAGACACACTAGCAAACAAAGTTGCTTTCGCCTTTGATTTTCTGATTTTCTTTTCCTTTTGGCTTTTGATCTGGGTCACCGTGAGATTATTTGACAGTGGAAGAACATCATAATCCTCTTCCACGGCCTCCCAAAGATCTAACGCCTCAAGATAAGTCTTCATTCTTACTGCCTAAAGATGGTAATTCTCACCATAAAAAAACAGAAGGAGTTATTTGAGAAAAGCTATTTTGTGAATCGATCTCACTCATAGGTCCCTCAAGAAATGGCTCTAGATACCAATTGTTGGTTTTTAACAAAAATACGTAGGAAATAACAGAGAAAAAAAATACTGAGAGAAAAATATACTGCAATGCAGTCAAAGAGAATTATTTTATTAGCTACGATGAGCTCTGCATTTATAGGGAAAAAACAGTAAAAAGATAACAATAAACTAGCCTAGAATATCTCTGCAGAGTATATCTTTAACTAACTAACCTAACCTAGAATATCTCTGTAGAATATATTTCTAACTAACTAATTACTAACAGTAAAACAAAGTTTATTCAAAAGCAGTAAAACAAAGTTTATTCAAAAGCAGTCCAAAAGCTAATATTCTAACATGTTATGTTGTTTATGAGAAGAAAAGGTCTTCTATTTATAAAAGTCTAAAACTTTTTCTCCAAGAAAATAATAGACACATTAGAGTTTTTTCCACAAAGAAAACATTTTCTACCAATGATAGTTGGCACAAATTGTCACGACCCAACCCCGTAGGCCGTGACTAGTGCCCGATCTGGGCACCCAAACACATCTATCAAATGCTATCTCAAATTTTATCAAACGCATTCAAGTATATAGCAGAAGCCGACAAGGCTATATTTCAAATTTAGATAATTTTCAGAAAAATTTCGGCAGAGTTTCCTTTGTTTTACAGACTATCCAAATTAACCCTGCGCACAGATAATACCAACAATGACCACCCAGGGCGAACAAAGCAACATTTAAACATATGCGGACCGGCCGCCGCGGCGAATGGGATCGCCCAAACACAACATATACACGCATCCGTACAGAAAGACCCCAACCCACAAACATGTCTACAGACCTCTAAACAGACCGACAGAATCATATGACGGGACAGGGCCCCGCCGTACCCATGAACGAGAATATATAAATACAGTAGTGACAGACTGTACCAAAAGATGGGCTCTGAATAAAAGAGCGCTCCAAATGGCAGAAAAGATATCCTAGACGGACGGATCAGCAAACCTGTCGTCGGTACCTGCGCGGCATGAAAACGCAGCCCCCAAAGAAAGGGGGTCAGTACGAAATATGTACTGAATATGTAAAGCCTGAATTACAGAAACAAAATCATAATTGGTACAGAACGTACAGAAAAAGTGAGTAGAAAATCCAAAGTATCAAATACATATTTTCAAAACATGCGGAGTGTGTACAGAAACATATGTCATATCAAATCCGGCCCCTGCCAAGGGACTCGGCAGACAGAACGTGCCCACCCTCCCGACGCTGGTGCCACAACACAGAAGAATCAGAATAGGGGCATAACCCCGTAACATAGTATATCATATCAGATGGCCATGACAAATCATATCAGAACATGTGTACATGGCACAGCATACTCCACAAACCCATGTACACGTATACCTGCCCCCTCACATCGAGGCACGGCGAACAACGCAGAGGATTACGCTTGACAACATATCCTGGCCCGGGCTCAGTATGGGAAACATTGGGGCATCCACGAATAGAGTAGTGAGAAACTAAATGTAGTTAAAATATCATAAATATTTTCAGAGACTCGATGAGGCATATCAATGACAAACCAATTCAATGAAGTCAGACGGGATCATAATAAATGAGTTTCGGATGTCATAATGAATTACAGAAGCATAACCTTTCTGAAGTCGTTCCGAGTGCCAAAACAATTTATAAGACTTAATGAATTATTTAAAACAATTTTTGTTTAGTAGTTAAAAGAGTAGTCAGAACACTTCTTTCCAAAAACTGCTCGAAAACGAGCCTTAAGTACAATAAGGGTAAAATCGGGACTAGTGGGCCCACCTTGGGACAAGCAAGGCGGTGGGCTCAAATTACGCATTTTAGGCTTATGGGGTCACCTACGAAGGTTCTACGGACATTCTATAACTTTTCATAAAGTTTGGGGAAGGTTTGCATAATTTTCAAGAAAGCATACAAAAAAGGTTCAATTCTATTGAATGAAAGAGGGATATTTTCAAATGCGGATTCCGATGAGCAGAATATTTTCCGAGGCTCGAATCCGATCCTAGTACACCTAGGACATGCCAAAAGAAGAATCGGGATAACTTTACATACCTCGAACGCACTTCCAAGATAGCCAATCTAAAGCTAATCCAAATCTACGCCTCGGGCTCCCCAAGGTCTACAATTACGCCAACGAATACCAATCATTAGTTAAGGGCACTTAAGCCATTCATTCCAAACTAATCATTAAATTCTACAGAAAATTCGGCAGCACTTCCCCTGTAAATAGGACATCCCGAGAATTTATCTCGCTCAAAATCAACAACAACAACCACAATAACCAACCTAGTAACATTGATAACCAATTCGAAAGGCAAAATAATAATAGTAACTCTCTTTTACATCATTCAACAACTTTCATAAATTCAACTCGATGACTTACCTTCAAGCCAACATCGATGCTTATATATTTAAATACTAACCCGAATCCATACCAACAATACTTAAAGACATTCTAAGCAATTCATACAACATTTCCAACAATCCAAAAATTTTCCCTTCCTTTCCACATAATGTAACTCTTCCATTCTAACTTCACACCATCCAACTAATATCAACATTTTTCCATATTCATTAACTAACTCAAGATTACCCAAACATATTTCAATAACATTTTAAACAATATCCAAGGATTCGAACCATTCCGCCCATTTCCATATTCCATTCGAAACTTCTACAATTGCAACGAAACTACCAAATCGCATTATTTTCTTCCAAATTCATTAATAACAACCATAGTTCACATTTAGCATCTTACTTTCATAATTGCATAAAAATTATATAAAAATCACATAATTTCTCATAACAACATACAACCAATTTCAACACCAACTCAACTCGTTAACCCTTTATCTACGTCATCAATGTCACAACGACACCTCTAACAAGCTAAATAAATTTTAATTCACCATTCTCTTTCATTACTATGGCTCACGGCCACACTCTTCTTCACACACCCACACGACCTCTATAAAGTTTCTAACCATTAATTTCCTTCATTCTCATCACATAACCCATGATAACAACAACAATAATCATATGAACATAATCATACCCTCAATCCTTTCAATTTAGCAAGGATAGCAATATGTCCATAACACAACTTTAAATTTAACCATTCAATTCCTACATAATGCTACTAAAATCAATTCCTCATTCTTACTCAAAACACCCCCCCCCCCTTACACGGCTCAATTTATAATTCAACATCAACATACATAACCCATTTGTATTCAACACACATCTACCAAGCTATACAAGTCTAAACTACCTCCAAAACATGTAGAAAAGAATTAAATCTTACCTTAGAGACAAGCTCTAATTTTTCACCATGAAATGTCTTCCAGAAAGCCATGGCCGTGAGTTGCCATGGTTACCATGAGCTCCATCTTTTTCCTCCTCTTGATCTTCAAATCTCTCCAATTAATTGTGTAGAAGGGGGCAAAAATGGGCTGGCCGTGAACAGTGCCCGTGAACAGTGGCGCCGCCCGTGAACAGTAGCGCCGCCGTGAACAGTGGCGCCGCTGTGAACAGTCGCCGTGAACAGTGCCCAAAACCCCTCTCTCTCTCTCTAGGCTTGAGAGCCCCTCTCTCTAAAACCTAATTTGCAAGATTAATTGTAGTGTAGTCATCCACTTATGCTCATTTATATAATCTTTACAAAGTGGACATGTGTCAATTTTCATAACATGTGTCCATCTTTATTCAAGGCCAACCAAATCTCGCCACGTGTCGTGGGGGCCCACTTTCGATAATTAAATTAATTCCTAATCTCCAATATTAATATTTTTATGCTAAATAAAATTTATAAGCAATTTTTGTGATAATCAAAGTTGAAAATTAAAAGCTCTTATTTCATGTCCGAAAATAATTTCGCCTTTAACTTGAGTCGATTTGCTTGCGGATAATTCGTCGTATAAATGTACGGGGTATAACACAAATATCATGTTTTGTGTCATTTTCTACTCTTATGACTTTTATCGCTTAATTCATGATGCAATCGTTGTATTTGAACTTATGTCGTTATATTTCATGTGTATAAGTACGATGATGACAAATGATGGAAAATTGTGCTTAAAGTGATTGATTTTGGAACATATGACTAGTAGACGAGGTGACGAGTCGAAGACCACAAAGGACGAACTAAAAGGAAAATAATTCGACTGAAGGGTCCGCTTTTCTTCCGCATCGCGTGAAGAAAGCGGACAAAACCAACCCAGACATTTTCATCAGGCTTTCCTTCCGCATCGGGGAAGGAAAGCGGGAAGCCTCAGTACTTTGCGTGATCCTTCCGCAAAGCGGAAGGAAAGCGGGGTTCTGCACAAGCTTTCCCGGTTCGACTAGGATTTGGTTTACTTATTTTTATTTTTACCCTAGACTATATATAGACATTTTGTGAGCTGAGAACGGTGTGCTGGGATTATTCAAAGACTTGTAAGCCACCGTTCTCTTTTCTCTCTCTAGGTTTATTTTATTTTTCATCTTTTTCAACCCTAGATTATTCATGGATTCTTTTGTCTATGATCGAATCATGAGTAGCTAAACTTCTTAATTCTAGGGTTGTGGCGAAAGACTTGAAAGTTGGTTTGATGACAATTATTACCTATTGATTTTTCATATTTTGGGTTGCTTATTTATTCTTGATCTTAACTGTTTGATTATCTGGCCAATAGTTAGACACTATCTGTAGTGCGCGAATTGAACTTGAGAAAGGGAATTCACGTACGTAATAAGAATAAATAGAGTTTGTTCAATTTAATCGTTTCGCTACTGAGGATAGAGATATACCCTTTAGCCCTACTTAGTTGAATACGGAGAAACAAATGCGTTCTTGTTACCTCTGATGACCATAGAGATATAGGTGTTATAGTAACATCTGCAGGCTTGTGAGTAGTTCGAGAGAATATCATAAAGTATAATTAACCCGTCAACTAGTAACCTAGGAAATAAAATAGGTGGAATTGTCTGAAGATCAACTGGATTGTCGAAAGCCATGACCCTAGATCTTTCTCTCATCTGATAATTCTTACAATCTTTGTCAAGATATTCCCAGTCACAAAAACACCCATCACAAATTGTTTACTTTTCAGTTTTAGTTTAGTACAACAAACATCTTGATTTTCACTTTCTTGAATAGTTTTATTCGAATTTGAATTAGCTTAACAGTAGAATCTAAGTCTCTGTGGTATCGATATCTGGACTTAACAGTCTTTATTACTTGTACGACCACGTATACTTGCATGTGCGTTTGGGAGCAACAACCAAGAAATCATTTTTGAAGTAAAACACAATTATTACTTGCAAGTTGAAACATCCTTACCTGTAAATTGGGAAAGAAAAACTAGGTTGATACACTTTGGATGAAAAATTTGGAGTTATGATATCCTCTATGTTTTGCAGCTTTTGCTTTTTTTTTTGCTTGTTCTTCCATGGTTACGGAATCTGTCTGAGACCTTGCTCTATTTTTCTAATTTGTTTTTTTTTTTTGAATTTTTCCTTTCGGTGCACTTGTAAAAGCTTAATTCTACCAAGCACTACTTGAAATTGTAATTGTTTTAGAACTCCCTTAATTTCTCTCAATTGAAAGCAGGGAGGGGGAAAATGACAAAGCCTAAAGGATAACTAGTGTGAATCTAACATTAGCGTTTGGGAGAGGATGGGGAAGAGAGATGATAAACTTAACCTGGGTTAAAGCATTTAGTTAACTAAAAAATCATGTCCCTTAAATTGCACGAGGGACACGTGTAAACAATTCAAGACCTCACTGGAGGAAATGAACAGATCGGGTACTGGAGGGGAGCCGGTTCCATGATATAGCCTTAGATGGACAAAAGTTAGAATTTTATTTTTTTTAGCCTTTTTGTTGTTGTTAGTATATGACTAGTAAAATTTAAATCACTATTTTAAGGTTGTTACTCAAGAACGAAGGAGAATTAAATATGAACGGCCTATTGTCCCTTACCCACATAAGGAATAATTGCAGTCCAAGGGGGTTGGCATATAAATGAGCAATTTGCTTCTGCTGTCTTTTTAATAAGTCATTAAATCAGGCCATAATTCCAAAAAGGTATAGAGGGAAATATGGATTCTTTCCGCAATGAGGCCACAAAGAAAACAAATAATCATCCTACTTTAGCATCATTAGAACTTTTGAAGAGATTCAAGACTAAAACGAAGCGTTTAACTGGCGAAAAGCAGAATCAGAAACATTCAGCTAGTCCATGGAGCAGTAACAGCTCCAGACTTCCTTCAACTGATGAAATTATGAATATAGCTAGAGCAAGATTACATCAGTTTACTTCAATAAATTCATCTGTTTACTCAATCATTCTTGATCCCTCGATTCTGCATTCCTGTTTGCCTCCTGAGGTTGCAGAAGATGTAGAGCTGTCTTTACTACTTCAAGCTTCAGCTAAAATGTTTGTCCAAAAACAATATGATCGCGAGAGAAAGTTTCTTAGCTTGTGCGATCACTCTGCTTCCGTCATTGGTAATCCTGTTCAACGAGTTGTGTACTATTTCGCTGAAGCTCTTCGAAATAGGATTGATAAGGAAACAGGAGTAACTCCAGAAAGAGGGAATAGAAATAGAAAGAAAGCAGTTGATGTGGAAAAGCCTTTTATGCTTATGAAATTCACATTTCTTGCATGTCGACAAGAAACTCCTCTCTCACACATTCTCCAATTTGCAGGAATACAGGTGATGAAGGAAAATAATTTATTCATAAACTCAATAGTTCTCCATTACATGCAAATAGCTAGCAAGTAGCAAAGTCCCTGTTTATAGTAGTATGAAATCTACTTTGACTAGAAATTGGAAAACATATTCCTATATAACTTTGACTACAAATTCTATTTAGACAGGAGTTAAATAATGAGAAATTGATATAAATAATTTCCAACCAAACTAATAGCCATCAGATGTTTGTTTTTTGTACAATAATATATGATATACATAATATACATTTTGATACAAAATAGTGTATATTTTTTGTATATTTAGCTAGCTAATGTCATAATTTTTGGCCAACCGGCCAAATGTGTAACTTGCCCTTAAATAAATACCAAATTCTAAACAATTCTGATTTTTTACAACTTTGAATTATTCTTCCAACAGGCCGTCTTGGACAACATTGTGTCAGTAAGACGGGTCCATATCATTGATTTTGGACGCGACACTGGTTTGCCTATGCCAATCATCATGCATGCTCTTGCCAATAGAAATGATTGTCCAATTGAGCGTCTCAAGATAACTTCTGTAGGAACATCAAGACAAAGGATTGAGGAGAACGGCATGAGGCTATCATCATTTGCTGAGACAATGAATATCCCCTTCCTGTTCAACATGGTGGTTTTAGAACTAAAGGATCTGAAGAAAGAAAATTTCGATTTAGAAGAAGGTGAAGTGGTGGCCGTTTACTCGGAATTTCGTTTGTGCACTATGCTAGCATGGCCTAATTACTTAGAAAGTTTAGTAAGGGTTATTAAAAGCCTCAAGCCATGTGTAATGGCGGTTTGTGAAACTGAGGCAAGTACTGATACTACGATTTTCGTTGATCGTTTCAATGCATTACTATCGTACTTTAGTGCTCTTTTTGATTGTCATGGGACGTGTATGAAGCCATAAGATCAAAATAGAGGGATCGCTGAGGGTGTTTACTTTCGCGAAATAATACAAAATGTGATCGTTAGTGAAGGAGAAGAGAGGTTTCATCGACATTCAAAGATTGGTTTTTGGAGAAATTATTTTGCTAGATATGGAATTATGGAAACAGAACTTAGGGACTCATCGCTGTACCAAGCTAGGTTGTTGATTCAGAGGTCTGCGTGCTGGAGTTATTGCTCCCTGGATTTTACCGGGAAATCGCTGATCTTGAAGTGGAAAGGAACCCCTGTGAGGTCCCTTTCGGCCTGGAAATTTCCAGATGACTAATAGTCTGTTTGAACAAGCTTATGGAAAATCAGAAGTACTTATTTTAGAGAGTTGAGGTGTTTGGTCAAGGATAAATATTCGCTTTTGAGTAGTAGTAGTAGCAGTAGTTGCTTTTCAGAAGCTGAAAAAAGCCGTTTCCCTATAAGCACTTTTGGAACTTTGGCCAAGAAAAATTACTGCTATAATATTAGCAAAAGTGCTTCTCAAATTGATTAGTCAAACACAAACGGTTACTTTCCAAATGTACTTTTTCGAAAAGCACTTTTCAAAATAAGCAAATGTTGGAAGTTTAACCAAACGTGGCTATAAGACAATGCAGCATACTAGCAGAGAATTTGAAATTTTATGGTTTTTGATCCGATAGCTAGGAGATTCTATAGGCAGTATATACGGGCCATGTAAAACCACACAAGAGCTATGTTCGCCAGCCAAATTATTGGATGAGCTATATTATTCCTTTTAATGTATGTCTAGTGAAGTAAAATCTGATTGAAAACACGAGTACTTAAATTTTGTTACATTTTTCAGGTTAGCGTGTTTCCTTGAGTCGAGGGTCTATCGAAAACAGCCTCTCTACCTCTCAAAGGTAGGGGTAAGGTCTGCATACACTTTACCCTCTCCAGACCAGTGGCGGAGCCGGACTATGCCGAGGGTGTTCATCCGAACCCCCTCGTCGGAAAAAAATACTGTTTTTACAAGGTTAAAATTATTAAAATTATTTTTTATGTATATATAATAGATGTTGAACCCCCTTAGGCTTCTTCGTATGTTTACTTTTTTATATTTTGAACCCCCTCGACGGAAATCCTGGCTCCGCCACTGCTCCAGACCCTACTTGTGGGATTACACTGGGTATGTTGTTGTATTTCAGGTTAGCGTGTAACATGGATAAGAAAACAGGTTTGTTATTGAGTTTGAATGATCATTCTTAGTTGCACAATTATGTCACCATGTTCTTTTGAATCAAGACCTGTACAAGACAGTCAGTATAATACCAACTTTTAGGAAGACACAAGCAAACAGATGAATAAAGACCGACATAAAAGACACTAAAAGTGGTATAATGCTGAAAAATAGTACAACTAATGTTCTTTAGAGGCTATTACAGATAAATATTTCATGTTAACAGTTCGAGTTAATTTGTCTTCCTTCATACAGTAATTAGGAATCTCAATGATTGGGAAGTGAAGTGAGTGGCTGCTTTATTAACTGTTCTGGAACCATTTCATAGCCTTAACAACAGTAATGATATTATAGTTTGGAAGCCACACAACAATGGGATGTTCACTGTAAACTCTTGTTACAAAACCTTCACTCAGGCTAATGCACATCATTGTCACTGCCGGGGGCGGAGCTAGGGTATGCAAGCAGTGACGGAGCTAGAAATTCAAATGAAGGAATTCATAAAAACTTATGTCAAAGGGGATTCAATAACTTATATATATGCGCAAAAAAATCATTCTTATGTATTTAAATAGTATATTTTCAACAAAGGGGATTCAATTGAACTCCCTTGCACCCCTCTGCCTCTGAGGGATGTTCATCGGAGAATTCTACTGTATATCTAAGGTCAAAATTATTTTTGTGTATATATAATAGATATTGAATCCCTATGACTTCTTCAATATACTTCTTTATATTTTGAAACCCTTGGTGAAAAATCTGGCTCCACACTCACTAGCCTCAGTTTAAAATCTGGAAAACAAAGCACCATTCAAAGTATTGTGTTTGTGTTGACTCCTAAGCTTTTTCAATCTTATATGCAGTCTATTTTCTTTCATTTGAATATTGTCTTCATCCCTTAATAAATTAAGTATTGTTAATTGTATATATCGTTTGTTTTGTTGCTACGCGGCACCATTTTGTGTCTCTTGTTGTGAACTTGGTATTAAATTTAATCTTCACATAGATTATCTTAGGACTCCTATTTAAAAAAAATTATACTAAAATCCTAATACTAAATTACATAGGACGGCAAAGCTACATTTGGACTTATTATATATTTCTTATTACTTAAAACTTTACAGTGAGCAGAAAGCTGCTTCTTCGGTCGTGACTTAGTGAATTCCTTAAATTATTTTCGCATAGAAATAAGTTTATAAAATGTAGTTCTATTGTAAAAATTGACCTCAATGAAACACTTTGAACAGAAAATATCGATGACGTTGGTATCAAGGCTATTGTTTTTTCAAGTGATTACGTACTTGAATACGTTTATTTTGGTTTCTTTGAGGTTCATATCGAAGTGTTGGATATAGAAGACAATACCATCAAAATCTCCAAAACATTCTCATATAAAATTATAAACATGGATTTCACTAGTTAGCATTTGTTGGGAAGACAGCCAGGGTTGCCTTTCAATACTTTTACCCGCTGTTTGGATGGTGGTTTCCGTGGTTCATTAATGTATGGTTTCTATGAAATTATGTTTGTTTTCATTATTCTTAAAATTATGTGGTATGGTGTTGTAAACCCGCGATTCATTTCATGATTATATAACCATGAAAAGTCCCTATTTTCAAAACCACAGATTTGGTGGTTTTCCGTAGTTACGTATTTCATTCTCCATTATACCCCACCCTCCACCATCCACCCCACCCCTGCCCCACCCTACCACTCACTCCCACCCCACCCCCCGCCACTCACCCCCACCCCACCCCGCCCTACCACCCACCCCCACTACCTCACTCATTTGCCACCCACCACCCAACCACCACACACTACCCTTCACCACCGTCCAACCCCACTCCACAGCAACTCACCCCCACCCTCATCCCACACCACCCACCTCACACCGCCCACCGCTCCACTACTCCTCACCACCACCCAACCCCACCCCCACAACCACTCACCCCCACCCTACCACCCACTACGCCCACTCTCATCCCATAACCACTCACCCGACACCACCCACACCACCCCCACCCACTACCTACTTATTTTTTAAAGTCCTTATTTTATTCTTTACCTGAGTTTTATTAATATATATAAATTAATTTCTAATTAAGAGTTAAGGGTATTTAGTAAACTTACAAGTTATTATACAGTAGTACCGTACAGTCAAACTAAACAATACAAATGTTATTAAACCACAACAAACGATACAATCTATCCAAACATTGTGTTCATTAATACAATACAATACAACACTATATTGTACCATACCATACTGTACATTAATGAACCACGGGAAACAACCATCCAAACAGAGGGTTATGTCAACCTGACTTTGATTTTGTTAGTCTTGATGACTGAGATTTTGATGTTATTCCTCTACAACATCAATCTGATGTGGAAGAAACATCGAAATCACAAGAGATTACTGAACCAAAGAATAAAATTGGATCTCAATTGCCTTCAGCACTCAAGATGCTGAATGATTATGACACAACAAAGTTCAGAAGATCAAAGACAGAAAAGAAAAACATCATTAATATGCAAACAAATAATGAATGCAAGCTATCTACCGATGAAATCCTTCGTTTGGGTGCTGAGAAGTTCATTCAATCGTTTACTATAGCAGGTGATCAAGAAGCATATCCGTTTAGCCATCCGTTTGCTAGCTCATTTCTTGGCCTTTTGGTGGAAGACACCAGAAGTGTGGCACTCGTGGAAAATCTTCTTGCTTCTGCTGAGAAAGTAGAGCAGAAGCAGTTTGATCGCGCGAGAAGGCTTCTTAATGAGTGTGACAAGTTTTGTTCCAACACTGGAAATCCAATTCAGAGATTGGTATACTATTTTTCTCAAGCACTTCATGTCAGAATTAACTGTGAAACAGGAAGAGATTCATTGAAAGGAATTGGAATGAAGCGATTAGAACATATCGAGCATTCACTGATAAGCTTAGACCCCTTTATGATTGCAGCACATCAAAGAGTACCTCTGTCTCAGGTGACTCAATTTGCCGTTGTTCAAGCCATCATAGATCATGTAGCAAAATCGGACAAGGTTCATATAATCGATCTCGAGATTGGAAGTGGGATGCAATGGACAATCTTGATGCAAGCTCTTGCAACGCATCAATGGGAATCTGAATCATCACTTAAGCATATCAAGATAACTGCTTTATGCACCAAATTAAGGCATAAAATCGATGAAACATGTGAGCGATTAACGAGCTTTGCAGAATCCTTGAACTTGTCCTTCTCCTTCAATATTGTGATGGTCGAAGATATCATGGAACTAAAGCAAGAAGATTTTGAGCTAGATGATGAATAATCGATTGCTATCTTCGCGCGATACATCCTCATGAGAATGTTAGCTCTACAAGACAAGCTAGATTCTTTGATGAGAGTGATTAAAGGTATTAATCCTCGAGTAATGATTGTTATAGAGGTTGAAGCAAACCAGTATTCGTGGACTGGTTTGTGGAAGCTCTTTTTTTCTACGGTGCATTTTTTGACTCGTTGGAGGATTGCATGAAGGACGATGAACGAAGCAGGACAGCTACAGAATTAGAACACTTGAACCAAGGGATTAGGACCATTGTGGCAAATGAGGGTGAGGAAAGGACCATCAGACACGTAAAAATTAACGTATTGAGGGTGTTTTTCACGCGATATGGGATGGAGGAAGTGGAGCTGAGCATGTCATCGTTGTATCAGGAAAACCTGGTGCAAAAGAATTTTGCTCGTGGGAGTTCTTGCACATTGGAAATGAACAACAATTGTCTACTCATTGGATGGAAAGGAACCCCTCTCAATTCAGTTTCTGCTTGGAAATTCTCTTGACATGTTGTATACTGTAAAAACCGGATATAAGTCAAACCGGTGAGACGAGGGACCGAAGGGAGAAGGTTACAAGAACATCGGTGAAGACTTTCATTCTGAATCGGAGAAACGCTCGGACCGGAGCTGAGTAGGGTCGTCGTTTGGTCCGGTTTCCTCATCACCGGGTCAGTCGGGGCCGTTAGTCCGGTTATCCGTTGTCATTGGTCCGGTAAAGCCGTTGCGCGTGAGCTACGCATCGGTAGCGTCCTATCATGGTCAACCACCAACCATGCGTGTGTTAGACAGTACGATCAACCTAACCCACTCAGAGTTGTCCTTCCTCTTATTTTTTAATGATTTGTATTGTATGAGGCCCAAAAAGGCAACACTATAAATAGAGCTCACCCCTCTCCTTTATGGGGGTTAGCTTCCATACATCAAGAACACTTTGTAATAGCAATATATATACAAAATGTCTCTCTCAAGCACCTGATTTCGGTCATATTTGTTGTGTTCAATTCTTGCATTACTTCAATCGAGTAACATCCATATATTAGCGAACATACAAGCATATAGCAAACCACCGATTATCATTGCTCTCGTCGTCTTATATCCACATTTGTATCTTTCTTTTATCAAGTAGATTAAGACTTAACCAGATATTTTATACCCACTCACAAATTCAATTGATTATCCAAATTCGGGGTAAACAGTTTGGCGCCCACCGTGGGGCTAAGATAATAGTGGCCTTTTGCCTTGATCTCTACCTTACCCATCTAAATCAAAAGCACTTTATGTTCGTATTTGAAAAAACGGACTAAATGGCTGATAGCGGGCAATCCAGTCACGTCAACAACAATGAAATCGTGGCCAAAAACGATGGAAGTGGTCCACGAGGACCACCAAACCCCATTGACCCTAACCCCATTGATTCGAGGGAGGGCCTCAATCGACAAAACATCGTCGATCAGGAGAATGCCGCCTTACCGGCCACTGACCCTCTAAATACCCACAATTCTGTCACTTTGTCCCGGGCACAGGACCGGAGAGAACCGAGTACGCCAAATGATAATATTGACTTACGTTTGATTTTTGAAATGTTGCAGGAACAAAGAACGGAGATTGCCGAGCAGGGAATCGCAATACCCGGGTTGCAAAACAGAGGGGAAACAGCGACCCCAGGAAAAACGAGCGGTATTGCTGAACCCAGAAGGGAGGAGGCACGCGTTATTGAGAGCAATGGATTCGGAGCTGGATCCTCCACCGGGGTTCTAAAAATGCTCAAAACTTTGGCAAAATGGGTAGACTTGACCGAGAAGAGGGTCGAAACATACAACTCTAGGGTGGATCAAATCTCGGGGGCTCCGTCTTTACTGAAGGGACCGGACTCGAAGAGGTACATCCAAAGGCCTTTTCCTCCGAGTGCGGCCGCGAAATTAATCCCGAAGAGGTTTAAAATGCCGGATATCCAGAAATATGATGGCACAACGGACCCGCATGAGCACGTGACCTCGTACACATGTGCCATAAAGGGTAATGATATGGAGGAGGACGAAATTGAATCAGTACTGCTGAACAAGTTTGGGGAAACTTTGACAAAAGGAGCATTGACGTGGTACGACCATCTACCCGAGCATTCGATCACCTCCTTCGAAATGCTCGCCGATGCCTTCATCAAGGTCCACGCCGGTGCCAAAAAGGTACTGGCTCGCAAGGCCGATATTTTCCGTATAACCCAAAGAGACGACGAGTTACTGCATGAGTTCGTCAACCGGTTTCAAAGGGAACGGATAGACCTCCTCCCGGTTCCGGAAGAATGGGTCGCGCAAGCTTTCACAAAGGGGCTCAATGTTCTAAGTTCAACAACTTCGTTCAAATTAAAAGAAAGCTTGCTGGAATATGAGGCTGTAACATGGGCTGATGTCCATAATCAGTATGAGTCGAAGATTCGGGTGGAGAATGATCAATTTGAGCTCCCCCCGGGCCCAGTAAATGTGGATAGAAGTTTTGGGAAACCAGGGAAGGGTTACGAATCAAAGGCCAAATCATCGAAGGAAAGGTATCGGCCATATTCCCATTCGGAGAGGCAAAGTTTTAGGTCGGAAAGATTAAGGGTGAGCCCAAGCTGTTTCTTAGGTCGGGGTAATAAGCGGGTCGAACGCCCGTCCAACAGCCGGGGTCTCTCACTCAGGAGCGATGCCGGGAGTTCCACCGGTAATAAGGGTTTGCCAAAGATATCGGAGTACAACTTCAACGTTAGTACTTCGGGCCTCGTCTCGGCCATCGGTCGTGTCCCGGATGTAAGATGGCTGAAACCTCTAAGGTAATATCCGGGCCAACGGGACCCGAGCTTGGTGTGTGAATATCACGGAACCCATGGTCACAGAACTGAGGACTGTCGCCAGTTGAGAGAAGAGGTAGCCTGGTTATTGAAGAACGGTCATCTCCGAGATCTGCTGAGTGAGCGAACCAAAAGTCATTACAAGTAAAGGGAAGCTCATCGAAGGGCCGAGCCGGTCGATCCCCAGCATACAATCAACATGATAGTTGGGGGTATCAATGCCCCTCGGGGGCCGGTAATGAAACGGACCAAGGTTTTTATTGTTCGTGAAAAGTGCATCCGAGATCACTTATCCGGGGGATCTATCTCCTTCGACGACGAGGACGCAGAGGGCATCATTCAACCGCACAATGATGCATTGGTAATTTCTGTACTTGTCTTTAAAACTAAGGTTAAACGTATTTTGATGACCCAGGTAGCTCGGCCAACATCATCCGATGGAGAGTGGTCGAACAGCTAGGGCTGCTTAATCAGATCGTGCCGGTAGCCCGGATACTCAGCGGGTTCAACATGGCAAGTGAAACCACAAAGGGGGAGATCTCATTTCCTGTAAACGTCGATGGTACCATTCAACAAACGGTGTTCTACGTGATCGAAGGGGACATGAAGTATAATGCATTACTGGGCAGACCTTGGATACATAGTATGAGGGTCGTGCCCTCAACACTGCATCAATTGCTGAAATTCCCCACCCCGGAAGGGGTAAAAACCATCCGAGGTGAATAGCCCGCTGCAAGGGAAATGTTCGCAGTAGACGTAACAATCCCCGAAAATGTTCAGAAGGAAAAGGATGTAACCGGAGGAGAGCACGCCCAATAGCAATCAAAGCACGTCGGGTCAGATCCAGTGCATGAAGAGGATGATTTCGAGGTACCCTGATCGTTCGTCATGCCGGATGACTCGGATGCAACCAGGTCAACTGTAGAGGAGCTGGAGCAGATCATCCTGTTCGAGTACCTACCGGACAGAAAGGTATACCTGAGCACGGGGCTTACCCCGGAGCTCAGGAGCAAGTTAATTGAATTTCTTCGAGCTAACGCTGATTGCTTTGCATGGTCGTATATAGATATGACAGGTATATCACCGAAAATAGCAACTCGCAAGCTCAGCTTGGACGGGAAGTTTTCCCCGGTGAAGCAGAAAAGAAGGCCTATGGCGGAAGCAAAACACGCCTTCGTAAAAGACGAGGTAACAAAGCTTTTCAAAATAGGTTCTATCCGGGAGGTGAAATACCCGGATTGGCTTGCTAATGTGGTAGTGGTGCCCAAAAAAGGTAATAAATTTCAAATATGTGTCGATTACAAGGATTTAAACAAACCATGCCTGAAGGACTCAGTTCCGTTTCCTCGTATCGATAGAATGATCGATGCGACGGCCGGACATGAGATGTTAAGTTTTCTTGATGCTTACTCCGGGTATAACCAAATTCGGATGCACCCGGGGGATCAAGAGAAAACGCCCTTCATCACCCGGTACGGGACTTACTGCTATAATGTGATGCCTTTCGGCCTAAAAAATGCCGGTGCAACTTACCAACGCCTAGTTATTGAGATGTTCGAAGAACAAATAGGAAAAACTATAGAAGTTTACATTTACGATATGGTTGTTAAGTCCCTGGAAACAGAGAACCATTTGAAGCATTTGCAGGAAACCTTCGACGTGCTCCGCAAGTATAACATGAAGCTTAACCCGGAAAAAATGCGCCTTCGGTGTCCGATCCGGTAAATTTTTGGGTTTCATGGTGTCAAACAGGGGTATTGAAATCAACCTGGATAAAATCAAGGCCATCGAGGATATCGAGGTAGTGAATAATGTCAAAGGAGTACAGAGGCTCACCGGAAGGATAGCGGCGTCGAGTCGCTTCATATCGAGGTCATCGAACAAGAGTCATCGTTTCTTCTCCTTACTGAGAAAGAAGAACGACTTCGTTTGGACACCAGAGTGCCAAGAAGCTCTACAAGAATTGAAGAGGTACTTGTCTAGCCCCCTATTGCTGCACACACCGAAGGCGGACGAGATGATTTTTCTCTACCTTGCTGTCTCCGAGATAGCGGTAAGTGGCGTTTTGATCCGAGAAGAATCAGGTACGCAATTCCCTATCTATTACGTGAGTAGAACTTTGGGGGATGCGGAGACCCGTTATCCCCATTTGGAAAAATTGGCATTGGCACTAGTAAGCGCTTCTAGAAAGCTCAAACCCTATTTTCAATGCCATCCAATATGTGTAGTAACTACTTACCCTCTGAAAAATATCATGCATAAACCGAAATTGTCGGGTAGGTTAACCAAATGGGCTGTAGAAATTAGCGGTTATGATATCGAGTATAAACCTCGAACGGCCATCAAATCCCAGATCTTGGCCGACTTCGTGGCAGATTTTACCTCGGCTATGGTCCCCAAGGTCGAGAGAGAGATTCTGCTGACCTCGGGAAAGGCCTCGAGCATTTGGTCTCTACATACGGACGGAGCTTTGAACCTCAAAGGTTCCGGGCTAGGGATCGTCCTTAGGACCCCTGCCGGGGATGCCATTCGACAGTCCATTAGAACTGCTAAATTGACTAACAATTAAGCCGAGTATGAGGCTATGATTGCAGATTTGGAATTGGCTCAAAGTATGGGGGCCGAAATAATCGAGACAAAATGCAATTCGCTTTTGGTCGTGAACCAGGTGAACGGCGTCTTCGAGGTCAAAGACGAACGGATGTAGAGGTATCTTGAAAAAACCCAAGTGGTATTTCATCGATTTAAAGAATGGACCATGCAGCACATACCGAGGGAGCAGAACAGAGAGGCCGATGCATTGGCAAATTTGGGATCCTCGGTCGAAGGGGAGGAAATCAACCCCGGGGCGACGGTGCACTTGTCGAACACAGCCATAGAAAATGGACACGCTGAAATAAACACTATGGGTTTAACTTGGGATTGGCGCAACAAATACATCGACTATTTGCGTGATGGTAAGCTCCCAAACGACCCAAAGGAATCACGGTCGCTAAGGACCAAGGCTGCCCGTTTTTGCTTGGTAGACGGCCATTTATCTCGGCGGTCTTTCTTCGGACTGCTGGCCAAGTGTTTGGGCCCCGGGGAGACGGAGTACGTGATGAGAGAGGTCCACGAAGGAACATGCGGCAATCACTCCGGTGCCGATGCTCTGGTCCGAAAGATTACCAGGGCCGGTTACTATTGGAACCAAATGGACGAAGACTCAAAAACTTTTATCCGTAAATGCGATGGGTGTCAAAGGCATGCTCTGATGATTCATCAGCCCGGAGAACTGTTGCATTTGGTGGTGTCACCCTAGCCTTTCATGAAGTGGGGAATGGACATCGTCGGCCCGTTACCATGGACACCAGGTAAAGACCGTTTCATTTTGTTTATGACTGATTATTTCTCCAAATGGGTTGAAGCGCAGGCCTTTGAAAAAATCAGAGAAAAGGAGGTCATCGACTTCATATGGGATCACATCATTTGTCGCTTTGGCATCCCCGCCGAGATAACTTGTGACAACGGGCCCCAGTTTGTGGGCGGCAAAGTCAGCAAATTTCTCGAAGGGTTGAAGATCAAGAAAATTGTATCAACTCCGTATCACCCATGTGCAAATGGACAAGCGGAATCCACGAACAAGACAATAATCATATTTGTTGTGTTCAATTCTTGCATTACTTCAATCGAGTAACATCCATATATTAGCGAACATAAAAGCATATAGCAAACCACTGATTATCATTGCTCTCGGCGTCTTATATCCACATTTGTATCTTTCTTTTATCAAGTAGATTAAGACTTAACCACATATTTTATACCCACTCACAAATTCAATTGATTATCTAAATTCGGGGTAAACACATGTAATAACTTGTTTTATGAATGTTATAACCTTTATATTTTGTAAAAGAATCCAAGCATTCAACCCAAAATCTATAAGCTATTAGTGCAGTATTCTCAACATGCACGTGCGTGTAACCCGCTTATATAGTTGACAGGTGAAGTTGTTTTTTTTTTTCTTTTTTCTCTTTGTTGCCATTTTTTCCTTCGAGACTAGAGAAAGAGGAAGCTCAATAGGAGTGGGTCTAGAGCAGAGAGAGACATGTTAGACTCAACAAGCTTATGAGTGGACGCAGAGCATTGTTAGTGGCACGATGTACTGAACTGTATGTGTGTGTATAGAGAATATCAACAGGCTCACAAAAGTTTGATTCTTTAAAAGAACCTGAGCATCCAACCAAAAAACTTATTAAGTAGGTGTTTGCCCATGCGTTTTCAAACCATGATTTGAAATCATGACCCCAAACCAACGTTTGGACATGCGTTTTCACTCATGGCTTCAAACTCCAAATCATCCAAAAAGGCATGATTTGGGGTTTGAAACCATGGTTTCAACTTTTTTAAATATAAAATTTAACTCATAAATTTATATTTTATAAAAAAAGACTCATAAGTTGATAGATATTTTTAACAGTTACCCCCATCAATCATTTACCAATCTCATTAACTTCCACTAACCTTTATTTATGTCTGCCAACCTTTAATTTATGTGGGAGGATTATATTAAAGAGTAGTTACATTACTATTAATGTTAAATTTTCGTTTTTATTGAACTAAAGTTTGATTAATTGATGTTGTATTTTTTAGAAAGGCCTTCTAGTAGTGTACTAATTTTGTTATGAACTATGACTTGCTCATTTGGTAAGATTGTATAAGAATTGAGAATGTTTTGATAGTTTTCACAATTTGTAGGGTTTTTATGTCTGTAAGAGAAAATACAACTTAAAATATCCAAATTGCATGTCCAAACATAGTTTCAAACCGTCTCCAAATGGGGCCTAAGTAGGGGTTTGGACATGCGATTTGAAATCATAGTTTGAAACCATGAGATGAAATCAGCGTTTGGACATGCATTTCAAACCATGGTTTGAAATCCCAAATTATCCAAAAAGGCATAATTTGGGGTTTCAAAATCTATATAATAATATAAAGCAGGGCACTAGACTTGCCACATGGCACCTCTCATTAATCAGGAAATGTATTTATCTTTTTTATCAATTTTTTGGGGTTTGACTCTATTTTTAACACAATAAAATCAATTATTATATGGAGAAAAGGAGTTATATTGTGAATTCTGATGGATGTCCATCAATTTACTTGGACATTAAGTCTTTTGGGCATCACGTGGCTTGGCCACTAAAGGATGGACAATTTACTTGGCCATTAAGTATTTTGGCCATCACTTGGCTTGGCCACTAAGGGAACGTGGCCTCCAAGCCTTTCCCTGATTGGCTTGGCCACCAAGCTGTTCTCTTTTCCCTTCTATAAATAGGAGGCTCACTTATACATTTGGATATCAGTTTAAAAAGTTGAATAATATATCGGTCTCTCTCTATATACTTGTTTTGGTGTATTTACTTTATAGTTTTTTATTTCATAACACGTTATCAGCACGAGACTCTGTTATCTCGAGCAAATACTTTAAAAGCCTCGAAGGTATTGACTTTCTTTTTCCTTTAACTAATGGAAAATCTTACTAAACGTGAATTTGTAGCCTTAGATATATCCGGCAATAGCTATATGTCTTGGATTCTTGATGTCGAGATTCACCTTAATGCGATGGGTCTGGCAGACACCATCAAAAATAAAAATGTGGCATCAGACCAAGACCGTGCCAAGGCAATGATATTCCTCCGCCATCATCTTGATGAGAATTTGAAAATGAAATATCTCACGGTTAAAGATCCTCTTACGCTGTGGAATGATATGAGAGATAGATATGATCACCTGAAGATGGTCATACTACCACAAGCAAATTATGATTGGCTCCATTTAAGGCTACAAGATTTTAAATCTATTAAGGCATATAATTCTGCAATGTTTAAAATTATTTCTCAGTTAAAATTATATGGTCAAAATGTTACTGAGCATGATATGCTGGAGAAAACATTCTCCACTTTTCCCGCCTCCAGTATGCTCCTGCAGCAGCAATACCGAGAAATGAGGTTCAAGAAATATTGTGAACTCATTGCACATCTTTTAGTTGCTGAATAACATAACAAATTATTAATGAAAAATCATGAAAGTCGACCTACTGGTACTGCTCCATTCCCTGAAGTGAATGAGGCAACTTTCACAATTTTAGGCGTGGAAGAGGTCGTAGCCCCAGCTGTGGTCATGGCCGTGGTCGAGGAAGGAATTTTAATCATGATTCTCGTATTGCACCAAATAATACCCTTCATCACCAGCAGTGTAAAAAGAAGTAGGAAAAGCATGAAGCTGTGCAAAAGAAAAATTCAGAAAATAAATGCTTCTGATGTGGAGGGAAGGGGCATTGGTCACGTACCTGTCGTACGCCAAAGCACCTAGTTGAGTTGTATCAAGCCTCCCTCAAAAAGGCCGAAAATAATGCCGAAGCAAATTTCATTTCTGAAGATAATGTTGAACTCATGCATCTAGATGTGGCAGATTTCTTTGAACACCCTGAAGGGAAAATAGATCATCTGATCGGTGATGGATCTGTAATAACTTAGATATTTCATACATGTCGTTTGTATTAGCTAATGTGGTTATGTTTTCATAGTTATGTAAATGAGGTGTGTGTAATGCTTTGTTTAATAGTAATATATGTAATAAAGCGTGTGTAATGCTTTATCTAATCATAATATCTACTTCGATGTTTACTTTGTCTATTCTTTCGTTTTGAAGAATATATGGAAAATCCTCAAATATTATTTGGATCAGTGACCAATCATGAAGATATTTGTGTAATTTATAGTGGAACAACGCATGCCATATTCAAAGATGAGAAATACTTTTCTCACTTACTTAAGAAAAAGGGAAATGTTAGTACAATTTCTGGAAATTCGAAATTAATTGAAGGCTCCGGAAGAGCTACTATATTTCTACCTAAGGGGATGAAACTTGTTATAGAAGATGCATTATTCTCTTCTAGATCCCCAAGAAACTTGTTGAGTTTCAAAGATATCCGCCGTAATAGGTATCACGTCGAGACATTAAATGAAACAAATGATGAATATCTTATTATTACAAAGAATGTCTCCGGCCAGAAATATGTTTTGGAGAAATTACCAACTTTGTCTTCTGGCCTGTACTATACAGAAATTAGTACAATTGAAGCACACTTAATCGTAAACTAGAAGTTTAACGATTCAGGAACTTTTGTGCTTTGGCATGACCGAATGGGTCATCCTGGATCAATAATGATGAGATGAATTATTGAAAATTCAAATGGGCATCCACTTAAGAACCTGAAGATTCTTGAAAGTAGTGAATTTTCATGTGTCGCTTATCATCAGGGCAAATTGATAACCAGGCCATCACCAATGAAAGTTGACGTTGAATCCCCTGCTTTTCTAGAGCGTATACATGGGGATATATGTGGACCTATTCACCCATCTTGTGGATTATTCAAATATTTTATGGTTCTAATAGATGCGTCTTCGAGATGGTCTCATGTGTGCCTCATATCGTCTCACAGCCTAGCGTTTGCAAAATTATTGGCACAAATAATACGCTTAAGGGCACAGTTCCCAGATTATCCTATAAAGGCTATACGTCTTGATAATGCTGGAGAATTTACATCCCAAACTTTTGATGATTATTGTTTATCAGTTGAGATAAAGGTTGAACATTCTGTAGCTCATGTTCATACCCAAAATGGCCTTGCTGAGTCATTTATTAAGCGTTTGCAATTGATAGCAAGACCATTACTTATGAAAACACGGTTGCCTACAACTGTTTGGAGTCATGCTATCTTACATGCAGCATCCCTTATTCGTCTCAGACCGACTCATTATAATAAATACTCCCCGTCACAATTAGTATTTGGTCATGAACCAAATATTTCTCATCTTCAAATCTTTGGTTGTGTTGTGTATGTGCCAGTAGCACCACCACAACGCACTAAGATGATCCCCCAAAGAAGGTTAGGAATATGTGTTGGGTTTGAATCACCCTCTATTATTCGCTACTTTGAACCATTAATGGGAGATTTATTCACTGCACGATTTGCAGATTGTCGATTTGATGAAACAAATTTCCCACAATTAGGGGGAGAGAAAAAAGAAAAAACCAAAAGAGAAATTGCGTGGAAAGTTTCATCACTATCTCATTTTGATCCACGTGCCCCTATATGTGAGCAGGAGATCCAGAAGATCATCCACTTGCAGAAAATAGCAAATCAAATGCCAGACGGATTTACTGATTTGAAAAGAATAACTAAGTCGCATATCCCTGCAAAGAATGTGCCTATTCGAATTGATGTTCCAAAGGGACAATCTACTAGTGTCATAGCCTCTGAATCTTATCCACGCCTGAAGCGTGGTACGCCATTGGGCTCCAAGGATAAAAATCCTAGAAAAAGAAATACAAACAATGATCAGAATGACACTATGAAAGGATCTCATGAAGAGATTCAAGATCTGATTAATCCTGATATTCCTGAAGAAATCAGCAAACCCGAAACTCCAGTGATTAAAGAACTGTCATTAAGTTCTACTGGTGATGAGGTAAATTTTAATCGTTCGAAAATTGTGGTGAATAGTGTTTTGCATATAATATTGCACTTAATATTATGAAAGGCAGTGAGGATCAGGAACCTCAATCTGTCGAACAATGTCGACCAAGATATGATTGGCCAAAATGGCAAGAAGCAGTTCAATCAGAATTAAATTCACTTGCTAAGCGTGAGGTTTTTGGACCTGTAGTCCAAACGCCTAATGGTGTAAAACCAGTTGGCCACAAATGGGTCTTTGTACTGAAAAGAAATGAGAGAAATGAAATTGTGCGATACAAAGCACGCCTTGTTGCACAAGGATTCTCTCAAAGACTCGGCGTCGACTATGAAGAAATGTATTCACCAGTTATGGATGCTATAACATTTCGATATCTCATCGGTTTAGCTGTATATGAAACCCTTGAAATACATCTGATGGATGTGGTTACAGCTTATCTTTATGGCTCACTTGATAATGAAATTTATATGAAAATTCCTGAAGGATATAAAATGCCTGAAGCATTTGGTTTAAAGTCTCGGGAAATGTATTCAATCAGATTACAAAGATCATTATATGGTTTAAAACAATCAGGGCGCATGTGGTATAATCGCCTAAGTGAGTACTTGATAAATGAAGGATATATAAATGATGCCATTTGTCCATATGTTTTTATTAAGAAAACAAAATCAGGGTTCATTATACTTATTGTTTATGTTGATGACATAAACCTGATTGGAACTCCAGAAGAGCTCCAAAAGGCGATTGAATATTTGAAGGAAGAATTTGAGATGAAAGATCTTGGAAAGACAAAACTTTGTCTTGGTCTGCAAATTGAACATTTCGCAAAAGGGATCTTTATCCATCAATCTGCCTATACTGAGAAAGTTTTAAAACGGTTTTACATGGACAATGCGCATCCTTTAAGTACTCCTATGGTTTTTCGCTCACTTGAAGTAAGCAAAGATCCGTTCCGACCTCAGGAAAAAAACGAAAAGCTACTTGGTCCTGAAGTACCATATCTTAGTGCAATAGGTGCACTTATGTATCTTGCTAATTCTACAAGACCTGACATAGCGTTTTCTGTTAATTTACGAGCAATATATAGCTCTTCTCCTACACGAAGACATTGGAACGGAGTTAAGCATATATTGCGATATCTGAAAGGAACTAGCGATATTGGTCTGTTTTATGCTAACAATGGTAGTACAGATCTAGTTGGTTATGCAGATGCAGGTTATTTATCTGATCCACATAAAGCTCGATCTCAAACAAGCTATATGTTTACGTGCGGAGGTACTGCTATATCATGGCGATCCACAAAGCAGTCCATTGTTGCTACATCTTCGAATCATGCTGAGATAATAGCTATTCATGAAGCAAGTAGAGAATGTGTGTGGTTGAGATCAGTGATACATTTCATCAAAGAAAGATGTGGCTTGAAGTTGGTTGGTCGGTTGGTCACTACCCAGTGTAATCCCACAATAGTGCGGTCTGGGGAGGGTAAGATGTATGCAGCCTTACCCCTACCAGGGTAGGGAGGCTGTTTCCGATTGACCCTCGGCAACCCTTCTCCTTTATCCGGGCTTGGGACCGGCAATGTGAGCGAGCTCACACAGGCGGAGTTAAAGATGTGGCTTGAAGTGTGATACAAAAATACCCACAGTATTATATGAAGATAATGTTGCATGCATAGCTCAATTAAAAGGAGGTTTCATAAAAGGAGATAGAACGAAGCACATTTCACCAAAGTTATTCTTCACACATGATCTTCAGAAGAATGGTGATATTGATGTGCAACAAATCCATTCAAGTGACAATCCTGCAGATTTGTTCACCAAATCTTTACCAACTTCAACTTTTGAGAAGATGATATTCAAGATTGGAATGCGAAGACTCCGACATCTGAATTTTGGTCTTCGTCAGGGGGAGTGAAATACGTGTTGTACTATTTTTTCCTTAACCAAGGTTTTGTCCCATTGGGTTTTCTTGGTAAGGTTTTTAATGAGGCATCTCTCAAAGCGTATTACTAGATATGTGTACTCTTTTTTCTTCATTGGGACTTTTTCCCACAGAGTTTTTCCTAATAAGGTTTTAACGAGGCACATTATCTAATTAATGGACACCCAAGGAGGAGTATTGTGAATTCTGATAGATGTCTATCAATTTACTTGGCCATTAAGTCTTTTGGCCATCACGTGGCTTGGCCACTAAGGGAACGTGGCCTCCAAGCCTTTCCCTAATTGGCTTGGCCACCAAGCTGTTCTCTTTTCCCTTCTATAAATAAGAGGCTCACTTATACATTTGGATATCAGTTAAAAAAGTTGAATAATATATCAGTCTCTCTCTATATACTTGTATTGGTGTATTTACTTTATAGTTTTTTATTTCATAACAAGTTATTGTTTAGTTACAAGTCAATCGCACCGTCTCCCAATATTCTCTACACCTGCTTCAAACAAAAATCTTCACCGCTTCAGTTACAATGGCGCTAAAATCTGAGAATACATCAACAACCAACAATCAACAAAGGAAACAAATTCAACCCAGTTACCCATATGAAATAAAAACTTCAATTCCAGTTGCATTCAAGGAAGAGAAGAAATCACCATGGGAGAAAGATCTGAAGGTACGTACAAAGCTTCATCGTTGGTTGATCTTAGCCTTCATGTATCTCTGTATTAAATTATTTTTTGATATTTTCCAAGCAGGCCTTAATCCTTATATTGGTTTTCCCGATCCTTCTGTGAAAGTCGTCAGAGCAACAATTTATTCAACTATGGGATTCCACTGTAACTTTTTCTTTCTTTCTACTTGGCTTTCACATTGTTTGTCCTAACAGTGGAATTTATGACTGATGTTAAGAAACAATAGCGAAAAAAGAAGAAAACTGAGAATAACATCTGCAATTTGAACTTCACAAAATCAGAAGTACGTATTTTAGAGTTTCGAGGTGTTTGGTCAAGCTAAAATATCCGCTTTTGAGTAGTAGTAGTATTTGCTTGAAAAAAGCAGTGGTTCCCTATAAGCACTTTTGGAATTTTGGCCAAGAAAAATTACTACTCTAATATTAGCAAAAGTGTTTCTCAAATTGATTAGCCAAACACAAACTGCTACTTTTCAAATGTACTTTTTTGAAAAGCACTTTTCAAAATAAGCAGATTTTGAAAGTTTAACCAAACGGGGCTACAAGACAGTGCAGCATACTAGCAGAGAATTTGAATTTTTATGGTTTTTGATCCGTTTAGCTAGACGAGCCTATAGGCAGTATATACGGGCCATGTAAAACCATATAATAGTTGTTCGCCAGCCAAATAATTGTATGTCTAGTGAAGTAAAATCTGATTGGAAACACTGAGTACTTAAATTTTGTTACATTTTTCAGGTTAGCGTGTTTCCTTGAGTCGCGGGTCTATCGAAAACAGTCTCTCTACCTCTCAAAGGTAAGGGTAAGGTCTACATACACTTTACCCTCTCCAGAACCTACTTGTGGGATTACATTGGGTATGTTGTTGTATTTCACGTTTGCGGGTAACTTGGATAAGAAAACAGTTTGTTGTTGAAGTTTGAATGATCATTCTTATTTGCACAATTATGTCACCAAGTTCTTTTGAATTGGCATAATGGAAGTCGAGACCTGTTCAAGACAGTCAGTATAATACCAACTTTTAGGAAGACAAGCAAACAGATGTTCATCTGAGAATTCTACTCACTCAAGCTAATGCACATCATTTTCACTGCCAGGGGTGGAGTCAGGGTACTGCAAGCAGTGACAGAGCTAGAAATTCAAACAAGGGAATTCAGAAAAACTTATGCCAGAGGAATTCAACAACTTATATATATGCGGAAAAAAAAATTGTTTTTATTACCTATTCACATAGTATGATTTTTCAACAAGGGGATTCAATTGAACCCCCTTAGCTTGCACCCCTCTGCCTCCACCCCTGATTGTAATGATGTTCATCTGAGGATTCTACTGTATATACAAGGTCAAAATTATTTTTTAGGTACATATAGCAGATGTTGAATCGCTTTGCTTCTTCCAATAGATACTTTTTTTTTATTTTAAATTCTCTTAGTGAAAATCCTGAATCTGCACTCACCTTGGTTTCAAATCTGGCAAAAAAAAAAAAAAAAAACACCATTCAAAGTGCTGTGTTTGTGTTGACTCCTAACCTTTTCCAATCTTATATGCAATCTATTTTCTTTCATTTGAACATTTTGTCTTTCATCTTATTCTGTTTCCTTTCTCTTTTTCAATTTTCCCCCTGAAATAGACAAATTAAGTATTGTTAGTTGTATAGCATATCGTTTGTTTTGTTGCTACGTGGCACCATAAGTGACTCTTGTTGTGAACTTGGTATTAAATATAATCTTCACATAGATTATCTAGGGACTCCTATTTAATAATTTTATATTAGAATCATAATACTAAACTACATAGGACGGCAAAGATACATTTGGACTTATCATATTTCTTATTTCTTACTTAAAATTTTACAGTAAAGCAGAAAGCTGCTTCCTCAGTCGTGACTTAGTGAATTCCAAATTATTTTCGCATACATGTAGTTCTATTGTAAAAATTGACTGCAATGAAACACTTTGAACAGAAAATATCGAAGACGTTGGTATCAAGGCTATTGTTTTTTCAAGTGATTACGTACTTGAATACGTTTATTTTGGTTGCTTTAAGGTTCATATCATAGTCAATATCAAAGTGTTGGATATAGAAGACAATACCATCAAAATCTCCAAAACATTCTCATATAAAATTATAAACATGGATTTCACTAGTTAGCATATGTTGGGAAGACAGTCAGGGTTGCCTTTCAATACTTCTATGATTTTGAGTAAAATGTTCCATTTTGATCAACCTGACTTTGATTTTGTTAGTCTTGATGACTGGGATTTTGATGTTATTCCTCTACAACATCAATCCGATGTGGAAGAAACATCGAAATCACATGAGATTACTGAACCAAAGAAGAAAGTTGGATCTCAATTGCCTTCAGCACTTAAGATCCTGAATGATTATGACACAACAAAGTTCAGAAGATCAAAGACAGAAAAGAAAAACATCATTAATATGCAAACAAATAATGAATGCAAGCTATCTACCGATGAAATCCTTCGTTTGGGTGCTGAGAAGTTCATTCAATCGTTTACTATAGCAGGTGATCAAGAAGCATATCCGTTTAGCCATCTGTTTGCTAGCTCGTTTCTTGGCCTTTTGGTGGAAGACACCAGAAGTGTGGCTCTCGTCGAAAATCTTCTTGCTTCTGCTGAGAAAGTAGAGCAGAAGCAGTTTGATCGCGCGAGAAGGCTTCTTAATGAGTGTGACAAGTCTTGTTCCAACACTGGAAATCCAATTCAGAGATTGGTATACTATTTTTCTCAAGCACTTCATGACAGAATTAACTATGAAACCGGAAGAGATTCATCGAAAGGAATTGAAATGAAGCGACTAGAACATATCGAGCATTCACTGATGAGCTTAGACCCCTTTTTGATTGCAGCACATCAAAGAATACCTCTGTCTCAGGTGACTCAATTTGCTGCTGTTCAAGCCATCATAGATCATGTAGCAAAATCGGACAAGGTTCATATAATCGATCTCGAGATTGGAAGTGGGATGCAATGGACAATCTTGATGCAAGCTCTTGCAACACATCAATGTGAATCTGAATCATCACTTAAACATATCAAGATAACTGCTTTATGCACCAAATTAAGGCACAAAATCGATGAAACATGTGAGCGATTAACGAGCTTTGCAGAATCCTTGAACTTGTCCTTTTCCTTCAATATTGTGATGGTTGAAGATATCATGGAACTAAAGCAAGAAGATTTCGAGCTAGATGATGAGGAATCAATTGCTATCTTCGCGCGATACATCCTCATGAGAATGTTAGCGCGACAAGACAAGCTAGATTCTTTGATGAGAGTGATTAAAGGTATTAATCCTCGAGTAATGATCGTTATAGAGGTTGAAGCAAACCATAATTCACCAGTATTCGTGGACCGGTTTGTGGAAGCTCTTTTTTTCTACGGTGCATTTTTTGACTCGTTGGAGGATTGCATGAAGGACGATGAACGAAGCAGGACAGCTACAGAATCAGAACACTTGAACCAAGGGATTAGGAGCATTGTGGCAAATGAGGGTGAGGAAAGGACCATCAGACACGTAAAAATTGACGTATGGAGGGTATTTTTCACGCGATATGGGATGGAGGAAGTGGAGCTGAGCATGTCATCGTTGTATCAGGCAAACCTGGTGCAAAAGAATTTTGCTCGTGGGAGTTCTTGCACATTGGAAATGAACAACAATTGTCTACTCATTGGATGGAAAGGAACCCCTCTCAATTCAGTTTCTGCATGGAAATTCTCTTGACATGTAATAACTTGTTTTATGAATGTTATAACGTTAATATTCTGTAAAAGAATCCAAGCATTCAACCCAAAATCTAAAGCTATTAGTGCAGTATTCTCAACATGCACGTGCGTGGAACCCGATTTTAAGGTTTACAGGTCAAGTTGATTCTTTTTTTTTTCTCTTTGTTGCCATTTTTTCCTTCGAGACTAGAGAAAGAGGAAGCTCAATAGGAGTGGGTCTGGAGCAGAGAGAGACATGTTAAGACTCAACAAGCTTGTGAGTGGACGCAGTCACGCAGAGCAGTGTTAGTGGCACGATGTACTGAACTGTATGTATGTGCATAGAGAAGATCAACAGGCTCACAAAAGTTTGATTATTTAAAAGAAGTCAAGCCCATCGACAGACACCTGTGGTCGTGCACTTTTTTCACTTGAGCACCTAAAGTGACCCTTATTTCATTTAGACACTTTAGGTGGGTCATTCCTATTCCACTTAGAGACTTTTTGCACCGTTATCGGAGTAAAACCAACACCAAAGGAGGCGCCACCTCATTGCACATCCAACAAGCCCAAAAGCCCCAATTTTTAATAGTCAAAACTCCACGAATTTATAAATTAGTGAATTTACAATTAAAATGAGTTGACACAATTTAAATGAGCTGGCACAATTTAATTGGCCACTTAATTCACATAGGAGAGGACTGGTGTTGGTTTTGTTCCGATAACGGTGCAAAAAGTGTCTAAGTGGAAAGAAGTGAACGACCACATGTATTTATCGATGGGTTTGGCCTTAAAAGAACCTGAGCATCCAACCGAAAAACTTAAGCCTAGGACTCTTTAAGTTCCTATAAAATCCTTACACAATCGATCAGGGAAAAGTGTAGCATACTCAAGTCGATTGTTCATCAAAAAGGAGTAAAGAAAAGTTGGTGTCTTTCTAGCGACACTACCAATAATATTTGGCAATTGATGCCGAACAATCTTTGTAGGTTTATTTTCTTTCTATTCAAACTGTATTGCAACCATATGAGATCATTTTGTTTCATGTTTAAGTTGATGAAGGAAAACAAGAAAGTTGATGATGTCCAAGTGGTTCGTTAGTTATATGACTCGTTAGAAATGTTCTTTTAATTATATACCAGTTCATTTCAAACGATTATTTATATTAAGACGTAGACGATTGGTAACATAAAATGTAAGACCATCATTGCAAGGTCATTTTTTTCCATTCAAATTGTAACTGGTTATTTCGTACCATTTACACCATTGCAGTTTGCAACTAAATTTATTATCAAGGCATATAATTAAGTGGTAACCATTGAAGTTTACCCCATAATGTGTTGGTTCAGTTTTCAATCACCGACAAGTCTTTTGGCAGGGGCATATCTGGATATACAACTAATAATGCAAAATAACCAAATGAATTAACAGGTTAAGTTCTTCAAAATATAGAAACAACATAGTTGAGTTATGTTTTAAAGCCAGAAACATTAGTACTACTCACAGTATGGCTATTGGATAACAGAAACTTTGCGCAAGTTTCAGAATTTCGCCTAAATAATTAACATGTGTTCCAATCCAACACAGGAAAGGATTCATTACAGTGTACACGCACTACATGACGAACAGTTGCAGTATTTTCCTTTTGTTCAGAATTAGTTTTTTGAAGACATCAAGAACTAACAGTGCACCCACCATAACTCAAATGTGATCTCAATCCCTCCACCGGTGCCCACAGTTCGGGTTGCAGCAAACAAAGAAGAGTGTCATACCTTCTTCTCCCCTTGCAGTTGCCTGCACATATATAAACTATTTCAGATCACTGTATAACAATATCCACCAAACAGATACTGCATAACGAGCAAGCAAATACGGATCATTGCATAGATAAGTGCCTTCAGCTGATTTATCCAAAAAAGGAAGATAAGAGCCTTGATCATCGGTCATAATTTGTCTTCCAAATAAATAAGCAAATGGAAGCTCCTGACAGACCACAATCTAATGAGGTATGAGAGGAAATAATACAACAGAAAGGATGATGTTATCTAGAGAAGCTAGAAGGTACTCAGAATGTTCACTTCTATATCATTCAGGTAGCAGAACTGTAAACTCCAAAAAAGGAAGTTCCGATACCCTAATTCCCAACCCAATGAGGTTCAAGATTTCTTCCGAAACTTTTTTGAAGGAACGATTTACTGGACCAGAAAGCTTGTAGGACGATTCTGTTGGGGAACAATAAAAAAATTTCTAGTAGGTGAGGACAATGAAATTCTCAAAGCACATATACAGATAGACCAAGCTCCTCCGGTTACAGGTTAACTTATCTGTGGCAACAAGTTACTTTTCCACCACAATCAGTTCGTTTTCTTTAAAATATACAAGTGGAAATCTCAACAAAACACAGCAGGATATAGTCACAATTAATTGCCAATGCCAGGGAAACTCCACAATTATTTACTTTCACCATAGATCGATAAAAGATCCCCATATGAAGCTTTAATTCCCCAGCCACTGAAACCAGAAACTCTAGCATATTTGTAAATCATGAAAGCAGTAATATGCAAGAAGTTGTGGCTTAAATACAAAAGAAAGCACAGACAAATGACAATGACCTGGAAGAAAACTGCTTCTCCATGACCACATTGAGCACATCGAACAGATTTTGTACGAGGCAAAGTTGGGTCTGCTGCTACATCCTGCAATACTTGTGTGCGTTCTGCAGCAGAATGATGTATCTCATTTCTGTACACACAATTGTTTTCAGCAGGCTCCTGAAAAGTATGATAATAAGTATTTAGATGGGACTCAAAGTTGACATCATATAGTGATAAAAATAAATATAACGCGAAGAACATACTCATGAGTGTCAAAAAGTTAGGGTACTGTTTCTAGCCCTTAGCAATTTAACTTCTATAGCTAGAATCAGCAGCACAAGTAAAGAGAGGCAAATAAGACAGACAAAGTAAAAGGATTTTTAGACAAGTCACCCGAATTCCATTTTGAATTAGAAATTTATTTGTCAAAACATAGGTGATTTAAAAAATTTAATGTGTAGAAGCACTCGCTCTTGGACAAAGGATTCCAGTTCGAACAAACAAAATTTCAGTACAGTAAAGAAAGCAAAGGAGCAAAAGTTCTACTGGATAACCTCCAATCAAATGATTAATTATTAATAATTAGATAGAGAAGTCTACTTGGACAAAAGATAGCTGGACAGCAAGGTAATCTTATACTTAATTAGCTTAAAGAATGAAGGGAACTCAACAGGCGAAATTAGGAAATGGAATATAATCACTAAATTTTTCCTTTATTAGTAAACACGATTCAAGGCAGCTTGAAAGATCTAGTAAAGATAAATAGACTGCTATATGGAGCAATCATTATGCAGCATTAGGTGAGAACGAGTATTCATCAGGAAAGAAACGGCCTTTGCTGGCAAAAGCTTGGTAAATTAAGAAGCACAAAGGGAAAGAAAACATGATGCATATATTGCGTATATCCACATAGGTGCCCCCATTGAAGGAACAAGATATACGGGCTAGTAATGGAAGGACAGTTGCAAGCTATTTAAATCCAATCTGGACACATATGGACCTGATACACTTAGTTGACAACATTCAGCATAAGAGTCAAGCTCCTCATATAGGGCCAATTTGGATTAGCTTTAAAAAAGCAGCTTACAAGCTGAAAATTTCAGCTTATAAGCCAAAAAAAAAATTGGGCTACCCCAACTTATTTTTTTGGGCTTACTTTAAGCACAAAATGGCTTATAAGTTGGCCAGCCAAACACTCAAAAAAGCTGAAAACAGCTTATGAGCTGTTTTCAGCAACTTATAAGCTAAGCCAAACGGGTTCATAGTATTTCTTCTTTTTTCCCATAAAGAGTCCATGCAACATAAGTATTTGTTTTCTTTTCTTTTCTTTTCTTTTTTTTTTTTTATAAAGAGAGTTTGTGTAACCTAAGTATTAGGTTCATCAGCTCAAAATATACGACTCACATAGTAGATAAATGGTGTTTGGGCTAGCTTGCGCACACCTCGACTATTCTACCGAGTATCTGCTACCTCCCACCAGCATAGGTACCGGATAACTCTGCCCACCAAGGCTTAGGCAGGCGGGATGAAATCACTAGTGTTTTGTCTCTAATGAGATTTGAACCTTGGTCTATAAGGTTTGCACCCACTTCACTGCGCACTAGGGCACACCCGTGACTTAGAGGTGAAGAAAATATCTTATTCAATACCCATCTAACAAGCGATCAGATGAAAAAGTTCAAGAAAATAAAAGGAGAAATGTAATAGCGTGTAGAAAACTAAAGATTGGCCTTGGCGATCAGATGATAGTTATGAGTTGATTCCTTTTTTCACTTTGCTCTTTATGTCACTTGAGTCAGTGTTATCAAAAGCGAAAAGCGCAAAAAAGCTCTAAGGTTAGCTGGGGCTTTAAGCGCAAAGCGCAAATAAAGCATGAGCTTTAGTGAAAAAAAGCGCAATGGTGCAAAATTACAAATATATGTATGTTTAGTCCAAGACTAATAATAGTAAGCATGAATAACAAATATATGGACAAAGAAACTCTAGAAACATTACGATAAAGTGAACTATCAATCATCTAGCATCACCTCTTCAAGAGAGACTCAATGGCAAGGAAAAGTATGTCTTAGAGCCTTGATGACGACACTGAAGCGCACATAAATCGAGGCGAAGCGCTCAACGAGTTTTGAGCCTCGCTTCAGGGCTTAAGCGCGCTTTAAGCATGCCTTTGACAACACTGACTTGAGCTCGGATTTCGAAGGAATACAGTAGACACGTATTTGCTAAGCCAACACAGACTTGCGCAAATGAGGCTCAAGGACCAAAAGGATTGGTTACAAAGACGACTTCAACAAAATAGCTTAACCATAAAATTCAGGAAATCCAAGTGCGAAGAGGGAAGAGTTTCGGATGTTTGGATTAATATATGCATGGATAAGACTGATGACTTTAAAGCAATAAATTTATTTCACATTTTGACACATAACGTTCGTTAACGAGTAAAACAAATCTGCAGGAGCATACTTTAATTTCTGGTTAAATGCACTAGGACATGTACATTGCAACTAAAAGTTCATACATCCAACAATTTGGAAACTCTACAAAACATATAAATAGAACCAAAAAAGGTCTTGTCCTAGTAGTCTAAGTATGAGAATAACAACTTGGAGATCCCAAACTCGAATCCCATCTATAACACACACTTGCTGGCCAAATATTACCATGGCAACTTGTGCTTGTGTGTTGGACAGGCTGCTCGATGAATTAGAGCACGCAAGCTGTCCCAAACACCACAAATATAACAATAAAATAGAAAGAAAAAAATCTCCCCTACATACTTATTTCAAAAGTTGTTAACTGAAATTGTTACAAAAGATTCAATCTTTCTAGAAAGAAAACCCACAAAGCTTCCTTTCAATTTCTACTAATAAGCCCAAATGCCAAAAAGAAAACTCACTCAACCCTAAACCCTATTTGTACTACTATACAATTTACAAATATACAAAATTCCCTCAGAAAATGCTAACGTATTTCTTTCTCATTACCTAATTTGGGAAATGCAAGTACCCCATATAATGCTGGAGGTACCACAAGCTACCATAATACACCATGTAAAAAAACTAAAAAAAATAAGCTATATTTATTTTTTCAAATTATTTAATCAGTATTCCAAGTGAATTCCGGTTCTTGAATTCCAAGTTCATTGTCTCCTCCCTACCCACCCAATTCCCCCAGCCCCCACGCCTTGACCATCCCACCCCGCGTATTCCAAGTGAATTCCGGTTCATAAGTGAATTCCAAGTTCATTGTCTCCTCCCCACCCACCCAACGCCCCCACGCCTTGACCATCCCACCCCGCATATTCCAAGTGAATTCCGATTCATAAGTGAATTCCAAGTTCATTGTCTCCTCCTCACCCACCCAACACCCCCACCCCTTGACCATCCCACCCCGCGTATTCCAAGTGAATTCCGGTTCATAAGTGAATTCCAAGTTCATTGTCTCCTCCCCACCCACTCAACGCTCCCAACCCCCACCCTGAACCCCACTCCCCACCCCATCCCACCCCGTGTTTTGCTAGATTACATATCAATGCTCTTTTTAAAAAAAAAAAAATTGGTAACTGTAATTACATATAAATGCTCTTGGGATAAAAAAATTTGCTTACTTACAAAACACTAGAAAATAAATAAGAAATAGACTTGTTTTCCAAGAAAACATTTTCTAGGAAAACATTTTCGTTCGTACCAAACACACCCTAAGCTTCCTTGCAATTTCTACTAATAAGTCCAAATGCCAAAAGAAAACTCACCACATTTAGGATTTCCTTCACTAACCCCTAAGCCCTATTTTGTAGCACTATCAAATAAACAATCTTCACTCACAAAAAAACTAAGCCATTTTTTCTCATTGCCTAAGTGGGAAATCCAAGGTACCCCATATCATGCAGGAGGTACCACAAGCTACCAAAAAAATTTAAAAAAAAAAAAAACTAAAGAAGAATAAAGGGTAAAACCTGATGGTCACAATTTCTGCAAGCATAAAGGAGGATCTTTTGCTCCTTATCTTCTTTGGGATACAAAATGTTGTTACTGCAAAACAAATTCAAGAATATAAAAAAATGGTTACCATTTTTTTTTTAAGTTAACAATAATTAATGTAATGAAGAAATTAAGTGGAAAATAAACAAACCATTCTCGGCAAAATTTCATAGTACTCATTTTTCCAAGTTTTTTTTTTTCTTTTGAATTTTGTATTTTTTTAGAGAGAAAAATGAGGATTTGTTCCAAGTTCTTGATTTTGGGTTCTTGAAAGCTCATGGGTTTTTTATGGAGGTTTAAGGAATGTATTCTTTACTTTCTTTTAATTATAGAGGAACCCATGAACTGTGGGAAATTATACTAAGGGCCCAATTTTTGACTTTTCAAGAATTTCTTCTTTAAATCTATAAAACTATCTATATATTTCTTCTTTATGCGAAATTCACCGCATTTGTCTTTCATTAATAGTTTGGTTCAATAATATATGTATTGTTACTTAATTGGTAAAAAATGTCTTTATGTCGAACAAAATTTAATAGAAGACTAATAAGTTCATATTTTTGGACGTAAATGCTTACTTTAAGAGCATATTTGGTCCAATAATTATGCAAAAATTTGTAAAGTTGTATTTTTGAGGCAATTTGGTTAAATTGTAGCGAATTTTCTCACCAATTTAAGACATCACATAGGCGCATTATGACCCATTTTAAAGCAATTTAACTTGCCATTATGCATAATTTAAATTAGAAGTTCTAGATAAAGACACGGCAATCATAATGTTATAAAATAAGAATGATTGCAATTAAGGCAGGCAAAAAGCAGGATCTTATGCTCATTATCTTCCTTTGGATACAAAATGTTGTTACTGCAAGCAAATTCATGAGAAAAAATGGTGTTAATAATAATTAATGTTAAGAAGAAATCAAGTGGAAATTAAATAAACCATTCTCGGCAAAATTTCACAGTACTCATTTTCTCAAGTTTTTTAGAGAGAAAAATGAGTGATTTGTCCAAAGTTCTTGCTTTGGGTTCTTGGAGGGTTATGTAGTTTTAATGGAGGTTTAAGGAATATATTATTTACTTCCTTTAATTATAGAGGAACCCACGAACTGTGGGAAACGATACTAAGGCGCCAAATATTTTATTTTAGGAGAATCTTCTTCTTGATGTAAAATAATACGGCACATAATTTAAGAAAAAAAAAAGTTTTTTGAAATTTGTGATCCAAAATAAATTTTTAATATTTGTGTGATCGTAAATCATCTCATAAAGTTAAACTATTTTTAAATATAGAAAGATGACAAGTGTGCAACATAAACTGAAACAGAGGAAGTAATAGAAAAAAGAAGAAGAGGTAGAAAGAACCGTAGATATTCCTATTCTCAATAATATAGAGTTATTGATTGGGCTTTGGGTATTCTATCTCATGACACACATTAATTGTTTTATCTTGTTAACAAAAGTTTAACAAATTTGGATTCTAGCAAGTAAATTCCTTTCTTCCCCTTCTTTCTCCATCTTCTTCTCCTCTTTTTCCCCGTTTTTTCACATTGCTTATTTGCTATTGTAATTGTGCGGGTACTGTTTCATTAGTTTACATTATACATTATTAATGATTTGTATTTTGGTTTGGATGGAGAAACTGAAGAACAACATTGTTGAATTTTTTCAGCTTGGAAAAAACTTGTTAAAAATGGCAAAATGGCTGTATATCAGATATCGATAGGATTGATATTAGAAGGATGTATATCAAATTTGGAGTTGGTTTACATCAATTTTGAAGCAAAAGCGTGTTGCAAAATTTTTACACCACATGTTATGATAACCCATCAGAATTTTGTAATCAATTTTGATTGGGATTTCAGCTACAAACACTAAAAAAGATCCCAGCTATCCTAATTGGCCCAAAAATTAACGATCACCAGAATTGTTATTAAGGCAACTCTTGTAGATGAAAAGATCCAACGGTACATTGGGATTTAAGGCAAGTCTTGCACAATATCAATTAAGAATTAATTCTGGCGACCCGTCAAGATTTTGCCTCAAATTATGGTGAAAAGGTTTTTTTTGGCACATTTTTTAACAAGGTTAAAATTTAAAGGTATCACTAAAAGATCCTATTTGTGCAAATTACTCATTAAAATGTGACTAAATTATTAATTTTGAGATTGTGACAATCTTTGGTCATGAATTGTCACGGCCAGCCTTTGAAAAAGCTAGTGTTAATTTTTATCCCAATTAAGAAAAGTTATGCAAATAGATAAATTTGTCATGAATTTTCCATTCTCTTCCTCCTTCTCATCATCCTCCCTCTCCTTCAGATGTGTAGTCAATAATTAAAGACCTATAGCGTATTTGTGATTATTGTTGATGGTTTTAGTAAATAAGATGCGAAAAATATCATTATTGGGTTTTATTAGATTGTTTGTTGAAGAATACAAAGTGTGTATTTGTCCCAGTTACCGTTAACCAATTTTGCACAGAGTTCATCTTGACTGAATCAATTACTTCTGTATTGGCAATCGCTTCCATAATAGACTTTTTGCAAGTTGTGCAGGTAAATTTATACTATCAGACCAATAAATTTTGACATAGCCGCTAACAAATCCACTAAGAACACCTATTGTCCTTGAGTTGGATTTAAATTGTGTATGCTGAATATACCTATGTATTAGATTGCAATTTGAAACCATGTGTATTAGATCGTTTCGTTGAATCAAATCCTTTAGTTGTTGAAAATAATCCAAATAAATTTTTTAACGGATAGAGGAATGAACTGGACAACCTTTTTCTACCCTAACCTTACCCCCTAAGGATGAGACCGACCCAACCGAAATCAGTAGAAGTTTACTTTTAGGGGATCGGGTTGACCCAACCAGGCCCCATTGTTAGGCTTAACGCAAAATGGTAATCTTTACCGTAAACGTATCGTTGTAATTTGCTTAAATATTGAGTGCATGAAAAATAGTTGACCTATTGAATTCTCAAGCATAACATCTAATAGTGACCAAATAATCAAACATGAAAAAGTTCACCATTAGAATTCTCGAGCATAATTATTTAGTACAAATAAGGTACACCACACGTTAATTCTTTATTTTATGCTTTATTTATTTAACATGCTACTATTATATAACAATATATCAACACTAACAAAATATTTAAAATAATATATTTAGGTGACTATAAGAAGTTAATAGAACAATTGTAACCCAAACATAACTTTCATTAAATTGAAATACAATTACATCCAGCAAACAACAGTAGCCCCAACAGCCGCAAAAAAATTTAAACTAGACATAGCATAATTTTTTTGGATGTGCCTCAAACAAAATGTTAAACTCATTCCAGAATGCCGCATTGATCCTTCCATGTTACACATTCATTTCTCCATCACAAAAATCTTGACCAAAACAACAATGTTTAGAGTTAGAATCTTCAATTAATTAATGTATAGAACTAAAACATAAAAATTGCCAATAAATTTTAAAAAATAAAAAAATGTCATAGTACAACACCCCGGTAAGAATGAACAAAATGCAAAAGTAAATAAATCTCATAGCAAAATATGACAAGTCACTTGCATTTTTGTCGTTTTTCATCAAATCCCGTAGGAGACTCTGAGTCCACAATAGTATGAGTTTGACTAAAAAATACATTTCGTCTCATCAACATATTTCTCACTCGCATACACAACCTCAACATCAACATGAAGCCCAACTCCAACCGCATGATCAATATTAACAATTGCCTTCATTAATTCAACTTCTCTAAGTACCCCTGCCTCATAAACCAAATTCTCAGGAGTTGTCAATAGAGCATTGTTTCTCCTATCTAACATAACAAATCTTGCTTTTATTAATTTTAGTGAACAACAAAAGTTGATAAAAATAGGACATTCCGAAGATTTTTCATGCTAAACCGCATGTTAAATTTTTCAAGTTGAAAAAAGAAAAGGCTCCAAGGATTAAAAAAGAGTTTGAATTGTTATTCAAGGAATTTAAAAATTCTTCGGCTCTTTTCTCCAAAGCTATAAACTTTTTCAAGAGCTGAAAAAATAAACAAAATGAATTAATAAAAATCAAAATGAGAGGGAAAAAAAGTAAGGTAAAGAGAAAAGAGTTTCGATAACAAGTATTCAAACAACAAAATAAATAAAAAGAGATGTTAACAAGTCAGAGGGTCGGCTCTTGACATGTGTGTGTGTGTGTCTAAACTAGGACTAAGGCCAATAACCACATATACGCGCTCGATTGTGGCACTGGTTGCATCTCACTGGCAGTTGTGGTTCTGCATTTTCAGTTGGTGTTGCATCTCTAACTTTCACAATCGATGCCGCCCTGTCAACCTTTTTAACTTTCTCTAGAAATATCTAGGTATCGTCCCAGCTACTGTTAACCTATTATGCACAGAGTTCATCTTGACTGAATCAATTCCTTCCGTATTGGCAATTGCTTTCATAATAGACCTTTTGCAAGTTGTGTGTGTACTAAGACTAACTTCCTCAATCGACGCGACCCTGTCAGCGTTTTTAAATTTCTCTAGAAGTATCTCTGGAGGTATACTCTTAGTCATTGTTAACCTATTTTGCACAGAGTTCATCTTGACTGAATCAATTCCTTCCATATTGGCAATCGCTTTCATAATAGACTTTTTGCAAGTTGTGTGTGTACTAGGACTAACTTCCACAATCAATGCAGCCCTGTCAAGCTTTTTAACTTTCTTTAGAAGTATCTTTGGAGGTATTATCCCAGTCACCGTTAACCTAATTTGCACAGAGTTCATCTTTGACTGAATCAATTCCTCCCGTATTGGCAATCGTTTCCATAATGGACTTATTGCAAGTTGTGCAACTGAAATTTACTGTTAGACCAATAAATTTTATAGCTGCTAACAAATCCACTACGAAAATCTAATGTCCTTGAGTTGAATTTACTTGTGTATGCTAAATATACCTATGTATTAGATCATTTCGTTGAATCAAATCCTTAAGTTGTTGAAAAAAATCCAAATAAGATTCTTAATGGATAGGGGAATGAACTGAACCTTTTTCTAACCCAACCTGACCCCCTAAGGATGAGACCGGCCGAACCAAAATCGGTAGGAGTTTACTTTTAGGGGGTCGGGTTGACCCAACCCATTGTTAGGCTTAACGCAAAATGGTAATCTTTACCGTAAACGTATCGTTGTAATTTGCTTAAATATTGAGTGCATGAAAAATAGTTGACCTATAATTCTCAAGCATAACGTCTAATAGTGACCAAATAACCAAACATGAAAAAGTTCACCATTAGAAATTCTCGAGCATAATTATTTAGTACAAATAAGGTACACCACACGTTAATTCTTTATTTTATGTTCTATTTATTTAGCATTCTACTATTATATAACAAAATATTTAAAATAATATATCTAGGAAACTATAAGAAGTTAATAAAACAATTGCAACCCAAACATAACTTTCATTAAATTGAAATACAATTACATCCAGCAAACAAAAGTAGCCCCAACAACCGCAAAAAACTTAAACTAGACATAGCATAATTTTTTGGATGTGCCTCAAACAAAATGTTAAACTCATTTCAGAATGCCACATTGATCCTTCCATGTTACACATTCATTTCTCCCTTGACCAAAACAACAATATTCAGAGTTGGAATCTTCACTTAATTAATATATAGAACTAAAACATAAAATTGCCAATAAATTTTAAAAAATAAAAACATGTCATAGTACAGCACCCGGTAAAATGAACAAAATGCAAAAGTAAATAAATCTCATAGCAAAATATGACAAGTCACTTGCATTTTTGTCGTTTTTCATCAAATCCCGTAGGAGACTTTGAGTCTACAATAGCATGAGTTCGACGAAAAAATACATTTCGTCTCATCAGCACACTTCTCACTCGCATACGCAACCTCAACATCAACATGAAGCCCAACTCCAATCGCGTGATCAATATTAACAATTGACTTCATTAATTCAACTTCTCTAAGTACCCCTGCCTCATAAACCAAATTCTCATGAGTTGTCAATAGAGCATCGTTTCTCCTATCTAGCATAACAAATCTTGCTTTTATTAATTTTGGTGAACTACAAAAGTTGATAAAAAATAGGACATTCCGAAGATTTTTCATGCTAAACCACATGTTAAATTTTTGAAGTTGAAAAAAGAAATGGCTCCAAGAATTAAAAACGAGTTTGAATTGTTATACAAGGAATTTGAAAACTCTTCGGCTCTTTTCTCCAAAGCTATAAACTTTTTCAAGAGCTCTATAGCCTTAATCTCCAAATTACGTAGCCTGATAGCAATTATTTGGTGAACAAATGGGTTAGCTAAAAAAATAAACAAAATGAATTAAATAACAATCAAAATGAGAGAGGAAAAAAGTAAGGAAAAGAGAGTTAATATACCAGGTTCATCACTGAGGATGAAATTAGGAGGAAGATTGTTTTCTTGATCAAGTTGAGGCAACAGAAGTATTGTTTCAGGAGTATGAAAGGTGAGTGTGAGGTGAGTGTGTTAAGGCTTTCACTTTGTGTAGAATTACCACTTTCAGTGTCTATGTTAGAATTGCCACTTTCAATGTCCATGTAGATTATCACTTTTAATGTCTATATATTGAAATGGAAGAAATTCTGTTTTGGAGATGCTTTTGAGATCGAAGAAGAAAGATGAATAAGTAGAAAAAGAATGACCCTCAATATATAGGGACTCCATTTTGAACCAGAAAGATTCATGATTAACGTTGTATCTTCTTTAAGCAAAAAATTCAAATTTTTTAGCCCTAAACTAGAATTTGTTGCACCATTCCTGGAAATTTTGCAATGAGCTGGTTTACGAAATCATCTTTTTTTGTCAGAATGACACGAGAATTTGTGGAGGATAATACTGAGAAAAATGTGTGCATATTTGGATATGTTATTGTAAACAATTTATCTAAAGATTCTCTTTCAGTTGTAAAGGCAATAATGAAATAACCTAGAATTTTAATGTTATTTGTAGAATTGCTTTTTCCTATCCATTTCCAATTCTCATTAAATAACCATAGGATGGAAGATCTACTTTTGCTCTCATGTTTTCGGATAAGGGCAATCTTTCAAGCTTCTCAAATGTCAGAATATAATAAACATTCATTAATGAAATCTTCTTCTTTTTTACCGTTTCGAGCAACCGAAAGCATTTGCCTGAAATCACCTCCAAAACGTATATTTGTATCCATGAGGTCTTTCAAGAGTAAATTAAAAGCATCAATTAATTTTTTTTGCCATTGATCCTTTCGATTAATTTTGCATCTCTCATTGAGCATGCTAGTGCGCTTTGTTTGTTAATATTGTGTTACATCTCGTAGCTTTATACATTGAGATTCGTCATATGTTAGTTGTCATAGTCTTGGACACCGGAGTTGTTTCTAAGATGATACGAGGTTGGACATGCCTATCTTATATTTATAAGGGTGTAAGTTCATGTTTGGTAAGTTACAGAAGGATTAGAGAATAAGGGAATTCAAGCAGAAAGATTGTTAAAAGTTGATTTTGGAAAATATAAAATACGGACCGTATGTTATAAGATATGGTCCGTATTCTGTGATACGGACCGTATTTAAGGATTTGGAAATTTCTAGAGAAGGCAGTTTGGGAGGTGGAGAAATACAGTCCGTATAATTTTATATGGCCAGTATTACGGACCGTATTTTTATGGCGGTGGATTTTTCTAATTTTATATATTAAGACCTCCCTTCATTCTTAAGTCATTTTAATCCCAACCCAAGTTCATATATGCTCTAGAAACCTCTCCTGTTATATTCAATCACTTCCCCAACCATAAAATCAAAGATCAAAGTGAGAATCAAGTGCCTAAGATTTTTAAAGTATTGTTGAAACTTGTCTCTTCTTCTTGTAGAAGCTTTGAAGAATATTTCAAGGTGAAGTGATCTTGGAATTGAAGTGTTCTTGAGTTCTTAAGGAAAGATTTCATCTTATTTCCATGTTTATGAGTTTATGTGGTAATTATGCTGTTACATCCCGTATTTTGAACGTCGGATTATTTGTAAGATGGGGTGAGGCCCACACGTCAAGATTTTTTTTGGAACATGTGACAAGTCATATGAATCACATATGTGAAGTTAAACACAACTCAAGAAGGACCCTTGGGCCAAATCAAAGTGGAAGCCCTCCAAACGAATATTTTTAAGAAAACGTTTTCGGGTGATCTGACTTCTAGGGGCAAAAACGGTATTATAAGTTTGGAATTTGGAAAAATACCAAGAAATAGAGGTTGTAGATAATTGAATTAGCTTTCCAACCATAGGTCGTGGGTTCCCAGGTGACGTCGGTACAAGGAGATATGGACGTTTTAAGGTCGAAAGGTCAGTGGGCTAGGCTCAACTCGGGACCAACCGGGTTGGCCCAAAAAAAAAATGAAGAGAAAAATTAGGCCCAAAAGAGGGGTGGCCGGCCATACAATGGCCCAAGCCCATGGATTCTAATTAATTTCCATGTGATAATTAAATAAAAGGGGTCATTTAGTTGTCTTGAAACATATAGAAGTTTCAAGAACACTAGAAGAGGAGAAAAACAAAAAAATGAAGAGCAAAGGAGACATGGCATAAGGCCATGCTCTCCAATTTTTGTCCCTTTGAAATCTTCTCCCAAAAATTATTTTCTTGTGGTATTCCTACTAATTCAAGGGTCCTTTACAACTTGGTGTAATTATTTTGGAAGAAAGAGCACTTGTTTCTTCAAGTTGACAACTTGGTCAAGTGAAGAAGATTGTAGAAAAAGGTAAGAATTAATTCCTTTTTATTATGTTATGAAGGTTGGTTTATGTTGTAGTATGTAGAAATGAGTAGAATTTATGGAAATATGGAAGTTTACAAAATGGGTTTGCATGTGTACATGTGTATGTAAGGTTGTATGAATAAGATGAGTTGAATTTTATGTTGTATTCTAGTTGTAGTTGTGGTGGACCTTATATTGGAAATGGAAGAAAATGGTTCAAGTTGGCATGGAAAATTATTGGAAATAGTTATAGGAAATTATGTGATTTTATTGAAGTTTTTATGTAATTATGGAAGTGGAGTTTTAAATGTGAATTATTATGTTAGTTGGTGAATTTGGAAGGATAATAGTCCATATTGGCATGAAAGATTGGTTGTTAAGTGGTTATGAGAAGTTTTGTGATTTTATGGTAGATTTATGTAATTATGAAAATGAAATTGTTAAGGTGCAAATTATGATTATGGTTGATGAAATTGGAAGATGGAAATATGTTATGAATATGTAGATTGAAGATTAGAAGTTTTGGATGGATTATGGTTTTGGTGGAAAGTTTGTATATTTTGTATATCTTGTGAATATTTTGTAGAAATGATATGAAATGCTTCCGAATTATATTGTAATGATCTTGATTAGTAATGGATGTAAAAACATTGAGATTGGTTTGGAAATGTGAAGTTGGAATGAAAGCTATTGCATTATGTTGGAAAGAAGACTAGTTGTGTTATATTGTGTTTTGTAGTCATGGTTGTTGTCATTGTGTTGATAGTTTGGCCGGGTTGAATTCCCGGATTGTTGTTGATAAAAAAATTGGCTAAGTTGAATTTTGGGGATGGTGTATTTATAGGGGAGATGCTGCCCAAATTTTTGTAGACAAGTATTGGTTAAGATTGAAATCTTAAAGCCTTACAATTAACATTTGGTAATTGTGACCAAATTGTAGATTTGGCGAACTTGAAACTTGATTTTGGAGACGTGTATGAAGCGGAAAAGGTATGTAAGGCTTCACCCTTCCTTCTATGGCATGTCTTAGACGTAATAAGTTGGATACAAGCCTCGGGGACAATTCTATTCTCCGGAATCCGCACCCAAAGTTTCCCCTTTTTCATTCAGTAGAATTGAATTAAATATTGTATGAAATGTTGAAAAATTGCCTAAACATCTAGAACTTGCACAAATAGGACCCGACTACCCTAAAACCCTCACAAGTAACGCCATGACATGTAACATATGCAAATCGTATACGCTACCTCATTCGGCCCGAGGTGGGCCCGTTGCTCCCGGATTTTTCCTTATAGTTCTATTTGACTTACTTGAGGTTGAATCCAAAGGAAACCTTTGATCCTGATTTCGTTACCAAATGACAAGTACTATAATTACTCTAACGAGAATATTTCTATGACGATAATGATAACGACGATGTTAGAAAAGAGAATATGCCTATGACAAATACGACCATAATGATTCCATGACTAAGATTTTTAAACTAAGGATTCAATGTGAACATGAGGGCGATAAACTAGTTCTTGAACCTTATTTCTATTTCTTAGCTATGACACTATTTTCTAAGGATTTCAAGGCCTATGAATTAACGTCTATGATGCCCATGATTTCGTTCTATGTTTACTTTTAATACTATTTTCCGTTGATAGTCTCACCTTAAAATACTCATCCCTTCAAGGTGAAACAAAGCGATCACGATTAGTCCATAATGTCAATCGGAGGTCATCGATCTTACGTCACTCCGATGGATATATGATTTCCTTTGGGCTCTCCTGCATGTTTATATGACACATGTATATGAGATATATATATATATATATATAAGATATGTATATGAACCTGGGATGGGGGGAAGGGATACATGGGGGAATGGGAAGGGAAACATGTTTCATTGCCACCTGGTCAGCTGGCTTATCATCCCGGACGCGAGATGCCCGGACGCGGGATATATGGGCGAGCTGACGTATTTCGGCGCTATGTGGGCGAGCCGACATTGTTCGGTGCTATGATATGACATGATATGCTATGATATGACACGACATGATATGTCATGATATGCTATGACATGACACGATATGATATGATATGATACGATACGATACGATATGATAAGACATGATATGATATAAGTTCTATTTTCTATGTCTATGAAAAAGAAATATTTTTACAAAAGGAAAGACAAGCATGCATGGTACTCGCCCTCAGCGGCACTCATATGTACATGTCACTCTTTTATCCTATGATATGTTCTACGTTTCCATGCAGTTATTATTCATACGCATATTTCTTACTATGTTCCTATTTATGCCTTACATACTCAGTACATTACTCGTACTGACCCCTCTTCTTCGGGGGCTGCGTTCATGCCGCGCAGGTACACCCAAAGGATGCGAAGTTAGCATAGAAGATGTTCCAGCGGAGTTGGTAGGCTCCATTTGTCCTGGAGTGCTGCCAAGTCAGAGTATATGTACTATGACGCTATGTTCGAGGTTAGAGACTTTGCAGACAGAGTCGTGGGTATAGAGTGTCAGCTTTGTAGACTTCTTCGCCAGTCGATATGTTATTATGTTTCATGTCACGGGTCCCACATGATGATAGATTTTACTTATAAAAAAAAATGGAGAGTTTGCTGTGTATTTGTTTCTTAATTGATTCACAAGTTTATATGTGTAATAAGAGTCAGCGGGTTCGCTCGGCTCCGAATATGGGGTCGGGTGCCCATCACACTCTAGTAGGATCGGGGTGTGACATATGCTAAGGTTTGAGGGAAAGAAATTGGAGGAAAGGTGCAAACATGAACTTGAGGATATTTTGAGTTGTAATTTAACTTGGCTATGATTGTTAGTGTGTTTTAAGAAAAATCTTGTTACGAGGGATAATAGTTAATGTCGAGGAAGTGCTGTGTACAAGTGTATATGGGGTGCTCAATGGTATATCTTTACATGTTGTGAATATGAGGTCAAGGAGATCATATGAGGTTGTTATGTTAATTGTTGGTTGTGGATTTTGTGGTGATGATTAAGAAATAGGGGAAAGACTTTCCATTTCACTTTAGAATCAAGTTATCATTGATATAAGTGATATACAAGCGCCATCTAAGTCATATATGTATTCCTTTGTTATAGGAGTGGTGCTCTAGTGGTGATAAGCTTGTTGTTGGATTATTTGGACGACTTGAGGGATGTTAAGGCTAACTCTTCTTTCATTTTGACATGATCTATAACGAAACAAAGCGTAAACGAAAGTCATTCCATAACGACTCTACTCATAGATATGTTAGAAGCTTTTGTTCGTCAAAGAAAGTTTTGTTGATGATGGCGGTTCCATAATGATAATCGGAGGTGCAACGACCTTACGTCACTCCGATAGAGTCGTAACACTTCTTTGTGCTCTCATGCATGCATTATATATATATATATATATATATATATTATGACACCGAGCCACGCTATAGTCGGCCGGGTACGGCACCTATTGTATACACCACTGCAGTTGGGTATGGTATGATGATGATAGCCCCAAAAAGTGGCTTAATGATGATGATACAGCCCCATATTGTGGCTTATATGTGTGTGTGTGTATATATATATATATGTATGTATATGTTTTTTTTAAAAGAAAGCATGCATGTCATACGCCCCCCATTGGCATTCAGATGTACTAGTTGACTCTCTTTTATCTCAAGTTATTTTTATGTCTTTATTATATATATATATATATATATATATATATATATATGTATATGTTTTTTTAAAAGAAAGCATGCATGTCATACGCCCCCCATTGGCATTCAGATGTACTAGTTGACTCTCTTTTATCTCAAGTTATTTTTATGTCTTTATTATGTTGTTTTTCATGCCTTACATACTCAGTACTTTGTCCATACTGACGCCCCTTTCCTGGGGCGCTGCGATTCATGCCCGCAAGTTCAGGTAGGCAGGTTGACAATCCGCCCCTGTAGGTTGCTGACCAGCCGACATTAGAGCACTCCTCTAGTGTCGGAGTTGCAGTCTAGTTTTGGTACGATATTCTTTTGTGTATATACGGGTATGGCAGGGCCCTGTCCCGACCTCTTTATGTAAGGTACTCCAGTAGAGGCTCGTAGACAGTCATGGTTTAGCTTGATTTTGTATGGTCCCTTTGGCCTATATTTTCGTTGTATAGTACTTCTCAGTAGCTTTGTCGGCTTGCTTAGTTTTTAATCAGTATAGTTGTATAGTATGTCTTCTTGGGCTCATCAATTTCTCAGTATATTTCTAATATGTTTAGCAGATTTTCACCTGGTGACCCCTGAGGTCCACTTCTGTTCATGATTATGATAGGAAAGTATGTTTAGCGGTGCTCGACAAGTAGGGCCCGGGTCCCCCTCATGGCCTCTAATTTGGGTTGTGACATATTGCAACTGAAAGTATCACCATCATTTATTGGAATTTTAAAGCGTGAATGTGCAATTCGTCAACCAGGAAGAATGGAAGCAGCTACACCAGAAGTATATGTTGCCCATGCTATATATCCTTTAGACTGTATTGTTGCGAGTAAAGCACGATATAAGAATGTTTTTCCTGTTCCTCCTGGACCATCAATAAAAAATGCTCCTGCACTATGTGAGAATATTCTCTCAATAATTATATTATAAGCTTTAAGTTGATTTCTATTTAGCTTCTTGTACAGTGACATGTTTTTTTCACTAACAATGATTGCTCTCTCAAATGAACTTCCTTTGCTCTTTTGCTGTTTTGGACGGCTTGATTGTTTCTTGAAATAGTTTATATTCATTTACATCAGCTGTCATCAAATACAGTATATCATTAGTATGATTCAAAACTTGAATTGGATTTCGCTTCTTCCAATATTAGGTAGTAGCTTGTAATCTTCAGACATGGCTTGTTCAAATTGTTCCCACAATTCTCTTGGGTTCACTGGATTGCAATACACTAATAATGTAGCAAACAAACATCTTAAATTATGTGACATTTGATAATTTGTTGCTTCTAACGTATATTCAATCAAATTGTTATCACAATGTAGAAGATCTAGTTTTTCAACAAATTCTCTGAAGGTACTACATGTTTCTCCATTAAAAATTCCTAAATCTTTGCATGATTTTGGTCCTTTAACATTCATTAACAACAATGTTAGATAATAGCGTTCACCTTCTGTTGGATGGCGATAGTACGCCCTTTTCTCCGGCGTGTCCACATTCTGTCCTTGGTAGACCATACAAAATATTTAGGAAATTTCCTATATAACAAATTAAGTTCTATAGCATCTTTGTTAATTCTATTCATGTGAAAAAATTCAGTTAGCATGGTTTGTTTACTCAAAATATTATTTACACCGCATATATATCAACATTGTTTCTAAACGAAACATATTGTTGTCCTTCAAGATGAATTTGAAGGGCACATACACTTAATGACCTTTCACTGATAGAGAAACCAAAGAAGCGCCATGTAGCTTTCGGTGGTAATACCCATCTAGCAGATTCATATTTTTTTATTTAGTCTATTTCTACATTTCTCTCATTAGCATGTACAAAAAAAATAAAAAATTATCGTGTCTTTTATTTATATATTTGTATAGATACTTAACAACTTTAATGTCAAAGCACTCTTCAACATTCAGATGAAAAATTAATTTTTTCAAGCAAGGGTTGTATGGGACAACCCACAAATTGTCCAAGTGGTGCTCTTATTTTTACTGTTACTCCTATATTTCGTCTTCTATAAGTTGGATAAGAATCATCTCCTTTGATGTATAATTGACGCACATCATTAGGCCCACCAATAAAAGAATTTGAAAGAAATATTCTCTTCCCAATATTTGAAGCATCTCTCTCACCCAATCTCAAAATATCAATGAGTCCTTGTAGTACATCTATTATGAATAAATCCTGATTAAATGAATAAAAATTCAATCTTCAAGTTTTATATATTCGCCAACCGTATATTGCTGAAATATTATTCCAGTGTGTAAGATTTCATCTTCCTCATCATCTATCATTTGCAGTATGTAACAATAATATTCGTGAACATACATTGTTTCTCGTTTTCTATTTTCCTTCTTTGGAATATCATCCTCCATTTCAAGATACCCGTCGAGAGAGCAGACACTTCGTATGTATGGTATCTTTTCATTTTCACGAAGGCCCTTAGCGAAATGTCATTCACCTTTTTCACCCTTTAAAATAGATTTCACACTAGGCAAAATAGTGATTTAGCTATTTCCGTAATATTTAGTACTGCAAAATCAACTAAATTTTTTCTATTAATATTTTTCTTAACTGTGATATACCATATTTATAAAAGAAGTAGCAGCAAAATCAAAGTAGGAAACTAACGTGCATACTCCTTTTAGGTTTAGGAGTCCTTTCTCTGTTGTAGAATTATAGCCCATTAAATTTTTTTTCTAGATTATTTTATAATTTTACTATTTTAGTATTCTGTAGAATTAGTACTCTTTTGGTGTGAATATTTCAAAGGGTATTCACTGCCTACTTCACAACAAATAACTTAAAAGATTTAAAGTCTAAAAAATCCCGCCGTAAATAAGTGTATATGTACATTTGAATTTACTAATAAAAGATCAGATTTAAATAGTATAAAACTATTGAAATTTCCTATACATCGTAATGCAAAAAATAAATTAAATCTTTTTTAAACGCTATTATTATTAGCTCCAACATTTTAAAATTTATTGTAATACTTAGTAACCAAGAACGCAAAAAAAAAAATTGTATTTTTCAGAAAAAGAAAATGTATTTTTTTTGGGAACTTTCAATATTTGAAGAGAAGACTTGGGGAAAAATTTAATAGTAATTAATAGAAAAAAGATGCTATAAAAAGAAAAGTTTAGTCCAAGACCGAAAATTTGAATATGAAATAATCTTTAAAGTTTGGTTGAGAAATAGGCTACTAGCTCAAATATATATCAGAGTTAGAATCCTTTCGTGAATGACGATAAAAATTCATTAATCACAACTAATAAAAGGGTGTCTTCGAAAAGCTCAATGTAATTATTAGGAGGGGCAAATAATTAAGAGAGAAAAGACATCATTTTCCCCCCAAAATTGATACGAAAACTCACTTTAGCAACTAAATTTAAATTGTATTTATATACCCCTCCTTAACAACTTTCATCTTAATTAAATACAACCCCAAATGCTGACGTGGCAACAAAAAAAATTAAGAGAGTAAAACACACAAAAAGGTGGACCTGCTGATATATATATATATATATATATATATATATATATATATATATATATATATATATATATAATTAAAAAATAATATACAATTAAAAAAAAATGCACCCCTCCCTCCCCGCCCGCTCCTCTTTCCCCACCCATTTGAAGAAATTGTCATTTGAAGGACAAATTGTGCTGTGCAATTTCTTCATTTTTGTGTTGTTGTTGCTGCTCCCCCCCACCCCAAACCCGCTCCTCTTGCCCCACCTATTTGAAGAAATTGCCATTAACACCCATTTGAAGGACAAATTGTGCCGTACAATTTCTTCATTTTTGTGTTGTTGCTGCTGCCCCCCCCCCCCCCCCCCACCCACCCACCCAACCAAAACCAGCTCCTCTTGCCCCACCCATTTGAAGAAATTGCCATTGACATCCATTTGAAGGACAAACTGTGCCATACAATTTCTTCATTTTCGTGTTGTTGCCCCCCCCCCCCCCCCCCCCACCAAAAAAAAAACCCAGCTCCTCTTGCCCCGCCCATTTGAAGAAATTGTCATTTGAAGGACAAACTGTGCAATTTTTTCCTTTCTAGGCTATGTTCATGGACTGGAATTTAACAACAATGGAAATTGTTGTTTGTTAAATTTCATGGAAATTGTCCAACCCGCTCTTCTTGCCATTTGTTAAATTTCATGAAAATTCATAGGGAATGGAATTTAACAACAATGTAGAAATTGCACGAACTACCCATGATTTCACGAACTGGGCTATGTTCAATCATGGCGGCGGCGGTGGCGGCGGCGGCAGGGGTGGTTGAGGAGAAAGAAGAAGAAAGAGAAAAAAATAATAAAAGAAAAACAAAAAATGAAGGGTTAGTAATTTTTGACATGACAATGACGTGGCAACGACGTGGCAATGACGTGGCGCAATTGTAATACACCTCACATTGTGAGAGTGGTATTATTTTTTCAGGGTGAAAATAATTGAAATGAAAGTTGTTAAGGGGGGTATATAAATACAATTTAAGTTTAGTTGCTAAAGTAAGTTTTCGTGTCAAATTCGGAGGGGAAATGATGTCTTTTCTCCAATTAAGATTATCTTATACTCCTCCGGATTAAAAAAATTATCCACTTAGCCTTTTTTCTTGGGTAAAAAAAAATGTCACTAATCAAATCAAGAAAGAATTAACTTTGTTTTTCCAGATTTGCCCCTATTAAGTGGTATATGATCAAATCACAATGCCTATTTGATTAGGGATAATTTAGTCAAATCACCTATTTTTATTTAAGAGTTAGTATTTTCTTAAGGGGTGTGCAAATGGCTAAGTAGACTTTTTTTTTTTTTATCCGGAGGGAGTATTAATTGTACTCACAATAAAATTTTAGCTCACAGTGAACCTTGAAAAAAGTCATGCCCACTTAAATATTTGACGAATCATTGATGGACTATATTTATTGGTATTAAAATTAAATTATGTCATTCTTGTGAGACCTGAAGGAAGAAGCTATCGTGAACAGAATCAGAGTTAAATGTCTGTAAAGTCTGAATTTATGCTATTCATCAACATTTTATTTTTGAATTTTATAACATCTCTTTTGCATTATTTGTATGAGAATTCGTGTGTGATGGAAGCTTTTCTATTGTTGATTTTGCTAAATATATTCAACATTAATCAATTCAAAGGACTTAATATAAAAAAACTATTGTATAACTCGAATAAATTATTTAATAATATTTCTTTTATTTTTTGAATTGTATACCTATTAATATATTTGCGCGTGCTCTAAAACTCTTCCATTAAAATATGACTAGATATTGATTAATTTTGAAAGGTTCATTGCACTTTTGTCACTATTATGCTGGTCTTTAATTATTTCCCTTTATAATAATAACTTTTTCGCGGGCCATAAATTTATATTTTCACATCATAATATCTCACAAATTATGATCTGCGTTCTTAAAGAACTCTTGCTTATAAGTACGATTTTGAAGCACAAAAATTAAACAACAACCCATTTGAAGGCCAAAGCGTGCAATTTCCCCCCATTTTTTTTTTTGCGCGGATTGTCCTTCATTTAGGGTGGTCTTTAATTTTTTCCCTTCAAATTGGTGGTCTTTAAGTTGCCCTTCGGCAAATACCTGAGATTGTGGGTTCGAACCTCAGTTCAGTTAAAAAAAAAATCGTAAGACAGAATTTTGCAAATCTGTCCATGGTCCATGCAAATGGCAGAATTTGCGTGGGCAAAAATTCTGCCTATGCCTATGCAAATTCTGCCTGAAGGACAAAATTTAAATATCACTATTTTGAGGGATAAAAATTATAGACCACCCAAGCGAAAGACAACCTGCAAATTACCCCCAATTTTTTACGATTGGGCTCTGTCATGTATTAAAATGCCCAACAGAGGCCCAATCAGAGACAAAAAATCAAGGCCTTTCATGTTGACTCAATGCTAATAATCATTTTTTTGCGCGGATTGTTCTTCTTTTGAGGTGGTCTTTAATTATTGACCCTCAAATTGCTATTCTTTAATTTTTTGCCATTTGCTTAAAAAAGTGATTGAAAATACCTCGAGGTTTTGGGTTCGAACCCAGCTCAATTAAAAAAAAAAATTGGCAAGGCAAGACTTTGAGAAAAGTCTGTCTTATGCGGCATAAGTTGTCGTAAGGCATAACTAAAAGTCTGCCTTATAAGACAATTAGTTATGCCTTAAGACAACTTATGCCGTCTCCGGCAGAGGTTGCCTTGGCATAACTAAAAGTCTGCCTTACAAGGCAACCTCTGTCGGATCCGACAGAACTTTAGTTATACCTTAAGGCAACCTATGTCGCATAAGGTAGACTTTTCTAAAAGTCTTGCCTTGCGATTTTTCTTTTATGCCTGAGCTGAGATTCGAACCAGGACCTCAGAATATTCTAAGCGAAGGGCAAAAATGAAAGAACACCCCGAATAAGGGGGCGAATGCCCGCTTATAATAAACCGAACTAAAGACAATCAGGCCTTTCATTCAGACGAAATGATTATTGAGACATCATGTTTTTATTAATGAGGCCAAAAAGTTAAACAATGACATTGAAAAATCTTATTTGTGCAAATCATTCATTAAAATATGACTAAATATTAGTTAATTTGGAATTGTGACAAAAAATTTTAGGAAAATTTACTGGTTGTAGCTTCTTTTAGTATCTGTTTATTCATAATAACTGCCTTTTCATTTAAATATTATTAATAGCTAATTAACTTTTTTAAATTACAATTGGTAGCTATATCAAAAATACATACCCAAATACATTTATCTTTCTCTATTCCCACGCACTACCCATTTTAGATTTTTCATCTTCTCAAAACCCTAAAATACTTTCTCTCTCCCCTTCTCTCATCTGCGCCGCCATAACCACCACCGCCACGGCCTGCGCCGCCGTCGCTACCCCCACCATAACAATATTTCATTCAGATTATACCAGATTTACCCATAAAAAAACCTAAAAGAATGAAAATTTTAGGGTTTTCTTATAGAAGATGATGTGATGATGATTAATAAAACTAGGGTTTAGATGATTTTTTTTGTGATAGTATTTGTAGTTGTACGATTTTGATGTAGATGATGACGATCAGATTTGTGGTGACAGCTTGGATTGCGGCGACGACTTTATTGCCGTCAATTTTACTGCAGCGGCGACTTGTATGGTGACAACGAAGGCGACGGTGGTGTCGCCGTCGTGTTTCAGATATGGCCGCAAAATGGCTCAAGTCTAGCTGGCTCAGATCTGCGGATTTGAGTGTTTTTTGTATTTTTTGTTAACAGTGTATTTGGCTGAATATATGAACAATGTATTTGGCTTAGATATGGCCAGAAAATGGCTCAGATCTGCGGATTTAAGTGTTTTTTGTATTTTTTGAGTGTCTTTGTTAGCAGTGTATTTGGCTGAATATATGAACAGTGTATTTGGCTGAATATATGAACAGTGTTTTCAAATACACAAAAATTTAAATGTATTTAGCTTCATATGTAGCTTGAATGTACACAATGTATTTGACATTTTGTTGAAATTCATTTAAATACATTGAATATATGAACAGTGTTTTCAAATCCATGGATTTTTAAATGTTTTTGGCTTCATATGTAGTTTGAATGTACACAATATATTTGAAATTTTGTTGAAATGACATCAAATACAACGAAAACCCATAAATGTGCATTTGAAAACAAACAAATACACCCGTTAAAATACATAAGTTCATTAAATAGTAGCTATGATTGGTAATATTGAAAAGGTAGCTACTAAAGGTAAGAATCTACTAAAGATAGCTATTCATGTAAGTTTACCAATTTTTTATTAGGGATATAAAAAGTGGCAAGTTGCCCATTTCCCCCCATATTTTTATGATTGGGCTCTATCATTTAAAGCCCAAAGGCCGAATCAGAGAGAGAAATCTTGGCCTTCCTTTCCAATTCATGCCTTATATAAACCGAACTACAAACCCTATATCCATTCTGATAATCACTTCAGAAAACCCTAACGCCGTCACCAGGTATCCCATACATATTTTAACAAAAAAAAAACCGTAATTTCTGTTCTAAATTTGTTGAATGTTGTTCTTTTGTTACCTTGGCGCATTTTATCGACTGAAAATTTGTTATTTAGGTACTAAATTCTTGTTTTAGTTGTTTGCAGTTGTTTGTGAGAAGGAAGAAGAAAAATGGCAAAGTCAAAGAATCACACAGCACACAATCAGAGTTACAAGGCCCATAGAAATGGGATCAAGAAACCCAAGTCACACCGTCACAGCTCCACCAAAGGGGTAAAAAAAAAACGCACTTATTTTGCTTTACTGAAATTTTCACTGTGTATGTTGTTGTTGTTATTGTTGCTTAGGGAGATTTTCAAAAATATATAGCCCAACATAAAATATTACGCCATGTAGCAATATACATAATGCATCAACCTTGTATAAAAGTGTATAGTTACAATAGTAGTGTATAAAAGGAGATATGTGCTAAATCGGGCTACAAACTCAAAACATGGGCTACGTGGCAGAAATATTTTTCCCCAGTAAGCATAGAGCGTAATTTTCCCATTTAGATATTCGAAAATTATACCAGAAGTACTATAAGATGGAAGTGTCTTCATAACAAAATAGTGAAAAATACAGTTTAAGATTTTGAATAATTTTGGGACTTATTATGATGTATGGATATGTAGCTCAAAATATGGAAAAATACAGTATAAGATGTTGAATAATTTTGGGACTTATTATGTAGCATAAAATAGTGAAAGATATAGTTTATGATGTTGAATAATTTTGGGATTTGTTATGATCTTATGGGTATGTTAAGTGCTTTTTTCTTTTCTTTTTTGTATTCTAAGTTTGTTATTATTCGGGTAAAATGCAGATGGATCCCAAATTCTTGAGGAACCAGAGGTATGCTAGGAAGCACAACAAGCAGGGTGGGGGATCTGCTAAGGAAGAGTAGAATGTTCTAGCAGTAATAGGGATTTCTAGCTTTCTGTTTGTTGCTGGCACTGTTATCCAAATTTGGGTTTTTTAATTTTGTTTGTTATTGCGGATATAGTGGCTACTACTATGGAAACCAGTTTTACTGTTTAATGAACACCTCTTTTCGATTCATTTTATTATTATTCACCTAGTCCTATTTTCTCCCGTTTTCAATCTGGTTATCTTTATTTGGATGTGTTTTGCTTAGTTATATCACAGTGATGAACTGCCTAATTGGCAAAAACAAAGAAAAACACACTAGCTGGTAATTTATCGGATGAAGATGGAGATGTGATGCGAGTATTGGCTTTGTGCAGAGAACAAAGGGAGATGAGGTGAGTTACTGAGAGAATTGCTGTCCGTCAGGTGAAATTGTGTGCCAGTGATTATTTGTCGAGTTTTTCTGTGTGAGAGGTGACTAATGCTGTGAATCAATAAAGAATCCACCACTCCAGGCTGTTGCCTGTGTAAAATCTGAATCCCTGTGAGATTAGTGAACTCCTCGAGTGATTAGTTGTGTGAATCTGTGTAGGGTTATGTGTGCTGATTGAGTTCCAGCCTGTGACTGTGCGCGACGGGATCAGATGTATGTGTGTGCTGATTGAGTTCCAGCCTGTGTCAGCTGTGCAGTTTATATTGTGAATATTTGCTGACTCAAGTTCTGTGAGCCTTTTAGTAGTACTACTATGTACATGCTGGTTGCTGTATATTGAGGTTCAAACATTTCTTTGCTTAGGCAAAAGATGCAGGTGGATCATAATTTGCATGAGATGGTATGTTTAAATAAATGTTAATGTGGAAGCATTAATCAACTCTAATGTTAGGGCTTCCTGTTACCCTCCTATTCCGGTATGTTTTTTATTCCGTTGCTTTTCCTGTTGGTTGAAAGCCTCCATGTTCACTTAGATATCTAATATGAAGAAATGAAGATGGGATTGTTCCTGTTGATTGTTTGCTGGTACAACCTTATTACAGCTTGTATCTACTTTATGTTGCTATACTTGTGAGATGTATGTGTCATAGTGCATTCTGAAACGCTTACTGCATTGCAGTTGCTTAAATACTGTGTGACCAAAAGCAGGCCATGTTCCAACCCTAGTTATGTTAGTTTATGTATGGTTTCTCCTCAATCACCAATGGAGATGTTGACCTAACAATTTTTGCTTAATAAGTTCTAATATTAATTTACTTGTTTCATGAGTAACAATTCTGCTAATTCTCAACCAAATGAATGCTAATAGCCAGGAGAAAAGGTACAATACTAGCTTTAATTAGTCAATACCCCTTTAAGTTCGATGAAGTTATTCATGAAGTGAAGTTTGTAATGTAATCTAGACATTTCAAAGTGTTTTTTTTTCTCTTCCTTAAAAAACAAGGAAAAAAGAAAACAGAGTAGGGTAAGAATATCTCCGTCGTACATGTTTTGCTTAAGAAAGAAAGATTCAAAAGTATTTGCTGATGTTGTTTTAAACATTTCATTGCACTCTTACACTAAATAAAATGATGCTAAAGAGTTTCGGTAGACACATTGCAAATTGGTGCCAATCTTTCAGTAATTTATTGGAGCTTCACTTGAGAGGGGAGAATGGGAAAGCAATCCCCACTTACACACGACTATCAATACAAAGCATAAACCAAATACACTCAGAGCCAATGAGCCTCCTCTATTCAGTAATCACAATACAATTCATCTTCATATGTAGCGTTAAATTTATATGAGAGGAAAGGCTTCTGGGTGCAGCAATAGTCCGAATGTTGATTTGCACTTCACCACACTATCATCCCAAGGCCTCAATAAAATACCCTGGGATCAGTATGGAAAGCAATTTGCAACTTCCTTGATATGCAGCAAGTCATCCGAATCTATCCTTGTGACATCTCAATGATTTATTGAAGATGAGCTCTAGCTAAACCAGTAATGCAGTAGTTCCCTCAGAACTTCTACGCTTCAGAATTCTAGACAGCAACCGGTTCACTAAGTGGATGATGGTCGTGACTTGTTACCTGGTGGAAAATGTTACCAATTCCTTTAGTTGTAAAATTAGCAAATTCACAACTAGTCTGATTTACTTCTTTGCCTAGTCTGTCCTATAATGTCACACATATTATGTGGGGGAGTATGGGTGTTGGAAGCAAGAGCAAGCAAATCTTAAGTGCCTAAATTACCAGAGTTTTTATGGAGAATGAAAGGCTTGGGAAAGGGCATCATTTTAGACGTGCCAAGGCGGTAGTTCCCAGGAACAAAGAGATCAGATTTTAAGACGGGTTACCTTAGCTGATTTGAATAGTTCATCAAGGACTTCAGACAATGTTGGATGTGCATGCACCGCAAACTTGATATCCTGTCAGGTATCAGAACAAAAAATAATGAATGCTCTGCTGTTTTTTCTCTCTTAACACTTCAACAGTATCTCTTCCTCTCGGGAAAAGAGAAAACTAAAGTATGTTATTATGTTGAGTTTGAACGAGGAAGAAATTTGATAAACTTGAGATAAATAGCATTGCATAATGAATAACCTGAATGGTCGTTCCCAATGCCATGGCGTTAGATGCTTCATGAATGAGGTCAGCAGCATGCAAACCAAAGATATGAACTCCAAGAATCTCCCCGTTGTCTGGTCTGTATATCAACTGTACCAAAGAAGCAGTGAAGTATTTAGGACATCTTGACCCAAACACAATTGTATATGACAGATTAATGACATATTAATCCACAAGTCAGATTGTATATATAACCAGATATCCAGCCATATGAACTCAACATTTGATGAATGCATGAATCTCAAGCATTTTGGTTTCTGATGTTTGAAATGCAATTGATTGATTAGTATTAGGCTATTAGATAACTGATGAAATGAAAACACTATCCAAGAGCCTGCAGAATTTTGCTTAGTGATATGATGTAAAAGGAAAAAGGAGCAAGATAAGTAGGAAATTAGAATCATAAATTGGCCATCTACAGAGAGAATCCATTGGGAGCTAGAAGATTGTTTTACTTCAAAAAAGAGGTACAAGAGAAGTAGAACCTTTGCAAGTCCTTCCCCTTCATTTTCTGCCAGCGCCTTTGTGTTTGCCTTAAAGCTTGTTTTTGCAATGCTTATCACAAATCCCTCATTTTCAGCTTTCTCTCGAGCTTGTGGCTGCAAAAAAGCAGAATTCAGTTAAAGAAAAAACTAATTAAAAGCAGTTTGTTACCATAATTCACCCCATCGACCATGGAAAGAATGATTTGTGAGCATGCTGAGGTATTTAATATCCTATAATTATTACTAAACACCCATAGACGAAATAGAAGCAATTCATGAAGGCAAGTTTGTGAAGGAACTTGAACATAATGAGAGTATTATCAACAGACAGACCGCAATATCTAAGTGGTCAGAGAATTAAATGTCGACGCAACGAGCTAACAAACGAGAAAAGTATTTTTTGGTAAATTGAAAAACCACATCCTGAAGAAGAAAGGTTCAAGTTATGGTGTTTCGTTTACCTGTAATGACATAGCAACTATTTGTGCAGCATATATGCAAGTATAAAATGCACTTTTCTCTAAAAAATCAAGCTAAACTGTATTCATGTGATCCATTTTTGGTGTAAAGAAGAACATGTAAATGATGCAAAATCTGTGATAGATCTCACAGAATCCCTGTAAGGATAGGAAGGGACATACTATTCCTTTTTGACATGTAATACTTGCACAGCACAGCCGTAGTGATACATCAACAAAATTCTTACCTTTTCAAAAGAACACTTTTCCCATTTAAATGGCTTGAATTCACATTGAATCCCCCCAATGGAGAAAAATGGACTCCTATATGTCTACTCAATATCACAAGCATTTGATATGAAATGAGTATTAGAAATAATGTCCCTCAGTGTAAAGCGGTCCAGAAAGAAGTTTAGTTTTCACCTCTGTCAAGCCCACCATGCTGATTTCAGGATGAGTAAAACAAGCAGCAGGAATGCTCAAATGGTTAAGCACGTGATCTCTTCCAGAGACTTGTTCGACAACTATTTCATAAGAAAAGGTCATAGTGAGTTGTAACATGATATTGATTTTGAAGGAAAACGTTTGACTTGTATAGAAGATACTAGCAAACTAATTCCATACGCACCAGATATTCCCTGAGCACTGGCTGCATGAGCAAGCATCATTTTACCATTTGCATCACCAATGCAGTAAAGGTGAGGGACCTAGTGGTAAAAATATTATTAGAACAACATTAACAGCCATGAAGCATATGACAATAGGGTCGTTCCAACAGACCAATTTTCCATCAGCATCAAGAACTCTCATGCGCTCATCGATAGGAATAAAACCTCGCTGTGTCAACACGTTAATCTGCAAAAGTTGACCATTAGAATGCACAAAATCCTGACATAAGATGTAGACTATTGTACATGTTTTTATGCAAATACATACATTTTCCAGGCCTAGACCTTCCGTGAAGGGAGCTCTACCAGTTGCAATCAGAGCTGCATCAACCTATAAAAAGAAAACAGTGGTCACTCACTCTTGAATTCACAAACTGCAGATTAATAAAATATCAAATTCCATTTAGGTCCTCAGGATTTATGAAGAACAGTGGTCACCAAATGATTGAAAACAGCCCAAACCAAATGAATGATTTCGGATTTAAGGATGAGCCATTAACACTAGGTCTGTCACGCAGAGGTCAACAGGCAAGATTCCTACTCTGGCCAAGTTAAGGGGCAATAGGTCGGTCAAATCCTAAGCACAGAGTGCACTTTTAAGCTCTAAACCATTCTTGTTTAGATGTGATGATTTAAGATAAGAATAAGTGAGCCATACAAGTGGACGTGCCCTTGGAGTTTCTAAACAGTGATTTGGACTCAGATATGGAAGGAGTTAGGCTGCTGAAAATATGGTGCTTAGATACATTTAATCTTGGGGTTAGTCATTTTGTTTCCCTAAATAAGTAGGCCCTAGTAGTTACCATTTCAACCAATGATAAAAACGGCAGTCCGGTACATGAAGCATCCTGCATTCATACAGGGACTGGGGAGGGGCCGCACAACATATGGCTTGCGGGTTCGGCCGAACCCAGTAACTTTGGTTCAAATCCTGTATTTGTCTTAAAAACTTCATTGAATAGGTATAAATTGTTACTTTCGAACCCAATAACTTAAACGAATTAGCATGCCGAACCCACAAGCTTCGAATCCTGGCTCCGCCGCATCCCAGGAGAAGGGGGGGTGGGGGTGCAATGTAGGTAACTCATTTCATCCAATGATACTAGTCATATTTATTAGCGTAGGATCTCTGGCATGCATACCAACTTTTGCACTCCTCAGCTCTCTATAGTTAGGAGGCACAATCTCTGAAATGCTATATTTTCTTTTGAAGTTTGAACATGCTGGAAGGATGCCTCTAGTTCTATGACGTACCAATTTCTGAAACCATATGTCAGATACATGAATACGAAGACTACACTTTAACATACATACTACACTTCTAGGCTTACATTCAATAATAATTGAGCCACCCATTGATAGAACAAGCTCCCAAGCAGTAATGCTTTTCATGGTAAGGTGTGAAGAGAGTTGTCTGTGGTAAGGCGAAAATTTTGTCACTGCATTACTTAGCTTTTTGTAACGAACAATTATAAACCTATAGCAATGTCCTCCAGACAAAATTCTGTGAAATACCTGTACCTGTTTTATTAAAAACCAAAAAAGCAACCATAACAATATTGTGTTACCTCCAAAGTCTCCTTTAGTTCTTTTGTCTTGGCATCAGTTAGCTCAATAACAACTGGTTTCCCATCCTTTGCTGGGGTGATCTGTACAAATTATTAGGGAAGATAGTTTAGATATTTGGAAACTTGTAGTGGTACTTACATAAAAAAGAGTGAACAATACCTTTGTTGCAAACACTCCAGTATGATAATCAATTTTCCTTGGATTTACCAGAATCCTTTGAGCTAACTTACTAATCTCAGGATCAAATCCCGGCATAAGTTGATCTAGAGCTTCAATAAAGGTAACCTGTGAAAAAATGACTCTTAGGCTGCTGACTTTTTAAAGAGAATTTCAGAATCGTTGAGGTATTTAAGCTCTACGGACATTTTAAACAGGCAAAGTTCAAGGCTAAATAACTATTAGTGCTCAAATAGTGTTTATAGTTATAAAAAGAAACAAAAACTCCACCACTTGTGTGAGTTTTTCATTGCTAGTAGTTTGATTTAGCCAAGTTTTCCTAACTACAACATTCGAAAGCAAAAAGAATTATAGAGAAGGAAAACAGATAAAAAAGAAAAAGAAAAGGAACAGCGGTCTTAAGAAAATGAATTGCAGAGAAGAGATGAACAAGAGGTGAAACTACCTCACTACCAAGTGCGGTATACACATCACTGAATTCAAGTCCAATATAACCACTTCCTACTATAGCTATCCATTCAGGGACAAACTCCAGTTTAAGAGCATGGTCACTGGTAATCACAGTCTTCCCTGAAAATGGATATGAATTGTATGACTAATATCAGACCACAGGCAATTTGCAAGGAATCTTGACAGCAATTTAGCAAGAAGGGAAATAATGAAGAAAATGTACCATCAACCTCAATGCCTCTAGGAACAAAAGGGACAGAACCAGTAGCGATGATTATATCCCTTGCAGTAACTTCATTGTCAGAAAAACCAACTTTTCCATACTTCACTCTTTGAGGACCCTGAAATATTTATGGAGTTCAAAGACTGAAACCATCAGCATGTAGATTAAGATTAAACCTAGAATAAGTTCTTAATGGATATTCGTTTTCACAGCACAGGTTGACTTACCACTATAGTGCCCACTCCTGTCAAAATGTCCACACCAAGTGCCTTTAGTGAGTTTGTCAAGTTATTGCGAATTTTCGAGGCAAGATTATTAGCATGATCAGCCACTGCTTGTCTGTCATAGCCAGCAGCTGAAACCTGTCATTAGACACGGAAGAGATTGGTCAATCAGCACACACTCATCAATCAACAGACTCGGCCACATTTATGAGGTACTCTCAAAGTGATGTGGATTATTCAAGAATCAAAGTCGATTTTCTTTATAAAAAAGGGAAATAAGGTATTTAAACAAACTGAAAAAGTTGGGTTGGAAGTGTAGGCGCGAACAGACAATATTTGCCAATTTTCAGATTAGTTGTTTAAATGGCATACCAAGTTCTCCAAGATGACAGCCAAATGACATGTAGGATGTCATAGAAACATAAGTGACCAACTGTGTATATTCCCCCGGTTCCAATTTATATGACACTTTTTCATTTTGGGACATATAAAAAAGTTTGACATCATTCCACTAGTAATATTACTTACTCCATACAACTTCACAACTTTCAAGAAGTCATATCATCTAAATATTCAAATTTAAAACGAGATATGATGTTTCTCTATCAATTTTTTCGGCCACTATAATATTTTCTTCTGCTACCACTAATCTAACACATAAGTCAAATTAGTAACTTAATTAATGTTTGTATTCAAACACCATAATATGAAATGCAATGGAAAGATTAAATTTTTGTCCAAAGTACATAAGCCAGGTTAAATATTTAACTGCTTATTGCAGCAGATACATCCCTAGTCAAGCAGAGATATTTAGCATAACAGATGGAATCACCTGTAAACCCAAAGCCTTCAAATGGTGCTCATTCTTAAGTTCCCTCATCCTACCACTAACTGCAAGAAGTGCTTTAGAAGGAACACAACCTCTGTTTACACAAGTTCCGCCAATTACGTCTCCTTCAATGATAGCCGTTTTAAGACCCTGAAATAATGTTGTAAATTTCCAGTCATCAGAACTACGATAGAATTAACAAGTAACTGCGGATTGCCAACATGCTCAAAGGTCAATAATGCTATTAATGCATGTTAAGTGACGAAGACATGAGGTTGTCGAAATTAACTACAGAAGTGCACTGTGGATTTTAATCCATAGAATTTTTCTCTTTCTTCTACCAGTTAGTTCCCTTCCTATTCCCTCCACCCTGAAACCCAAAAAGTGCACAGTAAGTCATTGTTGTTAGGATTATGTTGGTACAATCAATTTGAAAGGGCCTAAAAACAGTCCTTTTAGCCTGTAGAAAGCCATGCTTTAATGAGAATATGAGATGAACCGTACTAGTCCAAAGAATCCTAATGCCAAATAGGATATTACTAAGAATTTACTTCGCAGAAGATTGGTGATACACAAAGAACAAAGTTCTACAAATGTGAGAAAAATCTAGAAAACGCAAAATGAGATGGAAAGAACTTGCACCCTCAAGGTCTAGATGGGATGCGAGAAGGAGCCTATCAATTTAGTTTTCCTTAGCGCTTTCTGCGCCGGGGTTCGTTAATCACCCAGCACGCGCATGAGGACACGCCGGGGATCTAAGTTGCACGGACTCACCAGTTTAGGTGCCGTCCTCGTCTCGACACGGGTCGGGTGCGAGTGCTGGGACAGCAAACGTCCGGGATACGGTCAACTAACTCCGGATACTTTGACCGGAGTCCGTCGGCAAATTTGGGGAAAGAATTTGAGATTTTGATTTCTCAAAATTAAAAATAAAACAGATTTTAAGGAAAATGACAGATTTGTAATAAAACATATTTAAGATAATTAAGAATAATGCCCATCTTGGAAAGATTGAATTCTACAATATGCATGTAATTTTTTCATAAGAATATCTCTCAAAATTTGTAATATCTTTATAGCTCTATTTTTTATATAATTTTGAATTTTCTTAGCCGAATCCCCGCACTCGTATCCATAACTAGATACGCACCCCCGAATCTTAAAATTTAGATTTTGTCGAATCCGACACTCGGATCCCTGCACCCGTATCGGATACCCGCACCCGAGTCCGTGCAACTTAGCCGGGGATAGGAGGGAAATGCATGAAGGGAGCCAAAGGAAAGCCGCCACTCCCCAGTGGTTAGACAAGTTCGCGGGTCGTTCTGCTTTACAGGTTTCAACAATGATCCTTTCGTAGGTTCACCTACGAAAACCTTGTTACGACGTCTGTCTCAATTTTGAAATTTGAAATAACTAACTTTCGGAGCTAAATCAAACTAGATCAACTTAATTTCTTAAAAAATAAAAGATAGATATTCAGAAACTACACAAAGCAGAGTTGCAATGCTCTTAGTATCAAATAGCAAAAAAAGTACTTTCTCCTGTCCATATTAAGGGATGGTTTTATCTTTTCATTTTGGTCCAAAATAAGTGATGTTTCATGTAGGTATTAATTGTTTTCTTTCATATTTACCCCTATTTAGATAAGTGATTTTCTATGTAACCAAGAAATTTATACTCCCTCCGTTTCAATTTATATGAACCCATTTGATTGAACACGATATTTAAGAAAGAAGGAAGACTTTTGAAACTTGTGGTTCAAAATAAGTCTTGAAAATTTGTGTGGCTGTAAATCATTCATAGAGTGAATTTGTTTCTAAATTAGGAAAGAGGTTATTCATTTTGACACGGACTAAAAAGAAAATAGGTTCAAACAAATTGAAACAGAGGGAGTATTAAATAGGTAGGAGTCTATCTAATTAAGAATAAGTTAGTAAAAATTACTTCTTAGTACTTAGTAGGAGTGAGTAGATTTCTTAAGGGGCGTACCTAAGCTAAAACATCACTTAATATGGAGCTGAGGGAGTAATTATTTTAATAGTCACTTAAAGTTACTTGGTTTGAATCACATGAAATGAAACGAAAAGTAGCAAATTTTTTAATCTCAGTAATTACTTCAGGAGTATAAGATAAGATCAAGTTGTAACAATATATAGCACTTATATATACCTTCTCCACAGCATGCAATGCAGCACCATGACCACCAACACCAGCACCAATTATAACTAAATCATAATCAAACGACGTAGGAGCACTGCCATTATCAACCACTGAAGCTGATACAATGTTATTTCTGAAAAAACTCCTCACTCTCTGAGTCTCACATCGAATTTTAAGCTGCGAAAAAGAAAACGATAAAACCTCCTTTCGTAATCCACAAAATGGAACATTCAAAGGCTTAACAGATATTTGCTGGACATGATTTTTATGTGATCTTTTAAGTATTGAACAATTTGTAGGAGGAAGAGATAGAGACGTAGATGATGATGAATGCATTTTAAAATGAATTTTGTAATTCAGAATATAATTATAGTCCGAACATTCACTTGTAATTTATCTAAGATTATATTTTATGTGTCAATTCTGAGTTCGTGATACTGAAACTAATGCTATGGATATTCAGACAGTGAGATAATAATGGAGATAAGTCCAGTGGATAACAATGCTGACGTGGCATGCAACTAAAGTCCACCTTGCGGTTTATTTTTTTTCTTTTCAAAATATCTAAATTTGTCAGGTGCATTTTGGGCGAAATGATTTAAACTTGTCCGCAGTTAATAATCGGGTCTGAAGTCTGAACTATTCTTATCATTACAAAATGCTCTTATTTTTTTAAATCTAACACGTAGACCTTTTTTTACGAAGAGCAAAGTTTTCCACGTGAACTAAACAAAAAAAATAGTCCATATTTGCTCCTTGAACTTTACTAATTAAGATTTGGTCATTATTTTTCTCGATTTCTTCTAAGTTGATCACCTTCATAATAATTTTTTTCAGACCTGCATATCCTTAGATTTGTTAGAATATTTCATTTAGACATGCGTACTAAGCCTTGTTCCAATTGAACACCTCTCCTCCTATTAAAATATTTCAATTAGACATTTTCGGCTGAAATATTGAATTTTTTTTTGCATATGTTTTTATTCGTCTATTAGGTAATTAAGTTAACTACATAAAATATGACATCTTCTTTAATATCTCGGTGTCAGGCTCAAAGCCGTCTCAGGGGCAGGAGCCTAGTCTTGCACCGGAGCCGGGTTCTCATTGCCCGTTTCCGGTGCTTTGATCGGAACTTCTTTGATCATGACCCTCTTTGCTGTACTAAGGCCTAAAAGGTTTTTTTTTTTTTTTTTTTTTAAATTTGCTTGGATGATTTGGATTTGATTTGGGAGTTTATTATAATTGGAGTACCATTATTCTATTGATTCTTTTGTTTTTGCTGTTTATGGGATTATGTTGTATGGTGAAATAATATGATCATTTGATTCTTCATAAATAGACATTGCAAGATATTCATATTTTATTCTCTCTTTTAATTTTTTATCTGTTCTCAGCTAATGTGTCTCCAAATATGAAAAAAGAAAACTTGAGCATAATTAATTTCAATGTTGGTGAATGCAAAATGCTAAAGATAGATAAATAACATTGTTAATATCAGTCAAACTCAAACTGCAAACTTCCAAAACGTACATGGAGAGAAAAGTTGAGTTAGATGTTGAAGTTATAGAAGCATAATAATTAATAATTCTTTTATTTAGGTTGCGTTCCTCTTTTAGAAGACAGGCTAGGAAGAAAATTGAATATATGTCTCTTACATATGTATAACTTGAACAACTGAAATCCTTCTGCAATGCAAACTTCAGCCATTTTGGTACTATTTTGAAGTCCTATTGCTACTTCTAAGTCATAAGTCGACAGGCTGATTATAAATTTTGAATTGAGCGGTCCAATTTAAAGATTCTTTTGAACTCATTATACTTTTAAAATTATGAGTAAGAATCGATTATTCCTATTATTCGAGAATATTGGTTTCATATAAATCGAGTTCTTGTATTCTCCATGCTCTGCTGCCTAAGTCTCAACTTTGAGCCTATATTCCTGGCATTTGATGGTTCAACATTTATGTGTTTACTGCTAAACTCATTAAACTTTTAGAAATATGTGTTCAACATTTGATTTTTATTGAAATTTTAATGACTTTTTAGAACATTGAATTAGTTAAACCCATTATTATGGGGAATCTTTCAAAAATATCCCTGGGGCTGAAATTATTCAAAACTGGTTAACCATGATTTTATAGTCCACTTTCCATTTCATCCATAAAGCAAAAAGGAATGGAATTATCATTTTTTTTTCTTTTGGAAGAGAAAGAAAACAACAAAAAAACTAGCTCGAAATTTGGCAATGACATGAAACTATATCAACATCTCTCATAACACGCAAAGAAATACTAGAAGGCGCAAGTGCATATCAGTCAAAATGAGACTCTTGACTAAAGGCTAAATTAGCTAAACAATGGTTATCGAATTAGCCACCCTATAAAAGCGTACTTGACCATTTGATCATTCTAATTCTCTTATCTTTCGACTTTTACATATAGTTTTCAAATTGGAAATGTTGAAGATTTAATTGGGGAATTATGATCAAGAGGCCAGTGAAATTCGAAGTCTTGATGACGTTACAATACAATTTGACTTCTTGGTTATTGGGTTATTCCATAGGGACTTCTTTTGACTTTCATTTAATTTGTATGAGCTGAATTGCTGTTTATTTAAACTATCCATTAATGTTAATCACCCTAGTCAGGATTGACTATTTGCTGAAACAGCAATGCAACAAAAAGTTTGCCAAACTAACTTCTTTTGACTTTCATTTAGTTTAACCGGATGAATTGTTGTTAGTTAAATTGAGTCAGGATTTGCTATTTGCCGAAACAACAATGTAACAAAAAGTTTGCCAAAATAATTCTCTTACTTCCAATTTAAAAAATACTGTACCAAAAGCTTTGTACCATCTGTCACAGATCAAACTCGAACATAAAAAGAGCCTTCAAAATATATAATTAATTAAGAAAAAAAAAACATGAAGTCAGGCCCCGTTGCTGTAGAAACTAGACTTTGGCATGTGATTCGCAGAGTTTTCATGCATTTCTGAAGACTAAAGATTAAAGAATTCATTTGCGTCAATGAATATGTAAGCAGTGTGACCTATCGTTTACGTTAGAAAAACCATCTATAAATTTTTGTAATGATTGTTGTGTCCAGACCAACTTGCGCGTAATTCGACTATTTTATCAAGTACCTGTTACGTAGCAGCTGACATGAGAAAATATACTTATTTATGATGAAATTAATAGTTTAGCGGCTGAAAGATCACAAAGTGCACAAAGTCCATGAGCTTAGCAGAGGAAAAGAAACTGTAAGACTTCATTAATTCAGCCCTTATGGAACCTTGTGAACCAGGCATACTATTGCGAAGTGTGAAGCCATATCGTACTAAAGAATGAAAAGTTTTCGAAAATACAAGACTTTTGAGAAGTATCAAAAGTAGAACGAAAGACAGTCGATTTTAAAAAAAGAGTTTTTATTTTGTGAAGCGGAATTCTCCTTTGACTCTATCATCATCTAAAGATTCTAGAATACAACAATATTGGTACTAGTATGGAATTGATCAGTAATTACAATCCCATTCCTTAGCTCACGAGAATACAGCCACAAATCTTGTTTAATGTACTTGGTCATAAAAAAAGAAATCAACATAGAAGTAAACATTGGGTATCTAGTAAAAACATTTAGTGCACCTGTCCAATTAAGCCTCAACAAGAAAATCTGCTCCGAGGAATAAGAAAACCATCAGCGTTTTGGCAAAATTCAACAATCAACATCAATGCCAAATCCTACTTATGAAATCTAACCAGGATTGAAAAGAAGATGTAAATGGACAATAAGCAAGTTGAAACTCAATCGCCTTTTTATTAGTAGAGATACCTATAACAACAACATACCCAGTGTAGTCCCGCAAGTGGGGTCTGGAGAAGGTGGGTTGTACCTTTGTGGGGTAGAGAAGAGAGGTTGTTTCTGATAGAAACTCGACTCAGGAAAATTGTTTTTCAGAAAATGGTTTGAAATAAATGCAAGAATAAAAAGCTATGATGCAAACATTGAATAACGAAAAGTGCTGATAGTCGAACAGTACAAATGGTACCAGAAACAGATGCTGCTTCAAAATTCTTTTGTCATTCCTCTATAAGCAAAGCAGTCTTATAAACATAGCATTCACCATTGTACTTGTCGAATTAACACTAGAAAAGTGACAATTTGTTTGCAGGGCACTAGAAAAAAAGTGGCCAGATAAATGAATAATTAGCACTTGGAGAAGTGATTACCATTGATCAGCTCATCATTTACAAGGGGCCTTGGCAGAGGGATATCATGGCTGCTGAACAAATTTAATAAGCTGCCTTCCATGTTGAAAGTGCAAATCCGATACGACCCTTCCATCCCTGCAGTAGCCATTCACTATCTACACCAATCATAAAATTCTTGTCATACACCTTGAACCGTTCTGTTGTCATTCTCATGATCTCCTCATCCAAAGGAAGCTGCCGAAAACCAGCCTTCAGAATTCGTACTTGCCACTGCTTGTATGTTTCTGGCCTGTCAATTCTCTCAGCACCTTCGCATGCGATGGCATTCATTGCCTCCCACCCAAGTATATTCTTTTCAATCAGCATTCTCTCGTGTACTTCCCGGGGAATAATAGCATCAAGCATATCAAACAACGACGAGTAGTGAAAAATAGCCTCGCGGAATCGTGAGATAAAGAATGGGATATTATAACCACCACTTACAATCCCCAGTATGAAAACATCTGGATTCAACCTCCTGATAAGATTCAGAACAACATCTCTTGGACTATTTACCACCACGGTCTCATCAAGTAGATTTTTAAAACGGTACAGACAGTTTACAACAAGAACCTCGCCCTTATTGATCTTAAGATCCTCGAGTTTAACCGTTTCCCACTTCTGCGCTATAGCATTGAACTCGAAAGGAACATTGAAGCTCTCAGCATAATTAGCTAACCGTCTCCCCGTTTCCTCAACCCTTTCTGCTGGTCGGAAACCAGGATTTGGAAAATCAATCCCGGTTATACGAAGCTTTGGAGGTCCACCTGATCTAGAAGAGAGACGTTGTATGAGGCCAGGCCATTGAAAACCATACATAATGCCAATGTCTATAATATGTACTGTCGAAGCCTTTTCAGCTAGATTCATAATTGTCTTATTCGAGAAAAAGCTAGCCATCGTCCGAAACGGGCAGGCAGCAAGCGGTAGCTGGTAAGCTTTCAATACATCAGATGCTGATACGGGCCGTGTAATAAGGGCTTTATAAATATGAGTACCGGAACCAGCCATCCGGGCTTCAAGTCCATCTGCGAAATAATGGGCCAGCCTCTGCATCCCATCACCCAAAGGAGAAGAACATTGCCTGATCTGCTTCAGAAGCTCATTTGCTATCCTTTGATTACCTGCAGCAACAGCTTGTGCACAATTTGTCAGGAGTGTTGTCAAGTCTACTACATCTCTTTTAACCCCTTTTTTCTTTCCTTGTAACTTCTTCTTACCATTAGATCCCTTTAAAGGGCTATTCTCTAATGCATTTTTTTGCCTTGATATAGCCTGCAAGGTCTCACGAAGAGCAGATTCATTTTTTCCTGCACTGCATAACAGCACCCTGTCAAACATCTCTGATCGAACAGTTGATTCAGCAGAAACTGCAGACTGCTTGTTATTTCTCCCTTCCGTTGAATCTACTGCAACAACAACCTGCCCTGTTGAATCTACTGCATATTCATGAAAGGCGTTTTTCTTCCCTCTCGACCTTTCAGGAGATTGTTTTTCCCCATACTTTACTACTGCGTCTTTTCTCTCTTCATACTGCTCCTTTCCCACTACATTATACCTCACATCAGCAAGCAAGCTATAGCCCGTTGGAAGGAACTTACTAGCCTCCTCCACCCCTTTCTTAAACTGCATAATAGACTCTCTGTCAGTAAATATTTCGGGAAGTGTGCTCACAGGAGAATCCACAGGCACATCCGTGACAGTGCTTGACAAACTGTACACATCCTTGGGAACACGAGGCACATGTGACACATCATCCTCACTGAGATCATGAATCCAATTCGGGCATAATAAGCGATCACTACCATCATTTCCACTACAGTAAAAGCTGCTATGTTCCGTAGTATAATGACCTAACCCGGATGGTTTCTCATGATCTAGGGGAGGAGGATACTGCTCTCCGATAACATCATAAAACGATTTTTCTGCAGCTTGAAGAGCTGCAGACTCTTGAAACATGCAATTCTTCTCTTCGATGTCCTCTTCCATAAGCATTTGATTTATACACTTAAGCACCACATCACTGAAATCATAATCCTCGTGAAAGTCATCTGCAGTTGATGGGACTAACGTATTTGGTTCCACATCCGATTGAAATTGACTGATGCCAACATTGCTGTTGACTAAACTATCACTAACTCGGAGATTATTAATCAGATTCGGATCAGGGAAAAATGAACGGGCTTCAGTATTTGGTTCCATAACAGATTGAAATGGACTAATGTCAACATTCCTGTTGACTAAATTATCACTAACTCTGAGATTATCATCAGGGAAAAATGAACGGTCCTCGGTACATGGTTCCACAACAGATTGAAATGTACTAATGTCATCCTCTAGTTTAATTGTTGGTCCTGCCTCGTAATCATATAGCCCCATGAAACCTTTATCATTTTTCATCTAGTCTGCAAGAATCAAGTATTCAAAACCCCAAAAAGTCAACTTGCAATAAAATCCTTGTCAATGATAAAAGTAGCGATAAAAAAGAAGAATTTTTCAGATCAGCATGCTAATAATACATGTGTGAAGTTGAGAAGATATTCAAGCTAATTCCTATTCGAAAGCGGAAAGAAATAAAAGGAAACTTTTTTTCTTTGTTGGTTTTTGAGTGTTATTGGGATTTAGATCCTTTCTAGGAAAAAATTAGACCTAGTAGTATAAATGCATGCTAGCTAGGATTAATTAAGGACAGAACATAGAACCTAAGAGTATTCAATCTTGTAACTTACTTTCTCCCTTGATATTAATAGAAGTGCCGGCCGTTCTCCGTGGACTATGATCACATCGATCCGAACCACGTTAGTTACTGTGTTTTTATCATTTTCACGCTAATAATTGATATCAGAACCTACAGGCCGTGAGATCTAGGAGATGAGGAGACTATGGCATCTATGAAGTTTGAGGTAGCGAATTTTGATGGGCGAAGTAATAACTTCAACATCTGGAAGATCAAGATCATGGCGTTGTTATGGAGAGAAGGATCAGTCTATGCTTTGGATGACTCGTATCCCGAAAATACGAAAGAGGCCGAGAAACAGAAGATTGAGATGGATTCGTTTAGCGCAATTCAATAATCTTTATCAGACAACGTGTTATATGAAGTTAGTACCGAGAAAACAGTTGCGAGTTTACGGAAGAAACTTGAAGATCTCTACCAGAAGAAATCAGTAAAAACTAGAATGTTGTTAAGGCAATGTTTACACACCTTCAAGATGAAGACAGGTACAACTTTATAGGATCATCTTGATGCTTTTAATAAATTAGCTATGGATCTTACTCATGCTGATATTAAAGTGGGAGATGAAGAAATAGCGTGCACTCTACTGTTTTCATTATCACCAGCGTACAAAGACGTAGTTAATTCAATGATATACAGTAAGGAGGTGGTCACGTTACAGGTGGTAAGACATGCATTGAATTCAGATGAATTAAGAAACCATATCAACAATGGTGAGAAAGAGGACTATGGTGAGGGTTTGACGGTTAGAGGTTGCTCGAGCCAAAGAGGGAGAGGCAAATCAGTAGCAAGGTCAAAGTCTAGGAAAATGGTGAGTAGGAAGGATGCTGAATGTTAGGGTTGTCATCAAAGGGGTTGTCACGACCCAACCCCGTGGGCCGCGACTGGTGCCCTACTTGGACACCCAGACAGACAAACATATCAAACGTAACACACTTATCCAAATCTAATCACATACAGATAACGTATTTAGGCACAAATATCACACGCTGCCTCAAATTATATCAAACTGTCTTAGACATATTTCAAACACAACCATATGCAGATACATATATCAAAAAGCCGACAAGGCTATCGAATGTATTAAAAGCCGACAAGGCTATCAAATGGCACAACGGCCCAAAACATGTACAAATGCACGCCGACAAGGCTGCCATAGCGAATAGGATCATACAAACACATCTGAACAGAAGTAGGCACACACACCCACAAATACGTCTACAGACCTCTAAACAGACCAAACGAATCATATGGCAGAACAGGGCCCCGCCGTACCCCTGAACAAATATATACATATGCATCGAACAAGTATATATACCAAAATGTAGGCTCCGAAATAAGAGGAGCACTCCAAACAGCAGAAGAAGGTGTCCTAAACTGGTGAATCACAAAACTGTGCGTCTGTACCTGCGGGCATGAAACGCAACCCCCCGAAGAAAGGGGGTCAGTACGAAATATGTACTGAGTATGCAAAACAGAATATACAGAAATCAAACCTGAGACATAAACGAAACAGAAGTGCCGAACATAAGTGCAAATCCAATCATATCAAAATGTTTAGTTTCAAACATGTAAGTCATGCATAGGGTACAGAAGAATATGGTCGCCCGCCCGTCGATGGCGCCATAACACAGCATAACACCAGAAAGTTTCAAATCTCCGTATCCCCGTCACATATCACATCACCGCATAACGCCATACACAGCATAACACCAAATATAAGTGGAACCCGACCCTCTTTTGCGAGTAGCTCGGTGAACCATAACACAGCATAACTCCGGAGTATATCAAAGTGCGCACGATAACAGAACCGGCGAAAGATATAACAGAACGCACGAGCAGAGTCATGAGTAACCATATGCATAAAATCATTATCATAGACTCAAATATAAGTAAATGACCATACTTGAAATTCGAAATGACAATCATACCAAATTCTTTCAAAAGTCGTCTGAATTACATAAAGGAAAGTCGCGGGACCCACGGACGGGTATTGACCCGAATAGGGCCCGCCTATGGAAAATATACTCATTATATGCCATATAAACTTTTACAAAAATATTGAAGCAATCCGAGCCTTTCGGTGAAAGATATGGCGTTCACAAATTACGAAATTCTTAAAGTGAAACCTTTTTATGCAAAGTTCGGAAAGCGATTATTTCAAAGACATAATGGTTCATATTTCATCAAATCATACAAAGAGTGCCAAGGAATATTTATAAGGCTCATAACATGCTCGGATTTCGAATCTTAGAATTTTCCTCAAGGCTTATAATCTAGCCTATTGAAAACTAAGGCATGCCAAAAGAAAGAAGGGTTGCGCTTTACATACCTGTTAGCGACTATTCATGAATCTTTTTCGCCTCGTCGCTCTTTTAGCCTATTTATATAAAGTAACGTCATCGTTAGTAACTACACTTTCTAGTCCATAAATCCGTAGCCCATCGCTTGTAGAATTTATTCTTTGGCTTATACTTTCTCGTTAAGGGTTTTTCAATATTTAAGGACTTAACGAAAATCGGGCAGCATTTCCCCTATATGTTCGCCTAACCCGAATATTCAATTACTCTTCTGTCATCACAGAAATACCAACAACAGAGATATACAAAATTTCTACAATTCAGCCCATAACAATTCTAGCAATCCAACAACCTTTCTGAATCCATTTCAACCCACGATTTCACATAACATCAATTTTATGCATTTTCTTACTTCCAGTTTCGTCCAATCCAATTTTAATAATTCCATTCCAATACTATTAACATAATTACACCACAAAATAAGAAAATCTTACCAAATTTTTCTCGGAGGAATTTCTACATTTAATTGCTCCGATTTCGCAATTTCTTCTTCTTCAACTCAAAATCCAATATTGCTATCACCTACTTGAACTTGCAAATTACTTGGAACTTAATCAAATTAGCAACAAAATATTTTTTTCCTTTCAACCATGGCTGGCTGAGAGCATGGCAGCCATGGTTGTGCCTTTCTTTCTCCTTTTCTTAGCTCTTAAATTGAAGTCGTTCATAAGAATGAAATGAGATTTAGAATGAATAAAAGGGTGCTGGTACGTTTTTGCTCTTCCAACGAGCTTTATGTCAAAGTAAGGAATATTACAATGGTTTGCAAATGCTCGTTTTAATAGAATAAGCCTTGTACAATAATGTGGCACCAATTTGATGCATATAGGCTAGATTTTAATATTGTCCTCCCCTTTCTTTTATATCCATATAATAATAAATCCCCACCACTTGACATGTTGCTCTTTCAGCTTTCACGTGCAACTTTGCATTCCAAGGAATATGACTCATTATAATATGAATACATAATACTACTAATTTAATTTTCTTCAATTTGTTCAACCTCAAATCCTTACGGTACATGTGTACCATCACTTTAACCACCTATAAGCTTGGGGGATAACCTCATGTCCGTTACTAATATCATTTAACTCGCACGCTTTCCGACGTACGAAAATACAAGATATAACAGGGGTCACTTTGAGAGGGATTGACCGAATAAGAAGATTGACAAAACCACAGCCAATACATCTACGGTTCAGGTAGCTCAGACATCTGGAGAATATTATGTGCTAACTGCTTCAACAGATGACATTCAGACACACAAGTGGATTTTAGATTCAGCTTGTACCTTTCACATGTGCTTCAGGAAAGATTGGTTTACTAGCTACGAGCAGACGAGTGGGACTGTACTTATGGGTAACGATGCAGTATGTGAAATAGCAGGCATTAGTTCAGCCCATATACGGTGTCATGACAGCATCATAAGAACATTGTCTAATGTTCGACATGTTCCTGATATGAAAAAGAATCTGATCTCTCTTGGTACTCTTGATAAGCTCGGATATAAGCATGCGGGTGAAGGTGAAATCTGCAAGGTGACCAAGGGTTCCATGGTCATGTTAAAGGCCAAACTGGAGGGTAGTCTTTATGTACTTATGGACAACATCATTCTAGGTACTGCGAATGCTGCAACCTCATAGTTATCAGATGATGACAAGGCTAAGATGTGGCACATGAGATTAGGTCACATGAGCGAGAGGGGGTTAGTAATTTTGAGCAACCGAAATCTTTTGAAAGGTGAGAAGATTAGTACACTTGATTTTGTGAGCATTGTGTCCTTAGAAAGCATAAACGGGTCAGATTTAGCATGGGCAAGCACAAAACTGAAGGAGTACTTGACTACATTCATTCAGATTTATGAAGTCTATCTCAGGTTCCATCCAAGGGTGGAAGAGGTATCTTCTTATTTTCATTGATGATTTTTCACGCAAGGTTTGGGTATACTTCTTAAAGGCTAAAAGTGATGTCATTGAGAATTTCATAAACTGGAAGACATTAATTGAAAATCATTAATTGAAAATCAGTGTGATAGAAAGATTAAGAGTCTTCGAACAGATAATGGCTTGGAGTTTTGCAATAAAGAATTTGACAATTTCTGCAAGATTCACGGTGTATTAAGACATAGAACTGTTAGACATACACCACAACAGAATGGAGTAGCTGAAAGGATGAACCGGACTCTTCTTGAGAAAGCACGATGTATGCTCTCTAATGCCAAAGTGCCTAAGGAGTTCTGGGCGGAAGCAGTAAATAATGTTTGTTATGTTGTTAATCATTCTCCAGCATCGGCGATTGACTTCAAAACTCCAAAGGAGGTATGGTCAGGTAAAACATCTGATCACTCGTACTTAAGAATCTTTGGATGTCCCGCATATTGACACCCAATTTTGTCCTGCCTTCCCTAAATATTTATTTACATTTCTAGATTTTGGAAAATTTAAATAACTATTGATAGTTTGCTATAATTATTCACTTCTTAAATACCGGTACTTCATTATCCTGTTATAGTCACATCTGTTATTTCCTTTTATTTTATTACCGTTATTACCGCCACTATTATTGTTATTATTATCATTACTATTATTATTATTATTATTAGTATTTTTTATTATTATTACTATCATTATTGTTATTTATTGTTGTCACCAGTATTATTATAATTAGCATTTCTTATCATTTCAGCGTTTTTACCAGCCTATGCACGTGCATTGCATTCATCTTCGCATAATTAAATAACAACATTTGTTTATTGTTGACTTTCAAAAAATATTATGGCACGGCTATTACAACGTCATATAATTTTGTCTTTATCTGAGCACTAATAATTACGTGTTTCTATATTAAATAATGTTTTGGCACACGTTCGCGGAAGGTCGTTTATTCAAATCTAGGAAGCCCATATTTTAATCCACAAAACCTTTTAGACCAGTCCATTAATGACCAGCCCATATTTTTAATCAGCAACCCGGCTGGCCCATTTTTAAAACTAATTCGACCAGCCTACTACTTATTTTAAACAACCAGCCCATAAGCCACAAGCCCAACACCCGATCCACTAATTCGACCCGACCCGCCCCTCTCTTTTAACAAATGAACCTTTAGGGTTCATTCCCCCTCTTCACACCGCATACCCCCCCCCCCCCCCCACGCATTGTCCCTCTCTTCTCTCTCTTTCCCTTCATCCACAAAAATGGCAAACCCTAGCCTCCCCTTTAGCCATGGACAAAGATTGTCCCTTCCCCTTCCCGTGTAAAACTCGTCTATTTGTGAACTCTAACAGACCCGTCATTTTCCGTTCAACACATATAGTAAATCGCAGAGCTTCTTTCGATTCTACAGTCCATGCATGGCCATTTGGGGAAAAGAATTAATGTTCATCAGTGTTAAGCCGTAGGTAAGAGTCGTCGTCTTCCTCCGTTGTCTCTTTTGGATCTGAAAATGATTTAATGAGTTTTGTCCATTTGTGAATTAAAAAATCATCTCATTCGTCTGTTTCGTTGATTTTCGAGTACAGACTTTAAATAAAATTTGTCTCCTTCTTCTGGCTTTCTGATCAGCAACATAAAGTACTCTCACGTTTTTTGGTATTTTGAACGGAGAGTTGACCTTGAAAAGATCCCACCCAATTTTTCAGTTTTCAAACCATAGAGAAACCCTAGATTTTCCCCTATAAATAATCGTTGCTGGGTTCATTTTTAAGTGAAAAAGAGAGAAAAAGTGGTTTTACCCGCCATAAGATCCCTAAAAAATAACAAGTTTTGAAACCCCGAAAATCTCTAGAAAATATAAGTCTTTTAGTCGCCTAGAATTCCCTAAAATATTAGTTTCTGTTAGCAGTTGCAATATTGTTCAGTGGCAAGTCACAAAATATTAAATCCTGTTCTGTTTTTTTTGCTTTGGGTGTTTATTTGAATTCGGGCATACGCAAGTCCGAATTTCGAAGTGTTTCGAGGTAAATCGGAAGCTCGAGCCCCATTTCGCTGCACCCGAAGAAGGTAATTTCCTTCCTTTAAGTTATTTTTGGTATTTGTTTGAACGCTTGAAACTGTCTACGTGACTTCGTTTGCTTAGTTGTATTTCAGTCCTGTTGTAGTTATTCTAGTTGCGTTAAGCAGGTTTAATCCCGTTTAGTTTAGTTTTCGTACTGTTTTGGATTCATATGCAAGTTTAGATTAATCTTGTGCTTTAAGTGGGCCTTGGTTTGCTTGTATGTCACTGGGTTAATCATATGTTAGTTCAAATTAGGTAACCTATTAATCGTGTTTGTGTGCTTTAGCTCTTTTTCTATGATTAATTAGTCTGAATCTGATCTGTTTAAAGTCTGATAAGGATTATTAGCATGCCTATGCTGCTTGCTTCTTTGTATTATTTAGAAGAATGACGTTAATCCTTACTTATTCTCCGAAACCTGGATTTGTTGGATCACTGCTATGACACCTAATGATGTATGTTCAGTTATGATCTAGAAATCTGCTAACATGTTCAAAATTTGTTATGACTAGTCACCCTATTAACTGTTGGTGTCAAATCGAGATAAATGGGCGTTGGATTCAATCAACATGGTTAAATATACTTTCTTGTTTGACACCATGATTAGTGTACTCAACTCTGTCTTTTTTTTAAAAGAAAAAAAAAAGAAAACTAGTGTGTAACTTGATTTTGAATAAGCCGAGACCTGCCCATAACTGTTTAAGTTAAGTTTAAAGTAATTTATGACCTGTATGTTTGATATACTAAACATAGTTTTTCTCGTGGTATGTTGCTTGGGCATAGTATTATTCTCAAAACATGTTACTAGTGATAAAATGGAATCCTTAGGCCTACTGGATTTGTACCTGTTGAAGCTAGAAATGACATTTACTCGGCTTAACAAAAGAATCAGACCATTCGCATGCTCCCTTAATGAAATCTATTTCAAACAGGAGGTCTTTGCCAATTGGTTTGTCGTAGGTAGTATCGCAAGTCTCAGAATGTGTTCAAAAGGATTTAAAAGATTTTGAATCTAACTTTAGTATCCGCAAATCTGTACCAACACCCTATCGAGTCCTGTAATGCTGTTCTTGATTGACAAAAGTTGCTAGTTGCGTACCATGTGGTCATTTCTATTTTAAATTCGAACCTGCTTAAGGTTACTTAAGAAGATTGTGGAATTAAAAGATATGTGTCTTTGTATGATGTTTGTTTGGGTGTTGAGATTACTACGACCAGTTAACCTATTAAAAAGGGAAATGCCTAAGGCCTGCCACAGATTCCATGTCCCCTGGTTGTTATCTGCCCCTTTGTGTGATTAAGTATATTTCATGAATACACCTTGATATGTGAGATGTATTCTGTGTATATACACGAGCATGCGTTATTTGATGTGTTAGGATACAAGGGTATATCATTCGTATGAATCTCTAAATGTGTGCTGATATAGAATTTCTGTTAGTCCTCGGGTTTGCTTACATTTATTCACTGTTGTGTTTTTGCCTCTTATGTATCCAATTGGACTGGTGTGGCTTCATTGTGTTTGGGTATGATTTCCCTTTTTCATTTAGGCCTAAGGCCTTATTATCCTGCTGTCTGTTTCTGTATACACGCATGACTTTGGAATGTGAATTGCATATGCTTTAGTCTTTTATTATATACTAATCCTTATCTTTCTTTTATGCATGACTACTGATACGCTCAAATTACACCTATTAATGATGTAAAGCGGACGTTGTCAAATATAGTAACCCAACAAGGTTGGGGTCGAATCCCACAGGGAATATGGAGAGAAAAGAGTACTAATCGTATGCAATACTAGTCTTTAAAAGCTTTAATCCTATTTCTGATAGTTTGAAATAGTTGTTGAATAATGTAATTAAGTATTTTGACTGAAATTGTATTTAATGCGAAATAGAGACTAAGGTTGTGTTCCCCAATTTGATTAGATATTATGCTTCAGGTTTCAATGTGATATACTTCTAATGGTTGTTCTATGAATATGCACTTGGTCTGTTAAGAACTTCTTAATGTTTTCCAACAGTTAAGTCGTATTTCCTCTTTATGATTCTTCCGAATGTAAAAGAGTTGCAATCGAAGAATGACCAAAAATGCCAATTTAGACTTGTTCTCATCCCTAAGTTAGTCTATTAAACGAGGGTTAACGCCTCGAGTCATTGTCATTCAATCTTACCAATACTAACTTTCTTTCCCAAGAAAAGTTAATATAATGGCTTAGGATAATGCTTGCAATCATCACCCAACGCTAAATCACAAAAACTGAATGAATACCAACAACCATTATGCATATATCAATAATAGAAACCCATTCACATAATATCCATCATGGGACTCACAACCTTAGCTTTAAAATTAGCTACTCATAATCTTGACTAGCAAAGAAAGCTTAAAAGTTGACATTATATACTTACAATGCAATTACAAGGTGGAATGGAAGTAAAGTAGTTTACTTTAAATGCTCCAAAAACTTCTAATATGAAAAACCTAGAGTTTATGCTCTCAAAAATATATCTGGCTGCTGAATTAAAACCCTACATTAAGTATTTATAGAGCCAAAAATCGCGCCAAGTTTCTGGACAAAAATGCCCTTACGCCGCATCGTTACGGACCGTAACACAGGTTACGGTCCGTCCTTCATTTCGTCATTTGTCCACTTGTTGTTACGGCCACCATGCGACGGACCGTAACCTGTGTTACGGTCCGTCCTTCTGAAGCGTAACTTGTGACAATTACTTGGCAACTCTCTGGAATTTTGGCTGATGTTACGGTGAGATGTTACGGACCGTAACATGAGTTACGGACCGTAACACGACATCGTAACACTGAGGTTTCCATGAAAACTTTCTGGAAATTTGGCTCCTGTTACGGTTCAATGTTACGGACCGTAACATGAGTTACGAACCATAACATGAGTTACGGACCCAGTTACAGTCCGTAACATGAGTTACGGACCGTCATTTAGCTCCAATTTGTCCGTTTTTTCAGCATTTCATCTCATTTCCGATTCTTAGTTAACCAACCCTATAAAACACAAAAATAACATAAGAAAAAATGTAAAAACACTTAAAAACAAGCAACACTTCTAGTTACAAAGGCATAAAATGTGCCGAAATTCACGGCACATCAACTACTGCATACGAGTCCGAGAGACTCGTTCTTCTCCCGCATTCGGAGTTGGGCTAAAAGCCCAACGTAATCTCGCTCAAGTCGTCTCTGTCCAGTCCAGTCCGCGGTACCTAAAAAATAAAAAATTTGGGCCGAAGCCCAACAGCAGCAGCCATCCGCAGCCTATATTAAAGAAAAGAGCAGTTCTGGGCCGAAGCTCAGTAGCCAATAAATTACAGCAGCTCTAGAAAATGGGCTGAGCCCATTTGATCATACTTGCTCCGTTATTTTATGCATTTAAGTTATATTGTCTGATTGCTACTTCATTTTGTGTTTTTTTTTACTTAGTTTAGATGAATTATAGGGGGATTAGTAAGGAACTAGTTTTGGTAAAGGGTAGTTAATTTAAGGAAGACCAATTAATTCCATCACCTTTATTTTACGTTAAAAACTGTCTATAATATCTATAATATTTTATCTTCATTAGAATAATTAGGCATGACTATATGTTTGAGCTAAAGGGAATCATGAGTCATTTTGATACTTTAGAAATTTAGAACGTGCAAATATGAGTCCAAATATATCTTATATATACTTCCTTTAAGATTTATCGAATTACATATTTTAGCCGAATATAGTTAAATAAAAGTAATAAGAGGAAAAGAAACTTATGCCCTTTACACCATGTTTTAAAGAAATAAGTCTAGGAATTTCTACATCACCATATTGATATAAATTTTACATATAATCCATATTTGCTAAAAGCTACTAATTATAAGCAAGTTATTATATTTTACGAACCTTGTTTTCAATAGTATTATTATATTTTTCAAAATCTTAGCAACATTTATAAGTTTTATTTAACCCCTTTTCGTATAAATTACTGTATTTCCTATAAGTCTTTATTTTAGATAGTGTCATTATATTTAAAAGCCTTAACAATATTTGTAAGTCCTATTTCAAAATATCATCTAAAGTATTCTTTTATGCAAAATATTATATTTTCTACAAGTCTTATTTTAAGATAACATTACTATTTTCATTTCAAGTTTTAACAGCATTTATAGATCCCATTTTTAAAAGTGTTTCCTTTATGCAAATTACTATATTTTTTCTACGAGATAGTTTAAATGGCATTATTATATTTCCTTTAAAACCTTAGTAAAATCTACAAGCTATTTTCTTAAAATTTAAGCATTATATTTAATCTTAATTAATTAACCTAAGTTTGGCCGGATAACCGTAGTTACGGATCTTAGAGGATGCCTAACCCCTTCCCTTTAGGATAATTAGAACCCTTACCTAGAATTGAAAGTTAAGCAGACCATTAACGGGGTTTAGTCAGCTTTACCTTAGTTAATAATTAGGTGCCCTAATTCACCTTAAAATCAATTAGGTGGCGACTCCTTAAAATAGCAAAAATAGGAATCTCCAATATGTTGTACTTTACTTTAACCCGTTTAAAATGGGGTATAACACCGCATATTATCATGTAAGTGATGGAAAACTAAATCTAGAGCTCGAAAAGGTTTATTTATGGGATATGCTGAAGGGGTAAAAGGATATAGAATATGGAGTTTAGACCCTCTTAAGTTTGTAATCAGTAGAGACGCTACTTTTGATAAGGCTTCTATTGGGTTTGCAGGACAGAAAGTTCTTACAACAGAAACGATGGAGGAAAATGTGAAACTCACCGAGCAGGAGGATCAAGTGACTCAGGTGGAGTCAGATAATGTAAAATCTCACACATTAGTACCTGAAGGTAAAACATACAGTATAGCTATTGGAAGGGACAAACGAACCCCGAAACCTAATGCAAAATACTATCCTCAGCCTTCGCAAACTAATCTTGTGGCCTATGCGTTAGCTACTGTCGAGGAGGAAAAAAGGGATCTGGAACCCTCAAGCTATACAGAAGCTACTATGTGTGGTGAAGCTGATCAATGGCGTTTAGTCATGACCGAAGAGATGGAGTCTCTGCACAAGAACCAGACATGGAATTTGGTGAGTCTACTAAAGGGGAAGATAATTTTTGGTTGCAAATGTGTCTTCAGAAAAAAAGATGGCATTCCGGGCTATGTTGCACGGACTCTTCAAAAATATCATCGGGTGCGTGTCGGATACTCCAAAAGTAGTGCATTTTTTGAGAATCCGACACGAGTGCGGCAACGAAAGTGAAGAGTCCGCGCAACTTAGATTCCGGGTGTAGAAGATGCTAGATACAAAGAGAGATTGGTTGCTAAGGGATTTTGTCAAGAGGGAATCGACTACAATGAGATTTTCTCACTAGTCGTGAAGCGTAGCTCAATTCGTTTGTTACTAGCTTTGGTTGCCACTTATGACTTGAAGCTTCATCAGCTTGATATCAAGACTGCATTCTTACATGGTGAACTTGAAGAGATGATCTTCATGAATCAACCCGAGGGTTTCCTTATTGAAGGAAAAGAAGACCAGATTTGTTAATTGAAGAAATTTTTGTATGGTTTGAAACAGTCACCACGACAGTGGTACAAGAGATTTGGTGCGCTCATGATTACTAAAGGTCTCTTGAGAAGTGTATTTGATAGCTGCGTGTATCACATGTCAGTATATGGTAATTCAAATATTTATTTACTGTTATATGTTGATGATATGCTTATTGCTGCTAATAGTATGACAGAGATAAATGATTTGAAGAAACTGCTAAGTAAGAAATTTGATATGAAAGATTTAGGTGAAGCTAAGAAAATCCTTGGAATGGAAATTCACAGGAAGAACAGTGAGGTACATCTCTCACAGAAAATGTATATTGAGAAGGTAGTTCAGAGGTTTGGCATGAATAAATGTAAACCGGTTAATTTACCGTTAGCAAAACATTTCAAACTTTCTTCTTCGTTAGCAAAACATTTCAGACTTTCTTCTTTGATGACACCGCAATCAAAGGAAGAGTGGAGTATATGTCAAAAGTTCCTTATTCTAGTGCAGTTGGTAGAATTAGGTGTGATGTGGTTTGCACTCGGCCTGATATTGCTCAAACAGTGAGTATCATAAGTCGATTCATGTCTAATCCGGGTAAGACACATTGGGAAGCAATTAAGTGGATATTGAGATATCTTAAAGGTTCTTCAAATGTTGGTCTAACTTTTTGTAGGATGAGAAATGAAGGCTTCTCAGCCCTTGGTTATGTGGATTCTGATTTTGCAGGTGATCTTGATAGAAGGAGATCAACAACGGGCTATATCTTTACTCTTACAGGTAGTGCCATAAGTTGGAAGGCAACTCTCTAGTCTATAGTTGCTTTGTCCACAACATAAACTGAATATATGGCAGCAGCAGAAGCAGTAAAGGAGGCTATAGGGTTGAAAGATTTGGTGTCAGAATTGAGTAGGGTTCAACATGAACCAACTATAAAATGTGATAGCCAGAGTACTATTCACCTGACAAAAAAAATCAGAGATTTCATGATAGCACAAAACACATTGATATCAGATTCCATTTTATTTGTGATGTTGTTGAACAAGGCACAGTTAAGGTCTTGAAGGTTGACACAAAGGACAACGCAGCGGATATCTTGACCAAAGTGATTCCTCTTGTCAAGTTCAGTCATTGTATGAATTTGGCAGGAGTTCGCATTAATTGATGTGTCAGGATGGAGAACGGCAGGGCAAGGTAGAGCTACTAGTATGTACAAGGTTTCAGTTAGTGTCTCTTGTTTCCTACACGGAGTTAGCTCACGTAGGCTTAAAGACATTAGACTGAATGACGTTCATATGGAAGCTCAAAATTCATCTCAAGGTGGAGATTGTGAAGTTGAGAAGATATTCAAGCCAATTCCTATTCAAAAGCGGAAACTTTTTTTCTTTGTTGGAAGGATTAGACCTAGTAGTATAAATACATGTTAGTTAGGATTTATTAAGGACAGAATATAGAACCTAAGAATATTCAATCTTGTAACTTACTTTCTCTCTTGACATTAATAAAAGTGCCGGCCATTCTCCGTGGACTATGATCACTTCAATCTGGACCACGTTAATTATTGTGTTTTTATCGTTTTTGCGCTAACAACATGAAATATTAAAGTTTAACCTACATCACCAGAATTAAAGTGACTATCAATTTATTCAGCAAAAATCAAGTATTCAAAACCCAAAAGTGTCACCACCAAATAAAATCCTTTTTCAATGATAAAAGTAGCGATAAAGGAACACTTATCAGCATGCTAGTAATACATGAAAGAAATGAAAATTAATTAAAGTTTAAGCTACATCACCATAAGTCAATTGACTATCAATTCAGCAAAAGACAAACTTTTTTATCTTCCACAAAAAAAAAAAAAAAAAAAAAAATTCACCTAGATATCCACCACCCAACCACTTAAATTAAAAATAGCTAGCAGATACATAATATATGTATAATCCATAAGTAATATGTGTATAATTTACATATACCTGCTGGAAATCCAGAAATACTTGTTGTTTGTACTTGAAGAGTGTAAAGGAATCAAATTCAAACAGAGAGCTGAAATCTTGGTGGATGAATTCTCAAGAAAAAACATAGCAAATAAGCTATATATGTCTCTGTATTTTCAAAATAGATAGACGTGGTTTACGAGTATGCACAAGATTATTTGTCTGTGTTAAGAAATGATAAACAGAGAAGAATTTACCTGCAATTCTGGTCAAAGAAGTGGGCAGAACAGAAAAAGACAGAAATGTACTATTGACTGCAAATGTTCAACACTTCAACGGTCCAGGTCTTTACAGGAAGTAATAAAAAAGCGAAAAAAGTGTCACGGTCACTATGATTATTTTTCCACTTGTGACAAAAGTGTACCAGGTGTCAACGAATCTTTAATTTAAAAGGGCAAATATCATTTCAGGAGAAAATACTTATCCGAAATAGCTCATATATCTAAAATTATCTGAAATAGTGCTTTTATATATTACTTGTATCAACCCGCGCTTCGCGTGGTGAAACATCTATTTTTATAAATTTAGGTAAAAAGGTTAATATTAAAATAAAAAATAAATTCTGTAATGTAAGTCATACAATAATTATATTGCAGTTTCAAGCAAAATAAAAACATATATATAGTTAAAATTTACAAATCGAAAATGAACAGTAGCAGATAAATCTATATATAGACAATGTTCTGATTAGCCCCTTTCACAGAAAAAAATATGTACTGTAATACAAACTCTTGCCTTCCCTGCCTAGTTAAATTGATGTTGCTCACTTACATGCAATATCTATTATTGTAAATTATGAAGTAATATTTATTAGTATAGTAATTAGAATTAAATAGCACCTAAAAACCATCATGTATCCATCCCTCGTCTCAAGGAATATTCTTCATTTCAGAACTCATTTTCAAATCCCTGAAAGTAATAAACGCATGGAGAAAACAAAGTTAAGTGTGTGACAAAAAATATGAAATTTGAAAAGAAAAAAAAGGTCAATTTTTGAAATAAATTTCTACTATTATTTTGGCCTAGCAGAGGTGGTAGAAAAAACTCACAGAAAAATATATTACCGTTTTTCAACTTATATATAATTACACACACAGATAGACGATCTTTACGAAAGTGAAAGTGATTATATTCAAGGTCTCGAAGGATTCAGGGAAAAAAGATTTTAGCAAGATAAAGAGAGAGATATCAACATGTATTCTGTTTTTTTTTTTCTTTTTTCATTTGTCCTTTAAACAATATACTGTTGTTGCTCCCAAACGCACATGCAAGTATACGCAGTCGTACAAGTAATATAGGATTGTTAAGTTCAGATATCGTACCCACAGAGACTTATGATTAACTATTTACTAAATTAAACGATCATAATTATCTAAACAATAATTAAAATCCAAAGATATAATTATCAACTAACTAAAAATATGAGGAAAACAAATAATGAACTTCAACCAAGAAAGAGCGAATTTTTATCGGAGAAGAGATAGATCTAGGGCTATGACCACTAACAATCCAGTTGAGTTTTCAAATCGTTCTACCTATGGGTTACTAGTTGACGGGTTAATTGTACTATTATGATATTCTCTCTAATTACTCACAAGCCTGTAGATGCCACTATAACGCCTATATCTCTATGGTCGCCAGAGGTAATAAGAATGCATTTATTTCTCCGTAATCAATTAAGTAGGGCTAAATGATATATCTCTATCCTCAGTAGCGAAACGATTAAATCGAACAAACTCTATTTATTCTTATTACGTACGTGAATTCTCTCTCTCAAGTCCAATTCACGCACTACAGAGAGTGTCTAACTATTGATCAAGTAATCAGACAATTAAGACCAAGAATAAATAAATAACCCAAAGATGAAAATTTAATAGATAAACGATAATCAAACGTCAACTTTCATACTAGTGTCAAAACCCTAGAATTATAAAGTTTAGCTCCACATATACATGGAGGAAAAACAACAAATCATCCGAATAAAAAAACGTAAAAATAAGTATTACAGAGAAGAAAAGGTAAAACCCTATAACTACGGCTTCAAAGACGGTTCCAAGCTCTCTCTAGGTCCAAAGTTCTGAACTAAGAGTTTCAAGTATCCAAAGTTATGTAAAAATTGTAGCTTATGAAATATTTATAGGTGTAGGAAAAAACACAAATAAAATAACTGAATCCAAAGTGAATTGGGAAATATTTTAATTCCAAAATCAGGCCAGTGCGTAAATTGCCGCATTCACTGTTGCGACATAGAGAATTCCTGCTTCTTTTCTCTTTTTTTTTTTCTTTAAAACTCCCAATCATTACACCATAAATAGGCAATGATTAGGCATCATGATGTCTGCCACTTCTTGTTTCTATCTTTTCTTTTCTTCATTTTTTCCTTTTGTAATTTCAATCCAATTTTTGCTCCAAATTTCTCCTTTACACACCGTTTTATTCCTACATAATAAAAATATAATATTACGCACAAATTAATATAATAGTACTCAAAAGATATTAAAAATATTAAAATATGAGGTAACTAATGAATAAATATACACATTTTAGGTCGAACATCACCACCCCACACTTAAAAACTCTTGCTCGACCTCGAGCAAGCATTAAAACCACTCTCAATAAATCAAGCCTAGAAACACCACCACTTTTGTTGATACCAACAATTAAGCCCTATAGCAACTCAAATTATCAAACATACACTTCCTGATCATCATGCAAGGTATACAAGCCAAGACAAACAACAAACTCCTAACCCCCTATACTCAGAGACAGACTCTAACTCATCAAATTTAAGCTCGCTCACCTACTCTGTCAAATAAAACTAATAACATCACCTCTCTATCATGGCACAAGTGCTCTCACAAGAAGAAATAGTCCACACACTCAATTTAAGGGATGAATGTAAATTAAGGACTTGGCATCAAAGCATAACTCTCGCTCTCAAAAGAAATTCATAGGTATGCACAAAGAACCATAGGCTTGCCCATTATGTAAATCTCTACTAATCAAGTGTGCTCGAATAGAATCAAATAAGACTTTAACGGGTTGTAATGTTGGCTAGGGGACAGGTCGGAAAACTATATAATAGTGACTTACACTTCCCTATGCACTTTGCACTTTTAGACTTCATCACCCATTATTTTCATCTCTTAGCTTTTATTTTTCAGCCCTCTCCTCATCAATTGTTTCACAAGTATTTCCCTCATATTAGGAACGTTTCAATCATTTTTAGGCAATTTTTCCTTTCTGTATTTTCTTTTTTCTTTTCTTTCATATCACATTCTTTCTAAGAAGGTCTTTTCATCACTTTGCAGCTATCATTCGTCACCATTTTTTCACTTGACCATCCCTTTTCTTCAGATTTCACAATTATATCACAATCTAAGCTACAGTGCTCAAGGAAGCAGGGTGCAAAAACTAGGGATGCAAACAAGGATCATGGCAAAAGTATGGCTCACAAATAAAAGGCTACATGCTCAAAGGGCTAACTAGTGGTACAATTTCTGAAAAGGCTAAACATTCATAAGACGTATCAAAGAAAGCCTATTATCATCTTCTAAAAAGAGCAGCACTTTTTATTTCGCTTCAATAACATGTAGGACAAGTTCTAGACTAAGATGCAAAACATGGATTAGATGTAGAAATTCTCACCACACATGGCACAAGCATCAATCAAGATGGATCAATTCTACTCTAAGACAAAGAGGATCATGACAAACTAAAAGTAAGAATAAGCTATATACAGAGTCATTATTTTGAGCCTAGGTGTCAGAAAGTCTGTTGTCTTTTTCATTACTTAAGCACTCATAGGAAAGTACTACTCACGCTCAGGCCCGAATATGCTAGTATCAAACAAGTCAAAAAGGGTATTTCTACTCTCTCCTTTACTACTCCTAAAAAAACTAATCCTAAAAAAGATAAAAAAATTATCCGGTTCAAAGGCCCCCTCCTCCCGCCGGGGCAAGAAGCCATAAGAAAACCCAAGGGGTGGATGATCTATGTTGCTAATGAGGGACAAAAAAGCTATAAGAGAAATAAAAGAAAGTACAAAGCAACATCTTTTTGAATTTATCTTGGTTTTCATTTTTATTTTATGACATGGGAACCCGCAGCCGCTACCGTTTGGGTGCGCACAGGGTAAACCCAGCTCCTGTGCAATAGCTCGCAAACCACACAGGAGAGGTAACCCGCACTAGGCAAGCCCCGTGCGACGAGCTCGACCCAGAAGGCAAATCCTCTGCTGTCGTTGGCAGGGGGTTTCGAACCTGAGACCTTCATTATGAAAGCCCCATGACCTTCATTATTTTTTTTATTTTTTATAAATATATAAGGCTAAGAAATAAAAAAAATCCTATGGCATAATCATCCTTGACCTTAAAAATCAGAAGTACCTACCCCACACTTAAAAATATGCATTGTCCTCAATGCACGTATAGTAGAGAAAAAAATTAAAACAAGGGTGAGAAATACTCCCCGAGACCCTGTAAGGCCTAGCTAGCAGTATAATCCTCAACATTAAGGGTTGGGACGACCCCACACTTTAGCCCAAACATGCTCCTCAGCGTCAACTTCGGGTACTCAAACTTACCCTAATCTGCAAAAACAAAACGTAATACCCTAATGTTCGAGCTTTGTTCTTTCTTCCATAAAGTATGTCATGTCACTTGTAATTTCATCAAGATATTCCCCCCATACCTCTAATCGTTGAGATCGAATCAATAGCCAAGTATCACTCACAATATCCACTTTGTGAAAATCACTTGAGAGACTAGGACAACACTTAGGACACTCTTTCCACAGACCAACACACTAGTTACAAAAGTTCCAATCATAGAATTTCGAAGGGTCACACATCACATCCCGTATGATCCAAATTTTAGAACAATTTTCCCATAAGTGGGATCCTCCACAAAGTGCACAAAAATCATTAAAACACCCAACATTCGATAAATTTTCGTTCCAAGATGCCATGTCAAGAAGAATACCAGAATATTAAACAAAAAATAAACATAAAAAAATAAAACTTGAATAGACAAAAGAAAAGTCTAATCTAGATAAACAATTAATTTCTAAGTCCCCGACAACGGCGTCAAAAACTTGTTGCTCTCAAACGCACACGCAAGTATACGCGGTCGTACAAGTAATATAGGAATGTTAAGTCTAGATATCGTACCCACAAAGACTTATGATTAACTATTTACTAAATTAAACGATCCTAATTATCTAAACAAGAATTAAAATCCAAAGATATAATTATCAACTAACTAAAAATAAGAGGAAAACAAATAATGAACTTCAACCAAGAAAGAGCGAATTTTTATCGGAGAAGAGATAGATCTAGGGCTATGACCACTAACAATCCAGTTGAGTTTTCAAATCGTTCTACCTATGGGTTACTAGTTGACGGGTTAATTGTACTATTATGATATTCTCTCTAACTACTCACAAGCCTGTAGATGCCACTATAACGCCTATATCTCTATGGTCGCCAGAGGTAACAAGAACGCATGTATTTTCTCCGTAATCAACTAAGTAGGGCTAAAAGGTATATCTCTATCCTCAGTAGCGAAACGATTAAATCGAACAAACTGTATTTATTCTTATTACGTACGTGAATTCTCTCTCTCAAGTCCAATTCACGCACCACAGATAGTGTCTAACTAATGATCAGGTAATCAGACAATTAAGACTAAGAACAAATAAATAACCCAAAGATGGAAATTTAATAGATAAACGATAATCAAACGTCAACTTTCATGCTAGTGTCAAAACTCTAGAACTATAAAGTTTAGCTCCACATAGACATGGAGGAAAAACAACAAATCATCCGAATAAAAAAATGTAAAAATAAGTATTACAGAGAAGAGAAGTTAAAACCCTGTAACTACGGCCTCAACGAAGGTTTCAAGCTCTCTTTAGGTCCAAAGTTCTGCAGTACGGGTTTCAAGTCATCCAAAGTTATATAAAAATTGTGGCTTATGGAATATTTATAGATGTAAGAAAAAGCACAAATAAAATAACTTGACTCCAAAGTGAATTGGGAAATATTTTAATTCCGAAATCAGGCCAGTGCATACATTGCCGCATTCACTGTTGCGATATAAATAGCCAATGATTAGGCATCATGATGTCTGCCACTTCTTGTTTCTTTCTTTTCTTTTCTTTCATTTTTTTCTTTTGTAATTTCAATCCAATTTTTGCTCCAAATTTCTCATCTACACCGCATTATTACTACATAATAAAAACATAATATTAAGCACAAAGCAATATAATAGTACTCAAAAGATGATTAAAAAATTAAAATGTGAGGTACTAATGAATAAATATATGCATTTTAAGCCGAACATCAACTGTACAGTGTATACAAAGATATATCTTCTTATTTACCTTGTAAAATGCAGAAAGATAAGAAGGCTAAGAGGTTTTTAGACTATTCAAGTATTAAAAGTATAGCAATATTGTATATAACAACAACAAAAGAAATTTAGATTGTGACGATAATAGAAGGTAGAGAAAGCATAGAACTACTTGATCGGATATTGTATATAAAATAGCAATAATACACAATAGACAACAATAATTTGCAATTCAAATGAGTCAAGCCGAAACGACACCATTGACATGTAACAACCAAAAATACATTAATGGTACAAATTTAAGCCAAAGACGCAAAAGAGCCCAAGTAAACGTAAAGCAAATTACAAGCTTACTTGAAAGGAAAGTTAAGAGTAATTGTTGTTGTAAACAATATTAATTTAGACAAAGGACTTATGATCCCTCTTTTATGTGAGAAAGAAACTACTACGGAGTAGTACACAAAAAAAAACTACTACGGAGTAGTACACAAAAAGAAATGTCATCTTAAAACTACTACGGAGTAGTACACAAAAAAAAAAAAAAAAAAACTTAATCTGTTATTACTTGAGAATAAGAATTTATATCATGAAATATTAATTTTTATTAGAAACTAAATTATCATTAGAAGAAGACTTCCTATTTCCTTGAAGAAAAAATTCTAACCTTTTAGTGCTGGATTATTGTTCTTGGAGGGTGCATATCTTCTATTTGGATAAACACTAAACTAAGCAACAAAAAATAAATAAAAATAGACTATATATTTGTAAATCATAAAAACTGGAAACTTACTCAATGCAATACTTACACTTATCAAACGCATATGTGATATGTGATATGACCATCTCACGGTGAATCTTCCACTGCCTGTGAACTTCTTTCTTCTTGATTGACTTATCTTTGCCAACATATATATATGACTTAAAAATTACAACTTCTCTGTCATTGGGACGCTGCACGTAGAACTTCTTTGTTTCGACATTAATATTGATTTTCTTTGTCATCTCACTATAGTATGTAGGGCTATAAAAATGGAAGAAAGAGAATATGCAGATTAATAAATATTTATCTTTATTTATGTCTAAATTATAATCGCTCTTCATTAAATGCTTAAATAGATCGTCATCTGAAAAAATTCTATTAAAGATAAAATGAAGAAAAATATTTAATTGTTCTTTGACTTTTAAAACTACAAATGATTTCAGACGAGGGAGGGAGTATTACATTGATCCACATCAATTTTCGGTCCACCCAAATTAAATTAAGCCGACCTATTCCCATTTAACCCAATTTTCGTGCCCTCGAAGCTTTAATTTTCCCTCCTCCAAAGCTGAACCACCAATGAAGGACGAAGGAGAATTCTCCATTTCCATAAAAGAAGAAGAAAGATCGTGGAAAATGAGGTTGCTGAGAAGTTGGGTTTTAACATAAACCTTCAATAAATAGACCACGATGATGACATAAATAGACTTAACTATTAACGAGTGACATGAATGAGCCATTTCGAATAATTCGATAGGCGATATTTAAGCTTATTCCCTATATTGGTGAATATCTCCGCGCTTCGCACGGTTACAATACTTTTTTTTCTTTTTTTTTTCCAAAATTTTGATGGAAGAATAAGCAAAATTACAATAAAAATTATTGTAGATAAGTAGAATAAAGGTATAGTTCATGTATTGGTTTCCATCAAGGAGATGAAATTTAACAATATAAATGATCAAAAAGTAGAACTAACATGTTAATAAGTATAGAAGTTGTAAATTTACAAAATGAAAGAAAAAGATATGGAGAAAAATGAAAAATGTGAAAAAGAAAATGGCAAGTGTTTGTTAGCCTAAACCTCTCTCGAGCATCAGCTTGATACAAAAATAAATAAAATTAAAATTCCAAAACAATTACAACCCAAGGACAAAATAAATAAATTTAATAAAAATAATGAAAATTACCTGGCAATTACCAAACGAAAAGGAAAAATAAATGGTCATATAAAACCAGTACTACTACTCCAGTAATGATTAAAGATGTGATTTTTATTATTATCCATAAGAACATAACATTTTCACTCTTGAGATCATCATTAGAATCTTAGCATTTGTTCTCTAATTAATGAAGAATCACTAAAAGTAAAAAAAGAGAAGAGAATAACATAATCAAAAAATAGATCATAAAAAAGACAGATTGATTACATTCACTAAATAACCGTGACGTGTTCTCGTGATGATTAAACATACAAAGGCATTCAATAGAAAGAATAAAGGTAATTTTTCATGAGATGCCTCAAATTTGATTATCATTAGTAACATAGCCTCGACTCTCTCTTTTGAGACTTGTTAAGGTTATTGATTTTGACTTCTCTGCTGCTTTGTTCGTTGTTCGTCTGCCATTTCAAGGGACATGACATACTTCTTTCACCATCAAACATTAAAAATTACATGTAATAACTTACGTAACCCTAAAAACAGAAAAAATAGGAGAATAATATTTTCACAGTTTAAGAAACCATACCTTGATTAACACTATGGTTGATGGTGTTGATATGTTGTAAAAGTCCTAGACTTCTTAACTGAAGTATGAGTGTTTCTTCAAATTAATCTTGTCATAACTGAGCCAATTGAATGTAAAACTTACTATGCAAACTTAATGGAGTAATTCAAGCACACGCACCTCTGCAAAAAAAAAAAAAAAAAAAAAAATGGAATAAAGCAATATTATATGTTGAGGATTTCAAATCTAAGAATCCAAAAATGAGAAAAAAAAAATCTGGAAAATAATGTGGATCTTGTAATTAGACAGCAATTGAAAATCTCTTCTCGACCAAATAATTAAATAAATTGAAAACCTCCTTGCTAAATGATGGTCTTGATCTTCATGACTGTTGGCTATTTATTTTTGGGCGGATTGCCCATGTGGACTGATCCGGCCGATTTAAAGGAGATAAACATGTAGGGAGTTACCTAGGGCAGTTATTTTTTTAACTCCTAAAGAAAAACTACCACTAAATTATTTTAGGGTGTGAACGTGCAATTGAGTGCTGCACTAATTTTGAAAGTTCTTCCAAAAACTTCTTGCTCCAGCAATCTCAAATTCTCCACACAAAACACACACAAGTAAAGACATCTAGTGTGTGGTAAATAAACTTTGTTTCCTAGTGAATCAAAGTTCGACTTGGGGTAACTTTTTTTTTTTTTGTGGCGAGTTCAACAATTTCTGCTGCAATCGAAAGATACACAATTTGTTGTTTTGCCCCGTTAATGATGTCTAACAATGGTATCGGAGCCAGGTTATGTGACTCCTAGTCTTGATCTTTCTTCTTGAAAACCACAATTGTGAGTCTTGTATGTTGTGTAACGTGAAAAACAGAGCAATCATATGTGCTGTTGTTCGTGTTTTAATTAATTTTTTCTCTTGTATGTGTTGAAAAGTATGGGAAGAATTATTGTTTGGCTGAATTTATGTGAACCGAATTGCATAAAGTAATTGCAATTTTTTTTAAAATTTTTTTTTTGTGAATTGATAGAAGAGAGAACTAAGGATAATTGAAATTTTCTTTGTAGTGGAAAAAGAAATTTTGTATGTTTTCATACTGGATGATGTCACTTGGTCATAGTAAGAATATATTCCGCCGTTGAAAGAATTTTTGTGGCATTTAAAGGCACACGTTGCCATCACCCATACGGTTGAGAATCTATTTAAGATTAAGTTGATCTTTTTTTTTCTTTTTTCTTTTTTCTTCTATCTCCGGTGTGACTTTGATCTTTAAAGCTATTTTAGTGCAAGAATTCACACAACATTGCAGTAATATATTACAGTTGTTAAACTAGTGGACCCACACATCATGATTTGAGTCATGGATGCTTTTATCAATGTGATGAGGTATAGATTTCTTTTGAAATGAAGTCACGGTTTTGGTTTATACCAAGATTTTTTTTTCGTTTACAGTTTTTAATAACTGTAGCATGATAGTAGATATCTTATAACTTTTTTAAAATTTGTAGAGTGGAATTGTGAAACCACTATTTTAGACATGTCAAATATACTACTTTTGGCTTATGAAATATTATACTCTTGGTATAAAACTTTGGTGCTGTGTCAAGGTTGAGGGCAGAGAAGTTTTCCATTTTTTTTTTTTTTTGTGAAATCGTGACCTTCATTTTTTTTATTGACCGTGAGCAATTTAGTTTTCGAATAACCTCTCTCTCCTTAGTGTATTTGTTTAGTCCTGATGACCCTTAAATGTAATTTTATCTTCTACCAGTAATTATGGCATATGTTGTCACATTGAATGGTGGCAATCATTTTGTTTCCTTGTTCCCATTTCAGACATGGCAGGACGGGGACATGCTCGAAATGCTCCAAGTGGGAGTGGTGGTAAAAGTTGAGCAAAAGGACAACGTAGAAGAATGCGTCGTCCAAGGACTATATTCAGTAATGATTCAGACTCTGAGCCTTAAGTCATCAAGAGTGTCTCAAGAATGACACAAAATATCTTTAGGGAGGATAGAGTCGTGCGAAGGGAAGGAGAAAGAAAATTTCTAGAATTTCAAAAATTCAAAATGGACCCATCTGCATCGATCTATACCAAGTCATCTTCGTCTTTTTGGGAGGGAAGCTATCAAAACTAATGTTTCAACATTTTAAAATTGTTTCGAATTGGGATGCCTTGGGAATATTGGAGCAATATTTACCAGATTATTGAAAGGGTCAATTATTGGAAGGGTCAATTCACAAGTTTGGTCCATATACACTATAGAACTTGAATCCAAGTGGAAGGAAAAGGAAATAACAACTAAGATTAAGAAATCTTGGCTACTAAAGACTTGTTCTAGACCCAGATTGAGTCCGATAGTTCCTAAATCTCAGCTTTCTAGACTTTCTCCCATAGATAAATTGGCTAAATACGTGGCTGAAAGTATTTTAGATCTTAGTCACCCGTGTAATGAGAAGAAAGTCATAGACGAGTAGTAAGTGACTTGTAATTGTGTAAATTCCTTTTATGAACATATGTTTGTTTATCTCTTCTGTTATATATGCATATAAGTATTTATTTATTGTTAATTGATATGTATAACAGAATGTTGTAAGGGCATACGACTAAAAGAATTGTGTGATTCTAGTCACGAATATAATTAAATACACATTAAGAAATGATTTTAATTTTGGTTAAACATTTAGTTCGTTGATGATGATTGGAAACTTTTGTGACCTTTCGATTTTACACTAGATGTGAAACCTTTTATGAAAATTGATTTACTTGAATGTGTATATCACATGCTTTTATTTTAAGGAAAAATATTGATGAGTAAAAACTTGCTTAATTGTCTCAATCAACAGATATGACATCTAAGAGCATCATTGTTGATTTAAACAAGGGTGAGAAACTAAACGGTGAAAATTACGACATCTGGAGTTGTAAAATGTGGTATGTACTGGAAGAGCAAGATGCTCTGGAAGGTATTAACCATGTTTTGGTTCACCCAGAAGAGGGTAACACTGCCCAACACAGAAGAGATCTGAAAACTTACAATGCATGAAAAAATAAAGATTCTACTGCACGTGGAATTATTGTGAATTCTGTTATTGATGATCTCATTCACGAATGTGAAGAATACCCAACTACTCATGCTATGTGGGAACACTTATGAGAGACTTATAGGGGCACCACTGTGACTCGCCTTAGACAACTAACTATCAAACTTGACACTTACAAGAAGTGTCATGATCACAATGTCAAGCAACACCTTAGGGTGATGTCTAATATGATTGCTCAACTCAAAAGTGTTGGTCATGTTCTCTCTGATGAGCAGCAGGTTTAGGCAGTGATCCGGTCTCTTCCCAATAATTGGAAACATTTGAAGGTTAACTTAACCCATAATGATAGCATCAAAACTTTTTCTGATATTGTCCATCATGTCGAGCTTGAAGAGGAGCGACTTGGTGCTGCTAAAACTGTATCTAATGCCTATGTGGTAGAATCCAGTAGCACAAGGTCTTCAAGCTTCAAATGCAAGAAGAATTGGAAAAATGACGAAAAAGGTTAGGAGATCGGAGAAGGACCCTCCAAGAAAAGGAACAAGCCAAATCCTAAGAATGGAAAATGGGTTTTTCAAGAAGAAAGACAAAAGTAAGATGAAATGCTACAACTACCATGTTCCAGGGCATTTTGCTCATAAGTGTCCCGAGTTGAAATTGTAGCATTTCAAAACGCATCTCTAAGTGCTACATATGTTTCTAGCACTGTTTTACTAACTGAATCTTATCACGTGTGGAGGGGCCATTGACCATGTGAGTCATGATCGAGAAGGGTTTGTGGAGTTTCATTGAGTCTCACTTGGATCAAGGTGGATATATGTAGGAAATAATGCAAAGCTTGAAGTCAAAGGGATAAGCACTTGTAAAATAGACTTGTGTGGTGGCCGATCTTTGATGTTGCATGACGTCCTATATGCTCCAAAGATCCGACGTAACTTAGTATCTGTGTCTATTCTTCTAGAACTTGGTTTCGATTTAAAGTTTAGTCGCAATGGTGTTAGAATTACTTAAGACAATATGTTTTATGGTTTTGAACTTCGTTATGATGGTTTTATCATTTTATATTGTAATCCTTCAACTTATGACTATTATGTTAACCCTTGTGTAATGACATGTTATTCTAGTAACAGTGATGTTGATGTTATTACATGGCATGCAAGATCAGGTCACATAGGGCAATATCGGATGAATAGATTGGCAAATGAAGGGCATTTAGGTCCTTTCTCCAAAATCGAAATGCCAACTTGGAAAAATTGTCTTCCCGGAATGATTACACGTAAACCATTTGGGAAGGCTAAGAGAGCAGATTCCCCATTGCAATTAATCCATTCTGATATCTGTGGTCCAATGAATGTGGGGGTATGGTCTGATGCTATGTATTTCATTACGTTTATTGATGATTTCATATGCTTCAGTTACATCTATTTGATTTCTCACAAATCTGAAGCACTTGAATGCTTTAGAAGATATATGAATGAAGTTGAGAATCAATTAGATAAAAGTATAAAGACTTTAAGAACCCATAGAGGTTGTGAATATTTATCAAAATAGTTCGAAGAATTATGTATGAAAAAGGCATTACGAGAAAGTTAACTACTCCTTACACACCTCAACAGAATGGTGTAGCAGAAAGGAGGAATAAAACATTATTGGACATGACAAGATCCATGATGCCGCATGCAAATTTACTTATCTCCTTTTGGGGAGATGCGTTATTGACTGCGGCCAACATACTAAATAAAGTGCCTTCTAAATCAGTTACTTCCACTTCCTATGAGCTATGAACTGGTCATAAATCGAACCTGGATGATCTATGACCTTGGGGTTGTGTTGCATATGTAAAAGATCGTTTTGGTAAGTTTGGAAAACTGAGTCCAAAAGGGAAGAAATGTAACTTTATAAGATACTCAGAACACTCCAAAGGGTATGTGTTCATTGGTGAATTAGAAGATGGAAGTATGACTGAAATTGAATCACGAGATGTCACATTTCAAGAAAATGATTTTCCCGAAAAGAGCAAAATAAAGGAAGGAGAGTCTCTTTACGAAATGTTGAATTCAGATGATTAGACAATGTCTTCAGACATATTTGATAGTCAAATAGATCAATGATCGGTTCCTAATCCAAGTGGGAGTTTTGCATCCCAAAATCCTATTGAGGAATCTGAACTTCAATTGCGTAAGAGTACTAGAAAAGGTATTCCTAAACGATCATGCGAGATTGAGGATGATGTTTTCTTGGTATCTCCCACATAATTAGATACGCCTAATTCTATTACTGAGGCTTTGGCAAGCCCTGGAAAAGATGAATGGATGAAAGCAATGAAAAAAGAATTGGAGTCCGTGAGAACCAACAAAGTCTAGGATCTGAATGACCTTCCTTCTGGGTGTAGAGTTATTGGGAACAAATGGGTTCTCAAAGTTAAACGCAAAGCGGACAGGTCAATAGAAAGATACAAGGTACGATTGGTCACAAAAGGTTTTACCCAACAAGCTGGAATACATTATGAGGAAACCTTTTCACCAATTATGAAGTTTACCTCAATTCGGTTACTTTTGGCTATTTTTGCACGTTTGGATCTAGAATTACACCAAATGGATGTGAAGACAGCTTTTCTCAATGGAGAATTAAATTAGGAGATATACATGGAACAACATGTAGGTTTCATCGTTAAAGGCCAAGAAAAAAAAGGTTACAAATTAAAAAGATCTATTTATGGCCTGAAGCAATCTTCAAGGCAGTGGTATTTGAGATTTCACAAAGAGGTGATTTCATATGATTTCACCATGATCGATGAATACCATTGCATCTATGTGAAGAAGTCCAAAGGAATATTTGTAATTCTCTCCCTTTACGTGGATGATATTTTATTAGCAGGAAATAATTTGAAGTATGTCAAAACTATCAAGGCATGGCTTTCAAAGTCATTTGACATGAAAGACATGGATGAAGCAGACTATATATTAGGTGTTAAGATCCAAAGAGATCGTTCCAAGAAAGTTTTGAGTCTGTGTCAAGAAACTTATATAAAGAAAATTTTGAAACGCTTTCGAATGAATAGTTGCAAACCCATGGATACTCCTATATCAAGAGGTGAGACTTTAAGCCTTGAAATGTGTCCAGAGACTAAAAAAGAAAAAGAAGACATGTCTCGAGTTCCATATTCAAGTGCTGTCGGGAGTTTGATGTAGTGTGAAAAGATGTATATATATATAGAACTTGTTCGTTGAACTCTAAAACTCCCGTACTAGACAACAATTAATGGTCTCTTACCATATATGTTTATTCGACTTCTCCAAATGGGGGCTTAGCCGAGAATTCCAAAAAATGGCCTTCAGGGCCGAAACTAATTTGTTTCCACCAAAATAGTTTCTATCGTGAAAAATGCTTTTAGGAGGAAGTGTCTCTTGTCCTAGTATTGTAATGTGAAATAGATAGGGCCCATTTTTAACATAAATTATTATTAATGGGATCAGTAGCAACATTCCTTTCATGTCAAACGGAGATCGAAGTGGAATTCACAAATACAACATACGGGTTTTTCTCACCGCTCGATCTCGTTGTTACATTTTGTCGCGTTATTGAATTCAGGATTTCTTCAAAGTAAAGTAAGGTGGAAGAAGAGTAGTTCTTGGAATATAAGGTAAGAATAGTAGTTCTTGGAATACATTTAAATTTATCCAGGTCATAGCTAAATTGTGGGATGAGATATATAGAGTTAATAGAGGGAAATCATATTTTGACGTTGTTACTGTTGTATCGACTGTTTAGTAATATTCTAAGTTGTGTTGTGGCTGGAAATTGTTGGAGTAACTTGAGTATATTGTTGTTTTGTCATTGATAAGTATTTTGAAGGAAAGAAAAGATTGGAGAAGTATGTTTGATAATCGTATCTAGGCTTGTCGCTCGTCGTGAAATGTTTATGACTTGTTGTTACTACATGGTATCTCATTATTGATGTATATACTTGCTGGATTGTTCTGGTTGTTATTGTTGTTGATATATGGAGTTTAGGAAAATGAGAAGAACGGGGGAGATACTACCCGTTTTGTTTTAGGATAAGTTAAAATTTTCATTATACAATTAAGAGAATCGTTTGTATAATTAACAATAGTATCATTGTTGTTAGATATAGATAGTGGAGCAGATACAAGTTGAGTTCTTGAGCCGTTAAGCTAAGACCAGGTATGTTAAGGTTGTCTCTTCTTTCATTTTGGCATGATCCTTATGATATGAATGAACAAACGAATGAGCGAGCTTCTATATTACTCTACTCTTAGAAACATTAGGAGTACTTTAGTCTTTGATGATCCTATACCCTTTTTATGATTGTTCCTTCTGTTCTTGGGTCCTAAGATTTCATACATTGATGATGTTAGCTCAAAAGATGTCTATCAGAGGTAGTACGACCTTATGTCACTCTGAGAGTTCTAGTTACTCATTATGCATATGCATTGTATTTATTATACATATGCATATTGACCCTTGATCAGAAGGCGTTATATACGCGTACATTATATGTATATGGGGTATGGGAAAAGGGATAGACATTATATACGCATTACCACCTGATCAGCTGGTGCACAGTGATGATGATTATAATATATGGATCGGGTCGTACGTTCCTCGACATTATTATATGATATATAGATCGGGCCGTACGTTTCTCGGCACTAACATATGGTATATGGATCAGGCTGTACGTTCCACAACACTAACAGTTATATTATGACCTATGCATATCATACGGCCTCAGAGGCATCTTCAGCTAAACAGAGTTATACAGATACGTTCAGATATTCAGTCATACAGATGCATTCAGACAGCAGTTGAGCTTATGAGTTTCAGATTCTCTTCATGATTCTTATGTATATGTTACTCTTATGCTTTACATACTCAGTACATTATCCGCACTGACTCCCCTATTGTTCAGGGGGCTGCGTTTCTTGCCCGCAGGTTTGCAGATACAGGTTGGTGATCCATCTATTAGGATGTCAACTCAGCGGATGAAGTTAATGCACTCCGTTTGTTTCGGAGATGCCAGGAGTCAGCATGGTCTTATGTACATATAGATATGTACACGCATATGTTTATGGGTATGGCAGGGCCGTGTCCCAGCCACGTATGTCATGTTTCCAGTAGAGGCTTCTCGACAGTTATGTATAGTCAGATGAGGTCTAGGTTTTGAGATTTCATATGTCATTACAGATGATTATGATAGCCTTACCGGCTCATACAGTATGTCCAGTATTGTCACACGTGGGTCTTTTAGGACAGTTGATACATGATGTTTCGATGAGTTTATTGGAAGTCATATGACGACCTTATTGGCCCACTTATGCTTATTTTGTTATCACAGATGTATGTCAGTTGGTACTGGACTAGTACGGTCAGGTGCCCGTCATGGTCCTTCAGTTTGGGTCATGTATATCAGTTGGTACTGGACTAGCAGCTTCTTCCAGAGCTTCATGTTTTCATTATCTATCAGGTAAGCTAACTATTAAAGAGGGGCACAATGTTCACGAAAATTAAAAGGAACAAGATGTTAATACGAGAACAAAAAATTCTAACACATTCATAAATTATAAGTTTAGTCTAAAGTTAACTTTACATATGAGAATTAATGATAAAAGTAACAAAAGATGCACGTGAACAGCACGTGACCCCCATTTTATAAAATAAAATAAAAAAACTCAAGTCCAATTTACTAGAACCAATATTGCTGAATTCGTAACAATGTATATATTTACCAGAATAAATGTTGACAAATTCTTAATAGTGCATATATTTATCAGAATCAATATCTGAAAGGAACCGTTGATTATTCACTATGTTATAGTGGAAATGACTTACACCTGAAAGGGTATAAAGATGCTGATCGGGGTGGTGATCGGAACGATAGAAAATCGACATCCGGCTATGCTTTCTTACTTAGTAGTGGTGCTATTTCGTGGAAAAGTAAGAAACAAACTTGCACGGCTCTTTCAACTATGGAAGCTGAGTTCGTGGCTCGTGCGTCTGCAGTACAAGAAGCTGTTTGGTTAAAAAGATTCTTTGAGCATTTAGACGTAGCAAAGAATTCTCATGGATCAATGATTTTACATTGTGATAGTCAAAAGGCTATTGCATACACAAAGGATCCTAAGTATCACAGCAAAACCAAATATATTGACATCAATTATAACTTTGTAAGAGACAAAGTAGCAAGTGGAGAAGTAAATTGACAATACATACCTACATGAGAAATGATAGCTGATCCTTTTACAAAAGCGATATCTAGAGACCTGTTTGAGAAACATATTATGGCTCTAGATTTGCATAGGACACGATTATATTTCTGTATTGTAAAATGACTTGGTTGTTATAATTTTTTCATTAATATTCGACTCTTTAATTTGTGTTCATATCTTATATGCATGTGATGATGTAATTTTATTGATAAAGTGTGTCGAACAAGTCGCGAGATTGACTCTCTCACACGAGCAATCGCCTCTTACGCTGAGTAACATGAAGAGATGAGTTCCACCACCATGTTATGAATTGTTTTGCAAGCCAGCTATGAGTTTCTCTAATAAGATGGATTTGAGGATCATTGAAAAGAGAAGTTCGGGTTAGACATCTGGATGTGTCTAGATCAAGATCTGTATGGTGTTGAATAAGTAAATGAATGAGACGCACACGCCACTATAAGGTGAGAACATTGTAGCACGTGTTTCATACTACGTGTGCTAAGCGGCCAATGGGTTAATGGAAGAATGGATCCCTACTTCTTCATTGTGTGAGACCCCGAAAAGTTACATTAACTTTTCAATGGAATACCTTTTGACCTTTGACTGTTTCTTGAAGTTTCAATCAGTGTTGCTACTTTAGCATGTTACTAATAGCCATGAGTGATTCGGCAATGCAGTGCATGTCTAGAAAAGCAGTTGATTTGGAACAGACAGATTCGAGTAGAAAGGGAAGACAATTGATATTATTAATTTAACTTGTATTCATAGGCCGTCCAATACACTTACCATAAGGTGTCAAGTGTAATCGTGGATATAACTAGCTACTGGTGTAGCGGATGATGTCTGGGGTATTGCGAGTAATAAGATCCTCATGTTAGTAGTGAATTCTTTCCGCATGTGATTGGATTCCTACAAAGAACTCTTGTATAACTCTTGATGCTCGTAGGTCGCACGAACTATTTGTCGTATGAATTGTGTGTGTTGCTAACATGGTGTTGGCTTGGGTCTAGTCCACCATGTGCGAAGTGGGAGATGTTGGCTATTTATTTAGGGCGGGTCGCCCATGTGGACTGACCCGGCCCATTTAAAGAAGATAAATATGTAGGGAGTTACCTAGGGCAGTTATTTTCTTAACTCCTAAAGAAAAACTACCACTACATTATTTTAGAGTGTGAACGTGCAATTGAGTGCTGCATTAATTTTGGAAGTTCTTCCAAAAACTTCTTGCTCCAGCAATCTCAAATTATCCCCACAAAACACACACAAGTAAAGACATCTAGTTTGTGGTAACTAAACTTTACTTCCTGGTGAATCAAAGTTCGACTTGGGGTAATTTTTTTTTATTTTTTTATTTGATGACGAGTTCAATAATTTCCGCTGCAATCGAAAGGTACATAATTCGTTGTTCTGCCCCGTTAATGATTTCTAACAATGACAAAATCGATGACTAAGAAACATGAAAAATAAGAAAATTACACAAGTAGACAATATATAACAAAGGGCAAATAGGTTAATTTGAAGATCTTTTCACATTCATTGTCAATCAGTGACTAAGAAATCCTTGTGCATTTGTGCTCTTCTTTTTCCAATTAAATCATTGTTGGTTGGTCTCGAGAGAATTTTTCTCCGTAATTATCATCTTTAAGTTTGTCATTACTCTCTTATCAAAGACGTTAAAATAATTAGTCACTAGTCAAATAGTCCGCGCTTCGCGCAGTTAGAGATCAATGCATTACGAAGTGGTTTTAATATATCTTTTTTAACTATTGAGGTAAAAGAGATGAAAATAAATTGTAACACCAACAAAAAATTTAAAAGTTAATGTAATACATACATATGGAAAAAATGAAAACATCACATCACCTTTTTTCAAAACTGATAATAAAATGGTTTTTGAAGAGTCATTTTCTCAATCAGGGGCGGAGGGAGGAAGGGCAAGGGGGTTCGAGGTTTGGTAAAAAATTACACTATTTATATATTTTTTTTATGTATATATAGTAGACGTTGAACCTCCTTCAGTTTCTTCGTGTTACTTTTTTATATTTTAAACCTCTTAGTAAAAATCTTGGTTCCGTCACTGCTCTCAAGGTGATTGAGAAGTTCAGGCTCATTTTATAGAGGAAGAAAAGTAACGTAAGCCTTCGAATCAGGTAAAATGTTATTCATAAATAATACAGAGTAGCATTAATTATTGTAGATAACGATATCTATTAGTGATTGTATTCAAAGGTATACATTATTCATAAGTAGTACTCCTTCGCACTCTCCTATTTTCACACGGAAGATGTCAAGCTTAAATTCAATAAGCTGTCTTTTCAGCTATCCCTTATTAAGATATAATTAGAGTTTTTCGTTTTAAATTTAGAGGAAAGGCCAAAGAGGAGAAAAAAGATAAATAGGTTTTTTTGGCCATAAAAGGTTGTCATATCGTGTATGCCTAACTTTATAATATATATTGATTTAATATCACAAGTTTTAAAGTGTATTTTAGTACACCACATATATCTTTAGTTTAAAATTACAAAATTCAAAAGTTTTTTTAATGTTCTTAAACTCTATATCGTTAAACTAAGACAAATAAATTGAAATCAGAAAAATACTAAAATTCAATATTTACATACATACACTTTTCTATTATGTATAAGTGTCACATGAGGACTAACACAGCATTAAAAAGTTGTATCATAAGCATTACAAATTGTACACTTTAACACAACAATGAATACTTGTACCAAAAGTTACATAAATTGTACACTTTAATCAATTACTTCTTTATTCCACGTGGACATATGTCATAGCACTGAATATGTATTCTCTTCTCATGTATACAAAAGTTGTACCATAAGCATTACAAATTGTACACTTTAACACGACAATGAATAATTGTACCAAAAGTTACATAAATTGTACACTTTAATCAATTACTTCTTTATCCACGTGGACATATTTCATAGTACTGAATATGTATTCTCTTTTCATGTATACACGTATGCACTTCAATTTTAATTCTCCGACACATTTATTTTCTTTGTACACTTTTACTTGTTCACTTTTGACGTTTCACGTTCTTGCTGAATATTTATTATCTTCTCATGTATAGACGTATGCAGTTCAATTTTAATCCTCCTACACAAATTTATTTCTTCCGTACACTTTTACTTGTTCACTTTTGACTTTTCACATTCTTTTCTATTATATATTAGTGTCTTAAGAGGACTAACACAACATTGAAAAGTTGTACCGTAAGCTTTAAAAATTGTACACTTTAACACAGCAATGAATACTTGTACCAAAAGTTATATAAATTATACACTTTAATCAACTACTTCTTTATCCCACGTGGACATATGTCATAGTACTGAATATGTATTCTCTTCTCATATATACACGTATGCACTTCAATTTTAATTCTCCGACATATTTATTTCCTCTATGCACTTTTACTTGTTCACTTTTGACTTTTCACGTTCTTGCTGAATATTTATTCTCTTCTCATGTATAGACGTATGTGTTGACACCTAATTTTGGCTCGTTGTGCTTAAAATTAACGTTTCGGGGAGCCCTGATCGTTAAAAGAGCACGAAGTACACTTTTTACACATTATTTACATTTTTGACAATTTATTGATAATTGTCCTCATTTTAGGAGTTTTATCAATTTATTGTCTTTTTTCAAGAATCACTATTTTTGCACATGTACAGCAAATACTACCACATTTTGCGTAATTAATAATCGTCTCTTTATTTTATAGCAGTACATTTTTATTTCTTATACATTAATATTTATATTTTTATACTTACATCATTATTTATACATGTATTAGTTAACTATATTTTAGTACAGTCCGTTAGTACAGAGAAAATCAGAGCAATTAATTTTTAAACGCAGAGCAAAAATTCGATCAAGTCAAGGTCCCTTCACCTTTTAAAAAGTTGACATTTGAGGTGATGGGTTGAGTTCTTCATCCATTGGTCAATACATTTTTAAACATGGGTTAAAAGGGTAAAGCGGACAAAGGGGGAGTTCTTTTATTTTTTGGACAATAGAAGGGGTTAGTTTTCATGAACTCATTTTTTTTACACACTTGTATTTTTAGATTTTTGCAAGAACTCTAAACATTTTTCTCCTTCTCCTTATTTCTCCACACATCCGCCGCCTCCACGCCGAAGCTCGGAGCTCCGGCGACGCTCCAAACCACCCCCACTGCCCCACTTCGTCTCCTCTTTCTCTCTCCATTAACGCCGACGCACTAAGCTCCACCACCACCATTCACACCCTTCTCTCCATTAACGCCGACCACCGCCCTCACTGCCCAACTCCGGCAAACTCACGACATTGGAGCAATACGAACCACCACTGCTCCATCTTGACAACATCACCACCAAACAACAAAACCAACCCTCTTCCCCTCCAACTCCAACTCCAACTCCGACGAAATCCGCTAACCTCACCACCACGATGCCACCAAAACAGTCCCCCCTTCGTCTTCATTTTGCTACTCCGGTGAACCGGAGCAGCCGCCACATAAACTCCGACCTGACCTTAACCACGACCCCATTTTGCACCGTACAACCCTTCCCCTTCCACTCTTCTCCATCAGTCACGCCACCAGCCACCACCACGAACACCCTGTGCCACCTCTCCCAGCGTTGTTCTATCTCAAAAAATGACCAGAATCCCAACAAAATTCATTTCTAGCTCTGTTTGGGATTATCTTGTTCCGATCATTACCATTGTCATTCTCGTTTTCGCTATTATTTATGTTTTTGCTTATTGGTGTTAATGTTGGGTTGTTGTTGTTCTGTTTGATTGCTGGTTGCTCCACAATGGATTGATTTTATTTTCCGTTGACTATTTTGTGACACTTTCCGGACAACCTCTGTCATTTTTCCAATGGTTCATCTACTGCCGCATTGTTGCTAATTGTTTGGATTGATTATACACATTTTACATTATTTTTACAAATACCATTGTTGGTTTTGCGCCTGGAAAATACTTCCGGCGGCCAACTATACTGTTACATTTTTGTCACATTTATTTAATTTATTTGGGCGAATACTACACCAAAATGGCCGATGAAGAAATTTCCGTCGATTTCCAAGGCCTCCCATGTACAAAAGACGGGTTTTTCTTTTAAGTTTATTCATTATTTCTTTTATTTCAATCGATAGTTATTTATTCTCTTACTAACACTTTTACTAAGTGTTTATACAGGTATCCGGAGACGCATCCCGAAGACGACACTCGGAAGGAACCCGAAGACTTCATCGAATCCTTGTTTGTATTTACTTTCGCGCATTATTTAAAATTGTACAAAACATAAACACGGAGTAGTGAAAACTTTGCTTTAATGTTGGGCGGGGATATTTAATTACTTGTCACTTCCATGTTTAAGTTAAAGTTTGTTATTCGCTTTAGGCAAGACTTAGGCCGTCCACGCTTTCATAAATTGATTAGATTGACTCGATATAAACACTCGGTTAATTAACTCACTGACAAAAACATTAGTTCATTCTTTATTTCAAAGCCCATTCGTTATCAATATACTTTTCATACATATATCTTTGGTTTTTCCTTAAATATTTAACTTTTTTTTACAAGTAATTCTTTCATAAGTGTTCTTTAATTCTCAAATACGTTTTTTCTATTCTTTGATCATCCTTTAAAACAAAATCATCCCTTTACATGAAGGAAGATACAACTCGATTAACTTCGTCATTTTTCAAACACTTTCCTTAAATACAGTTCTTTACACTATACGATTTATATTCGCTCATATTCAACTTTTTATATCTTTATATACTTTGATACATTACTCTACATAAACTTTTTACTTTTGTTATAATATACATTCTTTATACTAACAATATACACTTCTTATATACTTATTATACAACCTTTTACACATTTTTTTATATATATATGTTTAATATACATTACATTCTTTGTATGTTTAATATACAGACATTCTTTCATATTCTATTATACTCTTTTATACATTCTTTATATAGTTGTTTATATTCTTTACACTAACATTATACCAATAGATGTACACTCTCTATACCAACAAATACACTTTTATACTTACAAGGTACATTTTTATACTCCTTTATACATTACCTTTTTTTTATATACATTCTTTATATATATTTGATACTTGATATAAATACATTTTTATACACTGTATATAATTAGTATATTATCACCTAGTGTAGCTTTTCATGAAGTTATAACATTTTGAAAACATGTAATAATAATGATAAACGGATAGATAACCCCCCTCTAGTGTTCAGTTAAACTAAGTTTAAGGATTGTCTTCGGACAGGCTCTGAGGGATGCTTAATACCTTCCCCTCAGGGTAAATAAAACCCTTATCTAGAATCTCATAGGTTTCAGAATAATTCACCAGAATAAAAAACCGGGACAATTATTTTTGAGCAGTTCAAAGACGCTCTCCAAAAAGGCTTCTAAGAGCGTCAATCAACCCCTTGAAATCCAAAACCCAACAGTGCCAATACCAGCCTTACCCCAACCATCAACTAGCTTTGGTCTCAAAATATGAGATATAAGCTTTTCTTCTTCTACCAAGCATCGCAGGCCCTGGAACTTTGGCGTAGCGGCCTTTATTTTTCATCCCCGAGGGTTCAACACAAGTAAATTGTCACGACCCAGCCCCGTGGGCCGCGACTGGTGTCCTATTTGGACACCCAAACGAACTTAAGTACCATATCGACATATCAAAGGTTTATTCAAACTTATCATACGTCATTTTAAACAGATACTGAAAACAAATATCATCTTAAGCGGTCGCCCGTACAGAAACATCATATAAAATCCGGAAGGTTGGCGGAATACACATCGCCCAGATATACAAACATATATAAACATATGGGCCGTTTTGGCCATAATATCAAACGGGACCGCTTAAGGCACAAGTCACAGACATAATCGAACAAACACGACCCATGACCCACATATATGACTACAGGCCTCTACAAACCATAACAGAACATATGACGGGACAGGGCCCCGCCGTACCCCAGATAGTCATACATACATATACAGAGACATATACAATGAAAGGTCTTTACCAAAAGTATGGGCTCCGAGTCAAAGGAGCACTCCAAAGTAGCAGAATGTATCCTACATGGGCGAGTCACCAGAAAAAAACGTCTGTACCTGCGGGCATGAAACGCAGCCCCCGAAGAAAGGGGGTCAGTACGAAATATGTACTGAGTATGTAAAGCATGAAGTACAGTAATCCAAATCAGAACTGAAATAGGGAGTATGGAAAGCGGTTACAAAATTAGTATATCAAACCTGTTTTAAAAACATAAATAATGCAAATAAAATCATGCACAAGGCTCAGGAACGTGGTCGCCACTCCGACACTGGCGCCACAACACATCATACTCCAGAAGGTTTCAAATCTCCGTACAATCCCCGAACATATCATATCATCACATCATATCAAAACATCAGAACATATCATATGCCATATCACATCATAACACCGTATATAAGCGGTACCCGGCCCTATGGCGAGGTCTCGGGAACCGCAACACATCGTACTGCCGAATATACATAGTGCGCACGATCACAAAACCGGCCCGGGATCCGGCGAGCGATATCATAGTAGTAGGCACGAGCAGAGTAGTGCGGAAACCATATGCATATAAATAAATAAATTTCAAAACTCGATAAACAAATATATTTACGGCATCCGAAGGCTCAGAAATCAGTTTCGGATCAATCGGAGTTAGTATACGGAAGTTACAAACTTTTGAAGTACAAAACTTTCTAAAGGCATTTCAGAAGCTCTTTTCGGAAATTCAAGTGACATTCATATTAGGGGAACTTTCAAATAACATTATGGGTCAAATCAAATAGAGACTTTAGGACCATATCTACGTATCAAAATATTCATAAAAGACTTTAGTCATATCGATTCTCTTTCGAACAACATTCGGAAACATAACAACTAGAATCTTCGAACATCATAAATACGTATCAAGCCATATGGAATAGCTTATGGAAGTCAAAGATATTAGCCATCCTAGTGGCCCTAAGAATAGGATTTTCTTTAGAAGCATACATATACGTTATTTGTTCATTTCATAAAGGTCATGCCAAAAGAAAGAAAGGTAGGCTTTACATACCGTTTGTCGTCTGTACCAATTCAATAATTTAAACTCGTCTCGATTGGCACTTCAGCCTATAACAATGGTAGCATGTCCGTCAAATTGGTGGTTGCTAGTAAACGATAACTCGTTCTTGTATAAAAACAAGTGGGCAGCACTTCCACTACTTGCATACATCCACAACTCACATACGAGGTCAACAACATCAATAACAAGACACAACTCAATGACATAACAAAATCAGCCCCATATGCACTACATACACCATTGCTATCATTCTTTCTCTTTACATCCATGGAGTACAACAACCACAACAACAAAGTGATTAATACACTAATTCCTTATGTTTATCCAGCCCCTTTAACAATGTTAGACCAGCCATCAAGAACAGCCCATACTCCAGCAAATATACTACATATATTGTACATAATCATAACTATAATCCCTGCATTTCGACTCAACAAGAGCAGCCACGAAAATTACAACAAACAGCCCCCAAAATGTCACTACAAAACAACCACGAAATTTATAACAAGCAGCCCCAAAACAGCCACAAAATTCATCACAAAACAGCCATGAAATTCATCACAAAACAGCCACGAAATTCATTACAAAACAGCCCCAAAACAGCCCTTAGTTACCACATAACAATGACCGATAATCTCACGAACATCTAAGAATATACCAAGCAGATCTACACACTTCGCATACGATATTTTATATGCTTCTTTCCTCCAAGTTTGATGATTCACATCAGCAACAACACAACAACAACATCAACCTCTATATGCAAGAAAGCTATCGTAACATTACAACAAGTTCTAAAACAACCTCATCCATTATAACGTCACAATACAATTCTTAACTATCCTTAGTTCTCCAATTCCTCAAGAACAACCCCTAACTACAATTTAACCATAACAATGACAACCTCAAATAGCCATATAATCACATGATATTTTCCACCAAAAACCTTATCAAAACAGCCCACAACAACAACAACATCAACTATTATATGCAAGGAAACTGCTGTCTTACCCTATTTTAACCGGGTTAAATTAGAAGTACGACATATTGGAGATTCCTGCTTTTGTTTATTTTAAGGAGTCGGCACCTAATTAATTTAACGGTGAATTAGGACACCCAAAGTTTATTAAAGTTATGTTTAAAGTTAGCTCTGTTTAAGGTCTGCGATACTTAAGATTCTAGGTAAGGGTTCAATTAGTCTAAAGGGAAGGTATTAGGCATCCTTTAAGACCCATTAACAATGGTTAACCGACCGGACTTAAAATTTAGTTAGGCTAAGTGTAAATGTGACGTTAAATGTTTAAGAAAATATCTTATAAGTATTCCTAAAGTTATTTAACGTAAAACTTGTAGAAAATAATAGTTGCATAAAGAGTTAGTTCTAAAAGAAACAGGATGTGTAATGTTTATATGTTTTGGAGAAAATGACTAACAAATTTAAAAGAGTTATTTAATAAAGTTTTATAGAAAGACTATTAGTTCAACGTATATTGTGCGAAGGTTGTTTTAAACAAATATGTATTTCAAGTGTTGGATAGGAACTGAAGTGAAAAAGTTACCCGTTGAAACTAATTTGCTTTTTATTTCTTGATATAAGCTAACGTTAGTGTAAAATTTGTAACGTTTTAAACTTCTAAAATAGTAAGCATAAATTATGATTCCCTTAGCCAAAAGATGTAGTCATGCTATTTTGAAAATCAATTACTCAAATAAATGTTATAGATACTATAAATAGAAGTGAATGTAATTTGTGGAATTAACTACCCATTACTAAACTAAAACCCTTAATGTTACTAAAGTTTATCTCAATTAACAAGCATAAATGTTAGTCATACAATACATGTTAAATGTGCACAGAAATAAAAATAGAGGGATAGATATAATGTAAATGGGCTTGGCCCATTTGGATTGCTGAGATCCGTTTGCAGTTGGGCTTCGGCCCAGTAACAGTTTTTATGTGTTGCTGCTGTTGTCACACCTATTGGGCTTCGGCCCAGATTTTTTATTTCCTTGTTTGGCTGCGAATTGGCTGCTACTAGAGAGGAAGATTTATTGGGCTTTGGCCCAACATCGAATGCGGAGGAGGATGACGAGTCGCTTGGACTCGTATGCGAGATGTCATGCATAAAATAAAAGAGAAGGATTAGTGTATATCCCAATAAATAAAATAGGACATATGTAATGCAAATTCAAGACCGGCCAATGGCATTCAACTATATGATTAGTATATTAATGTCTTCTAAATAAACAACAAGAAAAGAAGCAACTATGATAGATGTAGCATAAAGCAGGCACATAGAATTCTGAACACTTGTGGTGAAAATGAAAAGGGATGGTATTCGGTCTAAAACAGAAGCTAACTGAACTGATGATAGGTAAAACAAAGATAAAATGGGCAGTACACCGCCATCACATTTTTTTAGACACAAAGAAGGCAAACCATGATTGCAGGAACTCAAACCCGATTTAAACTGAATCTGCCAAGCCTTAAAAATCGTACCGAATTTAAACAGATCATGCGACCCATGCCATTCTAGTTGAAATGCCGAAAGGAATAGGTGGTATCAGTGAACGATGGGTTAAATCCCGAACGACGAGAATCGACAAAAAAAAGAATGTTTAATGTCTGTTTTCATGATTCATCAGCATATCAGAAGTAAAACATGTTCATACGAGCATCTGCATGATCTTATCTAAACAGAAACATTTCGTTACAAACCAACAGCAACAGAAAACAGTAAAGACATGAAGGTTCGGGATTTTAAATAACAAACGAAAGAACTTGGATAATCAAGGATTTAAACTAATGTTCAGTTTATATTCGATGGACCTAAAGCAGCATATTTTATTTTTGTTTGCAAACAGAATCACTAAACAGATTTTAAAATTGGCAGATTCATAGAAAGAACAAGCATTTGAGGGAGACAGATTTGCACAGGGAAAATCCCATTTCAAAACAGAAGAATACCATACACATGCTCAACACTTATACATTAGTATAGTTTCGAGAGTGATCAAAGTAAACTGGAATACAGAAGAGTATTATGTCAAAGTTCATATGTATTCTTATATATCAAGTATAGATAACATAAACACCTTAAGAGGAAAGGGAATGAGGAGGACCATGGTGCCAATAACTATTTCTCAATCGACACTTAAAACTACATTGACACTTTCAGTATTCCGACTTGTATCAATCATTTAACGAGCTGCTCAAAACTGGGCCCATGTTATACTAACAGCTATATCGAATTAGTGTACAAACGACAGTTTTGTTTTCCTGATTAGCTATTTCAATACCCTAATCTATTCTAATTCAAACTACCCAACAAATAAGCATTGAGATTGAGGGTGGTCAAAAGGTCTGGAAAATAAAAGGGAAACAATAACTACTAAAACATATACTTCTAAACAGCTGCACCACACAGAACCCCCACTAACTGAGAACCAAACTTAATCCAGAGAAAATCTGAACCAGTCATTGGAGACAAGCATTGTCATAATCGCGACCAAAAACTAAATTAAACACAGAGATGGCAGTTCATATTAGGCTATACGACAACTAGGCTAAACGAACTGACTATGATACTACGACAATAGGACATACACATTACACCAAACATTGATAACTAAACTATACTAAACCGATAATTAAACTAGGCAGAGGGTAAATATTACTCTAGAACATGACAACCAAATTCGACAGGCAACAGAAAAGCAGATGTAGCAAAACCAAAAAAAAAATAGAGGAATGTAAAATCGCAAAGATGGAAGAGAATGGAGGATTTCTAACCTAAAGCTAACTCATAATTTAACCAAAATATGCAAACGAGTTTTAAGTCTATATATGACTAATCCTCCAAACGCATATAAAGCTAAATGACCACAACATCAAATAAGACAAGATTAACTTAAAACCAGATTAATATATCGACCTATAGATGTTGTTAACCACCTAACCGAGATCAAATTGATCAAACAGGAACATGCACAATGCTATTCAACTATTGAACAGAAATTAAACCGAATTAAGATACGAACATATAAACATTATTCATTACTAAATCGAAATTAGACTAACTAAAACATGAACATGCTCGATACTACAAGTCATAAACTGGGATTCAACCAAAGCGAAACAAACACGCGAACATATTCGAAACTTCAGAATTGAAAGAAAAAGAACGTACTGACCTTTTGTGGGTGCAGTGAAGTGGGTGTCGACGGTCACGAATCTACTCGAACTCGAAGAACCTGATTAAAGTGACAACGTTTCCAACCAACAAATAGAGTAATCGTTGGCTGTTCTTTTTAGAGTCAGGCTATATTTGGTGATTAAACTTGTGTTTTGTAGAGAATTTTTGGTTCCAGATCCTTTTCTTTTTTGATTGTCGGTTTCTTGCTAAATCCAGTCCTCTTTTTTCTAAACAATGTCCAGTCCCCCCTTTCAATTGAGTAATTCTTCATTATTTATAGAGTTGAGAGTGAAGAGGAGCGTATGAGAGAGAGGAAGCGGGGAACAGGCGTGGTGGAAGTGTCAGGGAAAGATGACAGAGGCGTGGGTGTGGGGAGAACGTGAGGAGAGAGACGAAGGCGTGGGGGGACAAGGAGATGTGGAAGTGCAGAGGGAGAACGTGGGCGTGGGAGAATGGAGATGACGATGAAGGAAGGAGAAAGGGAGGCGGGTGAGATGGAGGAGAAATTAGGGCAAAGGGAGAGGGAAAAGAGAGAGAGGACAGAGGAGGCGGAGAAAGAAAAGAAAAGAAAGAGAAAGAGGAAGGGGTTAGGTTTAGGGGGGAATTGGACCGGGTCGGGTAAAAATTGTTGGGCTGGACCGGGTAGATTTAGGTAATGGGCTGGTAGGGAAATAATGTGGGCTGATTATTTGAGTAGGGGAATAACATTGTATTTGTATTTTAAGCCATTAATTTGGCTGAAGATTGTTAGTCATTCCTCCTCTATTTAATTATTTTTGAGCTTCTAATTTAATAACTGGTAAAATATATATTATATAAAGACAATAAATAATTAGTATGTAGAAAAATAAATATTTTACAAAGTGTTGTCTTGTATTTAATTTAACGAGTCCAAACCCTAAAAAAATGAAATAATGACGAATCATTTCAAATTTGTGGTACAGTAATACTTGTAATGTTGAAAATAAAAGTAGTGATATTAATAGTAGTAGCAATAAAATATTGTGAAAAAATAAAGAATTTAGATCATTAGTAAATTCAGAAACCCGAGAAAATTAAATAAAAGAGGGACAAAATTGGGTGTCAACAACTGCTCTAATTTCACAACAAGTTCTAACATGATTTAAACTTTCCTTTCACCTTTTACACATAATCCATAACATTAATAACAACAGCCATCCATGTATAAGAATTACTTCAATTTTGTTTCAATAGAAAACCCAAAACAGTCCATCAACACTACAACATCGAAATACAATTTTCGACCTTTATTCCACAAAATCACAAACACATGGAATCAAGTATAATTTTTACCATTGAAAACAACCCCTATACATGTCAATAACCATATTTCCAGCCCTTCAATATAAACAATTATCTACAAATATCATACCATAATAGTGACAACACTAATCAAACTCAACCCAATTAAAACAACTCCAAATCTGCCCATTTTTAATGCCAACTTTAATAAAAAAAAATTCTTACTTCCAACTTCACATAATACAACTTAATAGATCCATTACAACATCATTAACTCCAATCTTATAACAAAAGAAAACGAAATCTTACCTTAATTTGGCTAGAAGTTGTGAAATGAACTAATACTTGTTCTTGTTGCTCAAAATGACTAATCCACGTTATTATAATCTTCCTAACTGGTTGGAATACTTTGAAAATCTGATTTTTTTTTATCAAGAAATTCGAGCTCCAATTTTGCTAGCCATGGCCGAATGCCATGGCTTGTGTCTTTTCTCTCTCTCTCTCTAGCTTGTTGTGGAAGATGAAATGAGGGTTTGGGTGGACTTGTGAGTCATTATTTTCCCATTTAGATGCAGCTCATGGGCTGGACACGTGGCCCACCCAAGGCTTGAGCCAATTAAATTTGGCCACATGTCTTGGTGGGGCCCACTTTGTGCACTAATGACTTGTTTAGTGAAAATTTTAAATTTTAACCCCCACTTAATAATCTAATCATGGTAAATTAATCCCAACTTTCCATTAATATTTTTACACTAAGTAAAATTCATAAACAATTTATTTTCTAATAGAGACCGGAAATTAAAGATTTTCTGTTTCGTGCCCGAAAATGATCCCGTCTTTAACTTGAGTCGATTCTCTTGCGAATAGCTCGACGTATAAAAATACGGGATATAACATAAATCCTTCCCCCCTCAACTATACAATAATCGTGCCAACTGACAAGGAGTAATGTCAAAGCTTCACAAACAGTTTGGCACCTAATCATTGCAATCTTACCGATGGGCGCGGAGTATTTTTAGAAACTCCGTAAAGATCGGCATCCCTCTTATCACCTTGCCAGCGGATATTTTTAAAGCTCCATCGACGTTGGCATTTCTTCATAGCCAACCATGCCAATAGATGTAGAGTAGTCTCAAAGTTCTGCCAACGTCTGACCTTCTCATCTTGTCAACGTACTGGAGTAATGTCAAGGCTCTATCTACGATTGGCATCCTTCTTCTCGGCCGCTGTTAGAGTATTTTCAAAGCTCTGGCCGCAATCGACTCATTTTTTCTGACCGCCTGTCAAGATATTTTCAAAGCTCTGAGCCTACAATTGGTCCGTTCCTGGATAATTTTCAAAGCCCCGTACCTACGATTGGCACACCCTTCTGCCGTCTGTCGGAGTACCTGCAAAACTCCGTCTTCAATCGGCATCTCTTCTTATATCTTATCTGCAAGAACTAAGCACACTTGATTCTCTTCTTTGATGAGATACGTAGGAAACCCTTTTGGGTTCGGTATTCATTATTCAAAAAATAAAAAATAAAAAAATTTATTTTGAAAAATCACAAAAATATTTTAATTCTTTCTTTCTATCCTATCTGAACGAACTACGTACACCTGATTGTCATCAACGATGAGGTACGTAGGCAACCCATTTGGGTTCGGTACCCCTTATTCAAAAAATACAATTTTTTTTATAGAATTATATCTTTGAATTGGTTAGTACCAACACAATTAGGAGTGTGCATAGGAAAGGAACAAATAATAATCGATATGATGGAAAGGACTGACTTCGTGGTAAACCATAGATTCTTTTGGTACCTCTCTTCACACCTTAAGTGACACTTGAAAAATTCTCTTGCATGCTTGTAAGACAAGAACAAAACAAACCTCATTGTTTTATGTGCATTGTGTGGTGATCTTTAGACAGCATTCAATTGCATTGCATTGTGATCTAGAACTTGGCCTGAATGTCTGTTGAGGCGAAATAATGAGTAACACTCGGTATAAGAAAGGATCGTAGGCCTTCTTTGACCTATTTGAGCCTTTCTAGCCTACCAAATGACATTATCCCTAGCATTCCCCCTTTGAGCCTAAAGCCTTTTCTTTGACAACCACATCATAAGATTATACCATTTCTGAGTGCTTACACGCACTATCCCTCTCTTGGCCCAACCTCCCTGAGCGCACTCGAAACGTGCAACAGCGGATAGAGATCCAAGCTGAAGCTTCCAAAGAAAAAAAAAGATTCAACAGTCCCAGAAAAATAAAGACGAAGAACGACCTCCAAAGCAAGAAGGAGCCCACAAAAAAAATCAGTCATTCGGGATCTCGGACACACAATCTGTTATTCCTTTTTATTTTTCACATTCCGGCATACAACCCGGAATTAGCATCAAGACTTCGGGCATACAACCCAGGTCAATTCTCTTAATCCCCACAAAGTCTCGGGCATACAACCCCAAACTCCAAAAAAAAAAGAGCTCCAACTTGCAAAAGAAGTCGCACAAGTACAAAAAAAAGGGGACAACAAAACGAAGCAGATCAGCATCAGAGCACACAAATACAAAGCACAACCATAGTGCAACGCTTAGGGAGGATTAGTCACTCCTTACCCAAAATGATATCCTACCCTTTTCCCAAGCCTACATTACAAACCCATAACAAGCCCTACGTGATCCCATGCAAAGGGTTCTCAAATTAGTGGATACTTACATGACGGTCAAGCTTATGGTATCACAATTGCATGCATTGAACATCTTTCTGAGTATGAGTGTACTTCTCTAGACGTCCAAAACTTCAAAAATACTGAATATGTGTGAAAAAGGGACTTTCTTTTTGGTGAGGGCACTTAAAACATGATGATAGGTATAATTCAAAACCTTTGCTTGAAGCAAGATGACCAAATCTTGTCGATACTTAGGTATGTCTGAGGTACCACTTGAAGCTATAGGAATTATCCCAAAGTCAATCTCAGTTAGCTGGGAAGAAATTGATGGAATTCTTATGCACAAAACTAATTGTTGGTACCAACTGAAGTCAAGACACGATTCTCTTCACTTCTTCATTTTCCAATATTCTTTACAAAAAAAAATAATGAAAAATGCATCAAAAAAATAAATAAAAATAAGGCGCCCACCTTCTAATGCGGGTATTTCATTTCAAGTACATTTTACAGGCGCTCACCTCATAATGCGGGTATTTTAATTTATGTCAGGCACCCACCTTCCAATGCAGGTATTTAATTTCAGTCGGGCACCCACCTTCTAATGCGGGTATTTCATTTCAAGTACATTTTATAGGCGCTCACCTCATAATGCGGGTATTTTAATTTATGTCAGGCACCCACCTTCTAATGCAGGTATTTAATTTCAGTCAGGCACCCACCTTCTAATGCGGATATTTACTTTCTGTTCAGGTGCCTACCTCATAATGCGGGTATTTTAATTTATGTTAGGCGCCCACCTTCTAATGCGGGTATTTTCATTTCAGTCAGGTGCCCACCTCATAATGCGGGTATTTTAATTTATGTCAGGCGCCCACCTCATAATGCGGGTATTTTAAATTCAGTCAGGTGCCAACCTTCTAATGCGGGTATTTTAATTCCAGTCAGGTGCCCACCTTCTAATGCGGGTATTTTAATTTTAGTCAGGCACCCACCTTCTAATGCGGGTATTTTAATTCCAGTCAGGCGCCCACCTTCTAATGCGGGTATTTTTAATTTCAGTTCAGGCACCCACCTTTTAATGTGGGTATTTTAAATTTAGTCAGGCGCCTACCTTCTAATGCGAGTATTTTAATTTCAGTCAAGGCGCCTACCTTCCAATGCTGGTATTTTAAATTCAGTTAAGCGCCCACCCTCTAATGCGGGTATTTTAAATTTCAGTCCAGGCGCCCACCTCATAATGCTGGTATTTTAATTTATGTTAGGCGCCCACCTTCTAATGCGGGTAATTTAATTTCAGTCAGGCGCCCACCTTCTAATGCGGGTATTTTAAATTTTAGTTCAGACACCCACCTTCTAATGCGGGTATTTTAATTTCAGTCAGGCACCCACCTTCTAATGCGGGTATTTTACTTTCAGTCAGGCACCCACCTTCCAATATGGGTATTTTTTTTTTTTACAGGCGCCCACCTTCAAATATGGGTATTCCATTTTAAAGCTCTGGCACACAAAGCAGAGTATACATCAGGATCTCGGCACACAACACGAGATTTCATTTCATTTCAAGGCTCCGGCACACAAATCGGAGTATGCATCAAGGTCCTCACACATAATCCAGGACTCCTCCCCATTCAAAGCTTCGGCACACAACCCGATGTTTTTATTAGAGTCCCGACATACAACTTTATAGTCCATTTCAATCCATGGCTTTGAGTTCGGTCACCCCTCTAGCAATGAATCATTTTCCTCCCCAACAAATTTTCCCGAACTACAATCGGTCTGACTCCCATTTCAAGGATATGTAAGTAGCTCGAATTCGAGCACGACCGTTCTTCGTCCCACACCTGCTAGGACCATTCTAACAACACTGGGGCAAAATATTGATCGGACGATCAAAATTTTCCACAACACCTATTAGTTATCACCTTTCGAACTACATTGACCTAATTCTCGTGGTTGACGAGATATGTAGGAAGCTTTATGCAGAGTTCGCTCATATCGGGGCGAGAATCATTCTTTCCCCAACAAGTATACAATCCTGCACCCTCCCAACGTCTCGTAGCTCGATACTGGGGCAATTTTGGAAGCGATGATGTGGGTACGCGAATGTTTTCGGCCCTGACCAATCCTTCCCTTTTTATCATTTTTCTTTTTATCACAACCCTGCCGACGAATGGAGAGTATTGTCAAAGCTCTATCAACGTCTGGCTTCTTTCTCCGTACTTATCCTTTTAGTAATTCTTTGCCGAGCAAAAATAGGCTACACGTCAACTTCTTCGTCCGAAAACTCTTTCATCGTCTCCGGTCGAAGAGGGACAAGCTGTTGACACCTAATTTTGGCTCGTCGTGCTTAAAATTAACATTTCGGGGAGCCCTGATCGTTAAAAGAGCACGAAGTACACTTTTTACACATTATTTACATTTTTGACGATTTATTGATAATTTTCCTCATTTTAAGAGTTTTATCAATTTATTGTCATTTTTCAGAAATCACTATTTTTGCACATGTACAGCGAATACTACCACATTTTGTGCAATTAATAATTGTCTTTTTATTTTATAGCAGTACATTTTTATATCTTATACATTAATATTTATATTTATATTTTTATACTTACATCATTATTTATACATGTATTAGTTAACTATATTTTAGTACAGTCCGTTAGTGCAGAGAAAATCGGAGCAATTAATTTTTAAACGCAGAGCAAAATTCGATCAAGTCAAGGTCTCTTCACCTTTTAAAAAGTTGACATTTGAGGTGATGGGTTGAGTTCTTCATCCATTGGTCAATACATTTTTAAACATGGGTTAAAAGGGTAAAGCGGACAAAGGGGGAGTTCTTTTATTTTTTGGACAATAGAAGGGGTTAGTTTTCATGAACTCATTTTTTTTACACACTTGTATTTTTAGATTTTTGCAAGAACTCTAAACATTTTTCTCCTTCTCCTTATTTCTCCACACATCCGCCGCCTCCACGCCGAAGCTCGGAGCTCCGGCGATGCTCCAAACCACCCCCACTGCCCCACTTCGTCTCCTCTTTCTCTCTCCATTAACGCCGACGCACCAAGATCCACCACCACAATGAGAACACCACCACCATTCACACCTTTCTCTCCATTAACGCCGACCACCGCCCCCACTGCCCAGCTTCGGCGCACTCACGACGTCGAAGCAATACGAACCACCACTGCTCTATATTGACAACATCACCACCAAACAACAAAACCAGCCCTCTTCCCCTCCAACTCCAACTCCAACTCCGACGAAATCCGCTATCCTCACCACCACGACGCCACTAAAACAGTCCCCCCTTCATCTTCATTTTGCTACTTCGCTGAACCGGAGCAGCCGCCACATAAAATCCGACCTAACCTTAACCACGACCCCATTTCGCACTGTACAACCCTTCCCCTTCCACTCTTCTCCATCAGTCACGCCACCAGCCACCACCACGAACACCCGGTGCCACTTCTCCCGGCGTTGTTCTATCTCAAAAAATGACCAGAATCCCGACAAACTTCATTTCTAGCTCTGTTTGGGATTATCTTGCTCCGATCATTACCATTGTCATTCTCGTTTTCGCTATTATTTATGTTTTTGCTTATTGGTGTTAATGTTGGGTTGTTGTTGTTCTGTTTGATTGTTGGTTGCTCCACAATGGATTGATTTTATTTTCCGTTGACTATTTTGTGACACTTTTCAGACAACCTCTGTCATTTTTCCAATGGTTCATCTACTACCGCATTGTTGCTAATTGTTTGGATTGATTATACACATTTTACATTATTTTTACAAATACCATTGTTGGTCTGCGCCCGGAAAATACTTCCGGCGGCCAACTATACTGTTACATTTTTGTCACATTTATTTGTTTCATTTGGGCGAATACTACACCCAAATGGCCGATGAAGAAATTTTCATCGATTTCCATGGCCTCCCATGTACAAAAGACGGGTTTTATTTTAAGTTTATTCATTATTTCTTTATTTCATTCGATAGTTATTTATTCTCTTACTAACACTTTTACTAAGTATTTATACAGGTATCCGGAGACGCATCCCGAAGACGACACTCGGAAGGAACCCGAAGACTTCATCGAGTCCTTGTTTGTATTTACTTTCGCGCATTATTTAAAATTGTACAAAACATAAACTCGGAGTAGTGAAAACTTTACTTTAATGTTGGGCGGGGATATTTAATTACTTGTCACTTCCATGTTTAATTTAAAGTTTGTTATTCGCTTTAGGCAAGACTTAGGCCGTCCACGCTTTCATAAATTGATTAGATTGACTCGATATAAACACTTGGTTAATTAACTCACTGACAAAAACATTAGTTCATTCTTTATTTCAAAGCCCATTCGTTATCAATATACTTTTCATACATATATCTTTAGTTTTTCCTTAAATATTTAACTTTTTTTTACAAGTAATTCTTTCATAAGTGTTCTTTAATTCTCAAATACGCTTTTTCTATTCTTTGATCAGCCCTTAAAACAAAATCATCCCTTTACATGAAGGAAGATACAACTCAATTAACTTCGTCATTTTTCAAACACTTTCCTTAAATACAGTTCTTTACACTATACGATTTATATTCGCTCATATTTAACTTTTTATATCTTTATATACTTTGATACATTACTCTACATACATTTTTTACTTTTGTTATAATATACATTCTTTATACTAACAATATACACTCCTTATATACTTATTATACAACCTTTTACACATTTTTTTGTATTTTATATATATGTTTAATATACATTACATTCTTTGTATGTTTAATATACAGATATTCTTTCATATTCTATTATACTCTTTTATACATTCTTTATATAGTTGTTTATATTCTTTACACTAACATTATACCAATAGATGTACACTCTCTATACCAACAGATACACTTTTATACTTACAAGGTACATTTTTATACTCCTTTATACATTCCTTTTTTTATATACATTCTTTATATATATTTGATACTTGATATAAATACATTTTTATACACTGTATATACTTAGTATATTATCACCTAGTGTAGCTTTTCATGAAGTCATAGCATTTTAAAAATCTGTAATAATAATGATAAACGGATAGATAACCCCCCTCTAGTGTTCAGTTAAACTAAGTTTAAGGACTGTCTTCGGACAGGCTCTGAGGGATGCTTAATACCTTCCCCTCAGGGTAAATAAAACCCTTATCTAGAATCTCATAGGTTTCGTGGACTAAAATGGAGTAGACACACAAATACATGTAGGTTTCCTGATTTTCCTTAAAAAATAAGGTGGCGACTCTAACCCTTTTATACTAATTAGAAGAACCGGGAAGTTACAAACTATCTTGGTCCCGATCAAAATAGGGCGTAACAGTATGCAGTTCAATTTTAATTCTCCTAGACAAATTTATTTCTTCCGTACACTTTTACTTGTTCATTTTCGACTTTTCACGTTCTTTAAGAATTAATAAATCCCACGTGGATATATGTCATAGTACTAAATATTTATTCTCTTCTCATATATACACTATGCACTTCAATTTTAATTTTCCGAAACATTTATTTCCTCCGTGCACTTTTAGTTGTTCACTTTTGACTTTTCACGTTCTTTAAGAATTAATAAATCCAACATGGATATATGTCATAGTACTGAATATTTATTCTCTTTTCATGTGTACACGTATGCACTTCAATTTTAATTCTCCGACACATATTTATTTCCTCCGTACACTTTTAGTTGTTCACTTTTGACTTTTCACATTGTTGCTAAATATTTATTCTCTTCTCATGTATGTATACCTGTATGCACTTCAATTTTAATTCTTCGACACATATTTATTTCCTCCGTGCACTTTTACTTGTTCACTTTTGACTTTTCACGTTATTTAAGAATTAATAAATGAAGTACTCCCTTCGTCCCATATTACTTGGCCACATTACTAAAAATATATGTCTATTTTTTTATTCTATATTTTTCTTCTTCTTCTTATATATAAACGCCCAAGGTGGACGAACACAACAACAATAAGTTGTACAAAAAGCAACTGAAATTGTACTCTAAGCAAGGACTAACATGTGTAGTTTAAAAAACAAAGATAGACTTTCAGATATTGTGGTTCTAAATTAAAACTGTGTATAATATAATAAAATATCTTTTTAATCTTGTGATTATAAACTTGACATGTACGATATGTGAATTGTCAACTTACTAAATATAAAAAGAGACGGACATAATCAAAATAATACAATTTTTTTTTAACAACAAACGCCCAAGTGGACAAACACAACAACAATAAGTGGACAAACACAACAACAATAAGTGTACAAAAAGCAACTGAAATTGTACTCTAAGCTAGGACTAGTATGTGTACATTTCAGAAGTCTAATATTAATACTACCTCTTGTGTGTTTACTTTTTATGTCTCCACGTGTCCGCAATGTCTCAATTATCCTTTCATTTCCCTCATTTGGTATATACTCCCTCTGCCTCAATTTAAGTGTCTACGTTTGACTATACACGGAGTTTAAGAAATAAAGATAGACTTTCAAATCTTGTGGTTCTAAATTAAAAATGTGTATAATATAATAAAATATCTTTTGAATCTTGTGATTATAAACTTGACATGTAGGATACTTGAATTGTCAACTTACTAAATATAAAAAGAGGCACAAATAACCAAAATAAGATAAATTTTAACAACAATTGAGAAATTAAGGGGAAAAATAAGACGAAAAGAAAAAAATATGGAGACTCACTAAGAAGAATCGCGGTATTCTTTGCAAAATATACAAACCATAAAGACTAACTAAATTGAGTAATCAAATTAATCATATTAGACCCCGTGCATCGCACCGGCATAGTTTGCTAGTTAAATGCTTTATGTCCAAATGGGAAAACTAACCAAAATGGACTAGGCTCGTGTGACGGTTGAAAAACAAAAATCAGATTGAGACCCTCGACAACTTTTTTCCTTTTTTTGTACTTTCAGTGAAGACTAAGGAGTAAGGACCCTATTGGCCATAAGAATTATTTTTTTTCCATTTTTTTAAAAAAATTGGCGTTTGCGTATTAATTTAAAAAACAATCAAAATCTTATTTTTCACTTTTTTTTACAATCAAAACCTTATTGAAAAAATATCTTTCAACCCCAAAATACTATTTACAAAAACTATTTCAAACACAATTTCAACTCTAACTCAAAAATTTCAACAAAAAGTGATTTTTTTATTTTTTATTTCTACGACCAAACGCCTGCTAAAAAAGAATTTTGCACTATTTAATTACCAAGAAAGGTTAAACCCTTCTCTCTCTTTCTGTTTTTCATTCTGTTTGTGCCCTTTACTTTGACCAGAATTACAGGTAATTAATTCTTTTCAGTACATCATTTATTCACAAAAAGAAATACTGAAACAGATACTAGGAATTTGCTCTGTTTTTTTTTTTTTTCCACTTTGATAATTCATCCACCAAGATTTTAGCTTTCTACTTGAATTTGATTTATTTACAAGAAAACAAGTGTCTGTCAATACCAGGTATTTATCTGTTTATTGTTTCAAACGTTTTTTTTTTTTTTTGTGGAAGATAACGTTGTTTTTTGCTGAACTGATAGTAAATTGAATTCTCATGATGTAGTTTAAACTTTAATTAATATTCATTTCTTTCAGGGTTTTAAGTTATGGGATATTGTATTTTCTTGTATTATTAGCATGCTGATCTGAAATTTTGTAAAATACTAAAAAAGATAGCAATTTGCTCTGATTTTTTTTTTCTTTTTTCACTTTGATAATAATTCATCTATTAGGATTTCAGCTTTCTGCTTGAATTTGATTTCTTTAGACTTTTCAAGTACAAAAAATAAGTGTATGTTAATACTGAGTAGTTCTCTGTTTATTTGTTTCAATTTTTTGGGATCTTTACAGAAATAACTTGCCAATTCACTGTTTACTTTTCCTAGCAGGTATATATAAAAATTATACACATATTATATATGAATTATACATATATTACACATCTGCTGGCTATTTTTAGTTTAAGCGGTTGGGTGGTGGGCTATTTTTTCAGGGTTTTAAATTATGGGTATTGTGTTTTCATTTATTATTAGCATGCTGATCTGAAATTTTGTTCTTTCTGCTATTTTTTATTTCACTTTGATAATTCATCTATCAAGATTTCAGTTTTCTGCTTGAATTTGATTCCTTTACACTCTTCAAGTATAATACTGGGTATTCCTCTGTTTATTTGTTTCAATTTTTTGGGATCTTTACACAAATAGCCGGTCGATTCACTGTTTACTTTTCCTAGCAGGTATATATATATATATATAAATTATACACATAGTATTTATGGAGCATACATATATTATATATTTGCTAGCTATTTTTAGTTTAAGCAGTTGGGTGGCGTGTTATTTTTTATTTTTTTATTTTTTATTTTTTTTGTGGTATATAAAAACGTTTGTCTTTTGCTGAATTGATAGTCAATTGAATTCTGGTGATGTAGCTTAAACTTTAATTAATTTTCATTTCTTTCATGTATTATTAGCATGCTGATCTGAAAATTTCATCTTTTTATCGCTACTTTTATCGTTGACAAGGATTTTATTGGGATTTGACTTTTTGGAGTTTTGAATACTTGATTCTTGCAGACTAGATGAAGATTGATGAAGGTTTCATGGGCTTATGTGACTATGAGGCAGGATTGGAAATTAAATCAGAGGATGAAGCTTGTCCACTTTTCCCTGATCCGAATCTTATGAATAATCTCAGAGTTAGTGATAATTTAGTCAACAGTAATGCTGACATTAGTCCATTTCAATCTGTTGTGGAACTATATACTGAAGCTCGTTCATTTTTCCCTGATCCGAACCTGATTAACAATCTCAGAGTTGGTGATAATTTAGTCAACAGGAATGTTGACATTAGTCCATTTCAATCTGTTACGGAACCAAACACTGAAGCCCGTTCATTTTTCCCTGATCCGAATCTGATTAATAATCTCCGAGTTAGTGATAATTTAGTCGACAGCAATGTTGGCATCAGTCAATTTCAATCTGATGTGGAACCAAATGCTTTTGTCCCATCGACTGCAGATGATGCCTTTCACGAGGATTATGATTTCAGTGATGTGGTGCTTAAGTATATAAATCAAATGCTTATGGAAGAGGACATTGAAGAAAAGAATTGCATGTTTCAAGAGCCTGCAGCTCTTCAAGCTGCTGAAAGATTGTTTTATGATCTTATCGGACAGAAGTACCCTCCTCCCCAAAATCACGAGAAACCATCCAATTTAGGTCAGAATGGACATTATACTGACCATAGCAGTTTTTCCTATAGTGAAAATGATGGTAGTGATGACGTGTCACGTGTGCCTCATGTTACTGATGGTGTTGCTTTGCATTCAACTTCTCGTTCATCCTATAGTTCATCTGGCAATTTAGGTCAACATGGACATTATACTGCGGACCATAGCAATTTTTACTGTAGCAGAAATGATGGTCGTAGTGATGGCTTATTATGCCCAAATTGGAATCTTGATCTCGGTGAGGATGATGTGTCACATGTTTCCGATGATGTTACTTTGCATTCAACTTCTCGGTCGTCCTACTGTTCGTCAGGTACTATCACGGATGTGCATGTGGATTCTCCTGTGAGCACAGAAAGGGTTCCCGACATATTTAGCGACAGAGAGTCTATTATGCAGTTTAAGAAAGGGGTGGAGGAGGCAAGTAAGTTCCTTCCTACGGGCAATAGCTTGCTTGCTGATGTGAGATATAATGTAGCGGGAAAGGAGCAGTATGAAGAGAGAAAAGATGCAGTACTAAAGTATGGGCAAAAACAATCTCCCGAAAGGTCGAGAGGGAAGAAAAATACCCTTCATGAAGATGTAGTAGATTCAACAGAAGGGAAAAATAACAAGCAATCTGCAGTGTTTTCTGAATCAATTGTTCGATCAGAAATGTTTGATAGCGTGCTGTTATGCAGTGCAGGAAAAAATGAATCTGCTCTTCGTGAGACCTTTCAGGCTATATCAAGGCAAAATGCATTAGAGAATGGCCCTTCAAAGGGATCTAATGGCAAGAAGTTACAAGGAAAGAAAAAAAGGGGTAAAAGAGATGTAGTAGACTTGAGAACACTCCTGACAAATTGTGCACAAGCTGTTGCTGCAGGTAATCAAAGAACAGCAAATGAGCTTCTGAAGCAGATCAGGCAAAGTTCTTCTCCTTTGGGTGATGGGATGCAGAGGCTGGCCCATTATTTCGCTGATGGGCTTGAAGCCCGGATGGCTGGTTCCGGTACTCATATTTATAAAGCCCTTATTACACGGCCCGTATCAGCATCTGACGTATTGAAAGCTTACCACCTACTGCTTGCTGCCTGCCCGTTTCGGACGATGTCTAGCTTTTTCTCGAATAAGACAATTATGAATCTAGCTGAAAAGGCTTCGACAGTACATATTATAGATATTGGCATTATGTGGGGTTTCCAATGGCCTGGTCTAATACAACGTCTCTCTTCTAGACTAGGTGGACCCCCCAAGCTTCGTATAACCGGGATTGATTTTCCGCATCCTGGTTTCCGACCAGCAGAGAGAGTTGAGGAAACGGGGAGACGGTTAGCTAATTATGCTGAGAGCTTCAATGTTCCTTTCGAGTTCAATGCTATAGCGCAGAAGTGGGAAACGGTTAAACTTGAGGATCTTAAGATCAATAAGGGTGAGGTTCTTGTGGTAAACTGTCTGTACCGTTTTAGGAATCTACTTGATGAGACTGTGGTGGTGAATAATCCAAGAGATGTTGTTCTGAATCTTATCAGGCAGTTGAATCCAGATGTTTTCATACAGGGGATTGTAAATGGTGGTTATAATGCCCCATTCTTTATCTCACGATTCCGCGAGGCTATTTTTCACTACTCGTCGTTGTTTGATATGCTTGATGCTATTATTCCCCGGGAAGTACATGAGAGAATGCTGGTTGAAAAGAATATACTTGGTCGGGAGGCAATGAATGTCATCGCGTGCGAAGGTGCTGAGAGAATTGAGAGGCCAGAAACATACAAGCAGTGGCAAGTCCGAATTATGAAGGCTGGTTTTCGACAGCTTCCTTTGGATGAGGAGATCATGAGAATGACAACAGAACGGTTCAAGGTGTTTGACAAGAACTTCGTGATTGATGTAGATAGTGAATGGCTACTGCAGGGATGGAAGGGTCGTATCGGATATGCACTTTCAACATGGAAGGCAGCTTATTAAATTTGTTTACGTTCAGCAGCCATGATATCTCTCTGCCCCTTGTAAACAATGAGCTGATGAATGGTATTCACTTTTCCAAGTGCTAGTTATTCATTTATCTAGCTACCTTTTTTCTAGTGCCAATGCATCAAATTGTCAATTTTTCTAGTGTTAATTTGACAAGTGCAACCGTGAATGGCTGAATGCTATGTTAATATCACTGCTTTGCTTATAGAGGAATGATAATGATTTTGGAGCAGCATCTGTGTCTGCTGCTACTCATTTTGCCAGGAGATAACATTAAAAGTATTGAACAAATAGGCAATATGTATGTTGGTTTCTTTTCATTTGTACTTTATATCAACCATGTTATAGCCTGTTTGGTCAAGCTTATTTTTCCTCAAAAGTACTTATTTTTTCAAAAAGTGATTATTGTAAAAAAAAAAAAGTGAGGTGTTTGGTCAAGCTTTTGAGAGAAAATGAGTGTTTTGGGGGAGTAACAGAAGCAGTTTTTCAGAAGCTAAAAAAATAGTTTTTGCCCAAATTGAGAAAAATACAGATAGAAGTACTTTTTAAAAGCTTAGTCAAACACTAATTGCTGCTCAAAAGTATTTTTTTAATTAATTGGTCAAGCACAAACTGCTTTTCTTAAAAAGTACTTTTTTGAAAAATACTTTTAAAATTAAACTGTTTTTAGAAGCTTGGCCAAACAAGCTATTAGTTAGATATAGCTTTTGTAATGATTTGTGAAGGTTCTATAGGTATCTCTACTAATAACGGCGAGTTCCTACATGCTTATTGTCGATTTGCATATTCTTTTCAATCATGATTAGATTTCATTAGTTGCATTTTGGTATTGATGTTGATTATTGAATTTTGCAAAAAGCTATGATGATTTTCTTATTCCTCAGATGTCAGAGCAGAATTTCTTGTTTTGGCTTCTTAATTGATGGACAAGTGCACGAGATGTTTTTACTAGATGTCCTATGTTTACTTTCTATAATGTAATTTTTTGATGACCAAGTACATTGAACAAGATTTTTGTGTTGTAAGGTGTATACATAATAAAATATAGCTTGACACATGGCATGACGAGAAGGGAACACGTGGCATTTGAATACGAAATGCTGCTTAGTCATTTAACTTGGTCGGAACGAGAGACCCCGGTTAACCCCAGAGCAAACTTGTCAAGTCAATTGTTTCGGGTCATTAATTAAAGATAAATGTTGTGTGACCGGTCGGGGTTCAAAGCAGACGTTACGATTTAAAATTAAAACAACATTTATTATCTATTATCTTTTTTAGGAGCCTGAAGGCCTCTAAAAAAGATCATCAAATAACAACTTACACACATTCATACTATTTAATTTTTAGCAATTAAGTTTATTTTATCATTCTTTTGTACTAGGTTACTATTAGTTCTACAAGGCCAAAGCAAACAATTTTTCCACTAGAGGAAAACCTATCAAAGGATTCTCTCCAAAGATCAACAAAGCCCAAACTTATTTAATTCACCAGTGTATTAGCCCGTGCTTCGCGCGGTCGTAAAGAACTATAATTTTTTTATAGCTCTAATCAATACTTTATAACAATTTGAGCTTAGATAAAACATCTTCACTTTTATATACTATACATAAAAGTGTGTGTTGGGCTTTTAATACATGATTCTCTTAGTTTGCTATATATCAAGGGGAAACTAAGTGTATATATATGTTAATGAGAAATATTTACGAAATATGATGATAGTTTTTCTTATTTACAAAACATAACGATATTTTACGAAACATGACGGATTTTTATATATTTTTTATTTTTTTATTTTATTTTCAAAAAATAATTTTTTTTAAAAAATATTTTAAACTTAAAAAAAAAAAAATTGTTCTCAAAGGCTTAAAAAATTACCTCATTTTTTTGTGTATGAAAAATGTATGAAATGTCTGTGTGTAAGCGAAATTTTTAATATAGTTTTTCATACACAAAATGTGAATGAAATTCTAAGTCTTGAGCGAGATACACATTTCATATCATTCTCATACATAAAATTTTGAGCGTAATGTTTAAGCCTTGATCGAGATATACACATTTCATATGTTTTTCAAACACAAAATTTAGCAAGATATACACATTTCATACACAAAAATTTAAGCGATTATTTAAGTCTTGAATGTTGTATCAAAGTTGTATACAATATTGTTGTAGTCGTATTAATTTTAGAGAAATCTAACATGAACTTTATATACGAAATGTGAGCGAAATTCTAAGCCTTGAGCGAGATACAAATTTCATACCGTTTTCAAACATACAATTTTGAGGTGATTTTTTAAGCCTTGAACGAGATATACACATTTCATACAGTTTTCATACACTAAATTTTGAGCGAACTTTTTAAGTCTTGAGCAAGATATACACATTTCATATATAAATCTTTGAGCCAAAAAAATTTAAAAATTTAAAAATAAAAAATAAAAAATAATTTTTTAATTTTTTAATTTTTTTTTTAAAGTATGTTTGTTATAGGGTTTGTAATGTTATGTTTGTTATAGGTTTGTAATGTTATGTTTTGTAAATAGAAAACAATCATCACGTTTCGTAAATATTTATCCTTAATATGTGTGTATATATATATATGTAATTTACCCATATATCAAATACAAATATATAGGCATTTGAGTTTTTTGTTTCATTAAATAGTAAAACTTTTATTGTCTATCTTCTATTTAATTAAAAATAATGTAAAACGAAAAGTAAATAAAGTAAAAGCAGAAAGGAAAAAAAATAGAATGAGAAGAGTGGCAATGTTAGGAATTCCATCTAGTGGATATTAAAATTACATTTTCGTTAAGTCCTTTTGATCCTATATTTTTTCCTTTTACCAAAATTGTTAAGATTTATTGAGCATAATGAAATAAAAACGACAAAAAGCAGTAAAAGATTTTAAAGAGAAAAATAGATTGGAGCCGGTCTAAGAGAGTTGTAATATCATCTATTAGTAGGACATAATTATAACTCACCTGCAAATATAAATTAAATGTACACTAATTAAGTATTGGAAAGCTACTTGCACTTGTTCATAGTGCTCTAAATAAGCGATATCGTATGAGTTGTCAAGAATAATAATTAAATCAAACAAAAAAATATAAGTCACAAAAATATATAATTTTTAAAAGTTCAGTTTCAAGAACATTTTGATTCGCTTAATCAATCAACTTCAGCTTAAATGCTCAGTGAAATGGGAAATCTAAAAGAGTGATTAGATATGAATGCTAAATACATGAAATATAACTAAAAATAGTTAGCAGATATATAATATATGTATAATTCATGTATAACGTGTGTATAATCGTATATAATCTATTTATTCTGCTTAAAAAAATTAACAGTAAAGATCCCTATGGTCACAAGTATGACTTTACTAAGGAGAGTCAAAATATAAAAAAGTTAATACACAAAGAAATCTAGGGGATTCAACATATAATATATACATTATAAAAAAAACGATACCTATCTACATAGTGTAATTAAAACCGACGAAAATGTGCAATGACCAAGGATGGCTCCGCCACTGAGTATGACATTATCACTATCTTAAAAATCTAAATATCAATAGATTCAACATCACTAATAAAAAATTGAAATGCGATTTTCTTTCACAGACTACAAATGAACGAAAATAATGCAGTGATCCAAAAGAAATATCTCATTTAAATTATTGGGACAACTTTAAGAATTGATAGAACAGTAATAGATTAAACAGAAAAGATCACTGAGAGTAGTACCTGTTGTTGAGATCAAACAAAAGAAAAATCTTATCTTAAAATTTGATACAGCTAAATTATTTTAGAACATGGTAATAGATTATTAGAAAAGAGAAAGTTAGTCTAACTTAAGGACTGATACAATTAAGAGCCCGTTTGGATTGACTTATAAGTTGCTTATAAGCTATTTTCAGTTTTTTTGAGTGTTTGACTGACCAGCTTAAAGTCATTTTGTGCTTAAAATAAGCTCAAAAAAATAATTTGGTCCATTTGACTTAGCTCATCGAAAACAACTTATAAGCCAAAAAAAAAAGTTAGACTACCCCAACTTATTTTTTTTTAGCTTATAAGCTGTTTGCAACTTATAGGCATAAGCTCATCCAAACAGGCTCTAACTCAAGCATAGCACAGTAACATATTAAATTGAAAAGATTACTGAGAACAATACACATAAGCGTACAAAAAAACTCCAAGATTAAATTTAGCCAACATCTAATACAACCGTCAATCCTTGATATTTCACCGAAATGATAAACAAAAGGACAAAAGGACAACTCCATGCAGCACATAGCATAGAGCTTTTCACTGTGTTGAAACTTTTGGTTTTGTGAGTATACCTAATATTTGATAACCATGTAGAGGAGATGCACGTTATAGTGAGTGTGCGAAGAATGAAGATAGTGGCGGTGACAGTTTAATGAGGAAAAACTGTTTCAAATTTTTATTTAGTGCTAGAGTCTTTAGATTTCAAATGGAGAATTTAACCAAGACAAAGGAGGAAAAGACAATTACACATTTAGCCTGATCCGTTGATGAAAGACTGTAATGATTAATTACTACGGAACATAAAAGGTCGTAACTTTGTAACAGCCCTTATTGGGATTAATGTTTCTTTAATCCATGTGTGTATTATATAATACTAGGTAATTTGCCTGAGCTTCGCGCGGTCACTAATGACCTCATTTAACTTACAAAGGATGCTTAGCTAATATTCGTGAATAAAACGACATAAAGCTCGATATCGACAATAATTCAAAATGGTTCAACTAAATTTGACAAAAAGTACATCTTACATGTGGGAATGATACTCGTATTCACTTTGTTCCTTCTAGATAATAAAATCTGTATAATGACATGATAATATACCAAGAAAGCTTTTTAATAGCTGTATCACTGATATTATGACATTCCTAAGCTATGGTGAGATACATGATAAGTCACTTCTTTATGAGAAGCTGCCCTATCCGAGCTTCTCATTGTCCACATTTGTGCAACGTGACTCCCCAATATTTTGAGCTTCCTCTAGAGAACCCAATGCTTTGATGTCGAAGTATGTGCACAAAATCTTCCTTTGAGAAATTAGACATCTAGATACCAAGTCACAAGACGATAACAGTAAGCCAAGATCAGCTTCCGAATTGGGATTAAAAGATATCTAATTTAGGTGGTAATTCAAGAATTAGCTATCTACCCGCGATTCTTTAGATCATTATGAGAATCACTGAATTGATATTGATATCTGCATCCAGGCCTCTAAATTTAATCGCAGCACGATCAAGTGCCCTGATATTAATAGAAAACTTTAACACCATAACCGTCCGATTTCTCCATTTAAATAGTGTCATTATATCTTTACTACAATAAAACTCATTCTAACTACTACGTCATACCTAGCAACAGCATGCGCAACATCAAACCCCCTGTAAGATTCAAATTCTCATTAAAATGTTCGGCTGAAGCTTGCAATTACTTAGAAACAATTCATGAACAAAAACATTTGGTTACCCAAGTAAACTTGTTTTCCGCAATCCCTGCATAATATATCATAGAAATTACAATTAGTTTCTACCTATAACTTTGTATATTTATCTGCATTTATTAGCGAGATGCAATAGAAGAATTTTAAATTTGGAATTATATTAAGTTTTATTTTAACTACTAAATAGGTGAAGCCTGGTGCTAACATGGAGTTAAATGTTGTTGATGAGTGTTAATGTTTGGAATTTCACCTGACATTTAATTCGACGGAAGTACATGACTTGTAAAGACAGTAATTGCCCAAAACTTGAGGGAATAGATCCAACTAGATTGAGCTAGAACAAAAGTTTACATCCGAGAATATAATTACATTCATATATTGCCTGATCAATGGAAAGTCTCCACAAATTTTTTTAAAAACTTGAGTAACCAGTTCAATATTCAAAGAAAGTTGAAGCAAATTTTGTGGGAATTTTGTCATACCTTAGACATGCTTTTATTATGTCTCAACAAACATAAGGAAATCTATATGCTTAAATAGTAAAGTCACCATATAATCAATTTAGCATTTAATTCACAAACCTTAGTTATCCATGGTGATGTTGTGTCACAATTATCCTGTCCTTTGCGCTAACGGTTGGAAGTTCTAGTGTTATTCATTTCGATATGGGTCACCATTGAGAAAATTGATGTGCATGATATTGTACATTTTTTTATCCATCGAAGTAATCATGTATTGTAAAAGATAAGTTGTATTATGGAAATAATAAGCATATGGGCAGCTATATTAATCAGTTTAAATTTAAATTAATCTGTGTACGAAATGATAACTGTATGAGCTACATTTACGCTTTATTTCAATGGCAAACACCCGGGAAGACAGAAACCCATCATAGTGCATTAAATTAAACAGCAGCATATATTGAGTCGTTCCCACCAAACATGAAAGGAAATAGAAAAATCTTTTATGATCTTTATGATTGAAGGTAAAAGATATCCAAACAAGTTAAAGCACCATAACAGTCTTTCTAGTCAGTTGAAAAGAAAGAGTTTTCGCCATAATCTAGTCGTTTAATTAGTGTGGCCATCTATGATAAAAGGAGAATTGTTACTACCTGGTAGCCGAAGTATTTACATAATGATTGTCAATGTCTTTTCATTGTTCTGAACAAAAAAGGCAAATGATTTTTCTCGTTGAGTTTATTCACAAATTTAGAAGAAAGAGATGAAGAGGGTGAGGATTCGACAAAGTGTGAAATTAGGTCAGTTATTGTCTGAGCATTTTTGCTACAGAGTAATTGGGATTTTAGTGTGTTGTGCTTTGTGGGTAAGTGCGTTCCGTTGGAGAAGGGAACTGAATTCATTCACAACAAAGAGAGAGTTTGAACAGATAAGAGATGACTTTTATGTGAAAAAATGAAGTGTGAGAAAATCTCCAAGGGAATGGCTGAGTGGCCAAGACACCAATGCAACAAAAGTAACATAAAGTGGATAAAAAGAGAAGTTGCATACCTGTGCCGAAGTTATTTTCTACGCCTCCCATGAGAATTCTCGCATAACTTCAGACCTATTGGGAAGAACAGCTTCTCCAACAGTGAAAATGATAATTCTCGAAAAAGTTCAGACCTATTAGAAAGAACATGTTTTCCAACAGTGTAAATTCTTAAGATATAATCACTCAGAGTAAGAGAATTCCAGAGAAATGTTAAAGTGGTATAGAGATTCAATTTTCTTACCAAAAAATACTACTTTATTCGTGATATGGGAGTTAAAGAGCCATGTTTTAGTAAAACAAAGAAGTGTGAGAAAATCTCCAAGGGAATAGTTAAGTGGCCGAGATGCAACAAAAGTAAAATAAACTGGTCGAAAAACAAAAAGCTGCATACCTAAAGTGGTTGAAAAACGGAAATTTGCATACCTGTGCGGAATTGTAGTATTTTCAGTCGATTTATTGGAGGAAGAATGCAGAGAGAAGAGTAATTGAAACCTGCAAATCGTACGTAAAGGTAGGAGGGAAAATGGACTTAAGAATGAAGGAAGAATACAGAGAGAGGAAGGGAAGAAAGGAATACGCAAGTAAGTCTACTCGGGGTAAATGGAACAGGGAATGGAAGAAGAACGGAGAGAGAGAGAGAGAGAGAGAGAGAGAGAGAGAGAGAGAGAAGAGTAGGAACAATTGTAAAACGATTGGTCTATTAAAAGCGTCGTTTGGTTTTTCTAGTTTTTTTATGTTTTTTTTTTACACTGGAAAGTAGAGGAAATTTCAAAATTTTGTAAAAATAGATAAATACAATTCCTGTTTTTGGGTTGCGCCAGGTCACCGGGCTCATGTCCTCCAGTTATATATACATAAGAGATTGGCAAGAGATTTCAGGAAATTTTGTATTTTGGCTTATCACATGCTTTAGCTAACTGTACAAAGCCGATTTAAATATCGTTAGGAAAAACTTCACATGTAAGAATCCATATCCGTCAAAATTTTCTTCCTAAAATCAAATAAAGTGCCTACAGAAAGGTGAAAAAACAGTGTCATATTAGATTCAGCAGGTACTCAAATATTCGAGATAATATGCAAAGGTTCTCTTAATAGATGGATTCTACACTGAGTTCACATGATTTTTCAGAAAAATAATTAACCACATAGTCATTCACAAAGTAATATATTACTTGAACAGATAATGCAACTTGTATGCTAACCCATTTTCTTTGAAAGATAGAAAATCAATTCACATCCAAGTTTTCATAAAGTAACAACTTAGTAATTAACCAAGTAATAAAGATATTGCTATTGTTTCAAACTTCAAACACTAAAATACTGCTAATGCAAGATTTGGGGCAATCAAATTTTGTGTTAATTAGCAAAAAAAAAAAAAAAAAAAAAATCTTGAACTCATTCAAGACAAAGATCGGAGGAAGAAAATGATAAATTCACTCCTAAAAAATAGACGGCATTAAAAAAAATCCGATTTGTCAAATAACTTTTTGGAGGAGAATATGGCTCAATATCTCTTCTTAATGAATAATAAAAAAAAATAAAAAAAACATGGCTCAGCATGAGTAATGTTAATAAATACACAGCAAGTATTCATCCAAGTTTGATCGTACCGCAAAGAGCCAAAATCCCAAAATAAAAACCCTGAAAAGTAATTAGGAAGCCTTCTCTTAGGTATTCGATAATATTGGTCCTACAAACCATTACAAGAATGATATTTTTCATTAGTCAATTGACATAGCGTATTTTCTATAAGAACAAACCAATTGCACTTCATGCATCATTTAATAGGCAAAATATCATTGTTGTCACGACCCAGCCCCGTGGGCCGCGACTGGCACCCTACCTGGGTACCCAAACCGAATCGCACGTTCATTTTCAAATCCAAACTTATTTCATAATTTTTCGAAATCATATCGAACATAATTTATATCAAGTATGTCTTAAGCGGTCGTGCCAAATCAAAATGTCATATTAAATACAAACTGAGCGGCGGAATGGACATCGCCGGTCAAAAGTGCAAATATAAGCATAAGGGCCATTTGGGGCCGGCATAACAAATAGACCGCCTTAAGACCAGAAAACGGAATCAGACAAACATACATAGGACCCTCGCCCCACATATATGACTACAGGCCTCTACGAACTCAAAACAAAGACATATGGCGAGACAGGGCCCCGCCGTACCCAAATAGTCAAATATACCAAATATATACAAAGCAAAAAGAGTCTGTACCAAAAGTGGACTCCGGATCAAATAGGAGAACTCCGGAATAGCAAGAAGTGAAGCCTACTGCGGAGGATCACCGATATCTGCACCTGCGGGCATAAAACGCAGCCCCCGAAGAAAGGGGGTCAGTACGAAATATATACTGAGTATGTAAAGCACGGAGTACAGAAATATGGATCAAAACCGAAAGCAAATCAAATATCAGAGTGGAGTACAAATGGGTAGATCAAAATCTATATCGAAATCATATACGTATACATAATGCAAATGAAATCATGCAAACGCTTAGGAACGGGGTCGCCACTCCGACGCTGGCGCCACACACAGCATAACACCAGAGGGTTTCAAATCTCCGTACATCCCCGAACACAAGCATAATCATAGGTGAGCGTATCGCATCACGAGCCATATCACAGCATAACTCCAAACGGAACCCAGCCCTATGGCGAAGCCTCGGGAACCGTAACACAGCATACGGCCGAATTGTCATAAGGCGCACGAATCAAAACCGGCCCGGGAACCGGTGAACGAAGTCATAATAAGGCACGAGCGGAGTCGTGAGCAAACCAATGCAATTCGTACTTCAGAATAGTTTTCCAAAACAAAGTAAACCCATAAGTCCTATCATAATGCAAAATAGTCGGGTACTTAGCCGATATAAAGTTTCATTTCACAAGACATTTCCAAATAGTACGTATAGCTCAAAACGTAACTTAGCGTATTATAATGTTCAAAATACATCTCATAGGAGGGAATTTCACAATCGAAAGTATCGTATCCAACTTTATTCACAAAGATAGCCCAATAAGGCAAATAGGGCGTTTCAGGGTAGCGGGCCCACCTCGAGTCAAAGTGAGGTGGCGAACTTGTCTTTACGAACATTTATATGCCAAAGGTCATACATGGTCGTTCCTAGGTTACCCTACCACATTTCGATAGGTTTCGGACGAGTGGTGGCATTCTAGCCAAAACAGAGCCCTTAGGCTTCAATCGAATTGAATGAATAGTAACTTTTCTGTGGATCGGGTTTCGAGGAGCAGAAATGCTCCGGAAGTTCTCATATTCGTCTAACACACTAAGATATGCCAAATGAAGGAGTGGGAAGCTTTACATACCTCACAGACGTCGTAAGCTCTCCCGAAAGTCCAGTCCCGTTTCGTCAAAAATCTGCAAATGGTCAAAGTTACCAATTGAGATTCTTAGGCTTAAAAATACCTTTAACTCTACTTTTGCCTACCGAAATTTCGGCAGCATTTCCCCTATAAATCTAACATCCCCGAGGCTTGGCTCGGCTCAAGATACATCAATCACAACAGCCCACACGTCAACAAGCAACACAAACAACAATCAAACCATTCTAGCTTCAAAATTCTACTTTGTTATCTAAGTTGGCAACTTTCATTCAAACTTTCAAAACTCCAATTCTACGTCTACATAATTGTATTCATTTCCTCATTCAAACTTATACAATCACATCCTAACTACAATCCAAGCCATACACGAAATTACACTAAAATCCATTATGTTCCATAATTCTTCAAAACAATCAAAAGTTCACGACGAACATTCTAACTCACGTCGTTTCATTCCGAATTCATTAACATCATTATAAGTTCATATCTAAAGTCTCTAGCACCCTAAATATACAATGATATACATAATGATACCAAGGGTATACGCTTTCCGATAATATCCAAAATCATTTTTCAACGCCAATTTCATTCACCAATTAATCATTTACGACATAAGGGTCACAACAACACATTATACCAACTTAACCAAGATCAATTCACATCAATTTTCCTCTCTATGGCTCACGGCCAACACACACTATCCACACACACCCACGACTTTCTATTTATATCAAAATTACGGGATTCTCGTCTATTTCCAATCCTTAACACATTCATATCAATTCTATAACATTAGAGGGGCAAAATTCTTACCTTTTCTTGATTTTCCGACTTGTCGCAAACGTAGTTCTTGTGCCAAACAAATTGTATCACGTCGGAGAGCGTCTTGTGCTTACTATACTTACCAAAGGGACACGATTTTGTGATCAAAACAAAAGGCTAGAAAAAAAAATATTTTGTTGAGGAATATGTGGTTCGGCCGAGAGCCTCTTTTGTTGGTGGTCTTGAATTTTATTTTTTTGTTCTTGATACTACTAAGAGATAAGTTGATATATATCCTTATCCTTGGTCATGTGCCTAGCACATGACATTAAAGAAATGGGTTTGGGCCATTGTTGTGGCCGGCCACCCTCCATTCTTTGGGCCTCAATTTTGTGTTCTAATTCTTGGCCCAATTCACAAAAGTCCCGTTTTGTAATTCCCGAAACTAATTTCCGAAACTCCAAATTTATTCTCGGCCTTCCCCGAGGTCTTAACAATAATAATTCCATAACCAACATAGTCATATTCACTAAAATCAAATTATGTCCTTATAACACACAAGTCGTAATTATTTCACGATTTCCAATTATACGAAAACACGGGATATAACAATTGTTGAAGATAAGTCTGGCTAAGCGAATTGTAAGTAGTACCAAACTATCAATCAATGCAAAATAAAAAAGCAACATCAACAACCGGTAAAGTGAGAGCATCCAACCTCAGGAAGTACTTGTTAGGCGTGAAATTCAACCGGAAAAGCGAGAGAGTCCAATATAAGAGGAAGAGGCGTGACTTACTGAGTTTTAAATTGTGAAAGCGGTGTTTATTGGGCTGAAGAGGTGTTTTTAGGCAAGGTTTTGTCTTTTTCTGATGCTGAAAATTAGTGAATCTAGCAAAAATCTGTAAAAATAGATAAATGTGAATCCTGTGTTATAGTTGTGCCACGTCAGCAGGCCTATGTCCTGCTTTTATATATATATATATATATATATATATATATATATATATATATATATATATATATATATATATATATACAGAGAGAGAGAGAGAGAGAGAGAGAGAGAGAGAGAGAGAGATTATTGACCAGAAAAAATGAGTTAAAAAAACAAAAAAAAAAGAGAAAAAAGATAAATATAAATATGATTGATCAGAAAAAATGAGTAAAAAAAACCAAAAAAAGGAGAAAAAAGATAAATGTAAATGCTGGCCATAGAGAGGTGTCACATCACCTTGTCTATGCCTAGTTTTATATTATATATAGATTATTGCTTTATATACTTTTTACTAATTTATTCATTCTATTTCTCTAGTCATTATTGGCTTTATTATTCACTATTTATAACAAATCAAATCAAGTATCATTTAGACCATAAATGAATTTAACTGTACTCTTTTTTAGGGTAAATAATTTGGCGCTCACCGTGGGGGCTAAGGATAATAGTAATATTGCTTTGTTGCTCTAATTACTTTACTTATTACTTTTTAATCTCTGTCACTAGGTAGTTTTTTGATGACGAACACTGAAAACCAAATTATATTGATGTAGTATTGAACAACACTAATGCATAGGAAAGGAATCCGGCAACAGGAGAAGTTAGGGTGGGGAGTCATCAAGACCAGGTTTCTCCTCGTGAATCCAAGTATACGGGAAACAATTTAACTCCCATGATGAGCATGAAGAAGAAGTAGCAGCTGCAAACCATGGGTTGGCAAAAATCTTGGACCTGCTGAAAAAGCAATAAAAGGCATGATTATCAAATTATGTTTCTTTTACTCTTCGGAACCTAATGAATGATCTTAAATCTTCCTCTTGGCGGCATGGAATTGATATTGTTTGAATCTTTGATCATAATTTAGGGATATTTCTTTGTTTATATTTACAATTAAATACCCCTTTTGCGTTGTTGTTCTTCGAAGGGTTAGATGAGATAGTTGATTATGCCAATTGGAAATATTGTGTATTATTTTTTTCGTCGTTATTATTTGTTGGTGTTTTAATTTATTATTTTTGATTAAATGTAATAAAATGAGACAACATTTCATCATTTTATACTTGCTATTTTTCCTTTAAATTTTATTATTTGATGCTTTTAATTTAATTGTTTAATTATAGTAAAATAAATAAGATAACATTCATCATTTTGACCTTGTAATTTTCAAGTTTTAATAATATATATAACATTTAAAATGTTTAAGCCCATTGATATGGAATACACGTGCAACACACGTGATCAGAGACTAATATTATTAAAAATAAAAAAATAAAAAAATAATAAAAACTTCTACTCGAATACATCACTTTTATGATATTGTCATAATCCATAAAGAAAACATTTCCAGCGTACATGACACAAACTGGACTACAAAGAAAACAATACTCGTCGGAAGAATCAAGACATTCATTGTTTTCAGCATAAAGACCAACGTTAAGATTGTCAAACTTGAATATTTTCCCAATACCAACAGAACATGATCAAGTAAGACAACAAAAGAGAATGAGAAGTGTCATGCTTCCATTGAAACACATCATTCTAGAATTCACAACAAATTGATATCGAAGAGAAACCGAGATAATTGAAACTGTTTTAAAAAGTCTATATTGAATTATGTGTAGAGTAACCGAAAAATTAATATGATACAATCTTTTAAAAACAACTTGTCGAAGCGTAACATTGACACCGTTCACATAGATAAGGAAATAGTAATTTGTCGAAAATTTATGAGTGAAAATTGGTGTATGTTATTTGAAATACGCCTTGAAACAAGTATATTTCAATATGACTTGGCAAATATTGAAATTCAACTTGTAAAATATTGATAGCTAAAATATATTTATGTGCTGAAATTCAATTTTTAAAATTACTCATAGCTAAAATACTTGTTTATAAATGCTTAGATTCCATATTTACATATAGTTGAATTGTTTATGTCCAAATGGGTAAAACTAGGGGTATGCATGGGTGGGTTCGGCCGATTAATTTATAAAATTTACACCATATCAATTTTTGGTTATTCTGTTTTGTATAATCAAAATTAGACTTTTCAAAACCATCTCAATCATATTGGTTTCTCTTTGATATCAGTACGGTTCGATTATTTTCGGTATTTTTAAAAAAATGTTATGTGAGAGTCACTAGTAGAAGTTAGAACGCAATAAGATGCATATTGAATTAGGCTTTGGCAAAACTCTGTAGACATTTTTGTTTTTTGAAAGGTTATGAATCAAGGTAACATGAAAAATGGACTTAATAAATTAGCTGAGACAACGGCGATACATATTATACAAGTGGAAAAAATATTAATCGAGCTAGAATTACTCAAGAATAGAGTATATTAGAAGATTAAGAATCCAACGAGAAAAATTCTAAAGCATAAAAGAGAAAGATATCCAATACCTGGCTTGCTACTCAAAATGATGGAAATAATTCGGTTTCAATAGGAGTAGTAGAATAGATTTTGGAGTTGGGACTTTGGGTGTTAATTACATGTTGGCTTGTAGACATTTCTGTAAACCGAGGCCCAAGGAGAAAAAAATAATATTTTGTTATCTTTAAACTTAATATATAGAAACATGTTTTATATATAAATTTATTCGGTACAGTTCTATAATTTTTTTGATTTATTTTTATAAAATTAAAAGCTATCAAATTATTTCGTTATGGTTATAAAATTATAAAAACTTAAGATTTAATTTTTAAAAATCTAAAAATCTAAAAATCGATACGGGTGATTTGTTTTAGGTAATCGATTTTTAAAGTGGGATAATTTCAATAATATACAATTCAGCATATAAAATTACATTCACATAGTTATATTTTTAATTTTCAATCCACATAGCCAACATTTTTTTTCACAATAGTATTTTAAAATACGATATATAGCATTATACACTTACGATAGATAATGTATAAACTTGTATAAAAGTGCATAATAACGAATAAAATGACTATTTCAGATAATATTAAAAAAAGAGACATTTCACATAAATATTTTCTCCAAATCGACATAGAAAGTTATTTTTCCTTTTAAAGATCCATGGGATCCAATGATCCATTGACACCTGATACACTTTTGTCACGAGTGGAAAAATAATCATAGTGACCGTGACAGTTTTTTGCCTTTTTTATTCCTTCCTGTAAAGACCTGGACAGTTGAACATTTGCAGTCAATAGTACATTTCTGTCTCTTTCTGTTTTACCCTATGTTCTGCCCTCTTCTTTGACCAGAATTGCAGGTGATCCTTCTGTATTCAGTACGCTATCCGTCCAAAGAAATCAATAATGTAATTTTTAAAATTTATCAAATTATTCTTATTTAATAAAAATAAATTATTATTTTTCTTATTAGATCATGTAGAAGTAGTAAATCTTTTAATATTGTGAATACATTAATATTAAATTTTTATTTGACTTTTTCAATCATCATTTAAATATATTATTTTAATTTGTCATTTTTTATCTAAGAATAAAGTTGAAAAAAATTAGTCTTCTTAGAAACTACGGTGACATTTATTATGGAACGGAGGTAGTATTTCTTAACGCACACGTGACTAATCTTGCACATACACGTAAACGACGTCCATCTATTTTGAAATACAGATACATATAGCAATTTGCTATGCCTTTTCTTGAGGATTCATCCACCAAGATTTTAGCTTTCTGGTTGAATTTGATTTATTAACAACAGAACTAGGTATTTATCTGTTTATTGTTTCAAACGTTTTTTTGTGGAAGATAACGTTGTTTTTTGCTGAATTGATAGTAAATTGAGTTCTGATGATGTAGTTTAAACTTTAATTAATATTCATTTCTGATGAGATATTGTATTTTCATGTATTATTAGTATGCTGATCTGAAATTTTGTTCTTTTGAAAATACTGAAAAAAGATAAAAATTTGCTCTGCTTTTTTTTTTTCACTTTAGTAATTCATCTATCAAGATTTCAGTTTTCTGCTTGAATTTGATTCCTTTACATTCCTCTGTTTATTGTTTTGTTTTTTTTGGGATATTTACCCATATAGCTGTCAGTTTACCGAATAATTTTTGTAACAGGTGTACATATTATTATACATCTGTCGACTATTTTTTGTTTAAGCGGTTGGGTGGCGGGCTATTTAGGTGAATTCTTCTAAAAAAAAGTTTTTTTTTTTGGAAGATAAAAAAGTTTGTCTTTAGCTGAATTGATAGTCGATTGAGTTTTGGTGATGAAGTTTAAACTTTAATTTATTTTCATTTTATTTAAAGTTTACAGCTTGTATTTTGACTTATAATTAGCATGTTGATCAGAAAAGTTGTTCTTTTAGCCTACTTTTATTATTGAAAAAGGATTTTATTTGGAGTTGACATTTTTGGGTTTTGAATAAATGGTTTTTGCTGAATCGATAGTCAACTGAGTCCTGGTGATGTAGCTTAAATTTAAGTAATTCTCGTTTGTTTTCAGGGTTTAAGTTCTTGGTATTGTATTTTCTTGTATTATTAGCACGCTGATAAGAAAATTTCGTTCTTTTATCGATAAAAGAAGAAGATTTTATTTAGAGTTGACATTTTGTGGTTTTGAATACTTGATTCTTGCAGATAAGATGAAAATTGATGAAGGTTTCATGGGGCTATATGACTATGAGGCAGGATCGACAAATAAATTAGAGGATGAAGCTTGTTCATTTTTCCCTGATCCGAATCTGATTAATAATCTCAAGGTTAGTGATAATTTAGTCAACACGAATCATGTTGACATGAGTCCATTTCAATCTGTTGTGGAACCAAATACCGAAGCCTGTTCCTTTTTCCCTGATGATAATCTCAGAGATAGCGATAATCTAGTCAACAGGAATGGTGATATTAGTCCATTCCAATCTGATGTGGAACCAAATACTTTAGTCCCATCAACTGCAGATGATGCCTTTCACGAGGATTATGATTTCAGTGATGTGGTGCTTAAGTATATAAATCAAATGCTTATGGAAGAGGACATTGAAGAAAAGAATTGCATGTTTCAAGAGTCTGCAGCTCTTCAAGCTGCAGAAAGATCGTTTTATGATGTTATCGGACAGAAGTACCCTCCTTCCCAAAATCACGAGAAACCATTCAATTTAGGTCAGAATGGACATTATACTGATCATAGCAGTTTTTCCTATAGTGCAAATGATGGTAGTGATGACGTGTCACATGTGCCTCATGTTACTGATGGTGTTGCTTTGCATTCAACTTCTCGGTCATCCTATAGTTCGTCAGGTACTATCACGGATGTGCATGTGGATTCTCCTGCGAGCACAGAAAGGGTTCCCGACATATTTAGCGACAGAGAGTCTATTATGCAGTTTAAGAAAGGGGTGGAGGAGGCAAGTAAGTTCCTTCCTACGGGCAATAGCTTGCTTGCTGATGTGAGATATAATGTAGCGGGAAAGGAGCAGTATGAAGAGAGAAAAGATGCAGTACTAAAGTATGGGCAAAAACAATCTCCCGAAAGGTCGAGAGGGAAGAAAAATACCCTTCATGAAGATGTAGTAGATTCAACAGAAGGGAAAAATAACAAGCAATCTGCAGTGTTTTCTGAATCAATTGTTCGATCAGAAATGTTTGATAGCGTGCTGTTATGCAGTGCAGGAAAACATGAATCTGCTCTTCGTGAGACCTTTCAGGCTATATCAAGGCAAAATGCATTAGAGAATGGCCCTTCAAAGGGATCTAATGGCAAGAAGTTACAAGGAAAGAAAAAAAGGGGTAAAAGAGATGTAGTAGACTTGAGAACTCTCCTTACAAATTGTGCACAAGCTGTTGCTGCAGGTAATCAAAGAACAGCAAATGAGCTTCTGAAGCAGATCAGGCAAAGTTCTTCTCCTTTGGGTGATGGGATGCAGAGGCTGGCCCATTATTTCGCTGATGGGCTTGAAGCCCGGATGGCTGGTTCCGGTACTCATATTTATAAAGCCCTTATTACACGGCCCGCATCAGCATCTGATGTATTGAAAGCTTACCACCTACTGCTTGCTGCCTGCCCGTTTCGGAAAATGTCTAGCTTTTTCTCGAATAAGACAATTATGAATCTAGCTGAAAAGGCTTCGACTGTACATATTATAGACATTGGCATTATGTATGGTTTTCAATGGCCTGGCCTCATACAACGTCTCTCTTCTAGATCAGGTGGACCTCCAAAGCTTCGTATAACCGGGATTGATTTTCCAAATCCTGGTTTCCGACCAGCAGAGAGGGTTGAGGAAACGGGGAGACGGTTAGCTCATTATGCTGAGAGCTTCAATGTTCCTTTCGAGTTCAATGCTATAGCGCAGAAGTGGGAAACGGTTAAACTCGAGGATCTTAAGATCAATAAGGGCGAGGTTCTTGTTGTAAACTGTCTGTACCGTTTTAAAAATCTACTTGATGAGACCGTGGTGGTAAATAGTCCAAGAGATGTTGTTCTGAATCTTATCAGGAGGTTGAATCCAGATGTTTTCATACTGGGGATTGTAAGTGGTGGTTATAATGTCCCATTCTTTATCTCACGATTCCGCGAGGCTATTTTTTACTACTCGTCGTTGTTTGATATGCTTGATGCTATTATTCCCCGGGAAGTACATGAGAGAATGCTGGTTGAAAAGAATATACTTGGTCCGGAGGCAATGAATGTCATCGCGTGCGAAGGTGCTGAGAGAATTGAGAGGCCAGAAACATACAAGCAGTGGCAAGTCCGAATTGTGAAGGCTGGTTTTCGACAGCTTCCTTTGGATGAGGAGATCATGAGAATGACAACAGAACGGTTCAAGGTGTTTGACAAGAACTTCGTGATTGATGTAGATAGTGAATGGCTACTGCAGGGATGGAAGGGTCGTATCGGATATGCACTTTCAACATGGAAGGCAGCTTATTAAATTTGTTTACGTTCAGCAGCCATGATATCTCTCTGCCCCTCGTAAACAATGAGCTGATGAATGGTATTCACTTTTCCAAGTGCTAGTTATTCATTTATCTAGCTACCTTTTTCCTAGTGCCAATGCAGCAAATTGTCACTTTTTCTAGTGTTAATTTGACAAGTGCAACCGTGAATGGCTGAATGCTATGTTAATATCACTGCTTTGCTTTTAGAGGAATGACAATGATTTTGGAGCAGCATCTGTGTCTGGTGCTACTCATTTTGCCAGGGCATAACATTTAAAGTATTGAACGAATAGGCAATATGTGTGTTGGTTTTTTTTCATTTGTACTATATATCAACCTTGTTATAGCTTGTTTGGCCAAGCTTATTTTTCCCCAAAAATACTTATTTTTTCAAGAAGTGCTTATTTTAAAAAAAAAGTGAGGTGTTTGGCCAAGCTTTTAAGAGAAAATGAGTGTTTTTGGAGAGTAGCAAAGTAGTTTTTCAGAAGCTAAAAAAAATAGTTTTTGCCCAAATTGAGAAAAATACAGATAGAAGTACTTTTTAAAAGTTTGACCAAACACTAATTGCTGCTCAAAAGTACTTTTTAAATTAATTGGCCAAACACAAACTATTTTTATTGAAAAATACTTTTTAAAATAAGTTATTTTTAAAAGCTTGGCTTAGTTAGATATAGCTTTTGTAATGATTTGTGAAGGTTCTATAGGTATCTTCTCTACTAATAAAGGCATTTGCATATTCTTTTCAATCATGATTAGATTTCATTAGTTGCATTTTGGTATTGATGTTGATTATTGAATTTTGCAGAAAGCTATGATGACTTATTCCTCAGATATCAGAGCAGAATTTCTTGTTTTGGCTTCTTAATTGATGGACAAGTGCACGAGATGTTTTTACTAGATGTCCTATGTTTACTTTCTATAATGTAATTTTTTGATGACCAAGTACATTGAACAAGATTTTTGTGTTGTAAGTGTATACATGATAAAATATAGCTTGACACATGGCATGGCGAGAAGGGAACACGTGGCATTTGAAGGCGAAATGTTGCTTAGTCGTTTAACTTGGTCGGAACGAGAGACCCCGGTTAACCTTGGAGCAAACTTGTCAAGTCAATTGTTTCGAGTCATTAATTAAAGATAAACGTTGTGTGACCGGTCAGGGTTCAAAGCAGACGTTACGATGTTATATCTCGTATTTTTGCACATTCGGATAATTGTGACTAGTAAGAGATAAGACAATATTTTGATTCTATTTAATACATAAGTTGTTCACGAAAATATTGATGCGGAAATATTGAGGAAGGCTAAGGGAAAAATTGGAAATTTGAAAAATAGTTTCATGAATTACAAAAACTTGGACATGAAATAATTGGGCTTGAAAAAAAAAAAAACAAAGCCCAAGTGTGGTCGGCCAAGGCCCACTTGGGAATTTTAAATCCAAGTAATAAAAAGAGAGGGCCATATCATTTATCATCCCATTTTAAGAACATTCAAGAAAAAAGAAGAACTTGAGAGAAAGAGAGGGGGGTTTCGGCTAAGAGGAAAAGAAGAGAAAAAAAATTGGAGCTTTCAATCTTGATCCAAAAAAAATATATTTTTCTAGTATTCTTACTAATTCAAAGACCCTCTTCAACGTGGTATAATTGTTGAAGCAAGAAAGCTACTCTTTGTTGCAAGTCCAAATTCTAGTCAAGTGGAAAAAGGTGAGAATTCATATTCTTTTATGTGTTATGCAAGGTTTATGTATGTTGTAGTATGTAGGAATGAATGAAAAGCATGGAAATAATATGTGTTGTGTGTGGGCCGTGTGGGTGTGTGTGAAGAATGGTGGCCGTGTGGTGTTGTATGGCGGAGGAAAGATGAATTAATTTTATTTAGCATGTTAGTTGTGTTGTTGTGGCCTCTATGATGCAAATGGAAGTTTAATGGTTCAAATCGGCATTGAAATTGGTTGTGGGTTGTTGTAGGAATTAATGTGACTTTAATATGATTTTATGTAATTGTGAGAATGAAGTTGCTAAAGTATGAATTTATGTTGTAGTTTATGAATTTGAAAGAAAGAAATGCATTGTTGTAGCTTTTGTTGCATTTGTAGAGTTTCGGGTGGAATAGAGTTGGTTGGATTGTTTTGAATATTGTGCGAGTTACTAATGCTAGAATATGCTTCAAATTGATTGTTGGTATTGTAGAATTGGTTGTTGGTATGGTTGTTGATAAATTTAGCCGAGTTGAATTCTCGGGGTTGTTGTATTTACAGGAGAGATGCTGCCGAAATTTCTGTAGACAAGTGCTAGTTAGAATTGAATTTCTAAAGTACTTGTAGCTAATGTTTGGTGATTAATAACGTTATTATAGATCTTTGGGAGCCCGAGACTTGAGTTGAGATTAGCTTAGGAGGTGAGCGAGGTATGTAAAGCCTAACCTTTCTTTCTTTTGGCATGACCCTTATGAGACGAGCAAACGATATATATGTATGATTGTCACGACCCAACCCCGTAGGCCGCGACTGGCGCCCTACTTGGGCACCCTGACATACCTATCCATATCTGATCACATCCAAATAGCATATACGACCATAAACACTATATGCCGTCTCAAACTATGTCAAACTGTATCGGACACCTTTCAGCGCAAACATATACATATACTTATATCGAAAAGCCGGCAAGGCTGTCAAATGTATCAAAAGCCGACAAGGCTATCAAATGGCACAACGGCCCAAAACACATAAACAAATGCACGCCGACAAGGCTGCCATATACATATACAAAATGCAAGCCGACGAGGCTGCCATAGCGAATAGGGACATATACACACATCTGTACAGAAGCAGGCACACACACCCACAAATACGTCTACAGACCTCTAAACAGACCAAACAGATCATATGGCGGAACAGGGCCCCGCCGTACCCCTGAACAAATATATACATATGCATCAAACAAGTATATATACCAAAATGTAGGCTCCGGAATAAGAGGAGCACTCCAAACAGCAGAAGAGGGTGTCCTAAACTGGGGGATCACCAAACTGTGCGTCTGTACCTGCGGGCATGAAACGCAGCCCCCAGTACGAAATATGTACTGAGTATGCAAAGCAGAAAATACAGAAACAAATCTGAGGCATAAACGAAATAGTAGTACAGAACATAAGTATAAATCCAACATATCAAAATTTGTTTACTTTCGAAAATATGTAAGTCATGCATAGGGTACAGAAGAATATGGTCGCCCGCCCGTCGATGGCTCCATAACACAGCATAACACCAGAATGTTTCAAATCTCCGTATCCCCGTCACATATCACATCACAACATAACGCCATACACAGTATAACACCAAATATATGTGGAACCCGATCCTCTTTTGCGAGTAGCTCGGTGAACCATAAACACAGCATAACACCGGAGTATATCAAAGTGCGCACGACAACAGAACCGGCCCGGGAACCGGCGAAAGATATAACAGAACGCACGAATAGAGTCGTGAGTAGTCATATGCATAAAATCAATATCATAAATTCAAACATAAGCAAAATGATCATATTTGAAAATCGAAATAATAGTCTTACCAAATTCTTTCAAACGCTCCCGAATTTCATAAAGGGAAGACGCGGGACCCACGGACGGAAATTTACCCAAGTCGGGCCCGCTTATGAAAAACATACTCGTTATACGTAATGCAAACTTTTATAAAAATATATTGGAGCAATCCGAGCACTTATGTGAAAGATATGACATTCGGAAATTTCGAAGTTCTTTAAAGTGAAACCTTTTTGCGCAAAGTTCGGAAAGCGATTATTTCAAATACATAAAGGTTCATATTTCATCAAATCATACATAAGAGTGCCAAGGAACATATACGGATCATAACATGCTCGGATTTCGAATTTAGAATTTCCTTAAGGCTTATAATCTAGCCTATACAAACTAAGGCATGCCAAAAGAAAGAAGGTTGCCTTACATACCTCGTACGCACTCCAAGATGGCCAATCTTAAGTAAATATCCAATCTACGCCTCGGGCTCCCCAAGGTCTACAAATATGCCAACGAATACCAAACATCAGCTAAGGGCACTTAAGCCATTCTTCCCAACTAACCATTAAATTCTACAGAAAATTCGGCAGCATTTCCCCTGTAAATGCTACCATCCCCGAGAATTCCACTCGGCTATATCATCAACAATAAATCCGAGAATTTAACTCGGCCAAAACATCAACAACCATACCAACAATATCAACAACCATACCAATAACATCAATAATCAATTCAAAACACATTCTAACATTAGTAACCTTCCTTTCAACATAATTCATCAACACTCATTTCAATTACGAATTTTCAAGTCGATATCGGCACTTGCATATTCACTACCAATTCAAGACTATTCAAGTGCAATTCAAAAGCATTTTGTACCATTCTACAAAATACACAAAAAAATCCCACCAAAACTATAATTCACCCGAAACCTCCAACCTTCGACACAAAATTCACAACACACTTTTCATCTTCCAATTTCATCAACTACAACCACAATTTGCATCTTAACAATTCCATTTTCATAATTACATAAAAACCATTTATCCGATTTCCCGCAATTAATTTCGTAGTTCCCATCTAACAATTTAGCTATACCGGGATGAATTTAAATATACCTAGGGGAGAATAAATCTTACCTTATATGCCAAGAAATGATCTTCTTCCGCTTTACTTTCCTTCGAAGAAAGCCCAAATTTAATAACGCGATAAAATAAAAACAACGATATCAAAGCGGTGAACGAAACTCGGATATTGTTCCTGAGAAATAGTAGAATTTGCTTCCTAAAAATAATAATTATGTTGCTACTATCATGAACTGCTCGTTGATGTAGCTAAGAGGAAATGACTGTTTGTTGCAAAAATATGCCTTTAGATAGCATTATACAGTGAGACAAGTAAAATGGCTAATTGCCTTTACACGTGCAAAACATATGGAATCCCCTTAATATTCATCTTGTCTACAACCTTACGTGTCCTTGAGTGTGGACATATTGTTGTCCATTTGTGAACCGAACATGTGGAGTATGTCCACATTAATGATTATTCAATAAACCCAATTAATTGTTTTACTTCCACTACAATTTTAACATTTGGTCAATCACACACATAATTAATTTTTTGATCTCAATTCACTTAAATAATAATCATTTTTAACACACTTCACATACTCATTATCATAATCATGTGGTATAATCCTAGTCCATAGCCTCTTTATATCTAAACAAATATTATTCTCAACCACCGTCGTCATACTTGTTAAGGCCTAAATTATATCGGGACTTCTTTCTTTATATACAAGGCCTTTTTGCACAAGATTTTTCAGTTCCAATTATATCACTTTTGGTCCTAAATTTTCCTAAGTGTTTAATGTCAACAATTTTCATGCACAACTTATCTCTCAAAATAAAATCAAAGGCCAAAAGTCCCGACTTCAAATCCCGGAATAGTCTTGGCCTTAAATTATCATAGTTAATCCGGGTTGTCCCAATGTATAAAAATACGGGACGTAACAATGATTTTAAAGAAAATCCTATTCTTAGAGCCACTAGGATGGCTAATATCTTTGACTTCCATAAGCTACTCCATATGGTTTGATGCGTACTTATGATGTTCGGAGTTCTAGTTGATATGGTTCCGAATGTTGTTCAAAAGATGATTAATATGACCAAAGTATTTTATGCATATTTTGATACGTGCACATGGTTCTAAAAGCTCCATTTAGTCTGATCCATAACGCTATTTGAAAGGTACCTAAAATGATGGCTACTTGATTTTCCAAAAATGGCTATGAAACGTTTTTTTTAAGGTTCTGTACTTCAAAAGCTCGTAACTTTCGTATATTAATTCCGATTGACCCGATACTTGTTTCTGAGCTTTCAGATGTCGGTAAATATATTTGTTCATCGAGTCTTGAAATTTATTTATTTATATGCATATGGTTTCTCACTACTCCGCTCGTGCATACTACTATTATATCGTTCGCCGAGTCCCGGGCCAGTTTTATCATCGTGCGCACTATGTTATATTCGGCAGTATGATGTGTTACGGTTCGCCGAGCCACTTACTAAAGGGCCGGGTACCGCCTATATACGGTGTTATGATGTGTTACAGCGTATGATGTGTGTCGGGGCTGTACGGAGATTTGAAACCTTCTGGAGTATGATGTGTTGTGGTGCCAGCGTTGGAGTGGCGACCACGTTCCTGAGCCATATGCATGATTTTTATTTGCATTACTTATGTTTTCAGAACAGGCTTTGATATACTGATTCTGTAATCATTTTCCATACTCCTCATTTCAGTTATGATTTGGATTACTGTATTTCATGCTTTACATACTCAGTGCATATTTCGTACTGACCCCCTTTCTTCGGGGGCTGCGTTTCATGCCCGCAAGTGCAGACGTTCATTCTGGTGACCCGCCAGTGTAGGATACCTATTATGCTACTTTGGAGCGCTCCCTTTGATCCGGGGCCCATATTTTTGGTACATATCTTTTGTTATACATGTTTCTGTATATATGACTATTTGGAGTACGGCGGGGCCCTGTCCCGTCATATGTTTCTGTTGTGGTTTGTAGAGGCCTGTAGACGTATATGTGGGTCATGGGTCTTTATTGTTTGTTTATGTCTGTGATCAGTGTCTTAAGTGGTCCGTTTGCTGTGATGGCCGAAACGGCCCATAAGTGTGTGTCTGGACGTATATATTTGGGCGATGTGTTTTCCGCCAGCCTCGTCGTCTTCTGTATAATATTTTGCTATATATGACCGCTTAAGACGACATCTGATTTCAGTATATGTATAACTTAATGTATGCCGAATACAGATAAGTCCTTGATATATCGAATTGGTAAGTGGGTGTGTATGGGTGTCCAGCTAGGGCACTAGTCACGGCCCACGGGGTTGGGTCGTGTTATATCCCGTATTTTCGCATATTCGGAAATTCTGAAATAATTTTGACTTGTAAGAAATAAGGCCATAATTTGATCTCTATTTAAAATATGTGTGTTGTCCATGAAATGTTGATATGGAAATATCGAGGAAGGCTAAGGGCAAAATTGAAATTTCGAAAATTAGTTTCGGGAATTACAAAATAAGCCCCTAAATGAATTGGGCTAGAAAAAAAAAAGGGAGGCCCAACACCTTGTGGAGTGGCCGGCCATACCCATTGCAAAGGGCCCAAGCCCATGACAATTCAAGACCAATTAAATAAAAGGGAAGAGGCCTCTAGTCTTCTACACTTAGTAGAACTTTCAAGAACATAGAAAAAAAAATTAGAGCATCACAAAGGGGACATTCGGCCACTACAAGAAAAACAAAATTGTGGAGCTCAAATATTTGGTTCAAAACTCATCTCTTTTGAATTCCTACTAAGCCCGGAACCCTCTTCAACGTGGTATAAGCTTTGAGGCAAGAAAGTACTTTTTTACCAAGTGGAGAATTTGGAAAAGGTAAGAATTCTACTTCTTTTTATCTTGGAAGAAGTTTATATGTATGTTGTAGTATGTGGGAATGAATGTAGAGTATGAAAATTTTGTGTCATGGGTATGTGTGTGTGTGGCCGAAAATGGGTGGATGGAGAGGAATGATCTAAATTTTATTTATTATGTTAATTGTGTTGTAATGGCCTTTTAATGCAAATGAAAGAATTCTAGTTCAAGTTGGCATGAAAATTTTTGTTAAGTTGTTGTAGGAAATTTTGTGATTTTATTGTTGATTTATGTAATTATGGAAATGGAATTGTTAAAGTGGAAATTGTGGTTGTTGTTGATGAAATGGGAAGATGAAAAATGTGTTGTGAATGTTGTGTCGAAGGTTGGCGATTTCAGATGAATTCTAGTCTTGGTGGATTTTTTTGTATATTTTGTAAAATGGTATGAAATGCTTTTGAATTTGCACTTGAATGATCTTGAATTGGTAGTGGATATGTAAGAATCGATATCGGCTTGAAAATTCGTAGTTGAATTGAATGTTGATGAATTATGTTGGAAAGGAAGGTTACTAATGTGGAATGCGTTTTAAATTGATTATTGATGTCATGGTTATGGTTGTTGGTATTGTTGGTATGGTTGTTGATGAATTTGGCCGAGTTTAATTCTCGGGGATGTTGAATTTGCAAGGGAGATGCTGCCGAAATTTCTGTAGACAAGTACTAATTAGAATTAAACTCCTAAGTACTTGTAGCTAATTTTTGGGTAATTGATAATATTATTGTAGATATTGGAGAGCCCGAGACTTGAGTCGGGATTTGTTTGGCGAGTGATCGAGATTTAGTAGTGAGCGATCGAGGTATGTAAAGCTTACCGTTCTTCCTTTTTGGCATGACCTTTATGCATTAAATGAATGACATATATGTATGCTCCAAAGAAAATTTTACTCCTAGAGCCACTAGGATGGCCTATGTCTTTGATTTCCATAAACTATTCCATATGACTTGTCACATGCCTATGATGTTTGAAGTATTAGTCGACACGTTTCCGGATGTGGTTTGAAAAATATTTAATATGGCCTAAGTTTGGATATGTATACTTTGGATATGTGCATATGATCCTAAGGCTCTGTTTGAAGTACCCTATAATGTTATTTGAAAGTTCCTCAATATGAATGATACTAAATTTTCAGAAAATGACTTATGATGTGTTTTTCGAAAGTTTTGTAATTTGAAAGTTCGTAACTTTTGTATACTAATTCCGATGGACTCGATGCTTACCTTGAGCCTTCTAATATCAGTATGTATATGTATTTATTCGTCAAGTCTTGGAATTCATTTAAATATGTATATGCATATGGTTTCCGCACTACTCCGCTCGTGCCTACTACTATGATATCGTTCGCCGGATCCCGGGCCGATTTTGTGATCATGCGCACTATGTGATATTCGGCAGTATGATGTGTTACGGTTCCCGAGACCTCGCCATAGGGCCGGGTACCGCTTATATACGGCGTTATGATGTGATATGGCATATGATATGTTCTGGTGTTGTGATATGTACGATGATACGATATGTTCGGGGATTGTACGGAGATATGAAACCTTCTGGAGTATGATGTGTTGTGGCGCCAGCGTCGGAGTGGCGGCCACGTTCCTGAGCCTTATGCATGATTTTTATTTGCATGGTATATATATATATATATATATATATATATTCTGCACAGATTTTGATATACTCATTCTGTATCCATATTCGGTACTCCTCACTTCGGTTATGATTCGGATTTCTGTATTTCATGCTTTGCATACTCAGTACATATTTCGTACTGACCCCCTTTCTTCGGGGGCTGCGTTTCATGCCCGCAGGTACAGACACTCGTTTTGGTGATCCTCTAGTATAGGATACATATTCTGCCACTTGGATTACTCCTTTTGATCCGGAGCTCATATTTTTGGTACATATCTTCTGTTATGCATATTCTGTAGATATGACTATTCGGGTACGGCGGGGTCCTGTCCTGTCCCATCATATGTTTCTGTTATGGTTTGTAGAGGCCTGTAGTCATATATGTGGGTCATGGGTCATGTTTGTTTGTTTGTTTGTGATTATGATCAGCGTCTTAATGCGGTCCCGTTTGCTATTATGGCCAAAACGGCCCATCTGTTCGTATATGTATGTGTATCGGGGCGATGTCTATTCCGCCAGCCTACAGGATTTGATATGATGTTTCTGTACGGGTGACCGCTTAAGACGATATTTGTTCCCAGTATCTGCTTAAACTAATGTATGTTAAGTTTGACCAAGCCTTTGATATGTCGATCTGGTACGTAAGTCTGTTTGGGTGTCCAAATAGAACACCAGCCGCGGCCCACGGGGTTGGGTTGTGACAGAAGTGGTATCAGAGCGATTTGTCCTCGGAATGTCACAGGCCGTGTCTAGTAGAGTCTTGTTTATTGGTGTGTTGTGCACCACATCTATAAACAGGAGGCTACAGGACATTTAAGGTGTTACCTTTCTTTGAATCTTAGATCGTGCGATAGAGCTGTGCTATTAGGATGATTTCTTTCTGACCGATTTCTATGCTTTCAGTGATGCCTCCGAAGAAGACGACAGCTGCCCAGAAGGGCAAAGCAGTGGCAGGAGAGACCAGTCAGATACAGAGAGTTACTCGGGCTCGTGCTCAGATTATGCCCGATAGTGCACCCCAGTCAGAGGGTTCTGCTACACCACCATCAGAGGAGCCTGGAGCGGCTCCACCATTAGCTCCAGGGGCGGAGGATAGGGCGATGAGAGAGGTTGTTCAGTTGTTGACGACATTGGTAGCAGGACAGGCTCGCAGACACGGGCTAGGGGGTGATGATATGGACAGACGTGACAGTCTGAGGGTTCGGGATTTCTTGACTTGTGGTCCCCCAGAGTTTTACGGGTCAAAGCCCGAAGAGGACCCCCAGGATTTCATTCGACAGATGCAGCGCTCGTTGAGACTGGTCAGGGCTTCTGAGACCGAGCCTGTTGATTTAGCTTCACACAGATTGCGAGATGTTGCGATTAATTGGTACGAGTCTTGGGAGCTGTCCAGAGGCGAGGATGCTCCACCGGCCGTATGGGATGAGTTTGTAGCCGCCTTTCTCTGCCATTTTTTGCCCCCAGAGTTGCGGCGGGCGAGAGTTGATAGATTTCTGCTGCTGCGGCAGAGAGGCAGGAGTGTCCGAGATTACAGCTTGGAGTTTGATTCTCTGGCTAGATATGCACCTGCCATAGTAGCTGAGATGCCTGATCGGATGCACCGGTATGTGATAGGATTGGATCGCTATTTGATTGACAGCTGTATGGCGATGGCATCGCAGACTGGTATGGACATTGCCTGGTTACAGGCTTATGCGCAAGGGATGGAGGACCGACATAGAGAGGACCAGTCGAGCAGAGATCGTGATGGGAGACCGCCCAAGCGGGCTAGGTCAGCTGGGTATTCTGGAGAGTCTCGAGGCGGGCAGCCTCAGCAGCAGCGGTCCAGCAGATATCCTCCTCCATCAGGCCGGAGTACACAGTCTACAGGTAGACGGTTTGGCGGTGCAGGGCAGTCTGGAGCAGGCCAGAATTCCAGAGCTTCAGGTTCTCAGACGAGCAGAGGTCCCAGTCAGTCTAAGCCACCCATGCCCCGGTGTTCTTATTGTGGGCGGTCGCACCCAGGAGAGTGTTATAGAGCTACAAGTACCTGTTTTTCTTGTGGCCGCCAGGGCCATATTATGAGGGACTGTCCGTTGGCGGGTGGTTCTGTTGGTGCGGCTCAGCCGACAGGATCGGCTGCTGGTTCGTCCTCCACTCCTCAGTTATGCGCCCTGCGGGGCGGGGTATTCCAGCACCGGCGGGCCGCGGTAGAGGCCGTGGCGGGGTTTCTGATTCTAGCGGTCCTTCGAACCGCATTTATGCATTGGCCAGCCGACAGGATCAGGAGGCGTCGCCAAATGTGGTCACGGGTACATTATTGGTCTTTTCTAGAGCCGTATATGCATTGATTGATCCAGGGTCCACTTTATCATATATTTCCCCCCTCGTCGCTAGTAAAATTGGGATAATGCCTGAACCTATAGAACCGTTCGAGGTAGCTACGCCGGTTGGGGATTTTATTATAGCGAAGCAGGTATACAGAGATTGTTCTGTGATTATATGTGGCCGTTGCACTAAGGCTGATTTGGTAGAATTAGATATGATGGAATTTGATGTTATTATGGGTATGGACTGGTTAGCCTCCTATTATGCTAATGTTGATTGCCAGAAAAAGGTGGTTCGTTTCCAGTTTCCAGGGAAACCAGTTATAGAATGGGCAGGAAATACAGCATCGCCGAGGGGTAAGTTTATTCATACCTCAAGGCTAAGAAAATGATCCAGAAAGGGTATATCTATCATTTGGTTCGAGTGCATGAAACTAGAGCAGAAACACCTACTCTCCAGTCAGTTCCGGTTGTTAATGAATTTCCAGATGTGTTTCCGAACGAGCTTCCAGGCCTTCCCCCTGAGCGGGAGATAGACTTCACGATAGATGTATTGCCAGATACCCAGCCTATATCTATTCCTCCTTACAGAATGGCACCTGCCGAATTGAAAGAGTTGAAAGAGCAGCTGAAAGATCTATTAGAAAAAGGCTTCATCAGACCTAGTACGTCTCCCTGGGGAGCGCCGTTATTATTCGTAAGAAAGAAAGACGGGTCGCTGCGGATGTGTATTGATTACAGACAGCTGAATAAGGTGACTATCAAGAATAAATATCCCCTTCCCCGGATTGATAATTTATTTGATCAGTTGCAGGGTGCTAAATATTTTTCGAAGATAGATTTGCGTTCGGGCTATCATCAGGTGCGGGTACGAGAGGCAGATATTCCAAAGACTGCTTTCAGGACCCGGTACAGGCATTATGAGTTCAGAGTGATGTCTTTTGGGCTAACTAATGCTCCAGCAGTGTTTATGGACTTGATGAATCGGGTATTCAGGCCGTTCCTTGACATGTTCGTGATTGTGTTTATTGATGATATTCTGGTTTATTCACGATCAGCAGAGGAGCATTCGGATCATCTGAGGATCGTACTTGGCACACTCCGGCAGTAGAAATTATATGCTAAATTCTCCAAATGTGAATTCTGGTTAACTTCAGTGGCATTCTTGGGGCATATCGTTGGAGCAGATGGCATTCGGGTCGATACACAGAAGATCGAGGCTGTACAAAATTGGCCTAGGCCCACGACGCTGACTGAGGTATGCAGTTTTCTGGGATTGGCCGGATATTACAAGAGGTTTGTGGATAACTTTGCTTCTATTGCGGCACCATTAACAAAGTTAACTCAGAAGGCAGCCAAATTTCAGTGGACCGATGCTTGTGAGCGCAGCTTCCAGTTGCCGAAGGAAAAAATAATTACAGCTCCAGTTCTAACTCTTCCAGAGGGATCAGATGAGTATGTTATTTATTGTGATGCTTCTGGTATTGGGATAGGTTGTGTATTAATGCAGCACGGTCGAGTTATAGCCTATGCTTCCCGGCAGCTCAGACCGCACGAGAGAAATTATCCCACCCATGATCTGAAATTGGCCGCGGTGATTCATGCTTTGAAGATATGGCGGCATTATTTATATGGGGTCCATGTTGATATCTATACGGACCACAAAAGCCTTCAGTATATTTTTAAGCAAAAGGAGCTGAATTTGCGGCAAAGAAGATGGCTTGAATTATTGAAAGATTATGATGTCGATATTTTGTATCATCCTGGAAAGGCTAATGTTGTAGCAGATGCACTTAGTCGCAAATCTATGGGCAGTTTGACCGACGTGCAGCCAGAGAAGAAGGAATTAGTCCGTGAAATTCATCAGTTAGCCAGCCTTGGAGTCCGTTTGGCCGATTCTGGAAATATTGGGGTTTCTGTCCGAGAAGTTGCTGAATCATCAATTATGGAAGAGGTAAAACAGTGTCAGTTCAAGGATCCTATTCTTGTACATTACAGAGATATAGCCACTGATAAGGAAAAGACCCAATTCGAGATGCCACCTGATGGGGTATTGCTATATAGTGGCAGGTTATGTGTGCCTGACGTTGCAGGACTGCGGCGACAGATTATGGGAGAGGCACATTATGCTTGGTATTCTGTTCATCCCGGATCCACAAAAATGTACCACGATCTCAGATGCTTATATTGATGGGATGGTATGAAAAGAGATATTGCAGAGTTCGTTGCCCAGTGACCAAATTGCCAGCAAGTTAAGATCGAGCATCAAAAGCCCGGCGGGTTATTGCAGGAAATAGAAATCCCAGCGTGGAAGTGGGAAATAATTAATATGGATTTCATTACAGGGTTACCGAGCACTCCACGCAGGTGTGATTCTATATGGGTTATTGTTGATAGATTGACGAAATCAGCCCATTTTCTTCCGGTCAGGACTACTTATTCGGCTGAGGATTATGCCAGATTGTATATTAAAGAGATAGTAAGGCTTCACGGAGTTCCTATATCTATTATAACCGACAGAGGTGCTTAGTTTACAGCAAATTTCTGGAGGTCGTTTCAGGAGGGATTGGGGACTCAGGTAAGTCTTAGTACGACATTCCATCCTCAGTCCGACGGACAGGCCGAGCGTACTATACAGACGCTGGAAGATATACTACGGGCCTGTGTTATTGATTTCAGAGGTAGTTGGGATGATCATTTGCCGCTTATTGAATTTGCCTATAATAATAGTTATCATTCCAGCATCCAGATGGCACCGTATGAAGCCTTATATGGTAGAAAGTGCAGATCTCCAATTGGTTGGTTCGATGTGGGTGAAGCAAAATTGATCGGGCCAGATATGATCCAGCAAGCAGTCGATAAGGTAAAACTCATTCGGGAACGGTTGTTAGCAGCCCAGAGTCGACAGAAATCATACGCAGATAAACGGCGTCGACCCTTAGAGTTTCAGATTGGTGACTGGGTATTTCCGAAAGTGTCTCCTATGAAAGGTGTAATGAGATTCGGCAGAAAAGGAAAGCTCAGTCCGCGGTATATTGGGCCCTATCAGATTATTCGGAAGATAGGCGAGGTCGCCTACAAGCTAGACTTACCATCCGATCTGGAGGCAGTACATCCGGTATTTCATGTGTCGATGCTTCGTAAATGTATTGGTGATCCTTCCATAGTATTCCCCATAGAAGATATTCAGGTAACGGAGGAATTATCTTATGAAGAACAACCTGTAACTATTCTGGATCGTCAGGTGAGGAGACTACGCACCAAAGATGTACCCTCTGTTAAGGTCTTGTGGCGAAATAATAATAGAGAAGAAATGACCTGGGAAGCGGAGGACGAGATGAAGAAGAAGTACCCTCACCTGTTTCCTATGCCTTCAGGTAATCTAAATTTCGTATTTGGTTATGTTGATTAATGAATGATTTATATGTGCTGCCCATATGAAGAACCTCCCCCAAATGTTTATGAGACCTATAAGGCTAATTTAACATTCGAGGACGAATGTTCTAAAGGGGGGAGGATGTTATATCCCGCATTTTCGCATATTCGGAAATTCTGAAATAATTTTGACTTGTAAGAAATAAGGCCATAATTTTATCTCTATTTAAAATATGTGTGTTGTCCATGAAATGTTGATATGGAAATATCGAGGAAGGCTAAGGGCAAAATTGAAATTTCGGAAATTAGTTTCGGAAATTACAAAATAAGCCCCTAAATGAATTGAGCTAGAAAAAAAAAGGGAGGCCCAACCCCTTGTGGAGTGGCCGGCCATACCCATTGCAAAGGGCCCAAGACAATTCAAGACCAATTAAATAAAAGGGAAGAGGCCTCTAGTCTTCTACACTTAGTAGAACTTTCAAGAACATAGAAAAAAAATTAGAGCATCACAAAGGGCCATTTGGCCACTACAAGAAAAAAAACATTGTGGAGCTCAAATATTTGGTTCAAAACTCATCTCTTTCTGAATTCCTACTAAGCCGGGAACCCTCTTCAACGTGGTATAAGCTTTGAGGCAAGAAAGTACTTGTTTACCAAGTAGAGAATTTGGAAAAGGTAAGAATTCTACTTCTTTTTCTCTTGGAAGAAGTTTATATATATGTTGTAGTATGTGGGAATGAATGTAGAGTATGAAAATTTTGTGTCATGGGTATGTGTGTGTGGCCGAAAATGGGTGGATGGAGAGGAATGATCAAAATTTTATTTATTATGTTAATTGTGTTGTAATGGCCTTTTAATGCAAATGAAAGAATTTTAGTTCAAGTTGGCATGAAAATTTTTGTTAAGTTGTTGTAGGAAATTTTGTGATTTTATTGTTGATTTATGTAATTATGGAAATGGAATTGTTAAAGTGGAAATTGTGGTTGTTGTTGATGAAATGGGAAGATGAAAAATGTGTTGTGAATGTTGTGTCGAAGGTTGGCGATTTCGGATGAATTCTAGTCTTGGTGGATTTTTTTGTATATTTTGTAAAATGGTATGAAATGCTTTTGAATTTGCACTTGAATGATCTTGAATTGGTAGTGGATATGTAAGAATCGATATCGGCTTGAAAATTCGTAGTTGAATTGAATGTTGATGAATTATGTTGGAAAGGAAGGTTACTAATGTGGAATGCGTTTTAAATTGATTATTGATATCATGGTTATGGTTGTTGATGAATTTGGCCGAGTTTAATTCTCGGGAATGTTGAATTTGCAGGGGAGATGCTGCCGAAATTTCTGTAGACAAGTACTAATTAGAATTAAACTCCTAAGTACTTGTAGCTAATTTTTGGGTAATTGATAATATTATTGTAGATATTGGAGAGCCCGAGACTTGAGTCGGGATTTGTTTGGCGAGTGATCGAGATTTAGTAGTGAGCGATCGAGGTATGTAAAGCTTACCGTTCTTCCTTTTTGGCATGACCTTTATGCAATAAATGAATGACATATATGTATGCTCCAAAGAAATTCTACTCCTAGAGCCACTAGGATGGCCTATGTCTTTGATTTCCATAAACTATTACATATGACTTGTCACATGCCTATGATGTTTGAAGTATTAGTCGATACGTTTCCGGATGTGGTTTGAAAAATATTTGATATGGCCTAAGTTTGGATATGTATACTTTGGATATGTGCATATGATCCTAAGGCTCTGTTTGAAGTACCCTATAATGTTATTTGAAAGTTCCTCAATATGAATGATACTAAATTTTCAGAAAATGACTTATGATGTGTTTTTCGAAAGTTTTGTAATTTGAAAGTTCGTAACTTTTGTATACTAATTCCGATGGACTCGATGCTTACCTTGAGCCTTCTAATATCAGTATGTATATGTATTTATTCGTCGAGTCTTGGAATTCATTTAAATATGTATATGCATATGGTTTCCGCACTACTCCGCTCGTGCCTACTACTATGATAGCGCAGAAGTGGGAAACGGTTAAACTCGAGGATCTTAAGATCAATAAGGGCGAGGTTCTTGTTGTAAACTGTCTGTACCGTTTTAAAAATCTACTTGATGAGACCGTGGTGGTAAATAGTCCAAGAGATGTTGTTCTGAATCTTATCAGGAGGTTGAATCCAGATGTTTTCATACTGGGGATTGTAAGTGGTGGTTATAATGTCCCATTCTTTATCTCACGATTCCGCGAGGCTATTTTTTACTACTCGTCGTTGTTTGATATGCTTGATGCTATTATTCCCCGGGAAGTACATGAGAGAATGCTGGTTTAAAAGAATATACTTGGTCCGGAGGCAATGAATGTCATCGCGTGCGAAGGTGCTGAGAGAATTGAGAGGCCAGAAACATACAAGCAGTGGCAAGTCCGAATTATGAAGGCTGGATTTCGACAGCTTCCTTTGGATGAGGAGATCATGAGAATGACAACAGAACGGTTCAAGGTGTTTGACAAGAACTTCGTGATTGATGTAGATAGTGAATGGCTACTGCAGGGATGGAAGGGTCGTATCGGATATGCACTTTCAACATGGAAGGCAGCTTATTAAATTTGTTTACGTTCAGAAGCCATGATATCTCTCTGCCCCTTGTAAACAATGAGCTGATGAATGGTATTCACTTTTCCAAGTGCTAGTTATTCATTTATCTAGCTACCTTTTTTCTAGTGCCAATGCATCAAATTGTCAATTTTTCTAGTGTTAATTTGACAAGTGCAACCGTGAATGGCTGAATGCTATGTTAATATCACTGCTTTGCTTATAGAGGAATGATAATGATTTTGGAGCAGCATCTGTGTCTGCTGCTACTCATTTTGCCAGGAGATAACATTAAAAGTATTGAACAAATAGGCAATATGTATGTTGGTTTCTTTTCATTTGTACTTTATATCAACCATGTTATAGCCTGTTTGGCCAAGCTTATTTTTCCTCAAAAGTACTTATTTTTTCAAAAAGTGCTTATTGTAAAAAAAAAAAAGTGAGGTGTTTAGTCAAGCTTTTGAGAGAAAATGAGTGTTTTGGGGGAGTAACAGAATCAGTTTTTCAGAAGCTAAAAAAAATAGTTTTTGCCCAAATTGAGAAAAATACAGATAGAAGTACTTTTTAAAAGCTTAGTCAAACACTAATTGCTGCTCAAAAGTACTTTTTTAATTAATTGGCCAAGCACAAACTGCTTTTCTTAAAAAATACTTTTTTGAAAAATACTTTTAAAATTAAACTGTTTTTAGAAGCTTGGCCAAACAAGCTATTAGTTAGATATAGCTTTTGTAATGATTTGTGAAGGTTCTATAGGTATCTCTACTAATAACGGCGAGTTCCTACATGCTTATTGTCGATTTGCATATTCGTTTCAATCATGATTAGATTTCATTAGTTGCATTTTGGTATTGATGTTGATTATTGAATTTTGCAAAAAGCTATGATGATTTTCTTATTCCTCAGATGTCAGAGCAGAATTTCTTGTTTTGGCTTCTTAATTGATGGACAAGTGCACGAGATGTTTTTACTAGATGTCCTATGTTTACTTTCTATAATGTAATTTTTTGATGACCAAGTACATTGAACAAGATTTTTGTGTTGTAAGGTGTATACATAATAAAATATAGCTTGACACATGGCATGACGAGAAGGGAACACGTGGCATTTGAATACGAAATGTTGCTTAGTCATTTAACTTGGTCGGAACGAGAGACCCCGGTTAACCCCAGAGCAAACTTGTCAAGTCAATTGTTTCGGGTCATTAATTAAAGATAAACATTGTGTGACCGGTCGGGGTTCAAAGCAGACGTTACGATTTAAAATTAAAACAACATTTATTATCAATTATTGCTCATTATTAGAATTTAATTACAGATTAAGTGTTGATGTATTTTGTACTATAAAAGGAGCCTGAAGGCCTCTAAAAAAGATCATCAAATAACAACTTACACACATTCATACTATTTAATTTTTAGCAATTAAGTTTATTTTATCATTCTTTTATACTAAGTTACTATTAGTTCTGCAAGGCCAAAGCAAACAATTTTTCCACTAGAGGAAAACCTATCAAAGGATTCTCTCCAAAGATCAACAAAGCCCAAACTTATTTAATTCACCAGTGTATTAGCCCGTGCTTCGCGCGATCGTAAAGAACTATAATTTTTTTATAGCTCTAATCAATACTTCATAACAATTTGAGCTTAGATAAAACATATTCACTTTTATATACTATACATAAAAGCGTGTGTTGGGCTTTTAATACATGATTCTCTTAGTTTGCTATATATCAAGGGAAACTAAGTGTATATATATGTTAATGAGAAATATTTACGAAATATGATGATAGTTTTTCTTATTTACAAAACATAACGATATTTTATGAAACATGACGGATTTTTATATTTTTTTATTTTATTTTCAAAAAATAATTTTTTTTAAAAAATATTTTAAACTTTAAAAAAAAAAAAATTGTTCTCAAAGGCTTAAAAAATTACCTCATTTTTTTGTGTATGAAAAATGTATGAAATGTGTGTGTGTAAGCGAAATTTTTAATATAGTTTTTCATACACAAAATGTGAATGAAATTCTAAGTCTTGAGCGAGATACACATTTCATACCATTCTCATACATAAAATTTTGAGCGTAATGTTTAAGCCTTGATCGAGATATACACATTTCATATGTTTTTCAAACACAAAATTTAGCAAGATATACACATTTCATACACAAAAATTTAAGCGATTATTTTAAGTCTTGAATGTTGTATCAAAGTTGTATACAATATTGTTGTAGTCGTATTAATTTTAGAGAAATCTAACATGAACTTTATATACGAAATGTGAGCGAAATTCTAAGCCTTGAGCGAGATACAAATTTCATACCGTTTTCAAACATACAATTTTGAGGTGATTTTTTAAGCCTTGAACGAGATATACACATTTCATACAGTTTTCATACACTAAAATTTGAGCGAACTTTTTAAGTCTTGAGCGAGATATACACATTTCATATATAAATCTTTGAGCCAAAAAAATTTAAAAATTTAAAAATAAAAAATAAAAAATAATTTTTTAATTTTTTAATTTTTTTTTTAAAAGTATGTTTGTTATAGGGTTTGTAATGTTATGTTTGTTATAGGGTTTGTAATGTTATGTTTTGTAAATAGAAAACAATCATCACGTTTCGTAAATATTTATCCTTAATATGTGTGTATATATATATATATGTAATTTACCCATATATCAAATACAAATATATAGGCATTTGAGTTTTTTGTTTCATTAAATAGTAAAACTTTTATTGTCTATCTTCTATTTAATTAAAAATAATGTAAAACGAAAAGTAAATAAAGTAAAAGCAGAAAGGAAAAAAAATAGAATGAGAAGAGTGGCAATGTTAGGAATTCCATCTAGTGGATATTAAAATTACATTTTCGTTAAGTCCTTTTGATCCTATATTTTTTCCTTTTACCAAAATTGTTAAGATTTATTGAGCATAATGAAATAAAAACGACAAAAAGCAGTAAAAGATTTTAAAGAGAAAAATAGATTGGAGCCGGTCTAAGAGAGTTGTAATATCATCTATTAGTAGGACATAATTATAACTCACCTGCAAATATAAATTAAATGTACACTAATTTAAGTATTGGAAAGCTACTTGCACTTGTTCATAGTGCTCTAAATAAGCGATATCGTATGAGTTGTCAAGAATAATAATTAAATCAAACAAAAAAATATAAGTCACAAAAATATATAATTTTTAAAAGTTCAGTTTCAAGAACATTTTGATTCGCTTAATCAATCAACTTCAGCTTAAATGCTCAGTGAAATGGGAAATCTAAAAGAGTGATTAGATATGAATGCTAAATACATGAAATATAACTAAAAATAGTTAGCAGATATATAATATATGTATAATTCATGTATAACGTGTGTATAATCGTATATAATCTATTTATTCTGCTTAAAAAAATTAACAGTAAAGATCCCTATGGTCACAAGTATGACTTTACTAAGGAGAGTCAAAATATAAAAAAGTTAATACACAAAGAAATCTAGGGGATTCAACATATAGTATATACATTATAAAAAAAAACGATACCTATCTACATAGTGTAATTAAAACCGACGAAAATGTGCAATGACCAAGGATGGCTCCGCCACTGAGTATGACATTATCACTATCTTAAAAATCTAAATATCAATAGATTCAACATCACTAATAAAAAATTGAAATGCGATTTTCTTTCACAGACTACAAATGAACGAAAATAATGCAGTGATCCAAAAGAAATATCTCATTTAAATTATTGGGACAACTTTAAGAATTGATAGAACAGTAATAGATTAAACAGAAAAGATCACTGAGAGTAGTACCTGTTGTTGAGATCAAACAAAAGAAAAATCTTATCTTAAAATTTGATACAGCTAAATTATTTTAGAACATGGTAATAGATTATTAGAAAAGAGAAAGTTAGTCTAACTTAAGGACTGATACAATTAAGAGCCCGTTTGGATTGGCTTATAAGTTGCTTATAAGCTATTTTCAGTTTTTTTGAGTGTTTGACTGACCAGCTTAAAGTCATTTTGTGCTTAAAATAAGCTCAAAAAAATAATTGGGTCCATTTGACTTAGCTCATCGAAAACAGCTTATAAGCCAAAAAAAAAAGTTAGACTACCCCAACTTATTTTTTTTTAGCTTATAAGCTGTTTGCAGCTTATAGGCATAAGCTCATCCAAACAGGCTCTAACTCAAGCATAGCACAGTAACATATTAAATTGAAAAGATTACTGAGAACAATACACATAAGCGTACAAAAAAACTCCAAGATTAAATTTAGCCAACATCTAATACAGCCGTCAATCCTTGATATTTCACCGAAATGATAAACAAAAGGACAAAAATTACAACTCCATGCAGCACATAGCATAGAGCTTTTCACTGTGTTGAAACTTTTGGTTTTGTGAGGATACCCAATATTTGATAACCATGTAGAGGAGATGCACGTTATAGTGAGTGTGCGAAGAATGAAGATAGTGGCGGTGACAGTATAATGAGGAAAAACTGTTTCAAATTTTTATTTAGTGCTAGAGTCTTTAGATTTCAAATGGAGAATTTAACCAAGACAAAGGAGGAAAAGACAATTACACATTTAGTCTGATCCGTTGATGAAAGGCTGTAATGATTAATTACTACGGAACATAAAAGGTCGTAACTTTGTAACAGCCCTTATTGGGATTAATGTTTCTTTAATCCATGTGTGTATTATATAATACTAGGTAATTTGCCTGAGCTTCGCGCGGTCACTAATGACCTCATTTAACTTACAAAGGATGCTTAGCTAATATTCGTGAATAAAACGACATAAAGCTCGATATCGACAATAATTCAAAATGGTTCAACTAAATTTGACAAAAAGTACATCTTACATGTGGGAATGATACTCGTATTCACTTTGTTCCTTCTAGATAATAAAATCTGTATAATGACATGATAATATACCAAGAAAGCTTTTTAATAGTTGTATCACTGATATTATGACATTCCTAAGCTATGGTGAGATACATGATAAGTCACTTCTTTATGAGAAGCTGCCCTATCCGAGCTTCTCATTGTCCACATTTGTGCAACGTGACTCCCCAATATTTTGAGCTTCCTCTAGAGAACCCAATGCTTTGATGTCGAAGTATGTGCACAAAATCTTCCTTTGAGAAATTAGACATCTAGATACCAAGTCACAAGACGATAACAGTAAGCCAAGATCAGCTTCCGAATTGGGATTAAAAGATATCTAATTTAGGTGGTAATTCAAGAATTAGCTATCTACCCGCGATTCTTTAGATCATTATGAGAATCACTGAATTAATATTGATATCTGCATCCAGGCCTCTAAATTTAATCGCAGCACGATCAAGTGCCCTGATATTAATAGAAAACTTTAACACCATAACCGTCCGATTTCTCCATTTAAATAGTGTCATTATATCTTTACTACAATAAAACTCATTCTAACTACTACGTCATACCTATCAACAGCATGCGCAACATCAAACCCCCTGTAAGATTCAAATTCTCATTAAAATATTCGGCTGAAGCTTGCAATTACTTAGAAACAATTCATGAACAAAAACATTTGGTTACCCAAGTAAACTTGTTTTCCGCAATCCCTGCATAATATATCATAGAAATTACAATTAGTTTCTACCTATAACTTTGTATATTTATCTGCATTTATTAGCGAGATGCAATAGAAGAATTTTAAATTTGGAATTATATTAAGTTTTATTTTAACTACTAAATAGGTGAAGCCTGGTGCTAAGATGGAGTTAAATGTTGTTGATGAGTGTTAATGTTTGGAATTTCACCTGACATTTAATTCGACGGAAGTACATGACTTGTAAAGACAGTAATTGCCCAAAACTTGAGGGAATAGATCCAACTAGATTGAGCTAGAACAAAAGTTTACATCCGAGAATATAATTACATTCATATATTGCCTGATCAATGGAAAGTTTCCACAATTTTTTTTAAAAACTTGAGTAACCAGTTCAATATTCAAAGAAAGCTGAAGCAAATTTTGTGGGAATTTTGTCATACCTTAGACATGCTTTTATTATGTCTCAACAAACATAAGGAAATCTATATGCTTAAATAGTAAAGTCACCGTATAATCAATTTAGCATTTAATTCACAAACCTTAGTTATCCATGGTGATGTTGTGTCACAATTATCCTGTCCTTTGCGCTAACGGTTGGAAGTTCTAGTGTTATTCATTTCGATATGGGTCACCATTGAGAAAATTGATGTGCATGATATTGTACATTTTTTTATCCATCGAAGTAATCATGTATTGTAAAAGATAAGTTGTATTATGGAAATAATAAGCATATGGGCAGCTATATTAATCAGTTTAAATTTAAATTAATTTGTGTACGAAATGATAACTGTATGAGCTACATTTACGCTTTATTTCAATGGCAAACACCCGGGAAGACAGAAACCCATCATAGTGCATTAAATTAAACAGCAGCATATATTGAGTCGTTCCCACCAAACATGAAAGGAAATAGAAAAATCTTTTATGATCTTTATGATTGAAGGTAAAAGATATCCAAACAAGTTAAAGCACCATAACAGTCTTTCTAGTCAGTTGAAAAGAAAGAGTTTTCGCCATAATCTAGTCGTTTAATTAGTGTGGCCATCTATGATAAAAGGAGAATTGTTACTACCTGGTAGCCGAAGTATTTACATAATGATTGTCAATGTCTTTTCATTGTTCTGAACAAAAAAGGCAAATGATTTTTCTCGTTGAGTTTATTCACAGATTTAGAAGAAAGAGATGAAGAGGGTGAGGATTCGACAAAATGTGAAATTAGGTCAGTTATTGTCTGAGCATTTTTGCTACAGAGTAATTGGGATTTTAGTGTGTTGTGCTTTGTGGGTAAGTGTGTTCCGTTGGAGAAGGGAACTGAATTCATTCACAACAAAGAGAGAGTTTGAACAGATAAGAGATGACTTTTATGTGAAAAAATGAAGTGTGAGAAAATCTCCAAGGGAATGGCTGAGTGGCCAAGACACCAATGCAACAAAAGTAACATAAAGTGGATAAAAAGAGAAGTTGCATACCTGTGCCGAAGTTATTTTCTACGCCTCCCATGAGAATTCTCGCATAACTTCAGACCTATTGGGAAGAACAGCTTCTCCAACAGTGAAAATGATTATTCTCGAAAAATTTCAGACCTATTAGAAAGAACATGTTTTCCAACAGTGTAAATTCTTAAGATATAATCACTCAGAGTAAGAGAATTCTAGAGAAATGTTAAAGTGGTATAGAGATTCAATTTTCTTACCAAAAAATACTACTTTATTCGTGATATGGGAGTTAAAGAGCCATGTTTTAGTAAAACAAAGAAGTGTGAGAAAATCTCCAAGGGAATAGTTAAATGGCCGAGATGCAACAAAAGTAAAATAAACTGGTCGAAAAACAAAAAGCTGCATACCTAAAGTGGTTGAAAAACGGAAATTTGCATACCTGTGCGGAATTGTAGTATTTTCAGTCGATTTATTGGAGGAAGAATGCAGAGAGAAGAGTAATTGAAACCTGCAAATCGTACGTAAAGGTAGGAGGGAAAATGGACTTAAGAATGAAGGAAGAATATAGAGAGAGGAAGGAAAGAAAGGAATACGCAAGTCAGTCTACTCGGGGTAAATGGAACAGGGAATGGAAGAAGAATAGGGAGAGAGAGAGAGAGAGAGAAGAGTAGGAACAATTGTAAAACGATTGGTCTATTAAAAGTGTCGTTTGGTTTTTCTAGTTTTTTTATGTTTTTTTTTTTACACTGGAAAGTAGAGGAAATTTCAAAATTTTGTAAAAATAGATAAATACAATTCCTGTTTTTGGGTTGCGCCAGGTCACCGGGCTCATGTCCTCCAGTTATATATACATAAGAGATTGGCAAGAGATTTCAGGAGATTTTGTATTTTGGCTTATCACATGCTTTAGCTAACTGTACAAAGCCGATTTAAATATCGTTAGGAAAAACTTCACATGTAAGAATCCATATCCGTCAAAATTTTCTTCCTAAAATCAAATAAAGTGCCTACAGAAAGGTGAAAAAACAGTGTCATATTAGATTCAGCAGGTACTCAAATATTTGAGATAATATGCAAAGGTTCTCTTAATAGATGGATTCTACACTGAGTTCACATGATCTTTCAGAAAAATAATTAACCACATAGTCATTCACAAAGTAATATATTACTTGAACAGATAATGCAACTTGCAGGCTAACCCATTTTCTTTGAAAGATAGAAAATCAATTCACATCCAAGTTTTCATAAAGTAACAACTTAGTAATTAACCAAGTAATAAAGATATTGCTATTGTTTCAAACTTCAAACACTAAAATACTGCTAATGCAAGATTTGGGGCAATCAAATTTTGTGTTAATTAGCAAAAAAAAAAAAAAAAAACTTGAACTCATTCAAGACAAAGATCGGAGGAAGAAAATGATAAATTCACTCCTAAAAAATAGACGGCATTAAAAAAAATCCGATTTGTCAAATAACTTTTTGGAGGAGAATATGGCTCAATATCTCTTCTTAATGAATAATAAAAAAAAATAAAAAAAATATGGCTCAGCATGAGTAATGTTAATAAATACACAGCAAGTATTCATCCAAGTTTGATTGTACCGCAAAGAGCCAAAATCCCAAAATAAAAACCCTAAAAAGTAATTAGGAAGCCTTCTCTTAGGTATTCGATAATATTGGTCCTACAAACCATTACAAGAATGATATTTTTCATTAGTCAATTGACATAGCATATTTTCTATAAGAACAAACCAGTTGCACTTCATGCATCATTTAATAGGCAAAATATCATTGTTGAAGATAAGTCTGGCTAAGCGAATTGTAAGTAGTACCAAACTATCAATCAATGCAAAATAAAAAAGCAACATCAACAACCGGTAAAGTGAGAGCGTCCAACCTCAGGAAGTACTTGTTAGGCGTGAAATTCAACCGGAAAAGCGAGAGAGTCCAATATAAGAGGAAGAGGCGTGACTTACTGAGTTTTAAATTGTGAAAGCGGTGTTTATTGGGCTGAAGAGGTGTTTTTAGGCAAGGTTTTGTCTTTTTCTGATGCTGAAAATTAGTGAATCTAGCAAAAATCTGTAAAAATAGATAAATGTGAATCCTGTGTTATAGTTGTGCCACGTCAACAGGCCTATGTCCTGCTTTTATATATATATATAGAGAGAGAGAGAGAGAGAGAGATAGAGAGATATATTATTGACCAGAAAAAATGAGTTAAAAAAACAAAAAAAGATAAATATAAATATGATTGATCAGAAAAAATGAGTAAAAAAAACCAAAAAAATGAGAAAAAAGATAAATGTAAATGCTGGCCATAGAGAGGTGCCACATCACCTTGTCTATGCCTAGTTTTATATTATATATAGATTATTGCTTTATATACTTTTTACTAATTTATTCATTCTATTTCTCTAGTCATTATTGGCTTTATTATTCACTATTTATAACAAATCAAATCAAGTATCATTTAGACCACAAATGAATTTAACTGTACTCTTTTTTAGGGTAAATAATTTGGCGCTCACCGTGGGGGCTAAGGATAATAGTAATATTGTTTTGTTGCTCTAATTACTTTACTTATTACTTTTTAATCTCTGTCACTAGGTAGTTTTTTTGATGACGAACACTGAAAACCAAATTATATTGATGTAGTATTGAACAACACTAATGCATAGGAAAGGAATCCGGCAACAGGAGAAGTTAGGGTGGGGAGTCATCAAGACCAGGTTTCTCCTCGTGAATCCAAGTATACGGGAAACGATTTAACTCTCATGATGAGCATGAAGAAGAAGTAGCAGCTGCAAACCATGGGTTGGCAAAAATCTTGGACCTGCTGAAAAAGCAATAAAAGGCATGATTATCAAATTATGTTTCTTTTACTCTTCGGAACCTAATGAATGATCTTAAATCTTCCTCTTGGCGGCATGGAATTGATATTGTTTGAATCTTTGATCATAATTTAGGGATATTTCTTTGTTTATATTTACAATTAAATACCCCTTTTGCGTTGTTGTTCTTCGAAGGGTTAGATGAGATAGTTGATTATGTCAATTGGAAATATTGTGTATTATTTTTTTCGTCGTTATTATTTGTTGGTGTTTTAATTTATTATTTTTGATTAAATGTAATAAAATGAGACAACATTTCATCATTTTATACTTGCTATTTTTCCTTTAAATTTTATTAGTTGATGCTTTTAATTTAATTGTTTAATTATAGTAAAATAAATAAGATAACATTCATCATTTTGACCTTGTAATTTTCAAGTTTTAATAATATATATAACATTTAAAATGTTTAAGCCCATTGATATGGAATACACGTGCAACACACGTGATCAGAGACTAATATTATTAAAAATAAAAAAATAATAAAAACTTCTACTCGAATACATCACTTTTATGATATTGTCATAATCCATAAAGAAAACATTTCCAGCGTACATGACACAAACTGGACTACAAAGAAAACAATACTCGTCGGAAGAATCAAGACATTCATTGTTTTCAGCATAAAGACCAACGTTAAGATTGTCAAACTTGAATATTTTCCCAATACCAACAGAACATGATCAAGTAAGACAACAAAAGAGAATGAGAAGTGTCATGCTTCCATTGAAACACATCATTCTAGAATTCACAACAAATTGATATCGAAGAGAAACCGAGATAATTGAAACTGTTTTAAAAAGTCTATATTGAATTATGTGTAGAGTAACCGAAAAATTAATATGATACAATCTTTTAAAAACAACTTGTCGAAGCGTAACATTGACACCGTTCACATAGATAAGGAAATAGTAATTTGTCGAAAATTTATGAGTGAAAATTGGTGTATGTTATTTGAAATACGCCTTGAAACAAGTATATTTCAATATGACTTGGCAAATATTGAAATTCAACTTGTAAAATATTGATAGCTAAAATATATTTATGTGCTGAAATTCAATTTTTAAAATTACTCATAGCTAAAATACTTGTTTATAAATGCTTAGATTCCATATTTACATATAGTTGAATTGTTTATGTCCAAATGGGTAAAACTAGGGTATGCATGGGTGGGTTCGGCCGATTAATTTATAAAATTTACACCATATCAATTTTTGGCTATTCTATTTTGTATAATCAAAATTAGACTTTTCAAAACCATCTCAATCATATTGGTTTCTCTTTGATATCAGTACGATTCGATTATTTTCGGTATTTTAAAAAAAATGTTATGTGAGAGTCACTAGTAGAAGTTAGAACGCAATAAGATGCATATTGAATTAGGCTTTGGCAAAACTCTGTAGACATTTTTGTTTTTTGAAAGGTTATGAATCAAGGTAACATGAAAAATGGACTTAATAAATTAGCTGAGACAACAGCGATACATATTATACAAGTGGAAAAAATATTAATCGAGCTAGAATTACTCAAGAATAGAGTATATTAGAAGATTAAGAATCCAACGAGAAAAATTCTAAAGCATAAAAGAGAAAGATATCCAATACCTGGCTTGCTACTCAAAATGACGGAAATAATTCGGTTTCAATAGGAGTAGTAGAATAGATTTTGGAGTTGGGACTTTGGGTGTTAATTACATGTTGGCTTGTAGACATTTCTGTAAACCCAGGCCCAAGGAGGAAAAAATAATATTTTGTTATCTTTAAACTTAATATATAGAAACATGTTTTATATATAAATTTATTCATTATAGTTCTATAATTTTTTTGATTTATTTTTATAAAATTAAACGCTATCAAATTATTTCGTTATGGTTATAAAATTATAAAAACTTAAGATTTAATTTTTAAAAATCTAAAAATCGATACGGGTGATTTGTTTTAGGTAATCGGTTTTTAAAGTGGGATAATTTCAATAATATACAATTCAGCATATAAAACTACATTCAAGTAGTTATATTTTTAATTTTCAATCCACATAGCCAACATTTTTTTTCACAATAGTATTTTAAAATACGATATATAACATTATACACTTACGATAGACAATATATAAACTTGTATAAAAGTGCATAATAACGTATAAAATGACTATTTCAGATAATATTAAAAAAAGAGACATTTCACATAAATATTTTCTCCAAATCGACATAGAAAGTTATTTTTCCTTTTAAAGATCCATGGGATCCAATGATCCATTGACACCTGATACACTTTTGTCACGAGTGGAAAAATAATCATAGTGACCGTGACAGTTTTTTGCCTTTTTTATTCCTTCCTGTAAAGACCTGGACAGTTGAACATTTGCAGTCAATAATAGTACATTTCTGTCTCTTTCTGTTTTACCCTATGTTCTGCCCTCTTCTTTGACCAGAATTGCAGGTGATCCTTCTGTATTCATTACTCCATCCGTCCAAAGAAATCAATAATGTAATTTTTAAAATTTATCAAATTATTCTTATTTAATAAAAATAAATTATTATTTTTCTTATTAGATCATGTAGAAGTAGTAAATCTTTTAATATTGTGAATTCATTAATATTAAGTTTTTATGTGACTTTTTCCATCATTATTTAAATATATTATTTTAACTTGTCAATTTTTATCTAAGAATAAAGTTGAAAAAAATTTGTCTTTAGCTGAATTGATAGTCGATTGAGTTTTGGTGATGAAGTTTAAACTTTAATTTATTTTCATTTTATTTAAAGTTTACAGCTTGTATTTTGACTTATAATTAGCATGTTGATCAGAAAAGTTGTTCTTTTAGCCTACTTTTATTATTGAAAATGTTTTTATTTGGAGTTGACATTTTTGGGTTTTGAATACTTAATTTTTGCTGAATTGATAGTCAATTGAGTCCTGGTGATGTAGCTTAAATTTAACTAATTCTCGTTTGTTTTCAGGGTTTAAGTTCTTGGTATTGTATTTTCTTGTATTATTAGCACGCTGATAAGATAATTTCTTCTTTTATCGATAAAAGAAGAAGATTTTATGTAGAGTTGACATTTTGTAGTTTTGAATACTTGATTCTTGCAGATAAGATGAAAATTGATGAAGGTTTCGTGGGGCTATATGACTATGAAGCAGGATCGACAAATAAATTAGAGGATGAAGCTTGTTCATTTTTCCCTGATGCGAATCTGATTAATAATCTCAAGGTTAGTGATAACTTAGTCAACACGAATCATGTTGACATGAGTCCATTTCAATCTGTTGTGGAACCAAATACCGAAGCCTGTTCATTTTTCCCTGATGATAATCTCAGAGTTAATGATAATTTAGTCAACAGGAATGTTGACATTAGTCCATTTCAATCTGTTATGGAACCAAATACTGAAGCCCATTCATATTTCCCTGATCCGGATCTTAATAATCTCAGAGATAGCGATAATCTAGTCAACAGGAATGGTGATATTAGTCCATTCCAATCTGATGTGGAACCAAATACTTTAGTCCCATCAACTGCAGATGATGCCTTTCACGAGGATTATGATTTCAGTGATGTGGTGCTTAAGTATATAAATCAAATGCTTATGGAAGAGGACATTGAAGAAAAGAATTGCATGTTTCAAGAGTCTGCAGCTCTTCAAGCTGCAGAAAGATCGTTTTATGATGTTATCGGACAGAAGTACCCTCCTTCCCAAAATCACGAGAAACCATCCAATTTAGGTCAGAATGGACATTATACTGATCATAGCAGTTTTTCCTATAGTGCAAATGATGGTAGTGATGACGTGTCACATGTGCCTCATATTACTGATGGTGTTGCTTTGCATTCAACTTCTCGGTCATCCTATAGTTCGTCTGGCAATTTAGGTCAACATGGACATTATACTACGGACCATAGCAGTTTTTACCGTAGCGGAAATGATGGTCGTAGTGATGGCTTATTATGCCCAAATTGGAATCTTGATCTCGGTGAGGATGATGTGTCACATGTTTCCGATCGTGTTGCTTTGCATTCAATTTCTCGGTCGTCCTACAGTTCGTCAGGTACTATCACGGATGTGCATGTGGATTCTCCTGCGAGCACAGAAAGGGTTCCCGACATATTTAGCGACAGAGAGTCTATTATGCAGTTTAAGAAAGGGGTGGAGGAGGCAAGTAAGTTCCTTCCTACGGGCAATAGCTTGCTTGCTGATGTGAGATATAATGTAGCGGGAAAGGAGCAGTATGAAGAGAGAAAAGATGCAGTACTAAAGTATGGGCAAAAACAATCTCCCGAAAGGTCGAGAGGGAAGAAAAATACCCTTCATGAAGATGTAGTAGATTCAACAGAAGGGAAAAATAACAAGCAATCTGCAGTGTTTTCTGAATCAATTGTTCGATCAGAAATGTTTGATAGCGTGCTGTTATGCAGTGCAGGAAAACATGAATCTGCTCTTCGTGAGACCTTTCAGGCTATATCAAGGCAAAATGCATTAGAGAATGGCCCTTCAAAGGGATCTAATGGCAAGAAGTTACAAGGAAAGAAAAAAAGGGGTAAAAGAGATGTAGTAGACTTGAGAACTCTCCTTACAAATTGTGCACAAGCTGTTGCTGCAGGTAATCAAAGAACAGCAAATGAGCTTCTGAAGCAGATCAGGCAAAGTTCTTCTCCTTTGGGTGATGGGATGCAGAGGCTGGCCCATTATTTCGCTGATGGGCTTGAAGCTCGGATGGCTGGTTCCGGTACTCATATTTATAAAGCCCTTATTACACGGCCCGCATCAGCATCTGATGTATTGAAAGCTTACCACCTACTGCTTGCTGCCTGCCCGTTTCGGAAGATGTCTAGCTTTTTCTCGAATAAGACAATTATGAATCTAGCTGAAAAGGCTTCGACTGTACATATTATAGACATTGGCATTATGTATGGTTTTCAATGGCCTGGCCTCATACAACGTCTCTCTTCTAGATCAGGTGGACCTCCAAAGCTTCGTATAACCGGGATTGATTTTCCAAATCCTGGTTTCCGACCAGCAGAGAGGGTTGAGGAAACGGGGAGACGGTTAGCTCATTATGCTGAGAGCTTCAATGTTCCTTTCGAGTTCAATGCTATAGCGCAGAAGTGGGAAACGGTTAAACTCGAGGATCTTAAGATCAATAAGGGCGAGGTTCTTGTTGTAAACTGTCTGTACCGTTTTAAAAATCTACTTGATGAGACCGTGGTGGTAAATAGTCCAAGAGATGTTGTTCTGAATCTTATCAGGAGGTTGAATCCAGATGTTTTCATACTGGGGATTGTAAGTGGTGGTTATAATGTCCCATTCTTTATCTCACGATTCCGCGAGGCTATTTTTTACTACTCGTCGTTGTTTGATATGCTTGATGCTATTATTCCCCGGGAAGTACATGAGAGAATGCTGGTTGAAAAGAATATACTTGGTCCGGAGGCAATGAATGTCATCGCGTGCGAAGGTGCTGAGAGAATTGAGAGGCCAGAAACATACAAGCAGTGGCAAGTCCGAATTGTGAAGGCTGGTTTTCGACAGCTTCCTTTGGATGAGGAGATCATGAGAATGACAACAGAACGGTTCAAGGTGTTTGACAAGAACTTCGTGATTGATGTAGATAGTGAATGGCTACTGCAGGGATGGAAGGGTCGTATCGGATATGCACTTTCAACATGGAAGGCAGCTTATTAAATTTGTTTACGTTCAGCAGCCATGATATCTCTCTGCCCCTCGTAAACAATGAGCTGATGAATGGTATTCACTTTTCCAAGTGCTAGTTATTCATTTATCTAGCTACCTTTTTCCTAGTGCCAATGCAGCAAATTGTCACTTTTTCTAGTGTTAATTTGACAAGTGCAACCGTGAATGGCTGAATGCTATGTTAATATCACTGCTTTGCTTTTAGAGGAATGACAATGATTTTGGAGCAGCATCTGTGTCTGGTGCTACTCATTTTGCCAGGGCATAACATTAAAAGTATTGAACGAATAGACAATATGTGTGTTGGTTTCTTTTCATTTGTACTATATATCAACCTTGTTATAGCTTGTTTGGCCAAGCTTATTTTTCCCCAAAAATACTTATTTTTTCAAGAAGTGCTTATTTTAAAAAAAAGTGAGGTGTTTGGCCAAGCTTTTAAGAGAAAATGAGTGTTTTTGGAGAGTAGCAAAGTAGTTTTTCAGAAGCTAAAAAAAATAGTTTTTGCCCAAATTGAGAAAAATACAGATAGAAGCACTTTTTAAAAGCTTGACCAAACATTAATTGCTGCTCAAAAGTACTTTTTAAATTAATTGGCCAAGCACAAACTATTTTTATTGAAAAATACTTTTTAAAATAAGTTGTTTTTAAAAGATTGGCCAAACAGGCTATTAGTTAGATATAGCTTTTGTAATGATTTGTGAAGGTTCTATAGGTATCTTCTCTACTAATAAAGGCATTTGCATATTCTTTTCAATCATGATTAGATTTCATTAGTTGCATTTTGGTATTGATGTTGATTATTGAATTTTGCAGAAAGCTATGATGACTTATTCCTCAGATATCAGAGCAGAATTTCTTGTTTTGGCTTCTTAATTGATGGACAAGTGCACGAGATGTTTTTACTAGATGTCCTATGTTTACTTTCTATAATGTAATTTTTTGATGACCAAGTACATTGAACAAGATTTTTGTGTTGTAAGTGTATACATGATAAAATATAGCTTGACACATGGCATGGCGAGAAGGGAACACGTGGCATTTGAAGGCGAAATGCTGCTTAGTCGTTTAACTTGGTCGGAACGAGAGACCCCGGTTAACCTCGGAGCAAACTTGTCAAGTCAATTGTTTCGAGTCATTAATTAAAGATAAACGTTGTGTGACCGGTCAGGGTTCAAAGCAGACGTTACGATGTTAAATCCCGTATTTTTGCACATTCGGATAATTTGAGATAATTGTGACTAGTAAGAGATAAGACAATATTTTGATTCTATTTAATACATAAGTTGTTCACGAAAATATTGATGCGGAAATATTGAGGAAGGCTAAGGGCAAAATTGAAAATTTGAAAAATAGTTTCATGAATTACAAAAACTTGGACATGAAATAATTGGGCTTGAAAAAAAACAAAAAAAACAAAGCCCAAGTGTGGCCGGCCAAGGCCCACTTGGGAATTTTAAATCCAAGTAATAAAAAGAGAGGGCCATATCCTTTATCATCCCATTTTAAGAACATTCAAGAAAAAAGAAGAACTTGAGAGAAAGAGAGGGGGGTTTCGGCCAAGAGGAAAAGAAGAGAAAAAAATTTGGAGCTTTCAATCTTGATCCAAAAAAAATATATTTTTCTAGTATTCTTACTAATTCAAAGGCCCTCTTCAACGTGGTATAATTGTTGAAGCAAGAAAGCTACTCTTTGTTGCAAGTCCAAATTCTAGTCAAGTGGAAAAAGGTGAGAATTCATATTCTTTTATGTGTTATGCAAGGTTTATGTATGTTGTAGTATGTAGAAATGAATGAAAAACATGGAAATAATATGTGTTGTGTGTGGGCCGTGTGGGTGTGTGTGAAGAATGGTGGCCGTGTGGTGTTGTATGGCGGAGGAAAGATGAATTAATTTTATTTAGCATGTTAGTTGTGTTGTTGTGGCCTCTATGATGCAAATGGAAGTTTAATGGTTCAAATCGGCATTGAAATTGGTTGTGGGTTGTTGTAGGAATTAATGTGACTTTAATATGATTTTATGTAATTGTGAGAATGAAGTTGCTAAAGTATGAATTTATGTTGTAGTTTATGAATTTGAAAGAAAGAAATGCATTGTTGTAGCTTTTGTTGCATTTGTAGAGTTTCGGGTGGAATAGAGTTGGTTGGATTGTTTTGAATATTGTGCGAGTTACTAATGCTAGAATATGCTTCAAATTGATTGTTGGTATTGTAGAATTGGTTGTTGGTATGGTTGTTGATAAATTTGGCCGAGTTGAATTCTCGGGGTTGTTGTATTTACAGGAGAGATGCTGCCGAAATTTCTGTAGACAAGTGCTAGTTAGAATTGAATTGCTAAGTACTTGTAGCTAATGTTTGGTAATTAATAACGTTATTGTAGATCTTTGGGAGCCCGAGACTTGAGTTGAGATTAGCTTAGGAGGTGAGCGAGGTATGTAAAGCCTACCCTTTCTTTCTTTTGGCATGACCCTTATGAGACGAGCAAACGATATATATGTATGATTTTAAAGAAAATCCTATTCTTAGAGCCACTAGGATGGCTAATATCTTTGACTTCCATAAGCTACTCCATATGGTTTGATGCGTACATATGATGTTCGGAGTTCTAGTTGATATGGTTCCGAATGTTGTTCAAAAGATGATTAATATGACCAAAGTTTTTGATGCATATTTTGATACGTGCACATGGTTCTAAAAGCTCCATTTAGTCTGATACATAACGCTATTTGAAAGGTACCTAAAATGATGGCTACTTGATTTTCCAAAAATGGCTATGAAACGTTTTTTTTTAAGGTTCTGTACTTCAAAAGCTCGTAACTTTCGTATACTAATTCCGATTGACCCGATACTTGTTGTTGACACCCAATTTTGTCCCGCCTCTCCTCCGAAATACCTATTTGCGCTTCTAATATTTTTTGAAAAAAAAAACGAAGAAATATATATTATGTTTTTACTATAATCATTAGCTTCTTATCAATACCGGCATTGCATTATTCTATTACAGCTACTAGCTATCCTCATCATCATTTATCGCTTTTTCTTATTATTATTATTATTATTATTATTATTATTACCGCATTAACATTATTATTATTATTACTATTATTATTATTATTTATTACTATTGTTATAATTCACGATTTTTATCATTTCGACATTTTACCAGCTTACGCACACGCATCGCATTTATCCTTGCATAATTAAATAATAGTATTTATTTCACTGTGATTTTCGAAATATTATTGCACGGCTATTACAACGCCATTTTTTATCTGAGCATTAATGATTGCATATTCCGTATTGAGCAATATTTTAACACAAGTTATTTAAACAGGTCTTTTATTTAAATTTAGAAGCCAGACTATTTCGTGCACTCAGTCCGTATTTTTGATTTATCGGATTCCAAATCAAAGTCCAATCAACTCATAAATATTTCTTGACCAGCCCATATTTTGATCCCAATTTTTAGACCAGTCCGTGTTTTGATTCGCTAGCCCATTACTTTAATACCCGGTCCAAAATTTGACCCAGTCCACAAATGGACTGGTTCCAGCCCATTCCCGTTTCAGAATAAGGAAACCCTTGCTCCTCCTTCTCTCTTGCCCCTCCCCTTCGACTCTCTCTCTCTCTCTCTCCTTCCCTTTCTTCCCTCTTCTACGCTTCCCCCCACTTCTCCCTTCCCCGCCTCTGTCTCCCACTTCCTTCTGTTCCCCATCTCCGCACTTCCCTTCCCCGCTCCTCTCTCCTTTTTTTTCAAACAAAGCCAAAATCCTATAAATAGTCGCGGTTTGAAATCACTGGAAAAAAAAAACGGAAAAAGGGGATAAAAGAATCACAGTTCTTGAACCCCCCCCCCCCCCCCCCTTCCCCTAAAAATCAAAGCTTTCAGTCGCAAAAATCCCTAAAATACGAGTTCTATTGGCAGTTTTAATCTTGTTTGTTATCAGTAAAAATACTGAATCAATTCTTCGTTTGCCTTGGTGTTGTTGCGAATCCGAGCATCGCAAGTTCGGATTCGATTGTGTTCGAGTAGATATCGAAGCCCCGCACCCATTTCGCTGCACCTGCAAAAGGTAATTTTCCTTTATATTTTCTTTTATTTCGGTTCTGCACAAGTTATGATTAGTTTCTTTTTGCGTCAATTGTAAGATAAATTGTTTACTTCTATTTCTATTTGTATTTTGTGCTTAATCTCTGACTCTGTGTGTTTATTAAAATTCGGTGTTAATTGAGCATGGTCGAGTTTAGATATTTATTTTCCTTTTAATTCTTGGCATGTACGAGTTATTCTTTTATTTTCCCCTTAATCCACATATTTAGTTTAGTATAGTAATGTTTTCGTGTTCTATTTGAGTAAGTTTGATTATTTTTTTTATGGCTAAGCAGTAGCATTTCAAATGGAAAGTTCTTAACTTTAGTGTGAGATATAGAACAATATTGTTAACTGCCATTGGATTGATTGGTGTAGAGGGATTAACATTTATTCTCTTAGTTCTAGTGTTGTCCATGAAATTAGTTTGGGTTTAGCTGCTGTATCATCAGTAAATTAGGTTGTTAGTTTAGGAATTTCCTCTTATCTCAATATATTTTTATTATGCTCTCAGTTCTGTGTGTTTTCAGTTTAGGGTAAAATAGTCCAGCTAAAACTTTGTTTGAGATTAGAAAAAGTAGTCTTCAGCTCTATGTAAAATCTCTCCTTGGTTGGCACTTCAGTCATTTCCCTTTTTTTCCCTTTGTTCAAAACTTGATAAAAAATGTCATATATAATTAAGTTTTCTGATTTGTGTGATACTTGATGTTTCTTTAATTCAGTTTCATGGGTAAAACATCTTTTCAAATGAGTATTGGTCCAACTGTTTTCAACCCATCTTGCTTAAGTGTTTTCCCCTAAAGTAATGCTGGGATTTCCATTCAAGATATGGCCTTTCTCTCACTCGCGACATAGAACCTCTATCCTAAGTTTTGGTTTACTAGGAAATAGTTTATAACAACATGCTTTGGTAAAATTAAAATAGTCTTTACTTAAGCCTATTTCCCTCCTCTTTTCATATTTTGTTTGAATTCCAGTTCCGATTTGCTCGTTAATAGTTTAGCATGACTGAATTTTCATTTTTATAAGTTCAGGTGTTAGTTTTACTTGTTACCGCAACATGTATGCAAAGCATGAATTTGTTTGGTTCATTTCCATTCTGGTTTGGTAATGCTGAAATAGTAAGCGTAAGTTCGTTTGGCCTGAATCACCGAGATCTGTTTAAATGTTTTAACAAGGGTTAATGATAGTTGAGTTAGTTAAGTTTATGAACCTTCTACTCACTCTGTAGATGATAGTCTCGAAGACTGTGTTGATATTTTCTTTATACATAAGTTTGAATCTAGTTCCATAAGTTAACAGTGGGATGGTTTATTTGTGCTTAGAATGTGAGCTTCACTAGTATTCCTTGTCTATTTAAATATCAGTTGCCATTAATATTGTATGAACTTAGGTGTTTGATGTCACTTGGTTCCTCTTAGTTGTCAAGTTTTGGGGTTGATAAACAATTCATGTTTGATGAGCTTGAGTCAGGTTTAGTTTGTTTGGCAATAGATTTGAATCGCTATATTCCCGGAAGTCTGCTTGAAGTTTTGGTTTAAAATTGGACAAAATATGTTTTCTTGTCTTGCATTTGCCTGCTGATTAAAAAAAAATAACAAAGTCTGTCCATTTCTTGCCTAATATGATGTCACTAAAGTCCCTGTTTGTTCTATGAGAACTTTGATAAGTGTTTAGCATTAGCATAAGCTTAGCTGATCTACTTAGCTAAGTGTGTGTTAGTTGAAGATAAACATTAGCTTGTTTCCCTTTTGCCATTTTTATTTTAGTTACTGTTGTAATCTATATCTAGTCAAGATTTAGCCTATGGTGTAACGTTAAAATAGTTTGGAGCTACTCTGTTGATAAAGTAACAGTTTAGCCAAAAAATCTTAAAAGAAATCAGTCCAGCACATCTTTTGAACACGCTCCCTCGTCCACTACGTGGTCTGTTACTATATTCTAGGTAAAATATGTAGTCAAATATGAATGAACACCTCTTTTCTTTGCTCTAATCATATCTTGAACAACCTGTTTCCATATCAGTACAAGACAATAGGGAACTAGTCACCTAATATGCACAATCCTCTGTTCAAAAGAATTAAAACTTTGTCATGCTGAAAGATTTGGGTGAATTGGTCATAACTAAAGGACAGTTGATTAGTTTTTTTTCTCCTCTCTCTAGAAATTCTGAACTTGTTCTTGTTTGGATCTTCATGCAAAATTGAGTGTTGATTCCATGAAAGTTTTACATTCATCTTCTATGTGTTTATGTCGTATACGAAGTAGATCCAACTTGCATATCCCTGAAGTGCATACAAGGAAGTATATTTTGTATACTTTTGGCCAGATATAAGACCTGTTTTCATTTGTTTGGCCAGAATACTCCCCTCTGAAATGATCATCTTCTAATGGTTCTATAAAAAATAGAATCATGAATGTTGGTCTGATTGGTTCTCATTCCTCACTGGCGGTTTACCTGATTAGTTGCGACTAGTTGCTATGCCAGTGTAGATTCATTGTTGCATTGTTTGAAAAGTTGTATTACATTTAGCCTGATCAGTTTAATAAAGAAGATATACATTCATTTGATTGGGTTGATTGAAACTGTGTGTCATAATCATGCCTACAAATCTGTCTATAGTTTTGAACATGACCTGAACCTTCGAACGTTAGTTTTATGAAGTATATTGTCACTGCTATGCATATTCTATTGCCTAGCATATTTTGTAGTTAATTGTGTGAAACTCACTGCCACTGCTATGCAGACTCTGTGCTGAGCGTACTTTGTAGTTAGTTTCGCGATGTTCACTGTCACTGCTAGGCAGATTCTGTGCCTTAGTATATTGCAAATGTTTTAATTTCGTTAAGGCAGTGTTCAATCTCTTCATTTTGGGTTATGCCATCCGATGTATGTCAACTAGTTGGTTTTGCTTAATCTCTGTTAATTGATTATGAAATAAAGGGCCAGATCTACCCCCAAAAGAAAGGAAAAAATGTTGTGATGATTTTGGCTCTGTTTAAAGTTCGTATATGATGGTATATTGCAGGCATATTGGGTTGGGTTGTATATACTGATGTATATCACCAGTATATCTTAGTTAATATGAATGTGTATACATAGAAAATACTTAAATATACACAATGATATACATAATCTACTGACTTGTTTCAAGTTTAATTTTACATGTTTATCCTCATTCATTGATTATATGCTAATCCTTTCCTTTCGTTTTGTGCATGACCGATCGTATACGAGTCCGAGAGACTCGTTCTTCTTCCGAATTCGGTTTGGGCTAAGGTCCAACGTGAACGAAACCTCTTCCGTGTCAACCCAAGAGCAGCCCAGAACAATATAAAAAAGAGACTGCTGGGCCGAAGCCCAACAGCAGCCCAGATTCATAGCAAATACAAAAAGAGCTGCTGGGCCGAAGCCCAACAGCGAATAGGCCCAACAGTCCCAAAATGGGTTGGGTCCATTTGATTTATTCCTTTTTTCATATTTCATTTTCATTTGATTTGTACTATGTGACTAACATTTTACTTTGTTTTGTTCTTCCTAATTTAGATGAACTTAGTGAATTTAGTGAGTTAATTTTAACATATTGGGTAGTAAATTTAGGAGAAAAACTCACAAATCAATCTCCCATAAGTTTTTTTCATTTTCTTCTTTTTATATTGACAGTACCCATAATATTTACCCCCTAGAATAATTAATGGCATAAATTCATTTCGAGTCAAAGGAATCATATTTTATTCTCATTATACTAATTTCAAAACATCACCAATGTGCGAATGTAAATTCAGGCATATTTTAAATAACCCTTCAAAGTTTGAGTCAATCATGCAATATCCTTAATTAAGCATAGTTAATAAAATAATAAAAAGGATGAAGAAGCTTATTAGTTATTTTGTATCTCATTTATACTTTTAAAACTCAAAGTAAATTAATACACCATCGTTCAGAATTGTTTAAATATTCGTTAAAACACTGCACAAACTTGCGTTTTCTTCTATTTTATGCAAATCTTATTCTTTATAATATATTTTTATAAGTTTATTTCAAATAGAATTTGAAGTTTCTTTTTATGCGAATCATTATATTTTTCTACAAATTTCATTCTAAATAGAACTTTTATTTAAAGCCTTAACAATATTTATAAATTTTATGGCATTTGAAGTCTCCTTTTATACAAATTATTATATTCTTTTCTATAGGTTTTATTAGCATTTTATTTAAGAGCCTTAGCAACATTTATAAATTTTTATTTCAAATAGCATCCTAAAAATCTCCTTTTATGTGAACTACTAGTCCCATTTTTTAACAGCATTATTATTTGAAGTCTTTTTTTTTTATAAAATGGTCTTTAAAATCTTCTTTTGCACAAATTGTTATATCTTTTACAAGTCTTATTTGCACAAGCTATTTCCCTAAAATTTAAATACTATATCCAACATTGACTAATTAACCTAAGTTTGGTCGGATAACCGTAAGTTAACGGATTCTAAAGGATGTCTAACCCCTTCCCTTTAGGATATCATATAGAACCCTTACCCAGAATCACACTGGTTAAGCAGACCATTAACAAAGGTTTAGTTTTAACTTTACCTTAGTTAACATTTAGGTGTCCTAATTCACCGTTAAATTAATTAGGTGGCGACTCCTTAAAACAAAGCATATAGGAATCTCCAATATGTTGTACTCTATTTCAACCCGGTTAAAATGGGGTATAACACTTGTTTCTGAGCTTTCAGATGTCGGTAAATATATTTGTTCATCGAGTCTTGGAATTTATTTATTTATATACATATGGTTTCTCACTACTCCGCTCGTGCATACTACTATTATATCGTTCGCCGAGTCCCGGGCCGGTTTTGTCGTCGTGCGCACTATGTTATATTCGGCAGTATGATGTGTTACGGTTCGCCGAGCCACTTACTAAAGGGCCGGGTACCGCCTATATACGGTGTTATGATGTGTTACGGCGTATGATGTGTGTCGGGGCTGTACGGAGATTTGAAACCTTCTGGAGTATGATGTGTTGTGGTGCCAGCGTCGGAGTGGCGACCACGTTCCTGAGCCATATGCATGATTTTTATTTGCATTACTTATGTTTTCAGAACAGGCTTTGATATACTGATTCTGTAATCATTTTCCATACTCCTCATTTCAGTTATGATTTGGATTACTGTATTTCATGCTTTACATACTCAGTACATATTTCGTACTGACCCCCTTTCTTCGGGGGCTGCGTTTCATGCCCGCAAGTGCAGACGTTCGTTCTGGTGACCCGCCAGTGTAGGATACCTATTCTGCTACTTTGGAGCGCTCCCTTTGATCCGGGGCCCATATTTTTGGTACATATCTTTTGTTGTACATGTTTCTGTATATATGACTATTTGGGGTACGGCGGGGCCCTGTCCCGTCATATGTTTTTGTTGTGGTTTGTAGAGGCCTGTAGACGTATATGTGGGTCATGGGTCTTTATTGTTCGTTTATGTCTGTGATCGGTGTCTTAAGCGGTCCGTTTGCTGTGATGGCCGAAACGACCCATATGTGTGTGTCTGGACGTATATATTTGGGCGATGTGTTTTCCGCCAGCCTCGTCGGCTTCTGTATAATATTTTGCTATATATGACCGCTTAAGACGACATCTGATTTCAGTATATGTATAACTTAATGTATGCCGAATACGGATAAGTCCTTGATATATCGAATTGGTAAGTGGGTGTGTATGGGTGTCCAGCTAGGGCACTAGTCACGGCCCACGGGGTTGGGTCATGTTATATCCCGCATTTTCGCATATTCGGAAATTCTGAAATAATTTTGACTTGTAAGAAATAAGGCCATAATTTGATCTCTATTTAAAATATGTGTGTTGTTCATGAAATGTTGATATGGAAATATCGAGGAAGGCTAAGGGCAAAATTGAAATTTCAGAAATTAGTTTCGGGAATTACAAAATAAGCCCCTAAATGAACTGGGCTAGAAAAAAAAAAGGGAGGCCCAACACCTTGTGGAGTGGCCGGCCATACCCATTGCAAAGGGCCCAAACCCATGACAATTCAAGACCAATTAAATAAAAGGGAAGAGGCCTCTAGTCTTCTACACTTAGTAGAACTTTCAAGAACATAGAAAAAAAATTAGAGCATCACAAAGGGGCCATTCGGCCACTACAAGAAAAAAAAAATTGTGGAGCTCAAATCTTTGGTTCAAAACTCATCTCTTTTGAATTCCTACTAAGCCCAGAACCCTCTTCAACGTGGTATAAGCTTTGAGGCAAGAAAATACTTTTTTACCAAGTGGAGAATTTGGAAAAGGTAAGAATTCTACTTCTTTTTATCTTGGAAGAAGTTTATATATATGTTGTAGTATGTGGGAATGAATGTAGAGTATGAAAATTTTGTGTCATGGGTATGTGTGTGTGTGGCCGAAAATGGGTGGATGGAGAGGAATGATCAAAATTTTATTTATTATGTTAATTGTGTTGTAATGGCCTTTTAATGCAAATGGAAGAATTCTAGTTCAAGTTGGCATGAAAATTTTTGTTAAGTTGTTGTAGGAAATTTTGTGATTTTATTGTAGATTTATGTAATTATGGAAATGGAATTGTTAAAGTGGAAATTGTGATTGTTGTTGATGAAATGGGAAGAAAAATGTGTTGTGAATGTTGTGTCGAAGGTTGGCGATTTCGGATGAATTCTAGTCTTGGTGGATTTTTTTGTATATTTTGTAAAATGGTATGAAATGCTTTTGAATTTGCACTTGAATGATCTTGAATTGGTAGTGGATATGTAAGAATCGATATCGGCTTGAAAATTCGTAGTTGAATTGAATGTTGATGAATTATGTTGGAAAGGAAGGTTACTAATGTGGAATGCGTTGTAAATTGATTATTGATGTCATGGTTATGATTGTTGGTATTGTTGGTATGGTTGTTGATGAATTTGGCCGAGTTTAATTCTCGGGGATGTTGAATTTGCAGGGGAGATGCTGCCGAAATTTTTGTAGACAAGTACTAATTAGAATTAAACTCCTAAGTACTTGTAGCTAATTTTTGGGTAATTGATAATATTATTGTAGATATTAGAGAGCCCGAGACTTGAGTCGGGATTTGTTTGGCGAGTGATCGAGATTTAGTAGTGAGCGATCGAGGTATGTAAAGCTTACCGTTCTTCCTTTTTGGCATGACCTTTATGCAATAAATGAATGACATATATGTATGCTCCAAAGAAATTCTACTCCTAGAGCCACTAGGATGGCCTATGTCTTTGATTTCCATAAACTATTCCATATGACTTGTCACATGCCTATGATGTTTGAAGTATTAGTCGATACGTTTCCGGATGTGGTTTGAAAAATATTTGATATGGCCTAAGTTTGGATATGTATACTTTGGATATGTGCATATGATCCTAAGGCTCTGTTTGAAGTACCCTATAATGTTACTTGAAAGTTCCTCAATATGAATGATACTAAATTTTCAGAAAATGACTTATGATGTGCTTTTCGAAAGTTTTGTAATTTGAAAGTTCGTAACTTTTGTATACTAATTCCGATGGACTCGATGCTTACCTTGAGCCTTCTAATATCAGTATGTATATGTATTTATTCGTCGAGTCTTGGAATTCATTTAAATATGTATATGCATATGGTTTCCGCACTACTCCGCTCGTGCCTACTACTATGATAGCGCAGAAGTGGGAAACGGTTAAACTCGAGGATCTTAAGATCAATAAGGGCGAGGTTCTTGTTGTAAACTGTCTGTACCGTTTTAAAAATCTACTTGATGAGACCGTGGTGGTAAATAGTCCAAGAGATGTTGTTCTGAATCTTATCAGGAGGTTGAATCCAGATGTTTTCATACTGGGGATTGTAAGTGGTGGTTATAATGTCCCATTCTTTATCTCACGATTCCGCGAGGCTATTTTTTACTACTCGTCGTTGTTTGATATGCTTGATGCTATTATTCCCCGGGAAGTACATGAGAGAATGCTGGTTGAAAAGAATATACTTGGTCCGGAGGCAATGAATGTCATCGCGTGCGAAGGTGCTGAGAGAATTGAGAGGCCAGAAACATACAAGCAGTGGCAAGTCCGAATTGTGAAGGCTGGTTTTCGACAGCTTCCTTTGGATGAGGAGATCATGAGAATGACAACAGAACGGTTCAAGGTGTTTGACAAGAACTTCGTGATTGATGTAGATAGTGAATGGCTACTGCAGGGATGGAAGGGTCGTATCGGATATGCACTTTCAACATGGAAGGCAGCTTATTAAATTTGTTTACGTTCAGCAGCCATGATATCTCTCTGCCCCTCGTAAACAATGAGCTGATGAATGGTATTCACTTTTCCAAGTGCTAGTTATTCATTTATCTAGCTACCTTTTTCCTAGTGCCAATGCAGCAAATTGTCACTTTTTCTAGTGTTAATTTGACAAGTGCAACAGTGAATGGCTGAATGCTATGTTAATATCACTGCTTTGCTTTTAGAGGAATGACAATGATTTTGGAGCAGCATCTGTGTCTGGTGCTACTCATTTTGCCAGGGCATAACATTAAAAGTATTGAACGAATAGACAATATGTGTGTTGGTTTCTTTTCATTTGTACTATATATCAACCTTGTTATAGCTTGTTTGGCCAAGCTTATTTTTCCCCAAAAATACTTATTTTTTCAAGAAGTGCTTATTTTAAAAAAAAGTGAGGTGTTTGGCCAAGCTTTTAAGAGAAAATGAGTGTTTTTGGAGAGTAGCAAAGTAGTTTTTCAGAAGCTAAAAAAAATAGCTTTTGCCCAAATTGAGAAAAATACAGATAGAAACACTTTTTAAAAGCTTGACCAAACACTAATTGCTGCTCAAAAGTACTTTTTAAATTAATTGGCCAAGCACAAACTATTTTTATTGAAAAATACTTTTTAAAATAAGTTGTTTTTAAAAGCTTGGCCAAACAGGCTATTAGTTAGATATAGCTTTTGTAATGATTTGTGAAGGTTCTATAGGTATCTTCTCTACTAATAAAGGCATTTGCATATTCTTTTCAATCATGATTAGATTTCATGAGTTGCATTTTGGTATTGATGTTGATTATTGAATTTTGCAAAAAGCTATGATGATTTTCTTATTCCTCAGATATCAGAGCCGAATTTCTTGTTTTGGCTTCTTAATTGATGGACAAGTGCCCGAGATGTTTTTACTAGATGTCCTATGTTTACTTTCTATAATGTAATTTTTTGATGACCAAGTACATTGAACAAGATTTTTGTGTTGTAAGTGTATACATGATAAAATATAGCTTGACACATGGCATGGTGAGAAGGGAACACGTGGCATTTGAAGGCGAAATGCTGCTTAGTCGTTTAACTTGGTCGGAATGAGAGACCCCGGTTAACCCCGGAGCAAACTTGTCAAGTCAATTGTTTCGAGTCATTAATTAAAGATAAACGTTGTGTGACCGGTCAGGGTTCAAAGCAGACGTTACGATTTAAAATTAAAACAACATTTATTGTCTATTATTGCTCATTATTAGAATTTAATTACAGATTAAGTGCTGATGTATTTTGTACTATAAAAGGAGCCTGAAGGCCTCTAAAAAATATCATCAAATAACAACAATTTACACACATTCATACTACTTAATTTTTAGCAATTAAGTTTATTTTATCATTCTTTTGTACTGGGTTACTATTAGTTCTGCAAGGCCAAAGCAAACAGTTGTTCCACTGGAGGAAAACCTATCAAAGGATTCTCTTCAAAGTTCAACAAAGCCCAAACTTATTTAATTCACCAGTGTATCAGCCCGCGCTTCGCGCGATCGTAAAGAACTGTAATTTTTTTATAGCTCTAATCAATACTTTATAACAATTAGAGCTTAGATAACAATTTGAGCTTAGATAAAACATCTTCACTTTTATATATTGTACAAAGAAGTGTGTGTTGGGCTTTTAATACATGATTCTCTTAGTTTGCTATATGTCAAGGGGAAACTGCGTGTATATATATGTTAAGGAGAAATATTTACGAAACATGACGATAGTTTTTCTTATTTACAAAATATAACGATATTTTACGGAACATGACGGATTTTCATATATTTTTCGTTTTTTAATTTTATTTTCAGAAAATATTTTTAAAAAAATATATATTTTAAACTTTAAGAAAAAAAAGTTTTTTTTGGCTCAAAGGCTTAAAAAATTACCTCAAATTTTTGTGTATGTGTAAGCGAAATTTTTAATATAGTTTTTCATACACAAAATGTGAATGAAATTCTAAGTCTTGAGCGAGATATACACGTTTCGTACCATTCTCATACATAAAATTTTGAGCGTAATGTTTAAGCCTTGATCGAGATATACACATTTCATATGTTTTCAAACACAAAATTTAGCAAGATATACACATTTCATAAACAAAAATTTAAGAGATTATTTTAAGTCTTGAATGTTGTATCAAAGTTGTATACAATATTGTTGTAGTTGTATTAATTTTAGAGAAATCTAACATGAACTTTATATACGAAATGTGGGCAAAATTCTAAGCCTTGAGCGAGATACAAAGTTCATATCTTTTTCATACATACAATTTTGAGGTGATTTTTTAAGCCTTGAACGAGATATACACATTCCATACACTAAATTTTGAGCGAACTTTTTAAGTCTTGAGCGAGATATACACATTTCATATATAAATTTTTGAGCCAAAAAATTAAAAAATAAAAAGTATTTTTTAAAAAAAGTATTTTTAAAAAAAAGTTTGTTATAGGGTTTGTAATGTTATGTTTTGTAAATAGAAAACTATCGTCACGTTTTTAGGCATTTACCCATATATAAAATACAAATATATAGGCATTTGAGTTTTTTGTTTCATTAAATAGTAAAACTTTTATTGTCTATCTTCTATTCAATTAAAAAAAATGTAAAACGAAAAGTAAATAAAGTAAAAGCAGAAAGAAAAAAAAATAGAATGAGAAGAGTGGCAATGTTAGGAATTCCATCTAGTGGATATTAAAATTACATTTTCGTTAAGTCTTTTTGATCCTATATTTTTTTCTTTTATCAAAATTGTTAAGATTTATTGAGCATAATGAAATAAAAACGGCAAAAAGCAGTAAAAGATTTTAAAGAGAAAAATAGATTGGAGCCGGTCTAAGAGAGTTGGAATATCATTTATTAGTGGGACATAATTATAACTCACCTGCAAATATAAATTAAATGTTCACTAATTTAAGTATTGGAAAGCTACTTGCACTTGTTCATAGTGCTCTAAATAAGCGATATCATATGAGTTGTCAAGAATAATAATGAAATCAAACAAAAAAATATAAGTCACAAAAATATATAATTTTTAAAAGTTCAGTATCAAGCACATTTTGATTCGCTTAATCAATCAATTTCAGCTTAAATGCTCAGTGAAATGGGAAATCTAAAAGAGTGATTAGATATGAATGCTAAATGCATGAAATATAACCAAAAATAGTTAGCAGATATATAATATATGTATAATTCATGTATAACATGTGTATAATTGTATATAATCTATTTCTTCTGCTTAAAAAAATTAACAGTGAAGATCCCTATGGTCACAAGTATGACTTTACTAAGGAGATTCAAAATATAAAAAAGTTAATACAAACAGAAATCTAGGGGATTCAACATATAGTATATACATTATAAAAAAGAAAACGATACCTATCTACATAGTGTAATTAAAACCGATAAAAATGTGCAATGACCAAGGATGGCTCCACCACTGAGTATGACATTATCACTATCTTAAAAATCTAAAAAGCAATAGATTCAACATCACTAATAAAAAAATTGAAATGCGATTTTCTTTCACAGACTACAAATGAACGAAAATAATGCAGTGATTCCTAAACCAAAAGAAATATCTCATTTAAATTATTGGGACATCTTTAAGAATTGATACAACAGTAATAGATTAAACAGAAAAGATCACTGAGAGTAGTACCTGTTGTTGAGATCAAACAAAAGAAAAATCTTGTCTTAAAAATTGATACAGCTAAATTATTTCAAAACATGGTAATAGATTATTAGAAAAGAGAAAGTTAGTCTAACTTAAGGACTGATACAATTAACTCAAGCATAGCACGGTAACATATTAAATTGAAAAGATTACTGAGAACAATACGCATAAGCGTACAAAAAAACTCCAAGATTAAATTTAGCCAACATCTAATACAACCGTCAATCCTTGATATTTCACCGAAATAATAAACAAAAGGACAAAAATTACAACTCCATGCAGCACATAGCATAGAGCTTTTCACTGTCTTGAAACTTTTGGTTTTGTGAGTATACCTAATATTTGATAACCATGTAGAGGATATGCACGTTATAGTGAGTGTGTGAAGAATGAAGATAGTGGCGGTGATAGTTTAATAATGAGGAAAAACTGTTTCAAATTTTTATTTAGTGCTAGACTCTTTAGATTTCAAATGGAGAATTTAACCAAGACAAAGGAGGAAAAGACAATTACACATTTAGCCTGATCCGTTGATGAAAGGCTGTAATGATTAATTACTGCGGAACATAAAAGGTCGTAACTTTGTAACAGCCCTTATTGGGATTAATGTTTCTTTAATCCATGTGTGTATTATATAATACTAGGTAATTTGCCTGAGCTTCGCGCGGTCACGAATGACCTCGTTTAACTTACAAAGGATGCTTAGCTAATATTCGTGAATAAAACAACATAAAGCTCGATATCGACAATAATTCAAAATGGTTCAACTAAATTTGACAAAAAGTACATCTTACATGTGGGAATGATACTCGTATTCACTCTGTTCCTTCTAGATTATAAAATCTGTATAATGACATGATAATATACCAAGAAAGCTTTTTAACAGCTGTATCACTGATATTATGACATTCCTAAGCTATGGTGAGATAAATGATAAGTCACTTCTTTATGAGAAGCTGCCCTATCCGAGCTTCTCATTGTCCACATTTGTGCAACGTGACTCCCCAATATTTCGAGCTTCCTCTAGAGAACCCAGTGCTTTGATGTCGAAGTATGTGCACAAAATCTTCCTTTGAGAAATTAGACATCTAGATACCAAGTCACAAGACGATAACACTAAGCCAAGATCAGCTTCCGAATTGGGATTAAAAGATTTCTAATTTAGGTGGTAATTCAAGAATTAGCTATCTACCCGCGATTCTTTAGATCATTATGAGAATCACTGAATTGATATTGATATCTGCATCCAGGCCTCTAAATTTAATCGCAGCACAATCAAGTGCCCTGATATTAATAGAAAATTTTAACACCATAACCGTCCGATTTCTCCATTTAAATAGTGTCATTATATCTTTACTACAATAAAACTAATTCTAACTACTACGTCATACCTAGCAGCAGCATGCGCAACATCAAACCCCCTGTAAGATTCAAATTCTCATTAAAATGTTTGGCTGAAGCTTGCAGTTACTTAGAAACAATTCATGAACAAAGACATTTGGTTACCCAAGTAAACTTGTTTTCCACAATCCCTGCATAATATATCATAGAAATTACAATTAGTTTCTACCTATAACTTTGTATATTTATCTGCATTTATCAGCGGGATGCAATAGAAGAATTTTAAATTTGGAATTATATTAAGTTTTATTTTAACTGCTAAATAGGTGAAGCCTAGTGCCAAGATGGAGTTAAATGTTGTTGATGAGTGTTAATGTTTGGAATTTCACCTGACATTTAATTCGACGGAAGTACATGACTTGTAAAGACAGTAATTGCCCAAAACTTGAGGGAATAGAGCCAACCAGATTGAGCTAGAACAAAAGTTTACATCCGAGAATATAATTACATTCATATATTGCCTGATCAATGGAAAGTTTCCACAATTTTTTTAAAAAACTTGAGTAACCAGTTCAATATTCAAAGAAAGTTGAAGCAAATTTTGTGGGAATTTTGTCATACCTTAGACATGCTTTTATTATGTCTCAACAAACATAAGGAAATCTATATGCTTAAATAGTAAAGTCGCCATATAATCAATTTACCATTTAATTCACAAACCTTAGTTATCCATGGTGATGTTGTGTCACAATTATCCTGTTCTTTGCGCTAACGGTTGGAAGTTCCAGTGTTATTCATATCGATATGGGTCACCATTGAGAAAATTGATGTGCATGATATTGTACAATTTTTTTATCCATCGAAGTAATCCTGTATTGTAAAAGATAAGCTGTATTATGGAAATAATAAGCATATGGGCAGCTATATTAATCAGTTTAAATTTAAATTAATCTGTGTACGAAATGATAACTGTATGAGCTACATTTACGCTTTATTTCAATGGCAAACACCCGGGAAGGCAGAAACCCATCATAGTGCATTAAATTAAACTGCAACATATATTGACTCATTCCCACCAAACATGAAAGGAAATAGAAAAATCTTTTATGATCTTTATGATTGAAGGTAAAAGATATCCAGACAAGTTAAAGCTCCATAACAGCCTTTCTAGTGAGTTGAAAAGAAAGAGTTTTCGCCATAATCTAGTCGTTTAATTAGTGTGGCCATCTATGATAAAAGGAGAATTGTTACTACCTGGTAGCCGAAGTATTTACATAATGATTGTCAATGTCTTTTCATTGTTCTGAACAAAAAAGGCAAATGATTTTTCTCGTTGAGTTTATTCACAGATTTAGAAGAAAGAGATGAAGAGGGTGAGGATTCGACAAAGTGTGAAATTGGGTCAGTTATTGTCTGAGCATTTTTTCTACAGAGTAATTAGGATTTTAGTGTGTTGTGCTTTGTGGGTAAGTGCGTTCTGTTGGAGAAGGGAACTGAATTCATTCACAACAAAGAGAGAGTTTGAACAGATAAGAGAGTTTGAACAGATAAGAGATGACTTTTATGTGAAAAAATGAAGTGTGAGAAAATCTCCAAGGGAATGGCTGAGTGGCCAAGACACCAATGCAACAAAAGTAACATAAAGTGGCTAAAAAGAGAAGTTGCATACCTGTGCCGGAGTTATTTTCTACGCCTCCCATGAGAATTCTCGCATAACTTCAGACCTATTGGGAAGAACAGCTTCTCCAACAGTGAAAATGATAATTCTCGGAAAAGTTCAGACCTATTAGAAAGAACATGTTTTCCAACAGTGTAAATTCTTAAGATAATATCACTCAGAGTAAGAGAATTCCAAAGAAATGTTAAAGTGGTATAGAGATTCAATTTTCTTACCAAAAAATACTACTTTATTCGTGATATGGGAGTTAAAGAGCCATGTTTTAGTAAAACAAAGAAGTGTGATAAAATCTCCAAGGGAATAGTTAAGTGGCCGAGATGCAACAAAAGTAAAATAAACTGGTCGAAAAACAAAAAGTTGCATACCTAAAGTGGTTGAAAAACGGAAATTTGCATACCTGTGCCAAATTGTAGTATTTTCAGTCGATTTATTGGACGAAGAATGCAGAGAGGGGAGTAATTGAAACCTGCAAATCGCACGTAAAGGTAGGAGGGAAAATGGACTTAAGAATGAAGGAAGAATACAGAGAGAGGAAGGGAAGAAAGGAATACGCAAGTAAGTCTACTCGGGGTAAATGGAACGGGGAATGCAGGAAGAACAGGGAGATAGAGAGAGAGAGAGAGAGAGAGAATAGTAGGAACAATTGTAAAACGATTGGTCTATTAAAAGCGTCATTTGGTTTTTCCAGTTTTTTTATGTTTTTTTTTTTACACTGGAAAGCAGAGGAAATTTCAAAATTTTGTAAAAATAGATAAATACAATTCCTGTTTTTGGGTTGCGCCAGGTCACCGGGCTCATGTCCTCCAGTTATATATACATAAGAGATTGGCAAGAGATTTCAGGAGATTTTGTATTTTGGCTTATCACATGCTTTAGCTAACTGTACAAAGCCGATTTAAATATCGTTAGGAAAAACTTCACATGTAAGAATCTATCTCCGTCAAAATTTTCTTCCTAAAATCAAATAAAGTGCCTACAGAAAGGTGAAAAAACAGTGTCATATTAGATTCAGCAGGTACTCAAATATTCGAGATAATATGCGAAGGTTCTCTTAATAGATGGATTCTACACTGAGTTCACATGATTTTTCAGAAAAATAATTAACCACATAGTCATTCACAAAGTAATATATTACTTGAACAGATAATGCAACTTGCAGGCTAACCCATTTTCTTTGAAAGATAGAAAATCAATTCACATCCAAGTTTTCATAAAGTAACAACTTAGTAATTAACCAAGTAATAAAGATATTGCTATTGTTTCAAACTTCAAACACTAAAATACTACTAATGCAAGATTTGGGGCAACCAAAATTTGTGTTAATTAGCAAAAAAAATAATATTCTTGAACTCATTCAAGCCAAAGATTAGAGGAAGAAAATGATAAATTCACTCCTAAAAAATAGACGGCATTCAAAAAAATCCGATTTGTCAAATAACTTTTTGGAAGAGAATATGGCTCAATATCTCTTCTTAATGATTAAAAAAAACATGGCTCAGCATGAGTAATGTTAATAAATACACAGCAAGTATTCATCCAAGTTTGATCGTACCGTGAAAAGCCAAAATCCCAAAATAATAACCCTAAAAAGTAATTAGGAAGACCTCTCTTAGGTATTCGATAATATTGGTCCTACAAACCATTACAAGAATGATATTTTTCGTTAGTCAGTTGACATAGCGTATTTATTATAAGAACAAACCAATTGCATTTCATACATCATTTAATAGGCAAAATATCATTGTCGAAGATAAGTCTGGCTAAGCGAATTGTAAGTAGTACCAACCTGTCAATCAATGCAAAATAAAAAAGCAACATCAACAACCGGTAAAGTGAGAGCGTCCAACCTCAGGAAGTACTTGTTAGGCGTGAAATTCAACCGGAAAAGCGAGAGAGTCCAATATAAGAGGAAGAGGCGTGACTTACTGAGTTTTAAACTGGAGAAAAGGACATAAATGGTTCCTTAACTATATGAGAGTAGGTTCAAAATAATCCCTTAACTATGAACTTAACGGTTTTGGTCTTTTAAGTTTGCTACAAGTTAACAAAAATGATCCCTTAACTATGAGGGTTGGTTAAAAATAGTCCCTTAAGTATGCACTTAACAGTTTTGGTCCTTTAAGTTCGCCAAAAGTTAACACTTTTAGTCTCCGACAAAATATTCATCGAACTTTGTTTGTTAGATTTGACGAAAACTATGAAAAAAAAAGAGGAAAAAATTAGCGAAAACTCACATTTAGAGATACACATTACTAAAGAAAAGACCAAATATTTCGGGAAAAAACCGACGGACGTCAGTCGATTATAGGGAAAACCTAGGAAAAACCTACAGACTTGATAATGTCAGAAAATAGTGTCTCGAAACACAAAGACCAACAGACTCTGTCGATTAAAACCGAAGGAGTCCATCGGCTAAGTATACACTAGTCATTTTTACTAAAAACCTGGTATAAAAATAAATACTGCCATCATAGTGATTCTTTAAAAAAAAATAGTTTCCGTGCATTTTTCTCGAAAATAACTGACAGACGTCCGTTGGTTTTTGTAAAAAATAATAAAAATTAAAAAAATAGTGTCCCTCGATTTTATCCATCAGTTTCCATCTATCGTTTTTTCTCTTGTTTTTAGTAGTGACAATTTTTGTAATTTCTGTTATTTCTAATTTACTTACGTCAGTTTTGTCCTAGGGTATTTGGCTTTCTTTAGTAATGTGTACCTCTAAATGTGAGTTCTCGCTAATTTTTTCCTTTTTTTTCATAGTTCTCGTCAAATCAAACAAACAAAGTTCGATGAATATTTTGTCGGAGACTAAGTGCTAACTTTTGGCGAACTTAAAGGACCAAAACTATTAAATGCATACTTAAAGGTACTATTTTTGACCAACCCTCATAGTTAAGGGACCATTTTTGTTAATTTATGGCAAACTTAAAGGACCAAAACTTTTAAGTGCATAGTTAAGGGACTATTTTGAACCTACTATCATAGTTAAGGGACCATTTATGTCCTTTTCTCTTTTAAACCACTTCAATTGTCAAAGCGGTGTTTATTGGGCCGAAGAGGTGTTTTTAGGCAAGGTTTTGTCTTTTTCTGATGTTGAAAATTGGTGAATCTAACAAAAATTTGTAAAAATAGATTATTGGCCAGAAAAAATGAGTTAAAAAAACCAAAAAAAAAAAAAGAGAAAAGAGAAAAAAGATAAATATAAATATGATTGATCAGAAAAAATGAGTAAAAAAAACCAAAAAAAGGAGAAAAAAGATAAATGTAAATGCTGGTCATAGAGAGGTGCCACATCACCTTGTCTATGCCTAATTTTATATTATATATAGATTATTGCTTTATAATACTTTTTACTAATTTATTCATTCTATTTCTCTAGTCATTATTGACTTTATCATTCACTATTTATAACAAATCAAATCAAGTATCATTTTGACCACAAATGAATTTAACTGTACTCTTTTTTAGAGTAAATAATTTGGCGCTCACCGTGGGGGCTAAGGATAATAGTAATATTGTTTTGTTGCTCTAATTACTTTACTTATTACTTTTTAATCTCTGTCACCAGGTAGTTTTTTGATGACGAACATTGAAAACCAAATTATATTGATGGAGTATTGAACAACACTAATGCATAGGAAAGGAATCCGGCAACAGGAGAAGTTAGGGTGGGGAATCATCAAGCACTACTAAAAAAAGGGCAAAAACCGTTGACAAAAACCGACGTCCAACGTTGGTTTTTTTAACGAAACCGACGGGAAACCGACCTTTTAACGTCCGTCGGTTTTCATAGCCTCGCTTTTAGAATACCGACGGACTGCATCGGTTATGTAGTCCGTCGGTTTTTATTCAAATATTTTAAAAAATTAAAAAAACCGACGGACAGAGTCGGTTTTATTAAATTCTGATTTTTTATCTTATATATAAATAATATATATTTTATGAAAAAAATGACGCACTGCGTCGGTTTTTTAAATAATTTTTTTTATTTTAATTATAAAACCGACACAGTGAGTCGGTTTTTCTATAAAATAAAGCATTAATTTCCAGAAAACCGACGGACAGAGTCGGTTTGCCGTCGGTTTTCTGGAAAATTTCCAGCATGCAAATCATACATTTTCTGCAACCACACCTGCACAGAAACCAGTACCAAAAGCTGCTCAGAAACCAGTAACAAAAGCTGCTCAAAACTAGCATTAAAATGCTTCAAATCAATTCTAAAAGAGCTACAACACATAAAATCATCCTAAGTAATAATAAAACACATCAAACACTATCTAAACACATCAAATACGATCTAAATAGACCTTCAAAGTTTAGAAATATTTAAATGTCCAACCAAAAGTACCAGTAACTAGTTTTAACATAAGTCCATTATTAAATTCAAACTACTACTTCAAAGTTCACAAATTGGGAATGTTCTCCTGTATGATAAACCTATATAATAAGGAGGAAAATTAAAATTCAATAACTTCTATGTAGCCTACATTTAATTGAAATTATGCAATGAATTTCTACACTTACAAAATTATATAGCCAATGGGAAAACTTAGAATATATGGCTTCATCGCCCTCAAGTTCTACGAAGTAACTACTCGACATATGCAAGATTTTCATTAGTTTCACCCTTATCGGTTACCCATTTAATTCAGTAACATAATTCGACACTCACCGAATATATACATGAATTTCAGGGCAATTGAGCAAAACATGTGTCACAGCTAATTACCTCTCCATACTACTCAGGGTTCGTTTTGGAGGCTTTTTAGAACCTCGTCCTGGTTGATTAAAGATGGACATTGGTGGGTAGTTATGTTCAACCCCACCCTCATCATTACGGTTGGGCCTATTTCTCATACACGACACTTGCTCTCCGAAATAATATGAACAAAAATGCGATGTTTCCTTTGCAAGATACGCTTCACAAATAGATCCTTCAATCTTAGATCTCTGCTTAGCCAATTTTTTACATTTTCCAATGGTCCAGCACACATGTTTAATATCAATAGGAACAGTAATTAGTTAACAAAATACTGTTAAAGAAAGAGCTAGTAAGTTTGGTTGCTCAGGTTCAAACCCAGACTGTACGCCAAAAGCATCATTAACCATATCATTAACTCTATCATATTGGACGTGACTATATTCCTGCGACACACTACTTTCACCGACAACCATATTGTAAAATATACCATTGACCCCATCAGTCTCTCCATGATCAGTCCAAACATAATATTTCTGCTTAAACCCACGACTATATAAATGAACCCTAACCGCTTCCGGTTTCAAATACTTCATACACCAGCAATGAGAACAAGGGCATCTAATTACCCCTTCATTTTGAAAAGGGTAAAGTGTCATTGCATGTGTGATAAACCCATCAACACCTTTAACAAATTCATCATGTACACCCACACGATTACTATTATTCATATTATACATCCACATACGATCCATCTACAAAAATATACCCACAAATTATTGAGGTTATAGAAATATATTATAACTTAAGAATTCTAACTTAAAATATAACTTAAGAAAACACAATCCCAACTATTTTTAACTTTGGATTCTCAATAACAATTCTAACTTTAATAATTTATAAATTCTAACTTTAATATAATTTTGAAAAGCACAATCCCAACTAATTCTAACTTTGAATTCTCAATAACAATTCTAACTTTAATAACTTATGGATTCTAACTTTAATTCTAAAAATTGAAAAGTAAATCTAGTCAAATAAAGTCTACATTTTAGTTTTGAGGTTATAGAAATATTATAACTTAATAATTCTAACATAACTTAATAATTATAACTTAATTTGAAAAGCACAATTCCAACCAATTCTAAAAATTGAAAAGTAAATCTAGAGAAATAAAATCTACATTTTAGTATTGAGATTATAGAAATACTATAACTTAACAATTCTAACTTTGAAAAGCACAATCTCAATCAATTCTAATTTAGAATGATCAATAACAATTCTAATAACTTATGGAATTCTAACAAAAAGCACAATCCAACAAAAAGAAAACTAGTCAAATAATCAAAGTATATATTTTTGCACATATTCAACATCAACAATATTACAAAGAATGATAACGAACTAATCTAACACAAATTCATTGACAAAGAATATGAAATATAGCACAATCTCAAGCCAAAAAAAAAAAATGACAAGTAAACTAGGCAAATAAAGTTTACATTTTTTTTCACAAATTCAACATTAATAACATTGCAAATGATGTTTAACAAAGCTAAATAGACGAGCATTAGGCCTAAAATCTACAAATAAAACTAAGATTAAAAGAATTTTAAATGCCCTAATTTAAGAGAAACTAACCTTCAAAATGGGTTTGGGGTAAGTGGGAAGGGGCTGCGCAGGCAGCGGCGTCGGGCGGAGGGAAGGGGGGCGGCGGGTAGGGTTTAGGGGGAGTGGGGTTTAATTTGGAAGAGATGGAGCAGCTGAAATGGGAATGGATCCCGCTGCTGCCAATTTAAAGCAAAAACCGACGGACAAAACCGACTCTGTCCGTCGATTTTTTCAGCACATTTGACCGAATTTTGACCCCAAAAATTAAAAAAAAAAAAAAAAGAAACCGACACTGTCCGTCGGTTTCTTTAAAAAAAATTGTTTATTATTTTTTTAAAAAACAAAATGAATTGTATATTATTTATAATATTTTTAAAATAAAACCGACGTACGATGTCGGTTTTATATTAATTTTTTTTTAATGAAACCGACGTTTGGCGGAATTATATTTTCAAAATTCTGCCAAAAAAACTGACGTTGTCCGTCGGTTTTATGATTAAAATAATTTAAAAAAATTAAAAATACAAAAAACCGACTTCGTGAGTCGGTTTTCCGTCGGTTTTTTGAAATGACCCATTGCGTCGGTTTTTTATCCGTCGATTTTTAGCAGTTTTTTTAGTAGTGAAGCCCAGATTTCTCCTCGTGAATCCAATCATACGGGAAACGATTTAACTCCCATGATGAGCATGAAGAAGAAATAGTAGCTGCAAACCCAGGGTTGGCAAAAATCCTGGACCTGCTGAAAAAGCAATAAAAGGCATGATTATCTAATTATGTTTCTTTTACTCTTCGGAACCTAATGAATGATCTTAAATCTTCCTCTTGGCGGCATGTAATTGATATTGTTTGAATCTTTGATCATAATTTAGGGATATTTCTTTGTTTATATTTACAATTAAATACCCCTTTTGCGTTTTTGTTCTTCGAAGGGTTAGATGAGATAGTTGATTATGTCAATTGGAAATATTGTGTATTATTTTGTTCGTCGTTATTATTTGTTGGTGTTTTAATTTATTATTTTTGATTAAATGTAATAAAATGAGACAACATTTCATCATTTTATACTTGCTATTTTTCCTTTAAATTTTATTATTTGATGCTTTTAATTTAATTGTTTAATTATAGTAAAATAAATAAGATAACATTCATCATTTTGACCTTGTAATTTTCAAGTTTTAATAATACATATAACATTTAAAATGTTTAAGCCCATTGACATGGAATACATGTGCAACACACGTGATCAGAAACTAGTATTATTAAAAATAAAAAAATAAAAAAAATAATAAAAACTTCTACTCGAATGCATCACTTCTATGATATTGTCATAATCCATAAAGAAAACATTTCCAGCGTACATGACACAAACTGGACTACAAAGAAAACAATACTCGTCGGAAGAATCAAGACATTCATTGTTTTCAGCATAAAGACCAACGTTAAGATTTTCAACAAATGCACCTAAACGTTAAGATTGTCAAACTTGAATATTTTCCCAATACCAACACAACATGATCAAATAAGACAACAAAAGAGAATGAGAAGTGTTATGCTTCCCATTGAAACACATCATTCTAGAATTCACAACAAATTGATATCGAAGAGAAACCGAGATAATTGAGATTGTTTTAAAAAGTCTATATTGAATTATGTGTAAAGTAACCGAAAAATTAATATGATAAAATCTTTTAAAAATAACTTGTCGAAGCGTAACATTGACACCGTTCACATAGATAAGGAAATAGTAATTTGTCGAAATTCAACTTGTAAAATATTGATAGCTAAAATATATTTATGTGCTGAAATTCAATTTTTAAAATTACTCATAGCTAAAATACTTGTTTATAAATGCTTAGATTCCATATTTACATATACTTGAATTGTTTATGTCCAAATGGGTAAAACTAGGGGTGTGCATGGGTGGGTTCGGCTGATTAATTTATAAAATTTACACCACATCAATTTTTTGGTTATTCTATTTTGTATAATCAAAATTAGACTTTTCAAAACCATCTCAATCATATTGGTTTCTCTTTGATATCAGTACGGTTCGATTATTTTCGGTATTTTAAAAAAAATATTATGTGAGAGTCACTAGTAGAAGTTAGAACGCAATAAGATGCATATTGAATTAGGCTTTGGCTAAACTCTGTAGACATTTTTGTTTTTTGAAAGGTTATGAATCAAGGTAACATGAAAAATGGACTTAATAAATTAGCTGAGACAACAGCGATACATATTATACAAGTGGAAAAAATATTAATCGAGCTAGAATTACTCAAGAATAGAGTATATTAGAAGATTAAGAATCCAACGAGAAAAATTCTAAAGCATAAAAGAGAAAGATATCCAATACCTGGCTTGCTACTCAAAATGACGGAAATAATTCGGTTTCAATAGGAGTAGTAGAATAGATTTTGGAGTTGAGACTTTGGGTGTTAATTACATATTGGCTTGTAGACATTTCTGTAAACCCAGGCCCAAGGAGAAAAAAATAATATTTTGTTATCTTTAAACTTAATATATAGAAACATGTTTTATATATAAATTTATTCGGTACAGTTCTATAATTTTTTGATTTATTTTTATAAAATTAAAAGCTATCGAATTATTTCGTTATGGTTATAAAATTATAAAAACTTAAGATTTAATTTTTAAAAATCTAAAAATCGATACGGGTGACTTGGTTTAGGTAATCGGTTTTTAAAGTGGGATAATTTCAATAATATACAATTCAGCATATAAAATTACCTTCACGTAGTTATATTTTTAATTTTCAATCCACATAGCCAATATTTTTTTTCACAATAGTATTTTAAAATATGATACATAACATTATACACTTACGGTAGACAATGTATAAACCTGTATAAAAATGCATAATAAGATATAAAATGACTATTTCAGATAATATTAAAAAAAGAGACATTTCACATAAATATTTTCTCCAAATAGTGATAGAATGTTATTTTTCCTTTTAAAGATCCATGGGATCCAATGATCCATTGACACCTGGTACACTTTTGTGACCGTGACAGTTTTTTGCCTTTTTTATTCCTTCCTGTAAAGACCTGAACAGTTGAACATTTCTGTCTCTTTCTGTTTTACCCTATGTTCTGCCCTCTTCTTTGACCAGAATTGCAGGTGATCCTTCTGTATTCATTACGCTATCCGTCCAAAGAAATCAATAATGTAATTTTTAAAATTTATCAAATTATTCTTATATAATAAAAATAAATTATTTTTTTCTTATTAGAATATGTAGAAGTAGTAAATTTTTTGATATTGTGAATCCATTAATATTAAATTTTTATGTGATTTTTTTAATCCATCATTTAAATATATTATTTTAACTTGTCACTTTTTATCTAAGAATAAAGTTAAAAAAATTAATCAATTTATGTGTCAGAAACTACGGTGACATTTATTATCGAACGGTGGGAATATTTCTTAACACACACGACTAATCATGTACATACACGTAAACGACGTCCATCTATTTTGAAATACAGATACATATAGCAATTTGCTATGCTTTTTTCTTGAGGATTCATCCACCAAGATTTTAGCTTTCTGGTTGAATTTGATTTATTAACAACAAAACAAGTGTTTGTCAATACTAGGTATTTATCTGTTTTTGTGGAAGATAACGTTGTTTTTTGCTGAATTGATAGTAAATTGAGTTCTGATGATGTAGTTTAAACTTTAATTAATATTCATTTCTTTCATGGTTTTAAGTTATGAGATATTGTATTTTCATGTATTATTAGTATGCTGATCTGAAATTTTGTTCTTTTGAAAATACTGAAAAAAGATAAAAATTTGCTCTGCTTTTTTTTTTTCACTTTAGTAATTCATCTATCAAGATTTCAGTTTTCTGCTTGAATTTGATTCCTTTACATTCCTCTGTTTATTGTTTTGTTTTTTTGGGATATTTACCCATGTAGCTGTCAGTTTACCGATTAATTTTTGTAACAGGTGTACATATTATTATACATCTATAGACTATTTTTTGTTTAAGCGGTTGGGTGGCGGGCTATTTAGGTGAATTCTTCTAAAAAAGTTTTTTTTTTTTTTTTTTTGGAAGATAAAAAAGTTTGTCTTTAGCTGAATTGATAGTCAATTGAGTTTTGGTGATGAAGTTTAAACTTTAATTTATTTTCATTTTATTTAAAGTTTACAGCTTGTATTTTGACTTATAATTAGCATGTTGATCAGAAAAGTTGTTCTTTTAGCCTACTTTTATTATTGAAAATGTTTTTATTTGGAGTTGACATTTTTGGGTTTTGAATACTTAATTTTTGCTGAATTGTGAGTTGTTGTGATGTAGCTTAAACTTTAATTAATTTTCATTTCGTTTAGGGTTTTAAGTTCTGGGGTTTTCATGTGTTATTAGCATGTTGATCTAAAAGATTTCTTCTTTTAGCCTACTTTTATTATTGAAAAAGGATTTTATTTGGAGTTGACATTTTTGGGTTTTGAATAAATGGTTTTTGCTGAATTGATAGTCAATTGAGTCCTGGTGATGTAGCTTAAATTTAATTAATTCTCATTTGTTTTCAGGGTTTAAGTTCTTGGTATTGTATTTTCTTGTATTATTAGCACGCTGATAAGAAAATTTCGTTCTTTTATCGATAAAAGAAGAAGATTTTATTTAGAGTTGACATTTTGTGGTTTTGAATACTTGATTCTTGCAGATAAGATGAAAATTGATGAAGGTTTCATGGGGCTATATGACTATGAGGCAGGATCGACAAATAAATTAGAGGATGAAGCTTGTTCATTTTTCCCTGATCCGAATCTGATTAATAATCTCAAGGTTAGTGATAATTTAGTCAACACGAATCATGTTGACATGAGTCCTTTTCAATCTGTTGTGGAACCAAATACCGAAGCCTGTTCCTTTTTCCCTGATGATAATCTCAGAGTTAATGATAATTTAGTCAACAGGAATGTTGACATTAGTCCATTTCAATCTGTTATGGAACCAAATACTGAAGCCCATTCATATTTCCCTGATCCGAATCTTAGTAATCTCAGAGATAGCGATAATCTAGTCAACAGGAATGGTGATATTAGTCCATTCCAATCTGATGTGGAACCAAATACTTTAGTCCCATCAACTGCAGATGATGCCTTTCACGAGGATTATGATTTCAGTGATGTGGTGCTTAAGTATATAAGTCAGATTCTTATGGAAGAGGACATTGAAGAAAAGAATTGCATGTTTCAAGAGTCTGCAGCTCTTCAAGCTGCAGAAAGATCGTTTTATGATGTTATCGGACATAAGTATCCTCCTCCCCAAAATCACGAGAAACCATTCAATTTAGGTCAGAATGGACATTATACTGATCATAGCAGTTTTTCCTATAGTGCAAATGATGGTACTGATGACGTGTCACATGTGCCTCATGTTACTGATGGTGTTGCTTTGCATTCAACTTCTTGGTCATCCTATAGTTCGTCTGGCAATTTAGGTCAACATGGACATTATACTACGGACCATAGCAGTTTTTACTGTAGCGGAAATGATGGTCGTAGTGATGGCTTATTATGCCCAAATTGGAATCTTGATCTCGGTGAGGATGATGTGTCACATGTTTCCGATCGTGTTGCTTTGCATTCAACTTCTCGGTCGTCCTACAGTTCATCAGGTACTATCACGGATGTGCATGTGGATTCTCCGGTGAGCACACTTAGGGTTCCCGACATATTTAGCGACAGAGAGTCTATTATGCAGTTTAAGAAAGGGGTGGAGGAGGCAAGTAAGTTCCTTCCTATGGGCAATAGCTTGCTTGCTGGTGTGAGATATAATGTAGTGGGAAAGGAGCAGTATGAAGAGAGAAAAGATGCAGTAGTAAAGTATGGGCAAAAACAATCTCCTGAAAGGTCGAGAGGGAAGAAAAATACCCTTCATGAAGATGTAGTAGATTCAACAGAAGGGAGAAATAACAAGCAGTCTGCAGTGTTTTCTGAATCAATTGTTCGATCAGAGATGTTTGACAGGGTGCTGTTATGCAATGCAGGAAAAAATGAATCTGCTCTCCGTGAGACCTTGCAGGCTATATCAAGGCAAAAAAATGCATTAGAGAATGGTCCTTTAAAGGGATGTAATGGTAAGAAGAAGTTACAAGGAAAGAAAAAGGGGTTAAAAGAGATGTAGTAGACTTGAGAACACTCCTGACAAATTGTGCACAAGCTGTTGCTGCTGGTAATCAAAGGACAGCAAATGAGCTTCTGAAGCAGATCAGGCAAAGTTCTTCTCCTTTGGGTGATGGGATGCAGAGGCTGGCCCATTATTTCGCAGATGGACTTGAAGCCCGGATGGCTGGTTCCGGTACTCATATTTATAAAGCCCTTATTACACGGCCCGTATCAGCATCTGATGTATTGAAAGCTTACCACCTACTGCTTGCTGCCTGCCCGTTTCGGACGATGTCTAGCTTTTTCTCGAATAAGACAATTATGAATCTAGCTGAAAAGGCTTCAACTGTACATATTATAGACATTGGCATTATGTATGGTTTTCAATGGCCTGGCCTCATACAACGTCTCTCTTCTAGATCAGGTGGACCTCCAAAGCTTCGTATAACCGGGATTGATTTTCCAAATCCTGGTTTCCGACCAGCAGAAAGGGTTGAGGAAACGGGGAGACGGTTAGCTAATTATGCTGAGAGATTCAATGTTCCTTTCGAGTTCAATGCTATAGCGCAGAAGTGGGAAACGGTTAAACTTGAGGATCTTAAGATCAATAAGGGTGAGGTTCTTGTGGTAAACTGTCTGTACCGTTTTAGGAATCTACTTGATGAGACCGTGGTGGTAAATAGTCCAAGAGATGTTGTTCTGAATCTTATCAGGAGGTTGAATCCAGATGTTTTCATACTGGGGATTGTAAGTGGTGGTTATAATGTCCCATTCTTTATCTCACGATTCCGCGAGGCTATTTTTCACTACTCGTCGTTGTTTGATATGCTTGATGCTATTATTCCCCGGGAAGTACACGAGAGAAGGCTGGTTGAAAAGAATATACTTGGTCGGGAGGCAATGAATGTCATCGCGTGCGAAGGTGGTGAGAGAATTGAGAGGCCAGAAACATACAAGCAGTGGCAAGTCCGAATTATGAAGGCTGGTTTTCGACAGCTTCCTTTGGATGAGGAGATCATGAGAATGACAACAGAACGGTTCAAGGTGTTTGACAAGAACTTCGTGATTGATGTAGATAGTGAATGGCTACTGCAGGGATGGAAGGGTCGTATCGGATATGCACTTTCAACATGGAAGGCAGCTTATTAAATTTGTTTACGTCCAGCAGCCGTGATATCTCTCTGCCCCTTGTAAACAATGAGCTGATGAATGGTATTCACTTTTCCAAGTGCTAGTTATTCATTTATCTAGCTACCTTTTTTTCTAGTGCCCTGCAACAAATTTCACTTTTTCTAGTGTTAATTTGACAAGTGCAACAGTGAATGCTATGTTAATATCACTGCTTTTCTTATAGAGGAATGACAACAATTTTGGAGCAGCATCTGTGTCTGGTACAACTCATTTTTCCAGGACACAACATTAAAAGTTTTGAGCAAATAGGCAATATGTGTATTGGATTCTTTTCATTTATATTTTATATCAACCATGTTTGTTAGATATAGCATTTGTTATGATTTGTGAAGGTGCTATAGGTATCTCTAACCAATAAAGGCGAGTTCCAACATGCTGATGGTCGATTTGCATAATCTTTTCAATCATGATTAGATTTCATTAGTTGCATTTTGGTATTGATGTTGATTGTTGAATTTTGCAAAAAAACTATGATGATTCTCTTGTTCCTCAGAAGTCAGAGCAGATTTTTCTTCTTGTGGCTTCTTAATTGATGGACAAGTGCACGAGATGTTTTTACTAGATGCCCAATGTTTACTTTCTATAATGGAATTTTTTGATGACCAAGTATATTGAACAAGATTTGTGGGTTGTAAGATTTTTGTGGTCAATTTTCTTGGGATTAGGAATGGGATTGTTATTTATCCATGTTTAGCATTCAGCAACTTGACCAACATTGGAATTAATTATGCTCAATTTTTTTTTTCCACATCGAGACATATAATTAGCTGAGAACAGAGAAAAAAATAAGAGACAGAATCTTGCAATGTCTATTTATGAAGAATCAAATGATTATATTACTTCACCATACATATACAGCAAAAAACAAAGAATTAAAAGAATAGTAGTACTTCAATTAGAATAAAACAACCAGATCCGATCCCAATCATCTAAACAACCCGAATAACATACACCTCTCAATTTTTTGTCTTAGCATATTTCAAGATTCGATGAGACTTTCTTAGTGCCTATAAACAAATATGTTTTTTTCTCATAATTTTGTCAAATCTAACGGACAAAATTCACTAAATAATTTGCCTGAGACTAAGTGGCGATTGGCCATAAGAATTTTTCACTTTATTTCAGAATATTTTTTTTTCACTTTTCAGCGGCCATAAGAATTCCGAATACAACTTGTTTTTAAAAAAAAATCACTTTTTCACCTTTTTACAATTACATTTCAACAAAAACTACAATTTCAAAAACTATGGCCAAATACAACTCCAACTCTAAAATTCCAAAAAAAAAAGTGATTTTTTTTTTATATCCATGGCCCTAAAAGTGATAACTTTCAAGAAATTTAAAAGACCAAAATTGGTAATTAGTCAGGTTTAAGGGACTATTTTGAACCTACCCTCAAACATAAGAGACTATTTTTGTTGTTTTCTCAGACATATTCTAAGAACATGGAAAAATTAAGAGAGAGAGAACCTTGCAAATGTCAATTATGAAGAATCAAATGAGTATGTTACTACTCCCTCGTTCTAATTTATGTGACACTTTTCGCTTTTCGAGAATTAATTTGACTAAACTTTGAAGCTAAATTGAATTAGATTAACTTAGCATTTTAAGATTAAAATTTATATAACTTGCAACTTTTCTCATATCAATTTGGTGAATAAAATGTTGGTCAAAATTTATGTCAATTTATGAAGAATCAAATGAGTATGTGTTACTCCCTCGTTTCAATTTATGTGACACTTTTCGCTTTTCGAGAATCAATTTGACTAAACTTTGAAGCTAAATTGGATTAGATTAACATTTTAAGATTAAAATTTATATAACTTGCAATTTTTCTCATATCAATTTGATGAATAAAATATTGGTCAAAATTTATACAATTTAAATCTCGAAAAACGAAAAGTATCACGTAAAATTAGTACAGATAGAGTATATTACTTCACCATATATATAATCCCATATACAGCAACAAACAAAGAAACAACTTACTTATAGTAGTACTTCACTTAACCACCAGATTCAATCATCCAAACAATCCAAATCCTCAATCCTTTTAATGCCTTAGTACAGCAAACAAGGTTCATACGCCGAGACGGTGCCAGTAACGATATATTAAAGAAGATTACATAGTTTATGTAATTAACTTAACCTTTTACAAAATTTGGACGGTAAATGTTTAATTGAAGAGAGAGAACAGACGAAATGATTAGCTATTGCAATGTGTATAAGCAATTTATGAAGAATCAAATGATTATATTATATTATATTATGTCACAGCAGAAACAAAGAATCAATAAAATAATATTTCAATTACAACCAATTTGAATAACATAGGCCATCTCTCAATTTAGATAAGAAAAAAATCAAAATCCTCAATCCTTTTAATGCCTTAGTGTAGCAAAGAGAGACACGAGCAAAGAAGTTCCGATCAAAGCACCGGAAACCGGCAATGAGAATCCAGCTCCGGCATCAGGCGATGGTGCTGGTGCAAGGCTAGGTTCCTGAGCCGACACAGCAACGACTGCAATAAAAACAGCGAGCAAAAAAGCGTTGATCATGCTAACAGATGCCATTGATGAAGAATTTATTGAAATTTGACTTATATTGATAAAATTAATTGAATGGAGAAAGGAAAGATTGAGCAAATGTTGATGGTGAATTTGGAGATAGAAAAGGGAGTATTTATAGTAGAAAAGGAACAAAAATGACAGCTGGTAACGGATGAATTGGTTCAACAAACAGCTCAGCTTGTGCCTTTATGGAGATGACAGGCTATAATGGATGAATTGGCCATGTTGTGGGGTCAGTAAAGAGCCGTTGTGACAGATTCCCACCCGTTAATTAAAAAAAAAAAAGTAGTACTAATATTTCATCATAATTGCAGGCATTAATATATAATTTTAAATTGCTAACCATTTTTGATCGATTCCAATTTAATACGTTGATACTGTCTTCTTCATTAGAAGTAATATTCTATGAATTTAACTACGGTACAAATATTATATGAAAATATTTAAGAAAAAAAGTATCGACGGTATAAATAATAAAGATAACCAACAGCAAAAGAAACTACAGTAGTAATATTAAAATTGAAGCATAAAACAATACTAGCATAATAATAATAATAATTAATAATACTGATAAGGGAACAAATAGATGCTCGAGACTAGAACCCTGCTTTACCACTGTGAAAAAGAGAAGACACTCTACTATCTATTAACTATCTACATTAATCCTCGACCTTCATGCTCTACTATCTAGGGTCATGTCTTTGGTGAGCCGACGATGTGCCATATTTTGTTTAATCACCTTTGTCAGTTATGACCACGTTTGACCATTAATTATATTGGTTTAATAAATAAATAAAAATAAATTGTTGTTAAATTCTTATTGGATGAAGGGGAAGTTATTTACTGATATAAGTTTTCAATTTCTACACGTTGTTGGAAGTGTAGAATAATTGTTCAAACTCAAGAAAGGGTCCTCTCTCCAGTATGAGAACAACTTTTCCATCTAAACTGTTCTAAGATTAAGGAAAGAGACAGAAATATTTTATGAAGAATAACAAAGGCTTACGATCATTATTGAGAATGGTCAAGAAAATGCTACAGGTACAATTTCTTGATTAAAGTGTTGTTATTTTACATTACTGTGAAAATTATTAAGTTCCACGATTCTGAAATATTTGTTAGGATTTCTACTAGATTGTTTATGTTTACAATCTATAACATGTGAAATTCCTTACAACCACTCCTCAGTTCTTCCTCGGTCTACCTCTCATCTCCTTAAAAAAACGTATCAAATATAATTTGTTTATTAAATGATATTATTATTAGCTTTTCTAAATGAATTTGCCAAAACAAAATATTTCTCTCCAAAAATACAATTCTAAAAGCTATTTTAATAAAAGTACTTTTTAATGTCTTAAAAATCTCAAACAAACTCGTACTGCGTTATCTATTTAACTAGATTTTAAAAATAAAACAGTAGTCGAGGAACATAATTCTGCATCCTTTGTGGTTAACAGTTAGTGCAGTCAATACTCAATAGAAAGGAAACTTAGAGAGAAATGTGATGGAAGTGAGAATATCTTGAAGGGAAGGGAGAGTAGGTACACCAAAAAAGTTTAGTTTTAGGTGAATATATATGCATCAGAGTAAGAGTCATTAGTTTATGGGTAAATCCCACTTAACTCTCTTAATTTTTAGATTTGAGAGACAGTACCCTCTTGGGGGAATTTGCTAAAAGGTCACTCTCAACTAGGGCTGTGCATGTTAACGGTTAAACCAATAATTGGATTATTGGGTTAATGGTTCGGGTTAGGGGGTTAATGGTTCGGGTATCAGGTGGTGTTCTATAGTTATTGGGGTATTGGTTCGGGTCTCGGGTTCATCACTTTTGTTAACGGGTGAACCGATAACCCGATAACCATTTATTTAATTACAATTATACCCTTCCATATATAACCTTCCATATATAATTTGTGGAGTCCAGCCCAGTGAATTCATTCCATTATTACCCTTCCATATATAATTACTTAGTAAATCCTAAGTCAATTTATTTCTCACTAGTGAAGTTAGCTGCAAGGTTTTACAAGAACTTATCCCAAATGTCAAAGCTTCTAATTGCTTCCAAAGGTGTGAAACAAACTTTACCAAGCATCAAGTACCAAATGTTTGTGGAAATAACTTGCAGGCAGCAAACAGCTCCTCTCTACAAGTTTGTGCCACTGATGCAACGGGTAAAGAGAGCAAAAATGAGGAGAGTTGTTGAGGACTCGGATGAAGAAGCATAAAAAGACAACTTTGTCAAATTGGAAAGCTGTCAGCAGCGGTCTGGGAACTAGGATTCATGTAAATATGAAGAAAAGGTTTCAAGTTTTTAACGTCTTAGAGATGCTAGCCAGCTTCCAGTTTCAAACTCCATTTATAGCTAACTGCTGCAGGCACTTTCTTTTGTAGTTACTTTATTCATTTTGCATCTCGTTAATTCGTTTCTGATTCTGCTTTGAAAATGGGTTCTTTGTTCTTGAAAAAATTTCGTGTGATATCTTAACGGTTAAACCGATAACCGAACCGATAACGATCAAAAATCGATTAACCAATAACCCATTAACCGATATCTTAATGGTTCTTTAACGGTTTAACATGTCTACAAACCGATAACCGATAACTTTCAAACCCGAACTGAACCACCCTATACGCAGCCCTATTCTCAACACTTATTTTGACAAAAGGCCATAAGTCTCAAAGAATTGGCTAAAAGGCCACTATTTATGACATCATCAAATGAAGTCTCCCATGTTATCACCCCTATATCCAAAGTTTAAAAAAATACAAAACAGCCCCCAACCACCAACATTTAATTACCCCAGTTTAGCAGCCCAATTTTTTTCGTCCCTCCCTCCAAAAGCTCGTTGCTCCCCATTTTTGCACTTTTCCGATCCCGTTTCCGGTCAAATTTCTGGCTTTTCATCTGAAAATCAGTCCCAAACAACGGATTTCTTCCCCACTTCAGTCATTGTAACTTAAATCTCTTAGAAATCATTGAAAAGAAGCTCGAATTATTTTCACCGTTGTTGTCAAAGCTCAATTATCAGGTGCCAATTTCGTCTGCGTCTACTGGTAGTGGAGTTCGTTTTTTGTTCTAATCCTCTTGTGGAGTCAATTCTCCATTAAAAGAGTCGTATCCTTGCTTCTTCTTTTTTTGTCTGAATCTGGTACTGTTCTAACTCTAGGCATCGACCAATTATAGACCATAGCAATAGTATATTATATCTTTAGTATGGCGTCTATTGGAGAATATGTTATAGTAGGCGGTGATTACATGGGTGAATGGGTGGAGACCCCAAAATGTTGGATTTGGAATTCTGCTAGCAAGGTGACTGTGCCGATCGTTGTGCGTCGCAATGGTACGTATAACGATTTGGTTGAGAGCGTAAAGGAAAGCGGGGAGTTAGATTGTGACCCTAGCAACTTGCGCATTAGTTATATGATTAATGCTCTGCCCACTAGGAGAAAAGCTCACCCTTCTTTCATTACGAATGATAGGCATGTGGTGTTGTATATGCTTGATGTTGCTGCGGATGGTTGTAGGCCTGTTTTTAGAATAAATGTTGTTGAGAGGTCTCAAGCAGCGTCAAATTAAGCAGCAGCACCCCCCAAACTGCGTAAATCTAAGAGATCGTGGATAGGTCTATAATGTAGCAAAAGTGTATAATCGCCAACCAGTATAGTATATTATGGATTCTGTAGTTTGTCTATACTCTACTGTAGTTGATATATAAACTAGACCACTATTTGCCTAAAAAGGCTATAATTACATAAAATAAAATAAAATAAATAAAAAGACTTGATGCTATTTTAACACTATATTAACACTTGATTATTATTATTAGAGTCTCCATCCATTATACACGTGATCCAAAGAGCTTTAGAACAAGTAATGGTCTTTAATCATCAAATATTTGCCTAAAAAGGCTATAATTAAATTAAATAAAATAAATAAAAAGACTTGATGCTATTTTAACACTATATTAACACTTGATTACATCATATAAGAGTCCTCATCCATTATACACATGATCTAAAGAGGTTTCGAACAACTAATGGTAATCATAACACTACTATCCAATAAGTCTGAAGATGAGTTATTGTTCTCAAATCACAACCTTGTTCCAAGAAGGATCATTACTTGTTCTAAAGATCTTTGGATCATGTGTAATAGATGGGGCCTCTTGAGTATAGTCCTCATCAAAATGCTCCATGGACTCCTTCCCCTTCCTACTAGAAGCCTTCGAGAAATTTTTTGGTGTAATCAAAACAGTCACGCCTTCAAGTTTACGCTCCAACTCATCAATGATTGGGTCATTATTTTCATCATTATATGGCAGCAAATTTTTCATGTAATCCTGCTCCAACTCACGCACTGTAGGGATGAGGAAAGGGTGCACCATCTACAAATAAAGAAAACATTAACATTAAGCTTATCTTTTTGCCAAAAATTAATAATAGACTCCAAATTTATACCTCGATAATTCCAGCTCTCTTAAATGGATCTCCTTCAGCGAATCACTCTATTTTCTTCGTGTGCCACCTAAGAATCCTAGGAATAGGGAAAGGAACCCCCTCTGATTTCCCAGTATTCCTTCCAAGTGCAGGAAAAGCTTCATATACCCAGACCTGTAATCACATAAACAAAAACTGAGTGAAAAATAAACAAGACACAATCTATACTCTACTGCACCAATGGTCTATAATATTTACCATGAATGCCCAGGGGAAGCCATAGAGAGCATATGATGCAACTCTTTTCTCCGCGTGCACTTGGTGGTGCTCAGGAATGTCTATCTTGTTCTTCAAGTAGTCCAGAGTGAGTTCAAATGATTCCTTTCCCCAAGGATAGCTACTGGAGAACTCCAAATCGTCTACCATTTTTATCGTGTCATGATCCACACCCCTCGACACATCTTTGGCAAGCAATATTGTGTGCAGAAATCACACTAGACAACATTTGAGCTTTTCCTCTTTGGTCAGCCTAGGCCCTCTGATCATCGCCAACAGCTTTTGTGCAGAAATCTTTCTATCGCGACAAACTTTTGTGCAGAATGCTACCCCCTTTCTTAAATGCCCTTTCCTCTCTAGTTCGGCTAGGATATAATCCAAAGTTTAGACCAGTGATCAAAGCAAACTCATTCAAGCCAAAACACACGGGCTTGTCATTCACCAAGAACCACATCTCGTGTTTCTTCTTATGAACCAGAAGACGAAGAACCGTATAGTGCACCAACATTCCATTGAATCTATTGAAGTGTTCTGATATTTTTCTTAAATGACCAAAATAGGAATGCATGAACATTTTCCTAAGTTTATGATCTTTTATCAATGTTTTAAAATCAATAAGCAATGTCAGCCTACTCCTAACCGAAACGTTTACTGGAAACGATTTGCAATCATCCAGTCAATTGATCAGACCATACTTGTTGGCGTCAATTGTCCTTGCACAATATGGCACCGACAAGGGATCAGCATTTTCATCACCACCAGGCTCCTCAGAAACATGGGGATCATCTCTTTCACCTTCCTCAACACTATACACATCATTATTCTCCTCCGAGTACGCTTCATTTTCAGGTTCTACAATTTTTCTTCTTTTACCTTCTCAGCTAACTTTTCTACCTTTTCTTTTTCTATCGTCAGATGTGGCCCTAGAACGGGTTTGAATTGTGTTCCCTCCTCTTCCTCTAGTTCTAACCATTTTTATAATCTATGTACAAACAATACAGTGACGTTGATCAACCACGACAAAAAAACAAGAATAATCGACCAAAAGTCTATTAATAGATCATACTTTACAAAAATCAAAAACAGAAAAACAAAGATCGAAACAAGCAAAATAAGTAGAAATAACACATATTTCTAGCAAAAAACAGGCGAAACTTCCAAAATTTTGAAAAAAAAAAAATCTCAACTTTATGAACACTAGGGTTCTATCGAGTTCGTAAAATAATAACAACCTTCATGGCAAAATGGAGCTCTAAATGCTCTGGAGGAGTTGCTAAATTAAAGAAAATACCTTGAATGAACGACAGGAACGTTACCAAGATTGTGAGAGAGGGAGAATTATGATAGAAGCTTCAATTTTTTTTAGAGCGGGAGTTGGGAAGAAGTGGGGAGAGAGAAGGGGCTTTTGTATATTTTAATAATAAGTGAAAGGGGACTTAAGTGTATAAGTTGTAAACTCCAAAATTTTTAAAATTACAAAGTGATCCTGGGGCCACAGCCCTTAACCCTAAAATGAAAAAATAAAGGAAAAAGAAAATGAGTGGCTCTTTTGCAAATTAAACTAAGAGAGTGACTTCTTCGTCAAATACTCTCTACCCTGTTCTCCTGTTGAAAGGGACCATAAACTTCTTTGATAACGGTCGAAAATGAAGTAAATCATTGCATGTATATTTAAAATGTTAAAATAGTGCTCAATTAACATGGATTTAACAAGTACTTCTATTTAAGCAATTGTATTGTATAAAATTTTAAAGTTTGACGTCTCTACGGTTTCTCCTTTAGCTTTTCCTTATATTTTCTAAACCTCATTTTGCTTCATGTAATGTTCTTTTTATTAAGCTCCAAGTTTATCCTGATCTGTTTTGTTACTTGTATTATTGCTAGTGTTAAAATTTATTCCAACTAATCAATTTTCTGTAACGCTCAAATTAATTACTTTTGACTTCCCAAAAATTTGACCAAAATATAAATCTTTCTGAACTTTTTTGGTTAACCTCTCTCCTTTCCTTATTCTATTCAAAAAGTCGAAGAGCAATTGGCAGAGACTAAGTCGAAGAAAAATTGCAACCTAAATCTTTCATGAATTTCACTTCAATTCATCAAATTATCCATGTTCCTTCAAACTAAATGTGAAATTTTATTTTCTAGATTTCTCTAATATCACCCATATTCCTAGATTTTAGATAATATACAATACAAGTAGAAATGATAAAACATGTCACCCAAAGTTTCACCGCAAGAACTCTCATATTTGTACAGTATTTGTGAAGGTGCAGAGAAAAAAGAGATTGAAAAAAAATACATTTAGAATTTGAGAAGGACCATGGATGGAAATAGAAAATAGAGCGGGAAATTTTCCCGCCAGAACAATTGTAAAGTGGGAATTTTGTTGTAGGACACATATAAATAATCTTCATATATTATTTCAAATATTTCTAATTCTCTAAAATATATATATATTTTTTTTTTTTGGTAACTATTTGAAAATTATTTCTATGGGCCAAACGGGCTATAATCCAAAATTATGTTCCTGTAGTGAGGCCCTCCATGAGAGCGACGTCTCTATCGTCATGGCCCATAGCCCATTACTTATTGGGCCCACAAAGAAGGAATATAGCATCGAATAAAGCCCCTTTATTTTCATCAACTTGATTAGTGTCATTGGCACTTATGTCCTATTTTGTGTTGGTCTTTACTTTTTATCTCTCCTGACAACCAACTTTTTTGCGTGATATAAATTTCTATTCTCACATCATAATATCCCACAAGTTATGTCTTTTGCTCTTAAACAACTTATCTCCCTCTAAGCATACATTCGATTGCTAAAAGGCAAAATAAAGACCAGTACATTTAAGTGGACAAATCGTATAGTATCTTCACTTGATGATTACATTCACATTCCCTACAAAGAAAAAAATAGAAAATACCATGAAATAAAAAAAATCGAGTGGTCCATTTTTAAGCTCACCAATTTCTTAGCACTTTCGCGGGCATCTAACCCTTTCAATCCAACAAATCAAAACCAACCACGTGGTCAAAAGCTTCTAAACTTTATGCCACGTAGGATAATCATCAATAATAAAAGTAGCTTCCCTCACACGATTGTATAAGTCAAAAATAAAAAAAAATAAAAAAGAGCCTTCCGGAAGAAGCCTTTTCCATTTGACAGCCTACAAAAGCCTCCCTCTTTTTATCTCCTTATATAGAAAGTACAATACAGCTCCACTATTATTAGATTCTTATATAGAAAGTTTTGTATTTCCTCAGTCCTCATAGCCAAAGTAGAGAGAAAGAAGTGTCTAGTATTCTGGTTGTAGAACGTTAGGTCGTAAACTTTTTGCTGCTCACATTTCTGTTTATAGTTGCGGCTATTATTATAGTCAACGAGATTGAAACTTCCTCTTTTCTAGAAAGCCCTAGCTACATTATTGTCACAAGTCTGTTTATAGTTGTGACTGTTATTAAATAGTCAACGAGATTGAAACTTCCTCGTTTCTCATAAAGCCCAACTCTTCACCAGCACCGGTAGCTACATCAACTCTTTGTTGCTATTTTCACAAGTTTGTTTATAGTCGCGACTGTTATTACATTTAACGAGGTTGAAACTTCCTCGTTTCTTGGAGATTAACACTTCACCAGCACAGGTATCTATCTACGTACCTCGTTGTACGAAATGGTGAAGAGTGATTATGAAGTGGTGGAAGATGAAGGATGTAAGACACCAAGGCATGATAAATGTAGAATTATGGTGAATTCATTGTGCCCACCACCAGCGCCAAGAAAAAAGAGAACTTATGTGAAACAGCAGAGTTCTCCACCTAAGGAAGGGTATTTCCAGCCACCTGATCTTGAGATTTTGTTTGCTATTGTGCCAAGGAGGGAGACTTATGTTTGAATGTTATTGCTTTTTAATCAAAAAAAAAAAAAAAGAAACTGCTCGTTTTTTGTTTTTTGCGGTTTTATATTGCTGCAATGTGAAGGTATCTAACTAGAATTTGATGGTGTTTTTGCTCTGTTTTTGGTGTATCTCAGATTTTGTACAATGTAGAATTGGTTTAGCACTATGGGGAGCATTCTTGTTATGCCTGTTATTACACCTATAGCCAGTTTGGCTAAACATTCGTGAAGTCGAAAGTGTGTATTTTGTGAACAAAAATGCTTATTGATTTGAGCTTTTAAGCGAAACTTCAAGGAAAAATAAGAGTTTTCAACTGTCAGTAGAAGTTTTTTGAAGCTGTACAAAGTTTTTTTTCGCCGGTAACACTTTTGAAATCTTAGCCAAACATAAATTGTTACTGTAATATTATCAAAGTACTTTTCAAATTGATTAGACAAATACAAATTGTTACTCTCCTAAAGTACTTTCGACATTTCTAATAAAGAAACACTTTTAAGATAAGTAGCTATTGGGAAAGCTCTATGCGTTTTTTTTCTATTTCTGGAGAACAAACTCAACCAACTTATCTTTGTTTGTGCAACTATAATTGACTCCAAACTGAAAAATAAATAAACAATTTACCCCAAAGGGGGCTGGGTCGAAGTCAGAAGAAATCCAGTAAACTTGGACAGAAAAACCCATGAAGGGTCATGAAGCCCAAAACTTTATTTCTGGGATTCTACTTGGGTCTGGAGTGGACTCTGCTCTCTCTACATAAAAGCCCATTTAAACAAGTTTGTAGCCTTGCTTAATGCTGATTTTGCTCAAAGAGTTTTTGAAGTGCTTTATCACTATTTAAAAATAAAGAGATAAAGCTACTTCATCATCGTCTAGAAATAAATGTAACTAAATGACATTGCTTGATAGAATGCTCCACTTTACATTCTTAAAGTCAGTGGTTCGATTCTTGTTATGTGGTCTTCTGCACAATTGTTTTAGGCATTTGTAAAAAGGATTAACTTAAATCAACATTTTGGAAAGGGAAAAGGGTCAAATATCACTACAAAAGATGGGTAATCTGCGGAGGTTGAAAGTTGCAATTCGCGGAGGTTTTAGCCTCCTTTAGCAAATAGCGGAGGTTAAAACCCCGCAAATTGCAACTTTCAATCTCCACAAATTACCCATTCTTTTGTAGTGTATACCCCTCTACTTTAGTTTATTGACTAATTTTGCCTTCCGTTAGCTAAAGTAGTCAAATATACCTCTCTGTTAGCCGAAGTATACACATATACCCCTGAATGGATGGAAATCCCCAAATCAGCCAAAATTAGAGTGTGGGGAAATTATTTTTCGGGTCGGGTCGAGTCTAACTTATGGGGCATGTGTAATTTAGTTAAATGAGTAATTTTGGCTGATTTGGGAATTTTCATCAATTCAAGGGTATATGTGTATACTTTGGCTAACTGAGGGGTATATTTGACTACTTTGGTTAACGAAAGGCAAAATTAATCAATAAACTAAAATAGAGGGGCATATTTGACCCTTTTCCCTTTTGAAAAACATTACTCCTTTATCCTTTTTTTTAATTTTATTTCCACGTTGCTCACTATTAACTTGATGAGTTCAATTATTTGCTTACCTGTGTGTTTAGTGTGAAAAATAACGGGTTTGGTTGAATCCATAGCTAAAGGCTGCATGCATCGACCACTTTTGATAGTGATCCGTTGGTCACTTCTTTAAATATCAACATCATTTACAAAAAATTCTTTGTAGGCCACTGGTTAGGATTTAGGAATGCTTGCTTGACTGGATTTCTTTTGTATGTTTAATACTATGATCATGTGGTGTATGTACCCACTCAACGAATATTCACACATCACTAATAATATCCATGTAAGGTCCATCAATCTTTCCACCAGTCAGGTCAATCAAAGAAAAAAAATCTCACATTACTTTGACTATCTTAATTTCAAGGACTTATTTCAATGTTTGTAAGATTTAAAGCTTATTTCAATGTTTGTAAGGTTTAGGACATGGACCCAACTAATACTAGAGCAAGTATGAAATACACTATTTCGATGAAACTTTACGGTGCATTACTCCCATCAGTTTCGATTCCGACACTTATGTTTCCCTTCTAGACAAGTCATTCAATGTGGTACATCGAAACCTTTTACATATCAAATAACTAGTGAAGGAGCCACAGTATTCAAGGGGTGTCAATTGATACCCCTTTTTCAAAAAATTACATTGTGTAAAAGTTTTGTATTTATATATATATATATATATATATATTCTATTATATATGGATTCGTCTTGACTTCTTTGTGCGTTTATTCCTTTTATTTTGACACTTGTTAGACCTTAGTAAAAATTCGCATTTAGCCACTGCAAACAACCAAGCCAAGGACCAAGGTACTGGCGTTCGGTCTCACATATCTCATAAATCAATTCAGAAGGGGTATTGATTAGAAAATCTCAAGTTATCTCATAAACCAATTGAGAAGGGGAATTAATTAGAAAAGCTCACATATCTCATAATAGCTTGATTCTGAAATACTTAGGACGTTAAGAGTAAATGTCCTTGGTCGAAACTAACCTAGTATGTGTCACAAAAAATATCGGGCCCAAACACAGAAGGGAACGGAAAGGAAATGCGAAATTGATCTCTAATAGCTCGATGATTTTGATTGAATTGATTTTTATGTGATCGAGAAATTTGTTTGGAGATAATTTTTAGAACTAATCGCTACTTCCAAAACTCGAGGATAATAGATTCATCTTTCTATGTATCTCCATTTAAATATCAAGGGTAGTTCGCATGATGCAGGACTTAAACTTGTGACCTAAGTTATAAATCTCTCAACCTTTGCCACTTGAACTAAGTTCTAGGACAGCCGAAGAAAACCATTCTAGGCGAAAAGAATTGATCCACCACTGTCGAGGGTCAATTATAAGGTTAAGCACTTGTAAATTGAAAGAAATAAACAAAGTAAAAATGTGTTTACGTAAATTTATAAGCTAATCAAACTAATTTATGAGTACTTTCGACTTACGTACATTATTTATTAAGCACCGAACGCTACTTATCAAATCAAGTGTTTATAAGCAGAATTTATTCTAATCACCCTAATTTTTGGTTTTATACTTTAAAAACACTTTTAGTTTGATTAAGATTTAATGTTTTTTCTCTTCTATATTTTATCCCTGAAGTCCACCCCCCCACCTCCCCCCCCCCCCAAAAAAAAGGTTCTTAACTCGCCCTTCATCTCATTTCCTTTTCCCTGAACTGTAAATAGTTGTAAGGGTATGTTGGGTCATTTTAATTAAAATACTTGTACTCAGACACATATAACTGCCTGTTTAAAGTGTTTTCTTAGCACTTGATGCTTATAATTTATTTCCATCAATTATATAAAGCGAGCTTTAATATATGATGCATTTGTGGATAGAAAAATGACCTCATTCGAAAAAGCTATTCGAATAAGGACATTTATCAAGAAGAAACGTTGAAAGCTAAAGTTATTATTATAGATAAACGCCAAACTTCCATGACGAAAGAGATCAAAATGCTGAGATAATATTTGTTACAAAGCACGTTTTGCATGACAATGTCTGAGATATTTGATTGCTGCATTGGCTCTCTATAACATAGCTGACGTGATTATACATACCTTGTGAATATTTATCTTCAGATGAGGATCTACATCACAAGGTATGGCTTCGTAGAACATAGTAATTTTGGTTTAAAGGACGTGTTTATATTAAGCAATTCACTTAATATGTACAAATTATCTATCTTAAACCCAGTTGTGTCCTAAAATCAAAAAATTATTAACTTAAAATTTTGAATCTGCCTCTCAGTCTATCTTGAAATTGTTATGTGATAACCAATGATTCATACTTTGTTCCGATTCTACGTACATAATGCCAATTTCTCTGCCTGCACAAGTAACTGAAGAAAACATAATGAAAATGAAATGTATATATATGATGAATAAGGTAGTACATATAAGAAAATAGAGACAAGACATAAACAGAAGTAACACCTATAAATGCATCAATTCAAAGTAGGAGGTTGGCTATGTGCGAATACTCACATACTATGTTACTCATGTTTACACTCATCTCAGACTAATAATATATGTAAAAATAATTGTAATATATGTTACCATAAAAAGTACTAGTAGAGATTTTTGTTTTCTGCTGACATATAAATTTCTGGATGGCTAAACAACTCCTAAAGACATGAATGGAAGAGGCAACAAAATTTCTAACTAATATTACACTGCAGACTATGTATGATTGAGAAGTTAAAATATCAAATTGGAAACAGTATTTAGCCCTAGAGTACAGTGGAGATGGAAAAAGTTTCTGTTAATTTGGTTGCTCTTGGTAGACCTTATAGTGTGGAGAGGGCAAAATTTAAGTTTGATTATTTAAAAGAATAAAATGAAAAATAAGTATGTCAATTTCTTATTCTTGCTATATTCAACTCTTGATATTCATAGATCATATTAGAAATAACTATAACAAGGTTTCTCATTGTTCGCATGGATATATGTAAACACTTACTCGAGATCTTACTTATCAAATTTCATTGTGAAAGATAAATTTTTAAATTCACCATTACACATCTGATCCTTGCGCAATATCACGATTTATAGGCTAGAATAACATCAAGAACAGAAATTTTACAGGAAAACCCTAAAAATATAGCAATTCCTTTCTCTTCCAATCATTTTATCATGCACTTTAGGTCCGTCTTAAAAGCAATGAGACAGGTTACATTAGCTTGTTCGCATCTCTTAGTTATTCATTTGCAATTATTACCACAAATTATGATTCCTGATGTACTCCACGACTTTCTTATGTTATTGGGTAATTAATTGTGACATTTACAAAGAGTCAACCCTCGGATATTTTAGTTCTTGGCATTTATATACCTAGGTTCTGGAGAAGTATAGAATCTAAACAAAATCTCGAAGTTTTTACAGTTCTTGTACTCATTAGCTACAAAATTCCATCTCAGTAGCCTTTCAATCTGGCTATAAAGAGGTAATTCTATTGTTGATCTTCAATTCCCTCTAATTGCCAAAGAAGGTTCTTAAAACACACCAGGCCATATATAGTTAGCCGGATCTGAGGTTCACAAAAATGTTATATCATTCAATAAATATGTTACACCTCGTGGATTTTCGCGTTGTTGTAAGCAAACTAACATGAGTTCGGAGAAGCCATGATACCCCTATAAGGTCAAGGAAGACTTTTAATAAGTGTTAGACAAGTACTTAAAGGTTTCGGGATCAAGCGAATCGAAGAAAATAGGTTCGTTGGAAATTTGAAAACAACTTGACAAAATTTTGACGAAAATTTTGGCCCAACTTGTCAGGGGCATATCTCCTAGAATATGAGGAGTTACGGAACCCATAACCTATGTAAATTGAAGTTCGGCGAGTCTTCTTTCCAATGTAACTGACGGATCGCATTTATGTGAAATACGGAGGGAAATACGGGCCGTACAATAAAGTACGTCCCGTACTTTCTGGGTGTATTTTGCCCAGAATTTCCAGAACTTCGAATTGTTGCCCCCCAAAGTACGTGATACTGTTCATCACGTACTTCAAAGTACGTGATGAACAGTAACACGTACTATTGCCGAGATTTTCAGATTTTGGGGCGTTGAAATTTTTTTTCCAACTTTTATATACCCCTTTCCACGACTTTTGCCTCATTTTTCACCAAAATTAAAACCCTAAATCCTCTCAAAGCTTCCATTAACTCACCATATCAACACAAATCCAAGAGAAATCAAAGATTAAATACCAAGAATCAAGAGAATCAAGTGTGTGGATGCTCACTAGTGTTGGTGGAAGCCAAGAATCCTCTTGGAATTGAAGTTGGGTTTTTTTCTCAAGTAAAGTATTTTTCTTTCAAAGTCCATTCCTACATCACCATAGGTGAGTTTTGTATTCATTTCAAGTTATTAAGAATATTGAGTGGTAGAATGACTTGGATTGGGGAAGAAAGTAGAATATGAGGCTCAAATGTGGAAATAATGATATTCTTGAATAGTAAATTGACTTGAATCATAATTCTTGTTATGCCATGAGTATAATCATGTTGTGAATGATACTAATGATGTTGAGGAAGTATTATATGAAAATGGATACGGTGTTGCTTTGTAATTATAGTTAAGGATGACTTTGAAAGGGAATATTAAGAGTTGAATAATGTTTAACTTAAAGAAGTTTATTGATTATGATATTATGGGTGTTGCTATCGATATTTGGGAGTTGTTTACCATATGGAGGAAGTTGTTGGAACAAAGGAAATGCAGCCCAATTTTCGTTAGCTCTTAACCATTTTAATTTAGACACAAGTATGCTTCCAATTATCTAATTTTAGTACAAAATCTCTTGAATGTAGAATCATGAGCTTGGAAGGGGAAACGTTTAGCGATAAAGTTAAAGAGACGTAAAGGTATGTGAGGCTAGTCCCTTTCTTTCAAAGGCATGACTCCTATACTATGATTCCTTTATATTTCCATGACTTTCTCGTATCCCAAAGTTGAAGGCTAAAGATTTCTAAGAGCTTCCTATGAGAAAGAGAGGAGATATGTTCTATGATAATGACGATGATTATGATAATTTTATTCATCGAGATTCTAAAGCTTATGAAATGATGCTATAATGAGACTTATGATCCCATTGCATGATTTTCTTGATATTACTCATTGTTGATAGTCTCACCTCATAATACTATTTCCTCCAAGGTGAGACATGGCGATCATGATTGTTCCATAACATAATCGGAGGTTACCGACCTTACGTCACTCCGATAGAATTATAGCGTTTAATTGGACTCTCATGCATGCTAATTTTATGTATGATTACACCGTGCCTAGTTGGTCGGGCGGACACCACTTCGGTGGGCGGCTTATGGATGATGATAGTTACACCGTGCCTAGTTGGCCGGGCAGTCACCACTAGTGGGCGGCGTGAGATGATTACCCCGGACGCGGGCTAGTGATGATATTATGTTATGTATGTATGAAAAATGTTTTCTTAAAAGGTTAAGCATGCATGGTATTCGCCTTAAGGGGCAGTTTGATATACAGGTTATCTCTTTCCCTCATGTTTCCTTATTGCTTTACTACATTATGGTTCATGCCTTACATACTCAGTACATTATTCGTACTGACGTCCTTCCTTTTATGGACGCTGCGTTCATGCCCGCAGGTGGACAGAGAGACGGACTGGATACCTAAGAGCTCTATCAGCAGTTGTATAGGAGCACTCCACTTTTCCGGAGTTGCCGTTTGTTGGTATATTTTTGTGTACATATTTGGGGCATGGCGGGGTCCTGTCCCGTTCTTATGATTCCAGTATTCTAGTAGAGGCTCGTAGATACATGTGTGTGGGTAGTAGATGTCTTATGATCTTATTAGTGCATATTCTGTGCATCATTTTGTAGCCTTGTGGGCCTATGTACATGTATATGTATATGTATATCTATATATGTGTTTGGGAAGTAAATGAAGGTTGTCTCGTAATGGGTTTTATGATGAGAACGGTGTATGTTCAGATTGAATGTGATGACAAGTGAGTTAGATGGTGCTCGGTAGGGTAGCTCCGGGTACCCGTCATGGCCCTCTAGCGGGGTCGTTACAAAATATATGGAAAAATTTCATCAAAGGAATATTAACCAGATTGGTATCCAAAAGGGAAAAGAAAAAAAAAGATTAACTGGTCAAAGTTATAAAAAGATCTTGCACTTCTTTGTCAAAAAGACAAACAATATCACAACTTAATAGCCAAAAGAAAATTCTAAGCACATTAGATCTGGAAAAAAAAAACGAAAGGGAAATGAAATAAAGCGAGCTCCATGATTTTTCTGAAAAGACAAAATATAATGCGGTCTCCGATCCAGTCCATTTTACATGTTGTTATCTTCTTTTTAATCTATGTATTTAAGAAAGAATGTTCTTTCTATAAGTTCAAACCTTTCATTTTACGACAGAGACATGTTTATATCCATAAAAATGTTACATTTGCATATCTAAAATCATAAGAAGATGCAATTCAAGATTTAAAGTTTATAATTAATCTAATATTTATCATAGTTCCCCAACAAAAAAATACGGTTTGGATCAAACTTACAAGATCCTGTCCAACACAAACTTTCTATGCTAATTCCGCCCTTGATCATAATTAATCGTTTCTTTATTAAAAACCGTGTCTAGTTAGACAGTATATAAAGTGAAACAAACGGAGTACTTATGTTACTGACCTGGAACTGTACATGGACCAGCACCATATGATAAAATCTGAAGGCATCATTTGCCAAAGGTCCCAAAGAGAATCATCAACTATGTATATTTCAACTGCAACAACAATGACAAGAGATCTTCAAGCAGATATAAAAAGATCGATCTAGAAAAAGACAGAAAACAGTCATTAGCAAAAGAGCTAGTGGCAATATTGCAGAATCCAAGTAGATCGAGTAGTTTTTATGACACAAAAAATAATTTCATCTTTGTATAGTGAATAAATACCATTGAAGTACAGACATACTTACTGCATCTAAAAGTACGACCAAGTTCAGAACAATTAATTACAGGAAGAAGAGAAAAAGGAATAAATATATTATAACCTCGTTGAAATCAACACTGAAGTAACCCCCACACATCTCCCCCGCAACATGGGGAAAATGTCCCAAAAGACTAGGTAGTACAGTATTTTCTTTTCTGACTCTAAAACTTTGAATAAGAGGAAAATAAAACAAAAAAGATATGGACTAAAGATTTATGAAGAAAATATATTGCAAAAATAAAAAAAATTCAAACATTCTTCAGCTATAATAAGTTTGAAAACTTATAGCTGGTGGATCTATAGTGTTAGGAGCGAGGTCTTGAACATCCTTCGTCAGAAAATCTCACCTTGTATCAAGATTTTTTTTTGTACGTATAGTATAATAAATTCCCTTGCTAAAAATCTTGCCTCTACTACTATATAAATATGTGTATAAAATCCAAAATAAAAAGTGTAGATATTAAGTTCTAAGCCCCTACGACTATTACAATCTTTGAATCCATTAAATTTAAATCATGTATCCGTTTGATCCTGTGAACCATTTGTCATAGAAAATATCTTAGAAAGAGGAACGGGTGAACTTATAAATCAACTAGTTTAAAAAAAAAAAAAAAAAAAAACAGTTTAAGGAATTTATTTCACCCTCTTGCCTCATCTTGTTTCAATAAAAACAATATATATGGTTAAAATCATAAGACAAGATATTTAATACTTACACACCTCTTTTCAAGATCTAGATTCATGAGTATGAAAATGTTAAACAAGTAGCCATTATTTGCTGCTGCAGCATCATCAAGATTCCCACATCAATAACCCATAGGGCTAAAAATATAAACCCTAAAAAGGCTATGTGAATCTTGATGATGCTCCACTAGCAAAAACTGACTGGGATATTATCAGATCTTTTCAAATAATTTGAAGCGAAAAAAAAAAAGGAAAGGAGAATACTTTTTCTAGCCCTAACCCTAGAAAACTGAAAGAAAGAGATGGAGAAAAATATGGGAGTAGTGATGAGGAATATGTAGTTAAAGAGTGGATCTATAAATACTAAAATATCTCATGGTATAGAAGGGATGTGTATTCAATACGAGATATTAGGATTGGTTGGTGTGCTGCAACAGTTACACATCACAATCCTAAGTACCAGAAATTACTTAGAAATTTAAAACACTTACTGAGAATATATACTATTAATTGCAGCTTATTTATCGAAAAAAATAAAGACTTACCATATTGTAATGGCGTACTGCCAGAGAATTTATCAAATTGACTGACTGCGATGTGTATTAAAGGAAGCGTACACGTGAACTTTTCTATGGGTTTTAAGGTTTACTTGAGTTGATTCCTCATTTGCCATTTTGGCTCACTTCCAACTTTTCCCTTATGGCCCTCGTTATTAAGAGCCCGTTTGGATTGACTTATAAGTTGCTTATAAGTTATTTTCAGCTTTTTTAATATTTGACTAGCCAGCTTAAAGTCATTTTGTGCTTAAAATAAAAAATTAATTTGGCCCGTTTGGCTTAGCTTATCTAAAACAACTTATAAACTGAAAACAGCTTATAAGCCCCAAAAAAATAAGTTAGGCTACCCCAACTTTTTTTTTTTGGCTTATAAACTGTTTTTTTTAAGCCCATCCAAACAGGCTCTAAGGATATAATTTTATATTCTTTTCAAATATTTATGTGGAAGTATATGGTTTTTTATCTTTACCTTAGTTCAATCTTATATACGACACCATCATAATGATACTAAATGCTCCTTCCGTCTCATATTAATTGTCATGTTTCATTTTTTAAAAGTTAAATTATGTGAATTTTGACTAGCATTTTAAAATATATTTTGTCATCAAATTACATAAGAAAATTTGCAACTTATAGTAGTAATCGTCTGTTTTTTAATATCTAAGTTTTAAATGTAAAATATTGAGTTGGTCTAATCCAATATAATTTATCTATTCGAAAATGAGTCAAATTGACTTAACAGAGAGAGCATTATTATAATCCTACGCTTGATCACCATGGGATTTTGCTGTAGATGGGACGATGGGAGGGAAATGTGAAACGTTTGGAGAACATGTATATTTGTTGTGTACTATCTACTCAAGTATATATAAGGATTCATTAAATATGTCGAAAATTGTAAGTAAAATTATTTTTAATTATAATTGCAAACTATTGGGTACAATTTCAAATAAGCATTTTGATAAAGGAGACAATATATATGATATATTTTGTTTGTGCAAGTCCTACTCTACATGATTTTGAACAAACTTAATTATAACTTCTTATATCTCTCACATATAAGTTGTCTTTTCAAGAAAAGCCTTGTACTGTATGCTTGGGAACAGGAACCTAGCTAGTCCTTTGGTTATATAGGTTGGGTCCGAATCTAGTAATTTTAGTTCAAATTTTATATTTATATTAAAAAAAATTATTAAATATGTATAAATTATTAATATAGAACTCAAAAACTTTAAAGGCGGAACTTAATAGTTTTATTCCAAACTCTATATAAGCTTCAAATCATGATTTCCCCTCTGATTGACAAAAGGCTTAGTCATCAAAAAGAGGCATGGCCACTGGCTAATTCAGAATTTAAAAGTTCATGAGTTTTTACCACGATCTCAAATTAAAATAAAATAATAACTAGATTCATATAAAAATTAAATAAGTTATGTATAACGTTTAAGCAAAATTGTGGATGGCCTTGTATATAGAGATAACGATTGTAACGCTAGTAAAATCTCTTCGATAGGGTTGTTGAGACGTACTATTAAGTAATGATAACCATAGAAAAGATAAGTATCATGATCAATTTTTCCTAGCCCTTTGGCTAAGTGAGGACTACATGGTGATATTAATTAAACTTTGACCCACCAGACATGTAAGAGTCAAATTAATGTTCGATGTGAAACTTTGACCTATATGGTTCTTGAAAATTCTATTCATCTACTCCCTTAGTTTTATTTTATGTATTTTAATTTGACTACTTTAGAAAATCAAGAACATAGAGAATGATTTTTAAATTTATAATTTTAAACTAAAAATATGTTAATATATTAAATTTTAAATTTGAATGATGATATTAAAATATGTCATGTCATTTTCACAGAAAAGTGTCAAGAAAAGATAAAACGATGTCCGGAATTAAAAACTTGCTACACATAGAGAAATATGACATTATTTTCGAAATTAATAGGCAAAATGTAAAAAAAATAAAACACATAATTTTATTTTATTTTGGTAAATATTGACTTCCATTACCAAGGTAAACATGCACAAGCTTTGTTACAACCTGCTGATCTTCTATCACCTATATTGGTACTTTCTACTCGTTGCTATTCTACTTGTATCAAGTATCAACTATGAGCCCGTTTGGATTGGCTTATAGCTTAAGGCTGTTTGCAGCTTATAAGCTGAAAAAAATAAGTTGGGATAGTCCAACTTATTTTTTTTGGCTTATAAGCTGTTTTCAGCTTATAAGCTGCTTTAGATAAACTAAATCAAATGGGTCCAATTATTTTTTTGAGCTTATTTTAAGCATAAAATGACTTTAAGCTGGCCAGCCAAACACTCAAAAAAACTGAAAACAGCTTATAAGCCAACTTATAAGCCAATCCAAACGGGCTCAATATCTTCACCTGAATTGAAACATACAGGAAAACTGTATATAAGTAATATTGATAAGAAAATGTGAAATCCTAGGTATAGTCAGCTAATGACGAGGTCAACACAAGTCTAATCAAATACACTCGGAAGTCTTACATATTACATGTGTCCACTGGACCAGAGAAAATGTTCATACCACAACAAAATATACTTTTAGCGATAATAACTTAATTGCCGCTAATTATATTTTAAAATTAATTATTACCAATAATATTAAATTTTAGCCATAACAATAAATGTTGTTAAAGACTTTAGCGACTTTGGATCTAATTGCTGGTAAATGTTTTTGTGGCAATAACTATTACCGTTAAAAGAAAAATATATTATCACTAAAAGTCTCTTTTGATATAGTGATAGCTCGGGAGGAAAGAAAGGAGCCGTAATAAAATACTCATAACACGGAGTACTTAGATTTTGAGGGTGTGTTTGTTATTAGATGAAAATACTTTTTAAATTTCTCATGTTTGCTTGGTCCCGACGTTTTGAAAAATATTTTTGCTAAATATAAGTTTTTAAGTATCAGAAAACAGCTTCTCTTGTGGAATTGGAAAAAGCAAGAGTATCATAATTCATAAGTAATATTTCATACTCCCTCCGTCCCAAAAACATTATCTTATTGTCTCACTTTTTTTATTAGTTTGTCTAAAAAAGAATGACATATTTCTATATTTAGAAACAATTTAACTTTATGAGATAATTTACAGTCACAATAACCTTGTTTTGGACTGCGCATTTTAAAAATCTTCCTTTATTTTTTAAACATGTGTCAAGACAAATTAAGACAATTGTTTTGAGACAGAGGGAGTAATAATTATCTTTTCCCCACCCTTACCACCCTACTCCTCCATCCCGACCCGCCAACCCCCACCTTCACACTAATAATATTTGCCTAAATTATATATAAATACTCACGAAATAATCTTTTCTATTTACTAATTAAATACAAAAAAATAAGTAAGAAAATCAATTATTTTTCTACAAAACCTAAAAACATTATACCAAACAGTCAAACACACACTAATTAATCTACAACTTCAAGTGGTCGTTTGGGTGTTAAGTTAAATAATCTTGGTAAATATAAATAAAATTTTAATACAATGTTTGATTGTAAATTTAAATCCAGTACAACTAATATTATTACTAGTTATACACCTTATTCAGTACTATTCTTATACATAGTAAATCATGACATTAATAATACAAGCACTCTTCTTTTGCTTATACACCATATTCATTAGTATTTAGCATTCATGCAATGCATGTTATTTTTAATACAACAAACCAAACAATCGATAAAAAATAATATAAATATAACTAATCCCTACATAACAAATCTAACATTACTAATTTCAGCATAACTTGTACTTGAACCAAACAATCCTCAACAACATAAAACGGGGCAACCCAACCCAGCCCTAAGTGGGCAGCGGGCTACGACGGGCCAACCCTTTAAGTTTTTTCGTCTTTCGAAATAACATTTTCTAAGTGAATTTTGGTGCAATTTGAACATGAAACTTTTGCAAAATAGAATCTTCTATCACACATTCTTGCGCAAATTAATATCATAGAAGAAAAAATTCAAAAGAACAAATATAAATTATTATTTTTAATCACTAATTCAGATCACATTCAAAAGAAATTAAACATAATATAAATTCTAAGACTAAAAAGCATTACATTCTTTTTTCTCATTACTTTTTATCTTTTTGTTTAATTTACTTATATATTTTTTAAAATTAATTAATTTATTATTCTTTTCTGACCTCAAGGGCTAGCCTCAGCCCAACCCTTGAGGCCGGCTTTTTGAGTCTCACTTCTATATGGGCCAAAGAAATCTTAGCCCAACCCTTTATTTAAGGGTTGGGCCGATCTCACGGGCCAAACCCATATTGACAGCTCTATGTGTAGCCTTACCTTGCATTTCTATAAGTGACTATTTTCACAACTCGTTCGCATGACAACAACTTTATCATTTACGTCAAGACTTTCCTTCAACCCGAACAACATAATAAAAAAAAATTAAAACTTTTTTAAAAACTAAACTCACTAACTTAAAATTCTGAAGATTAGAGTGAGAAAAGGAGAAAAGATGTGACATTGATTTGGTGGGGGGGCTGGGAGAATGACAATAAGCGGCGAACACGGCGTAGTGGAGAGAGGGGCCTTTTATTTGGGGCACACATACACACACAATTCCATGCAATGCAGCAATGCCAAAGCCCAAACTCCTCATCACATTTCTGTACGGACTCTTCAATTATTCCCAACACCCACTGTTTTTATTACCACTCCGCTTTCCCCGCTAACTCATCAATATCTATCTGTCTATCACAATGATTATTATTACGACCTCTGCACTTTGCTCCATATTTTTTAAGCTGTGTGCCCGAGCCAAATCGCTTAAAGAACTTTGAACTTTAAGAAATTTTACAGAGGTATGAGATTAGAATCACATCCCTTCTCATTCTTCTAATGAGAGGGTTTACCTCCTTTTAAGGTACAAGAGTTAGAGTCCTAATGCTCCTCCAAATTTGATAACTTGATCCTAATTATTACTATTAACAGTGCCTTAACAGTTGGTCTTATAACGGTCGGCATAATGGGCGGCGTGAAATCCAACCTGTAACAAATTTCTCGCGTTTGTGCTGACATCTCTCCGGCTCACTGGATTACGGACCCCTCGGATTTCGTTTCATCCGAATCACCGAACTCAAACCAACGCTACATCTTGAAGTTAACGTTCCTATTTTACTCCTACCACGCGTCAAAGGGCCGCAATATTTTACACCGATTTTTACCGATACAAAGTTGGAAAAAAAATCTCTTAGAAATATGAATTATATATTAATTCTCTTTAGTGATAACCTTTGCTCCCACTCAGTAGATGAAAGAGTTCTTAATTAATTAGGTGCAACGGCAAGACCATTGAGCATTTGAGCTTCGGATAAACTAATGTATCTTTCTTAACATCGTATGTGTGATTATTCTCTTTTTTTGGGGGGGAGGGGGGGTGGGGGTCGTTTGGTGCATGGTATAAGCTGGGATATCCCAGCACTAATTTTTTGTACCATATTTGGTAGAAGGTATAAATTTATCCAGGAATAAATGGGATAAATTTATACTTTGTACCAAACAAAGTATAAAATGCATCCCATGGTATAAGTTGGAATATCTCAGCATATCCCACTTATTCTGGGATTATTTTATACCATCTAGGAGATGGTATAAAATAATCCTAAGATATGAGATAAATTAGTCCCGAAATTAAAATTTCGGGATAATTTTGACCATGCACCAAACGACCACTAAGACTAGCTAAAACTTAAGGATTATCATGAGAAACCTATTTTTGATTTCACAGCATATCTTTCATGTCTTGAAAGGACGATTATAATGGTGTGTCAATTGTCAAATCAATATTTTTTTTTCATTTCATTGCTTGGAATTCTTGTATATATGTCCTCCATTTGTATGTCCTCGAGGTTGAAACTTGGATTTCCTCGTCCACACCTAGTCATGACCAATTATGGTCAATGCGGCAAGTTTTGATTTTCAAATTTTATGTAGCTTTAGGTCATGTCAAACCATTTCTTTTTATAAATATAAAATTCTCATAATATTTGAGCATAAAATCCAAAACTTAAAGCAATGAGTCGATCTCTCCATTTTTCTTGTCTCCATTTTCTCTAAGTTCTTATCGACACTTATCTTATTTTATTATTAGTGGTTTAGATTTAAGGAAAAATGATCAAATATACTCCTCTAGTATATTGACTAACTTTGCCCTTCATTAGTCAAAGTAATGAAATATACCCCCGTTAGTCAAAGTACACAGATATACCCCTCAATGGAGGGAAGATTCCAAATCAAACTAAATTACTCATTTATCAAAACTTACACATGCCCATCACTTAGACTGACTCGACCCACACAAATTATTTCCCCCATCTAATTTGGTTTGTAATGTGGTTTGTTAATGTAATTTGAAACTCTTTCAATGTTTATGCATATGAGTTGATCGTGATTCTTAAAGTAGAACTAGTTGGTACCTTCTTTTCTAGAAATAACGCGCGACTTGGTTCTATGTCAACTAACTGACAAACTCAAAGTTATGCAATTTAAGGTTTTGTTCATATGGCTGTCAGTAGCATCCCAAACTAACTCATCAGTAGTCTTTTGGCTCAAATCACACAAACCTTCACCGATCATTTTGTTGTGTAACTTAACTCCTAATAAGAATAAATTAGAGATTAACGAGTTTGTAAGGAATGGCTATATGGCCTCACCAATTTCTTGAACTTCGAAGAGCATCAACTTTCTATCTTCTGATTTCCCATTAAAAATACAGTTTGACAAGGCATAAAAGGCAAGTAAATTTGCATAAGGCATCTTTGTGGTTACCAAACCCACCAATCCATTCAAAGCCTCCCTGTGCAGCAACATAATCTCCATAGTTTAAAGTTTAACCAAATGAACGGAAAGCATAACACAAATTCATGTTTCTGTGTGATGAGCACAAACAGCATGCTGACTAATTTTGGGTGGGGGAAATAATTTTGTGGGTCGGGTTGGTCTAAGTGATGGGGCATGTGTAAATTTTGATAAATGGGTAATTTGGTCTAATTTGGAATTTTCCATCCATTGAGGGGTATATCTGTGTACTTTGGCTAACAGATGGATATATTTGATTACTTTGGCTAACAGAGGGTAAAGTTAGCTAATAAACTAAAGTAGAGAGGTATATTTGATCCTTTTTGTAACAGCCCAGGCCACCGCTTGTAGAAATTGTCCGGTTCGGAGCCTTCGCCCCTCACGGTTTTAAAACGCGTCTGCAAGGGAGAGGTATCCAAGCACTTATAAAGCACTCTTCGTTGTCCTCCTCAACCGATGCGGGATTCGCCTAAACCGATGTGAGATTTGCCTAAGACATGCCTTACACTCACCCCCCTTGGGACTCAGCGTCCTTGCTGAGGTTTGCCCCACCACCAGCCCGGCACCGGCTCTGATACCAACTGTAACAGCCCAGGCCACCGCTTGTAGAAATTGTCCGGTTTGGAACCTTCGCCCCTCACGGCTTTAAAACGCGTATGCAAGGGAGAGGTATCCAAGCACTTATAAAGCACTCTTTGTTCTCCTCCCAATCGATGTGGGATTCGCCTAAGGCAAGCCTTATACTGAGTGTAAGGAAATTGCTACTGAAAATAAAAATGTCATGTTATTAAATTTTATAAAAACATTTAAAATAGAGCAACATGAAAAGGAGAAGACATTTTTCTCCTTAATATAAGTAATATGTCTTGATTAATTTCGTTTAAGAGTTCAGAAGATAATTTTTAAAAAAAATATCGACATAAAACTTTTGATCGACCGTGAAAAATTTCTTTTTAGTTTCAAATGATTAGAGCTTATTACCCCATGATTTTCTTAGGTCTAAATAGTTCTATTAAGCGTTTAAGTAAGAAAATTAAGTAGGTGAACAAATCCCTTGTATTCGGCTACATGTGATTCAAAATACTAGTAACAAATTTGGACAGATTAACTATGTTAGGGTTGTTGATGTTCTTTTTTGTAAATAAAACATTCTAAATAACTAAGTTTTAGGAGTAAATATATATAAATATTTATTTTAATAATCATGGTTAAGACTTTGATTTAGTTAATTAAATCAAAACCATTAATAATAAAATAAGACAAGTGTTACTCATCTAGATAGGAACTTGGAGAAAATGGAGAGGAACCGGATCCCTAAACAATATCAATGTCTTTGAAAATACTTGATGAATACTGGACCATTCAGATATTCACCCTGAAAACTCTTATCTATAGGTGACACAAAGATGTTTTTTCACACTTCAAGCATGTGTAATCAGATTCTTTTGGCCAAATTACACATAGTATGTACTCAATAAACTTGTAAACTTGAATCCTATTAATTAGCTTCACCCACCAGCAGTAGAGTCGGATGTAGCATGTTTGCTACGGGTTTAATTAAACACATCATATTAAATTCTGAAATAATAAGTAATTCCAAAAGTCAATTAGTTTATAGGTAGATTTTAAAAATTGAATTCATCAAATTTAAATTTTAAATGTGCAATTGTCCATAAAATGGTTGAAAATAATGTTGTCTTTTATTGAAAAACTAACAAGAAGATTTATGAAGTAAAACCTTTAGATTAGCAAACTTTCGCCATTAATCAGATGTTTTAGACTTTTGGTTTTAATCCTTGAGAAAGAAAAAATTTCTAGTAGAAAGTACTTTCCCTTTTAACTGGTCTTACACTACGCGAATTAAATTAGTTGACACCCTAAAACAGAACTGAACAAGAGTAAAAATAAATAAATTAGGCCAACCTCCATTTAGATGTCTTTTTTTATGTTTTTTTTTTCTTTTATTACTCTCTTCGTCGCATAATAAGTGTTACCTTAGCCAAAAACACGCATATTAAGAAATCAATAATACAATATAAAGCTTATCAAATTACCTAATATAATAAAAATAAATTACTATTTTCTCTTTTTTAGAGCATGCACAAGTGATAAACCTTTTGACATTGAAAATCCAACAATACCAAGTTACTATGTAGCTTTTCGAATCATCATTAGATGTTACTTTAACTTGTCATTTTTTGTCTAATGGTAGAATTGAAAAAAGCTAAGCTAATTTATGCTTGATTTCCTAAGATGACACTTATTATGAGATAAATTATTTTAATTAAGATGACACATATTATGAGACGGAAGGAGTGCTATTTAAATGTCTGATTGGCTTATTACATGAGTACAGCCTGAAACACCATTAAAATTTGCATCAGAAAGGTACCCCAGAAATCTCGCTGGGAAAAGTGACACAACAGGTAATTATATTAATTGGCAGTGCCCTATATATTCTTGTCGATTTAGCTTTCTTAATTTGGAAACTCAATTGTCCTTTGCCTACTGCCTTCTTTTATACGAAAACACCCCAAGCAAGTCAATGCTTCCCTTTCTTCTCGATTTTACTTTTATGGAAATTTTCACTTTTAATCCTTGAAATGTTGATAAAATTTAATTTTGATCCTGATGATATGTTGCTATTTGGCCACGTATTATGGCTTAATAACTTGAAATACTAGTCGGATATTGTTTTTGTTTAACAAATTGGTCCAATAACTTTAAATTGAAATATAAAAGTTGATGAGATTTGAAAAATAAGTTTTTATTTGTTTTTCACGTTTTCATGATTGTCAAAATTTTAAGTGTGTTTCATGTCCAAACACTGTTTAAGTGCTAAAATACTCTATACCAGTGTTTTAAAAGTCGAGGGCATAAGGCGAGGCGTTTTACGTCTGCCTCATCGAGGCATAAGTCCCGAGGCACGGGGCTTAAGCCTCATCGAGGCATAAGCCCCGAGGCACGGGGCTTAAGCCTCATGGGACTTTAATTTTTAGTATTTCATAAAAGGATATAATTAAAATAAATACTTTTAAATAGGTAAAATAGCGTAAAAATTTGAAGAAAACTATAAATATATGCTCCATGCCCACAAAAAAAAAAACTAATCAGAACAATCTATTATACGCTACTTACAAGCACAAGTGACTGCTCGTTACTTTTTTGAGATAGTAGAAGGCAAGATAAATAATTGGAAAAAAACATATATTAGTCATTCTAGCAAAAAAAAAAAAGGTCGTGACTTTTAAATTTAATGTTTCAGTTCCTTTTTAAAATACTTGAGTAGTTACTAGTTGACTTTTGAGAATTTAGGCATTATATTGAGGACTTATTTAACAAATTTTGTTTTAATTTGAAGAAATTTTCTGGGCTTACGCCTCAACAAAAAAAAACTCTCCCCAAACGCCTAGACGTACGCCCCGAATTGCTAGGCGTACGCCTTTTGAGACTTTCGCCTCAAACCATCGCCCCGAGGCATTTTTGATACGCCCCGACCCGAGGCTCGTCCCGAAAACGCCTTTTAAAACACTGCTCTATACTACTTCTTTCAAATGTCAACCAACACATGTCGAAACACCCGCATTTGATTCTTTTTCTTCTAAATCTTCACAAATTTAACGAATAATTAACTATTAAGCTTATTAATTACCTATGTATTGTATTACATTTTATATTGTTAATCTATGTTTGAGGGTAATAACTTTTAAACATAATCTAAATATAATTATTTCATATGTAAAAGGACAAAAAAAGATACAATTTCATTAATTAAAAATCAGGTATGCTTAGTGAATTATCACGGAGATCTAAATTAAAATTACTAATAACTAAGAGATCGATATTGCTAGTATTCCTTATTTCTATTTTCGTGTTTTCTTTTCTTATATATCTTTATGAGAACAACCACCACAAAAATTTAAAAGCATATTGAATTCTAACCCAAAGATACAAATAACCAGATGAAACCTTATGAAATACAAACTAAACTAAATATTTGAATCTACCTTAAACAAAATTCGCATTCAAAACTATGAATTTGTCTTTTCCCTATTTATTTTGGTCTTGTAGATTACTGGATTCTTTTTCCTTTTTTTTTTCTTTTCTCCTTCACGTAGTTCTTCGTTTGCAATTAATGCTATTTAGAAATAAGAAAAACTCTAAACTTTACTCAAAATATTTCAATGCCGCAACCACATCTATATGTTGGAGGAGATAGACATTCAAACTTAGCTAGTGACCAGATAGACACTTAAACTTGACAAAAGTATATCTTTTAAACACCTTTGTATATCTCACACACTTGCTTCTAATGTGTTTGATAGACCAATTATAAAATGACACTTGTAATTTATTTTTTCTATTAGTATAACTAAAACATAAACTGAAGTACAATATGAAAAAAGAAATACATCCCCACCCCACCCACCCACCCCAAGATCATCCCCTCCATTTTCCCATCCCCTAGACCGTTAATCCATTTCTCAAACCAGAGGCCTACTTCACTTCATAATTATGGTTGTTTACCCCGAATTTAGGTAACCAATTGAATTTGTAAGTGAGGTATAGGATATGTGGATGAACTTTAATCTATTTTGGGTTTATAGGAAATAATTATAGATTTGCTTGTTATATATTTTGCCTTATGGGCCTTGCGGCCTTGCCTACAACATAAAGCCTTTTTCAGAATAAAGTAAACCCTAAAAGGATGAGGTTGGGTCGTACGGTCTAACACCCGTACGGTCGTCGGTACAATGTGACAGAACGATGTTGACGCGTGGCGATTTTATAACTGATTAACCGGACTAACGGCCACGATCAACTCGGTAATGCTGAAACCGGACCAACGACCATGATCAACTCGGTCATGCTGAAACCGGATTGGCTGTAATGCGGAGTTTGGTCCGCTGATACCGGACCAAACAAATTCGCTTCACTTTTCTCAGGTCAACCGCAGCTGGTGCAATATCACCAGTTCTAAGGGAAGACTCGGTGATCATGTCTATCTCTTCTTATCTCCGGTCCCCGGTCTCACCGGTCTTGCTTATATTCGATTTTTACCGTATACAGATAGTCCTCACACTTCCCGGACTGTAGTTTTACTGGACTAACGGGAAGTGGATGAATCAACAAATCGGTGGTGTCATAAGCCCGTTCTTATCTTTAAATTTTTGGCGGGAACAGTTATGTCACGTCCCTCAGCCGTCAGCCACGTGTCTCACCCCGAGTGGTCGACTTTGGCAACCGCCGTAACGCACGTCTCTTCAACTCACGTCTCATTAATTGTAGGACACGTGGCACCCCCCAGTTGGCTGGGATCTGTAACCGTCTCGGTCCCCATGCCTATATAAGGCCTTTAACCCCCTCTTTTTACCATTTTCACTTCCCCTTCTTCACTTCTTTCACTCACTGATCGTCCTTCTCTCCAATTTTCTTCTTTGATTGTGATCATCCCCCTTCCTATTTGTTTCGATCATAAAAAGACCAACTTTGTCAACTTCTCTACTGCCGTTCTTTTAACTGAAAGTGCTACTTTTCTTCTTCTCTCACTTTGCCATTTTGAAATTTTCTCTCAATTGCTTCTTTACTCTTATTTTTTGTAACTTGTTCCTTCTCCCTCATCGAGTTCACCGAATCTCTCCTTTTTCATTATCTAATTCAAATGTATGCCAACACCGAAACCACCTTCTAGGATGTTCCCTCAGTTTCTTCTCAAGGAACCGAGCCAACTTCACAACCCAAGGGAAAAATCGTCGTTGAGCCCACTGCTTTGGACATTATACCGTCCAAACCCAACTATAACAAGGAGTTTGAAGTTGAGAAGCCTTCTCCGGTCGCTGATAGTGGGTTTGATGTAAGGCGGTATCCATCGTCCATTACCGAGGACAAACTTGATCAAGTCCGGGCTGATTGCGGATGGGATAACCGTCCGGTGCAAGTGTTTTCCCCCGGACCCGACGAATCGATCGCCGATTACAGGGAGGGCTTCCTGTACGTTTATACCTATCCCTTTACACTCAAGTTCGACCCCCCAATTGACCCGGTTATATTGGATATGTGCCGGACATATAATGTGACCCTGGCCCAAATTAGCCCGATAGTCTGGAGGACTGTGGCCTGCCTCCGGTTGTTGGACAATGACGTAAAAAGGGAGTTTACGATGGCTCACTTCATCCGTGTATATTCTCCGAGGTTGTTCCTAGGGGGTGTGATCAAGCTCGCCAAGCGAAGCCGAAATCCGATCTTTTCGAAGATGGATGTAGACAGAACCGAGGTTGGCTAGAGCGCTACATCCGGGTGAGGACCGCGGACATTATTTCAGCTGACTATATGCCCTTTCCGGAGAGGTGGAATGATAATCGTAAGTTCCTTCTTCAATAATTACCCTTGAACGCTTTGTTAAACACTTTCCTCATCATATTAAAATGGTTTCTCCCCTTCTTTATATCAGCCGTGGCATGGATACCTCCGGCTGTCCGGAACATGAATGAATGGGTTGGAGCTCTCCTCGATCAGTACACCCATGGAGAACTGACATGGGGAATTCTGCTTGATTTGGAACACATTATATCCTCATTTTTTTCTTTTCCCTTTTATAACATCTTCGGTATTCAGGTTTACCCAAGGGCTCAGTGGACCCAAGACCGGAGCCAGCAGTCGAACCCGCTGCGCCGGCACCCGAATTTGATTCAGCGGGTACATCCCGTATTATTGCTGTTGCCAACAAAAGGAGGAGAAATCCCTCGGACAAAGGGCAGAAACTGAAAAAGAGGGCAAGAAGCGTCGTTCGGACTCTAAGAGACCAAACTGAGCCCGATTTCCTAGTTCGGAGGATCGGTGTGACCCCTTCGGTTGCTTCTATTCCGGAGAAGGATACCACCATTCCACCACTTCCTTCATCCAGGGAAGGGTTCGTCAGCTCCGGCATTGCACACAGGTGGGGAAGAAGTTCTTTACCCGACTCTTCTAAGGTTGATTGAATATGTTGATATTTTAGGTGATGTTTCATCCGAGGAGACCCCCCTGCAAAGGACCAGAAGGTCCGGGCATGCACCAGCTACCGAAGCCGATCAGAGGGCTGAGCCGGTCCCCGAGACCAAGGCTCCAATGGATGCTGGTCCACTGCCCGGTGACGAAACTGCTGCAACCTCCGAGGTCCCTGCCTCTACCGAGGCTGCTCCGACTTCTCCAACTCTAGCTTCTCCAACTCCAGCTTCAAGGTCGGATAACTTTGATGATATGTTCGGATACTCCTCCTGCTACCGGGGAAGCTGCCGGTTTTGGGCATCTCCCTATCTCTCTAGTCACGGGGGCAACTAGCTAGTCCACCAAAACTGGTGCAAGAGATAGCCTGGTGTGCATCTTTCCGGGCCCGAGTGTGGAACCTAGAAGGACAAGATCGGCCGTGATTTCCGTCCCCGAGGACTGCAGTTTTTTATCACGTCCTGTGGGGGTTGCAAGCTACCTAAGGCCCCTCGTCTCGGACTCGGATAAGCGGAAGATGACCGGGGTCCCCTGGCAGAGTCTTATTAACGAGGGCATGCACGCGGGTAATCGGATAAGCTAATCAACCTATCTTTCCATAATTCGATGTGAATTTTCCTTCTCGTTTTATCCAAGTTTAATGTCTCGTTTCTTTCACAGAGCGTGGTGCTAGTCAATGAAGCCTTCATCCGTGCTCAGCAAGAGGTTAACGACCTTAGGGGCCAGCTGGATGCCCAGGGTCGGGAAACGGAGAAGTTCCAGCACCTTTTGCAAGTGAAGGAGGATCAATTGAACCGAGCTGCTGCCCTTTCTAGCCTTCAACCTGAGCTCGAAGCAGCGAAGGCCGAAAACCTTCGGTTAAAGGATGAGTTGGCCGGGATAGTCGAGAAGAACCGGCTTCTGAAAGCGGACAAGGTCGGCCTTAGCCAAGATAATGCTCGTTTTTCTTCGAGGCTTGGTGAACTTGAAGCCACTATCTCTCAACTCCGGGGGGAGCTTGACTCGGTCAAGACTGATGCCGTGAACATGGCCGAGAGGCATCGGCTGCTTGAATCCGAGAGTGCTAAGTATAAGGAGAGGATGAGGGTATTCGAGCAAAAAGCCGAGGATAGGGCCCGAATATGCGATGAGCTGAAAACCGAACTTGAGGAGACAGCCAAGGCTGATGACCTTCTCAAAGCCGATCTCGGGTCGGCCACTCAAATCCAAAGAATCCTCGATGAAGAGAGAGATGAATTAGTGGCCAAGCTGGCCCAGGCTGAGGCCGATTTGGCAGAAGCCCTTAGGAGTGTGGAGGCTGCCGAGGCTCATACCACGATTGCGGTGGAGTATGAATGGTGGAAGTCCCTGAGGGCCACCCTTGAGCAAGCCGAACATGGTTTTGCAAATCTCCCGGCCCTGATACTCGAAGCCAAAATGACCGAGGAAGAAGCCAAGAGAGCCCTCGATACTAATTTCGAAGATTTCTAGCGAACAGTATCCGAGCATTCTGGATCCAGCTGCACTGGATAGATCAGGGCCTGCACTTAGCCTTTATTTTGTCTTTGCCGTTTTGGCTTGATTTTTGTTTTTCAACTTCGTCGGAATAAGTGTAAAAAACCTTACATTTATGGAATGTGCATTTTTCTTGTTAACTTTCTTTATTCTTCGATCTGTGTTTATTATGACTTTTACTCGGAGATATTTTTTCGGTTTTATGCCTCGTTATCGGCTTTTCACTTTGTCCGGCATAATTTGTCCGGGGATTTGGTCAAGTTATTTGCCCATGAGACTTAATTATGCTCTGTGAATTCATACGTCTCCGAATCACGTTAGGCATTTTAGGGTCGATATTTTTTCGCCCGTTCATTCATTATGGATTAGGTTCGGACACCTGAATCCCAGCCTTAGCAAATTCTGATATAGCAGTCCCCATTCAAAGGTGTTAAAGATTTTGGCTTGGTTGAATGTGACCTTATGCCTTTGTCGAATTTCGACTGCAGTACCCGGTGTAGGGTATCTGGATAAAGCGATGCCAAAATTCGGCGGTAAACACCGGGGTAGGGTGTTTAACAATAGTCATATCCGAAATGCAGTAATCTGAATTTTCAATAATATTTTCATTGCAAGTATTTATATGTACATGATATGAGGATTTCATCCATTTCCTTCTGTTTTTGCCGTAGCAAATACTAAGTGGACACGATTCATTCTAATCGTTAGTCCTTACATCGAAACCTAATACAGAAGGTCCGGTTTTGGACGAAGGTGAGAAACAAAATTTCGAGGACCCAACGACGTTCTGCTTTGTTGAGCTGCTTCGTTTTCTGTTTACCGGGGTAAGCCTCGATGTGGGTATAGTAGTCCCCTAGTGTTTATCCGAGTTGCATGATCGGGTAAGCACTATCCACTCCCACTCGTAGGGTATACCCCCGAGTTTCTGGACACTTAACTTTGTGTTTACCAAGTAACACGTTGTACTTGTTGCCTCATTAAAAACCTTGTCGGAAAACCCATTTTGGGACAAAACCGTACTAAGGAAAAGAGTGCAACACGTGTTTTCAGACCTAACACCTAGATTCATTCGGTACTTGAATTCCTGCGAAAAAGAAAGATGAGCAAAATATAACACAAGGGCAAGTGTCTACACCTTAGCAGTAATATCTCTTCAAATGCGCCACGTTCCCGATATTGAGCAACCGTTGTCCGTCCATGGATTCCAGCTGATATGACCCTTTACCCTTATTCTGATTATCTTGTACGACCCTTCCCAGTTCTGACCCAACTTAACATCGTTGGGATTCTTGGTGTTCAAAGTAACTTTTCGAAGCACCAAGTCCCCAACTTGGAAATGTGGAAAATTGGCCCTCCAGTTGTAGTACCTTTCCATTCTCTGTTTCTGGGCTGCAATTCGGACCAACGTATTTTTGCGAAGTTCATCCGTGAGGTCGAGTTTTACGGCTATGGCCTCCTCGTTTGATTCACTGGTGGCGTATCTGAACCAGAGACTCGGTTCGCCAACTTCTGCAGGGATGAGGGCTTCATCCCCGTAGACCAACGATAAAGGTGTTTCTCCCGTGCTTGATTTTGCTGTGGTTCTGTAAGCCTATAATACCTCTGGAAGCACCTCCCTCCAGCGATGCTTCGATGTTTCAAGTCTTTTCCTTAGATTTTGAATTATTGTTTTATTTGTGGATTCTTCCTGTCCGTTTGCACTTGGGTGATACGGGATTGACACAATTTTCTTGATCTTCAACCCTTCGAGGAAATCATTGACTTTGCTGCCAACGAACTGAGGATCGTTATCACAAGTTATCTCGGCCGGGATGCCAAAACGACAGATGATGTGGTCCCATATGAAGTCAATAAATTCTTTCTCTAATCTTTTCGAAGGCCTGCGCTTCAACCCATTTGGAGAAATAGTCAGTCATAAACAAAATAAAACAGGCCTTACCTGGTGCCCATGGCAATGGACCAACAATGTCCATTCCCCACTTCATGAAGGGCCAAGGTGATATCACCGAGTGCAGCAACTCCCCGGGCTGATGAATCATCGGGGCATGTCTTTGACACCCGTCACATTTCCGGACAAAAGTCTTCGAATCTTCCTCCATCCGATTCAAGTAGTAACCGGCTCTGATAATTTTTTCGACTAAGGCTTCAGCACCGGAGTAATTGCCGCAAGTCCCCTCGTGTACTTCTTTCATCATATACTCGGTTTCTCCGGGACCCAAACACTTGGCCAGGGGTCTGAAGAAAGACCGTCAATACAATTGACCGTTTACCAAGCATAACCGCACTGCTTTTGTCCTTAGTGACCGTGATTATTTTGGGTCACTCTGGAGCTTTCCATCTTGCAAGTAGTCGATGTATTTGTTGCGCCAATCCCAAGTTAAACCCATTGTGTTTATTTCAGCATGTCTGTTTTCTATCGCCGAATTCATCAAGTGCACCATAGTCCCGGGGTTGATTTCTTCCCCTTCGATTGAAGATCCCAAATTGGCCAATGCATCGGCTTCGCTGTTCTGCTCCCTGGGTACATGTTGCATGGTCCATTCTTTAAACCGGTGTAGTATCACTTGGATTTTTTCCAGATACCTTTGCATCCGTTCGTCCTTAACCTCGAAGACGCTATTCACCTGGTTAACGACCAAGAGAGAGTCGCATTTTGCTTCAATTATTTCGGCCCCCATACTCCGAGCTAATTCCAAACCTGCAATCACAGCCTCATACTCGGCTTTATTGTTAGTCAATTTAACAGTTCTGATGGATTGTCGAACGACATCCCCGGCGGGAGTTCTAAGGACGATTCCTAGCCCGGAACCTTTGAGTTTCGAGGCCCCGTCCGTGTGTAACGACCAAATACCCGAAGTTTTTCCCGAGGTCAGCAGAAGTTCTTTCTCAACCTCGAGTATCATAGCCGGGGAAAAGTCTGCCACAAAATTGGCTAAGATCTGGGACTTGATGGCCGTCCGAGGCTTATATTCGATATCATATCCGCTAATCTCTACAACCCATTTAGTTAGTCTACCCGATAATTCCGGTTTATGCATGATGTTCTTTAGAGGGTAAGTAGTCACTACACATGGCATTGAAAGTAAGACTTGAGCTTTCTAGAAGCACTTACCAATGCTAATGCCAACTTTTCTAGGTGGGGATAACGGATTAACGGGTCTCTGCATCCTCTAAAGTTATACTCACATAATATAAAGGGAATTGCGTACTTGATTCTTCTCGGACCAAAACACCACTTACTGCTACCTTGGATACGGCAAGGTAGAGAAAAAGCTGTTTGTCCGCTTTCGGTGTGTGCAGTAGAGGCGGGCTGGACAAGTACCTTTTCAATTATTGCAAAGCTCTTTGACACTCCGGTGTCCAAACGAAGTCATTCTTCTTCCTTAGTAAGGAGAAAAAACGGTGACTCTTATTCGAAGACCTCGATATGAAACGACTCAGCGCCGTTATCCTTCCGGTGAGCCTCTACACTCCTTTGACGTTATTCACCACCTCAGTATCATCGATGGCTTTAATCTTATCCGGGTTGATTTCAATCCCCCGGTTTGACACCATGAAGCCCAAATATTTGCCAGATCGGACACCGAAGGCACATTTTTCCGGGTTAAGCTTCATGTTGTACTTGCGGAGTACATCGAAGGTTTCCTGCCAATGCTTTAAATGGTCCTCTGTTTCCAGGGACTTGACCACCATGTCGTCTATATAAACTTCTAGTGTTTTCCTTATTTGTTCTTCGAACATTCCATTAACTAGGCGTTGGTAAGTTGCACCGGTATTTTTTAATCCGAAAGGCATGACATTGTAACAGTAAGTCCCATACCGAGTAATAAAGGATGTTTTATCTTGATCCTCCGGGTGAATCCGGATTTGGTTATACCCGGAGTAAGCATCGAGAAAACTTAACATCACATGTCCGGCCGTCGCATCGATCATTCTATCAATGTGAGGCATCAGAAATGAATCCTTCAGGCAATGTTTGTTTAGATCCTTATAATCAACGCACATTCGGAATTTATTACCTTTTTTCGGCACCACTACTACGTTAGCTAGCCAGTCCAGGTAGTTTACCTCCCGGATAGAGCCTATTTTCAAAAGCTTTGTTACCTCCTCCTTCACGAAGGCGTGTTTTGCCTCTGCCATGGGCCTTCTCTTCTGCTTCACCGGGGGGAACCTCCCGTCAAGGCTGAGCTTGTGAGTCGTCACTCCCGGTGGTACACCTGTCATATCTATATGGGACCATGCGAAACAATCGGCATTAGCTTGAAGAAATTTAATTAACTTGTTCCTAAGCTCCGAGGTTAACCCCGTGCCCAGGTATACCTTTCTATCCGGTAGATATTCGAACAAGATGATTTGCTCCAACTCCTCTACTGTTGACTTGATTGCATCCGACTCATCCGGCAAGACGAACGATCTGGGTACACTGAAATCATCCTCTTCATGCCCCGGGTCCGACCCATTCTGCTCCGTTGTCGAACCCGTGTACTTTAGTTGCTATTTAGGGTCCTTTCCGTCGACTGATTCACCTTTTTTTTTATCCAATTTTTTGGGAAGGGGTGATGGTTCCTCTACCGCGAACATCTCTCTTGCAGCGGGCTGTTCTCCCCAGATGATTTTTATCCCCTCCGGGGTCTGGAATTTCAGCAGCTGATGTAATGTCGATGGCACGGCCCTCATGCTATGTATCCACGGTCTACCCAGCAATGCATTATACTTCATATCCCCTTCGATGACATAGAACACCGTTTGCTGAATGGTGCCGTCAATGTTGACCGGCAAAGAAATCTCCCCCTTCGTGGTTTCACTTGCCATATTTAATCCACTGAGCACCCAGGCTACTAGTACGATTTGGTCGAGTAGCCTTAATTGTTCAACCACTCTCCATCGGATGATGTTGGATGAGCTACCTGGGTCAATCAAAATACGTTTAACTTGCGATTTAAAAATAAGAATAGAGATTACCAATGCATCATTGTGCGGTTGAATGATGCCTTCTGCATCCTCGTTGTTGAAAGAGATGGAACACTCGGATACATAATCCCGGCTGCGCTTCTCACGAATAATGGAAACCTTTGTCCGTTTCATCACCGGCCCTCTAGAAGCATCAGTACTCCCGATTATCATGTTGATTATATGCTGAGGTTCCACTGGTTCGGCCCGTTTATGAGATTCCCTTTTCTTGTAGTGGCTTTTAGCTCGGTCACTTAGCAATTCTCGAAGGTGGCCATTTTTCAGTAACCGAGCCACCTCCTCTCTTAGTTAGCGACAGTCCTCAGTTCTGTGCCCATGGGTTCCATGATATTCACACATCACGCTCGAGTCCCGTTGGCCCTGGTCTGACCTCAGTGGTCTCGGCCGTCTTACTTCTGCGATACGGCCAATAGCCGAGACGAGGTCTAAAGTGTTGATGTTGAAGTTGTACTCTGATATCCTTGGCAAGTCTTTGTTATTGTCCTAGCTCCCGGCATTACTCCTAAATGAAATACCTCGACTGTTTGACGGGCGCTCGGTCCGTTTATCACCCCGACCGGAGGATTGGCTCGGGCCAACCCTAGATTTTTCCGACCTGAAGCTTGGCTTTTCCGAATGAGAGTATGGCCGATATCTTTCCCTCGATAGTCTTGACTCCGAATCGTAATTTTTCCTCGATCTCACAGAGCTTTTGTTCATATTTACGGGCCCCGAGGGAAGTTCTAGTTGGTCATCGTCTACTCGAATCTTTGATTCGTATCGGTTATGGACATCCGCCCAGGTCACAGCCTCATATTCCAGCAAGTTTCCCTTTAGTTTGAACGAGGCCGTCGAGCTCCGAGTATTAAGCCCTTTGGTAAAAGCTTGTGCAGTCCATTCCTCCGGAACCAAAGGGAGATCCATCCGTTCCCTTTGGAACCGGTTGACAAATTCACTCAATAACCCATCATCCCTTTAGGCTATACGGAAAATATCCGCCTTACGGGCCTGCACCTTTTTAGCACCGGCATGAGCTTTTATGAACGCATCCGCGAGCATTTCGAAAGAAGTGATTGAATGCTCGGGCAGATGGTCGTACCAAGTCAATTTCGTCCCCTTCAACATCATTGCCTTTTATGGCACCTGTGTATGAAGTCACGTGTTCCCGAGGGTCCGTTGTGCCGTCATATTTCTGGATAACCGACATTTTGAACCTCTTCGAGATCAATTTCGGAGCCGCACTCGGAGGAAAAGGCCTCTGAATGTACTTCTTTGAATCCAATCCTTTCAGAATAGTCGGAGCCCCCGGGATCTGGTCCACCCGAGAGTTATATGTTTCCACCCTCTTCTCAATCGAGTCTACCAGCTTCGCCAATGTTTCGAGCATTCTCAGAACATCGATGGATGAACCAGCTCCAAACCTATTACTCTCGACCATCCTTGTTTCGTCCCTTCTGGGTTCGGCAACACCTTTCGTCCTCTTTGGGGCCGTTTCATCATTTTTGCTTTGCAACTGGGCAATTGCGACTCCTTGTTCGACAATAGCTGCCCTCTGTTCCTGCAACATTTCAAAAATTAAACGTAAGTTAATATCATCCAGGGTATCCGGCACTTTCCGGCCTTGTGCCCGGGACAAAGTAGTTGAATTGTGAGTATTTAAGGGATCAGTGGCCAGTGGGGCGGCATTCTCCTGGTTCACGATGTTCTGTCGGTTGAGGCCCTCCCTCGAATCAACGGATTTTGGGTTGATGGGTTCTGCTGGTAAGCCCCTGTTATATCCCGTACATTTATACAACAAATTATCCGCAAGCAAATCGACTCAAGTTAAAGACGGGATCATTTTCGGGCACGAAATGGAAATCTTTAATTCCCGGTTTTTATGAGAACATAAATTGTTTATAAATTTTACTTAGTGTGAAAATATTAATGGAAAGTTGTGAAAATATTAATGGAAAGTTGGGATTAATTTACCATGATTAGATTATTAAGTGGGGATTAAGACTTAATTATTTATTAAACAAGTCATTAGTGCACAAAGTGGGCCCCACCAAGACATGTGGCCAAATTTAATTGGCTCAAGCCTTGAGTGGGACACTTGTCAACCCTAGGGGCTGCATATATGATGAAAAATCTGTGCCCAAACCCTCATTTTCATCTTCAACAACAAGCTAGAGAGAGAGAGAGAGAGAGAGAGCATAAGTCATGGCATTCGGCCATGGCTAGCAAAAATTGGAGCTCAGTTTGTTGATCAAAAAAATTAGATTTTCCAAGTATTTCAGCCCTTGAGAAGGTGCATATCAACGTGGAGAATTCATTTGGAGCAACAAGAACAAGTATTAGTTCATTTCACAAATTCTAGCCAAGTGAAGAAGCCAATTTGTTAAGGTAAGAGTTGATCATTTTCTATGTGTTTGATGATGAAGTTGGACGTGTGGGGAATATGTAAATGTAAATTGTATGTGTGAAATTATATATGTTGATGTTGAAGCATGGTTGGAGCCATGAAATTATGTGTGTTGATGTTGAAGCATGATTGTAACTTGGTGAACATGAATTGGGTCTATGAAATTATGCGTGTTGGTGTTGGAATGTTGTTGAAGCCGTAGGGGCTGTTTTATTTGAAATTGGTGGACTGATTTGAATTAATATTTTGGTTGTTGATATCATGTATTATGTGATGAGAATGAAGGAATTTAAATGGCTAGAGTTGGAGTTAAATTTGTTGTGGGTTGTTGTGAGGATTATTGTGGTAATAATGTAGCTTACTTGCATATGAATAGATGATGTAATTTTCATGTGACTGCTGTTGTATTTCACTGAAATTTGCTGAAAAGATTGCATGAAATAATGTATGAGAAGTGTATGTGGGCTGCTTGGTGTATTGTAGGTGTTCGTTAGAATTTCGGGCATCTTTTATGTTGTAGTTGGGGCTGTTTTGATATGTTGTTGTTCTTGTTGAATTAAAAGAATTGAAGATATGGTTGTGTCCATATGTTGTTGTTGGTATTTCTGTGTCAACAGAAGAGCAATTGGAAATTCGGGATAGGCGAATATATAGGGGAAGTGCTGCCCGATTTTCGTTAAATCTTTAGATAATAGAAAGCCTTAAAACGAAAATATGTGAACTAAGGGAATGTTCTATAAGGAATGGGCTGTAGATTTGTGAACTAGAAAAGGTAGTTACTAACGACAACGTTACTTTATATAAATAGGCTAAAAGAGCGACGAGGCGAAAAGGATTCACGAATAGTCGCAAAAAAGTATGTAAAACTTACCTTTTCTTTCTTTTGGCATGTCCTAGAACTAAGTAAGTTATGATACGTATCTTGGGTTAATGCTATTCTTGATTCCGAGCTTGTTTACGATTCTTATTCACTTCTTGATATGAGTATGCTTAGTATAGACGAGATTATTATATGCTTGAATAATGAGCAAAGCATAAAGAGTTCTTGTTTTTAAAAGAGTTCTATAAGTAGTAATGTCCTTAACTTTCGTAGACGGTCTCGGATTGCTTTAAAACGTTCGTAGAGGGTTCTATAATGAATAATGTTCTTAACTTTCATATGCTAACTCGGATTGTTTTGGAAACGTAGTGTAACGATATCCATAATGAATTCATTCCTAGATGTAGGACATCCTGAGTTCTTTGACCTCTTAAGCCCGAAGGGGCATTCTCAAGTTGTGCGACTTCATAATGCTGTCTAAATCCCGAAGGGGACATTCATAAGGTCTTTCTCTTACCTATGCATTTTATATTTAATTTGTGAGTCTCGAAGGAGACAAATGAGAAGGGTTTGATTTCATATATGACGTCCATAATAGTTTTTTTTTCTATATGATTTCATGACGCGACTGAGCGTGCTGTATAACGTATGGCCTCGGCTTAAGTCTGAGTGTGCTATGGCCTCAGTTGATCACTGAGTGTGCGATGGCCTCAGCTTATGTCCGAGCGTGCTGTATAACATATGGTCTCAGTTTACGTCATGCCAATTGAGTTGTGCATGTGGTTTCACTAATAATTTCGAGGAAAACTAGTTTTATACTAAAGGAAACATAAAGTTAGATTTTCAAAACCACTCCGAACAGGGTGCGAGATTTTACTATTTAGATTTTCAAAAACCACTCCGAAGGGGGTGCGAGGTTTTATTACTTCATTTCATTTACGACTTATGTTTACTTTCCACATCATTATTATTATTTTGCCCGAAGGGGCCATCATTATTATTGAGTCGGAAGCGGCATGCCCGAAGGGGCCATCATCATTATTATGCCGGAAGCGGCCGTCCGAAGGGACTATTATGTTATTATACCGGAAGCGGCATGCCCGAAGGGGCCATCATCATTATTATGCCGGAAGCGGCCGTCCGAAAGGGACTATTATGTTACTATGCCGGAAGCGGCTGTCCGAAGGGACTATTGTGATACTATATTTATATTGTGTATTCTAGAATTTGTGTATGCCGTATTTACATTGTGTATGCTAGAATTTGGGGCAAGGTACCATATGGCACGGTTCAAAATGTTGTTCCAGGTTACTCCGGGTTGCCTCTAAACTGGTTTACTGTTACGCCTCTCCTTGTTTATGATTCAGTGATGCTTTACATATTCAGTACATATTCCGTACTGACCCCCTTTCTTCGGGGGCTGCGTTTCATGCCACGCAGGTACACCCCGATGAGTAGAAGATATTGCTTGAAGATGTTCCAGCGGGATTGGCGAGCTCCATCTCAGTTCGGAGCGTTGCCGGGTCAAGTATTTACGTCATGGTATTTTGTATATGTTAAAGACTTTGCAGACAGTGTCCTGTGGATAGGGCGTCGTGAAGTGTGAATCATTTATAGATGTTAAAAGAGTATGTACTTTCAGATGATTTCAGTTGGTAAAAAGTACGTAATTGATTGAAAGTTTTTCATAATCTGTATAAAGATAATGACCTCTATCTGGAAAAAGTTTCATGTTTTTAAAAGTTTTTGAAATGACAGGTTTTGGTAAAGCGAATGTTTAAAGGTCCGCTCGACTCTGAAGAGAGTCGAGTGCCCATCATGCCCTATCGAGGTTAGGGTGTGACAGCCCCGTAGCCCACTGTTCTCATTTCGGCCACAATCTCGTTGTTGTTGACGTGACCAGATTGTCCACTGCTTGCTATTTGGTCTGTTTTCATAGAGACGAACAAAAGATTTTTTAAATCTTAATAGGTAAGAGATAGAAACCAAGATCAAAGAACACTATTATCCTAGCCCCACAGTGGGCGCCAAACTGTTTACCCCGATTTAGGTAACCAATTGAATTTGTAAGTGAGGTATAGGATATGTGGATGAACTTTAATCTATTTTGGGTTTATAGGAAATAATTATAGATTTGCGTGTTATCGCATATGTATGTGAACATATGCGTTAGTGATTCGAATCAAGATACAAATGTTTATGATTAAGCCAACTATATTGGAAGAATAAGCATAAAATGCCACTGATCCGGACCAAAGGAGAGAGAGCTTCAATATATAATTTCTATTACAATGTTCTTGATCTTGAAAAAGCTAACCCTTAAAAGTAGGGAAATGCCTCCTATTTATAGTTTTGCTTATGTGTCTTGCCTACAACATAAAACCTTTTTCAGAATAAAGTAAACCTAAAAGGATAAGGTTGGGCTGTACGGTCTGACACCCGTACGGTCGTCGGTACAATGTGACAAAACAATGTTGACGCGTAGAGATTTTATAACTAATTAACCGGACTAACGGCCACGATCAACTCGGTCATGCTGAAACCGGACCAACGGCCACGATCAACTCGGTCATGCTAAAACCGGACTGGCTGTGATGCGGAGTTTGGTCCGGTGACGGATCAAACAAATTCGCTTCACTTTTCTGAGGTCAACCGCAGCCGGTGCAATATCACCAGTTCTAAGGGAAGACTCGGTGATCATGCCTGTCTCTTCTTATCTCCGGTCCCTGGTCTAACCGGTCTTGCTTGTATCCGGTTTTTAACGTATACAATGGTGTCTTTTTCATGTCTTGATTTTTAGCTCTATTCTTGATTAATTTTATTTTTCTGAATTTGGATTTTTGCTTTAAACAAGTCATTCCCGGCAGAGTAACTTTTCTGATGCAAACCCAATTGCAAAAAATCGGATAAAATTTTAGTGATGGTGGAGACGTGATGAGTGAGTTTGAAGATTTTTTGTGCAGAGGAGAGGACAGAATCAAAGGAATTCAATGGTAATGGCATTTTTCTACTAATTTAGACTGGAATGACCATCTCTTTCGGTTATATGCTCACCGGAGATGTGAAGAGGATAGACAGCAATTTTATCTTCATTTTTGTCTAGCTCCGTTTTTGGGAGACGAGTTCATGTCGGAGTATCCATTTTTGGAGATTGTTGAATTTTTTAGGCTTTTTTCAGATTTAAAAAAAAAAAGTTAAGAAAAGCATACTCACGCGCGTAAATCTGTTTGTGAAGCACGTGATTTGCCACATGTGACTCTTGTGTTTAAAAGATAAACTTTTGCCAAGTTTAAGTGTCACTAGCCAAGTTTGAGTGTCTATCTTACAAAACATGTCAAGTTTAAGGGGCTATCAAGGTATTAAGCCTTTGCAAATTGCAATGCTATTTAGAAATAAGAAAAACTCTAAACTTTACTCAAAATATTTCAATGCCGCAACCACATCTATATGTTGGAGGAGATTTGTGCTGCAAAACTTTAAAAACTACTTAAATAAAAGGAGGTATATTATGGAATATTATAAAAATTAATCCCTTAAATTTAGTTTCAATGCAAAAAAAAAAAAAAAAAAAAAATCGGCATAACAGAGATAAATGTAATATTTCAAACTACAAGCAAGATAAGTGTTGCATAAATAAGTCTGGATGGAAGTTTATTAAATTATGCCCTTTTAGCTTTAATTTCATTGAACCCCATATATTTCTTATAGTATAGTCACAAAAAATTGTTTTGATATCGAAGGTACATTGGTACCGATACAATAATGAATAGACATGTCTAAAAGATTCGTCCACACAAGGCTTACACTTAAATCACTAAATTGATCAAAAAGCATAGTTTCCTTTTTCTTCCATTTGGTTACTTTATATTACTGGAGGCTTCATCCTAGGTCCATATGGTCGATGCATATAAAACTGTTTTTTTAAAGGGTGTGATTGGTATGAAAGCTGGTTAAAATATTTTATCTAGGAAAACATGACGAGGAAAATGTCTTTCTTGGTGAAAATAAAAATGTAAGTTCCAAAATGAGGATTTATATTGATTGTCTCTTTTCACCCTCCAACACACAATATTCTTGAGTTTTACTTGTAGAAACCGGAACTTCAAGATAATGTTATGGAGTTTAAAAAAATGAAGAAGATGAAGAGCGAGTCTCCGCTACTTTCAAATGTTAAAAAAATTTTAGGACACAACGTCTTTATAAATAAAAGCTAGCTATATTTAAATTAATTGCATTTCAAATGTTGGTGAAAACACAGAGTACTAGTATAATTTGTATGCTCAATATCCCCTCTAGCAAACTTCAATTTTTCCACATTCCCCATATTCGTATTGTAAAAAGTTGAACCATGATTTTCTTTTTCCTATCTTAAGGTTCTCCTTTTACGTATTTCTCTATATCTTTCTATTATTAATGCTTAGCAGTTCTATGACTTGTTTGTTCGCAGTTCATTTTCTTTAAAAAAATTACTATCTTTTTATTTGGCAATATAATGTCTTTAATTTTATATCGATTCATGAACTTCTGAACAATGAATCTAACCCCAAATCATTGGATTCGAGTTTTGTATAAAGTTGTACATTCTGTTTTAGCTAAGATACTGTTAAAATATTCTTGATAAACGTCTTGTTATCAAGAAATTAAAAGGTCTTAAATCTTAATGATGAAACAACATAATACTTTATTAACCTTTATATGAACCGAAATATAGTGAAGAATATTTTTAGGCGGTCGCATCAAGTCATACCAAAGTCAAATCGTGAATGATATTAATCTAACGCACGAGAAAGATCAGACCTGGCTTTCACTATATTTGAAATCTGAGTATATAACATGAGTAGTTCTGTACACTGCAGGAGCAGACCCACAACCTCAAAAATATTAAATTCTTATTTCTTACACTAGAGCAAAATGTAATTTTATTTGCACTTGGCATAGTTTGATCCATCACGACCTATCAGATTGAAATAAACACTTTAAGACTAAAGACCTTACATATGTTACTTATAATATTAGTGTGATTACAGAACTTTTGAAACATATGATCTTAAACATATCGCACCATCTATGTGACCATAAAAGCTTCTCATTAAAAGTAAATGAGAAGATAAAGTTAAATTATTTCCAAAATATAAATGAATCTTCCCTGTTGAAACGAACTAAAAAGAAAATAGTGTCAAACAAAGCAGAACAATCGAAGTATTAACATTACTATAACATTGAAAGGAAAGGTAAATTCTCTCTTCATCACTTCTTATAGGCCAATGATACCCTTGCACCCTTTTTGTTGTTAAGCACAAAATTCAAAGTCCATATCCCTCCCTCCAAGGGCAAAGGTGTGATGCTTCATGGTATCAAAAGAACAAAATATAATTCTCTCTCTCAAGGGTAAAAAACACTAAATTGGAAACAAAGTGTACGCAACATTAGTTCAGAGAATGATTAATTTGATAATAAAAACAGCCACGTCTGATTAAAAAAAAACCATTACAGCTAAAGTTTCCAGAAACGATTTTTCAGGACCATGATGGGAGGAAACAGATACAATAATCTGCAGAGGCCAAAAGGCACCTGTGTTTCACGGAGACATCGATCGAGGACTCTCACCTATGTATCCTGATAACATTAAAGACTATGCTAATATTTACCAATGTAACATATTTCTGCTACTTTGCACAATTACAGAGTGCCATAAGAGACTCTTGGTGATTCAGGCTTCTGTGGTACATATATATGTATGTGTGTATCGACGTTGGTTTTACAAATATGTTATACAGATGTCTATCACCATGTTGAAACTACACCATATCATAAGCATCTTCTCCTCCCTGTCCATTCTCATCCCACCTGGACCCGGCCCTAAATTTGCAGACAGGGCAAGTTCCCCGTTGCCGTAGCCATGGGTCGATGCAGTTTGCATGAAACTGCAAACACAAAAGAAAACAATGAAAATATGTAACTACTCTGCAACAATATGTCCAAATATCCACATTGAACATTACTAACGTCACTGCTACAAGCTTGAATTAGGAAGTTGTTTTACCTCAATAACCCCACCGGTGATCTCTTTGGAAACTCAAAACATTGTCATATGACCCTAATTATAGAGCTAAACTATACTATACCAATAAATAAAACAAACAAAAGAGATAATACTTAGTCGTTATTTTCCTCAAAATACACCAAAAAGTACTTGGTTGTTAATTTTCTCAAAACACAAACAGAAAAAAGACAATATTTGGTGGTTCTCTGTGCAACACTAATTACAAGTTCTTCTAGATGCTTGGCGGTAATTAAACCATAAATGTCTTCCTTGTCTTATGATACTTACTAGTTACAATAATAGAGAGATCTCAAAATAGTTAAGAACTTAAGATGATTAATACTAACTAATTATAAATTAAAACAATATTTTTATAGATCTAAGGAAATGTGCTCAGGAGGGGATTTTATGAAAGTAAAAATGTGATACACTTGCATGCAGAAGACCACCGCAAGAATAAATGTAACTATCAAAATACTTAACCTGATGTAAGCAAGGCAAGCTACGAATGAGTTCCCCGTCATTGACTTGCTCCAAACAGACACTACAAGTTAGTTCGTCGTCTGAGTTCTTTGTACCTCCTACAGCACTTGCAGGTTCTTGCTGCTTCTGCTTGAAATACAATAAAAAATTCCTCACTTTTCTCATAACAAAACAATGAAATTTTGACAACTTAAAAACATTTGGCAAATAATATAAGAGTTTAGCACAGAAAATACAGATCGCTGACATGACTTGGTTTTTATTTCATCAACAATGAAGGATGCCAATGCGTTAAGGAAATTCTCGTCTTTTATGGTCTTTATGAAGATAAAATCTCCTCCAAATTTTCTCTTCCTTTCATTTTTCTGCCTTCTTTAATGATTGTCTTTTCATTCTCTAGATGAAGAAAGAATAACATTGCTATAGGCTTAATAGTTATAGAACAAATTGTCCTCCAATCTTTTGACATTCTCAGTTTATGGTTGGGCTGAGGAGAAAAACCTCAGAATATTGATTGGTCTGTGTAGATATATGCCTGCCACATGGGAATTCACAACCAAATGTGTCATAAAGTAAATGAAGGCAATTTCTCAAAGAGCAGGAAGTTCCTACCAAAGGTTAAGAACTTCTCTGACGAGGCTCCTATTATACTTTCTTTGTGAATATGAGCTCTAACATCTCTGGAGACACCTCTCAGAAAGACTAGTTTCAATATGAGGAGGAGATAGCCATTGCAGAAGAAAAAGAAAAAAGAAAAATTAGAATGGCCAGTTTAGGCACACAGCTTAGGGGTTGTGCAATGGTTGGAGCACAGGAGCAGCATCTACTGTAAAACATGAAATGAGCTCAATTATTCCCTTGAATGCAGGTGAAAGACCTCTTTAATACTTGAATTTAATTTTGCGCATACACTTTGGTGTCACTGGATAAGGATCAGTTTGTCATCTAAAACATAAATTGTGGTAAACAGATTTGGAACTTATTCAAAAGATCATCATCCCTATGTTTCATTTTATGTGGAACTCTTTCCTTTGTAGTTTGATTCAAAAAGAATAGGACATTTCTATATTTGGAAACAAGTTAGCTTTATACTTCCCATTTTACCCTTAATGACAAGCTTTTCATAGCTACAAAAATGTCTATGGCATCTTTATGACCACGAACTCCACAAATCTTCTTTTCTTTCTTAAAACTCTGTGTCTACTCAAACACGGCCACATAAAGTGAAACAGAGTAGTAAAAATAGGATGCATCATCACATTGTGTCTTATAGATAAGTCGTGCAAACATCATTTCTGCAAATCAATTGTTCAAACGAGGACACTAGAATGAACAAGTCAAAAACAACTACTATAAAGTATAAGCAATTGGGTAGTGCATCTCTTCTATAAGCTACAAGAGAGGGGCTAGACAATGAGGTACCTCAGTGGACCCTGAAGAAGATGTCGGTTGTGTTGATGAACCAGCACTGCCAAGAAGAGCAGTCATTAGGATCAAGAGAAGCCAAGATATTACTGAAGGAGAGTCATGCCACAGTACTAACAGATATACACCAATCAATTCTAACAAGAATATTACAAAACATTTACGAGGAAGGGAGTCTCCGGCACAAACAAAAAAGAGAGAACTGACGTACTGATAATATTGTCCTTAACTTCATCAGAGAAATCAAGATATAAAAATTCCTAAACTTCCAATACAGAGCAAGAACAGTGAAAATAAAAGAACTTAAGCACTCGACAACAAAGCTCGCTGCGCAGAAATTTTAACTTCATTACATATGGTACAAGATTATGTAGTCAATCAAATTCCAGCATCATATGACCATATCAAGGTGGACATCAGGAACCTGAAAGATCACAAGTAGAAACCATAGTTTGGTAATCCCCTGATAACTGATTAAAACTAACAACCTCCTCATTTCCCTAAATCACATGCCACATATGGAAGTTAACAAAGAACAGAGGAAGAAGACGTGGACTGACTTAGGGGAAAAAGTAGCAACCAAATCAACATGACAGACCTTTGGGGTCCAGAAAACTTATACTTGTGAACAGGAAGGGCATTTATCTCTTCCTCGGTCATAGATGGTGTTGTAGGAACATCATCAGAATCCAGTGCCCTCAACGTTTCATAATCTGTTAGTACCAAAAAATATCAATAAACTTCGCACACCTCTTAAGATCATTTCAAGATAAATTTGGTTTCCGGATTTTAAAAAGCCAGAAGATGCTCAATATCAGAGATGCATGCATTGTTACCTAAGTCATCAAATTCCCTGTCAAGAAGTGCAAGCTGTAGTCTGAGGCCCCGCAACCGTCCTCTGGTTGCAAGTGCTATGGATGGGGGCATATGCAACCGCAACTCTGTAGGACCAAGAAGGCCACTGGCAGCAACAGCATGAGCTTGTGCCTGGGCTTGAAGCTGCTGACAGGTTGCATACATCCTAAGGGTTGTCGCCATGAAGAAGACACCAAGCACCAACCACAGCTGCAAGGTAGATTTAAAAAAACACGCACAAGGTTCCACATAAATAAAATAAGGACCAGACTTAATTCAACAAATACAGATGCTTTTGATATCACTCTTTAAGAGACTGCTAACCAGAAAGTTTGGTGACATTTGATGAGAATTTAGAATCATGAACAGCAAGAGCACTGTCACAAAAAATTGGTTAGATTGAAAGATCTAGGTAAGTCAAACGCATGACCAAATATAAAAAGAACAAAGGGATCTAAGCTACAGGTACCCGTGACAAGAAAAGCTAGTGAGTTAGTATTAACTGGCCGAGCTGCATGGACACGCTGAATGAGGAAAGGGAAAAAAGAAAAGGTACATAAGATTAGTAAAACGGATAACGAATGTAACTATCACTAGAGGCATTTAGGGCAATTTAGACCATGATTAAAAGGAGATGTAGGAAACTACCACTGCACGACGCTCAGGGATCAATCCTGGAAAACCAGGATCTATATCTGCTCTAGCGCCTCGGAAAACAAAACTCATGTTTGGAGTTGTATGAGAACTATTTCAGCACAAAAAATTGACAGTTCATAGAAGGTCCAGCAACCAAATCCCACTGACGAGCTTGAATTAACTGAAAATCCAGAGAAAAGCGAAGTGAGAAAACTTGTCCAGTACAAATATTAACCCACTACACCTTGTCTCACAAGACAACTCTAAAGCAAACAGTCATAAATGAAAATTAATAGTTCAATTCACAAGAAGTAGACTATGACTTAGGGCTAGAAATACCGAGAAGAGAGAGAATGTGTTCATTTATGTAAGAAGTGTAAAGTATGTATAATACCGATTTTCTAGACATATACATGTCCCCACCCCTAACCGATCTACTATCTTACAACATTTTCTTTTATCCTTCTTCACAACCATCACTTATGTCACAGTCACCACCTAGAATTGCAGCCAATGTGTCTTTCCAACAGTCCTCAAAACTGGAGAGAGAAGAATGTTTAACGCCCCAACTTGCCAAGAAAATGTTCATGTTGTGTCCCACCCAAGCCTTTTATTAAAGATCAGCTATTACCTCGGTTGAAGTATGCGACCAACTCATCTAAAAGCTTAAGATATTAGAGATATCATACTTTTATTTACTTAATTATGTTCTGAACACGCCCCTCGGGCGGGGACCTGATTCTTTTTCATGGGCCAAACACATAGAAATTCATTTTTGATAATGGGTGGCAGTAAGACTCAAAACCAAAACCAGGAACCTCCACATGCTTCGGTACCATGTTGAACCGTGTGGCCACCTAATCTATAAGCTTAAGCTATTAAAGAGGACACTTTTAATTACTTAATTATTCTCAACAAGCTCCTTAGGATACTTGTTCGGCATGCACCAAACTTTGTTGAATTTTTTCCTCCCAAAACGGCAATCAGTTTTAATATACTTTGTCATCTCTTGCATTAATGGATTTTCCCGCTACTTGGATTGCAGCTGTACTGTCACAATACAGAGTCACAGGGTTTTGCCTTCAGCTCCCAGCTCCCTAAAAAGACCAACGAACCTAATGACTTCAGCCACTGCAGAAGTCATGCTACTGCCTCTACTAAGCTCCTAATACAGTCTCTTGTTTCTTACATATCACACGATTGATTGCCTAGCGTTGGAACATGTAACCCAATCAAAGTCACAATGAAGCACAATGTTCTTGGAACAATCTGCAGCCATCAGTATATCTTGCTCCTTCTTGATGCTTTTTTTTTTTCTTTATGTGTTTGACACCTTGACTTTGACTACCACTAAAGCAAACCCAAAGCATGATTTCCATAAATTGAGTAAGTGTTTGGACTTTGGACTGCAAAAGCTAAATCAAGTCCTTGTTTCTTTTGAATTTTATGATAAGAACGGCAAAAGCTAGATCTAGTCTTGACATGGTTTTCACAACAAATTGCCAACCAACCTTTGATAACAACTCACATCCTTCCAAGGAGTATCTCCTTATCAATTTAAGTTTATGTGCTAGTGGGTATGCACTGGTTCGCTTTCCCTAGCCCAATTCAGATGTCAAACCTAGTGCATACTTTTGTATTCCTCTTTCTAAACTTGCAAATTCCATCCTCTGCAGTATCATGATTTCCCTAGATCTTTGTATCTAAGACTTCTACTGCAAAATCCTCTTTGCTTCTTGTTTTGACTCAATATCTTCCTTTGTCATGAAATATCATCTACATAGATTAAAATACTGACAAAGCTATTCCCTCTTCTTTACTGAACAAAGAATAGTCACAGACAAACAGTGACTTTGGGTTATCCCAGAATCCATCAAAGCCTTTGTGAATTCCAAACTGCGTTAATTTGACGCCTATATAAGGCCATGCAATGACGTTAATTGTTTACAAACTTTGATCTTTCCCCATATACTGACTCCCCCTGAGGCATTCCCATATACACCACTTCATAGAGGTCTCCATGAAGAAATGCATTATATGCATTGAGTTAGAACAATCCCAATTTTCAGCCGCTACAATGGAGCAAGTAAAAGCTGACGACAGCAGGCAGGATATTCAAATTAACTTAAGTGGAATGTTTAAAGAAAGTCCGAACGAGTAAACCAGGTATTATTAGAATCGCAGTAATAATATAAACGAGTTCATACAACTAATAAGCTAAAAAACTTGTAAACTATCAACTCCCACTTGAGCAATATCAATATTTAATAACTACTATTTCACTTCAATATACTTATTATGTTTAAATATATATATATATATATATAAATTATACACATCCAGATACTAGAAAAAAACAAACAGTGTTAATCATTCAGTGTTAAGATCTACATACAATATCTTAATATTAAGATGTGTATTCAGATACAAACATCTTAATCTTAATCTTAATGAAAACAAATGGCCCCTAAGAGACTCATAATTGGCAGCTAAAGATCTTCCTTAGGGGGCAAAAAGTCCACTTTTTTGTCAGTAACAATATAGTAAGCCATTGTATCGCAATGTATCAAATAGGAAAGTTCCATCCAACTTAGGCAAAACCACAAAAGGAAGTTCTATTTAAGAGTCTTTCATCATCAATTTTACAACATGTTTAGTTATATACAGTATAATACAATATTCATTACCTTCTATACTAGCAAAATCAAAATTCCAGGCAACATGGGCAAAAATTACCCCTTTTCGTCACACTATGATAAAATATTACTACAAATTATCAAAGCTGAGGCAGTTTTGCCTAAAAACCCCAAATTTATAACATCTTTAGTTTCCTACAGTGCAATAGCAAATTCATTACCTTCTATAAAAAAAAAAAAAAAAAAAAAAAAACACCAATTTTGGTCACAGTATGATAAAACATTAATTTAATTGTTAGAACAGATGCAATTTCACCTAAAACCCATGTTCCTCGGACTCTTCAAAAATATCGACGGGTGCGTGTCGGATCCTCCAAAAGTAGTGTATTTTTAGAGGATCCAACACGGGTACGGCAGCATTTTTGGAGAGTCCGAGCAACTTAGCCTAAAAAACCCAAATTTATCAATAAATAGCTGCATTCGACACGAAAAAAGAAAATTAAGTCAGATTATACCATTTCTGAAACAGAAATTATCAAGCAAAACAAAATACAATATACCAATTTTCGTCACACTATGGTAAAACATTAATCCAGTTGTTAAAATTGAGCCAATTTCTCCTAAACCCCCCAAATTTATCAATAAATAGCTGACATTGAGCACAAAAAAAGGAAAATTCCCTCAGATTATAGCATTTTCCGAGGCAATAATAATTATCAAAAATGAAACATACCGGAAGAATCAAATCACATCCAAAAGTAATTGAATAAGATTATTAGATTAAATAGTACATTAACAAAATTATCGGTGCATCTAAAATGAATAAATCAATCTTTCGGTGCAATAAATATGACGGAAGTTTCTAGAAGGTACATGATAAGATATATATATAGACAAAATGGAGAAGAAGTAATTAATGAATTACTTACATGGATTAATTAAGGAGAATGATGGAATTTAGGAATTTGATTAGATGAGCGAACGAGTCCAGAAAGACCCGTAAATTGGACTCGGACGCAACAGGCTACAAATTTGTGTCTGATTACCAGGACATGGTTTTTTGAATGTTGGGTTTCTTGCGTGTAACGGCGTCGTTCCAAAGGGTCCAAATTATGGAAATCCGCTTAAGTAAACAAATTCAAATATGTAGTCCAACTATTCGAAATGGCTTATTGATGTCACTCTGGGTTAATAATTGACTTTAGCTATCGTCGTGACGAATTTGGTTCATTCGTGCCACTAACCATTAATAGAGTCCTACTACTATTAGATTTTGCCGTTGTTATTAATTATTTACACACATTCTTCATTACTTACCCATTCCCAACCTTTTTTTACGACTGACGTTTTCAGCCTTACTATTAACGAGTAGCATATTTGAAAAAAGGCTCAAATATGTCACTGAACTTAACGAAATAGCTCATATATGTTACTCATAAAAAGGGAGGGATGGGGATTGGTAAGTAATGAAGGATTTAGATAATGACACGTGAAAAAAAGGGCGGTGTGTACAGGGCCCGGGCACATATTCTTTGCGGATCAGCATGCCCCGGTGCATATGTACTCGAGTCCTGTACACAATGCCGTCACACCCTGGGAATTGGTTTCGCTCGAAGCATCGGACCAATGATCACTAAGGATGGGCATGGTAGGTATGTAAAATTTCGGTACGACAATTTCGATTTTCGGTTTCTAAAAATACTATACCATTACAGTACCAAATTCATTCGGTATGGTTCGGTAGTTTAAAGTTCGGTTTCGGTATTTTACGGTACGGTAAATCGGTATCATGTTTTGTTCGACTTCGACTTACATATACTCATATCGTGGAGAATTATGACTTCCGCTACTTAAGAAACGTCTCAATTATTATATACTAAGCACCTTACACATGTAAAAATATTCAAAAAAAAAAAAAGGTACAAGTAATCCCCTTCGTAAATCGATTACACAAAAAAGACATTTAAATCAAAATAGAGTAGTCAAATTTTCAGTGTTTAAACAATTAGTTTTCTAATAATACTAGTTTATATATTTGTTAGTATTATAATACTATGATATATGAATTGTATATGTAATTATATACTTCGGTACGACATTCGGTATTTCGATATTATCTTTATGAATATCGAATACCGTACCGAATACCCAACTTTTTAAAAATGCATACTAAATATCGTATCAAATATCATAATATTAAAATTGCGGTATAATTTTTTTTAATTTTGATATGGTAATCAGTATCTATCATACCATGCCACACCCAATGATCACCCATGACTTTTGTGGCACTAATTTGGTAGTAGTAGGGATCTGTTATGTGGTAGTGGCATGAATGAACTAAATGTGTCACAACGATGGCATAAATGAACTAAATTATTAATGAGTTACATATTTGAATCATTCGGTAAGCTCAGTATCGTATTTGAGCCTTTTCCCCTACTTTAAATAACTTATTTCTAAAAAGATTTTCAAGAAAAATATTTTGAAAGACTAACAATTTGGCTTGGTAAGAAAAAAATTAGGGACCCTGGCTATGTGTGAACACATTGTAGAAATTGTACTTGTTAGTCAGTTTTTATCCTATTATTTGAAGTAGTTTTGTGTTTGGTAAGAACAAAAATAAGAAAAAAAATTAAGGACCCTTCTTCTTGTTGGTTGACAGAGATTCCATGATAATTACCTTGTCGACTACCAGCATATGTCATGTTATTTCAACTATTGTATGATTATCTTTTGTGTTAAGAAATGTACATCAGAGTGGACGTAAAGCACTTATTTATTTTCATGTTGTTTGTTGTTTAATTTTAAGCTTATCAAGTATTGTACCTACTAAAAAAATTTCTATTTTTTCACTGATTTCTTACTGAAAAATATTTAGTGGTTATTTCTCACTGAATGTCTGTGGGAAAATCTAAATAGTAGTGTTTTGTACAAAAAAACTAGGAAGTTTCCCGAGAAGATTTGTGGTAGAGGCCGCCACTTTCAATTTTCAATTGGGAATAAGGCCACTCAATTTCTTTTTCAATTATTTTTCGATATTAGGGCTTAGAAAAAGAGGGATGGGGTATATTTCATAATTTTAAAAAGTTTGGAGGTTTTAAGTTATACACTTAAGTCCTTTTGACTTGTAATAAAATATACAATGCCCCTCTCTCTATCTCCCAAAATATGCATAAGTCCCCCTCTCTCTCTTCACATTTTAAAAAAAAAAAATTATTTTATTACATAGGGAGTAGGAGAAGGGGAAATGGAAGAGGAGATTATAACGTGGGAATTCGAACCTTCACCGACAAGGTGAAAGTGTCAAGTAGTCAACCAACTGAGCTACTAGAGCCCAATTTCTCCACTCTCTTCACTCTCTTCTCTATCAAGACCAATTTCTCCAGTCAATTTTTCTTCTCTCTAGAGCCCAGAAACTCTCCAATCGTTGTCCTCAGGTATGTTAATTAATTTTGCATCAGTGGCAAAACATTTTAAGATCCATATTGCCTATTTAAAAGTATGGTTTGATTAAAAAAAATTTCGATCTTGATAAAAACCTAGGGTTCATAAAGTTTTGTGTTTTTTTTTCCAAACCTTTGAAGTTTTGCCTGTTTTTCCATCGAAACGTGTGTAATTTATACTTATTTTGCTTGTTTTGATCTTTCTTTTTGTGTTTTTGCTTTTTGTAAATTATGATCTATTAATAGACTTTTGGTCGATTATTTTATTCCCTATCTGGAAAACAGGCAAAATAAAGTCCCTATTTGAGAATGGTTCAGATACAACCGCCACGTCCTCATTCAGGATGGTTCAGATACATATGGTTTAGATACATGGTTCAGATACAATTGTGAGTGATGGTTCTTATATCATGGTTCAACAAAGTATGTATTATGTATTGTTTATATATGGATCGTATAAATGCCTAGGTGTAAAGAAAGAAGAGGAGAAATACTCCCCCGTTCTAGTGATATGGTTCAAACCCATTCTACTGTGGATCGTACGGATAAAAAAAGAAGAGGTGGAGAAGTTAGCCGAGATCTAAAAAGAAAAAGAAGTCCAGAAGCTGAGAGTGAGTCCTACTCAGACCGCATTGATGAGTGTAGTGTTGATGGTGATGAAGGAGATAGAGTTGATAGTAGAGTTGAGAATGATGATTATGTATCTGAGAATGGAGGTGTTTGATCAAGAAAGATAATGAAGGAATTTGATCAAGAAAAGAGACAATGGAGGAGTTTTTTCGAGAAAAAAGACAATGGAGGAGTTTGAACTTTTGGTTGGTTTTATATGGGGAAGGATGTATTGTTAAGGTTGTAAATTTAAGATTTTTTTGTTTTATTACAGCTGTAGAGAAATTTGTGGTCCGTCCGTTGAAAAAAAACCAGATGTGCTGGGTCAATTATAAGCCAAACTGGAAATAAACCACCTTAGTTTATAATAACTCACTGCTACGGACAATTTTAGACCATTTTGGTCGATGATAAACCAGAGAAATAAAGGCGACCGTTGGAATGAAAAGCATGCTAAATTTGCACTGGTTTAGTGGAAAAAAAGTTTAAAAATAAATAAAACCCAAATCCCAAACCCAAACCCCTACCCCAAACGCCAAACCCCAAACCCCAAATTGCACAAATCTAAGGGATTGTGGATAGGTATACCATAAACCGACCGTGGTCAATAGCTAACAGTTATCATTTAGGCTCTACTTCACGCATGGTCAATAATTATCCACATGTTATATATAGACCAAGGACAATATTTGTCTAAAAATTCATAAATAAATAAAATAAAATCAATAAAAGGACATGCCACTATTTAAACATTATAATAACACTTTAATAAATATGAGAGTCCCCATCCATTGAGCACATGATCAAAAGAGTTTTAAGACAAGTAATGGTACTTAAAAGGCCAATATTTGTCTAAAAAAGTCATAAATAAATAAATAAAATTTAAAAAGGATATTAAACATTATAATAACACTTTAATACATCATAAGAGAGTCCCCATCCATTGAACACATGATCAAAATAGTTTTAGGATAAGTAATGGTACTTAAAAGTTCAATATTTGTATAAAAAGTCATAAATAAATAAAAATAATTGATATTATTTAAACATTATGATAACACTTTAATATATCATATGAGAGTCCTCATCCATTAGACACATGATCCAAAGAGTTTAAGCACAAGTAATGGTTATCTTTAGAACAAGGTTGTGCTTTGAGAACAATAACTTGTTGTCAGACTAATTGGATAATAGTGTTATGGTTACCATTACTTGTCCTAAAACTCTTTTGATCATGTGTTCAATAGATGGGGCTCTTATATGATTTATTAAATTGTTATTATAATATTTAAATAGTGGTATGTCCTTTTTATTTTATTTATTTATGGCTCTTTTTAGACAAATATTGGCCTTTTAAGTATCATTACTTGTCCTAAAACTCTTTTGATCATGTGTTTAATGGATGGGGACTCTCATATGATGTATTAGAATGTTATTATAATGTTTAAATAGTGGTATGACCTTTTAAAAAAAAATTATGGCTATTTAGACAAATATTAGCCTTTTAAGTATCACTACTTGTCCTAAAACTCTTTTGACCATGTGTTCAATTGACAGGGACTCTCATATGGTGTATTAAAGTGTTATTATAATATTTAAATAGTGTCGTGTACTTTTATTTATTTTATTGTATTTACTTAGGGTTTTTTAGACAAATATTGTTCTTGGTCTATACATAACAATGTGGAAAATTATTGACCATGCGTGACGTCGAGCCTAAATGATAACTGTTAGCTATTGACGACGATCGGTTTTTGGCACACCTATCCACGATCCCTTAGATCTGTGCAATTTGGGGTTTGTGGTTTTTTTTTCTTTTTCCGTACACTCTTCGTCATCACTATCAAAATCATCCCGTCATCTTACTCATAGAAATCAAATTACAACATTTTGAGGTCTCCTCCCATTCACCCATGTAATCACCACCTGCTATAATATATTCTGCAATCGACGCCATAATAAACCTATAATAGACTACGACTATGGTTTATGACTGCAATCGACGCCATAATAAATCGATAATAGACTACGGCTATGGTCTACGACTGCAATCAACGTCGTACTAAGTCACTAGGGATTGATTTTCTGATGAAAAGCCGGATCTTTTGCCGGAAACGGGATCTGAAAAGTGGATAAATCTGGAAATTTTGGAGGGAAATATTTTTTTAATATTTTTTTTGGGGTAATTAAAATGTTGGGGGCCAAAGTGTAGTTTTCAAAATTTTAGGGCTGGGATTTGACACACCACATCTCTGACATGCTGACGTCATAAATGGTGGTCAAAGCACCAATTTTTGAACACTTATGGCCTTTTGGCAAAATAACTTTTCAATATAGCTTTTTGGCTAACTCCCCCAACTTTCCTAGAGTTTCAATGGGATCCCGTTTTCCACCATGCATTTTTCCAGTGAACTGGTTCGTAGAAATGAGGTGGGAAAATCATGTTTTATAGCACAAATTTCTCATTGAATATCGGCGGGAAAGACCTTTATTTCTATTAGTGTGTTGTTTCGTCCAATTCAATAGTTCGAAATGTTGAATGAAATTTTTTATACCCAGATCAGTGGCGGACCTAGTAAGAGCCTAGGGGGTTCATCCAAACCCCCTTCGGCAAAAAATTGCACTGTATATACAAGGTGAAAATTATTTTTTATGCATATATAGCAGACATTGAATCCTTTAGCTTCTTCATTTATGGTTTCTTTATATTTTTGAACCCCCTTGGCATAAATTTTGGCTCCGCCATTGACCCAGATGCACCAGTTGCATCATTCTTGATCACTGTTGCCGTCCATTTATGAAGGTAACCTACGAAAAATGCCTTCAATCACTTATGCTAATTTAATTTACATTGCAACATTGCATAAGGGAGTCAACTAAAACCAATCACTTTAGTTTGTTTGTGAGGCTAGTGAAAGTTACACTTGTATCTCAGGCTTGATAGCTAAAATTTCAGACATACAAATATAAAATTTGAGATTGTCAACTCAAATTTCGGATAACATTATATGAAGTTTGGACCAAACTTCATATGCAAATTTTTGTTATTATAGTTGCATATGTCTAAAATCGATTTCGATGTAATTAAACTTACTACAATTTATAAACTTCGGCTAGTTTTAAATGGGGTTCAAAGATAGGCTAACTATGCACTTCACCAACAAGGCCATGTCTAAAGCCCAAAAGCAACCTACGTTTTCTTATTTAAGTCATACATTATTTTTTTTGGGCAAATCACTTAAGTCGTACATCCTTCAACATTACAAGACAAATGAAAATGATGAAGAATTGTTCTTAGGATTAGATCTTGTATACAGACCAGAGAATTGCAAAAGGACGATGAGGTTCATTTTAAAAGAGCCTATTTTAGAGTAGGCACGTATCTAAATATGCATGTCTAAAAGAATATTAGGTTGATACATAATAAATTCGTCAACTACTTTGACTTAGTAAAAAGAATACAAACCAAGATCTCTCTCTTAATGAAGATAGTAAAAAAGAAAATTACACGCCTTCTTTGACTGAATAACTAGCAGTAGCCACAATGCAGTTAATCCAGTGGATTATTCAACATTTCTGGAAAAATAATAATTAAAAGAAGATTAAAAAAAAAAAAAAACAAAGAATCCAAGCCACTGTTTTAATTTGTACAAAAACAGAATTAAACTTAAATATTGTACTAAATAAAGTAGCTCATAATCAACTTCTTTCTTGTGCCCGCCACATGTATGAATGTGTTAACCAATTTTTTAATCCCATAATTAGTGCTGGATTTCTGTAATACTATTCCATCATTACCAGCAAGAATCCTGTACTTGTCCTTCCTCGTAAAATTTGTACACTCAAATCCTAATGTTGCAGCCAAAATTCTCTGAACATAATTTGCAACATCATGTGGACTTTTCCCAGATGAACACGTGGCATCTTCTGGCAGTTGATTCAAGAATGTTACCTCGTAAGTTGGTCTAGGATTCATGAAGAAAAAAACTGGGTCCATAGCTTTCCATCCCCTAGCTGTTGTTGCATGAAAAAACCCTACTCTATAATTCATAGCCACTGGTACGATTCGATCGGTTAATTCTGCAAAAAGTGCACTGAATCTCAATAAAAACGGTTCCCTACATGTTGTTCCTTCAGGGCACACAACCAAATCTCCTTTCTGTAGTTGACGCTTGATTTTCTGCGAGTCCACGTCCCTAGTTCTGGTCAATCGAACTGTTGGTATCGGCGACATAATCTCGGTTAGTCGGGAGATCGAGTATGTTACGGCAGGAATTTTACGTTGGAGTACGGTCGAGAGGACGACGGGATCCATGAGGGTTCGGTGAGTGCAGACGAACAGTACGCCAGGGTTGGTGGTGGTAGCTGGTGGTGGCGGCTTGCCTTTGACTATGACTTTGCCACCAAATAAAGGAGTTATATAGGGAATTATTGACATTGGAAGTATTACGCCAATGGAAATTCGAATTATAGCTAAAAGGGTGCCTATTGGAATCCATAAAAGGATTATTAGGGCTGAGAATGGTGTTGGACGAATAACAAGTCGACCATCATGGAAAATTACTGGTAATGGCTTGACAATAAGATGGTTGTGGTCCTGATTAATTTTGCTGCTCAAGAATGGTGGTTGTGATTGTTCCTGTTCCATGTCACATTTTTTAAAATGAATTAGTCACACCTATAGCTAAGAAAAATATTTACACTAGCTACTAGATCGTTTAAAACACATAACATGTAATCATTCATAAAAAGTAAGAATAGCTAGTGAATTAATTAGAAAATAAGGCAGATTACCTATTACAACGTATTAAATTACACTTATAGCTAAAAGTTTTTTTTTCCACACACTCAATGTATATAAGTTAAGTTCTTTAGGAATATATGTTTATGAGTTTAACTTCTATTACACTTATTTGTAAAGAAGCTTTACACAATCATATCACTTAAAAGATAAATACTTATTATAAGTATTGAAATACGAGAAAATAAGATAGGGTAACCGACAATAATAGACTAAATTACATCGGCAATGTAAGAAATTGTTATATTTTCAATGTGTATAAGTAAATTAAATCCTATTTTTACACTAATATTAGCATTAAAAGTAAGAACTTAGTTATATACACCGTTAGTATAAATAGTTTTTACACCATCAGACTACTTTAATTTACTCGTTGGAGCGGGTGAATTGTCTTATTTTCAGGTTTACAAATCTTGTAGATATTCTTTAAATGACCTAACAATACAAATATTTTTTACACTAATGATATATAACTTATACCTAAAAGAAAAGAAATCATTTTCTATAGTTGAGCTTGTGTGATAGACTGTTTGATAAGTATGGCGTACGTACCTTGCACAAAGAAAGGAAGGATCTTCCAAATTGTGGCCTACCAAGGCCTAAACTTGGTTGTTCATCACCAAATAATGCAGCAATCCGATCTGAAATCTTGTCAAAATCATCCTTAATAAATCCAGTTGCAAATCCTGATTTACTAACAAGTTCACTACCAACTACTTCATCAGCTCGTAAATGCACTTTCACAAATCTCTCCACCATAATTCTTGGAGTTTTTGTCACCACAACTCTGTTATCACACGAACTAAATATCCTCCAAGACTCCATATTAATGTCATGAAAATAAAACTTAGGTAAGACAGCTCTAGCCACTGATTCAATTTCAGATATTTTTATACCCGCCGTGGCCACAAATATAGTAAGTTTTAACCCATAATCCTCCCTCCCAGAAACCTCGAGGAGTCGAATTATTGGCCATAACATTAGTAACAGAGCAAATCGAATTAGCCCCGATGCCTCGAAAGCCAATAACATGAAGTAACAAAAGGGATTTGGGTCATTCAAGAGAACCCCTTCGAGCTCAGAAACAATAGACTCCATTGATGAACTAATTTCTGATTATTCTCTCCAAAAAAATATTGGTGTGAAATTTTGTAATTTTTTCTAAGGAAAGTTTGATCAAGAAGTGGTTTTTGTAAAGTGTAAACGTTTTCTTTTTTGACCGTGCTCTAACGAGAGAAATGAGGTTGTTTATCTGTTCACAACTAACATTTGATGCATGGAGGACTCTTATTTATATTCAGCTCTAAGACAAATTTTATAATATATTTTCATGCAATGTTAGGATTATACGCCACGTTTATATGCAAAGATTGGTTACTTAACTCGACCAACTATTTTAATCTTATCTCACATTTTTTTTAAACTGTAAATCTGTGAGAGTCACAAGAATTGGGTCTACGTGTCCACCAAATATTGCATGTCTGCTAGGTTCATTTTTAGGTTACTTAGAACATTAAGGCATGGATGAGAGGATTAGTAAACCGTATATAATACAAGTGGTCATTATAAGAGTATTTTATGATTTGTGGCTATTTGTCGCGGTATTGCGGGGAAATTTCTGTATCATCAATTGGTAACGTATAGTAGTAGGCGTTTCAACAATACCTTATTGAAGTTGGACAAAAAGTATTTGAAGTCGTCGTTGCAAACAGTTTGTTTAGGTTAGTTTTTATTCAAATATGTATTTCACTTCCAAACAAGTTTTTCAATTTTTTACAGGTATATCAAATATTGAAATCCTGTATTTACAAATATTAGTCAAACCGATATTTGCAAGTTGAACTTCAATATTGGCGAATACTATAGAATGTTCCGTCCTTATCAAAAATTTTTTTGTCTTACTTTTCTTTTTAGTCAGTTTAAAAAAAAAAAATCTCTTTCTTTTTTTAGCAATATTTTAATTTCAACTTTGCACAACTTATTTAAGACCATTAAAGGATATTTGGTAAATTCTACATATATTTAATTAAGACCATAAATTTAAAAAAAATCTTTATTTTCTTAAACAGTTAAACTCCATGTCAAGTCAAAACGAACAAATAAATTGAAACGGAAGGAATATTATTTTACAGTCAAATTAAATTCTAATTGAAAGGGATGATTTTAATTCAGCTCTACATCTCGTCATCTTGTCTAGAAATTTCCTGTTTGTCCTACACATGTTTTTTTTTTTTCCTTCTATTTTTTGCCATCCCATATACATGTATCAAGCTATGCATGACATAGCCACATAGGTAACGAATAGCTGATGCAAATGGGATGTCCATGCCAACTTAGACTTTCAATATATTTTTGGGATTATGACTCTAAATAGACTAACATTTATGTCTTTCTTTTTATCTTTCAGAGGACAGAATGGTATGTGAACTAGATACATGAGACAATGAGTTTTCAACTTTTCGTAAATGGACATAACGGGGCAACTAGCAGTTGGTGATTTTACACTAAAGTATACTGTTTTAACTAGCTAGTGCCTAGTGGTATTAAAACTCAATTTGGTGAATTCATTTAAGCCATAATTAAGTGTGATAGATAACCCAAGCACATACATGTGAAAATTTAATTCGGTACATCTAGTTAGCTACTATGCATCAAGCTGTTGATCAACATAACCAATTTTACACATTCTCTATCGTATTTATTTATTTTGCCTCCTGGCTCCTAAACAAATTAAAGCAATTAATACAACAGTAGGCTACTAATATGTGTGAATATAGAAAGGAAAGAGACAGGTGTAACTTATAATGACATATCTAAAACAAACAATACCTTGATTGATTACCTCTTCAATCCAGGAACATGCATCATGAAGATGCCTCAGCCCTCATGGGATAAAATTACATGTGTTATTTCTTTTAACTTATATAGACAATATATACTATCAAATTACAACAATAACAAACTCAGTGCGATTTCATAAATGAAGTCTGGGGAGGATTGATAACTACAATTAATAATTGTCTATGAGATTATAACTACAAATAATTGTCTATCGTAAATGCAAATTGACAAATAAGGTAAATAATCTATTAAACCGATTGATTAACTAATATATACAAGTTAAATTCCACTCACCCTTTACTTAATTATCACAATTAAACAAAAAGGCACAAGTTAGGGCTCTAGGAATGGAAACCTTATATTTAACGCAACCCTAATGGTCCAGTTAGCTCCATTATTGGTGGCTATATGAGCAATTTCTTGTACCAAAATCTAATCAAACGACCAATTAACGTCTAATAAGCTTATAGTAATTTGTTGATTTGTACTCATCAAATGATTAAATGACTCATAAATCTCACAGATATTAATGCCTACTGGATCTAAGAATTTACTCCTAGCTGTCTAATTTTGGGTTTGAATCAGCAAACAAGCTAGGTCGACCACAAGTTTAGTACAGTATTTACTCAACCAAACCGAAACTTCCACAAGCTGCTAAATTAATTCTATACTAACTAATGGTCCAAATATAATGTTCTCACTTTCGCCTCGTTAATAAAACATTTAAATAATTGGTTTAAGCTTTATAAGTATTTGGAAATCCAACCTTATTAAATTTGAAGCAGTACAAACATTTAATTCGTTACATTTGTGGAGAATAAACAGCTGTAAATGATAAGTCAAAAAGTGAAAGTTCGTCCACCAAATATTCATACTGAGTATGAGTATTAGACTTGCTAAATTTCTATCTGAAGCTATATACTGGTAGCTCAACTGCTTCTCACCACGTTTTTGTTTTTTTGGCTTTTTTAAAATGACCATCGAAATGCCTATGGAATTTTCTATGACTATCGAAATGCCTATGGAATTTTCTTTCTGATATATATATGTATATATATATATATATATATATATATATATATTTCTCTATTTAAAAAAAAAAGGGAATAGAATAGACATCCATTTGAATATCGCCTATCTATCCTCTTATCATCTCCCTATTTTCTTTTCTATTGTTATATCTACCTGCTCTCTCTTAAAAAATTAGAGATAAAAAGCAGAACGAATCATATATCCTATATCACACATTCATTCCTATATGTTGTTAGTCATCAAGTATTGAACTTATTTTTGGAATTACTCATATCAAAGTCAGTGTTTTACAAGTAACACACTCCATATATAGAATTAGTTGCAAACTTGCAATAAGCAAACATGTTTTGTTCATCAATTAAAAATGCTGACGATTTGACAAAATTTTGCTATCTATTGCCGACGGTGAATCTATTTTTGCAACTTTTTAAAACAATGTTATATTTAAAGGTAGCACTAAAAGATACTATTTGTGCAAATCATTATTCATATTGGTCAATGGACAAAAGACCTAACTATCTAAAGATGGGCCGGACTGAAGATCCACAACCAATGCCCGTTAACCAAAACTTGGACTTGTCAAAATCCATCATTCACATACTCCATCAATTTCTAATGGGAAGCTTATGCAAATACACCTTTTGTCATCTAATTTACCATATATGGCCGAACTATACACTACTTATATACTTCGGCTGTATATGTTGTATATAGGTATGTATATATTGTGTATAGGTATATTTAGTATATTTCATACACTACTTATACACTGTGTACATATTTTGTAAACTAGATGACTGAATGGTATTTGCCTATAAAATCCATATCAGAACAGTTTGGGAGAGGGAAATGAAAGATCTAAACTTTTCTTATTGCTAAATACAAAGTACTAAGTGAAACATATGTATATTAGGCGGAAAAAGAATACTCTATTATTTTAACCAACTCACTAATTACAGCAATGTGTCACTTTTTCCTATTGGCTAAACCACAAAATGATTACATCAGACTAATTGATCTCTTACACTAAAGTTAGAACAATACCGTTCATAGAGCTCTGACTATATCACTTCATGCCAGCAAAAATTCTTAAATTTCCAGTTGAAGCAGAAAATGTAGATATTTATGTATTCCTGTGAGTTGCAAAATCCAAATGATAACTTTACTTTTTATATCTCTAGACCAAACTTTCAAACAAGCGCTTGAGACTTGGGCAGCTTGTGTTGCACCTCAACTATTTTACAGATATTTGTTACTTCTCATCAGCACCGGTCATCATCGTTCTAATTAATAATTAATATTACCATGTAGTAGTTCTAAAAACACCGTGGTAGAAGCCATCTTGTAGTCAATGTTAAAATCACTTAAGAGCCTTTGGACTAGCTAGGAAAAGAGAAAAAAAGCAAGAAAGGTATAATGGAGAATTGGAGATATCAGATATTATTAACCAGCAGAGTAAATGTTGATAGAATAGTTTGTTCATAAATAGAAGATCAATACACAGACTTGTACTAAGAAAAATGGAAAAAAAAAGTTGCAACATTGAATTAACACTTGAACATACATGTTACGCCCAAGGTTCATTGTCTTATCGCAACAGTAGAAATGTTCGTACCATTAAGTGGGAGGGCAAAAGGTAATGAGATACCGCGGCGCCTTACAACTCTTAAGTCCAGTAGATTCATCAAAGGCATAGCTATAAGACCTAGGGCAAATAGTCTTAAACAACCGCGAAAACGCGGTTGGTTTGCAAGTGTTCTTACTAGCAAATTCCCCAGTGCAGCAGTATATGGGATCATTAGTAGCAAGACAAGCACTCTTACACCCGACAACTTTGCCTTTGCACTTAATTGCCAAATATGCAGGGCAACATTCATTCAAATCAGCTTCACAGGCAGCTACTCCACAACCAGCACTACCTGTTGGGATCGAAATAACATGGCGTCATGCAGAAGCGAACAATTGCAAAACTTCGAACCAAGATAAACCAGAAACAAAAGAAATGTATATTAAGAGAGGCACACTACCGCCAATCGGGATCATAGCAACGGGGATATTAAATCCATCAACTAAACTGACATCATAGTAATGTTGTGGATTGTTTGAGGTTCCTAATGTCATTTCCACGAGCGTAGCAGGGGGGATTCCTCCGGCCCCTGAACAATGCAGAAGGCCGGAGCAATCCCCTGTCTGGCAAGAACCTTTGCCATTTTCGTCGAAACAACAACCTTGTCTGCCCCATATTCTACCTGACCATAGATTAGGCAGTTCAATTACTACTTGTTGGCCAATTTTGAGATGGAACCCACCATTGTTAGGTGTCTCATGCCCTGCTGTCCCAAGAATTCCAGGCCATATGCTTTCTTTGCAATTGTTCACTATAAGCAGTTGAGTTCCATCTGCATATGATAAACAAACATTAGACAATTAGTACATTTTGACAAATTTCAATCTATGGAAAACGTAACAGTCGTGACAAAAAGAAAAGTCGCACGAACTATTCAGTCATGCATAGTACAGGGAAGGGCTGCATCCCTATGCAGCCTACTGACAGATTCCATATATTGAAAACGAGTGAAAAACTTAACAACAACAACATACCCCGTGTAGTCCAACAAAATGGGGTCTGGGGACGTGTGAAAAACTTAACGAACATGAAAAATATATATCGGGAGAGAATTATTACTTGAAAAAGATAGATAAAAGGCCAAAGATAGCAAAAGCAAGAGATGTAAATTAGTTCTCATGTTCTTCTGAATTTTTGTTCTAGATTTGAGTGAGAAAGTAAGCAAAGGGTCACTATATGTAAAGGAAGAGAATATGAGTGCTACTGGTTGTGCAAACGTGTGAAAATTGTTGTTATTTTGGATAAAAACTGTATAGGTCATGTTGAAGAGGTGGTAGCAGTTAAGGGGAGGTACTCGATGAGCAGTTTCTCCATGTTCCATTTTTTCCTGACAAAATGCATCACCTATTAGGTAATACAAACGAACTTTTGGTCACTCAATTATTAATAAGTGATAAATTTAGTTCTTGTGATATATGACTCAGAAAATTAGACCTTCAATTTGTTTATGTGTTCAAATTAGACCTTCAATTTGTTTATGTGTTCTTTTGATCCCTTTCCGCAAAACATATGTTATATTTCACTATTTTTAGAAGTATTGTATAGGCTAAACCTAAAACATGTGTGATTAAATGGTGGAACGGTTAATAATCATGAACAATTGTGAATATTTACTAGTAAAGGAATCAAAAGTGACATTTCACGTAATTGTAAGTTAAATTTATTTAGTCAGATATCAAAAATATTAGAATTAGAATTTACTAGTAAATAGTTGAGAGATAAAAAATATTGTTAAACATCTATGTTAATTGGTAATCTAATAAATATAGTGACTAACCTATTATCACATATTAAAATTCATGGTGGTGTATATAATTTAAACCCTTATTCTCTTTTTTTTTTTTTGGGGGGTCATGAAACCCTTATTCTCAATGTTATTTTATCACTATTAAATTCATCTTTCTTCGTTATCTTTACAAGATAATGTATCATGATTGTGTCTACTTTACTTTGCACATCTATTTAACTTATCTTGTTCAGAGCTGGCAATCACACCAAAAAAATTAAATCCGTTAACAGAGGGATTTGAAAATGGTTTAGCTAATTTTCCACTTTGTTATGTGAAAAAGTTAGAAAAACAGATTCCTTAAAAGCTTCTCTCTGGGACTCTGGGTCATCCACTGGATAAAGTGATTACATTATTTTTTTAAAAATACAGTGACGCCTCTTACTTTTTTATTTTTTAATATTAATAGTCATAGTGTGGTGGGTTCTCGTTAATAAAGGAGCTTTTAGTGTGCAAGTGTAACTATGTTTCATGATTGATAAAGTCATTTTGCACTTATTCCTACAATTATAGATCTCGAGGAGAAATGAGCAATTTTATTTTATTATTTTGTACAAGAAAAAGAGCAATTCTTGAAACTCCAAATGAGTAGTCTCATGGTAACCGTGTACATGTACACTGAAATCTGTAGCCCTCATTCACATTTTTTTTTTTCGTAATTCAAGTTTATGCACAGCCTATGTAAAAATATTTCGATAACCAGGTACATATAAATTGGTCTGATAAATGTTAAGGTCTTTTGATAAAAATGGTAGCTACCAGGCTTAGTTAAACTATATTGATCACGTAAAACATTTACACTATACATACAACTTATTTTTTTCTACTCAACAGCATGTGAATCAATCTCATAACCGCTTATTACTAATAATATTATCCTATTAACCAAAAAAAAAAGATACATGCTAAAGGAACAGGGTTTCTATCAAGATTCTCCAAGGAAAATTGCACTATTCATATACGAGTGACTGGTATATTAACTGTTGATGCCACGTTAAGCTTTTCTTTTTCAGCAGCACAAAAATCATTTTTAACTATAAATTCCATTATTATTATGCGTACAAGCCTTTCAATATTTATTATTCATAAGAAAGGTGAAAATGCATTACCAGAAACACTTGACAATTACTTTATGGATGTCATCTCTTAACTCTGAATTTTTTGTTGTTATCTCTTTTTGGTACAACTATTTAGTAAATGAACTTGTTTTCTCTTATAAGTAACTTTTAGATTTTTTAGACAATAGTCTTAGGATCTCTTTTGAATAAGCTAAAAATCTTACGAGAGAAAGTTAGACTACGGTCTAAAAGTTTGCATACATTATATGATAGTCTAATATTTTGTCGGTCCCAAGGTCTATATTTGCACAAGTTTTAAAACTAGGGACAAAATCTAAATGGTAGCCTAAAAATATAATATTTGCTATAATAAGTCCTTTTCATTTGAAGCTACAAAATTGAATAAGGCCTCCAAAAAGGATGAAGTTTCATGTGGTCAGCAGAAAAGCATCTTGGGCCGGGACTGCAGAATATTACGGGCCTGGAGTTCTAAGAAATAGATAAATTAGTTAAAGAACGAGCCAGGCCCTGTGTTCAATTGATTGAAACTGATCTAATGAAGTGATTAACATGTTCCTTACATAATGGATTCAATTACTGTTACTTCCATTAAATTGATGATTGCAGGTCTGTAATGCTAAGATCGAGACATTCAAAAAGCCGGCCAATTTCCTAGACGGTATATATAGATTATACATAGTTATACCCATATTATACATTGATTATACATATATTATACATCTACTGGCAATTTTTTTTATTTTTTTTGGTTTTTTGGTTTTTGTTTAAGCTATTGGGTGGGCGACCATTTATGTTAATTATTTGATCGGGGATTCCGAACTATGTACATTTGCTTCCATGTATCTTTGATGTACATTTGAATTGGCTTCTAATTTGGGACCTAGCTAGGCCATTTACCACAAAAGTATGATCCGCAAACTATATAGTTTCTGGCTATATATGAACCCTCTGAATCTATTCAGGTGAAGTGTGTCTATTCTGGGAAACTGTGTAAAGAACATCTAGAGTAATTCGTAATTATGCTTCTACTTGTTTTTTTAATTGTTTTAGAGTTCACCCCGACATAAGGCTTCCATGCAAGAGAGGTTAAATCTAATCGCTAGAGTTTGTTGTATATTTTGATGAAGAGAAATAATGCTTATATTTGACAAACTTAAATGATCAAAAACTGTTCACGAGTATATTTAAGTGACTATTTTAAACCTACGCAACACATAAGAGATCATATTTTAAATTTTTTCGCTTCTAGCATAATAAATTTTTCAAATTCACTTTATGACTTGTTTAAGGAGACAGTGGAGGAAGTTGGAATGAGGAATGTGTTGGAAGTAGTTCCTGGTAGTGATAAGCGATTTGGATCCTGATCCAAACTCCAAACAAAATTTTGAAATGAAAAAAAGAAACTTCTTACCACAAAGATGCTGGAGATTTTGGGTGAAAGATTGCAGTAAGTGCCAAAGACACACTACTTTAGGGTGGGTGCCATTGATGAAATGCCAACTTGTGAATATTTTATGGCCCTTAAGATGTTAGTATATATATATGTATGTACTTTTCTCACCTTTTATCCATCCTGTCTGAGAGTGCATATTATAGGTAGTGCCAAAGGAAATATTAAGTCCCTCTTCAACCTGAACCCTTTCACCGTAAGTGGTTTTACGTCTTCAGGCGTTTATGGCCTTTGAAAACTTGGCATGTATGTATTTGATTAGTATTTTTTACAAATGGAGTTAAATTTAAGTATTTTTGTTAATTTCTCTCTTTCATAGTACCCTTGTTTAGCTAGTGAGGTCTACTTACAGTATGAAGCACTACGGCAGTAAAATTAGACCATGAAAATATAATTATGTCAATCCGTCAAGTTTGGATGGGTTAGTGACGTGACCATTTATTAGCTCAGTCTATTGTAACCCGTTCAATCAGTTCATCTAAAAGTTGAGCTAAAAAAATCCTGTCAAACAAATTTTGGTCAAATTGCACGAATTGCCTTGATATGTTGTATATAGCTATAATAGATAATTTTTATTAGGTAATTAAATAAATCATAAGAAAATAAACAAAAAAATAGAAAGATGTAAGAGTCCAATAGGTGGGGTATTGACCCATTCTTTAGTCTATCTTGACTCAAATCAACTTATAGCCTGTTTGGCCAAACTTATTTTTCCCCCAAAAGTACTTATTTTTTCAATAAGTGCTTATTTTAAAAAAAGTGAGGTGTTTGGCCAAGCTTTTGGGAGAAAATAAGTACTTTTGGGGAGTAGCAGAAGCAGTTTTTCAAAAGCTAAAAAAAAAAAAAAATTGTCCAAAAGCACTTTTTTGAAAAGTACTTTTGAGAAAAATATAGAAGCACTTTTTAAAAGTTTGGTCAAACACAAACTGTTTTTAGCCAAAAGTACTTTTTTTGAAAAGTATTTTTTTTGAAAAATACTTTTGAAAAAAATACTTTTCAAAATAAGCAGTTTTTAGAAGTTTGGCCAAACAGGCTATTAGTCGATAACTTAACAACCTGCTTATTTTACAGGGCCATTTTCACACTCTCAAATTTAGTCAAATACACCCATTTGACACCCTTACTTTATTCTTCATAATGCTCTTTGATTTGAGGGAATATTTTGTTAATAGCCTCAAGCAAGTCCCTATAATGTTCTACTGCATTTAGTAACTTCTGGTTGTGAGGGTCCATGAAAACAAATTTTAGACAGCTTGGACTTGGTCTTTCTCAATGCTTTAAGCCACATGGGCTGTTAAATACTCACTTCATTCACTTTTATTTATCCAGTATTTTAAAAATAAATTTTCACTTTTAGCATATCAAAACAAGACAATTTTTTTTTCCTACTTTATTTATAGTATTAAATACTCACTTCAAATTCAATAAAAATATACATTATTTAATATGAGTACATTGACAAATTATGCACTTCATTTATTATTTTTTCAAGGTGTGCATAATGAAAAATGGACAAATAAAAGTGAGCATAGAGTAGTACTACTTCCATAAATTCTGCCATGTTCCAGCATTATATTTGGCACTATACATTACGGAGAAGGGTCAATCCCTTTTTAATAAGAATCAGCAAGAGTCATTCATTTAAGAAAATATATACTCCCTCCGTCTACTTTTAAATGTCTAGTATTTTAAAAATATATTTTTACTTTTAGTATATCAAAAGGAAATAATTTATTTTTTCTAATTTACCCATAGTATTAATTACTCACTTCAAATTATTTTCAAATCCAATAAAAATATGCATCAATTAATATGAATACATTGCTAAATTATGTACTCCATTTATTATTTCTTAAAAGACATGAAAAGTTCAAAGTGAACAAGTAAAAATGAACGGAGGAAATACGTGACAAAAATGGTAGAGGCGTAAATATGACGTGGTGTGTGATAAAATATTTAATTAAAATTTTAATGCGGGATCCACCGCTTCATGCTCCCATTTCACCTTCTTTTCGTCCTCTTCAATCTTCTCTCCCATCTTTTTTCTCATTTTCTGTTTTTCATTAATTTTAAAACCCTTTTCTTCTTTTTTCTCATTTTTTGTTTTTCATTAATTTTAAAACCAATTCTATTATACGCATATCAAAATTCTTTAAGACACTCTTCCGTTTTGTTATCCAATTTTTCAATTTCCTCTTAATAATTCAGTTAAACTCTAAACAAGCTTAAGAGAAAATAATTGGTACTTGAAAAATAAGTTTTTAATTCAAAAATTGATAACTAAAAATGAATTTAGGATACTTCTAAAAGTAAAAACACGTTGTAAAATTTATTGGACTTCCTTTTTTTTTTTCTTTTTGAATTTTGGTATATATTCAAAGTTGTTTCATTCTACGCTTGAGAAATCCAAAATTGTAAGTGTCATTAAAATAGACCCTGAATCTAGGGCCGTACAAAAATCGATTTAAACCGATAAACTGAACCGAAAAAAATATGAATGATTTACCAATATCGAGTTATTGAGTTAATGATTTTATATGATTTTGTAAGTTTTTATATTGGACTACCAGTTCGATTTTTTACTTCTAAGTTTTTATTAACGGTTAAACCGATAACCCAATAATAAACAAGGTCTTATTAAAATTACCTTTTTAAGTATATTTCAGTGATATTTTTGTGAAAAATGTGGGAGGCCAAACCAGTTATGTTTGAAAACTTTGTTAGTTCGGTTTATTGGTTAAACCGATTCTGCATAGCTCTAGATTTAGAGTCTACTTTAATACACTTAGAATTTCAAAATTTTCGGGTGCATAATGTAGCAGCTTTGACTTAAATATATACCAAAAGGAAAAGGAAAAGGAAAAAAAGGAAGTCCAATAATTTTTTCAAGGTGTTTTTACTCTTAGTAGTATTCTAAATTCATTTTAGTTATTAGCTTTGAAATTTTCTTTTTTTGCAAGTGCAAATTATTTTCTTTTAAGTTTATTCGGAGTTTAACTGTAAGAAAAAACTGAAAAATTGGATAACCGGAAGAATATCTTAAAAAAATTTGTTCTGTATATAATAGAATTGGTTTTAAAATTAATAAAAAAGAAAAAATGAAAAAAAAAAGAGGAAAAGAGTTTTAAAATTAATGAAAAACAGAAAATGAGAAAAAAGAGGAGAGAGAAGATTGAAGAAGACGAAAAGAAGGTGAAAGAAGGAGCATGAAGTGGTAGGTCTCGCATTCAAAATTTCAATTAAATACTCCTCTCATACATCACGTCATATTTATGCCTCTCCCATTATAAATTTTTTCGTTATAGTAATGGAGTGTGAAATGGACTATCTAGTTTGTTGTTTACAGGGAGAGGAAGATCAGGAACAGGATTGTAGATTGTACGTGTTGCCAACACCAACACCAACCCCAACACATTTTTAACATAGTGTGATACTGGTTTAACTAAGCCCGTACCTCTTTTTTTATTTTCAAAAAATCTTGTACCATTAAGAGTATCATATTTAGACTTCGCTTCTTTTCCTTGTCAACTTTTAATATGAAATTTTGTTTGCACACCTAACAATACGATCATATTAAGCTTGTTCATGACCAAGTTTTGAACACGGAACTATTCTCAGACGCAGGAGCAGAGAAATTCATTTAATATGTCCAAATAATTTATTCAAACCATTAACAAAATAATAATCTCTCCGGAACTCAATAAGTAAAAAAGAGGCGTAGTGCAAAACCCATAAACTAAATATCTTGACTGCATCTCTGCTTGGAGAATGGAAAATTCTCGTTTTTCCTCTAGTATCAAGTTCCAGGAAGTATATATGTGCCCTCTTCTTTTCTCTTTACATTCTGAAATTACACAAAGTAATGTTTGGCAAATCTATATATAATATAAAGCTAGGCATAAAAAAGGTGATGTGGCATCTTTGTGTGGCCTCCATCGCTATTTATCTTTTTTATCAATTTTTTGACATTTTTCTCTTATATTTCCCTCAAAATATTTGCTGAAAATTAAAATCACTCTATCAATAAGTCTATAATTATCTACATTTATTGCTCCAGCAAAAGGGAAAAACATTGTATCTATTTAGTTTACAGTCGTGTCTATTAAATTTAATATTAGATATTAGTTTCTCTCCCCCCATAAGCCTTTTCGTTAAAACTGTTTCTGATTGTCATTGCACTTAATAGACACGATTCCTTAATTTAATAAGTGCAACAATCCGACTATTTATAGAGTTGCCTCCAAAGGCCTCTTACATTATTGCTGAAATCATGTAATTGGAGGGTAAGTTAATTTTCTTTTATTCCACCTTTTATAAATTTTCTTACTGATTCATCTTATTTGATTAAAAAGTTGGTTCTTTTTCTTTTCTCTTACCTGTATAGGATCATATTTGAGATAGTAGGGAAGCTCCAAATGCTTTAACCGTTAAGCTGAAGAATTAGAAGTATATACAAATGGATGAAGAAATAAAATAGAGGCTATTGACTATTGAAATAGTTTAAGGAAGTAATATGAAAGAGCCTAGGCTTTTGAGTGTCAAGCAATTGAAGTCTTCTAAAATTGTTGTAATGGTGATATCAAGCATTATATCCTTCACACTTTACCAAAAGAATTTAGCGAAGGGTATGATCAAACTCTGGCTTTTGTTGTCATCGTTCGGACATAGCTGTTTGAAATTTTAGATTATTTTATACATTCACTTGCTTTCTTAGATTCTATCTGAATTTCATTCTTTAATCTCTCCTGTACTTTTGATACACACAAACGTTCCATTTCTATCTTTTCTTTTCATTTTAAAATTTGTGTTATTGTGTAATAAATAGGTTTTTGTGATCTATATCCATCAGTCACAAAATAATTGAGAATTTATATGTTTGTTTGGTGAGAGTCCTTTTATTTAGTGGCAAGAATACACATTAAAAGTGTTATCATGAGTTTTAAACTTACGAATTTTTATTCTAAATTTGGGTTTTGTTTTTATCAAATGTGTTCAATGTTGCTAAATTGCTAGTTGTTGTATGCGGTGTTCAATTTATAAATGTTAAAAACAAATGATGCATAAAATTTTGATAATTTTTTCTCTGTCCACTACATGAGTTATCTCTAGACCTGACTTTACAAGTCTATTTCTATTTGTACGCTACTTATATTATTACTTTGGGAAAAAACATTTACATTATAAATTTATAGCAGCAATATAATTATTTAGTCATAGTTTGATTTTTTTTTCACGACGGCCCGAACGAATTAACTAGTCTGAACTAGGAGAATTGACAATTGTGAAGAAAGACTTTTTTATATAGATCTTATCTTATCTTTCATTTTTCAGCTCCCAAACCTGCATATTGACTATGGACAATACTCACAATAGTAATAATTAGCAGGTGGAAACTGTCACAAAATGTCATTATCGACTAGCTCTTTCTTTCTTTTGTTTTCTTCTTTATGAGTCGAAAAATGAAGGTCTTGAAGACAGAGTGAAGAGAGAATAAATGGCAAAGCTATAGTGCAAGAGAGCTTATATATAATATTACTCCATGTGTTGTAACTTACTTATCTTACTTTTCTTTTACTCCATTTAAAAAAATGTCATTTTCTATATTTATTGTCTTTTCAATTTCACAACCTACCTGGCACGTCTAGGTCCACAAAATTCAAAAGACATTTTGATACATTATACACATTTTTTGTTTTACATCACTAGATTAATTCAAGACTCATTTACTTTCTTAAATTTTATGTGCAGTCTAAGACACATAAAATGAAATGGGAAATAGAACTTATCAGAGTTTTATCTAGATATAAATTTGCAAATTCGCGATTTTTGTAGGACAAAAAAAAAAGTTGTACCAAACTAACACACACAAAAAAAAAAAAAAACATAAGCAGGTTTCACGCACTAAAGGACCAAACTGCAAAAATAAAAGTTTGGTCTTTCACGCACGAATTTCGTGAGTGAATGAGGCCAACAAAAAGTCATGAGTGAATAGTGTACTACTCCTGCTCTGGCAGCAATTGACTTTAATCTTTTTGGTCCTTTTCTAAATAGTGTACTACTCTTGCTTGGGCCCATCATAATTGGTGTACATTGTATTTTGTTCAAGGATTTCTTCTTGGCCTTTACGTACATTAGATTCATTTTTTTGCGCGAATTGCCCTGCTTTTGGCGTGGTCTCTAGATTTTGCCCCTTATATTTGTGGTCTTTAAGTTTCACCCATTGGCAAAAAACAAGATTCAATAGTCTAACACTCTTACGTCTAAAATCATTCAGGTAAAACCTGTTTTACCCTTCGCGTAGATGTAACAATGCTAGACTGTAGGCTGTAGGTGGAAGCTAACTCAAAATGCAGTGGCTCCGACTAGATTTTAGACGTAAGAGTGTTAGACTATTGAATCTTGCTTTCTGCCAAAGAGTAAAACTTAAAGACCACAAATATAAGGGGCAAAATCTAAAGACCAAGCCAAAAGCAGCGCAATTCGCGCAAAAAAATGAATCTAATGTACGTAAAGGCCAAGAAGAAATCCTTGAACAAAATATAATGCACACCAATTATGATGGGCCCAAGCAGGAGTAGTACACTTTCACTATTCAGAAAAGGACCAAAGATTAAAGCCAATTGCTGCCAGAGCACAAGTAGTACACTATTCACGCATGACTTTTTGTTGGCCTCATTCACGCACGAATTTCGTGCGTGAAAGGCCAAACTTTTATTTTTACAGTTTGGTCCTTTCACGCACTAAATTAGTGCGTGAAGCCTATTTATGTTTTTTTTTTTTTGTGTTAATTTGGTACACTTTTTTTTTTGTCCTACAAAAGTCGCGGATTCATAAATTTGCCTGTCACCTTAAAATATCTCTTGTGCTCCTGGTTTGTCCATATCATTTCAAGGTGGGCAAAGAAAAGATTTTTGAGACATGATACTACACGTATATAATACACTAATTTACTTTTAGACAGAGACACGACAGGCTTGCACAGGGGATTTACAAGATCAAATTGTATTTGACAACTCAAGTAGAGGTCTTTTGATTCAAAATCAGGTTATTATCTATCCCACCTTCTATATAGAATAGATAATCCCATGATTGTGTAAACAATTTTTTTCTTGTTTTAGGTAGTACCCTAAATCAAACACAGGATAGATTTAATCCCAAATTTTATACCGGAACAACCCACTTAATCCCTCCAACCAAACGGCCTAAAGAACAAAGAGTTGCCTTATCATGCATCAAGACTATCACATTGTATGGTGAACAATATGGTAGAATCTCCATATACAGATACCCCTTATATGTACTGCTTAACGCAATCAGAATACTTACTTCCACAATCTCATCGGTTTTACTATGATTGAAAATGAAACAAGAAGTAGAAACATAATAAATCTTGCTTAGTAAAATTAGAAATTCATATGAACTTGTTAGAATACACGAATGACATTATGTTAACTAAAGTCTAAAAGACTGAAATTTTCTTATGAAATCTGTGATACTTCACATAAAGTACATACACTCTTAAAGGATTGCTCTGTACAAGTATGCCATAAAGTTCACCACATTATAAGAGAATCTATATAGTTTCAACATTTTGGTTATGATTGATATTAACTTATGTTTGCTCAATAGCCACTACAGATCTGCAGCATTAACTTAGCATGACTGATGTAGAAATACGCCATCAAGTTATGTATTAAGAACAAGAACAGAGAAAATAAAAAGGGAACCAAATGAAGTTAGAATTCTTTTGGAATGGACAAAGTTACCATCAAGAGTCAAAGGTGACTGGTTGCTAATAATATATTCACATCCTATTAACCACCAATATCCTTAAAATGGGTGATTTTCTTTTCAAAAGCAATAATTGACATTTAAGTAAAACAACCAAACCATAAAAAAGAAGTACTAAAAATATGGAGGGAGTTTGGTCCCTCCATTTTGCATGGCTACCTCTGGTCCTCTCCGCCAGAATCTGTTAACGGGGTTATCGGATTAGCTTCAATATCGATATCTCCTTCACCATCATAAGCCGATGACCATGTGCTTACTTTCTCTAAATAAGACGAGGATGGATAAGAATGTACGAAGTCTTCAATCTCCATTCCATTAGGGCCACCCTTTTTTCCATCATATTCATCAGGCGCTGCCAGTGTCTCTGGCAGTGCCACCTCACCTTCCAAGTATCGCACCGCTAGCCTCATACTAGGTCTCTTAGATGGCGCATTATTCGAACACATTAGACCTAATTTAAGCATCATAACGGCCTCCATCTCATCATAATCGCCATTTAATCTCGGATCAACCACTTCAAGAATTGCACCTTCCTTCCATTTATCCCATACCCAATCCACTATGATTAACTCCTCGGGCCATGCCTTCGCCTCAATCGGCCTCCTCCCGCAAGCAACTTCTAGTAACAAAGCACCAAAGGCAAAAACATCAGAACTCGTCGTGGGCTTTCCAGTTTTGGTTAATTCTGGAGCTAAGTAACCCAATGTCCCCACAACTCTTGTTGTACTAGGTTTTGCACCATGCTCATATAACTTAGCAAGTCCGAAATCTCCAAGTCTTCCATTCATTTCGGAATCTAGTAAAACATTCCCCGCTTTAATATCTCTATGGATTACTGTTTGTTCCCATTCTTCATGTAAATACAACAGACCAGAAGCCACACCTTTAATAATCTTGAATCTCTGATCCCAAGTTAAAATAACTCTTGGCTCATCGTAAATGTACTTGTCTAAGCTTCCATTAGGCATAAAGTCATAAACAAGTAACAAGTCGCCTTTTCGCCTACACCATCCTATGAGCTGAACCAAATTTCTATGTCTAAGGCGACCGATTGTCTCGATCTCGGATACAAATTCTTGGAGACCTTGTTTTGCTTCATGGTTTATTCGCTTAACAGCAACATCGGTATTGGTCTTAGGCAATGTTCCTTTATAAACTCGACCAAATCCACCAAACCCGAGTAAGTCTTTATCTCTAAAACCCCTTGTAGCCTGCTTTAATTCCTTGTAAGAAAACCTATGTGGACCTATTTGAAGTTCCCAAGGTTCAATCACATCTATGTTCTTGATTTTCCAAATGACATACAAGGCTAAAATAAGTCCAAATGCAAGAAAGATCACAGCAGATAAAGAGGTAACTACAATTAAAGTTGTCTGATCCTTTTTAGGTCGAGGCAGAGAAGGCAATGAATCAAGATCCAAACTTTGAGCTCCCCCATTAATCTTGAAACTCCAACCAAATATATAATGTGAACTAGCAAGCAAACCAGTTGAAGCAGAAAATCCAACATACATAAACTCCTCAAGAATTGGAGAAAGGTCCACAGGAAATGACAAAATTGAATTATTTGGTTTTTTTGAAGAAAGGGAAAGTGTAACATTCAATATATTTTTTGTTGAATCATAATCAATCCAGGCCTGAATTGTCTTGCCACACTGGAGAAAAAGATTTTGCTCAGTGGAATCTCCTTCAGAAAAATAACTAGCATTGACTGAAACATTAGACTCTAAATTATTGATGTCAATACCAACATGATTATCACTAATATCCCTAAATTCAAAATCTTGAACTGTATCAAATTCAACAGCAAATAAATGATTGGAAAAATTCCCAACATCACTTGAATTTAATAGGCCTAAATACTGACTAGGAAGTGCACTTCTCATCTCTTTGGTTCTTGAAATTGTGAAAGCTAAACCATGTCCACCCAATTTAGCATATTCTGGAACAATCCCAAAAGCAAAAGCAGTGGAAAAGGAAGAAACTTTACCAGATTTAGAATTCTTGAATTTGATTGGACTTTTGTAAAAAGCATGACCAACAACTCTACTTGTTTCATTTGTTAGCCTTAAAGCACCATTTTCTTCAATATCAGCAACCCCATTTAGACTTACATCACTAGCACCAACTCCATTAAAACCATAGTAAACAAATTCATCAGAACAAACTGTTCTTGATAGAAAAATAAAAGATACCAAGAAAAGAGTTAGTCTAATTTTTTTGGCCATGGCATAGCTAAGATTAATTAAATTTTTGGTTGTAGTGTTCAAGAACTGTGTGGGGTGATGATTTTTATGGGTGAAAAAAATCTAGACATTCTTTTTTTAGAGTTGTCTTTGATTTGTTACATGTGATTTGTCTGTGTGATTAAAAAGGAAAGTGGAAACAGTGGGGTCTAGACTCTAGAGGTTGTAAAATATAAAGTGGCAGAAGGGAGAAGGAAATTGTGGTGGGTAATTTTCAAATGTTTATTTTTTATGTTTTGATTTTTTGTAATTAAATGCAACTTACCAGTTAGCACTATAGCGCACTACAGTCCATGCTAGCCAACTACCGTAGTTCCTTCGACACTTGGTTTCAAGAAAAAGGTCTCACGTTGTACATGTTGAGTGGACGTGTGTTGGGTGCTGTATTATTCGTTTTTACCTCGGTTGATTAGATTGGTGTTCAAGGTTTTTTTTTTTTTTTTTTTTCTTCCCATTTTAGAAGGATTTATAGTGTTTTCACACTTCCCCTCCAGTGTGACTCGAATCCAGGACCTACCGGTCGTGGGTAGAGGTGCTTAACCACTGAGCCATCCCTCACTGTTCAAGCTAACTTATACTCGCATTAGTTATTTCACATGATATCAACTACCTCCTATTAGGAGCGGAATGAGAGTGTCTGTTCGGTTCAATCTAGCCGTTTTGATTCAAATCTTATACTAGTATTTATTTGAAATTTTATTGAATATGTATAGATTATTTATTTAGAACTCAATGACTTAAAAAGAATAGAATACAATATTACGTATCATTATCCATTAGATGAAAAGAAATCACCTAGTATTTTGTGTAACTGTTGAAATCAAACTTGAGATTTCCCGATTTTTCTCACTTCAATGATTATTAGGCTACACCTTATTCTTGGACAAAAGATTTATTTGTGGGGTCAACTGGACAAAAGAAATTAAGTGAATCCAGCTCTTTTTGAAAGGAAAGTTTTATAAGATATAAATGAAATGTCAATGAACTTAAGTTGCAACTTTGATGCCATGGTTGGGTTTAATTGGTTAATTCAACTTGGAAGAATTAAGTGAATCCATTTTGCAAAGTTGAAAAGGCTTTTGAGCTAAGTATTGATCCTGGCATACTTTCAGAACATGCATCTCAAAGTACTAGGGTAGATATCATAGATCGAAATTGTTTGAACAACAAATATTGTGTGATTCTAGCCTTTATTAAAGGGCGGAGCTAGAAGATTACATGCAAATTCTGCCGGATTCAATAGCTTTAGTCCTAATTTTATATTGATTTTAATAAATTCAGTAACTATATATAAACATTAAATTCATAACCCAGTTAATAACACCTGATATCATTATTTTAAAATTTAAAATTCATAATGATCAAATTCTATCTCTGTCTCTTATGGATCAATGGAATAGTTATGATAATGTTACGATAGTGCTGGTAAACGTACGGTTTATAAGTACTCTCTTGTTGCAAATTAAAATGTAGTCTTTTGCTTTTACTTAGAGTTACATGATATTCATTGAATAACAATTGTAAAGGTGAATATCACAAATTTCGCAAATGCATGCATCATTCGGTTTCAAAAATCTTTCAATTCCATCTAGATATTACAACCCCATTAACTTCTATCCTAACTTGAAATGTTGATGAATAGCTTTCTCACAAAACCTTAAAAAAAAAAAAAAAAAAAAAAAAAAAAAAAAAGGATAACATATAAAATATAGAGTTCATCAGTAGATTATTGTCTAGTTTTGTTGAAATCAACATTAGGTCAGTAAAGTTGCACTTCCAGTAGTATCATCGAGATAAGCCATGTGATCATTTTCTTAATTATATTATTGAGCCAATGAGGATAGCCCTATTAGCACAAGAGAATATTAATACCACCTTGGCAATTTTTGTCTTCTTCGTTGCTAACAAAGGAGTTTTGGCTTTATTTGGGGAAATGAATTAAGCTAATAAGTGCAATAGTATGAATTTATTTGACTTAGAGCCCGTTTGAATTGACTTAAAAAAAAGCAGTTTATAAGCTTATTAGCTGCAATAATATGAATTTATTTGACTTGGGGTGAATTGTAGGTCTTGTAAGATTGAGTCAACTACATTTTAGCCTTAGTCGATTGATACGGAGACGAAGTCTATACAAATTTGTTAATCCTTCGATTTAGATAAGTACAAATCATAACAAACGGTAAAGAGGCAAAATATAAGATGAGAGCGATAAAGTAAATGATATCATGAATGTTTATATTAGTCAAAAACCAATATAGTATCATAAATTCAGGAGCTGTTTGGACATGATTTAAAATCATGAGATGAAATCATGTTTGGATATGCAATTTGAATTTCTTAAATTGTATTTTGGCCAAAGTCATGGATGGATCCCTCAACTTGTCCTGATTTTTCATTTAGACCCCTTAACTGAAACGTTGACCATCTGGCCCCTCGAACATAAGATAAAATGTGTCATTTGAACCCCTCGTGCCAGCTGAGCACACACGTGCAGTTCACTGCTTTAAACAGAGCGTGAGTTACCAATTTTTTTCTTTTTTAAAAATTTTTAATCATTAAAAATTAATTTTAACAAAAACTTTATTTTAAAATCCAATTAAAAAAAATTGAACAACCCAACCCATCCTCTCCGATAGCCCACTTTGCCGCCGCCACTGCCTCCGCCATCGCCACTGCCGCCACTACTCCACTTCAAAATCTATTTAAATAAATCTCCGACAAAAAACGACACCATTTTTTTAATTATTTAAATAGATTTTGAAGCGGCGGCGGCGGCGACAGCAATGGTGGGGGCAGCGGAGGCAGCAGCAGCAGTGGCGGCGATGAAGTGGGCTATCAGAGAGGATGGGTTGGGTTTTTCAGATTTTTTAAAATTTTTAAATAGATTTTAAAATTATTTTTTCTTAAATTAATTTCTTTTTGTTGACATGACTTATTTTTATTGGTCTATTTTTCCCTGTCACTGGTCTATTTTTCCATGTCACTGCAAGTGGACTGCACGCGTGTGCCCAGCTGGCACGAGGGGTTCAAATGGCACAGTTTATCTTATGTTCGAGGGTCCAGATGGTCAACATTTCAGTTAAGGGGTCTAAATGAAAAATCAGGACAAGTTCAGGGGTCCATCTATGACTTTGGCCTTGTATTTTTTTTTATAGACATAAAAAACCCACAAGTTGTGAAACTATCAAAACTTTCCCAATTCTTATACAATCTTCCCAAATGAGCAAGTCATAGTTAATAACAAAATTAATACGCTACTAGAAGACCTTTCTAAAAAATATAAAATCGATTGATCAAACTTTAGTTCAGCAAAAAGGAAAATTTAACATGAATAGTAATGTAACTACTCTTTAATATAATCCTCCCACATGGTACAAACATAAATAACGGCTGGTAAAAGTTAATGAGGTTGGTAAATAGTTGGTGGGAATAATTATTAAAAATATCTACCAACTTATGGGTCTTTTTTTGCATAATATAAACTTATGGGTCAAGTTTTACATTTAAAATTTTTGAAATCATGAATTGAGATTAATCATGCCTTTTGGATGATTTGGAATTTCATCTCATGAAATGAATGAAGTGAAATCGCATGTGTAAACGTTGATTTCATCTCATGACTTGAAACCATGACATGAAATCGCATGTCCAAACGCTCAATCTCCTTAAGTTGCAAGAGGCAATCTTATTGCGCTCTTTGTAATTTAGTATATTAATGTATGATTTGCATTGATTTATAGCCTGTTTGGCCAAACTTATTTTTCCCTCAAAAGTACTTATTCTTTCAATAAGTGCTTATTTTTTTTAAAATGAGGTGTTTGGCCAAGCTTTTGGGATAAAATAAGTACTTTTAGGGAGTAGCAAAAACAGTTTTTCAGAAGCTCAAATAGTTTTTGCCCAAAAATATTTTTTTGAAAAGTACTTTTGAAAAAAATACATATAGAAGCACTTTTTAAAAGCTTGGCCAAACATTAATTGCTGCTCAAAAGTACTTTTTTGAATTAATTGGTCAAACACAAATTGCTTTTAGCCAAAAGTACTTTTTTGAAAAGTACTTTTTAAAATAAGCTGTTTTTAGAAGCTTGGCCAAACAGGCTATTATTGTCCAGATTTAGGCATTAATTTATTAGCTGGTCCCTCACAAATTAGCTAAATATCTTTATCCATAAAATATTTAATTGACATAACGAGAGGATGCTGACTAAAGTAATCTTTACCATTGGCTTATGGATTTTAATATTAATTCTTATTTGGCGTGTTAATGTGGGGAACGCATAGTTGAACTTTCTTCCAGGGTATAAATCCTCGTCCCAATCATGATTCAGAGAATGCTAATTAATAACCATTTGGACAACTTTTAAAAAACGTTTTTTGAAATGTTTTTATCACAGAAAAGAAAATTAAAAATTTACGAAAAGGCTAAATACCATTCAAGAATACTTCTTCAAAAAAATAAATTTTTGAAAATCATTTTTTGCAAAATATTCTTAAAATAGAAACATAAAAGATACGTTTTAGGACAAATATATTATGTTTTTTCAAAATTTTAAAAAAGAAAAATGGAAGAGAGGCCACCTAAGATTCCACATCAATACTCCAGCTCTAGGTAGAGGTATACATCTTATTTGAATAAAAATGCTAAAAGCTCTTTCGTGAATATTCTTCTCATTTATAATTGATTTATCTAAGAACTAAAATTATCACTTGAGATCATAAACAAAAGAGCCTAAAAGTACTTCTTTATGAACAAACTTCAACTGCTTCATTTTGATTTCCATGCCTATTTTTAAAAAGAAAATGGAACAAAAAAACTCAATGGTGCGTACTTGAGGGAATGTCTCAATCAAAACAATTTCATATTTGAATAAATTAAAGTCAAATGGAATTTATTTTCAAAAGTGCCCTCACCTCGTTCCCCCCACCCCACAACCCAACTCCAAAAATAGAAAGTTAAGTGTAGGGTTGAAAATTTAGTTTAAAATGTCTAGGTGCAACTCACTTTGGCCTTTCGGCTCCACATATTTAGAGAGACGTGATTTTTTATATACCGAAAAAGCTCAAATATATCATTGAATTATCGGAAATTACTCATTTATGTCACTCGTTAATAGTTTGACTCATTTATGTCATCACCTCAATAGTTTCGCTCATTTATGCCATCATCGTTACCAAAATGACTTATTCATGCCATTTTTCATTAATGCCGGTTCACAATACCAGATATAAAATGGCATAGATGAGTCATTTTGGTAACGACGATATCATAAATGAGCTAAACTATTGATGTGATGGCATAATGAGCCAAACTATTGACGAGTGGCATAAATGAGCCATTTTCAATAGTTTAATGGCATATTTGAGCCTCTTCGATTTTATATATAATCGAGAAATATTTGAGTGTTAGTGGCACACGATTAAAATTGATAGATAAATTATCTCTCCCTTTATCTTGCTATACTTAAATACTAGACTTTTGTTGGTAGAAAAATCCGTGATGTATGCTTAACCTAGGCATAATAAATTGTAGCCTTACCACAAGTTTTTGTGGTATACGACACTTTCCATTGTTTATTACTTCTTCTGTCCCATATAACTTGTCCACTTCTGCTTTGTACGCCTGTTATGAACCAATCTAACTTCATAAGGGCCTATGGGCTAGAAGTGGTAAACAAGACTGATCCAGCTGAGATTGTTGGGCCGAGTAAAATATTAGAATATTTTATTTGGGATCCAGGCCCAATTAGCAACTGATTAAAAAGGACTAGCGATTAGAGAGAAGAGTTTATGCGTATTGTGAAGAAGAAACTGTCTGTTCCTCTCATCTCCTTTCTCAAAGTCTAGCTTCTCATCTCCATTTTTATTTCTATTCTTAATTACTTGTTATTTCAGTATTTCCCATTGTAATTCGGTAGTTTGAGTGTTATAGTTGTAATTTGGCTATCAGTGATTATATTTATATTTGTGTTTAGAATTCGGGTTTGCTTCATACGCCCTTTAAGAACTCATAAATAAAAGATGTACTCTTACTACTTTACCCTTATCTCTCTCCAATAAAACACTCTAATCAATTTGACTATTTTTAAGAACATTTAATATTAAGCGTAAGATGAGAAAGATTTAATTAATTTTATATTAATTTTGTAAATGTATCGGTAATTTGGGACAAGTATTTTTAGTAATGTGGACAAGTAAAATATGAGACGGAGGGGGTATAATATAGAAATTCGCAAGCATTAGTGACACATGATTTGAAACTCAATGAACAATGGACCTTTTATCTAACATATTTCACTTAAATTTTAGAATTTTCGTCCGCAGCAGAATTCGAACCCATAACACATACAAATTGTAGTCTTACCATTAGACCATAGCATTTGGGCTTACAATGTTAGAATTCAAACCCTCACTGGGCTTACTTTCCATTTTTCTAAAGGGCATTGATTCAGTGGCATGCAAAAAAAGAAAAACTAGAAAAAAAGAAAAAAAAAGAGGGAAGGAATTAATTGACTAGTGTTCCATCATTTTTTTTTTGTATAAATTATTTAATTCATTGACACATGCAACACACGAATACTAAAATTAGTCTTTTTAATTTATTTTTTATTTTTATTTTATTTTTTATCTATACACATAGACGAGAATAGATGAGTGGAGGAAGTGTTTATCTAACCACAAAAGTGTGCTCCCTCATTTAAGTGATAAAATTAATTGAATATTTTAAACAGCATAAAGTTTTAGTAGGAACTTGCTAATTATGAGCAAAACTAATACCGAGAATTTTATTTCACATTAGTTGTAAAAGATATAAAGTCAAATAAGATAAGTTATTTTACGAATCGTAGGCTTTGACTTGGTCAAAAGAATTAAGTAAAATATTTGCAATTGTGTAACTTAGTGGGTGGTCGGGTGGGGTGGGAATGTATAAATATGACTTGTTTAACTTGTTTTAATTAGGAGTAGAGTGAAAGCCATAAAGGAAATTCAACTTCTAAGTCCTTACATAATAATTTATTGAAAGCGCTATAGATATTTGCTTATAGTGGCGAACTTAATAATGCAAGTTCATGTAATAATCCATTGTCATGTAGTTTATCTAGTTCTTTTTTCTTTTATAATTTATGGTTACTAGCACTTTGGTCCCGTAATTCTTATAGTAAATTTTAATTTTAGTCCCTATAATATTTGATTAAGAACATTTTATCTTCAATTAATTTAATTGTGTACTTCTGACCCCTTTGTTTGTGAATCTTCACCAATTTTCCATAATTGTTAATCTTTCCACTAGTTAATTACTCATGTCTTATGCTAAGTTTGTATTATTGCTCCATATCAGACGATAATATAGTTCTATATATAATCAAGTATAACATATATTCTGCGTGAAGAGGTCAAAAATACTCATTTTAATTAATTGAAGGTTAATAATACTTAGTTATATGTCACAAGGACAAAAATAGAATTTACCAATAACTTAGGGACAAAAAAGAGAAGATTGTCGTGACTTCTAAAGTGAATAGGAAGTCAAAGGAATGTAAAATAAATGGAAGTGATTTATGTCACGGAGAATTTGAAATGTTGGTCAAAAAGCACGATTGTTACATTTTAAATGAAATCTTCAAAGCAAATTCAAATATACTCACTATGTAGCGGGTGCCTTGTTTGAAATGAGTTAATATTGTTATCCATTTATTCCTTTTTTTTTTTTTTTTTTTTTCTCTTTCTCCTCTAGGCAAGTTGTAGTTCTACCTAATTATCACAATCCACTGCAAAGAAAGAAAACAAAAAGATGTGAAGAAATAAGAAGTTACGTGAACGGATATGCCTGCTACATGGATATGAGTTACATACGCTAATAATGTTAAGAAAAGAAATTACACCAAGTATTATAGGCTCATAAGCTACATTTGTTAAATCACCAAGGAGAAGAAACTCTATATTGTTAGGCGCAATATGTTAGATTATCAAATGTGTGTGCTTATGACCTTCATTTGCTAGAAAATTTGCACATTGATTCGCGTCCCTCCATATATGTACAAGAGAAGCCTATTAGCTACTAGCAAAAAACTTTGCATGCTTATAGCTTAACTGATTATAACAATTATTACGTTATTTTCCTTGTCAAGACTATATATATAAAATAACATCTCATTTCTTGAACCTAAATGTGACGCGATCTAACATCATCAAAGTTATAACTTATAAGTAACCTAGTTGTTGGGATAAACAGTAGTTAACAGGGTGTGAACTCATAGAATGAGAATAAAGAAGCTACTATTCTAGAGGATTCCAAAAATTAGTGTAGGATTAGATACAATAAAGTTAAAAAGGTAACTGCTTTTGTGCTCTGACTAACGAATACTCATCCTCCTTCAGTTATCTTATTACAACTATTATATACTAATTTCGTTATAGCAGTATTGCTAGTATACATACAATTTTTTTTCTTATCTCTTACCGAAGTAGCTTTAACTAGCATTGTGATGTGTTGCCCGTCTAGCTCAGTTGGTAGAGCGCAAGGCTCTTAACCTTGTGGTCGTGGGTTCGAGCCCCACGGTGGGCGTTTCAATCATATTGGGACTATTCAACTAATTGTCTCAAGGACTATGAAAGTAATACAATTTTTTTTTTTACTTTTTTTTTTTACTTTGTCTCTTTAACTCATACTTTTCCTTGCAACATTCTAGTCCTTTACCCAGGCCAAAGTTCTCTATGAAATAACAAGAATATTGTTGACTTTCTTAAGATGACTGATGAAAATTAAGTCAACTCCATCGAAGACTCATAGCTTGTAAAAAAAAATGTGCAAAATAATTTAGTAATGTTAGCAAAAAGAAGGGAAAAAAAAACTTATTAGAAAAATGTTTCGAAAAGAAAATATTAAGAGCTTAGAGCCCCTTAAAATACATTATTACTACTCCATATAAGCAAGGATTCACAAAATTTGCCGTCCTCACAGCCCAAAGGCCCCCGTGGTAGTTTTTTTTTTTCTTGGGTAATACACGGGTAGTTGCATACGTTGGAGTATGAAAGTAATACAATTTTTTTTTTTACTTTTTTTTTTTACTTTGTCTCTTTAACTCATACTTTTCCTTGCAACATTCTAGTCCTTTACCCAGGCCAAAGTTCTATATGAAATAACAAGAATATTGTTGACTTTCTTAAGATGACTGATGAAAATTAAGTCAACTCCATCGAAGACTCATAGCTTGTAAAAAAAAATGTGCAAAATAATTTAGTAATGTTAGCAAAAAGAAGGGAAAAAAAAACTTATTAGAAAAATGTTTCGAAAAGAAAATATTAAGAGCTTAGAGCCCCTTAAAATACATTATTACTACTCCATATAAGCAAGAATTCACAAAATTTGCCGTCCTCACAGCCCAAAGGCCCCGTGGTAGTTTTTTTTTTCTTGGGTAATACACGGGTAGTTGCATACGTTGGAGTATTACTTTTTGCTTGCAATTTTCTCTCTCTTTTTTTTTTTTTTTTAAATTTTTAAAACAAGACAAATTCTCTTTCTTAAAGCATTTCCACATGGGCCTTTGTTATTGGTATATATTAATATCATAAGTACATTTTGTGAATCTCTTATTTTGCTCCTTATTAAATTAATTTTTAGTCCTTCATCTCAAAATATTTATCACGTTTCACTTCTCGAGGGTTAAATTAAATAAATATTAATCAATATTTTCTAAAAAATAAATAAATAATATATTAATAGGAGAATTGCAATTTATAGTATATTTCAAATAGTTTTTTAATATCCAAATTTTAATTTTAAAACATTGAATTAATCTAATCTAATTTAGCTCCGAAAATTAGTCAAATTGTCTTTCGAAAAACGAAACGTGAAAAATATTTTAGGACGGAGGGAATATATTATTTGTCCCTATTTACAATTGGAGCATTTATTAGGTCATACTATATCTTTTGTTAAACCTCCAATATTTTACTTCTTTAGTGTGCTTATATGTGCATATAAAGATTTGTCCTAAAATTATTTTTAGGTGGTATAGTTTTATATCTTTTACTTTATTAATGTATTTTAATTATTAGTTATTCATATTTTTGTAAGATCATTAATTAGGTTAATATGTGTAAAAACTCAAAATTAAGGTTATAAATTGTAGTATAAATCTAGAGTTAATGAAATTTTTTGTTGTGTTGGATGATTCTAAAAGATGAAAATATGAGTGTCTAATGCGGATGAAAATAAAATACATCATTAAATCTTAGATGATTTCAAAGTAAGAACAAAATGAGTTTGACGCAGGGCAAAATTAAGTGTCAACTAGTTACATGTTTGGATGGATTCAATAGTGTTTTGATTCAAACTCTTTATTTGTCTTAAGAGTTCATTGACTATGTATAAATTATTAATTTAGAACCAAGTAACTTAAAATAGTTAGATTCAGAATCCATAAACTTCAAATTTTGGCTCAGCATCTAATTTCAAGTAAATAATTTCATTAAAAATAAAAGTTTAGATGTTAAAGGAGTAAAATGAAAGTTTTGCTTATATATTGAAAATATCCTTATTTGAAATTTTAATTATTATACAGTAAAAAGGTGTAAAACGAACTATTTTTTTAATTTTAATATCTATTTTATATTTTGAAAGTCCGGGCCTCGTGAAACTAGTATATATACTGTGTATGTGTGTGTGTTCTGTCCAGTCTCTTTCGCAATTTTGTGTGTGGGTGTGTTTGACTTCTTCTTTTTCCTTGTGCATGTGTGTGTACATGTTTGGTATTTTTGTGTCTTGGATCACCCTCTTTCTTTTTTCCAGTCTCTCTTGCTCTTTTAGTGGCTTTCCTTGTCCATTCAAACCCTTCTTTTTATTTTCTTTCTCCTTTTTCGCATGTCCGAATGTCCTAGTATTTCCAATTGGGGTGATGACGTGGTTACTTTGAAGTGATCATTTGTGCTCGTGTTTGATCAAGAAAAATGCACGTTTGATTAAGAAAGTGACTTTGATCTTGCGCGATTCGATTGATGGGACTTGGTATGATCTCAATGATATTGATATCACAATTTTTTTTTTATAGAACGTATTGATTTGATTCCATAAGTAGGACCAAGTATATTATCTTCAAAAGTAATATATCATATTTCTTCTAGAGAATCTCCTATAATTATTCCAAAGTAACTAGAAAGAGATTCTTTATCCAAAAAAAATAAAAAATGGGTTAAGATGTAAGATACCTATCCTGAAGTTTTCGCGCAGCTCAAGTTTTATTTCCTTTACATTATATAAGAGCCAGACATAATCATATTTTTTTATCAGAAATTTTGCATTGTATAACAACCAAGCCCAATAAATGGTATAGAAAACCAATTATGGATATTAGCATCTGATAGCTCAGATTCATGTTTTAATTTAACAAATTGGTATGTTGTAGAACTAGGTTATCCGACAAAATAGCTCATACCAGTGCCTACTCTCTCCCTTTCTCCCAAATCTTTCAATCATTCTCCCCAAAACTCTCTCTCTCTCATTATACTCCTCCGATAAGCACTCTATTAGGTTATAATCTTTATTATTTTATGGGCTTTTCAGAGTTTTGGTTGTTAAAATCTTATAACTTTTGATTGGATGGATGATAATGAGTTTTCTTGAAAAAAAAATTAAGGATCTTGAATATCAATTTTGGAGGCGGATTTGTATGATTTTCATAGTTAAAACTCGAGTGGAGAAAGACTTCATCAGTATACCTCCCCTGTTTATTCGTGCATATCACCACATAGATAGAGTATATCACGCCGTACATTTGTTTATCTCTTGTATATGACGTATATCAATAAAAATTTCGGCGTAATATATCTTGATATACAATGTGATATATACATGTTGCATTGTTATTGAATCTTCTGAACTCGTGATATTAAAAATCTTCTGGAATTGATTTTATTTGGGTGGAAGATTTTCGAATTTTCTCGAGAAAACTTTATAATTGTTGATTCCAAAATTTGTATATTGATACTAAGCTTGCACAAATTCTTAAGATCTTTAGTGGTTGTATCTAATTCGCCCCCTTCAATTATTCTGGAAATAGAGGTCTGCATTTTTTAGTTTGTTTGGATGATTGGATATGTTACAATTTTGAGGAATGCATCTTTCAAGCGTGAAATCAGGAGGAGTATCTTTTTCTTCCATTATCTCATCCATTCTTGTGAGATATGACTATACAATGCCATTTTTTAGGCTTCATTTGCTAAATCTAACTTTTGGCCAGAAGTATGCCAATATACCTTTTTAATGTACTCAATGTTGGACCTCTTTATGATCTACATGTTTGACGTATTAACATTCAAGCTCATGATTAAATCAGGAGTCCAGTCAACTAGTGTCACTATAAGATTGATTTTAAAAACATCCAGTGCGTTGATAATTTTGCAATAGATTTGACTTTGGAGTCTGACTTGAGTTTCGACCTGCATGTTTACAATAGATTGAGCTTGACTAACGGGGGATTCAAAAAGATGTATAATGTCATTTCTAGAATTTGAACTTACATTTGCCTTTGCGCTACAACTTCCCGTATGTTTTGAGGATTTAACAATTTATTTTATCTTATTCGTGAAGTATAATTTTCTGATGAATGAATTTATTTGAATCCCTTTCATTCTACATAGCTCCGCCCTTGGGCATATTTTAAATACTAAGGTACATAGTGGTTCTAATTATCAGTTGCTTTTCGGATTCTGCGACACATCAAAACCTCATTGAGAAGAGGTTGATTCTTATCTAAGTCACCCTTTCTTCAGTTGCCTCATTACTGACTGATTTCGTTAAAGCAGAATTCATACAATTGTCTTCTACGCAGAGAGAGCTTTAACTACCATGCCAACGTCTTGCCCGTCTAGCTCAGTTGGTAGAGCGCAAGGCTCTTAACCTTGTGGTCGTGGGCTCAAGCCCCACGGTGGGCGCTTAAATAACTTGGTCTATCCAACTTTCTAATTTTTTGAAGATTGGAACACATTACTAAAAATCATTGAGATATAAAACCGTACTCCCGCAATATTTTACATAGGATTCTCATTGAAGACATGAAAAAACACGAAAGCAATAATGTTTGACTTTGTCTCTTTAAGTTATATTCTTACTTGCAACATTCTCATCGATCCTACCCAAGCCAAGTTTCTCAATGACAAAACAAGAATATTGTTGACTTCAATTTTTCTCTTTTCCCAACCCATACTTCACATAGGGCGTACTCGTTTTTTTAACGCTTGTGTCCACTCAAATATAGCTCAAGAGTAATGATTTTAATCCCTTTCACACAGTGAATGTTAAACACTGTTGACCTACATCCACCATCAAGTAGTAGAACTCATGTTCCAATGAATGTGAAGACGGGATTTGAAGTTTATGGGAAATGATTTTAATTTTTTTAAGTTATTGGGTTCTTAAATAATAATTTCTACGTATTCAATGAATTTTTGAAGATAAATACTATAAGATTCGGACAAACACGTTCGGCCGAACCCGTAATCGGCAACTCATATTCTAGCTTTGCTAGCTCCTTCATGTTTGTAGTCTAGAAGGAACCTAGATATATAGTAGACGTTTGGACATGCGATTTGAAACCAAGAGATGAAATCAACGTTTGGGCATGCATTTCATCTCATGGTTTCAAATCCCAAATCATCCAAAAAGGCATGATTTGGGATTTCAAACCATGATTTCAAAAAATTTAAATATAAAACTTGACTCATAAGTTTATATTTTGTAAAAAAAAGACCTATAACTTGGTAGATATTTTTAACAATTACTCACACCAACCATTTATCAACCTTTATTTATGTCTTAACATATGAGAGAATTATATTAAAGAGTAGTTACATTACTATTCATGTTGAATTTTCTTTTTTTATTGAACTAAAGTTTGATTACTTGATGTTGTATTTTTTTTTAAAAGGCCTTCTAGTAGCGTATTAATTTTGTTGTGAATTATGACTTGCTCATTGGTAGGATTGTATAAGAATTGAGAATATTTTGATAGTTTTCACAATTTGTGGAGTTTTTATATCTATAAGAAAAAAGATACAACTCAAGAAATTCAAATTCCATGTCTAGATATGATTTCAATTCATGATTTAATCTCATGATTTCAAACTATATCCAAACGGCTAAGTTGATTCGAGGGTATAGCCCGCTGGGATAATCAATAAAGGACATTTCCAGACAGCCTACAATAAAGAGGTCAAGTGAAGGTAGCTTAAATTCATGACAAGTAGGTGAAGTGATGCAGGCAGAAAATTCACCCAAAAAAAAAAAAAATATGATAATTGATACGTACCAAAAAAATCGAACCCACAATGTATAGCATTTAATGAACCTTTCGCAACTATATTACTATTAATATAAGTGACAATCAAGGGACTTTTGTAGTCCTCACAAATATTTCCAAATTAGGAAATTTTATCGCGTTTCGCGCGGTTGTTAAAAGACATCACTAAAATGACATTTTTTTTTATAATCATTATAAAATAGATAAAACTTTTCATATATCTTATTGAAAATGAGAAAGAAAACAATTACTTGCTTAATTTTCTTAACCCACACACTTGAATTGCTAATGTATGTCTCTCACTTTTAAATATAGAGATACACTAACTAAATATTCTTATTAGTTTCTTCTATCATCCTAAAGAATCTATATTTAAAAGCAATCTAAATTTCTTTAAGTACTATTTGTTTTATATTCTATTTGTACTTTTACATCGATTTCTACACCTTAGTTAAACCTGCATAACCGCTTTATCTACTAAAAAAATAATGCAATCACAAAAGGAAAGTATCTTTCTACTTGTCACAACAAATTTAAATTTCACAATGGAGATACAAGAAGAAAATGAAACTAAACAAATTTTCACTTCAATCTTACTTGGAAATAAAATCTATAAGGCCTTAAAAATTCAAACTGAATAAACGGTGGTAACAGGCCATTCCCTTCAAGTTCTGATACCATTACAATTCTTTTGACCCCAAAATTTTCAGGAAAATTACATTAGGTCACCCAAGAATAACTCTTATAGTAATTGTCAATAACTGCTATAGTAATTGCCTAATAAGAAAACTAAAGGAATCCATTAAGTATGGTATTATCGACATCAATCCGGGGAGGATAAAAGTCTAATTAATGTTAAGAAGAAATTAGAAAACTAAAATAGAAAAGTAAAATCCATTCAGGTAATTATGAAAGGCAGAGTAATGTACTTCTATTTTTGTGCCATGGAAATTGGAATGTTATATTACTATAAAATCTCTCCTGAAAATGAATCAAAGAAGAGAACAGAAAATAATATGCATCACATCTCAACCAAGAAGAAATATGTTGCACAGAGTTGGCAACCCTGTTGACAACCCAGCCTGTAGTAAGGTGATTTTTTTCTTCAAAACTCATGAGTTTCCTTACAATCTGCACACACAAGGAGAATAGAAGAATACGCCATATTAATGGAATAGATCAGTAACAGATGGAGCCCACTAATCTTTTAGCATTATTTAAATTAGTTTGAAGGGAAAAAAAGGTGAGATTAGTCGCAAGATTACATTTCTAAAACATCATCATTAATTTTTTTTATTTTTTTTAAATTGTAACTGTGTGAATATGGAGTACTATCTGTATACGGTAAAAACCGGATGCGAGGCAAACCGATGGAGCGAGGGGACCGACTGATCTGCCTTCTTCGTCATTGGAATGACCAAGCCCGGTGACCCGAGCATTCGTGGCCGTTGGTCCGTACAGCTGTACGTCCGAGTATCCGTTGGTCTGTGTGGCCATTACACGCGAGCCACGAGCCAGTAGCATCCTGTCATGGTCAACTACCCACCATGCGTGTGTCAGACGGCGCCGTCAGTCTAATCCCACCAAATCCGTGCAGAGCTGTCCTTATTACTATTATTTTATTAATTCATATTGGATGAAACCCATGGAAGTCACACTATAAATAGGGCATATCCCCCTCCTTTGTAAGGGTTGGCTCTTTTTACTTTCCAAGAACATTTGTAATAGAAGAGTTCATATATATAATCTCTCTCTCAATATCTGGTCCAATCAAGGCTATTCGTTTTCATTTATGTTGTGTTTCTTCCATCAAGTATTTCGCATTGTTTATCAACGTTTATATTCATAGTAAATTGTCATCACTAGCCGTTTTATCAAAGAACTCTTATATGCATATTCTCTCTACCTAACATTCATCAAGACCCAAACACATATCCTACACCCACTTACAAATTTGATTGATTATCCGAATTCGGGGTAAACAGTTTGGCGCCCACCGTGGGGCTAGGATAATAGTGGTTTTTTGATCTTGATTCCTGTCATATTCATCAAAATCAAAAGCATCCCCCGTCCGCTCCCACAAAAACGGACCGAATGGCTGGCATCGAACAATCTAGTCACGTCAACAACGCCGAGATTGTGGCAGAAAATGAAGGCAGCGAACCACGGGCATTGCCGAACCCCGCTGATCCGAACCCCGTTGATTCGAGGGAGGGCCTCAACCGGCAAAATACCGTGGAGCAGGAGAATGCCGCCCTACCGGCTGTCACACCCCATTTTTACCCGGGTTAAGGTTAGAATTAGAAGTATGACGTATTGGAGATTCCTGTTTTTGTCTGTTGTTAAGGAGTCGCCACCTAATTATTTATGGTGAATTAGGACACCTACAGTTTATTAAAGTAGTTATCTAAAGTTGATTGTGTTTAAGGTTTGCGAAACTTAAGATTCTAGGTAAGAGTTCAATTAGTCTAAAGGGAAGGTATTAGGCATCCTTTAAGACCCATTAATAATGGTTAACCGACCGGACTTATAATTAATTAGGCTAAGTGTAAATATAGTATTATAGGAAAAAGAAAGTAGCTTTGTAAGTATGACTAAAGTTATGGATGGACATGTAAGGATACTATTAAAATAGAATTTGTAGAAAATAATAATTTGTATAAAAGAGTACTTTAATGCTATTTTGAAATATGACTTATAAATGTTATTAAAATTTTAAATGAAAGTATAATAGTGTTGTTTAAAATAATATTTATAGAAAACATAATAATTTGCGTAAAGAGTTTCTAAATGTTAATTGAGACTCAAAATATTGCTAAGGCCTTAAATGAGAAATATAATAATGTTATTCGAAAAAATAAGATTTGTAGAAAGTAGGATAATTTGCCTATGAATAATAGCCTTTAAAAAAATGATTTGACAAATGTGATCTTTAGATAAAATGATGTTATATGAATATGAAAGCATAAGAATACCTAGACTTACATTCTTAAATATGATGAAAAGGCCATGAATTTCTTTCTATTTTTTTATTTACTCTTTATTTAATCAATTTCGGCCAAAAACATATATAATCAAGTAAATCTTGAAAAATGCTTGTAAAATACAATTGGATTCATATTTTGTGTGTTAGTGATATTTTCAAATTCCTAGGATGGTAATAATGAGAAATGATTCCTTTAACCCAAATGATGTAGTCATGCTATTTTGAAAATCCATTACTCAAATAAATGTTATAGATACTATAAATAGTTTTTTTTTTTTAAATAGAAGTGAATGTAATTTGTGAAATTAACTACCCATTACTAAACTAAACCCCTTAATGCTACTAAGGTTCATTCTAGCTAAGGAAAGACAAAATAAGAAAAAGTGTTAGTCACGTAATTACAAAGTAAATGCACAAAGAAAATAAAATAAAGACGTAAAAAATGATTTAAATGGGCTCAGCCCATTTTAAGATTGATGTTGTTCGCTGCCTCTGTTATGGGCCTCAGCCCAGAATATTTTTTTTGTTTCTTGGCTGCGGATAGAGCTGACTCGAGGAGTATTTTTGTTGGGCTTTTAGCCCAACACCGAATGCGAAGGAGGACGAGTCCGAGGAACTCGTGTTCGATAGCCATGCATAAAAAAATGAAAAGAAAAGGATTAGTATATGATTAATAAATAAGACTAAGCATGTAAAATATACACTCAAAACAAATTGGTAGATTATACATATACTGTGTATATTTAAATATATCCCATGTATATGCATTCATAAGGATGTATAGAAGGTTAATATTGGAAAGCATTTGCATCCGTTTTTCCGATGTTGCACAAATTGGCTAAAAGTTACAACCACAATGTAATTACTTTTTGTATTATGAATGCATATAACTTTGAATTGTTTTTGTATGTTTACACATGTAATAACATAGATGAAGCGCATGCGTTGTCTACTCTAAAAAAAACATACTTTTTACTCTTTTTCCAAAGCAAAGCAATCTAAGGAAAAATCACGTGAGCATGTTGGAAGAAATAAAGAGTATATATATTATATATATATAACTAATCAAAAGCATGCATGCCACTATCATCCAATTACTTAAAGACAAAATCCCAAAATTTGGAATTAGGTAGGCAAGAAAGAATGTTGGTTTTATTTTAATTTCATTTTTTCTATTCCCAAAGTAAAGCTATATAGCTAGAAATACTGGGAGAATGCTAGGGAGACTTTATAAATTGTATTTTTTGTGTAAGTGAGGAATCATGGACTCCAGTTACAAATGACAAAACAGATTACATTCTTAGTTTTAAACTTATCTGCCAAATGAGATCCAAATAGATACATGTTTTGAATTTATGGACTTAAAAAAAAGACACACTCATTTTTTTATCCTCTTAGCATACTCTTCAGTAGCCAACTCAAAAGAAAAAAAATAAGCCAAAAGATCCTGCTAAAAATTAAATAGCATTCAAAGTAAACAAATATCCTAACATCTTAAACATATGAGAAACTTTAAAAGGAAATAATACTCTAGTCAAACCAGGTTAATACTATGATTAATACACGAATGCAAACAGCAAGCAGAATGAAATGATAAACAGGAATACAAATTTTTAACTTAAAATGAACTGAAGCTAAATCGATCTACGCGAAACTAAAAATACCTAGAACTAAAATACTAGGATGAGAGGGAAAATTACCTTTTTATGGTGCAGTGAATGGGTTCGTCGGCGTCGAATCTACGCTCGATCTTAAAGTAACGAGCCGAAAGAGCAACACGACTTAATTTTCAAATGGGTGTTCCCAAGTATAGCGATTGAAATATGTAAAAAAATAATTAGGAACGTTTAAAGTGGCTGCCAAAGAATTGAAATAGAACAGAGTTCGAACGAATTCCAGATTTAGAGTAGTGATTAAAGATAAAAAAATGTTGAATGTCGTCCCCCCGAAAACCTTCAAGACCAACCTCTTTATAAGGTTTAGATTCGGGTTTAGGAAATGAGGTAGGGAGCGTGTGGGAGCAGATGGTGAGTGGAAGGAGTAGAGGACAAGGAAAGGTGGAGGGAGCGTGAGAGTGAAGGGAGAAAGGGGTGTGTAGCTGTGAGGGATGGAGAGAAGGAGAAGATGACAAAGAAGAGGGAAAAGAAAGAGAAAGAGGATTGTCGTTTGAATTGGGGAAGAATGAGCAATTTAGGGAAAATGAAGTAAAAAAGGAGGAAACATGTGGAGCCCCAAAAAGAAAAGAAGGAAGAAATTAAGATGAAAAGTTACGTGTGAAACCCCAAAAAAAGGGAAAAGGAGAAAGAAATCAGATGGAAACTTTGAGAAGGATTTTTAAATTTTTATTTTATTTTTTATGGAATAGGGAAAAAAGGTAAATAGAATTATCAAGAATTTATCCCTTGTAAAATAATATTTTGACGAAATAAAAATTATAGCGCGTCGTTTTAAAATACGAGCTTCAAAATGAGTCCAATATTGATATACTTCCGAGCAATTGTTTATGAGGTGAAAATTGCTGATCCTTTCTCCTCTATTTAATTATTCTTGGGCTTCTAATTTAATGCAACATATACTATGTAAAGACAATTAATAATTAATATGTAGAAAAAATAAAGATTTTATAAAGTATTGTCTTGTAATTAATTTAACAATTTCAAACCCAAAAAATGAAACGATGATGGACATTTAAAATTTGCGATAAAGTAATGCTCGCGATGTTGAAAATAACAGTAGCAATAATAATAAATAAGAAAGAAAAAAAATAGTGAAAATAAAGTATTTAGCTTGTCAGTAAATTTAGAAACCCGGGTAAATTAAATAAAAGAGGAACAAAATTGGGTGTCAACACCGGCCACTGACCCTCTAAATACTCACAATTCTGTTACTTTGTCCCGAAACCAGGGCCGGAAAGAACCGGACACACCGGGTGACAATGTTAACTTACGTCTAATTTTTGAAATGCTGCAGGAACAACGAGCGGCAATAGCCGAGCAAGGACTCGCGATCGCCCGGTTGCAAAGCGGAAAAGAGGAAATAGAGCCGGAGAGGACAAAGGGTACTGCCGAAACAAGAAGGGATGAGGCACGAGTGGTCGAGAGCAACGGCTCCGGAGCTGGTTCTTCCACCGAGGTTCTGAAGATGCTCGAGACTTTGGTGAAACGGGTAGACTCGACCGAAAAAAGGGTCGAGACATACAATTCCCGAGTGGACCAGATCTCGGGGGCTCCGCCATTGCTAAAGGGGCCGAACTCGAAAAGGTACATCCAAAGGCCTTTTCCTCCGAGCGCGGCTCCGAAACTGATCCCAAAAAGGTTGAGAATGCCGGACATACAGAAATATGACGGCACAACGGACCCCCACGAGCACGTGACCTCACATACTTGTGCCGTAAAAGGCAATGACATGGAGGAAGATGAAATCGAGTCAGTGTTATTGAAGAAATTTGGGGAGACTCTGTCGAAGGGAGCGTTGACATGGTACGACCATCTGCCCGAGCATTCGATCACTTCCTTCGAAATGCTCGCCGATGCCTTCGTGAAAGCTCATGCCGGTGCCAGAAAGGTACAGGCCCGAAAGGCGGACATTTTCCGCATAGCCCAAAGGGACGACGAGTTGCTCCGAGAGTTTGTGAACCGGTTCCAAAGAGAACGAATGGAGCTTCCTCCGGTCCTCGAAGAGTGGGTCGCACAGGCCTTCACGAAGGGGCTCAATGTTCAAAGCCTGACGACTTCATTCAAGTTAAAATACAACCTGCTGGAGTACGAGGCCGTGACATGGGCTGATGTCCACAACAGATACGAGTCGAAGATTCGGGTGGAAGATGATCAATTTGAGTTTCCCCCGGGGTCGGTTAGTACGGGCAGGAATTTTGAAAGACCAAAAAAGGGGAATGCAATGAAGACCTAATCGTCGAAGGAAAGATATCGGCCATATTCCCATTCTGAGAAGCTAAATCTTAGGACGGAGAAATCGAGGGATAGCCCGAGCCACTTCTCCGGACGGGAAACAAGCGGATCGAGCGCCCATCGAACAGTTGGGGTCTCTCGTTCAGGAGCGATGCCGGAAGCTCCGCTGGCACCAAGGACTTACCGAAGATATCAGAATACAATTTCAACGTCAACACGTCAGGCCTAGTCTCGGCCATTGGTCGTGTTCCGGACGTGAGATGGCCAAAACCTCTAAGGTCGGACCCGGGCCAACGGGACCCGAGCATGGTGTGTGAATACCACGAAACCCATGGTCATAAAACGGAGGACTGTCGCCAGTTGATAGAAGAGGTAGCCCGGTTACTAAAGAACGGTCATCTCCGAGATCTGCTGAGCGAGCGGGCCAAAAGTCATTACAAGGAAAGGGAGGCGCATCGAAGGACCGAGCCGGTGGAACCCCAGCATACAATCAACATGATAGTTGGGGGTGTTGATGCCCCTCGGGGGCCGGTAATGAAACGAACAAATATTTCTATTGTTCGGGAAAAACGCACCCGAGATCACTTATCCGGGGGCTCCAATTCCTTCGGTAACGAGGACGCAGAGGGCATCCTTTAACCGCACAATGATGCGTTGGTAATTTCTATACTTATCTTTAAAACTAAGGTTAAATGAATTTTGATTGACCCAGGTAGCTCGGCCAATATCATCCGGTGGAGAGTGGTCGAACAGCTTGGGCTGCTTGATCAGGTCGTACCGGCAACCCGGGTGCTCAGCGGGTTCAACATGGCAAGCCAAACCACAAAATGGAGATCTCATTGCCCGCAAACGTCGATGGCACCATTCAACAAACTCTGTTCTACGTGATCGAAGGGGACATGAAGTATAATGCATTACTGGGCAGACCCTGGATACATAGCATGAGGGCAGTACCTTCAACGCTGCATCATTTGTTGAAATTCCCCACCACGGAGGGGGTGAAAACCATCCAAGGAGAGCAGCCCGCAGCAAAGGAAATGTTCGCAGTAGAGGAGGCGGTGCCCCGGCCCAAGGAGCCGGCTCAGGAAGAAAAGGGTATAACCGGGGGGGGGGGGGGGAGTTCCCCCAATAGCAATCAAAGAATACTGGGCCAGATTCAGTGCGTGAAGAGGATGATTTCGGGGTACCCAGATCTTTTGTCATGCCGGATGACTCGGATGCGACCAAGTCGACCGTAGAGGAGCTGGAGCAGGTCATCCTGTTCGAGTACTTACCGGACAAAAAGGTATACCTGGGCACGGGGCTTACCCTGGAGCTCAGGCACAAATTAATTGAGTTTCTTCGAGCTAACGCCGATTGCTTTGCATGGTCGCATATCGATATGACAGGTATATCACCGGAGATGGCATCTCACAAACTCAGCTTGGACGGGAAGTTTCCCCCGGTTAAGCAAAAAAGAAGGCCCATGGCGGAGCCAAAACACGCCTTCGTAAAAGACGAGGTAACAAAGCTTTTAAAAATAGGTTCCATCCGGGAGGTGAAATACCCGGATTGGCTTGCCAACGTAGTGGTGGTGCCCAAAAAAGGTAATAAATGTTGAATGTGTGTTGATTATAAGGATTTAAACAAGGCATGCCCGAAGGATTCATTTCCATTACCTCACATCGATAGAATGATCGATGCGACAGCCGGGCATGAAATGTTAAGTTTTCTCGATGCTTACTCCGGGTATAACCAAATTCGGATGCACCCGGAGGATCAAGAGAAAACATCCTTCATCACCCGTTATGGGACTTACTGTTATAACGTCATGCCTTTCGGATTAAAAAATGTTGGTGTAACTTATCAACGCCTAGTTAATGGAATGTTCGAAGAACAAATAGGGAAAATGATGGAAGTTTATGTTGACGATATAGTCGTTAAGTACCTGGAAACAAAGGACCATTTAAAGCATTTGCAGGAAACTTTTGATGTGCTCCGCAGATACAACATGAAGCTCAACCCGGAGAATGTGCCTTCAGGGTAAGGTCCGGTAAATTTCTAGGTTTCATGGTGTCAAACCGGGGAATTGAAATCAATCCGGACAAGATCAAGGCCATCGAGGACATCGAGGTTGTGAACAACATAAAAGGGGTGCAAAAGCTCACCGGAAGAATAGCGGCGCTGAGTCGCTTCATATCGAGGTCCTCGGACAAGAGTCACCGTTTCTTCTCTCTGTTCAGGAAGAAGAACGACTTCGTTTGGACACCGGAGTACCAAGAAGCTCTACGAGAGTTGAAGATGTACTTGTCTAGCCCCCCGTTGCTGCACACACCGAAGGCCGACGAGACTCTCTTCCTCTATCTAGCTCTCTCCAAAGTGGCGGTAAGTGGCGTTTTGGTCCGAGAAAAATCAGGTACGCAATTCCCTGTCTATTATGTGAGTAGAACTTTGGGGGATGCGGAGACCCGATACCCCCATTTGGAAAAGTTGGCCTTAGCACTGGTAAGCGCTTCCAGAAAGCTCAAACCTTATTTTCAAAGCCACCCCATATGTGTAGTAACCACTTACCCTTTGAAAAACATCATGCATAAACCAGAGTTGTCAGGTAGGTTAACAAAATGGGCTGTAGAAATTAGCGGTTACGATATCGAGTATAAACCTCGAACGGCCATCAAATCCCAAATCTTGGCCGATTTCGTGGCAGACTTTGCCCCAGCTATGGTCCCCGAGGTCGAAAAGGAATTTTTGCTGACCTCGGGAAAGACCACGGACATTTGGTCTCTACACACGGATGAAGCCTCGAACCTTAAAGGTTCCGGGCTGGGGATCGTCCTTAGAACCCCAGCCGGGGATGTCATTCGACAGTCCATTAGAACTGCTAAATTGACTAACAATGAAGCCCAGTATGATCCTTTGATTGCAGGTTTGGAGTTAGCTCGAAGTATGGGAGCCGAAGTCATCGAATCACAATGCGATTCGCTCTTGGTCGCAAACCAGGTGAACGGCGTCTTCGAGGTCAAGGATGAACGGATGCAGAGGTACCTCGAGAAAACCCAAGTGGTACTTCATCAATTTAGAGAATGGACCATGCAGCACATACCGAGGGAGCAGAATAGCGAAGCCGATGCATTGGCAAATTTGGGATCCTCGGTCGACGGGGATGAAATCAACCCCGGGACAACGGTGCACCTGTCAAACACGGCCATAGAAAACGGACATGACGAGATAAACACAATGGGTCTAACTTGGGATTGGCGCAACAGGTACATTGACTACTTGCGTGATGGTAAGCTCCCAAACGACCCAAAGGAATCGTGGTCACTAAGAACAAAGGCAACCCGTTTTTGCTTGATAGACGGTCAATTGTATCGACGATCTTTCCTCGGCCCCTGGCTAAATGTTTGGGCCCCGGTGAAGTGGAATATGTGATGAGAGAGGTGAACAAAGGAACTTGTGGCAGCCACTCCGGTGCCGAGCCTCTGGCCCGAAAGATCGTCAGGGCCGGTTATTATTGGAACCGGATGGACGAGGACTCTAAATATTTCGTCCGAAAATGTGATGGGTGTCAGAAACATGCCACGATGATTCACCAACCCGGAAAGCTACTGCACTCGGTGGTCTTACCCTGGCCTTTCATGAAATGGGGAATGGACATCGTGGGCCCGTTACCATGGGCACCAGGTGAGACCCGTTTCATTTTGTTTATGACTGACTATTTCTCTAAATGGGTTGAAGCGCAGGCCTTTGAAAAATCAGAGAAAAGGAAGTCATCGACTTCATATGGGATCACATCATCTGCCGTTTCGGCATCCCTGCCGAGATAACTTGTGATAACGGTCCTCAGTTTGTAGGTGGCAAGGTCAACAATTTCCTCGAGGGTTTGAAAATCAAGAAAATCGTGTCAACCCCATATCACCCATGTGCAAACGGACAGGCAGAATCTACGAACAAAACAATAATTCAAAATTTGAGAAAAAGACATGAAGCATCAAAGCAACACTGGAGAGAAATATTACCGGAGGTGCTGTGGGCTTACAGAACTACATCCAAATCAAGCACCGGGGAAACCCCGTTCTCATTGGTCTACGGGACCGAAGCCCTTATCCCCGTGGAAGTTGGCGAACCGACTCTCCGGTTCAGATATACCACCGAGGAGTCAAACGAGGAGGCCATAGCCGTAAAACTCGACCTAGCGGATGAACTACGCGAAAGCGCATTGGTCCGTATTGCGGCCCAAAAACAAAGACGGGAAAGGTACTACAACCGAAGAGCCAATTTTCGACACTTCCAAATCGGAGACTTGGTACTTCGAAAAGTTACCCTGCACACCAAGAATCCCAATGAGGGAAAGTTGGGTCCGAATTAGGAAGGCCCGTATAAGGTAACCGGGATAACGGGCAAAGGGTCATACCAGTTGGAGTCCATGGACGGGCAGCGGTTGCGCAATAACTGGAATGTGACTCATCTGAAAAGATATTACTGCTAAGGTATGGACACCCCCCCCCCCACCAATTTTCTCCTATTGACCTTTCTCTTTTGTAGGAAACCAAGAACAGGACAGAGCTAGAATTTAGGCCTGAAAGCACGTGTTGCACTCTTTTCCTTAGTACGGTTTTGTCCCAAAATGGGTTTTCCGACAAGGTTTTTAATGAGACAACAAGTAAAACGTGTTACTCGATAAAGATAAGGGACCGACTCCCAGAATTTCAAAGCCACTCCCTCCGATTGGGGACTTAATAGCACTCACCCGACCTAGCAGCTCGGATAAGTGCTAGGGGAATACATTATTGTGCCCTCAATCGAAGAAACCCCGATCGGGGAAAACAGAGAAAGTCAAAATTTGCTACGGCAAAACTAAGGCCCGGTCACCGGCCATAGCCTTCGATGTAAGAACCAAATGATCATAATGAATCGTGTACCATTTAGCATTTGTTACGGCAAAACTAAGGCCCGGCCACCGGCCATAGCCTTCGATGTAAGGACCAAACGATCATAATAAATCGTGTCCCGTTTAGCATTTGCTACGACAAAACTAAGGCCCAGTCACCGACCATAGCCTTCGATGTAAGGACCAAACGATCGTAACGAATCGTGTCCCGTTGTATATTTGCTACAGCAAAGGTACAAGGAATTAAAATTCTCATATGTACAAACATTTTGCAAACGCAAAGTTATCAAAAGCTGGTATAACAAAATCTTGGGTGTCTTTCTGTTAAAAGATCTTCGCCCCGATGGTAACCGCCGTATTCCGGCACTGCCCCACTCACATACTCTATATCGAGGATTGTGCCCGAAATTCGACAAAGGCGACAAGGTCACAATGACCCAAGCCAAAGCTCAGCAAATTTCCCCAAAACAGGGACTGCTACATCAAAAACTTTGCCAAGGTTGAAAAAATACCGACCCTAAAGAAAATGCCTATCGTAATTCGGAGACATCTGAACTTATGAAGCATCGGATAAGTCCCACGGGCACGGGGATTTAACGACTATGAGTCGACCTATCCTAAAACGGACCAACGATCATGACGAAAATAATGGCAAACATTCAAAACAAAGAAATAAGAAGAAAACGTTCTTTATATATACAAGGGATGCTCTTTACACCAAAAACCAAAAAAATCCTACAAAAAGCAAAGGCAAAAAATGAAGCACAAGCCCTATGCTATCCGGCATGGCTAGAGGAAGATGAGTGGTCGGACTCGGTCCGCTCGGAATCATCTGACTCGGACCCAAGAGCACGGTTGGCCTACTCCTCCATCCTTTTGGCTTCGAGTATCAGGGTCGGAAGATCCGAAAAGCCGTGCTCAGCTTGCTCGAGGGTGATTCGCCGAGACTTCCACTTCTCATACTAGGCGACAATAGCTGTATGAGCCTCAGCCGACTCCACACTTTTCCAGGTTTCTTCCAAATCGGCCTCAGCTTTGGCCAATTTGGCTTCCAGATCAGCCCGGTTCTCCTCGAGGACACTTCTCGTACGGGTGGCCGCCTCTAGCTCGGCCTTAAGGCCGTCATTGGCAATAATCGCCCCCTCGAGCTCGTCCCTTAGGCCCTCACATACCCGAGACCGCTCTTCGGCTTTCTCCTCGAACACCCTCCCGCGCTCGTTGAACAAAGCAGCTTCGGAGTCAAGCTGCCGGTTTCTCTCATCCAATCCCGTAGCATCAGCCTTCACCGAGTCCAGTTCCTCCCGGAGGCGGGAAACCGTGGTCTCAAGCTCATCTAGCCTCAAGGAAAACTGGGTTTTATCCCGGCTAAGGCCGATCTTGTCAGCCTCAAGGCTCCGGTTATAGTCGGTCATGGCGACCAGTTCACTCCACAAACGGCGGTTTTCGTCTTTAGCCGCATCGAGCTCAGGACGGAGGTTGGCCAATACGGCCGCCCGGTTCAACTCTTCCTCCTTCTCCCGAAGAAGATGCTGGTATTTCTCCATTTCTTGGCCCTGGGCATCCAGTTGGCCTCGAATATCGTCCATCTCGTGTTGGGCACGGATGAAGGCTTCGTTAACCAACACCACACTCTGCAGGTAAAAACAAGTTAGATATTTAGGCAAAGTAAGGACAAAATCCTCGGATAAACTCTCCAAGGTTGGCTAAGAATCTTACCCAGTTGCCCGCATGCATACTCTCGTTAATAAGGCACTGCCAAGTGACCCCAGTTATTTTGCGCTTGTCCGATTCAGAAACAAGGGGTCGCAAATAGCTCGCTACGCCCACCGGACGCGATAGAAAGTTGCAGTCCTCGGGGACGGTGACTACAACCGATCTGGTCCTCCTTGGCTCCACGCTCGGGGCCGGGAAGATAGTCACCAAGCCATCCCTGGCACCAGATTCGGAGGCCCGGTTGGCCGGCCTTGTGGCTCGAGGAATAGGGAGATGGCCAAAGCCCGCAACCTCGCCGGTAGCAGGGGGAGTGCGCGAAAACAGATCATCAAAATCATCAACCCGCGGTGCCGGGGTATATGAACTTGGAGCAGCCTCAATATTTTCAGCAAAGGCTGGAGGCTCCGCAGTAGTGGCAGGCTCGTGCTCGGGAGACGGTCAGGCATCTGTGGGGGCTTCGCTCTCCGGTACCGGGGCGGTTCTCTGATCGGCTTCGGCAGCGGCCGCTTCCCCGGACCCCCTTTTCCTTTGTAGGGGAGTATCTTCCGAAGAAGTTTCACCTGAAATGTCGACAAAGTCAATCGACCGAAGAGGAGCCGGGGAAAGTATTTCTTCCGCACCTGAACGTGGAGCAGGAACCAAGAGACCTTCACCGATAGAAGGGAAGGATGGAACGGAGACCGCCTCCTCAGGTATTGGAGCCACAGAGGGAACCGAGCCGACCCTCCGAACAATGATATCGGGCTCCGTCTCTTCCCTTGAAGGCCGAGCAATGCTTCTTGCTTTCTTCATTTTGGGCGTCTGCCCCTTTTCGGAGGGCCTTTTTGTTTTTGTAGCATCGGCTAGAACACGGGAAGAACCCGCCGTGTCAAACTCGGACGCCGGTGCTGAGAGAGCGGTCCCCGACTCCGATCGAGGGGCTACCGAGCCCTTAGGAAAACCTGAAAAGATAAGATGTTAGCGAAGGTCGAAGGACGGAACGAACAAAGAAGGATACAGTAGAATAGAAGTAGAAGACTACCGTGATTCTGGACGACCCATCGACCATGTGACAGGTGGGCCCATGTCCGGTTGTCATAAGGATGCTGGTCGAGGAGCGCAGTGACCCAGTCGTTCAGATTCCGAATTACCGGAGGGACGTACCCGTTGGCTGACGAAAGCAAGAAAGTAATAGTGAGAAAACGGAATAAAAATTTGATGAAGCGTGCTAAAGCAATTGTTCGAAGTTCCGGACTTACGCTTGTTATTCCACTTCTCCGGGAAAGGCATGCAATCGGCCGGAATGATGTCCTCGGTCTTCACCCGGACCTATCGCTCCAACCATCCTCGGTCTCTGTCTTCATCCATTTTCGAGAAAAATGGGTTCCGGCTGCGCTTGGCCAATTTCATTACGGCACCCCGGAACAGCCTCGGGGAGTATAGGCGTATCAGGTGGGCCAGTGTGAACTCCTTCTCGGCGTCGTTGGCCAACAACCAGAGACACGCCACGACCCTCCAAATAATTGGGCCGATCTGAGCCAACGTAACACCGTAAGTCCGGCACGTGTCGAGAATTACCGGATCCACCGAAGGGTCGAGTTTGAGGGTGAAAGGATATGTGTAAACGTATAGAAACCCTTCACGATGATCGGTGACAGATTCATCTGGTCCGGGGGCGAAAACCCGAACTGGACGAGTGTCCCACCCACAATCGGCCCAGACTATATCGAGCCTCTCCTCGGTAATAGATGCGGGGTACCGCCTCACGTCGACTCCCCTGTCTGAAACGAATGAGGGCTTTTCGACCTCGAGGCCTTTGTTAAAATTGAATTTAGCCGGTATGATATCCGAAGCCGTGGGCTCGAACTTAGCCGGAGATGCGGGCTCGGCCCCCGGGGATGACACCGGTGGAGCATCATGGAAAGTGGTTTCAGACATCTCGGAAATATGAAGGAAAGAGGATTCGAGAAAGGATTTTAAGAAGAATGAAGGAACTGGTGGATCGAGGTGTGACAAAGTACGAAACAAACAACACTCGAGCAAGAATAGCTGACATAAATGGTGATAAAGTCGGTCCTTTCGCACGTAGTATGAAGCAATGAATTAACGAGCAAATCAAATATGGAGTTAATTACGTGTGGTGCAGATGGGAAAACGCAGAAATGGAGTGAAGTTGAAGAAGAGCAATGCGTAAAAATGATAAAGTGAACGGGTAAGGAGTCTTATATAGGCATGAGAGAGGAACAGTTGCCGAGGGCGACCAATCAAGGGGCGCCACGTGCTCCCCTCATTAATGCGAAGCGACTCGAAGAGACGTGCAAATGACGGTTGGCAGAAGCAGACCACCCGGGGTGTGACACGTGGCCGATAAAAGAGGAGGTGTTACGCAACCGTTCCCGCCAAAATAAAAAGGTAACGACGAGCTGACAGGGCCACCGGTTTCAGAAGTTATCCACTCCCCGTTACTCCGATAGATCGGAGATCCGGGAAGTGTGGGGCTATCTGTATACGGTAAAAACCGGATGCGAGGCAAACCGGTGGAGCGAGGGGACCGACTGATCTGCCTTCTTCGTCATTGGAACGACCAAGCCCGGTGACCCGAGCATTCGTGGCCGTTGGTCCGTATAGCCGTTGGTCTGTACAGCTGTTGGTCCGAGTATCCGTTGGTCCGTGTGGCTGTTACACGCGAGCCACGTGCCAGTAGCGTCCTGTCATGGTCAACTACCCACCATGCGTGTGTCAGACGGCGCCGTCAGTCTAATCGCACCAAATCCGTGCAGAGCTGTCCTTATTATTATTATTTTATTAATTCATATTGGATGAAACCCATGGAAGTCACACTATAAATAGGGCATATCCCCCTCCTTTGTAAGGGTTGACTCCTTTTACTTTCCAAGAACATTTGTAATAGAAGAGTTCATATATATAATCTCTCTCTCAATATCTGGTCCGATCAAGGCTATTCGTTTTCATTTATGTTGTGTTTCTTCCATCAAGTATTTCGCATTGTTTATCAACGTTTATATTCATAGTAAATTGTCATCACTAGTTGTTCTATCAAAGAACTCTTATATGCATATTCTCTCTACCTAACATTCATCAAGACTCAAACACATATCCTACACCCACTTACAAATTTGATTGATTATCCGAATTCGGGGTAAACACTATCAAGGAGAGCTTAGAGTTATAAATAATCTATTGTACATTCTCAGATCCATAGAGATCAGTTAGACGGAACTGCCAGTAACTCCAAAAATACAATACAAAGCAAAAGATTAAGGAGTGAAAAAAAAAGTCTGTTAGAAGTGAAAACAGGAAAAGAAATATCATGTTAGAAGTATTATTGCTAATCCATAATTGTCGCTGTCCAAATCATACAATTCAAAGTTATAAATTAACATCATATAGTAACTCTTTTAGCATGTTACCTACTGTTGTCTGTATTCAGTACTAAGTTTTTTTTAAAAAAAAAAAAGGAAAAGCAACAAAGAACATTACCTTTAAATACTTGTTCTATGTCTGATCTACTGACAAAATAAAAACAAATAGAAATTATCCAAAACAGAAAAATCAAATTAAAAGCAAAAGTAACTTAAACTACCAGATTGATGAGAGGTTAATATTTTGTTAATAATTCAATATGAAAAGAAAGCAAAATCTTCTCATATTCATATACTAATTTCATCACTTTTGATTTTAGAGTGTTGAAATTTACCTAAAACAAAGAAGTTGTCTTCACATAAGAACTAATCAAAGAAGAGTTACACAAGATTGGACATACCTAACCCCAAAATAGAAATCGGAGACAAACAGCTGCATGCTTTCCATGGACAACCCTTAAATTATATTGAAGTGGTGTGACTTTTGGGTTTCTGTAACGATTTTTTATTTAATTGATCGTTTTATATGATTTTAATATTTTGAATAGGTGTAATTATTAGTGGCAAGTGATGGCAAATATAAAACTATTAAATGGTGAGTGAGTCATTATTATGATTGGAGGGATGAAACCTTTAATTGTAATTTTATTTAATTAAATAGAGAAATGAAGAGGAAAATGTTAAAAAATTGAGAAAAAAGATAAATGCCAATTGAAGTCATAGAGAGGTGCCACATAGGATTGTTTATGCCTAGCTTTATATTATATATAGAAGATATAGATTAATGCTAAACTTTTTAATTAATTACTTTTAGGTCTTTTTTTACTTTTTAGAGTCAAATTTACTTTTTAGTCCTTATAATGTATTTTCAAAAGCTATCGAACTTCCTACCTTATTTCTCATGTTACTTTCTTCTATCGATCTTATCTATTAACCTAAAAAACAGTCATTTCATTGCTAGATATTTTACTTCTTGTTGCTCTCTCATTTTCTCCTTTTTCATTTGTTGCTTATTATTTTCGGACGGTTTTTTCTCCTGTTGTTGGTTTGTTTGGTATAGATTCTTACATGTAGGCTTTTCTTTTAATTTATATTTGCATTATGAAATTTAAGAATTTCTGAAAACTCTTTTACTTACATGTGGGCATTTTTTTTTTACTTTATATTTATCCTTTAATGAGCTCATATGTGTTTTAAAAAAAATATCTTTAAATATTATTTAGTCTTTCTAGTCTATTTTATCTAAAATATTTGTTATTTTAAAAAATCAAGATAGTTTTTTTTTATTTTTTTCACCTTTACCCGTGCTCTAATAAATATGGAGAGATGTGGTGAAAGAATGATTAATATTAATTGAGATATATAAGATAATTTAGTTAAAATTTCAAGAATGTAATTTAACCGATTAAAAAATTTATGTACAATTTTATACGTCGCCTTTGAAATATCTATGATTTTTCATAAATACATAAATAAATTTATTACATCATGTCATATAGTGTTGTAATGAAAACAATGTTATCCGTCAAGATTGGAGTATCTTTAAAATCTCTTGTTTAGTTAACTAAATTTTATCTTTTTAAGTATAGAGTATATATGAAGAATAAAATTTTATTGACTCTTGAGGTTCATTTAATAAATATAAGTTATTTCTTGAATTTCATCTAAAACTAAGGTTAAAAATCACATTTAACTAGCATAAAGCCATAAACACTTGACTCAAAATAACGAGTGAAAATCTACAAATATCAAAACAAATTGATTTTTATCTGTGAATAAAATCACACGCTCACAAATTCACAAAAATACAAAACTATTTTTTGATTTATGAGCTTCACAAGTTGTAATTATTATACTTTATCTTTATTATGTTAGTAGGATATCGAATCACTGTGTCCCTTTGAGATTTGCTAATTTTTCTACTTAAATAAATTTTTCATTCAAATCATCTAATTGTGTGACGAAGAATTTTAATAATTTTAAAAATTATCAACAAGATATCATTAACCTACAAATACGTTAAATTAATTATGTGGAAGAAAATGTGACACATTATACTTATTTAATGGAAATTTCTAATTCTATATTTTGAGTTTGGGCCCGGATTGAGCACGGGTCTTCCCTAACTAGTGTTAGAATAGATGCTTTACTGTGTCTATTGGACTTAAGAATTTATGTTCACCTATAAATAAAAATAAAGATAAATGAATTTATTAGCACAGTACTCCCTCCGTCTCAAAATATTTGTCGCTTTATTTACTCAAGATAAAATTAAGTTGTTTTTCCCCATTTTACCCTAGTATTAATTACATCAATGGGCTGATTTTGTGAGTTCACATACTAACATTTAAGAGATTTCATCATTAATGTAGTAAATATTTATTGAGGAAAGAGAACAAGATGAAATATGTTAAGAGAGCAAAATATTCAAAATGCTACACTTATAATGCTTTCTAAATGAGAATTTTGCACACGCTGAAAATTTAGTTGAACCCCGTACAATCATGGTAGTCGATCATGAGTCCAACAACATTGAGCTCCAAAACAAAATTTCTTATTCAAATTAACCCAAATGGTGACACTAGGAGTTTGGAGATGATTTGATTGAGATTTGAAAAGAAATAATATTTGAAGTTAACATTTCAACATGAAACAAAGCTAAAGTGATGTGATTGAAAACTTGAAAAAATCATAAAACCTGTTTACAAAACTTCAAATTTTATATTTCTAAGTCTGAAATTGAAATATTAGGCCAATTTGACAAACAAAGAGTACTATTTTAAGTTTTGAAACAAATCTATGGCCAAATGAGGCATAGCCGGTAACCTAAAGAAAATCATATGTACTGTCAATTTCCCCACAACAATAAATCATAATCACGGAAGGAGGAGATTTCTTGTCTAATTGGAAAAAGACCAAATCGATATTCCATAGAAATGCAAACACTTAACATGAGGATCAACCTCAATAAGCGATCAAGTTATGCCAATTGACTAAAAATGTACATGCACATTCCTTTAGATCTTAGTGTAATCTCCATTATCAAAATGTAATCTCCTAATTCAAGCCCATTAGATGCTCGCTCATATGCCCTTCGCTTTTAAATATATCTTCTTCAAGCAAACATGCATGGTTCTTAATAACACAATAAAACGCACACAATTACATATTCATTGATGAGCATATATAACAAGCTAAGGTTGTCTGTCTTCTGCTTCAACACTGATCCTTTTACAAATAGGGAGAGGCGGATCCAAAATTGAAAGCTTATGAGTTCTTACAGCGATAATAATTGGTTCACATTCAAATATTTCTAGATATTTAAAATTCGTTGTCTAACTCTGTGAGAAAGAGATGAAAAAGTGCATCCTACAGCTGCACTTTTAACTCTAAAACTTGAATATCGAACAACTCATTATTTAACACCGATGAAAATTACGGGTTTGAGCAAAGCTATTGAATTCTCCTAAATCCGCCTATAGACTTTATGGATATGCCCCTGCAAATTGGGCCTAAGAAACATAAACTAAAACGCGAAGAGTATTATACTAATTTTATTAAGACAAGATGTGCTAGTATTCATACAATTTTCTTCTTATCTTTTACGGAAATAGCTTTAACTAGTATTGCAATGTATTGCCCGTCTAACTCAGTTGGTAAAGCGCAAGGCTCTTAACCTTGTGGTCGTGGGTTTCAGTAAGGCGAGACGTTTTACATATGCCCCGATAGGACATAAACCCCGAGGCACAAGGCGGAAGCCCCATGGGTATTCAATTTTTAATATTTTACAAATTAATAAAATAAACATATAAATTCAAAAAATATTAAAATAATAAATTTAATGGAAAAAGGTATATATCTATTATTAAAATGCTAACATCTGAACAAACCATTAAAAAAATCTTGAAAAAGTGAATGACGTAAAGATGCATTACACCAATAACATGACCATGATGAAACATATATAATTAAAGTTGTAAAAATGATACTCTATCCTAATAATTCAAAGATAAAAATGACAATAATATAAAATTATTGTTTTTAAACTTAAAACTAGATAACAAATTAATACTCATTATAATACACATAGCCAAAATAGAATCTTCAAATTAGAGCGATACCAAAAGAAACTCTAAAACTAAAAACTATTTTGAAAAAGATAAATTGATGAATGATAAAAAGATTTTGAAGAAAATAAAACAGGAAGAAGGAAAATGCAAGCATAGAAGTGTAGTAAGAATGAGAGGACAAAATTATTTCTTTGTAGTTTGCAGCATATAAAGGTTTAACGTGAATATGTTACTCCATAAATAGCAAAGAGAAAAGATTATAAAATTAGGATAAAAAATTTTAAAAAAAATTGACTTTTTTGAGATTTTTAGTTTGAGATTTTACTATAAGTTAACTTTTGAATATATAACTTCTAAACAAAGATTTATTAAGCAATTTTGGCTCCAATTTGAAAAAGTTCTCGGGCCTTACACCCCAAATGAACGCCCAGAATGTTAGGGCTTACACCTAGGCGAACGCCTCGAAGGTTGGGGTGTACGCCCCATGATACTTACACCCCGAAAATACGCCTTTGGGCGTTTTTGGTATGGCTCATCCCAGAAACGCCTTTTAAAACACTGTAAATACTAAGAATCTTTTGGGATTTAAAAACACACTCCCTCTATATTTTTTATATGGCACTCTCATAGAAGGCAAGAAAACAATTTGTCTCATCTAACTCATATTTTTGTTGGAAATATTACGGAAAATACTTGATCACGAATCTTGTCAGAAAATACTTGATCACAAACCTTGCAGGAAAATTCTTGAAAGTTTGAGGCATGTCAATTAAGACACTGTCTTTAAGGATATTTCACCCGGTATAGATGTATCCCAAGATTCAACATGCTCTTCTACGATAAAGTAGGAGCCAGAATCTAACAAAGATTAAAGAAGAAAATCCAGCACACTAATAAAACATAGGAGAAAGAATTATCTATAGATCTATTCCCCCAATGGAGTAGGACATCCCTTTTATATAGAAGATGATATATTCTTGTATCCAACGGATAAGTAATATTAATACCAATTACTAAAGAAGAATGAACGTAATAAAGAGAGTTTATTGGTATGTTAATTGGGTCAAAAAACGTTGGAGAAATTGAATTAGAATAATGGTCAATAAATGACTATTTAAGGCGGGAAAATGAATGTCTGGTAACTGACAATTTTGCTCGCTTATTCCCACAATAACAGCAATTAAGGCTATTGAAAGGTGGCAAAAATTGTCTTACAATTTTAATGGGAGATACTATAATTCTTTTTGAGATATACATAACTATTTTTTTTCAACAATTTTTACATGCAAAAAAATTACATAAACCATGCCTACCTAGTAAATGATATTAGCATTACTACGACTCAATAGGATATAAACCATGCTTATCTTCAATTATCCCTACGCCATTTAGCTCCATCCTAGATGGGTGCTAGCGGGTTGGCGCTGGGTGAGCGGGCATTTTACATTAATTTTCTCTTAACCAACCCGCACTTTACATTTTTCCCCGCTTGTGAACTCACGATTAGGGCTAGTGCAATGGTTCAAAAAGACGAGTAACCATTCAATCCAACCCATTAAATATGTGACGGATAACTTACCATTAGAAAACAGATCAAATATTTATATTATCCACTAAAAATGGATATTCAAATGAATAATATGAATATATATATTATTGAAATCATTTGTCTGCTTGTTATTTTTCATGAGTTGTTACTTTCTAAGAATTTAAGCTTATTTTGGCTTTGGCTTGGATCCTACCTAATTATTCATAAAGCCATTCATAATATCCATCGGTTAATCTATTTTTTATCCCTACTAAATGTTAGTGATCATTATTTATTTAACCCGCTTTCCACCAATCCATATGAGAACCAACCCAATCCATCCGTTTGTCACTCCTACTCACGATTATCCACTCAAATGCTGCTCAAAAGTAATGATATCGTTCTTTTTAACATAGTGAATATTACTAAATAATGTTGGCCTTCGGCCGCCATCAACTGTAGTCGGCAATTTTGACCATGACATACTTTAAAAGTTCAATTAGTACATGTCCAAACACGCAACGATCATAGATAGAGGACAAAGTAAGAGTTGCCGGAATTTATAGACAGTTATAATCAGTGACGGAGGTAACAAATTGACCAAGAGGATGCAGAAAATGGTGAAACGCCACACTTGAGAACCAAATGTCTCACAACATGAGTCCGGAGCCTAAAGGGTATAAAAATACACGGTATAAATCAAAAGGGGATGACCAAAAATTTATATACCAAAAGGGGTATAACGTGGGCTGATCCACGTTATACCCCAAACTTTTTTTTCACCTGTCAGACGAAAACCGAAAAAAAAATTAAAAAAAAATTTAAACGTATAACAATATATATTTGTAAAGTGTCTGTCCTGCATAAAGCGTAGTTGCCATGAATTATCATTCATTTAGATAGAGAGACACAAATCTCTTCACGGCTTTATTTGAAGACTCTAGACACCTTATTACTTCTTTAGCATATTATTCTTTTTACTGTAGTCTCTAAGAGTGGTATTATCCTTATTACTCTAGTCAATTGGCCTTCAGTTTCTTTGCAGTATGATTCACGAAACACCGATTAACACTGGTATAGAAAAAATAATTGTCCACCCACTTAGATTTAGGTCTCATATAATAAAGCATTATCATGACATTTTAAGTATATTTTTTTTGGGCTACTAAAGCATCAATTAAGTTTCACTTTTCTGGCTATATAAATATCACATTAAAGGTACAATGAAAAACAATTAGTTATTCAGATCTTTTATATAACAATCCATAAAAATAACAGTAACATAACAACAAATTTCTTCAAAAGTGCTACTAAACAAATCGGACCTTTTATATAATAATGCTTCTAACAATCATATCTTAAGTTCAAATTAAAATAACACAAATACCACAAACATATATCTTATACGTATTAAAATAACACAAATAAAAAATAACAATTAAGATATACAAGACAAACACATATCTACATCTACTATAAACATACAATATTATATGAGTTAGAAAAAATATCAAAAAAAAATGGAGGAGAAGGAAAAGGAGAAGGAGATGGATGGAGAGGTTCTGTAAGTTTTTAATGGAGGAAGAGGCGGAGGCGTTTCACTACGCTTTATGCAGGATTGTTATATAAAAGATCTGAATAACTAATTGTTTTTCATTGTACCTTTAATGTGATATTTATATAGCCAGAAAAGTAAAACTTAATTGATGTCTTAATAGCCCAAAAAAAATATACTTAAAATGTCATGATAATGCTTTATTATATGAGACCTAAGTCTAAGTGGGTGGACAATTATTTTGTCTATACCAATGTTAATAGGTGTTTCGTGAATCATACTGCAAAGAAACTGAAGGTCAATTGACTAGACTAATAAGGATAATACCACTCTTAGAGACTACAGTAAAAAGAATAATATGCTAAAGAAGTAATAAGGTGCCTAGAGTCTTCAAATAAAGTCGTGAAGAGATTTGTGTCTCTCTATCTAAATGAATGATAATTCATGGCAACTACGCTTTATGCAGGACTGACACTTTACAAATATATATTGTTATAACGTGAACTGATCCACGTTATACAAAATATATTGTTTAACGTGAATAAAAAAAAATTTGGGGTATAACGTGGATCAGCCCACGTTATACCCCTTTTGGTATATAAACTTTTGGTCATTCCCTTTTGATTTATACCGTGTATTTTTATACCCTTTAGGCTCCGAACTCCTCACTACATTATTAGTCTCACTTAGTAATTTGTACAACCCTAAAAATATACTAACTTTTAGACAAAGATAATTAATTTGATTAAAATATCCCAAATTAAATAGATATTAAGATTTAATCACAACACTTAAGTTTGAAGAAATACAGTATTCTTTCTTAACTTTATAAGTGAACATTCTTTTTTTACTCAACAAAAAAGCCAAGTATACGCTCTTTTTTATGGGAGTAATTTGATATCAATGGATATATAGCAAGGTTTCCTCAAGTGATTACTGACCAAAAGCCAAGACCTTATAGAGAAAGTGACAAATGAACTAGTCAAAGTCTGAATTGTCAATTATTATAATATCTTATCAGCTCCAAGAAACAATTACTCGCATTAAATGAAATTCTGACATTAGCACTAGAAGCTCTATACACCTCCATCTACCAACATACCTTACGCATGCAGTTTGCTAGATCAATCCAAATTTAATTCACACAGAAATCATCAGTTTCTATCTTCTGACGAAGCAAGACATTATTACTACTCCCTCAAGTTATATGATACTCCCTCTCAATCAAAAAAGGTCACTCAGCCATTTACACATTTTTAAAAAAAATACTAACTCCTAAATCAAAAAAAATAATTTAACTAAACTACCTCAAATTAAATAAATATTAGAATTTAATCATATAACACTTAATAGAAACAAATAAAAAAACAAGATTAATTCTTTCTTGATTTCTAAGTAAACTCTTTTTTTGATCCAAAAAAAATGCTAAGTGAACTTTTTTTTTTTATTCAGAGGGAGTATAATTTAACTGGACACAAAATTTAAGAAAAAAAAGAATATTGATGAAACACCCAGTCTAGTAAAGACTATAAATATTTGTGTGGACGGAAAGTTTAAAATCAAATTATTTATAAATATAGATATATATCGTTTCTTTTGAGAAAGACTAAAAAAAATGTATCACGTGAATTTAGACTGAGGTAGTACTTGTTAATAGTCGGACAGAGAAACAAATGTCCTAGGTTTAAATGAGCCCTCTACAACACAAATTTCATTTAGTTGGACCAGCAGGATTCGAATATCGAATTTAGAATTGTTCAAATAAAAATACGTACAAATTTAGTTGCAGGTTAAGTTTCTCAGAAACATTCACAAAAGCTAAAACTAGAAACACAGAACCAAGTTTTCAACCTAGATAACTAGCTAATGAATATATGATTCTACCCAGATGGCTAGCAAATAAAGATATAATTTTACCTAGATAGCTAAATATCGAAGATACAATAATTAGGCAACAAAATTAGAAGCTTTACTAGGGGTAAGACAGCACCATAGGCAGATGCAATATGTGGGTTCAACTGAACTAGCATTTAAGGCAACTTAAATATGAGAAAAATTACAGAGATATTAACCGTTAATAAAATTTGAACTTATAATTAAAAATAAATGGATGATTTAATAAGAACATAAAGATTGAAACCATCCAATTTAAAGTCAAGATCTGCCTTTGAACATCATGTAAAGAAGCAAAAGATGGATAAATCAACGCAAGTACCCATTAAATTAACTTAAGCCACAAGCTAGTCCCGCACACCACAATTATTAAAAAATCAAGGCGGCAGTAGATAATGATACCTGAATTCCAGGATAAATGTGACTGATTCTTCTCCATGTCTAGACCAAGATTATATTGTTGTTACCTACATCAAGCACAATTCAACAATTTCTACAAAAAGCGTAGCTTAGAGAAAAGTAAAACCCAAATTGATAAAACCTAAAGGATACAAAGTTACAAACATAAACTGAAACCTAATTAAAGCAAAACATTCACAAGGGATACAATAATCTTCCTAATTATAGGCTTACAACAAGGAAAAATAAAAGTTTCTAAAAAAGGGTAACTAACTATAGTCCATTTAAGTTAATTAATAGGATGGAGGAGGCCTTGAAGGAGGAGTAGCCCAGAAAACTTCATGGGGCATTTGACCATTAGGCAAAACATTAGTGGGCAAATTGTACATAGCCATAGAAGGAGGAGGAGATGGATCATCACCCTGCAAACTACCAGTACCACCATTACCAACCCCTGCATTTGTAGGTAATTGCATTTGCATCCCTTCACTTACATTATTCTCCTCCTCTTCATCCTCTAATGGTAATCTATCAAATGTAGCATTTGCAAAAGTTGCTGCAATTACCATAACTGGCCCTGACGCAATTAATTCACCCGCAACATTTCCACCAACAACTTGTCCTTGACTTCCAGCTAAGTACACCGTTAGTCCAGTAGCCGTAGCTCCAACTGGCGAATTCGATGAAGGCAAAAAGGCTCCCGAGAGAGATAATATCTCGAATCTGCCATGTAGTGTAATTACGCCCCCGGCCATAGCCGGTTGGCGTAATTTCACATTTGTCACTATCCCACTTCCGCTCAAAACGGACACGCCACGTCCGCGACTATTAGCGAACGTGGCTATGCTTTCAATTATGTCACTACCGGTTTTAATTTCCAACACGTGGCTCTTAAGGGAATTTGGGGTTTCCTTAGTAACTATTATTGGTGGTTTGGGTTTGTTCTTTGAGCCTGGAGGTCTTCCTCTAGCCCTACGCTGTCCACTGGACGACGGTCCCGAGGACAGACCTCCAGGACTCTGGATATTCTCATCTCCTTCATTAGGGTTTGGATTTGTGTTGTTGCTTCCACTGCTATTTGTGGTGGTAGTTGTGATGGGTTCGATAGTCGTTGTATCCATGAATTCTTGCTCTCTTCTGGGGTTATTTTCTTCTTCTGTGTTGCTTCTTGATGAAACCATTGGATTCATAGCTATATTTCCAGCCCACCATCGGTTAGCCATTTTTTCTTGTTCTTCACTTTTTCACCTAAGATGCTCACTATCCAAGGAAGACTTCACCAGAAGTTATCTATCTACAGTACTCAACAAGACTTTTTCTCTCTCCTTTTTTATAAGTAAACTTAAAATATGATTTTTTGACTTAGTAAACAACCAAATAAATAGTCTTCTTGGAGGCACCAACCAGCTAGATCTCTTCCGTTACATTGGAGTACATTAAAGAGTGAAAAACAACAGGGCCAAGGGTAAAGATAGAGAATATATAGGGAAAGGTCAAGTTTCTCTTCTTTCTTTTTTTCTTTTTTCTTTTTTCTTTTTTTCTTGCTTTGTTTAAATGAGGTTTTTAAACTGAGACCCAATAACAAGAATCTTTTCTCAGCTCATATTCATGAAACCCCATATGCTACCTTTTTCTTCTTCAGCTAGAAAAAAAAAACCATATTGCATGTTCTAGGAAATTTGAACCCTAGATCAATATTGATGTAATCAGAAGTGTGCTTTTTCTTTTCTTGATTGTAGGAGGAAGAAATTAGTACACTTTTGGTTCTGAGTTGTTTCAATAGTACTATCCTTAACATAATATACTCAGTTTGGTACTAAGGGGTCTAGGTTTTTTGGGTCCGCGTGCAACTGTGGGGTTTTTAGTTCTTTTTCATTTCCTACAAGTACATTAAGATTTTCCTTTCTTGGTTCTGAATAAGGTGCTTTAATTTCATTCTATTACAAAACTAGGGGCGATACAGGATTACTGGCTTTATTTGAATTTAATATTTGTAATATAAAGTATAAATGTATATTTAAATAACTATTAAATCTGTAATATAGATTTAAATCTATAATTTTTAAAATATAATAAGTCCAATATGAAATGATTAAATTCATAAAATTAAAATTCTAAATCGAGCGATACATGTGACTTTAGCTGTTCGAAATTGATGTGAGAAATATATATTATTATATGATTAAGTTCAATGATATATATATATGTGTGTACAATTTTTTCCTGTATTCACTAATTCAATATTATCTCGGCATTAGTAAAGCACCCCCATTCACGATCAGTAGATTCAGGATTTGAATCACGCTAGAAGAAAAGTGTGTATAGATCCTTCAAAATGGGACCAAAAAAATATATATATATATACTCTCTCGGTCTCGTTTATATAACATACTAGTTCCATGAGGCCCGGATATAATAGTAGATATTATAATTAATGAAATATAATTATTTTAGTAAAATTAAATTTCAAATAAGTATATTTTCAATATCTAAAAGCAAAACTTTCATTTCACTCCTTTAATATTTTAACTTTTGTTTTGATGAAATTATTTCTTCAAATCATATGCGGAGCCAAATTTGAAGTTTATGAGTTCTAAATTCTAATTTTTGAAGTTATTTAGTTCTAATTTAATAATCTATACATATTTAATATAATAAACTTTGAAGACAAATACACAATTTGAAACAGCGCGCTACTGCATCCGACCAAACCCGTAGCCGACACTCTAAACACTACCCTGCTTCAAACTTATTTTGTTTTTAAAAGATTAATTATAATTAACTAGACAAGAGATTTTAAATATAACCCGATATTGACTGATAACACTGTCATCATTTTCAACACTATATGGCATCGTTTAATAATTTTTAAAACTATCTGAAAATTATTTTGGTAAAAATCTTTTAAACACATATGAATTAAAGTATAAATATAAAAGTAAAATAAATGCCTTCATATAAGCAAAAGAATTTTCAGAAATTCTCAAATTTCACCTACATGTAAAAATCTAATAAATGTGAAAAGAGATTAATGTCATAAAAGAAAAAATAATATTAAATGGAGATCAAATTATTAACAAGGTAAATTAATGAAATTATAATTCTAATTGACGTTTCCTTAAAAAAACCGTGCAAAAGACAACATGACAAGTAAAATGAGTTAAACAAAAAATATTTACCAAAAATTAAAAAATAATAGTTCTTTATTTAAATAAAAAATCAAATTTCTACTTTGTTTCATTTTAAACATGTAAAATTAATATAATAATTTGAATTAGAATTATCCAAATGAAAATTTGATAAAAAAAATAAAAGGTATTGTTTAGGCCCAATCTACATACATTAACAATAGAATATTTTACACCTTTAAATTAATCGAATTAAAATTCAAAGTATGAACTGATGCTTAAATATTGCTATTGTTTTATTTCAAATAGAGAAAAATAGTTTCCTTTTAAATAAGTCTTCTCTTTTAAAAAGTATTAATAAATTTTTGCCAACTTTATATTCGTAACAAACACTAATATAATAAAGTTTTGGATACGGAGGACAAACTACAATGTTATATTAATCGTGTTTTGAACATATATATATATATATAAATCAAGATCGTCGTCCGTCCTTTGGTCCCACTTTTTTATTTAAGGGCAATAAAATCCCTTGTGGTCCCACCTACTTTTTTATTTAAGGGCAAAAAAATGACATTTTATACTTTATATTACCAACTCTTCTATAAAGTAGATAGAATACTTTATTATATTTGTATTTTTCTACTATATAGAAGCATTGGTTTTGTCCATGCTTCGTCGTCAGTTACTCTTTAAAAAAAAGGTGGACCTCATACTAAAAACGCCAAGCAATATTTAAAAAAAAAAAAGGAAAAAAAGCTGACCCCACCCTCTCAAAACTCATGAAAAAAAAAGTGAACCCCACCCTCTCCAAACTCATGAAAAAAAAAGTGGACCCCATATTAAAAAAAAAATAATGTAAAAACAAAACGTACACCGCATATATTAAAAAATCAAACAATATTTATGTAATTCTCAAAGTATCCCCCATCAAGTCGATAATAGTGGATTCATTGCTACATGTGTATTAACCCATTACTGGGAGCAAATAAAATTATTGCACAGCAAAAAACATGGACCCCATATTATTGCTTTTCTTCAAAAGGTTAAGTAGGCAAATACATATAATTTCCTTTCTTTTCTTATATTAGCCTGAGATCTAATCTAGATATTTAATTGTTGTATTTGCTATTCCGCCATGTCATTTATTTGTTATGTTTACTAAAATAAATATACTTAAAATATTTATATTTTAAAATAAGATAGAATTTAATTACTTTTTCATTTTTATTCCACTCTAATAATTGTGAAAAGAGATTAATATTAAATGAAGATCAAATAATGAATAAGGTAAATTAGTTAAATTATAATTCTAATTCACGTTTCCTTAAAAACCATGCAAAAGACAACATGACAAGTAAAATGAGTTAAACCGATAATATTTACCAAAAATTAAAAAATAGCATTTCTTCGTTTAAATAGAAAATCAATTTGTACTTTGTTTCGCTTTAAACATGTAAAATTCATTTAATAATTTGAATTAGAATTATCCAAATCAAAATTTGATAAAAATAATAAGTATTTTACACCTTTAAATTAATCGAGTTAAAATTGAAAATATCAACTGATGCTTAAATATTGTTATTATTTTATATCAAAGAGAGAAAAATAATTTTCTTTTAAATAAATTTTCTCTTTTAAAAAATATTAATAAATTTTGATAGCAAACACAAATATAATAAAGTTTACTTGTAAGTGCGTAAGTGGTAATCATTTTTGTGCTGTCAAAATATGAAGCTCCCAATTTTCAATCTCTGGGGTCACTTTTCCCTAGAATTAGACGCATGTATCTTCCCCATGTGCATCCAACTTCTTTTTCTCCTTTTTCTCTCCTTTCAAAGCCATATTGACACGTTGAATTCTTACGACTTGTTAGCGAAATCTATTTCACTTTTTTATTTCAAATCAGCATTTATTTATACAATTTAAATAAAAACCTTAACTTCAATTTAATATTTTGATTTTAAACTTAATATTTTGATTTTAAATATCATTTTTTTGAAAATGTTTGATTTGAGATTTTAATTTTGTAAATATAAAATTTAACTAATAAATTTATATTTCATAATAAAAAAAACTCATAAATTGATAGATATATTTGTCAATCATTTATATCAAATATTAAAAAGGATTTGTGATAGTATATTATTTATAACAAATTTACTCTACCTTACCTGCAAAGATTATATTAAAGGGCAGTTACATTATAATTTATGTTCAATTCTTGTTGAATTAAAGTTTGATCATTTGATATTATATATTTTAGAAAGGTATTTTAGTAGATTATTAATTTTTCTATAAATTATACCTTACTCATTTGGTAAGATTGTATAAGAATTGAGAAAATTTTGATGGTTTTACAACTTTTGGGATTTTTATGTCTATGGAAAAAAAATACAACTTGAGAAATTCAAATTGCATGTCCAAATAAAACTTCAAATTCAAATCATCCTGATTTCAAATCACTGATTTCATATCATGATTCCAAATCGGGTCTACACGGCTCTGATTTAAATCGGTTCGACCTCGAAAGGAAAAGGATTAAACCACGAATAAGATTAATTGTCTCACTACTGATATTGTACTACAGTATATATATTTGTGGATCGAAGATGGTTGTATTAATTGACAAATTAGTAAGGACATCGACCAAGAACTTAAATTACGGAAAAAAACTATTGAGATTAAGAAATTTAAACCAAGTAAAACCTAATATATACACTGCAAGTTAAGTTGCAAGCGTAAAAAGAATGAGATTTAATTTTAGATTAAACGGGATTGCCGTGAATTTTTCAGGATATAATGGTTGAAAGATGAACATGTAACACTAGATTTATAAAATATTAGGATGATTGAAATAAAGATTCTATTGGAATATTGGACCTTTAAAATCCAATATCGATCTCCATAAAAGATTGGAAATAATTGTATTTCACAGAAGGTGCCAGTAGTGCTCGTAAAATTAAAATGAGAGGTTATTTGAGATAAATTGGTCAAAGTTCTGTGTATGTAGATTTGCAAATATATCGATCTACAAGTGAAACCATGTATATGATTGCTGAAGATATTAAAAGAGGATAAGATAGTAAAGATTAATACGTACGTAAGCACTTTGTTTGGCTAATTTTGGCTAAGAATCTTTTTAATCTTGTTGCGAGATTTCTATGTTATTCAAAATATAGTAAAAGACCTAACTTAAATGAATGTGACAGGGCGATCTAAATGAAGCGAAATAAATGGTGAAAGTTTATATAATCAACGTTGATTAGTTTGAAATTTAGTAGGCGTTTGGCCATAGAAAAAAAAATCCACTTTATTTAGAATTTTTGGAGTTAAAGTTATGTTTGGTTATAGTTTTTGCAAATAATATTTGGTTGTTAGAATTTACTTTTTCTAAAAAACATGAAATAAGATTTATACCCCCAATTTTTAAAAACTAGCAATACCATCCGAAGTGGTTCATAAAGATAACTAGTTGGTTGAATCAGAACAAGCGATTACACAATTACATCAAAATAACTGATACATTAGTGAAAACAAATTTCAGCAGAATGAAACTTCAAATTTACAACCACAATTCTTTCCCCGACCCATCAACCCCCACTCCTCAGAAAAAGGGAAAAGAAAAAAAAGGAACCAAAACCCCTTTGAGGAAGGAGGAAGGAAACAAATTCTTTAATCAACTGATGCAAAATTACCATTAATAAATCGTCATTCATAAGTTTTGAGCAAATTTATTGCATATGTGGAGCTAGAAAGAGTGACACAGTTATGCGGACTATCCCCACCTTGCACTTGTACCCATACAAAACCCAACAAGAACTAAAACAAGTCGTTGTAAACACTAACAATACTAGAATAAATAGGTTAAATTTATAAAAATAAAAAAAATTAGTGTAAAATTTGAAAAAGGAAAAACAAAAGCAAGGGGCAAAAACAAAAAGTGAAAATAATAAGAACAAGGTTTTTGTTGTTTTCCAAATTTCAAATATAAGTTGTATTTGAAATCTTCATGACCAAACACTAATTTTCATAAAAAGTAAAAAAAAAATTCCAGAAAAAAATGAAACATTCTCATGGCCAAATGCCCTTAGATTCAAGTGTTATTGGTGTTGCGATTGTTATCTCAATGCTAGCTGACACGTAAATACACAGGAATTTCGGGCATATTTAGTTTCTTAGTTTCTTTTTTATGATTTTTAGTTTACTCATGACCCTAGAAAAATTAAATTGATGCAAATTTACTTTTTGGGTTGCGATCATTTTTTAAATTGTTCATTTCATTACCAAATTATCATTGTTCTGATATATGAAAGAAAAAAGTGCGAGGAGAAAAATAATGAATTCAGGATTTTTTTTTTTTATTTTAAAAAAAAAACGGAATTCAGGAGTGAAGTATAATTTTCCCCCTAACTTTCACTGAAAATGTGTGATGATAAACCTAGATATGCAATACATTGAACGTAATCTTAATACTTTAATATGTCATGCGCCTTCATTAAAGTCATATTAAAATACCTCTGTTACCATTTACGTTGGTAGCAGAATAATAACCATTTGGTTTTCCTTTGGAACTCATTTGGCTATTTCATATTAATGTATCTCATTATGTTGCTGAATTACATGTACGTTAGTGCCTTAGTTGCCATTTCTTTTTATTTTCTTTGTAACCTCCTACCAGGGGCGGAGCTACCTGGACCCGAAGGGTATCAAGCGACACCCTTTCGCTGAAAAATTACGTTGTATATATATGTGAAATTCTGGTTTTATACATATACGTACTACTATTGACACCTCTTGTAATAAGTTGAGGGCTTAGCCGAGTGGTTAAGGGGTGTCAAAGGTTCAGGCTAACAAGGTTGCGTGTTTGATCCCAGTTCGCGACATGCTTATTTTTTTGTTGGCTTTTTCGCGTGTTTACTTCTTTATATTTTGACACCCCTTAATAAAATTCCTGGCTCCGCCACTGCCTCCTACTCATTAATCACTCATATTTTTTTTCTTTAGTCTTGTAACTTATATAACCTCAAAATAAGAATTCTCCATTATCTACCTACTTTACCATCCCATTCATATCCTATTCAATTCAAGGATGATGTTGTTAACTATAAATAGTTAGTCATCCTAACCTTGTGGTGGGTAGAAATATCGGAGAGTTCTTGAAAAAGTGAAGATAAAAGAGAGTATTTTCTTATGTTGAAGGAAGGTGTTTTATGGTGGAGCTTTGGACTCTTCAACTAGTTCGGAGTTAGTTGAGTCACACGACGTTGACGGGTTGTTGTATCCTGAAGGAGACAAGTCAGAATTGTACTGCTGGATCGGTGAAGATTATGTCACGGTGAGCTTAAATCTCCTTAAAGAAAGCGAGATATCCGCGCCTCATCCTGAAAAATATTTTTTTCATTTTGTTTTTCATTTTTATTGTATTTTTTTAACTATAATTTCACCATCAAAATATGATTTAAGAAGATCGGTGGCTAAACTCGAAAGATGCTTTGATAAAAATAGCGGATTTAGATGAGATGGGTAAATTCCAGTAGAACGATGAAGAATTGTAATAACAAATTCCGTTGAAAGTATTATTACGTGGTTAATTGCTAGGTGTTATGATCACATTTGCCAAATCACTTACAGTAACAAGAATACCTGCGCATCTTTCAATATCATTGACATGAATATATTTTCCTTTTCTTGTTTGACCTCTTCTGTTCTATGTATTCTCATGCTAAATGGAACAAAGACATTTTCTAGAAGAAAACAAAAAGATGACCGAAACGTCACGTTTTTGCAAGATGACCGAAAAGATAAATTCATGTTGAATTAAAAAATATTCTATAATTACATTTTGTTACAATAATTGTTATATTCAGTGGTGAATCCACGGTTTTTACTCATGGGGTTTTGTGGAATCGAATCTAGAATGTTAGAAACAATTTTGAACACCCCAGACCACTTGAGCTAATCTTTTACATTTATTCAGTATATTTAAAAGCATATATATATGTACATAAACACAAAAAATGTACCTTATATATATACTGTTATTTTTTTGCCGAGGGTGTTTGGGTGAACACCCTCAATGGGTTGTAGATACGCCCGTGGTTATATTGATATAAAATTTAGTCACTTTTTTATTTAATTGTATATTTATTATGCTAACTTAAAAATAAATTATGTATATTCAAATATTAAAAAAATAAATAGTTTTAATTTCAAATTTAGAAACAATAATTTAATCATTCAAATATGCATTAAAAAATAAATGAAGCCTAAAATTGGGATGGAGGGTGTATTACGTGTTGATTTTGTTTTATTTTAGTTTTAAGTTTAATTTGTTTAATGACAATTCAACATAATGATGTGGCATTTGATTGTTGGGTTGCATGAAGGTCTGGGGTAGCTGCTGTATTTGGTAATGTTGGACTTTCACCCTTGAAAGGTTTCCAAAAAGAGTGTTGTGGGGACAAAATGCGCATGTTAGTGTACTGGGTGGTCCTCTCACTGCCTACAATGTGTCGACACAAGTATCGATTATCGAATGCTGATGTCTGAACAGTGAACACCCCCCTTTTCCCCTTTCAATCACAGCAAATTATTTCGAGTCCGAACCAAAGTGAGCCTAAAAAAGAGAAGAAAAAAAAAATACTGCAAAAAAAAAAAATTATCATAGTATCAGGAAATTTCTACATTAATGATGTCATTTAACGAAGCAATTTGTTGCGTTATTTAGCCTTGATAATTTTTTTTGGGGGGGTTAGTTATACTTTTTCGTTTAAATTTTCACACTTTTTTCGTACTTTGGTCATAGATTATCATGCTTCAAAACTTCAGAACGTCAATATTTTATTAAGAATCCTATTTTTTTGTATTAATAATGTAGGCTCAATACATCTAGGATACATAAAAGTTCGGATCGTTATTTTAGTGGTTGAAAAGTACTCGAAGTAAGTTTTTGTTTGAAAACTTGTTATCATTAGGTTTAAATTTTTTAACTTTTGGGGCTTAAATTTAAGCTTGTTACTTTAAAATTAATGCGTAACTTTATTTCGAATATGTCACAATTTTTTTAATGATTAATTTAGATTGTCACACGAGTTAGTTATAAACGATAATACGACTAAGAAAACATTTATAAATATAAATAGATATGCCAAAAATATAATATTTACTTAAACTGTAGAACTTAATTGCATATACACTATCGTGGATGGGTCCTACATGTAGTATGCTTGAGACTACCCTGAGGTCTAAGGCTAATACCATCCCCACCGCTCTCGCCATCTTCCCCATCCCACTTTCTCCTCTTAATAACATGGTGCTCTAAGCCATGATCATCCGCTTTTCTCTTCCCCCTTGCGCCCTTGAGTATAACGTGCTTCTTCTTGGGATCTCATACCGCTGGTATGCTTGGAAAGTCCTGTTTGATGGGCTGATCCACATTGGGAGACGGGTCCTCAACATAATCATCCTTGTCGGGAGACAGGACCGCAGGCGCCGAAGGATAAATCTGAAAAATATTTAAAAATTAGTACCAAGTTTATTTATATTGAATGCATTAATGCTTGTTAAATCAAACTTTTGTATCTACGGGTGGCTAAGTAGGCTCCCGAGAGGGCTCCTGAGGTGGTCTGGTGCAAAATCTGAAGTAGTCTCTGGAGGGGATGCTGAGAGGCTGAAGCTGGTCCTGGAATGGAAGGATGTCACGACCCAACCCTGTGCGCCGCGACTGGTATCCTAACTGGATACCCATACGTACCTACTTAACAGAATTTCGTACCATGCAGTTTTTTTTTTTTTTTTAAACAGATGTTTAGAGAATTAGGCCGATACAGATACGGCACGCGCGCGAACATATACATACCTGAACATACAGAAATTTACAGACAAGCCGATGAGGCTAACATACAGACGGAGTCACAAAATCGTTTGTACCTACCAAACAGATGAAACCCGTAACCCACACATCTATCTACAGGCCTCTAACAGACATACAGAATCATATGACGGGACAGGGCCCCGCCGTACCCAAAGTTTCCATACATACAGAGTATACAGCAGACAGAAGATATATACCAAAAGTATACGCTCCGGATCAAGGGAGCTCTCCAAAACGGCAGAATCAGAACCCTACACTGGCGGCGTATCACCTGGTGCGTCTGTACCTGCGGGCATGTAGCGCAGCCCCCGAAGAACCGGGGGTCAGTACGAAAAATGTACCGAGTATGCAAAGCAGAAACATAACAAACATGATCATAGTCTGAACCGGAAGCATATATATATATATATATATATATAGCGGACAAAACCATAAATCGAACGGACGGACGGAATCATAATCCCGACAGACGGACAGAATCATGGTTCAGGAAGACCGATAGAATCGTAAACCATACGGACATACGGAATCAGAATCCATACGGACATAAAGACAAAATCGTAATCCAGACGGACGGACAGAAGTATGCCGGACAGAATTATGCATGCAGAGTCATACAGAGTCATACAGAATCATACAGAGGCATGTGCTTGTATACATGCTGATGGCACATGCATACATACATACAGATCCCGGCCCTGTCTGGGGGCGCGGTAACAGAACCCGGCCCTCTTAGTACGGGACGCGGTGGACAGACAGAATCAGATCAGATCATATGCCATCCTGGCCGCCATCCCCATACACAGATCATAATATCATAATCATACAGATATAACAGATCCCGACCCGCACGCCGAGGGACGCGGTGAACAATGCAGAGAAACATGCACGATAACAGAACCTGGCCCGGGACGCAGTGAAGGAATGCATTGAGACAGCCACGAACAGATTAATGAGAAACCACATACATATAGACTCACATACAGACTCAATCATACTGAAGGGTGCCAAACGGCGAGCCAAATCAGAGTATCCAGATAGTATGCATAGTACGCGCCTATATCCTACTTGGGAAGGCACGACAGATTATTATCAGAATCAGATTCTCAGATGTTCAGAAGTCATTTTGTAAGAATTGCATAAAAATAGTCATATCATGACCAAAATAATAGTCCAGATGTTTTCTGAGAAAATCGGACAAAACGGAAGTATTTAAAGTTATACAGAAGATATCGGGCCTTGTGGGCCCGCCTCGGACCAACTCGAGGCAACATTTCGTACAAAAATTCACTTTAAAGGCAATTTGTAAGAAAATGGTTTCAATTGTACTGAAGGAATTGGAGCGGTTTTCCGTCTCGAATTCCGAGGAACGGAGTCGTACTTAAGGCTCGCGGCCGAGCCTATCACATCCAGAACATGCCTAAGAATAAAGGGAAATGCTTCACATACCTCGATAGCGCCTTACGCTCGCTTGGCGTCGACTCCAATTTCGTCCAAAATCTAGAAATGGTCAATTTTACCATTTGTTAGTTTCAAACTCTTCGATAGTCCAACTTAACACATACTTGCCTACCGAAATTTCGGCAGCATTTCCTCTGTACATATAACATCCCCGAGACTTAGCTCGGCTCAATTTATCAACACAGCAACCCAGAAACAACATCAATGACAACAACATATATTACAACACACAATACGGCATCACTAGCCATCTTTCCGACATAACGAAACATCTCTCATTTCAACCTTACACTTCCAAACCAACCCTACCATTTTCATATTCAACGCTTATCAAGATCATTACAACATATTTCGGAGGCATATCATACCATTTTCACAAGATATACATAAGATATGCAAAACATACAAACTTTCCATCAAAGCCACTACTTATCCAATTCTCTTAACCTTCAACATACAAGTTCATTATACATTTCCATCTTCCAAATTCATCAACATTAATCATAATTTGCCTCTTGATACTTTCATTTCCATTTTTACATAAACCATAACAAAGTTGCATATTTTCCTACAACAACTTAATAACCACTTTTCCATGACAATAAAGATTGTTATCTTTCCATTCACTTCACCATAACACACTTAACACACTAACAAGAGTAAATTCATATTCCACCACCAATACAATACCACACGGCCACATTCAATATTCTCCAACTTCCATTAATTCATTTCACTTTCATTTCTAATACAATTTCCACCATACTACAACTAAATTACAACATGAATTCAAATCATCAAAGACATGTAATATAAGCATACTCACGGCCCAAACACAAGCACTTCCAACACACAAAATTTTCATACTTTTCATTCATTTCCACACACCACAACATATATACATATATTTCATGGCATGAAAATGGTAAAATCCTTACCTTTTCTTCAAGTTTTCCACTTGCTACAAAGTTGTCCTCTTGCCAAACTAATTGTACCAAGTTGTAGAGGACTTTGCACTTAGTAATATTCCCACAAGAATTTGATTTTTAAACCAAGGATTAGGCTCCAAAATTTTTCTTTCTTTTCTTTCTTTTTCTCCTCTCTTACCCGAACTCCCCTCTTTCTTTTTCTTTGTTCTTGCTTTGTGTTTTTCTTGAATGTTCTTTGGATATGGATCATTATATAATATTACTTAATTAACTTATGGACTTGGGACATTTTTCATGACATGACCGGTTGGGCTCCCTTATTGGGCCTCATTTTATCATCATTTTTTGAGTCCAAATTGTTGGCTACATATTGTAATCCATAAGGCAAATTTCCAAAATTCCAATTTTGCCCTTGGCCTCCTTTCGTAATTCCACACCATCATATTCATAGCCTACACATTCATACCAAGTAAGGTCCAATTGTGGCCTTATTCATCACAAGTCAATTTATCTTGAATTTTTGAATAAGCAAAAACGTCGGATGTAACATCCTCCCCCCCTTTAAAACATTCGTCCTCGAATGTTAAATTGACCTTATGGGGCGTCATACTGTTTCGGGAGGGTTCTTTTTATAATTGTCCTTTGTTGACTTTCCGACATGGCTTCTTTACCAACATAATGGGGTAATTCTTCACGTCACTGCTTCAAATGCCTTCATAATTTATTTTCTCATACCCCACATAATCACCGGACCATAAGCTATATTCTCGTAACCGACGAATGCTTTTCAGACATTATAATTAACATCACTTCTTGTTGCACTTCTGGGTTCCTTACCACATTATCGTAATCCCACTTCATACCAGACACTTCATACCAAACAAATTCAGAACTAGGACCGGACGCGTAGAAGCACGTCGGACAGATTCGTAATCCGAGGCAGACATACTAAACTATGGCGGACAGATTCGTAGTCAAAATCAGATGTATGGGAGTGTATCAGACAGATCTGAGATCAGAGTCAGACGTGCAGAAAGGTATCAGACAGATTTGAAATCCGGATCAGACGTACAGAAATATACCAGACAGAGTCGTAATCAGAATCAGACATACGGAGATGTATCAGACAGACGCGTGATCAAAATCAGACGTACAGAGGCATATCAGACGGATTCATATCCAGAGTCAGACATACAGAGGTGTGTCAGACAGATTCGTAATCAGAGTTAATCGTACAGAGGTATGTCAACCAGAAACGTATTCAGAATCAGATGTACAAAGATTTATCAGACGGGAACATAATCGAGTTCAAAAGTACAGAGGCGTAATAGGTAAAGCCTTATCAGAATCAGAAGTGCAGAAGTACAACAAATAGGGTTTTAATCAGAATCGAACCACTCTTATTAAGGCTTCAGTGGTTTATGAAAATTTCTCTTATCAGCATTTCATTATTCATCCTCACAATTATACCACAGGTTTTTTTTTTTTTTTTTTTTTTTTTTTGTATCCTTCCCAGGGGGGTCACCCATCCCAGAATTGCTCTAGCCTTAGCACGCTTAACCTCGAAACTTTCATGCATTTTAGCGCGTTACGGCTAGTATAATTTCATTGATTTCCCCGCACGACCTTTGTCTCATAATTCAGGGCAGATCGGGATCTTGGTAAATTTTTGAAAAATTCTCGTAGTGGGTCCCACCCCGGGCTAAACCGTATTATTATCATATCGCCCTTACGAATTCTCGGTGTCTATCGAGTGGGACATTACCTTACCCTTACTAATATCCAGAAGAAGGAAATCACATGACGTAAGAAAATACAGGCTTGTTCATGCACATATCCCTCAAAAAGAGATCACTAACATACCTGGGTGTGCGCTTGAAGACGCTCCTGGGTCCTGCCGGCCTGTCAAAGCAAATACGCGGTTCGAAGGACCGCTATAACCAGAAGCTCACCGCGACCTCTGCCACGACTCGCTGGTGCTGGTGCTAGTGCTGGTGTTCCTCGCCCCGTGGGGCGTATGGCTGCCGAAGGAGAAGATGAGCCAGCAACTGACCCAGCAGGCTGGACTGACCCTGAACCGCCCTTATACAGGCACTCCCTCACATGATGATCTCAACTGCCACAAAAATAGCAATCGCCCGTAGCGCGATAACACTCCCCCAGATGGGGCCTCCCGCAATAGGTACACGGGGGTATGGGTGGCCTCGACTAACCGGGACCTCTGCTCACCTGCTCACCTGGAACTCTGGAGATCTGTCCCGAGAACTGTGGGGGTGTACTGCGTGCTGGCTGGGACGAATACCTGTTACCCTGCCGCTGAGGAAACTCACTCTGAAACCCCTCTGAATACCCAGCCGATCTGGCCCTCTTAGGCCGGCTCATGTCATAACCCCTGTCAGGCCGACGTTCCCTACGCCGGTCCTCCATGCCCTGGGCATATGCCTGAACCCGGGCTACATGCATCCCTGGCTGAGAAGCCATCGCCAGGCAACCATCAATCAAATAGGGGTCTAGCCCCATCACATACCGGTGCACCCTGTCGGCCATCTCTGCTACTATAGCGGGTGCATACCTAGCCAGAGAGTCAAACTCTAGGCTATACTCTCGAACGCTCCTACCGTTCTGTTTCAGATGCAAGAATCGGTCAACCGTAGCTCTCCGTAGCTCTGGAGGTAGAAAGTGATCCAGAAAAGCCTTAGTAAACTCGGCCCATACTGCTGGGGGAGCATCGTCACCCCTGGAGAGCTGCCAAGACTCGTACCAGTTCGCCGCTACCTCGTATAACCGATACAAAGCCAACTCGACGGACTCAGTCGGCGAAGCCTTAATCAACCGTATCGTGCTCTCCATCTTTCTAATAAACTCCTGGGGGTCCTCCTCAGGTTTTGTCCCGGAGAATTCTGGAGGATTACATGTCAAAAACTCACGAGCTCTGGAGCTTTCATACCTGTCCGCACGACCACCCCCAAATCCGTGCCTGCGAACCTGCTCCGCCATCAGTGTGGTCAATAGCTGAACCGCATCTCGCATGGCCCTGCCCTCCGCCCTTGCCTGTGGAGCTGGAGGCCCGGGCACTGGAACCTCGGGAACTTGCGGTGGATCCGTCTCCTGATCAGCAGCTTCTGCTGCTCCGATATCCTCCGGCAAGGGGGTGTAATAGATCCGGCTGATGGGGGCACATTCTCAAGTGCAGGCTGCGCACTGGCCCTGGTAACTCTCTGGGCCCGGCTGGTTTCTCCTGCCTCAACCCCCGCCTTGCCCTTCTGCGTAGCTGTTGCCTTCTTCGGAGGCATCGCTGAAAACATAACAGATCGTTAGGAGGGAATCATCCTACTAATACAGCTCTATCGCTCGGTCTAAGATCCAAAGAAGGGCAACATCCTAGATGCCCGGTAGCCTCCTGTTTATAGATGTGGTGCACAACACACCGATAAACAAGACTCTACTAGACACGGCCTGTAGACATACCGAGGACTAACCGCTCTGATACCACTTCTGTCACGACCCAACCCCGTGGGCCGCGACTGGTATCCTAACTGGATACCCATACGTACCTACTTAACAGAATTTCGTACCATGCAGATTTTTTTTAAACAGATATTTACAGAATTAGGCCGATACAGATACGGCACGCGCGCGAACATATACATACCTGAACATACAGAAATTTACAGACAAGCCGATGAGGCTAACATACAGACGGAGTCACAAAATCGTTCGTACCTACCAAACAAATGAAACCCGTAACCCACACATCTATCTACAGGCCTCTAACAGACATACAGAATCATATGACGGGACAGGGCCCCGCCGTACCCAATGTTTCCATACATACAGAGTATACAGCAGACAGAAGATATATACCAAAAGTATACGCTCCGGATCAAGGGAGCTCTCCAAAACGGCAGAATCTGAACCCTACAGTGGCGGCGTATCACCTGGTGCGTCTGTACCTGCGGGCATGTAGCCAGCCCCCGAAGAACCGGGGGTCAGTACGAAAAATGTACCGAGTATGCAAAGCAGAAACATAACAAACATGATCATAGTCTGAACCGGAAGCATATATATATATATAGCGGACAGAACCATAAATCGAACGGACGGAAGGAATCATAATCCCGACAGACGGACAGAATCATGGTTCAGACAGACCGATAGAATCGTAAACCATACGGACATACGGAATCAGAATCCATACGGACATAAAGACAAAATCGTAATCCAGACGGACGGACAGAAGTATGCCGGACAGAATTATGCATGCAGAGTCATACAGAGTCATACAGAATCATACAGAGGCATGTGCTTGTATACATGCTGATGGCACATGCATACATACATACAGATCCCGGCCCTGTCTGGGGGCGCGGTAACAGAACCCGACCCTCTTAGTACGGGACGCGGTGGACAGACAGAATCAGATCAGATCATATGCCATCCTGGCCGCCATCCCCATACACAAATCATAATATCATAATCATACAAATATAACAGATCCCGGCCCGCACGCCGAGGGACGCAGTGAACAATGCAGAGAAACATGCACGATAACAGAACCTGGCCCGGGACGCAGTGAAGGAATGCATTGAGACAATCACGAACAGATTAATGAGAAACCACATACATATAGACTCACATACAGACTCAATCATACTGAAGGTTGCCAAACGGCGAGCCAAATCAGAGTATCCAGATAGTATGCATAGTACGCGCCTATATCCTACTTGGGAAGGCACGACAGATTATTATCAGAATCAGATTCTCAGATGTTCAGAAGTCATTTTGTAAGAATTGCATAAAAATAGTCATATCATGACCAAAATAATAGTCCAGATGTTTTCTGAGAAAATCGGACAAAACGGAAGTATTTAAAGTTATACAGAAGATATCGGGCCTTGTGGGCCCGCCTCGGACCAACTCGAGGCAACATATGTAAATTACTGATAATAGACCTTACGAGGTCATCCATAATCGTTTGGAAGTGTTCCGACTCCATTTTAGGGAAGTTTCGTACAAAAATTCACTTTAAAGGCAATTTGTAAGAAAATGGTTTCAATTGTACTGAAGGAATTGGAGCAGTTTTCCGTCTCGAATTCCGAGGAACGGAGTCGTACTTAAGGCTCGCGGCCGAGCCTATCACATCCAGAACATGCCTAAGAATAAAGGGAAATGCTTCACATACCTCGATAGCGCCTTACGCTCGCTTGGCGTCGACTCCAATTTCGTCCAAAATCTAGAAATGGTCAAGTTTACCATTTGTTAGTTTCAAACTCTTCGATAGTCCAACTTAACACATACTTGCCTACATCCCCGAGACTTAGCTCGGCTCAATTTATCAACACAGCAACCCAGAAACAACATCAATGACAACAACATATATTACAACACACAATACGGCATCACTAGCCATCTTTCCGACATAACGAAACATCTCTCATTTCAACCTTACACTTCCAAACCAACCCTACCATTTTCATATTCAACGCTTATCAAGATCATTACAACATATTTCAGAGGCATATCATACCATTTTCACAAGATATACATAAGATATGCAAAACATACAAACTTTCCATCAAAGCCACTACTTATCCAATTCTCTTAACCTTCAACATACAAGTTCATTATACATTTCCATCTTCCAAATTCATCAACATTAATCATAATTTGCCTCTTGGTACTTTCATTTCCATTTTTACATAAACCATAACAAAGTTGCATATTTTCCTACAACAACTTAATAACCACTTTTCCATGACAATAAAGATTGTTATCTTTCCATTCACTTCACCATAACACACTTAACACACTAACAAGAGTAAATTCATATTCCACCACCAATACAATACCACACGGCCACATTCAATATTCTCCAACTTCCATTAATTCATTTCACTTTCATTTCTAATACAATTTCCACCATACTACAACTAAATTACAACATGAATTCAAATCATCAAAGACATGTAATATAAGCATACTCACGGCCCAAACACAAGCACTTCCAACACACAAAATTTTCATACTTTTCATTCATTTCCACACACCACAACATATATACATATATTTCATGGCATGAAAATGGTAAAATCCTTACCTTTTCTTCAAGTTTTCCACTTGCTACAAAGTTGTCCTCTTGCCAAACTAATTGTACCAAGTTGTAGAGGACTTTGCACTTAGTAATATTCCCACAAGAATTTGATTTTTAAACCAAGGATTAGGCTCCAAAATTTTTCTTTCTTTTCTTTCTTTTTCTCCTCTCTTACCCGAACTCCCCTCTTTCTTTTTCTTTGTTCTTGCTTTGTGTTTTTCTTGAATGTTCTTTGGATATGGATCATTATATAATATTACTTAATTAACTTATGGACTTGGGCCATTTTTCATGACATGGCCGGTTGGGCTCCCTTATTGGGCCTCATTTTATCATCATTGTTTGAGTCCAAATTGTTGGCTACTTATTGTAATCCATAAGGCAAATTTCCAAAATTCCAATTTTGCCCTTGGCCTCCTTTCGTAATTCCACACCATCATATTCATAGCCTACACATTCATACCAAGTAAGGTCCAATTGTGGCCTTATTCATCACAAGTCAATTTATCTTGAATTTTCGAATAAGCAAAAACGTCGGATGTAACAAAGGATACTTTGGTGAATAGAATTATCACGGTCAAACTCTGCCATCTACCTCCTTGTGTGGGGTATTTCATTAGGGAGTTCATGCCTAGGTACGAGCTGAAAAGGCAGCATCCTATCCCATATCCAAAATTGAAAGCGATATTAAAAACTATGATTTATTAGTCATCGTTTCAAGAGGTATATTTAGAATACTATAAGTTGACATAGGCACTTGATGTGTTCGGGAACAGGATGCCCCCGAATATATTAAACAGATACAAACGGGCATGAAGATCAATAACTACATGATCTGTCCCGTCGTGAACAAGAGGCAAGACACACAAATACTGGCAGAAGGCACTAATCCTCACTCGACTCTGTCCTGAGATAGTGCGGGGAACCACATGTACGAAATGGGTGAGCCTAGTCAACTCCGTCCTCCATGTACTACTAGAAGGAGGCTCAGCCCGACTGTATAATGGGTTTTCATCTACACGTAATCCAAACATGACTTCAACATCTTGCCGCGTGATTGTGGCCTCGTTAGAGCGGAGATGAAAGATATATGTCTCCGACCTCCACCCCTCAACCATGGTCGTCATAAGCGCCCAATCATGCTGTACCCGACTAACAGAGACACCATGATAGATACCATCCCATAACAGTATCTCTAAGACACAGGGAGGTGGGGGCGCTCGCGTAAAAAAGTCCACGCCATATCCAGCCTGCAGGGACGAAACAACGTCCCCATTTGTATAACATTACCCCATAATAGCTCGGAGGAAGTATTGATCAATCGTCCGGCTCCGGGGTGAACGTTGGGATCCATGGAGGTGTCGTATCTGTACAGACTAAATTATTGATTATTCTTGAAATTAGACGGAAATTATGTTAACTAACTAGTCCTTTATTAGAAAATTATAGATGTCCGATCCAAAAATAAGGATTTAGTTTATCGTTCGTTATTCAGGATTTAGTTACTTATTCGTTATTCAGGATTTGGTTTGTCCTTCTTTATTCCAATTTTGTGGATTATGAAAATTTTGTTGTATTATATTTTTTGAATAATAACAACTAATTAAAAATTACTTAATTAATTAATTTCTTAACTAAAATTTTATATTAAATAGCTAATTTATTTAACGGGAAGTTATGTTAAATAACTAATCTTAAACTAAGGATTTAGTTTATCTTTCATTATTCAAAATTTGCAATTTATGAGAATTATGTCGTATTATATTTTTTGAATAGTAATATCTAATTATAAATTACTTAATTAAAAACTACTTAATTTATTTAACGGATAATTATGTTTACTAACTAATTCTTTATCGGAAAATTATATTATCAAACTAATCCTTTAGTGAAATTTTATTAACGATGCTCGTTTATTGTTCATTATTCAAAATTTGTGAATTATGAGAATTATGTTGTATTACTTTTGTGAATAATTATATCTAATTAAAATTTACTTAATTAATTAATTTCTTAACTAAAAATTTATATTAAATAGCTAATTTATTTAACGAGAAATTATTTTAACTTACTAATCCTCTGTCGGAGAATTATATTAACTAACTAATCACTAATTATTCTCCTAACTACAATTAAAATAATAACGAACTAATTTATTTAACAAGAAATTATATTAACTACCTAATTAATAATTTAGTTAATTAACACATAACACTAGATAAATAATTACCGCATTAACAATTAACACAGGATAAATAATTTCACAAATAAATAAATTAACAATTAGATAATTAACGAATAATAGTATATTACAATACTTTTCCTGATTACACAATTAATAATCAATTAACACAAATAATTTTAAAAAAAATTGAAAAAAAGAAGCCATTGGGCATTTCGAAAACTGCCAGTGGAGATGAGTCCAAAAATGCACTTTATTTTTCGAAATTCGAGACTATGAAACGTTAATCATGCTTCGGATTATAATATATTTAACAACATAATTAGAAAGTTCATAGTAAAATACCTTGATCTAAGCTTGTTGTAGAGTTATTTGAATCGAGTTGTATGTAGCGTTTTTTCAAAATTCAACCTTCGAATCTTATTCTTGACTTGAATATACCAAGAATCTTGGCTTTCGGAATAAAACTTGATACGAAAAGGCCATTTTTGGAAGTGCGCCGGAGCTTTTTCGCCTTTAATGGCATTTTGTGGTTAAAAAAATTTAAATGGGGGACCAGTGGGGAAGAAACCGATGGGGTCGGTTATATACCTCTATAACGCGGGAATATCCTACGTTATAGGAGTTAACCCATATAACGCAACAATTTGCTGCGTTAAGGGTAGTTTGGTAACAATTTTTTTCTTGAAATATTTTGGTTCATTTTGATTTTTATTGGGTCATTTAGGTTCCAAACTCAATTATTTCTCAAGTAGTTTTGACCTGAGTCGCAAGATCTTACATGATAACGTGAAATACTTTTGTTGTATTAGTGTGTAAATTTATATAAACAGCCATAGCATGTGACTTCTATTTTGTCAGAAGCGTATGATAGAAGTAACTAGAGGCAAATATATGTATTTATTACATAAATATTATCCAAACTCACGTAGAAGAAATTGCACGATTTGTCCTTCGAATGGGCTGATCCTTATATTTGTCCTTCGAATGAGCTGATCTTTAATTTTTATTCTTCAAAATCGAACAGAGATGCGCAAATGTAACTTGTGAGATATACTGATGCAAAAATATGAACATATATCTTGCGACAAAGTTATTTGCTATTAGGGACAAAAATTAAAGACCAGCACAAAATAAGGGCACAAGTGTACATCAATTAAGATTTTTAGGCATATTCGGCTCACAAACCCAAGCTAAATTTGAAAAACGAATATTTTGGTCACTTCCACTGTCAAACAGATTTTTTTTCCTCTGTATATCTTGCTTACCTCAACCTAGCGAAGCCCAATTCAAGAAAGATAATCATGTCTTTGAGTACTGGAGCTCAAGTAAAATGCTTTTGAGTTGCACTTTATCCCAAACCTTCGTTTCTAAAATTACCAACACTAAATAATTTTACACTTCTTAAGTTGATAGTCCAAGTTCATAAAAAAAAAAAAAGGTGGTTTCTGACTTCTACTTAATATCATTAATAATCAACACATATCATGCAGTTTCTTTGATCACAATGGTAACTTTGTCGATTTGGGAATTGGGATACTTCTTACAGTTTTCTCTAATGATGAAAACTGTATTTATCATTTTTATGTTGATCCAGAATTTCCCCATTTAATGACCCACACCCAGTCGAATCGCTTCTCACTCAGATCTCAAAATAAACACAATTGTTGTAAGTTCATTTATCTGAGACGACAACGTAAGTAAATGTTTCCTAATGATTGGTTCATCAAAAATATCAAATGAAGATGGAAACGCTAGAATAAATAGAGTTTTCCGATCAAGCCTATTAGTGGAGGAAGATCTTCCAAGGATAACAAACATAGGGCAAAAGAGAGAGAAATTTTTTACTACTACTTAGAATTGACAATAAATTTGAAAAGCATCTAAAAATATCAAATTTAGATATTTGCACCCTAGCGAAGTTTGCTGAGCCGGGCGATAGGATGACAAAAAATACAGTTAATGTTTTTTTTGATGCATTGAGGTGTTACTAATAAGTATACATTGAATACACTCATACAATGACCCAAAAAAAACGCGAGAAGTGATCTAATTAACGAGTGAAAGCATAAAACACAGTACAAACATAAATAAGGAGTCCTAATGGAACAAAAATCACAAGTGGAATAACAGCACCATAGGTATGTTTGCTCCCACATCCAAAAACCCCTAGCTTGATTTGAACCATATTGATCAGAGCAAGCATCAAACACACCGACCCGCAAACAGAACCCGCAGCAGAGACCAAGTACCCGACCCGAAGGGCGTTTCTGTTGATGAGGGCCAAGTCGACCGAGAAGACGGTAGGGAAATGTGCTGACTTCGCAAGTCGAATAGCCTGCTTAAGGCACAAAGCAATGAGGCTAGAAAACAGGAAACAACTGAATGAGTACACGTGGAACGCTACAAGGTCCTCGGCGACCTTGGGCCCCGCGAAACAGTTCTGGTTATCGGAGAGACTGTTGCCTTGATCTTGCGGGTTCCAAGCTAGTCCGATGAACACTGCAAATGTGAAAAGGGAGTTGACGTTGATGATCCCATCAAGGGCTGTGATGTGGATTGTGGTGCCGAGTTTTGGGACAGCTCCCTCGGACATTTTGTCTCCCAGAATGAATCAGAGGCAGATTCCGGATTTTAATTTATGAGTTCCTACAACAAACTCAAGTTAATATGTTACTTAATAGTTCACCGTCAAAGCTTTACAAATATTTAACAGATTTTTAAATAGTATATATACAGGGCCCGAACAAAAGCTATTAGGCCACTAGATCTGCAGTATGCCCGAATCAGATCCCGACCACTGTGTAACACACTTAATGTGGAACATGACGGAACATTGCTCCTATGACAACAATGGGAAAATAGAATGTATATGTATATACATTATTTAGATGAAAGTTTGTAAATAACATATATTAGGTATGAATTTTGTTTTATTTTAGTTTATTTAATGCCAATTCAAATCAAGATCTATTTTATCTCCTTAAATTTAAAATCGGACGGAATCTAATTACTCAAGAGGGTTTCCCCTTAAAACTGTAATTATAATGTTGTGATTTGAATTGTGTTTTCTTAATCTATATGAGGAAATGAGATCTCTTGCCCTCTTATAATTTGAATAGAGGATCTTATGTGTTATTTTTTCAAATCTCTTATGTGTAAAAAATGAAATCTCTACAAAAGGGTCATAAAACTTAAAAAAAGTTTGTAAAGGACTAAAAAACCATCTCTCCCATATGAGGAAATGTTAGAAATTTAAAATTGGGTGATTTTCCTACAAATTTAAAATTTTAAAGATAAAGTTGCACGATTAACTAAAGCAAAATCGCCATTACTTTTACAAACTCAATATAAGAACATACCCCCTTTCCCCCCTTCTCCCAAACTATTTCTCAAAGAACATAAAAAACACATATATATATATATATATATATTCTCCCTATTCCAATTAACGCGCTATTACTTATTGGGAAAAGGGTTAAGTATATCCCTCTACTTTAGTTTATTAGTCAAGTTTGCCCTCCATTAGCGAAAGTGGTCAAATATACCCCTCCCGCTAATAAAGTGTACACTTGTACCCTTAAGTGGACAGAAATTCCCAATTCAGCTAAAATTAACCATTTAATTAAAAATATCCATGCCCCAAAAGTTACCCACTCCGACCCATCACCAAATAATTTCACCCCCACCAAAATAATCAAAAATGCGTGTAAGCAGGGCAATGCATCCACTATGTTGTATAACATTAGAAAGTCCATCAGAGATCGGAGACCATTCATCACCAGAGCCAACGTTGTTAAGGACAGGGTCAGCTATAGTTACTCTAGAGCTGATAATAATAATAATAATAATAATAATAATAATAATAATGTTGTAGGATCTGATGTTGCTGGAGTTGCTGGAATCTTGTATAAATGGACTAACTATCATTAAGGTTGGAGATCTCGTTGGTTTACTTTAAGGAATGGAATACTTTGATATTTAAACACTTGGTAATTTTGGTGCACAAAGGCATGGCAAGTTCCTTGTATAGTTGAGGATCTACAGTCTCCACAAGTTCTTCCAATTTACCAATAAACAGAACTTCCTTCTGGCAATTTGTTACAGGCCAGCACTTCAATATTGCCTCTTATAACAACCTCACTAAGCTCACGCTCTTTTTGGGTGGGGGTGAAATTATTCGGTGATGGGTTGGGGCGGGTCAACTTTTTGGACATGAGCATTTTTAATTAAATGGTTAATTTTAGTTGAATTGGGATTTCCATCCATTTAAGGGTACAAGTGTACATGTTATTAACAGGATTTGCTAACGGCACTTAACTAATAAACTAAAGTAGAGGGATATATTTAACCCTTTTCCCTTATTTATTTTCATAATTCCAATTAAATTTCACAGTTTGATAGTTATAGACCAAAAATGCTCACTACTCATGTGATACTTAAAGAACTATGTTGAACCTATTAACAAAAATAAGGGACCACTTTTGTCATTTTCTTTTAGGTCAACATATGCAATCAAGTTTGAGCTGGATTTGTGTACACTGCACAGTGATAATTTATTGCAAAATTCAATTCCTCTCTTTATCAATTCGAAATCATAGTAAAAATTAGCTGACATTGATTTTTGTTTATATAGTTTTACACCAATTCACTCGTCATACTACCATAGAAAATGACTTGCAAAAAAACCCAATAACAACGATTTGTAGAAAAAAAAAAAAAACAGCTGGAACAATTCACTCATCAACATTTGAAGATTTAAAGCAGATACAAAAGTCAATAAAAAAAAGAAGTAAAAAGGCAGAGTAGCTGAAAAGGTAATTAAAATAGCATAGAATTAGAGGAAAAAAATAACTTACCGATAGCCAGTGAAATAGCAGAGAATAGCAATGGAGGAAAGGTAGGAGAGATCTAGGGCTAGTAGAGGAGAAAGAAGAAAAGGTAAAAAGAATGTTAGATGTAAGGCTTTTGTAATTGAGGGTAATGTTGGAATTATAAAACCTTAAGAAGGATACAAATTTAAATTCACTAGTAACACAAAATAACAACATTAAGGGCCTGTTTGGACATTAATAATTTGTTAATTATTTGATTAGTTAGTTAATTGTTTATTTATTAATTATATGCTAATTAATTTGTTTATTTGTTAATTATTTATTTAGTATTTGATTATTGTTAGATTAGTTATTTCAATTGTTAGACTAGCTAATTATTTATTTAGTTTTTGTTGAGCCAATTGTTTATTTGTTAATTATTTGATTAGTTAGTTAATTGTTTATTTATTAATTATATGCTAATAATTTTTTAATTATTTGATTATTTGTTAATTGTTTATTTATTAATTATATGCTAATTGTTTGCTAGTTAATTGTTAGTTTTTGATTTGTTAATTATTAATCTTTATATCTTTAATTGTTAATTTATTTATTTGCTAATTAGAAATTGAAAATCCTTAGTTTAGGATTCAATCCTTTGTATAATTTCTCGGTAAAAGATTACATAACTAATACTACGTATTAGAGATTAATTAAAAAAATAATGATTAATTTAAAATGCGTAAAAAATATACCACTATAATCCTTACTTCATGCATTAATGATTAATTTAAAATGCCTAAAATAGATAGGACACCACCATGGAGCTGGGGCCCTTCGACAACAGAGGGGTACTTTATCTACAGCATGAGCATAGGTCCCAGTATGTATGGGATGCACTGGTATCCTCTAGTAGAGTGTTCCGTACCCGTTCGGGGGAGTCAGCATGGGATATTCTAGAGGTTATTCCCCCACATCCTCGAATCATAGATATACTATGTCGGGGCGGTATCTACCAGTGCATCGAGGTTGGTCGGCTTGTGCACAATAGGGCTCTAGTGTCGGCCATGATTGAGCGCTGGCGACCGGAGACCCATACATTTCATCTCTGCACTGGCGAGGCTACCATCACCCTGCAGGATGTCGAGGTGATTTATGGTCTACAAATTGATGAACCGGCATTGTATAGAGTGGTGCCTCCGGAGATGCTGCCGTATCGCCAGAAGTTGACTGGGCTCACTGATTTCGAGCCTCCGCAGAAGGATATGCGTGGACGGAGTCGGTTGTTGCGGTCCTCCCTCTATGCTCACTTGCGCCTCGTAGATCTGCAGGATCTGATTGACGAGGCGACGCCTCAGGCTGATGTTGACCGACGTGGTCGCTTATATCTTTTCATCATATTAGGGGGCATCATGTTCCCGAGCACGTCGGGTGCGGATATGAGCATGAGGTATTTGCTCTTTATTGAGGATCTAGACCAGCTGGGATGTTACAGTTGGGGCGTTGCTGTCCTGGCTTACATGCACAAAGGATTTGATCGAGCCTCTATGGGCGAGAGGCTTGAGGTCGCTGCATTTAACCCTCTTCTTCAGGTAATATATTTAAGTGTGTGTAATAAAACACTAAATACATTTTTTCGAAACAATGACTCATAATTTTTTTTTTGATGACTATGACAGATATAGGTGTGGACTAGGTTGAGACCTTTTCAGCCCATAGTTGCTCACCCTCCCGATGACTATGTTGCTGAGGATATGCCATACGCGCGGATATGGTCGCGAGGCCGTACCAGAGGTGTGGAGACGCACCATGTCATTCTCCCGTTTAGGGATCAGTTAGAATGCATGACGGCGCCTGAGGTAAGTTTTTTTTATTTAACATTAGTTTGTTATTTTTGTTAGTTTTTTATTGTTAACTAGTTGAATTCCTTTTATAGGCTTTCATATGGACGCCATATGGGTTAGCTGCCGGCGTTTTGTAGAGCTGGTGAGCACATGTAGATGGCACAGTGTCCATTGATCTATATAGACATCGCTGAGCATCACACGCCCGACCGCGTATTACGGTAGTTTGGGCATGTACAGAACATACCCGCGGCTACACGTTGGGAGTGCGGCAGTACGGCATGGCGCGTATGCACCAGGAAGTCGATGCATGGAACGCGAGGATGACGACTCTAGCGGCGGTCGGACATGACACTCTGGTCCATGAGTACATGACTTGGTACATGCGTATCAGTCGCTCCTCGATTGCCAACCCCTCGACGCCGCGTCCTGATGGCCGAGGGTATGCATCACTCTCAGGAGCGTATGAGGCGTTGGTAAGTTTTATTAATCTTAAACTTAATCCATCGTCTTAGTATGTATTACTTTACGAATTTATTCAATTCTTAAAATTTGCAAATATATGCAGCTACGGATGATACGCCATGAGAGCATTCCCCTTACGGAGTCCACCAACCCCGGGATAGCGGCATATGCAGCACGAATAGTTCAGCTTACCGACACTGGTATGACACGGGCACACGAGTGGCATCGTGTCGATGAGGATGTTCCAGCGCCTGCTCCAGAGCCTGTACCAGAGGGTGTTCCAGAGGGTGGTAGGGCTGATAGTGGGGGTCGGGCTGATATAGGTGGTCGGGATGGCAGAGGTGGTCGGGCTGGCAGAGGTCTAGTAGATGAGCCTGACGATATAGCCCGTCAGCCTTCGTCGGCTACAGATATCCCGTCGACTTCTTCTTCCAGGCCGTCGACTTCACAGAGACTTGGATATACGCCAGAGATGTTCCCACATTATGATTCTTGGTCATCATTTCCACAGGTGCCAGTTAGTGATCTACATATGGGAGACGGAGATGAGGACATAAACTTGGATATTATTTTCGATGACTAATTTCTTCGTTCTACAGTCAGGCCTACGACACTATCTGCATCTCTGGCTCCGCGGGCTGCTCAGGAGCCCTCTTACATGCCATCTCAGGAGCCCATCGACACACAAGTTTATTTTTTTATAATAAAATAATGTATTCATTAATTATTTTATTAATCTAAACTAAATTATTTATATGTATTATAGGTTGATTCTTCTGCACCTGTGGACCCGTCTCCTCTTGTTCAGATTGACCCATCTCCACCTCCAGCTACAGCTCCGGGTAGCGCCCAGGAGACCGTTGAGGAGCTGTCTAAGGAGCCCTCTGACCAGCCATCTCAGGAGACCGTCGACACACAGGTTTGTTTTTTTACAAAGAAATAATTTATTAAATAATTGTTTATATGTTATTTCATGTTTAGTTTATGAAACATTAAATTGTTTATATGTTATTTCAGGTTCATTCTTCTGCTCCTGTGGTCCAGTCTCCTTCGATTGAGTCATCTACTGTGGCTACTCAGGTGGAGACCGCCGCCGTCTCCTACGGGAAGCATATTTTCACCCAGGGCCTGAAAAAGGGGAAGAAAGGATGATCATGCCATAAATCATCCTGTCATTAAGAGGAGGAGAGAGGATCTTGATGATAGTGAAGGTGGTGGGATTAGGAGGATCCTTAGGCCTTAGGAGATTGTATATTTGTAAATAAAATGTATATTTTATGTTAATATTATATATTTTTGGGTATTATTTTTTTAATGATAATTAGTTATTTTAGTATTTATTACCGATTAATAATAACTCGTGCGACGTCCTATATTAATTAGAACCCTATAACGATGATCTAAATGTATATGTATTACAAGTTTTCAAACTTACTTCGGAGCACTTTACAACCTCTAAAACGACGATCTAAATGTAATATGTATACTTGATGTAATGAGTCGATATTATTGTGCACTAAAAAAATATTAAGTTTTATATAAAATATTTATATTCCGGTGTTTTGAAACGTGATTAATTTTCGGTCAAAGTATGGAAAAAAACTTAATTTTGAGTTTGATTTCCAAAGAATAAATGATGGGGTCGGGGGGGGGGGGGGGGGGGGAGGAATTTCACGCACAGAATGATCAAAGTGTAAATGTATACTTTGGCTCTTTCACGCACAGATTCTGTGCGTGAAGTCTAGTTTGGTTCTTTTTTTTTTTTTTTTTTTTAACGGGTTAGTTTGGTTCCAAAAATAACTCCGCCACATTGCCGGTCCCAAGCCCGTATAAAGGAGGAGGGTTGCCAAGGGTCAATCGGAAACAGCCTCCCTACCCAGGTAGGGGTAAGACTGCGTACATCTTACCCTCCCCAGACCCCCACTATTGTGGGATTACACTGGGTAGTGACCAAGACCAAGACCAAGTTTGGTTCCAAAAATTTATTTTTGGGTTAGAAAAGTCTTGAGCTCGTCTTTTTTATGAAATATAAAATGATGGATCTTTTTTTTATATATATAAAATATAAATTTATGGACAAGTCTTACATTTAAAAAAATTGAAATCACAATTTGAAATTTCAAATTATACTTTTTTGAGAATTTGGGATTTGAAATTGTGATTTGAAGATGAAATTGTATGCAGATTGTATAATAAACGCTAATATGAAGTTAGGCTCCCAAATTCTGTCAAGCCAAACAAACGTCCATTGGCCCCTCCAGAGAGGGTTCCAATTTCAAGAAATACTGCAATTCTGCAAGACTGAAACACTGGAAGGATGCTTTCATGAGTTAAGAGGGGTCCACCATTTCGAGTGCTGATTCTCAATACAAATAATGTCCTCTTTTCTCATGTTTACAAAATCGAAAAAAGATTAAAATAAATTAATGTTATTGTTATATTTTTTCGCTGTTACTATAACAGAATGTTATTACGCGTTGTGTATATTCAATCATCAAACACGAGTAGGATTCAAGGAACGTTTATATACAGATATACATATTTTATTTTTTATTTTTAAGATATCATCTTTATGATGGATGAGTTAGGCATTAACTCTAACCTGTATATTTATCAATAATCATAATTACACGAAAGAGGACGTAAACCTTAGCCTCCAATACGTTGTGAGAGCTGGATTTAACCAACTTGATACACAGGTGTATACAAAAATATCCAGCATGTAGAGGGATGTTAGTGCAATAGTTAGAGAGTTTTGTAACATCAACATTAGATGTTATGTACATATTTGCAATTAGCACCAAAAATAGTTATTTTGTATCATTGATAATATCTTTATTTTCCTTCTGTCTGAATCTGAAGTTTGGGACTAGCTTCCAACTTCATTGATGTTCTAACCTTAGCAGGAAGTGAAACAGCCTCTTTGAAGATAGATAGTATCTTTGACTCCTCTCCCAAGTTTGCAGGGGCTTTAGCTGTGCTATTTATTACCCTCTCTAAGAATATGATATAAACCGAAGTTGTCACCTTTGATAAGATCCCAAATCTGCTAGTATTGTTGCTCTCCTAATAAGTTCCTGGTTCAATGTCAAGCTATCTACTATTATATCTTTCTATAACAGTCATCCTTTATAAATTTGCTAATAAGATTGCTATTAGTATTTGGCGACAAATCGTGACGAGTCACCAAAATTTCAAATTATTGAACAAAAGCTTTGCAAAAAATAGTTAGAATTTATCCATAAAATCCTAACGAATTTCACACTAATGGGCAAACGATGACTAGTCATAAATCCTTGCGTAAAACTTTCACCGACGTATACTTATTTCAAAATTGTTTCAAATAAACTTCAAATGACTTTAAATTTGATCTAACATTCTAATATCATTTTCACTAGTTTTCAATAGTTAGATTCAACCGCGACCTTCAAAAATCGATAAATTCACCATGTCTTATTTAACAATCAAGCTCAACAAAACTCAACAATAGTGTTTTACAGTATTTTTTTTTTTTTCAAATCAAACCAACCACAAATAAGTAATTGTTCTTCTATTTCTACATCACATATAAGAAGATGAAGAAGAAGGAGGAGCATCACAAATTCTGAAATATATCTATGTTTGTATACACTTTCTTTAACAAAGTCAAAAGTTAAACATTGATCCTTAAGGACGACCTAGTGCTTTTGAACGAACAAAAAAGGCCTGAAAATTCTTGCTTCATCATGGTACTACAATGCAGAATTTGAAATTTCATATATGGGCCGGGTAAAAGAAAGTTGAAGGACAAAAGTATAAAATGCAAGAACAACACTACTGTCCCCAATATGGCAAATTGGACCCAATATTATGTTCAAGTAGACCACGAGCATTCAAGATTGGAGAAATTTTATGCATCTCAAATCTAATCTATTAGGCTAACTACTAGTAATATATCACGTCCACATTCTGCTTTACTGCAACTTGTTGACCTAATTTCAACCACATCTTTGCTCTTGTCAAATCCAACCAATAGTTTTGCTAAAAACAATGCCACGCACTAGCGTTTTTCCTTCTCTTTTACTCCCTCCGTCCCAAAAAAATCATACTTTTTGATTTGACACAAAATTAAAAAAATAAAAGAAGACTTTTAAAATATGTGGTCCAAAACAAACCTTAGATATTTGTGTGGCTGTAAATCATCTCATAAAGTTAAATTGTTTCTAAATATAGAAGGAGACAATTTTTTTGGAACAGACTAAACAAGAGAGGAGGACAATCTTTTTAGGACAGAGGGAGTATCATTTACGTTAGAATTTAAATATATGTATTAAGAAAGTTAAAATATCGGTGAATTTCAAATAGTCCCTCTGTCCCAATTTATTTGATATTTTTCGTTTTTCGAGAGTCAAACTTCTTAATTTTGACTGTGGGTTGAACATAGAATCTTTAAATTTTTTGAAATAAAATTTACATATGTAAAAATTACGTAAAAAGTATTATAAGTCACCATAATTAATAACTTAAAATATTTAAAAAACATATGAAAAAATCGCGGTCAAAGAAAACCTCATTGGACTCTCGAAAGGAGAAAAGTGTCAAACAAATTGGGACGGAGGTGGTATATAATAGCTAGTCAATTATCATTTTACATTACTTTTACCAGATCAACTGTGCAGTAAACTAACAACTGTTATTTTATTGGGAAAGGACACTGTATGTCCAACGGCTCAAAGTACTGCCACATTTGGCCAACATTTGTGGCTAATACAGCCAGCTGGCCGGTCGGCCCAAAATAATGTCAAGCGCTGGCCGGCCCAGCTCAAGGCAACCAGATTTCTCTACCTCTTCCACTTCCCTTGTGTTTTGGGCTTTTGATTCAAATAATCCCAAAATATGTATAATATGTGTATATTTAGTAAGAAATATCCCAAAGTATGTATAATATGTGTATATTTAGTAAGTATATACAAGAATGATACAGTATATATATATATGATGGAATTATATATACACTTTCTATACAAGAATGATACACTTTATATACATATGCTGGAATTAATTATACATTTATTATACATAAATTATACATTCATTATACACATATTATATAATAATGATACAGTTTCTATACGTATAATATATTTTCTATACATATACAGTAGTGATACATATTATATACAAAAATGATATTGTTTCTATACGTATATGTATGATACATTTTTTATATGTATGATAGACTTTCTATACAAGAATGATACAGTTTATATACATATGCTGGAATTATATATACACTTTCTATACAAGAATGATATAGTTTATATATTGTATATGTATGATACATTGTCTAGACTTATGATACATTTTCTATACAAGAATGATACAATTTACAAAGTATTAGCCAATTGAAGGGATTAGTTTAGTGGGTATAATTTGGGTTTAAAAGAACTTTGGTCACCGAGTGGAATTAGTTTCACCCGGCCGACCAGTTATATCCTTTCCCCTATTTTATTTTCTTCCTTATGGCAATAAGAGCTTCCAGGGTGACTGATGTATAGCCCGTTAGGCCAAGCTTGAGAGAAGCTAAACACATTTTTTTTTTATATTACAAAAGTGATCAAATTGATTAACTAGACACAAATACTACTCTTCAAAGTATTTTTTTTTTTTAAAAAAAAAAACACTTGATAATAAGTAGGATTTGGATATTTGGCCGAACAGGCTTAGTCGAAGAACTTTGGCCTGATCAACTAAGTTGTGTAGTAACTAATGTCATGCAAATTAGTTACTACACAACTTATGTCGGATAACCCCATTCTACAGAATGCGATTTTTTTTGTTTGTTTGTTAAGAAAACAACAAATTCATCGACTCTGCTGGAGATCGAACGCATAATCTCTGGTTTCGTAGACCAATCCCTTATCATAGATAAGGTGCTTTGACCCATAAATTTTCATTAAATGAGAAGCAGGAGAATAAACTAATGACCAGTGATTTGAGAGGCAAAAATTAACGACCAGTCCATATGGAGGACAATCCGCGCAAAAAAAAAAAAAAAAAGTTTCCGAATTAATGCATAAAAGTTGCACCTGCAGAACAGAAGTACGATTGAATCCTAAATCTTCTAAAACATATGTACTGTGTTAAAAGTATTCTTAATGGACATTGTGGATGGAAGTTTTGTGTTCCTCTCAGCACAATCTTTGTGGGCATCTATCTGGGCCAAAATCGAAGGCGGACACTCCTTTTTTACGACATGATAGCCCAAATTCATTTCCACAACAAATGGGTTACTTATAGCGCAATTTACGCAATTGTCCTTATTCTGGGATGGTCTTTAATATTGGCCCCTCTAATTGCTTGTGTTTAATTTCTGCCCTTTGCCTAAAATATTCCGAGTTTTGAATTAGAACCCAGCTCAATTAAAAGTAAAAAAAATTTGTAAGGCAAAGTTTAATTATAAAATTAAGCCTATTCGGGCAAAACCTGAGATAATGTTGGATCTAATAAAGAACTTCAGAAGTTTTAAATCTTGGAATTTCCTTCGGCCCTCAGTCTCTTTCTCACTAATTTTAGGATGTATTGACAAACATCACCTAGTCTTTCCCTTTTTATTATGAGACGGGATGGTAAAAATATTTAGAGAAAAGACATCTTTTAACTCCTGAACTTGACATGAAAACTCAGTTTGGAAACTAAACCTAACTTCTAGGGTAAATAAATAGAAGTTAAGTTTAGTTTCCAAACTGAATTTTCGTACCAAATTCAGAGATTAAATGATGGCTTTTCTCAAATATTTAACTAATCAAACAACAAGTGTAAAACTTTACAATTATTGCACTTTCCATGGCCATTAAGTCATCCAGGAGGTCCAAACCATTAACAGGAATACTTAAACATAGTAATATTATATATTTTTTTAGAGGTACTTAAACATACATATGTGGACCCTCAAGCTTAAAGTTTCATATAGTACAATGTTTACTGAGTGCATCTCATTTAAGTGAGGTTGAAGATTCAAATCCTATGTCTATCCTGTGGTTTCCTCCTTTCTTTTTTCTAGAACTTGGCCCATCCATGGAGATGGACTTATCTGATGTCCCTTCTTGCATTTTAATTAAGTTTTTTTTTTCCTTTGTTTGGTTTGTTTTTAAAAAAATTTTAAGTCTATCATATTAAAATTTCTATTCTTCTTTTGTCGCCGTAAAATTCTAATTTTATTCAATTAAAATCAAATGTGCATAATAAAATATTAGTGGTGGACGATGTAGCATTCAGTCAATATTTTCAACCAACCCAAATATTTTGACCCAAAATGCAGAAATATAGATTAATAAAGTACAATGTAAAAAATTAATGTTAACCTATAATTACAAAAGCGTAATGGATTCAATATTAAGAACTTAAAGATTGTATTCATCAAATTTATATTATAAATTCACATTTTGGTAATAGTGCATTCATCTTCTCAAAATTCTAAATTTGTCACTAATAAATTGTTCTTCAACGTGAATCCTACTTCGTCGAGGCAAGATGTATATCAAACAACGTCCATGAAGTCACAAGCGTCGCGCATTTTTTAATGTCACAAAGTCCGATAGATATTGACACAACACATTCATCCCACTTAACCTATATATTAACTTCCCCATATTTACATAAAAATAAAAATTGTATTGCATTTCCCTATACCAATCAGATCCTGTTCCACTACTTTTTTGATACTACTCTTCTATCTTTTCGAAAAGTTACCAAAAGATACGTGTGTATATATATATATATATATATATATATATAAAATTGAAACAATAGGGTTAAATGAATTGAATCCACACTTGTTTTATTGCATTTTTTATTTATACGCCTCTTAAAAAAACATTTATAATGATAGCATTTTGACTATTTTACTCTCTTAACATATTTCATATAATCTCTCCTCAATAAATATCTACTCCATTAATACTCAGAACCTCTTAAATGTTGCAAATTAATAGTACAAGGGTAAAAATTACTTAATTTTATCTTTGATTAAATAAATAATAAATATTTTGAGATATGTATTTTTAATAAGGATTACAAATATTTTGAGACGGAAAGAGTATTCGTAAGTGAAAGTAAAAACAGGATAAGGCAAACATTGGAAAGAGGAGTGAAGTAAGCAATTACAAAAGTTGACTAGAAGCTACAACTTGCAAAAACTTGACAGAAGTAAAGGCAAACATGAGAATAAGTGCAATGGCAAGTTGTTCATGCAGCCGAAATCTGTCTCACTCGAACACACTTGTTGAACACAGTTGTCACCAACAATTGTCTGAAATCCAAAATATCCAAAGATCACGGCACAGCTGAATCTACTAATATTTTCAAGTCAACATCGTATTAAGCAGATAAGGATGATAAAATCAGTGTTTTAAAAGGCGGGGCATAAGGCGGGGCGTTTTACATCCGCCTCGACGAGACGTAAGCCTCGAGGCACAGGGCGTAAGCCCCATGGGTATTTAATTTTTAATATTTCTTAAAATAATATAATTACAATAAATATTTTTAAATATGTAAAATTACATAAAAAAAATAAAAGAAAACTGTAAATAAATGAAATATATATATGTGTGTGTGTGTGTGAGCGCGCGCGCGCGCTTGATCCTAAAAAAAAAAAAGATCAAAGTCCATTATACACCGCTTATAACTTATAATTATATATAACATAATTTTACAAGTATAAAAAATACAATGAAATAAAAGTTATTATGAAATGCAAAACAATTCTAACATTTTAACTTTCAAACACGGAAAAAAAACACAGTTTCTTAAAACACTATTACTATCATACTATTCATTTTATCTCCCTATAAGCAAATAATCAATAAAATTTATCAATATTATAATTAAAACATAACTTCTTCATGAACAAAAAATAAAATTATATGATAATTCTGATACATAGGACTTATGACCAATGACAAGTGAAAATGTACAATTCCGCTATGTGTTTTTTTAAAAAAGATAAGTGATATTCACCCTCACGACGTTCTCAAATAGTAAATATCCAATACTACGACTTGTTATATGAGTTACACCCAATCTTCTATTTCTATAGATGAAAAACTATTAAGTATCATTATTTTGTTAAACAATTATGAGGGTGAATGATTTTAATTAAGGAATTTAAAATATAATATGTGTAAGAACTGTTAGGCGAGCCCTGGGCGTTGGACGTTAGGCGTGTTTAAGGCGTACGGTTGGGCGCTTAGGGCGTAAGCCTCATAGGAACTAAGCCCCGCACGTTAGCCCCAGAGCGTTTTGCCACTGCCCTGCCCCGAGGCAAGCCCCGGAGCAAGTTCTGACACTGCCTTTTAAAATAATGGATAAAATTAGCTCATTAAGGATGTATTAGATATCAAGAATTTTTTTTTTCATTATAAATATTTTCTTGGAAACTAAGTGAGTTTTTAACGTATTTTTTTATATTCGGGACATAAGCAAAAAGTATTAGCATAAATTAGAATAAAACAGTTGTGTATAATGTAGATGGCGTGGAGTGGAGATGATGGGGTGGTGGATTGTGGGTGGGGGTGGGGTGGAGATGTGGATGGGGTGAGTTTGAAGATCGGGAGGAGACAATCAGTGTGAAATACTACTTGTGGAACTTATTTTCTTTACTTTCATTAGGAAAATCATTTTTCTCATTTTGAAGGCACTTGTTTTCTGAAAATTTTGACCTAACCGAATATGAAAAAATTAAAAAAAAAAAAAATCTCTCCATATCAAACATACCCTAAAGCATAATCTGTCTAACCAGCTTAAGTTGAGCGGGTTACACATCTTGACCATCTACATTTAGCTCATTTATGAGCTGGTTGATTAGGACTAAGGATGTGGCCCAAATTAAATATATTTAAATGATTTTTTATACAGAGAGAGCTATAATAAAGAGGAAATAAGAGTTTTATTATTTTTTCTTGGTAATTAAATAAATTATAAGATATATTTTTTTCGCAAGAGTTAGTCTATGACCTGCTGTTTATCGATATTGGGCAGGATTGGCGATGATCAATTTATTGATTCTGACCATTTTAATCTGCCTAAATTAAACTGAGAAAAGGACCAAAATCATCCATAATGTTTGAGTTTGGATCAAAATCATACATATTCTTTCACATGGTGCACTAATAGTACATTATGTTTGCATAAGTGGTGCACTTTTAGTCACAATCCCAAATAAATTTGACGGAAAAGAACAAAAATGCCCCTAAACTTTTAGAAAAGGTATAAAAATACCCTTTATTCATCTATTTTGCTAAAACTACCCCTCAATTCAACTTTTTGGCTCATTTATTCCCCTTGACTAACGGACAACACTAATTTTTATTTTTATTTTAAATTAAATTGCACATGACATTTTATTACTGAAAAATTGATTTATTCTTTTAAAAAGAAATCTGAAAAATCGTTATTTGTAGAATAAGGAAAAATAATTTTTCAACATCCATTTCTTTAAAAAAACAAATGTAGTAAGCCTTTTATATATATATATAAAAAAAAAAAAACAGAATTGGATTTTCATTAAAACATGTGGAATTGTTTTAAGTTTGGAAAAAAAAATTATCGGGTGGAAACCCCATTTTTTTTTTAGAAAATTCAATTTTTAAATCTGAAAAACTGATTATTTTTTTAAGTAAAATGTGCAAAACTAATACTCTATAATTTTCTTCTAGATTTAAAAAAAGATAGTTTTCTAGTTTTTTTTTTTTAAACACAGTTTTTCCATAAAAAATTTAATTTTTTCAGATTTTTATAAAAATCCAATTTTTCACATTTTGAAAAGAAAAAAAAATTAGTGTTGTCCGTTTTACTCGTTAAAAAAAAGTTTTCCCAATTTAAAAAAATTCCAAGGTTTCAGATTTCTTTTTAAAATAATAAATCAATTTTTCAGTAATAAAATGTCATGTGCAATTTAATTTAAAATAAAAATAAAAATTAGTGTTGTCCGTTAGTCAAGGGGAATAAATGAGCCAAAAAGTTGAATTGAGGGGTAGTTTTAGCAAAATAGATGAATAAAGGGTATTTTTATACCTTTTCTAAAAGTTTAGGGGCATTTTTGTTCTTTTCCGTCAAATTTATTTGGGATTGTGACTAAAAGTGCACCACTTATGCAAACATAATGTACTATTAGTGCACCATGTGAAAGAATATGTATGATTTTGATCCAAACCCAAACATTATGGATGATTTTGGTCCTTTTTCTCAAATTAAACTCGATTGTTCATTTGTCACCCCCCCCCCCCCCCCCCCCCTTCTCTCTCTCTATATATATAATTTCATATTATTTGTGAGTGTGCTAAGAATAGCAATATTATACTCATTAAATTTAAATTTTGAATCCACTTATATTATAACTAGTTGCATGAGGCCTGGTACAAAAATAGTAAAATTAATTAAAAAATATAACTTATGTCACATTTGTTTATTGCATAATTAATTTAATTTAGTGTCATGTTAATTATTTATCTTGTTGGTAAGTCTTAATAATTATTAAAGTTTCTTAGTCAAATAATTGAATAATTTTTAAAGAACAAATTATTTATGAGGAAAAGTTAGGAAGGAGAATTAACAAATACAAAATTTTAAAGGTTTAAAACAAATAAAATTTGTGTGCGCTATGGAGAAAAACGTCTTTCAGAAAATGTTTTTTAATTTTCTCATGTTTGGTTGGTCAAAATTTTTTAAAATCATTTTTTCAGAAAAATAAGTTTCTTAAAAATGAAGAAAATGACTTTTCTTGAAAATAGGAAAATCAAGTTCTAGAAGTGGCATTTTATGTTCATTATATCCTACCCGCCTCCGATACACCTCATCTTCACCCACCCTATAGCCCCCAACCACCCACGGTACTTGTCTAAATTATATACAAATGTTTTTAAGGATAATATTTTTTGCTTATGTACCGAATATAAAAAAAAAAATATATATATATATATATATATATATATATATTTGCCTGTAAACATTTTAAAAATAAAAAAATTCATATCATACAAGAGTATTTATTTTCATAGAAGGCACAAGTGGAAACTCGTTTGCTACTCAGTTAAAGTACATATGAGATCCACGAGTATTTTGTTTTCATACAAGGCCCAAGTGCAAAGGATGTAGAGAAAAAGAAGCCACGTGGAGCAGCCCTATAGGATTAAGGGGTATTGTGAGGACGACTGCAATTTTACATTCCCCCTCATTACATGTAGTAAAGTAACTAGTATAATAAGCAGAGGTGTAAAAAAATTATGAAAAATCGACTGAACCGACCGAATCTAACCATATCGAATTGATTTATAGTGTTTTTTCAATAAAACCGTGAATTTTTATTTAAGCTTATAACCGTCCCAAATAATTAGGAAGGTCTTTTTAATTTATACAAAACACCGAAAAATTCCCGAACAGAACTGAATGGCCTTACATGTATGAAATATATTTTAATAATTTATATATTACAAATATGTTAAATTGAATATATAAAATATATTTTATAAGTTCAGTTTCAAATATAAAAAGAAATTTTGGCCACTAAATTTTGGGCCTTTAGTTGATTGAATTTAGTTTCAAAAGGATACCTCATATACATAGTCATACGGTCATAGATTTAGATGATTTAAGTAGACATTTTTGGTTATAGTTAGCACTAACAGAAGTTTACCTCCATCTTGGTCTCTTCTACTATGTTGCTTGATGTATATGTATCAAATTCAAGCTGTGGTTTCTGTGGCCTACAAGCTAATGTTTGTTTTGTCTCAATTCAACATTGTTGTCTTTGGCAAGTTATTCTTCTCCCTGGTCAATCAGTGAGGATTCACGTCGCAATGATGCCATCGTTGTTGTCTTGCGACTTAATATAACACATTTCATTTTAATTACTTTGTATAATTTTTTTAATAGCTTTTACATTAAATATTTCATAAAAAATAAATAAAAGCTTTATTTGATGGTGTACTACAAATAGGTTTGTGGAGGATTGTGTCGTTACATTTTAATGGTGGTGTATTCTTAGGCAACACTTTAAAACTAAAATAACCGAAAATTAACCGAACCATACCGACACCGAAGAAAAACCGAGATGATGGACGGTCTCGAAAAGTCTAATTTTGATTATACAAAATAAAATAACCGAAGAATTTAGATGGTATAATTTTTTTAAAATAACCAACAGAACCGTCCCATTGACACCCCTAATAATAAGTATACAAACTACATAAAATTTAGTAATTCACCATTAATTTGGTACTCTCTCCGATCCATTTTACTTGTCGTGTTTTTGTTTTGGGCGCCCTTCAAGAAAATTATTAACTAAAAGAATAATTTGACTATACTATCGATATTTATTTCCTAATCTTAATTTAATAGTACTACTCTTCCTTTCACTATGTTAAGGGATAAGGGTCAAAATTAACTTTATACTTTGGGAAAATGGATAAAAATATCATCTGTTATAAATTTGGGTCAAAAATACCCCTCTTGTCATTAAAGTTTTTAAAAATACCTCTATCTTAACATAAATCCCCAAATTTCTCAAAATAATCCGATTTCATTTTTTAAACCCGTTTCATTTAAATCCGACCCAACTAATTAAAAAAACTCATACGATCATAGAGCCAACGATTTGATTTTTCGTTCTGATTGGCTTGACATGAATCAAGAAACGGAAACCACAATTCAAATATCTCGAATTATTCATTGATTTGATACACTATGTTGTAATTATGGCTTACTTTCTAGTATGAATTTAGCGATCCATGTATATTCTAGAGAGTTTAAAAAAATTAAATCAGGTTATTTTGGAGAATTTAGAAATTTCTGTTAAGACAGGGGTATATTTGAAAACTTTAATAACTCGAGGGGTATTTTGACCCAAATTCGTAATGGATGATATTTTTAGTCCCTTTCCCAAAGTTGAGGGGCATTTTTGACCCTTTTCCCCTATATTAATCTCTCTCCACATTAGTAAGTAAGGGTAATGGTGGAAAAAGATACTCCCTCCGGTCCAAAATAATTGAGTTTTTAGACTTGGGCTCGTGGTTTAAGGAATTCACTTACTCCTAAATATTAAGAGGTCTACTGACTAAAATATCGTTAATTAAGAGGGGCTTTAAAACTATAACAAGCATTGAATTTGTTCATTGAATTAAGAATGTGTCGAGATAATATTTGAAAAAAAAATACCTTCTTAATAGACTAAAACCTCAATTATTTTGGATCAGCCTTTAGGGGCTAAATCCTCAATTATTTTGGACTAGAGGGAGTAGTTAGTTCTATCTTAGTAGGCGTTTGGCCAAGAAAACCAAATATTTTTCACTTTATTTGAAATTTTGAAGTTAGAGTTGTATTTGGTTATAGTTTTTGCAAAAAATATTTAGTTGTTTCAATGTATTGAAAGTGAAAAAAGTGAAACAAGGTTTTAGGTGTTTTTCAAATTCCAAATATAATTTCAAATTGTATTTTCAATTTTTAACCCCACACACTAATTTTCAAATAAGTGAAATAATTATTTGAAAAAAAAAATCATGACTAAACGGATAATTTTCTAATATAACAAATATTTTGAACTAAATATTTATAGTAACGATGACAAATAATATGAGTCCTGAACCAAAATGCCCCCAAAAAAACCATTTTGAACCAAAATACCCCAATAAAAAAAAATGTTACCGAACTACCTTTAGCGTAGTAATTTACTGCGCTAAAGCAGTTAACGGGGACGGCTCCGTTAACTGCTATAGCGCAGTAATTTACTGCGCTATAGTGTCCGTCCCTTTTTTTTTTTCTTCGACCCTTTTGGTTAACCCTTCTTCCATTACAGTTTTTAACGCACTTTGACCATAGATTAATCATGCTTCGGGACCCCGAAACTTCAATATTTTATATAGAATCCTACTTATTTTTGTGCGATTAATAAGGTAGGATCAATATATCAAGGATACACAAAAGTTCGGATGACGGTTTTAGTGGTTGAAAAGTGCTCGAACGCCATTTTCGTGTGTCATTAGCTTGAAGTTCTTTACGAATACTTAAACTTGTTCATTAATAATTAATCAAAAGTTAGTCAAAATGGCAACATTCATAAAAAAAAAAAAAAAAAAAAATAATAAAAAAAAAACTTAATTAAATTGCATCATTCATAACCTTGAGTAGATGAAAATACTTAAACTTGTTCATATTCTTCAAAATAACAGCATCATCATAAATTAAACTTAAAACTAAAATCACAACATTCTTAATCATCATCAGAGTAAGTGTCCTCAATATCGTCCTCAGAAAAATATTGGCGGTTTCTTAAGACACGTTTTTTTTCAGTAGCAGTTAGTTCTCTACCGGTTGATAATGCTCGTTCTTCGGCCAACTTTAGCATGTAAAATCTACATCGTTTTGCTAGTATTCTGTTGTTTTCTTTTCTAATCCTTTGCACGGCAACCTCGCAAGTTTCTAGACCTACTTGAGGCACGGTTAAGGAGTACCTTGTTTGGATTGAAGCATTGAGATTTTTCAAGTCACGACCAAGACGTTCTGATTCGGTAAGCCGATGTGACCATTCTCGGCGTAAACCGCAACAATATTCCCGCGGATCTGAATATTTCACACTGCAGAAATCATCATTATACTCTATAAGAAGGTGGGGGATTTAGCTCATCTAGTTTGAAATCACTGGTATCGCTCGAAAACTGCTATGATTTGAACTTTCATCATCACTGCTATTTGGTTCTTTTGGAAGGAGTAAACACCAACCTGAGTTTCTACTACTCGACATTGAATATGGTGTAGTCTAATAACAAAAGAAAGGGTTACTTATATAGTTGCAAACTCCCAAGTATCCTCCGGGGGGGGGGGGGGGGGGAAGGAGGGTCTTTATGACCCTACCTACTTACCTTATTATAAGAAAAATATTAATCATCATCGGACATTTCATAGTCCGAATCCCACTTGGATCTAAATCTTGTGCTACCATCTATACCATATTCTACCCTATGGTATCATATTTGCATCTGATTGTTCTCTTCACGAAAACGATTAAGAGCAAAATTAAACTCTTGTGGAGTTCCGCGAGGCATTGACATAGCATGTTTTTTTGGGCGTTTCAGCCCTACTGACGCTAACTTGTGCTCCAGTGTTGTAGCCTCCCTAACACGCCAATCCCACTTCTCTTTCATTTTATTATTGTCTTCTCGATTGAATCTGTCGTTAGGGTTATTTGAGTAATGAAAATCATCATCATCTAGTTCGCAGGTCCTACCCATTGCTTCAAATATGTTTGCTGGAGTGAACGATATAACACGACTAGTATCTCTAAATTGGTCAAAAAATGACATAGTAACTCAATTTTGTGTGGTTGGTAATAACAATTCGTCAAATTAAGTTATATAACACTTAAAGTTTGATTCGAATTATGACGTTATTCTAGTTGACAGTTGAGGTGACAATATACTGCAGCAGTATAGCGCAGTAAAATACTGCGTTATGACAGTATAACGCAGTAAAATACCGCGTTATACTGTTATAACGCAGTATTTTACTGCGTTGTGACAGAATAAAGCATTATTTTACCGCGTTATTCTGCCGAGACCTGACATAGCGCGGTTAATTCACGCGTTATGCAACACTCCGTACTTAATTTGATTTGACGTAACACTGCAAGACACACTAATTGCATGCATGCGTTGGTTCTATATTCAAACTTTAAATCTTATTAATACCGAGTTCGTATAAGGGAAAAAATTCTAAGTTTCATCCAATTTTTAACACAAATTCTAAGTTTCATCTAGTTTTTGCATTTTGTATTCCTCCTAAATTATTCAAAGTATGGCAGATGTTCCAAAAATTAGAGTTTCTTTATTCTGGGACGGACAAATTATATTTGAGGAAAATAATTTGCGCTATGATTCTCCCCCAAAATACCATGTTAAGTTTTCACTTGACTTAAAATTCTCAAAACTACTCCAAGCCTTGTATAATAGACTACAAGTTAGTAGAAGTGATTTTGATCTAAATATAATTGGAAAATATCCAATGTCATTTACACCGCAAGGTGTAACTAGTTATGGACAGTGGTACACTCAAGGCGCCTTATGATTATAGGCAATGCATAACTTTAAACGTCCTTGAAATGTATATAGAGAAGGTCCCCATTAATCGACTTGAATTCATAGCTAGGGCTCCTCGAGAAGCCCGAAATAGACATCGTCGGGAAGCTCCGTCTATAATTCAGGCCGAAGTCACTCAAGTGGAACCTACTTATCAACAAAATTACCCTGACATGAGTACTTATGAAAGCATTTTGACTAGCCAAATGCCTCTGGATAGTTTAAGTCAGCAATTTGACGGGCAGTGGTAAATATTCATTTTTTACATTATTGTTATTATTATTATTATTATTATTATTATTATTATTATTATTATTATTATTATTATTATTATTATTAGTATTCTTAGCATTAGTATTATTAGTATTAGTATTACTATTATTATTATTATTAGTATTATTATTATTATTATTATTATTATTATTATTATTATTATTATTATTATTATTATTATTATTATTATTATTATTATTATTATTATTATTATTATTATTATTATTATTATTATTATGTGTAGTGGCACCTGAATGCTACTAATGATGTCGATTATATTATTTAGGGGTTATACACCTGATATGGATCATATCGGACGGTCTCCTCAATCGGGATGGATGAATCAGGTTAGAACATCCTCAGCCTATCCAACAACTCAAAGCGATGGTCCTTCCTCAAGTTTCGGTGTCGTTGATTACTATCAGTACATCTATTTTTTTTAACTGCGCTATAGTGTTATTTGATGTGTAGTAGTTAAAATACTCCAATTTCTTATGTAGGGAGAATGTGGTGGTTGCACCAAATTATAGGCAAATGCCTGTTATGGATGGTCCGGATTATTCGAATTATATAGTGACATCATCCAGCGATAGTGATGAAATACCTAATGCGGAGAAAAGTGACGATGAGATTGAGGTTGGAACTAATCCTCAACATCAAGTAGAACTATTGCAAGACATGATGAACAGTCCGGCACACCAGAAGGAACTGAATTCACAGCAACCATTTGAACAGCAAGAGTCAACTCCGGTTCAGCCGCAAAGCCAATTTCAATAGCAAGAGTCGACCTCGATTCAGTGGCATTCCGATGAGATCCCGTATCTTGATCATCTTTAAGATCGCCCAGATGCCTTTGTCTTTACTAGGGATGATGATCATATTCAGCGAAGTTTGTGGAAAGAGCCAGTGAAGCTTTTAAAACAAAAGACTCATATTGAAAAAGGCATGATTGTTAGCTTGAAAAAATCATTGCAAAGACTTGTTAAGATTTATTGCATCCAGGGGATGAGGGAGTTTAAAGTTGACGATTCCACACGAAAACTTTGGCAATTGGTCTGCAAGCAAAAATATCAAGGCTGCGAATGGATGCTCCGTGGTAAAGAAACTGCTGAAAAGATGTGGACTATTTCAAAGTTCTACACAAAGCACACTTGTGATATGGGTGACCTCCTAGAAGATCATTGCAATCTAAATACTAATTTGATTGCGCGTGTATTAGTTGCTGACATTGGAAAAAACCCAAGGTATCCCCTTCGCCTAAGTTTATTTTATTTTTGGTGTTAATATAATGTTCTTCGTTGTTATATGCTGATATTTCAACTTTTTCAGGTTCCCTATTAAAGATTGTATTACAGCCGTCCTGAAAGTATATAGCAAAACTGTTACAAGGAGGAAGGCGTATCTTGGGCGTAGGCGTACACATGAGATAGTCCACGGCAATTGGGAGGGCTCTTTCAAGAAGTTGCCGAGATACATGGCGGCTCTACAACACTTCAATCATGGTACTGTTGTTGAATGGAAGCTCTAATCGAAGCCTGGTGTGCCCGGTAATATTTTTGATTTTGTGTTTTGGGCATTCAAACCATGCATTGATGGTTTTGCTCATTGTCGGCCTGTAATATCAATAGATGGAACACATGTGTACGGGAAGTATGACATAAAGCTACTAATAGCAGTTGGAATGGATGCAAATGGAGCTATATTCCCTCTAGCTTTTGCAATTGAAGCTAATGAGAGCATTAGTACGTGGGGTATGTTTTTGGACTACTTAAGGCAACACATTATTAAGGATCGCATGGGAATATGTGTGATATCAGACAGAAATGCTGGCATATTGCACAATATGGTCAATTTGCAGGGGTGACAGCCACCCTTTGCCTACCATCGTTATTGTTTAAGGCATTTGAAGGAAAACTTCCAAAAGGCATATCGAACTCCAGCACTTTGCAATTAGATGTGCGCGGCTGCAACAGAGCATCAGGAGAAGAAGTTTAACCTGCAGATGGACATTATTAGGCGGGCGAATGAGCAAGCCTTCCACTGGTTGAATGCAATTGATAAACACAAATGGACATTACACCAGGATGAAGGTAGGCGATGGGGTATGCTGACAACAAACAGCTCTGAGTCATTCAATGGCTTGTTGAAATCTGCATGGGGACTACCCGTCACCGCAATGGTGAGAATGACATTTAAGCAGGTTGTGGAGCGGTTCATCAATAGATCAAAAGAGGCCAAAGCACATGCAGCAGCAAGTCTAAGATAGATGCTAAAACCGTCAAAACTGTTCGAGTACCACAAATATAAGGCTCAGAAACATGACCGGATGGAGTACAACTCTGCAAAGCGCATCTTTGGACTCACAACAAGTGTGCACCAAGGTAAAAGAGGTAACGTCCACACAATTTGTGAGATTCCAAGAACATGCATATGCGGCAAGTGGCAATCATATCGCATGCCATGTTCTCATGCCTTCAAGTGTTTTATCGCAATGGGAAAGAACGACTCCCCGTACATGGCTGAGGAATATACAGTTGAAAATTATGCAAGAACGTATGCTGGAAGGTTCTACCCACTTGGTAGTGAGAGTTATTGGCCACCCGATCCATTTTCAATGGTTGCAAATAAAACATTTATCTGTAAATTCAGAAAGAATGCATACTCGCGTATTCATAATGAAATGGATGTTCCACCTGGGAGATACACTCGAAATGCTCATTTTGCAATTATGTTGGTCATGATAAGCGCAAGTGTCCCTTACGGCATGGTGGTCAAACTACATCTCGCGGTGAAAGTACCTCTCGTGGTGGAGGAAACTTTCGTGGTAGTAGATCTAGTGGTGGTGGCACATCTCGCGGTGGTGGCACATCTCACGATGGTGGCAGAAGATCAACTCAAGGGTATTAATTGATGAATGTTTTTTAAGTTTTTTTCTTACTTTGATGATTGTATTTTAAAAAGTCTAGGTTTCTTATTAATGAACAAGTTTAAGTAGGAAAAATGCTAAATGTCGTGAAAACTTTTTCTCTCTCTACAAGTACGCTCTCCGTACAAATCAGACCTTTTAACCAAACGGCTATTTCTAGCTCCTGAACCACACGCGCCGTCCCCATGGGGATGATAATGGCGCCGAAAACGGCGCATTAGCGACATTTTATAGATGCTAACAACATTGCGAACACATCCACTGAAAAAGCCCCATCCAATTCCAACTTTGCTAAAGCAATCCAGACCCCTGCTACCCAGAACCCTAATCGATTTGGGAACCCCGATGTTAAAGCTAAATTGACAAATCACAACGGAGTAGCAGCGGTTCTATTCAACTCGAAAGATTACTACGGAGTAATGTCTAACGAATGCAGATTTACACTTGTTGGAAAATTCATTAAAACCAGACCACAAATAGAGAAACTTCGAGCAAGATTCGCGGAGAAAATTACGGTCAAAGGTAAAGCTACTATCGGGGTTTATGACTACCGAACTGTCTTTCTTAATTTCTCGATGGAGGAAGATTTTAAGGCTGTGTGGTATAAAAGATCCATTGAAATTGATGAACAAGTAATGTGGTTGGAAAAATGGACACCGGAGTTCAAACCCGATGAGGACTCTCCGATAGTCCCTGTTTGGGTATTGTTACCTGGTTTGCCTTTCCATTTGCACACCTGGAATTATGTAAAACAAGTAGTAGCCCCAATAGGAACTCCACTCACCATGGATGCTGCAACAAAAAATCGAACCAGACCAAGCATGGCCAAAGTGAGAGTGGAGGTAAACTTAACCAAGACCAAGTTAACTTCTATTTTTGTTGGAACGGAGGATGAAAATTTCCCTCGAAAAGGTTTCTACCAGAAGATCGAATATGAGAATGTACCAAAATTTTGTACTCATTGCAGAATTTTAGGACATTCTATATTGCAGTGTAGAAGGGTTGAAAAAAAGAAAGTTGAGGAGGTGGAGAACAAAGAAAATAGGAAGTTAACGCAGAACAATAAGGTACAGGTTGAGGAAAGTGTTGATGATGATAATGTTGTAGAAACTAATCAGTAGGAAATACAAACTGCAGCGGAGAAGCAAGGGCTAGATAAGCCGCAAGAAACCACAGATACGAGAATGGAACAATCTATTGTTGAGGCTAACAAGACAAAGAATTATACCGAGGCCAAGAGTGGGTCTGTGTTGAAAGAAAAGCTGGATAGAATCAAGAGGAAGAGGAAAAAAAAGCCTCCAAAGAAGAGGAACAAGATTAAGGTCACTGCTGCTCAGAAAAGAATCAACAACAGATCAGTTGGAAATGGGGAAATTAAGATAGAAAGTGCTACTGAAGGGCAACTTTTTACCACTGATAATATGTATAACACGACCATCTTTGAGGAGAGACATCAGCACCCAGAAATTAATAAAGAGACAGAGGAGAATGAGGACTTTCAACAAGTTAGTAATACTAACAATTTACAGGATGAAAAGGACGCTACTGAAATCGACAAGGATGATGATACTGACTCTAATGAAATCGACAAGAACTCTAACAGTGCAACTGAAGAATATGTCGCTGATTCTCAAGAAGAGGAAAAACAAGACAGTAGTTCACAGGGGTTGGAAGAAGGTGGCTTCATAACCTCTAGTGTTGACACTTACGTCAGGAATCAACCGGGTATTCAGCTATTTGTGGATTTAAATAACGGAAATGGAGATGAAATCAACAACACTATCATCGATAATAAAGACAGGGGAGAAGAGACAGAAGACAAACTTGGTGATGTGAACTCACCAAGACTTTTCGAACAAGAATTACCAGAACCTTTTCAGGAACATATTGACAATACTATTGAAGGATTTGAACAGGCTGGAGCCTCGCCTTTAAAGAAAGGAAAAGGCAAAAGCAGGAGAAAATCCAAAAAAAGGAAAGAAGTTCAAAGTAAATCTACCCTCTAATGTTTCTATGATTAGTGCTATTATATGGAACATTAGGGGGTTAGATCAAAAAAGAGAAAAGCGATTCACAGGTTGAGAAATCTGGTCAAAATGAATAATAGTCAGTTTGTGGCTATTATGGAACCTATTGTTAGTAAAGACAAAATTGAAGGTTATAAGAGATTTCTTGGCTTTCAACATTGTGTTTCTAACGATAATGGTAAAATTTGGTGTTTTTGGACTGTCCATTATTTGGCTACTGTTATAGCTAACGATGAACAACAAATTACTATAAGATTCAATGATGCTGCTAGCAATGGAAATTACTATATATCCAGTGTTTATGCTAAATGTTCTAAAGCTGAAAAGAAAGATCTCTATGAGAGCCTTGAGGATATCAATCAGAATATTATAGATCCTTGGTGCATTGGAGGAGACTTCAATGTTATAGTAGATCCCGATGAGAAACTGGGTGGTAAGCCTCATAGAGCTTCCAAGAGTTTTAACTTTATCAGCTGTATAGATAATTGTGGGATGGCCGATGCGGGCTTCGTGGGGCCAAAACTTACCTGATGCAATAATAGAGGGCCAAGAAAGAGGGTTTGGAAAAGGTTGGACAGAATTTGATAAACAACCAGTGGGCTCAAAATTTCCAAAGTATCTATGTGAGGCATTTAGTGAGAACAGGTTCGGATCACAGACCTCTTCTTTTTAAATGTCATTCTAATCATTTTTCTTTTGTTAGCTACTTCAGGTTTCTAAACTTTTGGACTGAGCAGAAGGATTTCATGGATTTGGTCAAGCAAACTTGGAATACCAATATCATTGGTAACCCAATGTGGAGATTACAACAGAAACTGAAAATTCTGAGTAAAAAGCTCAGCGACTGGTCTAGTGTCACGACCCAACCCCGTGGGCCGCGACCAGTGCCCTAGCTGGGCACCTATACGTACCCGATACCCAAATTAGCATATTAACAAAATAATATAATAATAATATTAGTGGACGCTACAGAATTTAGCATAAAAAGCAGACTTAGCACACATAGGCCGATAAGGCCATCATAGAACAAAGTATCCCAAACATATGTACAGAACCCACACAGATATATCCACAGACCTCTACAGAACATATCATAATCATAAGACGGGACAGGGCCCCGTCATACCCAGAACAAAGTACATATCCAGATAGCAGTGACAGACTGTACCAAAAGATGGGCTCTGAAGAAGAGAGCGCCCCAAAATAGCAGAAGTGGGATCCTAAACAGATGGATCAGCGAACCTGTCGTCTGTACCTGCGCGGCATGAAAACGCAGCCCCCGAAGGAAGGGGGTCAGTACGAAATATGTACTGAATATGTAAAGCGGAATCACAGAAGTCAAATCATAATGGTTACAGAAAATGAGTACAAAATCCAGAGTGTCAAATGCATATTTCCCAAAACAGACAGCATGTGTACAGAAACATATGTCATATCATATCCGGCCCCTGCCACGGGACTCGGCAGACAGAACGTGGTCACCCTCCCGACACTGGTGCCACAATACAGAGGAATCAGAAAAAGGGGCGTGGCCCCGTATCATAAAATGTCATATCCGAATGGCCATAACAGATCAGATCAGAATAGGCGGACATGACACATCATACTCCACAGACCCATGTACGCGTATACCTGCCCTCTCACATCGGGGCGCGGCGAACAATGCAGAGAATCACGCTTGACAACATATCCTGGCCCGGGCTCAGTGTGGGAAACATTGGGACATCCACGAATGGAGTAGTGAGAGACTAATGCAATTTAAAAATATCATAAATGGTTTCAAAGACTCGATGAAGCGTATCAAAGCCAAACAAATCCAATGGAGTCGGACGAAATCAGAACTAATACAATTCGGATATCATAATAATTTACAGAAATATAACCTTCCTGAAGTCATTCCGAGTGTCAAAATAATTTATAAGATTTAATAGAATATTTAAAATAATATTCTTTAAGCGATTAGTAGGGTAATCAAAACATTTCTTTCAAAAATCGCTTAAAAAGTGAGCTTTAGCATATTAGGGGCAAAACCGGAAATAGTGGGCCCGCCTCAGGACAAATAAGGCGGCGGGCTCAAATTATGCCCTCTAAGCTTATGGTATCACCTAAAAAGGTTTTACAAACATTCTATGACTTTCCAAGTAGTTTAGAACAAAATTGCATAATTCCAAGTAATAGCGTATTAAAATGGTTCAATTCTACTGAAGGAAAAACTGAAATTTTCTCTTGCGGATTCCGAGGGCCAAGAGGTCCTTCGAGGCCCGGATCCGACCCTAACACACTAAGGGCATGCCAAGGGAAGAATAGGGGTTGCTTTACATACCTTTCACGCTCCTTAAGCCTTTCCAAATTCACTTCCCGTTTCGTCGAAAAACTGCAATTGGTCAAGTTTACCAATTGTAAGCTATGAATACCAAAGTTCCAACTTAATGCATATTTGGCTACCGAAATTTCGGCAGCACTTCCCCTATACATATAGCACCCCGAGAATTCAACTCGGCTATAAATCATCAACAACAACCCAAACGACAACAACAATATCAACAATGAACATTAAAAACATAAATATCCTTCAACTAGTCATTTTTCTCACAAGTTGACATAATCTTCAATTCAACCCAACTTTCAACTAAGATCAATAATTTCACATTCAACAACAATCATGATCATCACCATATAGTTCTAGAAACATTTCATATCGTTTTCCTCAAGATATACACTCGATATACATAATATACAACTTTCCGCCAAAGTCATAACTTATGCAACACATCAAATCTTTGGCATACAACTTCATAACAAGTTTCCAACTTCCAAGTTCATCAATGATCATCACTATTAGCAACCAAACAACTTCATTTCCTTAATGTCGGAAAATCATACTAAAACGACATAAGTTTCTACATTCCAATTCAATACAAACTTATATCATTCTAACTTCATTTACATACCAAGCATTACAACAACACTCCAATACATTAAACAACTTAATTCATTTCTATTCCAAATGCAATATACCACACGGCCATATGCTTATTTTCCCATATCAACTAAATTCATTCAACTTTCAATTCCCATATGCATTTCATCACAATCACAACTAGAATATAACATGAATTCTATACATTTTGGCTATACAACATATATATACACACGGCTACACCTCCAATTCCAAACCCACATTACAAACTTCCATTTTTCCATACAATCAACACATTTCTACATACTACAACACAATCAAAACTTCATAACACAATAAAAAGGTAGAAATTCTTACCTTTTCTTCAAGTCTTCTTCACTTGGAAATATGATCACTTTGGTGATTCTAATGCTCCCCACTCCAATCCAACTATACCAAGTTACAAAGGAACCTTGACTTAGTAGGAAATCAACAAGAAATGAATTTTTGAAGCAATATTTTTGGTACCTAAATTTCCAAGGCAAACCCAAAACCTCTTGCTCTTTTTTTTTTCTTTGTTGTTCTTATCTTCTAATTCCTTAAGTCTTCTATGATATATGTAATTGAAGTGCTTGGTCACATGACCAAGCACATGACCAACTAAAATTGAGCTTGGGTCAAGGCCTTGTATGGCCGGCCATGACCCCTATTTTGGGCCTCAACTCCAATTAAATTTTTGAGCCCAATAACTTATAATTCACATTTTGTAATTTCCGAAACTAATTTCTAAAATTCTAAAATTACCCTTAGCCTTGTCTCACACTTTCATGACTCTATTCTTTCATGCATAACTCCTATGTCCAACAAAATATCAAATTTGACCTTATATCTCAAGAATCCAATATAATTCAAGTTTTTTTTCAAACGTGTGTAAACACGGGATATAACATCCTCCCCCCCTTTAGAACATTCGTCCTCGAATGTAAAATTAATCTTATAGGGTTGGAAAATACTTTGGGGGAGTTTCTGATTATAGACAATACATTCGTCATACGATTGATATTGAAATGAAATTAAACAGGAATTTAAGGTTACCTGTGGGCATAGGGAACATATGAAGATATTTCTTCTTCATTTCCTCTTCAGCCTCCCACGTCATTTCCTCCCTATTATCGTTCCGCCACAGTACCTTAACAGAGGCTACGTCTTTATTCCGGAGCCTCCTTACCTGACGATCCAAAATAGATACGGGCTGCTCCTCGTACGATAGTTGCTCCGTCACCTGAATATCATCCGCAGGAAATATTCTGGAAGGGTCACCAATGCATTTGCGGAGCATAGACACATGGAATACCGGATGTACCGCTTCCAAATCAGATGGCAAATTTAACTCATAGGCGACATTTCCAACCTTCCGAACAATCTGATAAAACCTAATATAACGCGGACTGAGCTTACCCTTTCTGCCGAACCGCATCACGCCTTTCATAGGCGATACCTTCAGAAATACCCACTCGCCTACCTGAAACTCCAACGGTCGACGCCGTTTATCCGCGTATGACTTCTGTCGACTCTGGGCTGCCAACAGTCGCTCTCGAATAAGTTTTACCTTGTCCACGGCCTGCTGGACCATATCTGGGCCAATCAACTCTGACTCGCCAATATCAAACCAGCCGATCGGCGATCTGCATTTCCTGCCATATAATGCCTCGTACGGAGCCATCTGGATGCTGGAATGGTAACTATTATTATATGCGAACACAATCAACGGCAAGTGATCATCCCAGCTGCCTCTGAAATCAATAACGCAGGACCGCAACATATCCTCCAGCGTCTGTATAGTGCGCTCGGCCTGTCCGTCGCTCTGAGGATGAAAGGCTGTGCTCAGACTCACCTGAGTCCCTAGGCCCTCCTGAAACGACCTCCAGAAACGCGCCGTAAACTGGGCGCCTCTGTTAGAAATAATAGATATAGGAACTCCGTGAAGCTTCACAATATCTCTAATATAGAGCCTGGCATAATCCTCGGCGGAATAAGTAGTCTTGACGGGAAGAAAATGGGCTGATTTCGTCAGCCTATCCACAACGACCCAGATGGAATCATACTTCCGTGGAGTGCGAGGCAAACCTGTAATGAAGTCCATATTAATAACCTCCCACTTCCAAGTCGGGATTTCCATCTCTTGCAACAGTCCACCCGGCTTCTGATGCTCAACCTTGACCTGCTGACAATTAGGACACTGGGCGACGAATTCTGCAATATCCCGCTTCATACCGTCCCACTAGTAAAAGCATCGGAGATCATGGTACATCTTCGTAGACCCAGGATGGACCGAATAGCGAGCATAATGTGCCTCGCTCATAACCTGCTGCCGAAGGCCTGCAATATCAGGTACACACAGCCTGCCTTGGTATAACAAAGTGCCGTCCGGTGAAAACTCGAACGGAGTCCTCTCCTTATCATAGGCTGTGTCCCTGTACTGAGCTAAGATGGGATCTTCATATTGTCGCCGCTTAATATCGTCCCTGATGGACGACTCAAAAACCCCTCGAACAGAAATCCGTGTATCTCCAGAATCGGCCAGACGAACCCCGAGACTAGCCAATTGCTGAATATCACGGGCTATATCTCTCCTGTCTGGCTGTAAATCGGCCAAACTGCCCATAGACTTCCGACTGAGCGCATCTGCAACAACATTAGCCTTACCCGGATGATACGAAATATCCACGTCATAATCTTTCAGAAACTCCAGCCACCTCCGCTGCCGCAAATTAAGCTCTCTCTGTCTTAAAATATACTGGAGACTCTTATGATCAGTATAGATATCCACATGAACGCCATATAAATAGTGTCTCCATATCTTCAGAGCATGAATTACCGCTGCGAGCTCCAGATCGTGGGTAGGACAATTCTTCTCATGCTTTTTGAGCTGCCGGGAAGCATACGCTATAGCTCTGCCGTGCTGCATCAATACACAGCCCAACCCCATGCCAGAAGCGTCACAATAAATAACATACCCGTCCGGTCCCTCTGGAAGAGTCAGAACTGGGGCTGAAATCAGCTTCTCCTTCAGCAACTGGAAGCTCCGTTCACAAGCGTCCGACCACTGGAACTTAGCTCCCTTCTGAGTCAGCCTTGTCAAAGGCGCTGAAATCGAAGCAAACTTCTCCACAAACCTCCTGTAATAACCTGCTAACCCCAGGAAACTGCGTACCTCTGTGGGCGTCGTAGGTCTGGGCCAATTCTTCACGGCCTCAATCTTCTGTGTGTCCACCCGGACACCATCAGCTGCGATAATATGCCCCAAGAAAGCCACTGAAGATAACCAGAATTCACACTAAGAAAATTTTGCATATAATTTCTGATGCCGGAGTACCCCTAATACCGATCTCAGATGATCTGCGTGCTCCGCCTCAGACCGAGAATAAACCAGGATATCATCAATGAATACAATTACAAACATATCCAAGAATGGCCTGAATACCCGGTTCATCAAATCCATGAATACAGCGGGAGCATTTGTCAGCCCAAAAAACATAACCCTGAACTCGTAATGCCCATATCGGGTCCGGAAAGCTGTCTTAGGGATATCGGCCTCTCGTACTCGAACCTGGTGGTAGCCGGATCGAAGATATATCTTCGAAAAACACTTAGCGCCCTGCAGCTGATCAAACAAATCATCAATCCTGGGGAGGGGGTATTTATTCTTTATAGTTACCTTATTCAGCTGCCGATAGTCAATACACATACGCAGCGACCCGTCTTTCTTTCGCACAAATAATACCGGGGCTCCCCAAGGCGAAGTACTGGGCCTGATGAAGCCCTTATCCAACAAATCTTTCAGCTGCTCCTTCAACTCCTTTAACTCTGCAGGCGCCATTCTGTACGGAGGAATAGAGATAGGCTGAGTGTCTGGAAGTAAATCAATAGATAAATCTATCTCCCGCTCTGGAGGAAGACCTGGAAACTCGTCGGGGAAAACATCTGGAAACTCATTAACCACGGGGACTGACTGAAGTGTCGGCGTCTCCGCGTCCAAGTCTTGCACCCGTACCAGATGATAAATATAAACCTCTCTGATCATTTTCTTTGCCTTAAGGTATGAAATAAACTTACCTTTCGGCGATGCTGTATTACCAGCCCAATCTAAAACTGGCTCCCCGGGAAACTGGAAGCGAACCACCTTCTTCTGGCAGTCAACATTAGCATAACAGGAAGCTAGCCAGTCCATACCCATAATAACATCAAATTCAGTCATATCTAACTCTACCAGATCTGCCTTAGTATCACGGCCACATACAATCACAGAACAGTCTTTATAAACCTGTTTCGCTACAATAAAGTCCCCTATCGGTGTGGCTACCTCAAATGGCTCTATAGGTTCAGACATAATACCAATTTTACCGGCAACAAGAGGTGAAATATATGATAAAGTCGAACCTGGATCAATTAATGCATACACAGACCGAGAGAAGACCAATAAAGTACCTGTAACGACATTAGGAGATGCCTCCTGATCCTGGCGGCTGGCCAAAGCATAAATGCGGTTCGAAGGACCGCTAATACCAGAAGCTCCACCACGGCCTCTGCCGCGACCCGTTGGTGCCGAAATACCCTGCCCCGTAGGGCGCATAGACACTGACGAAGATGAAAACCCAGGGGCTGATCCGGTAGGCTACACCGCACCACCCGAACTACCCTTATACGGGCAATCTCTCACAGAATGGCCCTGACGGCCACAAGAAAAGCACGCACCGGTGGCTCTGTAGCACTCTCCCGTATGGTATCTGCCGCAAAAAGAACACTGAACCCTGGGTGGCCTCATCTGACCAGAACCCCTATCTGTCCGCGAACCTGAAGCCCTGGAGCTCTGGCCTGCTCCTGAATACCCTGGGCTATCGAACCTGCGACCTGTAGGCTGGGGAGGTGCGCTCTGCGCCGGCTGAGATGAAAATCTGCTAGGCTGCTGCGGCTGTTGGGGCTGTCTGCCCCGAAAATCTCCAGATGACCTGGCCCTCTTGGGCTGTCTCCGATCCTGGCCCCTGTCAGGCTGGTGTCCCCCTCTGCCCCGATCCTCCATGCCCTAGGCGTGTGCCTGAATACGGGCAATGTCCATACCGGGATGAGCAGCCAATACTAAACACCTATCAACAAAATACCGATCCAGCCCCATAATATATCTGTGCATCCGGTCCGCCATAGTAGCCACCACAGCAGGTGCATATCGGGCCAAGGAATCAAACTCCAAACTATAGTCCTGGACACTGCGGCCCTTCTGCCTCAATAATAAGAATCTATCAGATCTGGCTCGTCGCAACTCTGGGGGCAGAAAATGTCCAAGAAATGCTTGAGAAAAATCGCCCCAAACTGCTGGGGGAGCGCTGTCCCCTCTGGATAGCCCCCATGACTCGTACCAGTTTGCCGCCACATCATATAACCGGTACGAAGCTAACGCGACTAACTCTGTCTCGGAAGCATTAATCAAATCTAGAGTGCGTCGCATCTTCCTGATAAACTCCTCAGGATCCTCCTCGGGCTTTGTCCCGAAGAACTCTGGAGGTCTACAAGTCAAAAAATCACGGGCTCTCGAACTATCACGTCTGACTGCCCGGTCACCTCCCAGTCCATGCCCCTGAACCTGCCCTGCCACAAGTCTAGTCAGCAACTGAACTGCCTCCATCATAGACTGATCCTCAGCGCCTGGCCGTGGAGCTGGAGGCTCAGGTACTGGAACTGCGGGAGCTGGCGGTGGAGCCGCCCCCCGATCTGCAGCTACGGCTGCCCCAATCTCCTCCACGAGTGGCGGTGTAGAAGAACCCTCTGTCTGGGGCAAAGTCTCCGGAGCAATATGTGCCTGGGCCCTGGTAATCCTCTGGACCCGGCTAGTCTCTCCCAAGGCTGCTGACTTGGCCTTTTGGGCCGCTGTTGCCTTTTTTGGAGGCATATCTGCAAATATAGCCACTCGTTAGGGAGGGGTCATCCTGATAACACAGCTCTATCGCACGATCTAAGACAGAAAGAAGGGTAGTATCCTAAATGCCCTGTAGCCTCCGGTCTATAGGTGTGGTGCACAACACACCGATAAACAAGACTCTACTAGACACGGTCTGTGGACAATCCGAGGACGACCCGCTCTGATACCACTTTTGTCACGACCCAACCACGTGGGCCGCGACCAGTGCCCTAGCTGGGCACCTATACGTACCCGATACCCAAATTAGCATATTAACAAAATAATATAATAATAATATTAGTGGACGCTACAGAATTTAGCATAAAAAGCAGACTTAGCACACATAGGCCGATAAGGCCATCATAGAACAAAGTATCCCAAACATATGTACAGAACCCACACAGATATATCCACAGAGCTCTACAGAACATATCATAATCATAAGACGGGACAGGGCCCCGTCATACCCAGAACAAAGTACATATCCAGATAGCAGTGACAGACTGTCCCAAAAGATGGGCTCTGAAGAAGAGAGCGCCCCAAAATAGCAGAAGTGGGATCCTAAACAGATGGATCAGCGAACCTGTCGTCTGTACCTGCGCGGCATGAAAACGCAGCCCCCGAAGGAAGGGGGTCAGTACGAAATATGTACTGAATATGTAAAGCGGAATCACAGAAGTCAAATCATAATGGTTACAGAAAATGAGTACAAAATCCAGAGTGTCAAATGCATATTTCCCAAAACAGACAGCATGTGTACAGAAACATATGTCATATCATATCCGGCCCCTGCCACGGGACTCGGCAGACAGAACGTGGTCACCCTCCCGACACTGGTGCCACAATACAGAGGAATCAGAAAAAGGGGCGTGGCCCCGTATCATAAAATGTCATATCCGAATGGCCATAACAGATCAGATCAGAATAGACGGACATGACACATCATACTCCACAGACCCATGTACGCGTATACCTGCCCCCTCACATCGGGGCGCGGCGAACAATGCAGAGAATCACGCTTGACAACATATCCTGGCCCGGGCTCAGTGTGGGAAACAATGGGACATCCACGAATGGAGTAGTGAGAGACTAATGCAATTTAAAAATATCATAAATGGTTTCAAAGACTCGATGAAGCGTATCAAAGCCAAACAAATCCAATGGAGTCGGACGAAATCAGAACTAATACAATTCGGATATCATAATAATTTACAGAAATATAACCTTCCTGAAGTCATTCCGAGTGTCAAAATAATTTATAAGATTTAATAGAATATTTAAAATAATATTCTTTAAGCGATTAGTAGGGTAATCAAAACATTTCTTTCAAAAATCGCTTAAAAAGTGAGCTTTAGCATATTAGGGGCAAAACCGGAAATAGTGGGCTCAAATAAGGCGGCGGGCTCAAATTATGCCCTCTAAGCTTATGGTATCACCTAGAAAGGTTCTACAAACATTCTATGACTTTTCAAGTAGTTTAGAACAAAATTGCATAATTCCAAGTAATAGCGTATTAAAATGGTTCAATTCTACTGAAGGAAAAACTGAAATTTTCTCTTGCGGATTCCGAGGGCCAAGAGGTCCTTCGAGGCCCGGATCCGACCCTAACACACTAAGGGCATGCCAAGGGAAGAATAGGGGTTGCTTTACATACCTTTCACGCTCCTTAAGCCTTTCCAAATTTACTTCCCGTTTCGTCGAAAAACTGCAATTGGTCAAGTTTACCAATTGTAAGCTATGAATACCAAAGTTCCAACTTAATGCATATTTGGCTACCGAAATTTCGGCAGCACTTCCCCTATACATATAGCACCCCGAGAATTCAACTCGGCTATAAATCATCAACAACAACCCAAACGACAACAACAATATCAACAATGAACATTAAAAACATAAATATCCTTCAACTAGTCATTTTTCTCACAAGTTGACATAATCTTCAATTCAACCCAACTTTCAACTAAGATCAATAATTTCACATTCAACAACAATCATGATCATCACTGTTATACCCCATTTTAACCGGGTTAAAGCGGAGTACAACATATTGGTGATTCCTAAATTGCTTTGTTTTAAGGAGTCTCCACCTAATTAATTTTAAGGTGAATTAGGGCACCTAATTATTAACTAAGGTAAAATTAACTAAACCTCCATTAATCGTCTGCTTAATCAGTGTGATTCTAGGTAAGGGTCCTATATCATTCTAAAGGGAAGGGGTTAGGCATCCTTTAGAATCCGTTAACTACGGTTATCCAGCCAAACTTAGGTTAATTAATCAATGTTGGATATAGTATTTAAATTTTAAGAAAATAGCTTGTGCAAATAAGACTTGTAAAAACATAACAATTTGTGCAAAAGAAGATTTTAAATGTCATTTTATAAAAAAAAGACTTCAAATAATAATACTATTTTAAATAAGACTAATATTAGTATAAAGGAGATTTTAAAATGCTATTTAAATAAGGCTTAAAACTGCTAATGTCTTAGGTGAAAGTATAATAATAGGATTGGCAAAAGATGATGATTTGCATATAATTAAAAAAAACGCAGGTTTGTGCGATATTTTAGTAAATATCTGAGGCAAACTAAACGATGAAGTATTAGTTGATCCTGTACTTTAGAAGTATAAATGAAATACGAAACAGCTAACGAGTTTCTTTACCCTTTTGTTATCTTTTGTTAACCGAGCTTAATTAAGATTAGATCAACTTATAATACCTGAATTCATATATTAGGTCTATGATACGTTAAATCCCTATTGCGATAAAGGGGTGGAAAGTAATCCTCCGGCTCAAGGCATTTGTTCTCATTATCGGAAGTTTATGATTCTAATATTAGTAGATATTATAAATGGTGTAAATAATTTGAGATGAATATTAAAGATAATGTAAATAACTTAAGATAGATATTATAGATAATATAAGTAAATAAAATGGAGCCTACTGAGTTATCTATTTAATTTCTCTTTAATTAACTACCCATTATACTAAACTAACCCACCAATTTACCAGAATTCACAAGTTATGAAGACAAATAAAGGCACAAAATAAATAAAAGGGGACCAAATAATGTCAAATGGGCCAGCCCGTTTTGAGACTGCTGCTGGTCTTTTTTTTCTTATATTTGGGCTTTGACCCAAAACTCCACTTTTATTTCTTTGGCAGCGGGCAGAGGGGGGAAATGATATTCCGTAGGGCCTTGAGCCCAACATCAAATGCGGAAGACGAGTCCCTCGGACCCGTATGCGAATGTCATGCATAAAATAAAAGGAAATGGATTAGTATGGGTCTAGATGATTAATAATTCAAAAAAAATGCAAAATCCATAATTCAAAGAAAGAGATTTTAAATACTATCACATAACAAATAGAAAACTAAATTGGATCAGGCTATCCACACACAAGTATATCCATATACGAGTATCTCCTTATACGAAATTAGATTGATGCGTATTCCATGTTTTGGACGAAAGGAAGTCGTAACGGATCCAGCAAAAAAAAAAGCAACATATGTACCCAATAAATCTCAAGACACACGTGGTATGCATAGACTCAATTAAACAAACGTTGCGGAGTTATTTCGAAACATGGACATAAACACACATGGGCAAAGTATGCAAGCAGGCCTTATCAACATGCTAACTAGTGCAAAGGAGGATATTCGGAGGGTTCGTATGACTAAACAACCACCAAAACACATAAAAGATTTTTTACATTTTTTTTTGAAGAAACAGAGTCATCAAGGAGTATGCGAAGAGGTCTGGGTTCAGCTTTAAACTAGTAAGCATGCTTCAAATATCAACTTTAGTTTGATAGTAACCTAAATCAGAGAAGAGGTTAAATATATCAGCCAAGCTAAGATAAAAAGAAAAGAACTGAAATGTGCGTCCTTAGTTTAAAGCTGAACTAAACTCCCAGTTGAATTTGAAGGAAATAGCCTACTGACACAGAACCAAACGCACCCTTGATCTATTGAATTTTTGCTCGACTCAAATATGAAGGAAATGAAGAAGATGAACAGCAAGAACAAAGGGATCATTTATGACAACAGAAAAACAACCTGGTACCGAAAACTGATCCTCATGGATTCAGAGATAAGGAAAACATCAGAACGTGCAAAGTATGAAAAATGAGCTAAATCAAGAACCACAGAAGAATCTGAAAGAGAAAGAAGTCAACTCAAACAAAGAATTAAGACCTTCAAACAACCAAATCAAACATCATTTTTTTTTAAGACCAGTCAAGAAAAAGGAGCCTGGAAAGAAACGCTGTTAAACTCACAGAAAACTGAGTTAGCCAGTAGCAAAACATTCACAGGGAAAACTCAATCCAAACCTAGTTATTACTGGGGTTATTCCTCATCTATGTTCAAACTCAGACACAGAACCATATAAGTAGTTTAAACAGATCAAACCATTCAGCAGTGCATTCCTCAAATTATGCTAGACACATGATTGAATATTTAATCAAAACAGGCATACATTCTTGATATACTCATGATAATGTTGCGATCTAAAATAACCTCTAGGATCCACACATGTTCAATTTACACAATGGTAAGAAACAGGACCAGAGCATGCTATGCCTGCTTCACAAAAAAGGGATTCATGCCATTCTGGACTTTCAAACAAGTATTCAAACCAACAGTGCCATTTACTTTAAAATAAAGCAATCTGAATCGCATATTTATACATGTTGGGATACCACTTAGTGTTGTGCAGAAAAGGATCACATAAGGGAACAAATGACCATTCCTCACATACGAAAGCATGTTTTATTTCAAATGTGCCATGAATTATCCAGATAGACAGGTATAGAAGTGACCTTAATCAGTAGATAGAAATGAACTAAGCACTTAAAAATACCTATAGTGAATTGTAGACCATGAACCATTCCAATACACGGAGAAACAACATGAGAATATTCTTTGGGGAATGAAACGCATTTAATCAGTATGTTGGATCATTTACTCAACCTACTGAATCTCGACTAAACAAGACCCAACTGACAATAGTCGAGAATTAGATGCTCTTAAACATGATTAAACTTTGCAAATGGTGAGAACACAATTAAACCTAACTAAATTTAACGTATACAATCCTGGTTGAAACAAGCAAACAATTTAATTACACCAAATTTTTGAATAAACAAACAGAGTCAGAGTTTAAACACAAAATACAAATAGAAATAGAAGTAAACAATTTATCTTACAGTTGACACAAAAAGAAACTCATCATAATTTGTGCAGAACCGAAATAAAAGAAAATATAAAGGAAAATTACCTTTTGCAGGTGCAGCGAAATGGGTGCGGGGCTTCGATATCTACTCGAACACAATCGAATCCAAACTTGCGATGCTCGGATTCGCAACAAACACCAAGGCAAACGATGAATTGATTCGGTATTTTACTGATAACAAACAAGATCAAACTGCCAATAGAACGTATTTTAGGGATTTTTGCGACTGGAAGCTTTGATTTTTTAGGGGGAGGGGGTTTCTGCGATTCAAAAAAAAGGGTCTCAGTTCTTGGGGGAAAAAAAATTGCAACAGATTTTTTCGATTCAAAAAACCTCAGGTTCTAGGGGAATTTCATGAAAATCCCATCTCCCTCCCATTTCTGACTTGGGAAAACATTATTTATAACATCAATCTTAGGTTTGAACTAGGGTTTTCGTCCGAAAAGGAAGAGAGAGAGGAGCGTGGGGGGACAATATGAAGTGGGGGACAGCAGGGAACAGGGCGTAGTGGGGGAGAGGAGAGGTATGGGCGAAAATGGAGGGAGAAGAGAGGGAAGGAGAAGAGAGAGAACAGGGGCGGGGAGGGGAAGCGGCGGAGGTGAAGGGAAAAAAATGAAAGGGGAAACCCTTTTTAGGGTTTCCTCATTTTGAACGGAGATGGGCTGGACCCAGTCCATTTGTGGACTGGGTCAAATTTTTTGGACTGAGTATTGAAAGAATGGGCTAGAATTAAAACATGGGCCAGTCTAAAAATTGAGATAAAAGATAGGGGCTAGTCCAAAAATATTAGGAGTTAATCGGACTTTGATTTGCGGTCCGATAAGTCAAAATACGGACTGAGTGTAAGGAACAGTTTGGCTTCCAAATTTAAATAAAAGACCCATTTTAATTAGTAATATACTGAGTATGACAAAATATTACCTAATACAAAAATGTGTAATTATTAGGACTCGGGCAATAAAATTATATGATGCTATAATAGCCGTGCAATATCATTTTAACAATAAATAAACACTATCATTTGAATGCGCGAAATAAATGCGATGTGTATGCGGAAGTTGGTAAAAACGCTGAAATGCAAATTTCAATAATACTAAATAATAGTAGCGAATGAATAGCGATAATAATGCTGCTAATAATAATAATGATGATGATAATGGTAATAACAAGAATAATAATGATTAATAACAATTAATAATAAAAATGATAATTTAAGAATAATAATAATAATAATAATAATAACTGCAGTGGAATAATAAAACGTGGGTGTTAATAAAAGACTAATAATTATTGTAAAATTAAAATGCATATTTTTTAATTTCTCAAAATACCAGAGGTATAAATAGGTATTTCGGGGGGAGAGGCGGGACAAAATTGGGTGTCAACAACTTGTCCCTCTTTGCCTGGTAATGATGAAAGAATTTTCGGGCAAAGACGTTGACTTAGTAGCCTATTTTGTCCCGGCTAAAGGATTGTGGAGGACTAAGGGTAAAGAAAATTACGGCCGAACTCTGGTCTTTGAATCGCCTACATATCTCGGGTTGCACGAGAATCAGGCCGTGTGTAGTTCCGCGAAGACTACGACACCTATGACTGGCAACTCACGATTTGATGCGAATCTTCGCAAAAAATATTGTCCAGTGTCGAATTATGATGACACTGGGTATTGTGATAGAACCCTGAAAATTGATTGTGCTGGAATGTGAACGGGAAATTTGAATTTGGAGCCGAGTGTTCGAGGTAGATCTTTGACCCTTGTCGAGAAGTCTGCTTGTCCTTCCCGAAGAATTGCCCCAATTCGCTGCCGAAGAAATAGTTCCACGTTGCGCTAAAAGCTCCTGCGAAACTAAAAACTAGATAAAAATAGTTAGTAAGAATAAATATTGAAATACAGCGATGCAAGCGCGGTGCAATGCTGCTGCGAGCATATGCAGGGCATCAACAAAATAATAATAAAACAAGGCAGGTGCGGTGCAATGTCTTTATGCGGAGATTTAGAAAGGAGGTGCATGGCCCACGTGATATACGAAAGAGATGCAAGGGCGGTGCTCGGCTTTATGCAGAAAATTAAAAGGGCGGTGCATGACCCAAGCAATATATGAAAGCGATGCAAAGGGCGGTGCACGGCTTTATGCATAAAATTAAAAGGTGGTGCTCAGCCTTATGCGGAAGTTTGAAAGGGCGGTTCATGGCCCAGGCAATATATGAAAGCGATGCAAAGGGCGGTGCACAACCCATGCATCATATGAAAGGCGGTGCACAGCTTTATGCAGAAATTTAAAAGGGCAGTGCATGGCCCAGGCAATATATGGAAACGATGCAAAGGGCGGTGCGCAGCCCATGCCTCATGTGAAGGGCGGTGCACAGCCTTATGCAGAAATTTAAAAGGGCGGTGCATAGCCCAAAATGTCCTATTAAAGGCGGACTAGCCTAAAATGTTCAATTAAAGGCGAACAAGTCTAAAGTGTCCTATTAAAGGCGGACGAGCCTAAAACGTTCAATTAAAGGCGAACGAGTCTAAAGTGTCCTATTAAAGGCGGACGAGCCTAAATGTCCTATTAAAGGCGGACGGGCCTAAATGTCCTATTAAAGGCGGACGGGCCTAAATGTCCTATTAAAGGCGGACGGGCCTAAATGTCCTATTAAAGGCGGACGGGCCTAAATGTCCTATTAAAGGCGGACGGGCCTAAATGTCCTATTAAAGGCGGGCGGGCCTAAATGTCCTATTAAAGGCGGGCGGGCCTAAATGTCCTATTAAAGGCGGACGGGCCTAAATGTCCTATTAAAGGCGGACAGGCCTAAATGTCCTATTAAAGGCGGACGGGCCTAAATGAGGTGCTTTTGCGAACAACGATGATGTGCCTTTGCAGGGCATTTGAAAGTAACAATGTAATGCGGGTGCGGTCGCTTTTGCAGTGCGGGGCATTTTGAAAACAGTAGTGCAGTGCGGGGCATTTAAAGCAATAGTGCATGCGCATTGTATTTGAAAGCATTTATGCAAGGCATTTGAAAGCAATAGGAAATGTTTGTGCATCGACATGTTTGCAAGACTTAAGCATTAATATGTTGCGAATCTCGCAAATTATTGATACTCGAGAGGCATAAGAAAGATCAAACCGTTTGACGTGCAATCCTTGCAAGGCTGCGAACATTATATATTTTGGCTTCCGCAACTTGGGAACCGTGAAACACAGCGAGCGTCCTTTCTCCCAAGTCTTCTTTTTGCCTGATGACTCTATTGGCCATATTCTCTTTCATGTTCCTCGATGTCGCTTGTGATGATGCCCTTAAAAATTGTCCTAGTTACTCGCATAAGAGGGTGTCGTTTTGCGATGATGCCCCTTAAAACTGTCCCAGTTTCTGGTATAGGAGGATATTGAGCTTTTGCGGTGATGCCCTTAAAATTTGTCCCAGTTTCTGGTATAGGAGGATGTTGCTTTTGCGAATGACGAGACCGATCCTGACATAGGCTGCCTATGTATCCCACTAAGGGAATCAGGTCAAGCGTAGTTCAAATTACAAAGCAGAATAAAATTGAGATAGAAGACGGTGCTCGGTCTTATGCTAAAATTTCAAAGGGGCGGTGCACAGCCCAAAATGTCCTATTAAAGGCGGACGAGCCTAAAATGTCCTATTAAAGGCGGACGAGCCTAAAATGTCCTATTAAAGGCGGACGAGCCTAAAAATGTCCTATTAAAGGCGGACGAGCCTAAAATGTCCTATTAAAGGCGGACGAGCCTAAATGCAGTGCTTGATTTATGATTACTAAAATTAGTGCGGAGCGAAGAGCCTTTGCGATGCTTGATTCATATACGGTGAGACGTGTCTCGACGCAGTGCGTAATTTGCGGCAACAAATATTCATGAAGCAATGCCGAATATTTGGGGACTTTCTACCCTGCCAAAATTTGCAACTAAAGGGTTCCTGCACTCAAAGAAATTTGTAAGTTTCAAAATTAATTAGTATCAAGTTGACTTTGCCCTTTGTTGTATCTGAATCTTGCAATTGCCGATTTGATACTGTGCGATGTCCTTCAAGAATAGCTAAAATATGTCCCTGCATTACTCAAAGAAAATTTTGTTAGTGTAAAATAACATGGTTGCCTTGCATTGAACACCAAAGCTTTGGCGTTGAATCTGCATTTCTTGAGGTGATGGCATTGCAACAATCTGGTGACGCTGATATATTGTTCGAGATTTCGATTCATGTTTTTTGTCGAATAATGATAGGCCATTTGCAAAGCTGCCCCAGTGTTGCTTTATGGGGAGGATGGAATTTTCACTATATTAAGACCGTGTCCGAGAATGGACTGCCTACTTATCCCGAAGGAATCAGGTCGAAAGTAGTTCATAACAAGCTTTAGCAAAAATTACAAGAAGGAAAGTTGATCATGAGGCAAGTGGGTGGAGAACGCTAGTGACGGTAGATCCTTTCAATCGTCTTACTTAGTTCCACGCTTCCTTTTCAAATGTCTCAGTGCCAATTTTGACAGATCACCGGTAACAATAATTGCATTTGCAACTGAAGGGCCATCATTGTCGCACAATTTATTTTGTTGCACACTTATCTTATCCTTTTCGATCATGTTCTGGATCTTATGCTTAAGGGCCGGGCAATTTTCTGTGTCATGACCTGGAATATTAGAGTGGTAAGCACAACTCTTGGACCAATCAAAATCTGGCGGTAGGCTTTTAGGGATCCATCCTTTCTTTGGCTTCAGGAGTCCCTTGGCTTTCATTTTCTCAAATATGCTGGTTAACGACTCTTCAAGAGGAGTAAAAGTGCGGAGTTTTGCGTGCTCTGACCGTCGTAAGCTAGACTGTGCTGGATCGGGTTGATATTGAATGCCTCGTTGATGAAGGTATATATGATCACGCGAACATTGATAGTTCTGCCGTGATTGCGGCTGATGTGTAGACCTGATAGCTGAGTCGGTTTCTCTGTTTTTGCCTTGCAAATTGTTGAATGTCTCGACATGAAAAGTTGCTTGTACTGATGAACTGTCAACAATTCTTCCTGCTCGAATGCCCGCTTCTACTTGCTTTCCAATTTGAATTAGATCAGCAAAGTCGCGCAACCGCGCACGTAACAACTTTTCATAATATATGCCCTTTTGTATTTGGATGAAAGTTGAAATCAACTCATTCTCAGGCAACGGAGGACGCATTTTTGAAGCTTCCAATCTCCATCGGATGGCATATTCCTGAAAAGACTCATGTGGCATTCTTTCTATCTCAAGCATATCATACAGATTTGGACTAACCCCGATGTTAAATTTGAAATGTTCTACAAAGTCGCAGGCCATGTCCTCCCATGTGTACCATTTGTGAAAGTCTTGTTCTGTGTACCAATCTAACGCCAACCCTGATAGGCTCAGAATGAACAATTTCATTCTTATGGCTTCATCTTGTCCAATTCCCATTAATCTGCTACAATAGTCCTTCAAGTGCGTAATAGGATTTCCTCTGCCATTAAAGGTGTTGAATTTTGGCACTTTGAATCCTGGCGGCAACTCAACATTTGGAAGTATGCACAAACTTTCATATCTTAAGCTTTGGACATTTCTTGCCCGCATCTCTTCTTCGACAATTCTCCTCAAATTGTGAAGCTCTCTATCTGAGTCATTCTGATTGATTGCGTTCGCTTCATTTCTCAATCTCTTGTGTGGGTATACCGCTAGCTGATTTTGCTGGTTTTCTGTGAAGGGCGCTGCAAGTGCAGGCTTTTGGACATTAGGTATCAATGTGACTTGCAAAGCTTCTGGTTTAATAGAGTATCTTGGCGGTATATTTGTAGGAGCTGGGTGAGGAGAAATAGTGAAGGAAATGTTTTGGGTAGAGCTGGAAGCTGAACTTGTGTTAGGAAGAAGGCTGAGGGTATTTCCCAAATTGACCAATACGCTTCTTTGTACTACATTCTTCTCGCCATCCTCATTTTGCGCTTGCACCAACCCCACACCGGTGTTGAATGACTCAAATCTTTTTGCCATTGTATCTCGTCCTTAATGCAGATTCGCAGCCAAAACAATGTTCAATGCCAGATAACCCGTAAAAGAAGGACACAAGAAGCTCTAGAATTTGTAGTCTGACGGTATCGTGACAGGCTGAATTGATGGCACGTAATCCTGATTTGATCTGTCTTTAATCTCGTCAACCTTCAAAAAACAGGTGTATAAAGTTATAGAATTATATTGATAAGAATAAATTAAAAGATAAGGCTGAAAGTAAAGTTGCATGGCTTTTGAGGCGAGGCCACAATGGCCCTGATTGGTAGACTTGATTGTTGATCTCGCGATTTTAAGTTCCTGCATTCAAAGAAAAATTCTCAGTTTGGGAGGGGGAAAGTTGATTCGTGTTGACTCGAAGCTTGACTTTGTTGGCGCCCCATTCATCCTGTTTGTTTGGATCTTGCGGCCTCCGTTTAAAGCCTCGGTAGATGAACAGTAGTGAAATAATTTGAAAGAAAGCCTTCCATTTGAAAAATATATACGTAAGTGTATGTATGTAAGGAAAAATATATATGAAAATATATGTATACAAGTTGTAAGATATTCCTGCTAACTTTCGATTGCGACACTTCCGAGAACTTTGAAAGGTCGTTTGTGTGTACTATTCTTGTCTAGTAGCCTTAATAGTGTCGATGTCCAACTTTTCTCTTGTCTAATCTTCCAAAATATGCCCCAGTTTTGATTCTGGAGGGTATACTAAACCTATGCTATGTTGTGACCGAACCTTGTATAGGTTGCCTACGTATCCACCAAGGAATCAGGTCCGAACGTAGTTCGTGACGCATAAAATATTTTGGATTTTTGTTATAAAGCAAACGAACCCTATGTGGGCTGCCTACGTATTCCACCATGGGAATCAGGTCAGCGTAGTTCGGACTGATGTTAAAGGAAAGGTTGCAAAACTAGATTGTCTTACCTATTGCCGTCCTTTGATTTGTTCTTGGTTTGCTAGCTTTCAGGTTTACGTCATCACCTATTGGCAATTTAAAAATTCTTTCGAGTGAAATCTTGTCTTGCCCCCTAGTTTCTTTGTTACTCTCTCAGGATTTGTCTATTCGTTCATGTCACAATCGTAGAGTTGGCCGATTTGATAAGTGAAGTAGAAAATAGATGATTAAGGAAAATCAGAAATGCATTCATAGTTTTGCAATTTAAGCTTCCACGAGGTGAAGCAAAACAAACAAAATTTTAGGTACGGTTCAAGCATCAATAAAAGAAAACAAGTTCACTACATGTTCATGCCACCAAGGCTCCTGGCGAATCAGGGACGGAGTACAAGTCCAGTTCTTCAGAGTCTCTCCTGGTTCTGTACCCTGGATGGTTGGTGTCTCAGTAGTTGTTGCAGCCATCTTCACTGGCACTTGTTTTCGGATCATCCCCACAGGCGCAACGAACGTTGATGACACGCCTCTCTCCATCTTTTCCAATTGGCGTAACAACCTCCTTCTGATTCTTAACTTTTTGATAATTATCATGTTCACGTTGGCGTTTTCGTGAGTAGGAAAAGGGATGGCGATCCATATCGGGTCGAGCTCCGGTGAGCTGGATTGTTCCTTCCTTAATCAAGGCTTCGATTTTGCTTTTGAAGCCATAGCAATCCTCAGTGGCATGCCCCGGAACTCCAGAATGATATGCGCAATGCTTGGAACTATCAAACCATTTTGGGATAGGATTGAGAATTTTCCCTTCAATAGCTTGTACCACGCCTGCCGCTTTCAGTCTTTCAAATAGCTGAGACAAAGGTTCAGCGAACTGAGTGTAATCACGGGTGTTTTTTATGACAGGGTTTGGACGGGCTCTATGTGTGGTATGTGGTCGATTTCGGTGGGTGGAAATTTGGGCAAATTGGTATGGACGTAAGTTTTGATATTGATGTGCTCGGGGTTGGTAGTAATTTGGTCGAGTACTATAGACAGGGTAAGGGAATAGGGGAGCTTGGTAGGGTTCAACGTAATGGTAAGGGTAGAAAGGTTGTTGTGGATGGCCAAAGTATGTAAGGACTTGGTTTGGTGGGTTTAGAGGAGTAATTGTAGGTGGTGGGTTAGTGTTGGTGGGTAAAGCAATGTAAGGAGTGTTACCTAGTGATTGATTTGATGGGTTGACGGGTGTGATTGGAGGTAAGTTGTTGTTGGTAGGTGCATTGTTTTGTGGAGGAAAATGTTCTGGAACTAAAGGTTCAAGTGATGGAAAATGAGGCGGGTTTGGTGCGACACTCCTAGGTTCAGGAGGTGGACTTTGGAGTGTAATGGATAAGTTGGTCATGTTTCTAACCCGATTTAGCTCTCCACGTAGATCCTCAATCTCTTGATTCAGGCGGGCGATATGTTCATCCCGTTGAATAGTAGTTCCGTGTTCAAAAATCTCGGGAGGGTCATTAGAAACCATGATGCTTTCCGGGCTAGTTGAAATGGATGCGGCTGGACCAGACGTAATATTTGCTTTTCCTTCAACAACCCAGCTGCGTTGAGGTAACGATGATGTCTTTGACCTTGTGATGTAAGGATGGTCGGCCATTGAGTGTCAACACGAATCAACTTCTTTTTGGGAATAAGATAAAAGAAACATAAAGTATAAATGATGTTAGTCTCGTGAACATATCTAGGTAAAGTCATGATCATGTAAAGTCAAGTAAGACATGTAGCAAATAATTCATCAAATAAAGTCAAACAAATTGTCAAACAAGTATATCAAACAATAACGCGTCCTAATAAGCATGTGACCTCTTTGTGCCAGAGGTAGGCCTATCGTCGTTTGAAGGGTAAAGTGTGCCATAATATGTCATCCCGTTGCTTTGATTAATTAAACAGATTCTATTTCTCAAATAAAGTACAAGATAATGCAATATTTATTACATGTTAAATGAATACAACATAAAGTGTTTCCTAATTTAAGTAAAGTAAATACAGTTTCCTATGTCTAACTTCTAGCTCCATTTGTGCTGTCTTTGATCTTCATCATTCGTTGTACTCCAGTGCAAATCCATACCTGTCATAGAAATATTAATCATGCCCTCCCTCCTAAAGTTTAATTAATTAGAGCAAATAGTCAATATTTAGGCACAATTATCCTTCAAACATGCACATAAAGTATGATTGATGTCACTCGGGGTCGCGAACCCGCTTGGACGTTTGGGTAAAGTCATCTAATGAATTTAATACACCAAGGGTATTAAACCTCCTAGGTCATGAAATGTATGCTCCTAATAAAGGGTGTTGGTTTAGCTCTATCTTAGACAGACTAAGAGTTGGCTTCCTATGACACAAGGTTCCCCCAAGCGGACAACTTGGGAGTGGAAAGTCCGTGGCCGTCGACTGCACCGCTGATCGACTAAATCCACTAGACCAATCCAACTAAAGGGGTAATTTAGTAGTGCACGGGCGCAAACTGCGAAGCCGCTTTAAGTGTGTGAATATGTGTGAGTTTTCCAGGAGTGGAAGAAATATGAGCGGAATGCCAATTTAAGGAAAGCAATAACATACATATTACATAGAAAATTTACATAATAAAACAATCACTTAAAAGAACATAAAAAGAAAAAAAATAAAGCAACAATAAAGGCAAAAAATAAAGAAAACAACCAAACACCCAACAAATTTAATTATTAACCTAAATTGTTATGGTTAAGAACCTAAAGTCCCCAGCGGAGTCGCCAAGTTGTTATACCCCATTTTAACCGGGTTAAAGTGGAGTACAACATATTGGTGATTCCTAAATTGCTTTGTTTTAAGGAGTCGCCACCTAATTAATTTTAAGGTGAATTAGGGCACCTAATTATTAACTAAGGTAAAATTAACTAAACCTCCATTAATCGTCTGCTTAATCAGTGTGATTCTAGGTAAGAGACCTATATCATTCTAAAGGGAAGGGGTTAGGCATCCTTTAGAATCCGTTAACTACGGTTATCCAGCCAAACTTAGGTTAATTAATCAATGTTGGATATAGTATTTAAATTTTAAGAAAATAGCTTGTGCAAATAAGACTTGTAAAAACATAACAATTTGTGCAAAAGAAGATTTTAAATGTCATTTTATAAAAAAAAGACTTCAAATAATAATACTATTTTAAATAAGACTAATATTAGTATAAAGGAGATTTTAAAATGCTATTTAAATAAGGCTTAAAACTGCTAATGTCTTAGGTGAAAGTATAATAATAGGATTGGCAAAAGATGATGATTTGCATATAATTAAAAAAAACGCAGGTTTGTGCGATATTTTAGTAAATATCTGAGGCAAACTAAACGATGAAGTATTAGTTGATCCTGTACTTTAGAAGTATAAATGAAATACGAAACAGCTAACGAGTTTCTTTACCCTTTTGTTATCTTTTGTTAACCGAGCTTAATTAAGATTAGATCAACTTATAATACCTGAATTCATATATTAGGTCTATGATACGTTAAATCCCTATTGCGATAAAGGGGTGGAAAGTAATCCTCCGGCTCAAGGCATTTGTTCTCATTATCGGAAGTTTATGATTCTAATATTAGTAGATATTATAAATGGTGTAAATAATTTGAGATGAATATTAAAGATAATGTAAATAACTTAAGATAGATATTATAGATAATATAAGTAAATAAAATGGAGCCTACTGAGTTATCTATTTAATTTCTCTTTAATTAACTACCCATTATACTAAACTAACCCACCAATTTACCAGAATTCACAAGTTATGAAGACAAATAAAGGCACAAAATAAATAAAAGGGGACCAAATAATGTCAAATGGGCCAGCCCGTTTTGAGACTGCTGCTGGTCTTTTTTTTCTTATATTTGGGCTTTGACCCAAAACTCCACTTTTATTTCTTTGGCAGCGGGCAGAGGGGGGAAATGATATTCCGTAGGGCCTTGAGCCCAACATCAAATGCGGAAGACGAGTCCCTCGGACCCGTATGCGAATGTCATGCATAAAATAAAAGGAAATGGATTAGTATGGGTCTAGATGATTAATAATTCAAAAAAAATGCAAAATCCATAATTCAAAGAAAGAGATTTTAAATACTATCACATAACAAATAGAAAACTAAATTGGATCAGGCTATCCACACACAAGTATATCCATATACGAGTATCTCCTTATACGAAATTAGATTGATGCGTATTCCATGTTTTGGACGAAAGGAAGTCGTAACGGATCCAGCAAAAAAAAAAGCAACATATGTACCCAATAAATCTCAAGACACACGTGGTATGCATAGACTCAATTAAACAAACGTTGCGGAGTTATTTCGAAACATGGACATAAACACACATGGGCAAAGTATGCAAGCAGGCCTTATCAACATGCTAACTAGTGCAAAGGAGGATATTCGGAGGGTTCGTATGACTAAACAACCACCAAAACACATAAAAGATTTTTTACATTTTTTTTTGAAGAAACAGAGTCATCAAGGAGTATGCGAAGAGGTCTGGGTTCAGCTTTAAACTAGTAAGCATGCTTCAAATATCAACTTTAGTTTGATAGTAACCTAAATCAGAGAAGAGGTTAAATATATCAGCCAAGCTAAGATAAAAAGAAAAGAACTGAAATGTGCGTCCTTAGTTTAAAGCTGAACTAAACTCCCAGTTGAATTTGAAGGAAATAGCCTACTGACACAGAACCAAACGCACCCTTGATCTATTGAATTTTTGCTCGACTCAAATATGAAGGAAATGAAGAAGATGAACAGCAAGAACAAAGGGATCATTTATGACAACAGAAAAACAACCTGGTACCGAAAACTGATCCTCATGGATTCAGAGATAAGGAAAACATCAGAACGTGCAAAGTATGAAAAATGAGCTAAATCAAGAACCACAGAAGAATCTGAAAGAGAAAGAAGTCAACTCAAACAAAGAATTAAGACCTTCAAACAACCAAATCAAACATCATTTTTTTTTAAGACCAGTCAAGAAAAAGGAGCCTGGAAAGAAACGCTGTTAAACTCACAGAAAACTGAGTTAGCCAGTAGCAAAACATTCACAGGGAAAACTCAATCCAAACCTAGTTATTACTGGGGTTATTCCTCATCTATGTTCAAACTCAGACACAGAACCATATAAGTAGTTTAAACAGATCAAACCATTCAGCAGTGCATTCCTCAAATTATGCTAGACACATGATTGAATATTTAATCAAAACAGGCATACATTCTTGATATACTCATGATAATGTTGCGATCTAAAATAACCTCTAGGATCCACACATGTTCAATTTACACAATGGTAAGAAACAGGACCAGAGCATGCTATGCCTGCTTCACAAAAAAGGGATTCATGCCATTCTGGACTTTCAAACAAGTATTCAAACCAACAGTGCCATTTACTTTAAAATAAAGCAATCTGAATCGCATATTTATACATGTTGGGATACCACTTAGTGTTGTGCAGAAAAGGATCACATAAGGGAACAAATGACCATTCCTCACATACGAAAGCATGTTTTATTTCAAATGTGCCATGAATTATCCAGATAGACAGGTATAGAAGTGACCTTAATCAGTAGATAGAAATGAACTAAGCACTTAAAAATACCTATAGTGAATTGTAGACCATGAACCATTCCAATACACGGAGAAACAACATGAGAATATTCTTTGGGGAATGAAACGCATTTAATCAGTATGTTGGATCATTTACTCAACCTACTGAATCTCGACTAAACAAGACCCAACTGACAATAGTCGAGAATTAGATGCTCTTAAACATGATTAAACTTTGCAAATGGTGAGAACACAATTAAACCTAACTAAATTTAACGTATACAATCCTGGTTGAAACAAGCAAACAATTTAATTACACCAAATTTTTGAATAAACAAACAGAGTCAGAGTTTAAACACAAAATACAAATAGAAATAGAAGTAAACAATTTATCTTACAGTTGACACAAAAAGAAACTCATCATAATTTGTGCAGAACCGAAATAAAAGAAAATATAAAGGAAAATTACCTTTTGCAGGTGCAGCGAAATGGGTGCGGGGCTTCGATATCTACTCGAACACAATCGAATCCAAACTTGCGATGCTCGGATTCGCAACAAACACCAAGGCAAACGATGAATTGATTCGGTATTTTACTGATAACAAACAAGATCAAACTGCCAATAGAACGTATTTTAGGGATTTTTGCGACTGGAAGCTTTGATTTTTTAGGGGGAGGGGGTTTCTGCGATTCAAAAAAAAGGGTCTCAGTTCTTGGGGGAAAAAAAATTGCAACAGATTTTTTCGATTAAAAAAACCTCAGGTTCTAGGGGAATTTCATGAAAATCCCATCTCCCTCCCATTTCTGACTTGGGAAAACATTATTTATAACATCAATCTTAGGTTTGAACTAGGGTTTTCGTCCGAAAAGGAAGAGAGAGAGGAGCGTGGGGGGACAATATGAAGTGGGGGACAGCAGGGAACAGGGCGTAGTGGGGGAGAGGAGAGGTATGGGCGAAAATGGAGGGAGAAGAGAGGGAAGGAGAAGAGAGAGAACAGGGGCGGGGAGGGGAAGCAGCGGAGGTGAAGGGAAAAAAATGAAAGGGGAAACCCTTTTTAGGGTTTCCTCATTTTGAACGGAGATGGGCTGGACCCAGTCCATTTGTGGACTGGGTCAAATTTTTTGGACTGAGTATTGAAAGAATGGGCTAGAATTAAAACATGGGCCGGTCTAAAAATTGAGATAAAAGATAGGGGCTAGTCCAAAAATATTAGGAGTTAATCGGACTTTGATTTGCGGTCCGATAAGTCAAAATACGGACTGAGTGTAAGGAACAGTTTGGCTTCCAAATTTAAATAAAAGACCCATTTTAATTAGTAATATACTGAGTATGACAAAATATTACCTAATACAAAAATGTGTAATTATTAGGACTCGGGCAATAAAATTATATGATGCTATAATAGCCGTGCAATATCATTTTAACAATAAATAAACACTATCATTTGAATGCGCGAAATAAATGCGATGTGTATGCGGAAGTTGGTAAAAACGCTGAAATGCAAATTTCAATAATACTAAATAATAGTAGCGAATGAATAGCGATAATAATGCTGCTAATAATAATAATGATGATGATAATGGTAATAACAAGAATAATAATGATTAATAACAATTAATAATAAAAATGATAATTTAAGAATAATAATAATAATAATAATAATAACTGCAGTGGAATAATAAAACGTGGGTGTTAATAAAAGACTAATAATTATTGTAAAATTAAAATGCATATTTTTTAATTTCTCAAAATACCAGAGGTATAAATAGGTATTTCGGGGGGAGAGGCGGGACAAAATTGGGTGTCAACAATCACCATATAGTTCTAGAAACATTTCATATCGTTTTCCTCAAGATATACACTCGATATACATAATATACAACTTTCCGCCAAAGTCATAACTTATGCAACACATCAAATCTTTGGCATATAACTTCATAACAAGTTTCCAACTTCCAAGTTCATCAATGATCATCACTATTAGCAACCAAACAACTTCATTTCCTTAATGTCGGAAAATCATACTAAAACGACATAAGTTTCTACATTCCAATTCAATACAAACTTATATCATTCTAACTTCATTTACATACCAAGCATTACAACAACACTCCAATACATTAAACAACTTAATTCATTTCTATTCCAAATGCAATATACCACACGGCCATATGCTTATTTTCCCATATCAACTAAATTCATCCAACTTTCAATTCCCATATGCATTTCATCACAATCACAACTAGAATATAACATGAATTCTATACATTTTGGCTATACAACATATATATACACACGGCTACACCTCCAATTCCAAACCCACATTACAAACTTCCATTTTTCCATACAATCAACACATTTCTACATACTACAACACAATCAAAACTTCATAACACAATAAAAAGGTAGAAATTCTTACCTTTTCTTCAAGTCTTCTTCACTTGGAAATATGATCACTTTGGTGATTCTAATGCTCCCCACTCCAATCCAACTATACCAAGTTACAAAGGAACCTTGACTTAGTAGGAAATCAACAAGAAATGAATTTTTGAAGCAATATTTTTGGTACCTAAATTTCCAAGGCAAACCCGAAACCTCTTGCTCTCTCTTCTTTTTTTTTCTTTGTTGTTCTTATCTTCTAATTCCTTAAGTCTTCTATGATATATGTAATTGAAGTGCTTGGTCACATGACCAAGCATATGACCACCTAAAATTGAGCTTGGGTCAAGGCCTTGTATGGCCGGCCATGACCCCTATTTTGGGCCTCAACTCCAATTAAATTTTTGAGCCCAATAACTTATAATTCACATTTTGTAATTCCCGAAACTAATTTCCAAAATTCCAAAATTACCCTTAGCCTTGTCTCACACTTTCATGACTCTATTCTTTCATGCATAACTCCTATGTCCAACAAAATATCAAATTTGACCTTATATCTCAAGAATCCAATATAATTCAAGTTTTTTTTCAAACGTGTGTAAACACGGGATATAACATCTAGAATAACTATAGGGGATGCTCACAAGAAGGTTGAGGAATGGGAAAATAGATTTCAAATTCTAGAGGAAAGAGATATCCAGGATAACACTGAAGCTATTAGAACGGATCTTAACAAAGGTCAGGCAGAGTATTTAAGATGGATGAATATTCAGGAATCCATTTTGAAACAAAAGGCTCAAGTTGACTGGTTTGAGCAAGGAGATAGTAACTCCAGGTATTTTCACAGCCTTATAAGAGATAGAAGAAACCGAATGAAATTGCATAGAATAAATAACAACAAAGGCAGGTGAATTCAAGGTGACGAGAAAATCTCAAGGGCCGCAATCAAGCACTTTGAAAAATTATTCAACCTGCAACAGAACAAGACCAACATGGATCTCCTGGATTGCATTCCTGGTATGGTATCTCAAGCTGAAAACAACATGCTGACAGCCATTCCCTCTGAAAGCGAGGTTAAAAATGTTGTCTTTAATATGAGTCCGGTAAGTTCAACAGGGCCAGATAGTTATAATGGCACATTTTACCAAAAGTGTTGGGATATCATTAAGGTGGATGTCACGGCTATGGTCCAGGAATTCTTCATCTGTAAAATGCTTACTAAGTATTGTACTCATACCTGCTTAGCATTAATCCCTAAAGTTTCCTCACCTTCTAATTTTTCTGATCTAAGACCAATTAGTCTTAGTAATTTTTCAAACAAAATTATCTCTAAAATCATCTTAGTTAGATTAAATCCTTTGCTTTCAACTTTAATTTCTGAAAATCAAAGTGGTTTTGTAAAAGGAAGATCTATCACCGAAAATGTCCTTTTAGCTCAAGAAATTGTTCAAGGAGTTAAACAGGATAACATCGGGGGCAACATGATTATCAAACTTGACATGGCTAAAGCTTACGATAGATTAGCTTGGCCTTTTCTTATGACTGTTCTTACGAAATTTGGTTTCTGTGATGGTTTCACTAACATGATTTTCAGGTTGATATCTGGAGTATGGTACTCCATTATCATTAATGGAACCAGAAGAGGATTTTTCACTTCTACTCAAGGATTGAAGCAAGGAGATCCTTTATCTCCCTTTGTTTATCCTAGCCGCAGAAGTGTTGACAAGACAACTCAATAATCTCTACAACAATAGCAGATTCACTCCTTTCTCTATGAACAAGAAGGGACCGCAAATCAATCACCTTGCCTATGCAGATGATATAGTTATCTTCTGTGGAGGCAAAACTAGATCCATCAAAGCAGTCATGAAAGTGATTCAACAATATGAGAAAAGTTCTAGCCAGAAAGTTAATGGGGACAAGAGCTTCTTTGTCACAACTCCCAAAACGGCCAACTACAGGATCAATAGAATGAGACGGGCTACTGGATTTCTGGAAAAGCAATTTCCTTTTAACTACTTAAGCTATCCTATTTATATTGGTTGTAGGAAAATTGAATATTTTGATGGTCTTGTAACAAAGATTGTTAATAGGTTAAGTGGTTGGCATGGAAAATTACTCTCTTATGGAGGGAAACTAACTCTTATCAAACATGTTTTGCAGGCTATTCCAGTATACACTCTTGCTGCTATAGACCCTCGAAAAGCAACTTTCAAGCTTATTGAAAAACATCTACAAATATTTTTCGGGGGTTCAACATCTGAAAAAACCAAACACCATTGGAGCTCTTGGGAGAACCTGTGCAAAACCAAAGAGGAAGGTGGTATTGGGATTAAAAGATTACAAGAGATCAGTGACACCTTTGCCACCAAAAGATGGTGGAATTTCAGAACTAGTCACTCCACATGGGCTAAATTCCTGTATTTTAAGTACTGTTCTACTATACATCCAGTTGCTAGGAAAAGAGCATATGGACAGTCCCATACTTGGAGGAAAATGATGAACATCAAACTTCAGGTAGAGGACAACATTGTCTGGAAAATCAACAATGGAGAATGCAATTTTTGGTGGGATAACTGGATGGGAAATGGAGCTTTAGCTCTTCAATGGCCCAATGCTCCTAAATCCAAAAAGATCACCGTGAAGAATTTCCTAGAAGGAAATACTTGGAACGAGAGGAAACTTGGTACTTTGCTACCTGATAACATTGTCAGGAAAATTCTTAATATCTCCGTAGGCAATCCTGATAAACAAGATTATGCAATTTGGAATTCTTCCACGGATGGTAATTTCGATAATCATAGTGCTTGCCAGATAATCAGAGTTAATTTCCCAGCAATGAATTTCATCAATCAGGTTTGGCCTAAGAAGATTCGTTTCAAAATATCCTTTCTTTCATGGAGGATGTTAAGAAGGAAGCTTTCTTTTGATGATATACTCTATAAAATTAAAAAACAACATGTTAGTCAATTACTACTTACGTGTAAATGTTGCACTAATCCTAACTGCGAAACTTTGGAGCATTTTTTTGTACAGGGACAATTGGCAGTACAGATATGGAATTACTTTGGAGCTCCTCTAGGCATCAAAGTTACAAATCAAAATCCAAAGAGCAACTTGCAGACTTGGTGGAAGATGAGAGCTATCAATGGCATCCACAAAATGATACTTAAAATCACTCCAATTGTGATCTGCTGGGCGCTATGGAAAAGCTTCTGCTCCTACAAATATGGGGATCAGCGTAAACCTGTCCAAAGCAAAATATTTTTTCAGATTAACTGGACCTTGCAAAGGGCAATGGCCTATGCTTTTCCAAAGATTAATTTTCCTCCTCTATGGACACAACTATGCAGTGCAGTGGAAAGTATGAAGCCAAAAATTATCTGCAAGTCCGTTCTATGGAAGAAACTAGAGCTTGGATGGGTCAAGATCAATACCGATGGGAGTTTTTTTTGCCCAAAGTGGAAAAACGGGAATAGGAGGGGTAATCAGGGATTATCTTGGCTCCTTAATTATTGCCTTCTCTTCCCCATCGAGATGCGAAAGCAATAACTTGGCAGAAGCCAGTGCTGCATTATTTAGTGTACAATGGTGCATGGAAAATGGTTTCAATCAGTTCCTTCTTGAACTTGATTCTCTTCTGATTGTTAATATAATCGAATAGAACGACCTCAGAAATTCCAAACTCAGAGAGACTCTAAGCTCCCTACATACTCTATTGAATCATGCTAACTTCCAGGTCACACATTGTTATAGAGAGGCCAATCAGGTGGCGGATGGCCTAGCTAAACATGGTGCAAATTTGAACAAACCTATGCTACTGACTGATCATAGATTTTTGCCTAGAATCATTCGTGGTGCTTACCACTTGGATGCTTGTCAGTTGCCTAGTTTGAGAATAAGATATGACAAAGCTAACTTCTTTGTCAGTTGATCATGTATTTTGATTCCAGTTTAAGGGAACATTTCATCCTGATCACTATGTAATTTCCCTTAAACTGATTAGAGGTCAGGCCAAGCCCCCCTCTTTTTTTGTAAGCTCTCTTCAGTGAAATATCAGGCACATGGGCCCTTTGTGATTAAAAAAAAATAAGTTTAAGTATTTTCATCTACTCAAGGTTATGAATGATTCAATTTAATTAAGTTTTTTTTTTTAATGAATGCTGCCATTTTGACTAACTTTTGATTAATTATTAATGAACAAGTTTAAGTATTCGTAAAGAACTTCAAGCTAATGACACCGAGCCTTCAAACGAAAATGGCGTTCGAGCACTTTTCAACCACTAAAACGGCCATCCGAACTTTTGTATATCCTTGATGTATTGATCCTATCTTATTAATCGCACAAAAATAAGTATAGTTCTATATAAAATATTAAAGTTTCGGGGTCCCGAAATATGATTAATCTATGGTCAAAGCACGTTAAAAAGTGTAATGGAAGAAGGGTTAACCAAAAGGGCCGGAAAAAAAAAGACGGACACTATAGCGCAGTAAATTACTGCGTTATAGCAGTTAAAGGAGTCGTCCCCGTTAACTGCTTTAGTGCAGTAAATTATTGCGCTAAAGATAGTTCGGTAACATTTTTTTTTATTGAGATATTTTGGTTCAAAATGCTTTTTTCGGGGCATTTTGGTTCCGGACCCCAAATAATATGGACGGGGACTCGGGGAAGAGGGTATAATATGAAGCTATATATGTAATTTTTTTCCCCCACAGAAGCTGTATATGTCTGTGTCACCATAAATTTGGTATCTTATGAAGTTAGGTCCCAACAGGTTGACAGGTCGACGTGGAGCCAGCTGTGTGGACACTTGACACTATGTTTAAGTTGCCAACTGTACCAAGACACTATTCACACCTTCTCATTTCCTTCTTACAAATTCAATGAATAAATAACAGAAGTTTAAAGTTATTAAAAAGAAAAAGTTCTTTCATTTCCTAAGCAGTGGCAGCTTCATAAAAAGTGAAATAAATGAAATAATAAATTACTCTTATATATTTATGGATTTCATAAATAAGGTTGCGAGACACTCCATCTGATTTTAATTGTCATGTTTCTCTTTTATATTTCTTAAAAATATTATAATTATATTTCTTAATAATATTATAAGTAAAAAATATTTTTCACTAATTTATTATTATTATTATTATTATCTCTTTTAATAAATGTGTACTATATTAATATGATTACTTTTAAGAATGATTAATATTAAGGATAAAGTAATTTTTTAAATTATTTTGTCTATGTTTAAAATCACAAGTATTTAAAGTCAATTTTTTTAAAGTAATCTTGACGACAGAAAAGGGCATGGGGAGAGTATATTAATAAAGATTTATGTATTTCTCCGTATCCTTTTGCTAGTCCAGTGTGCACTTTCCTACAAATATCATTTATTAAGAGTTTGTTTTATAAAATTACCCTCATCAATAGCAATTTAAAGTTGCAATTACAATAAGTTTGGAAAGTATAGGTACTTAATGACGGGAACAATGTTAAAAGAGAATAATAATCGTTTTAATTTGCTAATCAACAAGTGAGAAGAAAAGTTTATTTTTAATATATTAAAATAATAAAAAGAAGCAGAGATAGTAATTCGAACTGTGGAACAATGGATTAAGAGTTCAAGTCGTATATGAAACTAAAAAAAGGAAACTTGAACGACGATAAATCATATAATTGATATGATATTATAATAAAGCAAATGCAATAATTTAAACACTTCAGTCAATTATACAAAAGCTAACTTTCATGAATGGAACTTGCCAAAAATATGAAAAAGGGTGAAAACTTCCCGTGAAGACGGAATATTATGATTTAAAATCGTATTACTCATATTTCTGACTGTATGCGTCGAAAGAATGGAATGGTTGAGTTCTCATGAACCATTACGAACACACTACTTATTAGGATTACAAATGTTTCCAAGTTAATGAGAATAAAGTCGAAGTCTTCGAACATATGAACTTGATTATTACGTGAAAAAGGAATTGTGATTTGGATTATTTGAAGAACAAGTAAAGGTCGCTCGCTTAGCTTAGCTCGGCTCGGCTCGAATTCATATTCGGATTCGAATTCAGATTTGTATTTGAATTTAGATTTGATCAAACAATCTGATTGATTGATTGATCAAATTTAAATATTATTTCGCTAATATTAATATTTTATGACCATTTTCGTAACGGCAATTTAATTTCTCCTTTGTTTTATTTTTTGGTTATTCTTCGGACACAATCATTTACGTAAACAATCACATTGGAGCTACAACCTGAAACGAAATTGCATCCATACGGGCGTTGGTAGTGTGAGCTGTTGTGTATGGCCTAGAAATCCATCAAATAGGTGTTAACACGGTCTTCTCAAAAAATAAAATTTGGAGAAAGAAATTTACTTAGAAACAAACCGATCGGGTTTGTGATTCTAGGCAAAGAAAAGAAAATACGTGGACTTGTTGAGTCTCTTTATGGACTAAAACAAACACTCAAATAATGGCATGCAAAATTTGACCATACAATACTGTCAAATAGATTTGAGATTAATGAATGTGATAAATGTCTGTACATTAAGAATAGTCCATATCACATTCATTATTTGCTTATATGCTACTATGCGTATGCTAACTAGCAAGTTTGATATGAAAGAGTAGGGAGTTGCCAATTTAATCTTGGGTATTATAATCCAAAATACTCCTCAAAGTTTGTCACTGTCGCAATCCGTGACATCAAAACAATACTTGACAAGTTTAAATACTTAGATTTCAAAGTTGCAAAGACTTCAATTGATGTAAATCATGCACATGCAAAGAATAAAGGTCAGAGCATATGTCAATTGGATTATGGTTGTGTGTAGGGATGTTTAATGTATATCATTGAATTTTACGCGATTAGATATAGCTTGTGCTATAGAAAATTGAGTTGATACACGAATAATCCAAGCCAATCTCATTTGATGGCAATAAAACGAATTGTGGGATATTTAAAACATACTCTAAGACTAAACATACTCAAGACTTTACTTTGTAAGTATCTCGCGGCTATTGAGGGATATTTAGATGCAAAGTGGATAATTGGTTACTAATTCTAAATCCACAACTAAATATATATTTATAATTTGTGGAGAAGCGGTGTCTTGAAATCGTCCAAATAAGCTTGCATTGCCTGCTCTACAATAGAGGCTGAGTTCATAGCCTTAGATAAAGCCCGTGAAGAACCTGAATGAGATTGAAATTTCATGAACGATGTTTCATTTTGGCTCGAACCGTTAACATCAATATGCATACATTGCGATAAGCAAGCGATAATTATAAGGGTTGTAAGCTTTATATATACGAGGAAATCTCTTCATAAACAACGAAGACATAAAATTATTAGACAACTACTCTCTAAGGCAATTTTCACAATTTATTATGTGAAGTCGAGTGATGATGTACATGATCCACTTAAAAAAGGCGTAACTAGAGAGATAATTGAGAGATCATCAAGGGAAATGAAATTATGACGGAGGACAAGTCTCCTGGCTGTAAGTCTACCTAGAAGTCTAGAGAATCCAAGATTTAGGTTCAAAGACATCAAACAAAATTATAAATGATGGTTTAACACTGTCGAAACAACTTTGGTTCCATTCTCGTGATGAGATAATGTTCAGTAACAAGGATAATGTGTTAAAGATTTTAGTGGTTCCCAATTTTGATACATGGTTATCACATAGTATATTTACGGGATGAAACGTTTAGAAATTGCCTATATAAGTGTGGAGCGTTAGCCGCTTCAAGGAGAATTCTGTAAGGTCAATTCTCGATGCACTTATGAAATTAGTGTTTACCCCATTTTAACCGGATTCAAAATGGTCTACAACATTCCGATAATTCCGGGTTAATTAAAGTTAGGGAGTCGCCACCTAATTATTTATGGTGAATTAGGGCACCTAAAGTTAATTAAAGTAATTATCTAAAGTTAACTCCGTTTTACTGTCTACGAAACTTAAGATTCTAGGTAAGGGTTCAATTACTCTAAAGGGAAGGTATTAAGCATTCTTTAAGACCCATTAACAATGGTTAACCGACCAGACTTAAATTAATTAGCCTATGTGCTGGATATGCTAAAGGGTTGTTTAAAATATATAAATGTCTATTGACTATTTCCAATTATCTCTTTTAAAACAAGATGTTGAAAACAATAAGCAGTGATTAAGGTAAAACCTGTAATATTGCATTCACTTCTGAAAATATTGCTAACTGGGCAAAGGATATAAATGTACAGCGCCAATAATGTGTCTTTAGCTGGTAAGGTATTGTTTAAAAGTTGATGTTAAGGTTGAAACTTACTTAAAATACAAGACATTTTTTTACCAAAAGTATTTGCTCAATTATGACTGATATTATGATTAAAACATCTCGGTTATTGCTTCCTAAAGTTAATCACTTGAGACTAACTCTTATAGGGTCAAGCTCCAGGTAAAATAATCTCACCACAAGGTCTAACATTATGGTCAAACAATCATCCAAATAGACAAAGAAAACCACATAAACAGTGCATAAGGATAAGAATATTGAGAACTATTAACAGGATGTCCACTGTTTTGCTTCGCCCCTCTCATTCGTTCTCTTTTTATGGTGCAGTGAACGGGACGACGATCTCGATCTACTCTCTTACTCCCGAACAGATTCGAATCCCAGATCGAAACGGACCAAAAAGTTTTTCGTATGAGAAAATGTTCAAGAACAGATAAAGTAATTTATCAAATGGTATGAAATTTTTAGGGGTAAGCTACGGGCCCAAAAAAATTCCCTCTTCGGCTGAGGACTTAAGACGATATTTATAGGTAAAAAAAATGACTAGGGTTTCAGTTTTGAACTCGAGATTTTGGCTCCAAACAAAAGTTCAAGGACCCGTTTGAATTCAAAAGTCGAATATCTAAAGTTGACTTTTTCAGAGAATTCAGAAAGTATTTTGGCCATTTGTGTTGACCAAATCGTTGAAGATTAGAGAGGAAAGTATTTTGTACGAAAATGGGGGAAACAGAGATCTGCCATTGTTGAGGGAAAATAAACCTTTGTTCAAAAATAGAAAGAGATGAGAGAGAGAGAGGGTCGTGCGGCGTGAAGTTGAAGAGATTAGGTTTTGGGAGAAAGAGGCTGAGATGTATTATTTTGTTGGGTCGGGTCGGGTAAATGGAGTAATGGGTTGGTCGGTTCGGGTAGAAGGGGTAATGGGCTGATCCACTTAACGGATAGTGGGCTTGATTATTTGGGCCATTTATTTGGCTGAAATTCCTCTTCCATATAAATTCATTAGGTTTCTAATTTAATGGAAAGTGCAACATATTATTATGTGATGGCAATCGACGATCAATACGTAGAAAATAAAGTACTAATATTATAACCCCACCATGTATGTAGATACAAATAAAATATGGATTTATAATTAATTTAACAAGTCGAATCTTGATATGAAATAACCACAATCTATTAAAATAATACTATTGTCGTTGATAATAAAATAGTCAAGATGACAATAAAAGAATAATAGTATTAATAGTAGTAGCGTTAAAATAGTGATGAAAATAAAGTATTTAGCTCGTTAATAAATTTGGAAACCCAAGGGAATAAATAGGAATAAAGGAGGGACGAAATTGGGTGCAACAGATGCCCCTCTTCGACCGGAGACGATGTAAAAGTGTTCGGGCGAAGAAGTTGACGTAGTAGCCAATTTTGTTCCGACCAACAAATATGAACTTGGAAGAACTTGAGAAAATAGGGGTTAGGAGAATTGGTGGAAAATATTATAGGGGCAGAAAGGATGATTGGAAAATATTATGGGATGGAAGGAATTATGACCGAACCCGTTTCGAATTGCCTACATATCTCGGGTTTCGTGAGCATCAAGCTGTATGTAATTCGAAAGAAGCGGGCCGATACTGACGCTACGCTTGTTGCCCCAGTGTTGGATTATGGTGAGACTAGATATAGAAAGGGATACAAGATTGTGAAAAGAGTTGATTAAGTAGAATTTTAGCGGTGGATATGGAAGAAAAATTTGGGTAACCTACGTATCACATGTTTATGGCCTTCGGCGGAGTCGAGTTCGAGAGTAGATCCGTGACCTTTGCTTGTGAGTTTGATATTCCTCTCTAGCATATTTGCCCCAGTTCACTGCATAATATAAAGTTTCACGTTGTGTTGTGTCTCTGTATGTGGATTGTATTTTCTGAAATTCATGTCAAAATCATTAATAAAGTCTGGGGTAAAGTTGAAAGTGTAAAATTTATAAAGAGTGTAAAAGTGATAATAAATATGAATGTGAGAATGAGGATGAAGCCGTGTGACTTATAATGAGGCAGTGTGGCCAAATGTTGTCTCTAGTTGTCTTCAGGGACTTGAATGAATGCGTGATGTTTATGCCCAAGATGTAATAATATCTCCAGTTGTATTTGGAAACTTTAATGATAATAATAAGGCATCCGGTTGTCTTCCGGGACTCGATGATAAATGATGTCTGTGGTAAAGTCATTAGAGTAGGTAAAGTGAATAATAAAATAATTGATAAAGTATAGAGTAAAGTAAGTGCGTAGCCGTTTGGTTCGGCTTATGTCCTTGGATATTCATTACTGCAGCTACATCTTCTTTCTTCTTTTTGGTCTCGCTGATAGAACCAGATTGAATAGCTTTGTTTACAGCTTGCAAAGCAGTAAGATCCTGAATTTTTCCTGATTTGATTCCCTCTTCTAAGGCTTCTCCCATTCTGACAACTTCTGTGAATTTTTGCCCCATCATGCCTATCATTTTCTCATAAAATATGCCAGCTTGGCATTCAATGAAGGCAGCAGTCATTTCTCTATCACTCATCAGGGGTTGAACCCTGGTTGCTTCTGATCTCCAATGTAGCGCATACTCGCAGAACGACTCAGTTGATTTCTTGGTTACCTTGGTCATGTAGACTCTATCTGGTGTGATATCGGTGTTGAAACTGAAACGGTCCATGAAGTCTTGTGCCATGTCTCTCCAACCACTCCATTTACGGACGTCTTGTTGTGTATACCAAGTAAGAGCCTCACCAGATAAGCTTCTTATGAATAGCTTCATCCTTATATTCTGATCTCTACCTACTCCAACCAGTTTGTCACAATAAGCCCTTAAGTGCGTATGGGGGCCGCCTGTTCCATTAAATGTATCAAATTTCGGTGGCTTGTTGCCTACGGGCAAATCGACGTCAGGCTGAACACACAGATCTTCATATTCTACACTCTTGCTTCCCCTAGAAACTTGAAGGTTTCTCATTGCTTCTTTGAGACTGTGGATCTCTTTTAATAACATATCATCCGCCCTTGCTTTTGCCTCCTTTTCCATTTCCTCGTATTGATCCACATCGGGCTGGAACCTGACCGTTACTGGGTTGGTAAAGGTTTGTGTTTTCGCTGCATATACCGGAGGAACATATTGCACATTAGGAGTGACAAAATGTGCCCCTTGTATATGCTGGGTTGGATAAGTTTAGACAGTGGGAGAGTTTTGGACTGGAGGTGGTGTGTTATAAGTGGTGTTTATAGGTAGTTGGTTTGGTGGGTTTAGATGAGTAGTTGCAGGTGGCGGATTAGTGTTGGTGGATAAAGGAACATAAGGAGTGCGAACTAGCGATTGACTTGGTGGGTTGACGAGTGGTGGATTAGGAGTAACATAGGTAGTGTAGGTGGGTGGTTGACTTTGTGAAGGGGTATAGACGGATGATGGATTTGGTGGACTTGTGAAGGTGATTGGAGGAAAGTTGTTGTTGGTGGGTGCATTATTTCGTGGAGGAAAATGTTCAGGAACTGGAGATTCAAGTGATGGAAAACGAGGTGGGTTTGGTGCGACATTTCTAGGTTCAGGGGGTGGACTTTGGAGCGTAACAGACAAATTGGTCAGGTCCCTAACCCGATTCAGTTCTCCACGTAGATTCTCAATCTCTTGAGTCAGGCGGGCGATATGTTCATCATATTGAATAGTAGTTCTATGTTCGGAAGTCTCGGGGGGATCACTAGAGATCACGATGTTTTCCAAACCAGTTGAAATAGATGCGGCTGGATCAGACATAATAGTTTTCTTTCCTTGAACAACCCAACTACGTCGAGGTAATGATGACGTCTTTGACCTTGTGAGGTAAGAGTGGTCGGCCAGCTCGAGTTTCAACACGAATCAACTCTTTTGTGGGAATAATAAAACAAAAGAAACATAAAATGCAAGTGATATTAACATATCTAAGTAAAGTCATGATCACGTAGAGTCAAGTAAGTCATGTAGCAAAGAATTCATAAAATAAAGGCAAACAAGTTGTCAAGCAAATGTAAACGAGTATATCAAACAACAATAACGCGTCCTAATGTACATGTGACCTCTTTGTGCCAGAGGTAGGCCTAACGTTTGTTTGAAGGGTAAAATGTGCCATAATACGTCATCCTATTGCTTTTGGCTAATTAAACAAATTCTATTTCCCGAAATAAAGTATAAAAGTAATGTAATGTTTATTACATATCAAATGAATACAACATAAAGTGTTTCCTAATCTAAGTAAAGTAAATACAATTTGCTATGTCTAAATTTCTAGCTCCATTTTATGATGTCCTTGGTCTTCGTCAATTGTTGATCACAGATGTACTCCAATGCAAATCCATACCTGTCATAGAAACGTTAGTCATTCCCTCCCTCCTAAAGTTTAATTAGTTAGATCAAATGATCAATACTTAGGCACAATTATCCTTCAAACATGCACATAAAGTATGATTAGTGTCACTTGGAGTCGTGAACCCACTTGGACGTTTGGGTAAAGTCATCTAATGGGTTTAATACACCAAGGGTATTAAACCTCCTAGGTCATGAAATGTATGATCCTAATAAAGGGTGTTGGTTTAGCTCTGCTCTAGGTTGACTAAGAGTTAGTTTCCTATGACACAAGGCTCTCCCAAGTGAACAACTTGGGAGTGGAAAGTCTGTGGCTGTCGACTGCACCGCCGATCGACTAAATCCACAAGATCGATCCAACTAGAGGGTGATTTAATAGTGCACGGCCGCGAACCGCGAAACCGTTTTAAGTGTGTGAATTTATGTGAATTTTCAGGAGTGGAGGAAAGTGAGACAGAATGACAATTTATTAAAGCAAGTAACACATAAACAATTTATATCAAACGAAACAATATATCACGCAATCACTTTATAGCATGTGAAACAGTTTAAGCAAATAAAGTGACTAAATTAGCACACAAATGCTAATTAAAAACTAAATCCGTTATGGTTAGAACCTAAGTAATCCCCAGCAAAGTCGCCAAGCTGTTATACCCCATTTTAATCGGAGTCAAAATGGTCTACAACATTCCGGTAATTCCGGGGTTAATTAACCTAATTATTTATGGTGAATTAGGGCACCTAAAGTTAATTAAAGTAATTATCTAAAGTTAACTCCGTTTTACTGTCTACGAAACTTAAGATTCTAGGTAAGGGTTCAATTACTCTAAAGGGAAGGTATTAGGCATCCTTTAAGACCCATTGACAATGGTTAACCGACCGGACTTAAATTAATTAGCCTATGTGCTGGATATGCTAAAGGGTTGTTTAAAATATATAAATGTCTATTGACTATTTCCAATTATCTCTTTTAAAACAAGACGTTGAAAACAATAAGCAGTGATTAAGGTAAAACCTGTAATATTGCATTCACTTCTGAAAATATTGCTAACTGGGCAAAGGATATAAATGTACAGCGCCAATAATGTGACTTTAGCTGGTAAGGTATTGTTTAAAAGCTGATGTTAAGGTTGAAACTTACTTAAAATACAAGCCATTTTTTTACCAAAAGTATTTGCTCAATTATGACTGATATTATGATTAAAACATCTCGATTATTGCTTCCTAAAGTTAATCACTTGAGACTAACTCTTATAGGGTCAAGCTCCAGGTAAAATAATCTCACCATAAGGTCTAACATTATGGTCAAACAATCAACCAAATAGACAAAGAAAACCACATAAACAGTGCATAAGGATAGGAATATTGAGAACTATTAACAGGATGTCCACTGTTTTGCTTTGCCCCTCTCATTCGTTCTCTTTTTGTGGTGCAGTGAACGGGACGACGATCTCGATCTATTCTCTTACTCCCGAACAGATTCGAATCCCAGATCGAAACGGACCAGAAAGTTTTCCGTATGAGAAAATGTTCAAGAACAGATAAAGTAATTTATCAAATGGTATGAAATTTTTAGGGGTAAGCTACGGGCCCAAAAAAAATCCCTCTTCGGCTGAGGACTTAAGATGATATTTATAGGTAAAAAAAATGACTAGGGTTTCAGTTTTGAACTCGAGATTTTGGCTCCAAACAAAAGTTCAAGGAGCCGTTTGAATTCAAAAGTCGAATATCTAAAGTTGACTTTTTCAGAGAATTCAGAAAGTATTTTGGCCATTTATGTTGACCAAATCGTTGAAGATTAGAGAGGAAAGTATTTTGTACGAAAATGGGGGCAACAAAGATCTGCCATTGTTGAGGGAAAATAAACCTTTGTTCAAAAATGGAAAGAGATGAGAGAGAGAGGGTCGTGCGGCGTGAAGTTGAAGAGATTAGGTTTTGGGAGAAAGAGGCTGAGATGTATTATTTTGTTGGGCCGGGTCGGGTAAATGGAGTAATGGGCTGGTCGGTTCGAGTAGAAGGGGTAATGGGCTGATCCACTTAACGGATAGTGGACTTGATTATTTGGGCCATTTATTTGGCTGAAATTCCTCTTCCATATAAATTCATTGGGTTTCTAATTTAATGGCAAGTGCAACATATTATTATGTGATGGCAATCACTATCAATACGTAGAAAATAAAGTATTAATATTATAACCCCACCATGTATGTAGATACTAATAAAATATGGATTTATAATTAATTTAACAAGTCGAATCTTGATATGAAATAATCACAATCTATTAAAATAATACTATTGTCGTTGATAATAAAATTGTCAAGATGACAATAAAAGAATAATAGTATTAATAGTAGTAGCGTTAAAATAGTGATGAAAATAAAGTATTTAGCTCGTTAATAAATTTAGAAACCCAAGGGAATAAATAGGAATAAAGGAGGGACGAAATTAGGTGTCAACAATTAGGCAGTGCTCGTGGCTGAAACAAACACAATGATGAGAAGCAAAGATGGTTATGGGTTAATTGTAGGACGCATGACGTATGTTGTCTAGGTATATATTAAAGTTAGACGGTTCAAAGAAATTTATCAATTGACCGAGTATATCCGATTTACGTTCATTATAGAAAGTTCAAAGTGAAACCTACTTATCCAGAAGCGAGTAATCCTTCTTGCGAATCACACAATTTTTCATGCATGTTCCTATATAGCCATTCCCCATAATGCTGGGTTTGAAATTGGTGTGAATGAAAATGGAAGAATTCAAATGGAGGAAAATGAAAAGTTTTTTTTTTTTGACAAAAGAGCGTTATCTCTCATCGGAAAGTGAAATGAAAATCCGTGTGCTTATATAGAGAAGCACTTCTTCTAGATGTCAAAGAGTTGAGAAGAAGCACTTCTTCTAGATGTCAAAGAGTTGAGAAGAAGTGGTTCATCGTGGCGTCGACATTGCTCGCTCGGCTCGAATTTGAAAGGATTTGGATTTGGTCAAATAATTTAATTGATTAATTTTTTTGATAAATTTATTTTGTTAATATTAATATTTTATTAACTTTTTATGACTGGTTTTATAAAGGTAATTTAATTTCCCCTCTTGTTTTATTTTCTCGATATTTTTCAGACAAGTTGTTTACGTAAACAGTCTCTTTGGAGTTACAGCCTGAAACAAAAGGTTGCACCTCTTCGTTAGAACCCAGTCTTCTGGCTATAATATCTAGTCATCCTTTTAGATTTCTGTTACGAATATTTGAAAATATTTTTCTTCTTTTCGCATATTATTCTCGCATTACGAAGTAAGTCCGAAGCGTGATTTTATTTTTTTATTGCATTCGTTAAATACTGGTGTTTCAATTACCGCTATTCCAATGATGATAATTCGTTCTATCATGAGAGAAAATAATCCTAGCCTCGGGAACTAAGAGGGTATTAAGTTCTTTAAAAAAAAAACTATAAATTCAGTGAGCTCGAATTTATTTCTAGTTCTTCTCTACTTCTGTTTTATTTTCTTTGTTCAGTTTTCAAAAATATTATTTTCGTATACCGAAAGGTAACCGTTTTTCATGTATGTTTTAAAAATATATGAATAACTAGAGCATTTTCATTTTCTTTTTATTGTTAAATTTCTTTATATGATTGACATAATATAATATCCTTAAGATGATAAACTTTTAGACCATTAAACACTAATCTTTTTTTATATCCTAAGTTTTATGTCTAACTAAATTAAGACACGTAAGATGACTCAGACTAATTTAATACAAGGACGTGCGGGGGTGGGTGGGTTGACAGATACATCCTCCCAATTCACCTTTTTTGACAATTTGACAATTTCCAAATTGGTGAAGGGGTGGCACAATTTAATAAGTTTCAAAATTTAGCTACTCTAAACGTGTCGAGTAGAGGATAAAATAGCAAAAACAATAAAATTTCTTTTTTTTTCAGCTTCAGCCACACGTCATATAGGGACACGTGTAATTATCCTGGGATGATCAAACTTCAGATATTCCGCAAGCGTCAATTTAATGTTGACATATGTGGTCCCCATATTTATTTTTATTTTTTGCTTTGTAATATCTCCGTTTGTTACGTAGACTGCTTTTTTAAGTGTTTCACAACTGGAGTGAAAACAAAAGAATTAATGCAAACATTTTAATTTGTGTTTCCACTAGCATTCCTATGGACGTGTTTGTCACGCCCCGGTATTCAGCTCATGTGCAAAACTACTTTGTGGCACACAGCAAATTGAGATACCAGTCGGTGTTTTCTGTTCCAATTTATATGAATGAATTCGATTAGACATAAAATTTAAAAATAATTACAGGCTTAGTATATAAGTAGTTTTTTTAAACTTGTTATCAAGTTTTGTTTAGATATTTGAATTATGATTAATTTTAACTAAGCATTTAAACACATGATAAAGTAATCTAATTAGACATTTTTTGTTCAAATTTTGAAAAATAAAATTGCGATTGCGCGCATGCTCAAGAATCTATTAAGGAGTTAAGTTAACCACATAAAATATATCATCTCCTTTAATTATATGCATTCACTTCTATAAGCCGTAAAATCCCAGATATTTTCTAATTGAGGTTGATGTAGGAGATGACATATTTTATATGGTTATTTTAACTACCTAATAAACGAATGAAAACACGCGCAAAATTGTGCCAAAATTGAGACTGAAAGTTTCTAATTGAACACTTTATCACGAATTTAGATGCTCAATCGGAGCAAGTTGTAGTTCGAGTGCCTAAATGAAATTTGCTGGCAAATTTAAGATGCTGTCAATATATTAATCCATAATAAAAATTTGAGTAATAATAATCATATCATTAAGAATGAAATAAAAAATTTATAATTAAATTGTTACAAAATATAAAAAATAGAATTATTTTTTAGATTGATTAAAAGAAAAGAAAACGTTTATTATGTCTAATTAATTACATATGCATACAATCTCTATATTTTAGTAAATTAAATTATCAAAATATAAACGAAATATTTGTTAAATAATCCTATCCTATACAATACAGATTATTCGAATATGTGTGTAGTTTTTAGCCAATACCAGATTATTTTCATTTGTTTCAACTATGAAAGAGATAATAATATCAAAAGTTATATTTTTCTAATTTCAACGTATATATCAAACCTAAAGTCGAATAAAACTGTTGTAAAGCGAAGTATGATACGTAATTTACACTAGTTATGTATAACTGCTTTTATGATCATTAATTTACTAACTTAATTTAGATCCACTGAACTGTTAGATACAAAGAAACTTCGTCCAATACCTTTTAGGGCTTTTATGATCATTATTTTACTAACTTAATTTAGATCCACTAAATTGTTAGATAAAAAGAAATTTCATCCAATAAATTTGAGTTTGTGTGAGACACAATTAAAACTTTTGGTAAAAGTACCATGAACCCCTACAAGGTATAGTGTAAGCTAGAGTTGACCTTTTTTACGTACGAAAGTGGTATCAAACGCTAGAAAGGCGCGTAGACCAAACACAGATCCCATATTCCTAGGATACTGCCACGTATCATATTCCTCCTTATAAAGGCAATACATATATTAATCGAAAAGGCGAATAATCGGCGTGGTTGTCCTAAGCTCCACATGCGTGTCAGAACTGCACCTCGTCGTGTCGCCTTCTCATTGGCCCACGTTAAATGAACATTATAAAATCTGCTTAACACGTGGTCTTCATCTCTCGACAAATGGACGGTCCTGATCTATGTTCTTGGGAAACGATTAGACAAGACAAGACATGACACAGCTTTAATTTACAAGGACATGATACTAAATAGGAAACTGTGAAGGTTAAGGATAGAAGATTAGTAGGTAGCTGCGTTCTTTTTATTAGTAGAATTAATTAGTAATCGTGTAGAATTTTTTCTTCGAGGTGTACTACGACTCTCTCTGTCTGTATACTTTGATTACTTATGGAGTTTAAGAAAAAAGGAAAGACTTTTGAAATTTGTATCTAAATTAGTCATACATATTTATATGACTGTAAATAATTTTGTTAAGGGAAAAAAGAAAAAATTTTAAGTTAAATTATTTTTAAATATAAAAATGTAATCATTCTTTTTGAGACAAAAAAGTAAATGTCTCACATAAATTGAAACAGAAAGAGCGTTAGTTTCTTGCTTTTTAAAAAAAAAAAAAAACATATCACATAAAGTGAAACAAAAGGAGTATATGTTTCTTCTTTTAAGTTCTATCTTGCTATTCTGTTGTCATAATTTTTTAATATCATACTTCAAATTCCTTTTTCTGTCAGGCCGAAAATCTACCGGCAACAACCTCCCTTATCACATAAAAATTTCAAAAATAAGATGGGCGTAAATCTTACCTTGTGAAAATAACACCAAGAATTTCATTGATATATATGTTATTGTTGCTTCACACGTGGTTTGAATCTGTCAACAAATGGACGGTCAAGATCTATGTCCTTTGTTTTCCAGAATCATACGTCATAAAAACATTACGTGTCGGACTCTGCCCTAGACGGTGACGGGCAGCCTGCCCGTCATTAGCCCCACTTATATTTCTGTATCAAATAAAGCTTTATTTTTATGGGTCCTCTCTTGTCTAACTCCTCAAAGATGTCTCATATCTCTTCTCCTTGATCAATTTGTCAAGCTTTGTGTTACAATCTTCTTTTTGTCGTGTTAAATTGAAATAAGAAATTTTTATACAAACTAATTGGTTATAATATGGCTGGTATGTGTTGTGGTGTTAATATAGCTGAAACAGAAGCTACAACACCAGTTGAACCTAGTTCTGAATCAGCAAGAAGGAGAAGAATGGAAATCCATCAGTTCCGTTTTGTCGCAACAGATGTATCTGTTGCAGTAGCTCCGCCCATTCAAAAAAATGGACGGAAACGTACGCGTAAAGCGGAAAAAGTTTTTGACACCAAAATACAGAAGTTGGAAACTAGCGTAACGATTTCATTGTCTCCAACACCATTACAAAAGCTAGCTGACGAAGAACCTGAGAGTAAAACTCTGGATCTGTCTGAATCAGCTACTACAGAATCTGTCATAATTCAACCTGAAGAGGTTGTTCCTACCGATCTCCCCAAATTTGGTTCCACTTCGATATGTGGAAGGAGACGTGATATGGAAGATGCTGTAGCAATTCACCCTTCATTTTGTAATGAAAACTCAAACAACTTACATTTCTATGGTGTATATGATGGCCACGGTTGTTCACATGTAAATCTCAAACTAAACTACGATTTGCTCTCATTCCTTTCTTCCTTTATGATTTATTTGCTGAACTTGTTTTGTTTTTATTTATAGGTGGCTATGAAGTGCAAAGAACGAATGCACGAGATAGTTAAGAACGAGGTGGAGAAGAAAGAATCGTGGAAAGACGCGATGATTCAGAGTTTTTCTGAAATGGATAAAGAAGTTGTGGATTATTCGAGTGGATCTTTCCCATCAGGTTCTGATTGTAGATGTGAACTTCAGACTCCACAGTGTGATGCTGTTGGATCAACGGCTGTTGTTGCAGTTGTAACTCCAGACAAAATCGTCGTCTCTAATTGTGGTGATTCTCGTGCTGTGCTTTGTAGAAACGGTGTTGCTATCCCTCTTTCCGTCGATCATAAGGTGAGTCACTTAAATTGTTGGATCCGCACATATTATTCTTTGAATATACTAATAAAAAGGGACGATGTTCAATTGGAACATGAAAAAGCGACTAAATTGGTCCTAGTTACCATGATTTTTTTATTTTTTTTAATGAATGTCAATTAAGTATAGTAAGTAAATTGTTTCTGGTTGTTGTTCAATCATTTGATAGTCAGTCAATTCTTTGACAAATAATAACTACCAGTCTGGCTTAAACCTTTTCCAAATACTTTTACGAATACGCTTTTTTATTTATTTATTTATTTTCAAAGGAATTATGCTAAAACTTGTGTTTATTTCTATTTTAGCCGGATCGACCCGATGAATTGAACCGGATACAAGAAGCTGGTGGCCGTGTTATATATTGGGATGGCGCAAGAGTTCTTGGCGTTTTGGCAATGTCTCGCGCAATTGGTAGGCACATCGTGACATATTTTTTCCTTTTCAACGTTCATCAAATTTGAATAGCAAATAATGAATATAATATATTAATGATGTGTTTGAACTTTTGTTATTCAGGGGACAATTATTTAAAACCATATGTTATATCGGAGCCAGAGGTGACTATAACCGAACGTACCGATGAAGATGAGTGCTTGATTTTAGCAAGTGATGGATTATGGGACGTTGTATCGAACGAGACTGCCTGTGGCGTGGCGCGTATGTGCTTGCAATCAAGAAGGCCACCGTCGCCAACAGGTTCGCCTGGAAATGACATAACGGTCACCGGTGCCGGAGAAAGCTCTGATAAGGCTTGTTCAGATGCATCAATCTTATTGACGAAATTGGCCTTGGCTAGACGGAGTACTGATAATGTTAGTGTTGTTGTGGTTGATTTAAGAAAAGATCTATGACATTATGTTATGCTCTAGTAGTTTTAATCTATTAAGTGTATATTTTTGTTATTGAGTTTAATTGAGGGTTTCCTTAAAGAAGGAGAACTCGAATTAAATAGTTCAGGTTTTAACATGGGTTGCTAATGAAGCTCAGGTGAAAGCTGATCTTTTGATTTATTAGCTGATTTAGCTTCCTGTGTGGATTATTATTAGTGTGTACTGCTAATATTATTTTAGAGAAATGGAGATAGAGAAATTGTAAAGAGCTGATCTTCTCTACAGCTATGTGAAATTTTATATGTGATTCTGCATATTAGGTCTCGTTTGTCCTCTTCTAATTGTGTTTAATTAATTAAATCAGTAAAATATGAATTGAACATTGACCTGTCCCATTGTGTTGGACCAAACATAACAGAAGTATCCTTATTGATTTTTAATGTCAGATTTAAAGAAAAAAAGAACATTGTTTCAAGCTAGTAGGAGAGGCTAAACTAGGAGTATTTGTTTCAAATCAATATTGGCATATTATTATTCAAATGAGATATTATAAAGATCATCTAATTCACTTTGTTAATTGGGTTATTCTTTTGATTTCATTCGTTTGTTCATTCCATTCCATTCATAGTTATTCAGATTCTTTACAAAACAAAGTATCCATATATAATTTGGTGTAAGAATAGAATTTAACTATGGCTGAATTGTTTATGTAAAGAATTTGCATACTCCACTATGAAGGTCAAAACATAATTTTTTTTTTTACACTTAGGGGCAAAAAGGAATAAATGGATGGTGATAATGTAATGGGAGGCCAATGAGGAAGATAAGTGGAAAGATGGGTCATATGGGGCCATACCCATAATTATATGTTGTATTTAAGATATGATAAATATAAATTGTCAAGTGGCATTGATGAGGAGAAAGTACAGCTATTGTAGGTACTTTCACCGTCCCAGCGTCTTACTCCATCCGTCTCAATTTAAGAGTCTTACTCTTATTTTTTATATATTTTAGAAAGAATAAAATATAAAGAATGTCTTTTTATATATTTATTTAATTGTTATTTTAAATATTGTACATGGTAAGTTTTTAAATCACAAGATTAAAGAATATTTTAATATATTTACACAATTTTAATTTAAGATCAATTTAAAAGTCTCTCTTTATGTTTTAAATTTTATATCTAATCAAATTAAAACACTTAAAATGAGAAGAAGCGAGTAAAAATTTACTCATATTGGATGTCTACATCAAATGAATAAATATATATCATGTGTTTGACTATATATAATTATTATTTAACTATGATCAATTAATATATATATATATATATATATATATATATATTCACTTCAAGTCGCTCAACCATAACATCGCAATGGTTTTAGTGTACACATTTAGTGTGGGTTTAAATAGGATAAGATAAATTGTCAAGTGGGATTGATGAGGAGGATGGTAATAGCTGGATGCCGCATTTGGTCCATGATAGATTGATACTGGGGCTCCACTTTGCCGATTCGAATCTGCTTTTGTTGGAGTTGAAGTGTACACTTCATCCCATCGTTGCCTTCCACGTATTACCCTCTTCAATCCTTATATGCTCCAACTTTTTTTTTTTTTTTGTGCTCCACCTTCTTCACTACTACAATCAAGTGCCATTATTGTGGAGCTAAGATTTTCGTTAAGGGGTTTAACATATAAAAAGTATATGAAAAAGTTAAGAGAATTCAAAATTTATTAATAATGTACCCAATGTAATTTTATAAATAAAGTCTGGGAGGATAGAATGTATAGATACCGTACTCCTACCTCTATTGTATAGAGATTTTTTGGTTACACCTTCAGCTCAAAAGAATGTATTCAACATCTCCTGTAGATATGAAATATATAATAATAATAATAATAATAATAATTTTCCGTCGAAGGAGACCCACCTAGATCAGCCCTGGATATGATTAAGAAAATGAGATTTCTCCATTCTTAACTAAAATTTTGAAATTTTATTCAGAGACTTTTTTTTTTGAGATACGAAACGTTTTATTACTTTTAAAATGAATACCAATTTATTCGGTACTTATATTAATCAAGATAATAATCTTTAAATGGTTGAACAAGATAAATCAAGTCGATCGTTTTCTAAATCATTTGGTGTCTAGAGTTTACTATAGTATTTGATTAATTTGAATTTATGCCAAATAAACTCACTAAATGGAGGTAAAAAGGTTTATTATTTAAAGATTGAACTTTGATAAAAGTAGAGGAATTTCAATCATCCTGTCACACTCCTCGCCCTTGGTATAGCTAAATCAATTTTGTATTTTTTTCTAGCCAAACCTTGAATTCTTACTTAAAAGTATAAGTTTTATTTTCGTAAAATATATTTCAAAATAATATTTATGATTGTAACTTATAAAATAACAATTCACCTCAAGAATTCATTGTGGTTAAAAAGAAAGACGTGGCCATTCTAAGAAAAGTGCTCTAACATTAATTTCGAGAAGAGTTTCTATTGTGTTAGATTATACTCTTAATTTATAGTTTTATAATTAAAAAGTAAGAAATAATCTTATTGCTTATATATTCCTTGAAATAATCAGCTCAGTTCATCAACTTCCTTTAATTTAAGTTGAAATATTCAATTTATGCATGCATTAGCTAGTTAATTATGTGACGAATCGTTCATCAGTACTTTTTTTTTGTCTTAACTTGAATGTCTTCATTGTTTGTCGAAAATTGAATTCACGTTGTCTTTTATGCTTATTTTTTTTAAAATTTAGAAGCATTACTTAAGTATTTAACGAGTTAACGTGAAGGATTCAAGCGTTGTACTAGCTGATGTATAGTAAACAAGCATTGAGTTAGTTTCATACAGTAATTTTTATATATAAAAAAAAAATCCAAAACATGTCACTTTTACTTTAAAGATATTAAGAAAAGTATGACCGAACAATTGACTTAAGAAAGATAAGCAGAATATTTAATTTGGAAGGGCCATTACACATTGAAACCATATAATAAACTATCACATACCAAATAATTAGATATCATATGAATTTCTGGATCATTATTATCGTTACACTTGTCAAATTAGGATTTTAAGAACGTAAATTAATTAACCGACAATTACAAACAAAAGATAGTTAATCACTATATAGGAATATGATTAAAATAAATCCACGTCCTTCCAAATCAGCTATCTAACAGATTAATAAATGAAATCAAACCTAATATTTTTATTTTGAAGTTTCCATAGTTTACGTGACCATAGCGCTACAGATCTTTATTGTTCAGATTTTTTTTTTCTTTTTCCTTTTTGTGGTCCCAACTCACAAGATGCTTTCATTTTATAGGTGTTTTCGAACAATTAATTATTGGTGGATGTCTGTGTGGTATCAATTGACCAACAAATATAGTACAGCCAAACTATTTTCATACATTGAAATTTAGGGTTTGTATGAAGATTGTATAAGAGTTGAATTAAATTCAGATACAATATATATTGTATAAAGTAGTTTTATACTATCAACGTGTCTCACTTTGTTATAGTAGGTAATTTATTTTATTTTAAGTTTAGTTTTCTAATTTAATTATTAGTAATTATTTATAATTATTTTTATGATAACTTGATAGTATTGAAACAAATTTTCACACAAACGTATAAAGGCTAAACTCAAAGAAAGAAAACATAATTGTAGCTAGTTATTTACCAATTGTTTACGTGAAAGAGCATCATACTCTTTCTCACAAAAGATATATGTAATGGCACATGGCATGATTATTGGAATTTGGACAAATCAACTCAGACCCACTTCTGCTTTTGGTTAGGCAATAAATCACTAGGGTCAATTCTTGTCTATCATTTGTCGAGGGCGGATTTACAATTTAATTTTTATGAATTTTAAAATTTTGACATTTTGTATTGAGTTCTAAATTAATAATTTTTATTAATATAGGATTTTTCAACTTAACAGAAAGACAATCTTGCTATTCACTTCATTAAGGTAAAAATCATACCAAATTATTTGAGTCTCCGTATCCCGATCTGTACATCCCTCCCTACATTTGGCATCATCAACGTCAATAAGGAAAGAATTTCAAGCTTTCAATGCTATGGTATTACTGTATAATTTAATTTGGGAATTTTTATGCCCCACCTTAATTTGTTTATTGTGGTTTGTGAATTTACAATTGCCGGCCGATTTAGTGTTCAAAGATGTTAATTTTGAGTAATAGTTATGCAATTTCTTTAAAGAAAAATTTACTTGGCATAACTACCTCTAAGAGGTATTTATGGATAATAACTACTCTTTATGTTTTTTATTTTTTGTAGCCATAGTCCTTTTCTAATTTACACCTCGTAAGTAATGTTATATCCAAGGAAAGATAGCCATGTATCTCAATAGTCTTCCTCACCTCCCAGATCTCTCTTCTCCCTCACTCCTCTCCCTTCTCCCTCTACTCGCACCCCTCTCTCTCCGTTCCCTCTCTCTTGCGGGTGCCACAATCGACTGACTACTGCTTGAAGACAACATCTCTGGTGCCTCTTATAGTGTTTTGAAGTTGAACGAACGCTTGACGATGGTGAAGGAGTCACTGAACTTGTCGGATTTTCGATTGTTACCGATGATGCTGTTGGAGATGATGCCTGAGGTGAGAACATTGGAGCACTTACTGGATTTTCAACCACAGGTGGAACCGAAGCAGATCTATTGGGGCATGGAGTGAGTGCCAGTGAACAGGGACGGCTCAACATAATTGGAGGCCCAAATCAAAACTCTAATTAGAGGCCTCATACCTAAACAAACTTTATACATTTTGTTTGAAATTTAATTTCTATTAACTTTTTTTAGATGCAAATTCTTACTTAATATTTTTATATAATCGATTTCTTCGATAAGGTGAAAATATCATGTACGGTTCGTTAGAGTGGTAGTAAGGGTGACTTATCTGTCAACTTTTCCACTATCATCCCAAAAAAACCAAACTCTGCCTTACGTAAAGTTGTCAGAGTACGATCAACCTTTGGATTTATTATTTTTTTCAATTGTTAATTTAGGTAAAAAAAAAATTCAATTTCAATGTTGAAAAACATCCTTCCACTGAGGCAATCATTACAGGAACTGTTAATATAATTCTATCAGTAATGAGCTGACAAATTTTAGATAAAAATAATAGAGTCAGAACAATAGAATTTGATAACTTGGTATGCCCCACTTTAATATCCTTGTTACAACGCTTGAAACCCTAAAGAAGGAACAAAAATGAATTACAATTCACTTCATTCAACCTTTTTTTACTGTTGAATATTATTGACAGAATATTACTCTAACTTATCAGCAATTTGAAGAAAGATAATACAAAAGGAGTTAAAAATAATAAAATAACGTGAGTCTTAGCAGACAGAATGTAAGAAGGAATATTGTGCTCTTTATCATAAATAATCAATTTTCTTTAAGAAAACAAATTAACACATAACTTATTCTTGGTAAAATTTGGGGTCCTCCAAAATTGGGGGCCCAAGGCAATTCCGCCTACCCATTGTCGGTGTGATTTTTGCTGGAGAGTACGTCGGTGAAGTTTACGATCTTCTTTTAGGAGACTCCGGCACTGGTGATGATGCTGGAGTGTTCACCTGAGTATAGATATGAGATTTTCGCTGGCCTCTTAACGGTATGTGATAGGTGTTTCAACGGCAGAGGATGGTTACACCTGCCCGTTATAATTAAATACACTTGCTCGTCACCAGAAAATTGAGCAAATATATCTGCTCATCATTCTCCTTCTTGCATCTTAGATATGAGTATATTTAAGTATATTACATGGCTTCTTCTCTTTCTTGTATCTCAGATCTAAGTGTATTTGAGTGTATTCATCATTTTTTTGAGTGTAAATATAAGTTATATGTATTTGGCGAATTGTATTTTGGGGGTAAACTAGATATATTTGATTGTATGTGTTATTTGAAGGATTTATATACAAATGTATATACAATTTTTTCAAGTAAATACAGTGTATCTAAAAGTTTGATGAAATACAATCAAATACAGCCTAAACAAAAGGATAGATCAATATACAAATACACTTAAATACACAACTTCTTCGTGTATTTAAATGCACTGGAATACAATCATTTTAAATACACATGTATTTAGAGAAATTGAGGTTGCATATATTCAAATACAGTCAAATACACGCGACATCAAATAAGATTGGATACAACTGAACAGTGTATTCAAATACACTCAAATACAGCAAATTTGCCATAAACTAGTTATGAATTGCAAATTGATAAAATGTAGCTACTAATTGTTAACAATCCTTTAAAGTTAGTTATTCATCTAAGTTGCCCTTATTTAAATCGCTAAATTTTATTAGGTTGACGAATATTATTAACGTGTCAATATGAGCTTACAACTCGAACGAACCTGCTAAAAGAAGATTGAGCTAGAATAAGGCCATAATAAGTCACTCAATTTTCTTAAAAGATAATCTAACCATGTGTCCACTTTCGTATACGTGCACGATTGTATGTCTTTTTTGCATATTTATTTATCTTTCAATAAAAGAATATGTTACACGTTAGATAAACAGATTTTTTTTAGAAAGTCAAAAACTTAGGTGAATTAGGTTATGATCCATAATTCAATACATTTGTACCGCAAACAAGAATGATCCAAGAACTTTAGACAATTTAAATCAAGACAAAAACTTCTACAGTTTTAATTTATGTTAGTAAAAATTGAGAACAATATAGATCAGTAACAAGTAAAACAAAAAATTAACTTGTGAAATCACTATTGTGTCGTGGCAAGTCACTGACTAGAAAAGCGATTTTTGGACCAACTACGATGCAAATCGTTTAGCCTGGTACGCTCCCTGAAGTTCCACAACAACTTCCAAACACTTGCACTAGTGGCTGCAAGTATGGAGTTGCATAAACTGTTGCCTAAAAATCAGAAGAAAAGATTAACTTTTAAGTTGAAGAGAAGATGTATTTTTGGTTGTATATCCAAGAAACCTCTGAACCTCTTTATATAGGTAGAAGACAATAGAGGCAAGATCAGAAACGTTGGTTAACGTTCAGAAAGTAAATATGCCAATAAATCTGAATAATGGAGGAAAATAAATATTGGCATTAACTCTTGAATAATGGGTATCTTAATTCAGAGGTTACAAATCTGCACAATAAAGTCCATGGAATGAATCTGGACATATTATTTAAGGTAAGGATATATTTGGATAGTTTCCAGTAAGAATGTATTTGGACAATTTCGGATAAGCCCAAAATATCAAAAAAATAATATTTTGTAAAACCAGAATTAAATTGGGCCTCACGTATATCTCGCGCGGGGTGGGGGGCAAATCGACCCGTTTTGCCTACGAAGCCCAATTCTCATGTGCGCGAGACCACTCTCTTATTCTAGCCCATTTACAACCCAACAAAGGACTTCTCATTATAAAGTAGAAAGAAAGACTTTCTATGACCTATAAGGGACGTTTGACATTTATGAAGCACAAAAGATAAGTTAGTGGAAAAAGAACTCACAAGCAAACTTTGGCTTTGTATTATCAATAAAGAAATTACTAACATAATTCTCACAATCCCCCACTAATGCAAAGATAAAGAATAAGAATAATTTCTGGGCAAAAGAAGGAAAATGTAGTTAAGTGACAATATCTTTCGATTTGAATTAACACGTAGTGAAATGAGGCAACAACAAACATCCAAAAAGTGAAGTACTCTTGAACTAAATGAAAATGAGTTGATACCCCCATAACACATACTATATCCTTAGTTTTATGCAAACTCCACGATACTCACAAAAGTGCTTTTATGGTCATACACACACCTTGGGTCTAATGAGTGCTTTAGAAAGATGGCCTAAGTCTTTCATAAAAGGCGACCACACATTTACAATCACGTAGTGATTCCATCAGGTCTATCTCAACATAGACCCCCTTAAGGCATTGGAATCATTAAGAGCAATTAAGCTCAGCCTTATAAACACTAGTTCACGCCATAGGGATAGGAAATTTAGTGTATATTGATGGCCTATATGGCTTTGCTTTACGATAAACGGGTATTCACCATATTACCTCAATCCATAGGCTTTAGACCCATCCCTCTTGACATTTCAAGGATCATCTTCCTTGCTAAACCCTTAGGTAGAGGATCCGCCAAATTTCTTTTGGACCTAACATATTCCAAGGCGATAACGCCATGTTTCAACAACTGTTTAACTGCACCATGTCTAATGCCAATATGCCTTCTTTTTCCATTGTATACATTGTTCTTTGTAATTCCAATTGCCGCTTGTGAATCATAATGTAAAAAGACCGATGAAGCTTGTCTTCCCCACAATAGCACATTTGCCAAAAGGTTTCTCAACCACCTAGCTTCTTGCCCTGCCAACTCAAGAGAAATAAACTCAGATTCCATAGTAGAACATGCTATACAAGTCTGTTTGGAAGACTTCTATGAAATAGCACCTGGTGGAGCTAACTTTATCATTGTCAGTTACTCGGTTTACATCACAAAAAACTTCTAAAACAACACGAATTTATTAAAATGCTAACACCAATCCATAGTATCTCTCAAATACCTTAAAAAACGATGAAGAGCAGTCCAATATTCACTACTGAGATTATGAGCATATCTACTCAATCTACTAACAGCATAAGCTATATCAGGCCGAGTATAGTTCATGAGAAACATTACACTCCTAATTATTTTAGCATATTCACTTTGAGAAACACTGGATTCTTTATTCTTTCTCAAGTGTATGCTAGGATCATAAAGAGTTCTCACTAGATCACAATCAAACTTTTTTAACATTTTCTCAAGGTAATGAGACTGACACAAAGAAAAGCCATTAACAGTTCATTTGATTTTAATTCTAAAATCACATCTGTTTCTCCAAGGTCTTTCATTTCAAATTAAAAAGACAAAAAGTTCTTAGTCTCATTAACAACATTCACATTAGGGCCAAATATTAACATGTCATCCACATATAGACATGTAATCACACAATCTGATCCTATCATTTTAGAATAAACACAAGCATCAGAAGCATTGACAACAAAATTATCATCCCTAATGTGCCATTAAACTTTTCATACCACTGCTTAGGTGCTTGCTTTAGGCCATACAAGGATTTTCTCAATTTGCATACTTTATCTTCCTGTCCTGGGACCACAAAACCTTTAGGTTGAGTCTTACATATATCTTCCTCTAAATCACCACTTAGAAAAGCTGTTTTAACATTTATTTGGTGTACCACTAAATTATAAATAGCAGCTAAGGTAATAAGAGTTCTAATGGTCGCTATTTTGGTCACAAGAGAATAAGTATCAAAGTAATCAACACCTTGCTTTTGGTTAAAGCTCTTAATTATAAGACTAGCCTTATATTTATCAATTGTACCATCAGGTCTCAATTTCTTTTTAAATATCCACTTCCTACTTATGAGTCTAGAACCATTAGACAAATCATGCAAGTCCCAAGTGTGATTAGAAACTATAGAGTCTAATTCACTTTTAATGGCCTCTTTTCAAAACATGACATCTATTGACCTCATTGCTTCATCATAATTTGTAGGGTCTTCCTCCATTAAGTAGATAGACACTAATTCATCATTTAAAACATCAGTATCACAATTCTTCAGTCAAGAAAGCAGTAATAAAATTAGGACCAAAACTAGTATCGATTCTACGTCTTTTACTTATTCTAAGTTCAATTTCATGATCATGAAGTAGTCACAACATGAGAATTAACAGACATAGATGTAGAAGCATTATTTTGCACATCACTAGGCATATTATTTTAAAAGGAAAAACATGCTCAAAAAATTTTGCATCTCTAGATTCACAAATAGAATAATCATTCAAAGACATAAATCTATAAGCAGAACTATTTTGAGCATAACCAATAAACACAGTGTCAAAAGTCTTAGATCCTACCTTTACCCATTTGAAATCAGGTAGACCAACTTTATCCAAACATTCTCGCACTTTCAGAAATTTCAAGTTAGAGGAAAACTCTTTCCACATCTCATATGGAGTCTTGTCTAACTTATTATGAGGGACTCTATTAAGAATATAACATGCAGACGAGAAAGTTCCCCCCCCATATGTTGTCAGACATACCCGAACTTAAAAGCATAGAGTTCATATTTTCTTAAGGGTTCGATTTTGCGTTCAGCTACACCATTTTGATGGGGAGTATAGGGAGCACTAACTTCACCTATAATACCATTTTTCTCACAAAAATTCTCTAGAGTATTGGTACTGTAGTCACAACCCCTATCAGATCAAAGTCTCTTAATTTTCCTGTCAAATTGGTTTTCCACTTTTGCTTTGAATTTCAAAAACATGCTTTCTACCTCATCTTTAGACTTAAGAAGATATACCTTAGTGTATCTAGAAAAGTCATCACTAAAGTAATGTAATACTTCTTTCCACCTTTACTAACAGTGTTCTTGAAATCAGCTAAGTCTGAATGTACTAGTTCGAGCAATTCTATCTATCCACTAGTAACAAATTTAAATGGTTTCTTAGAATGTTTTGCTTCTACACTTAGAGAATGTTGACACCTAATTTTTAACCTCCAAAAATTTATTTTGATTACCCAGAGTCCTTGGATATTAAACATAGTGAAATATGTATTTTTTTAGAAGTTAAAATGATTTTATAAAATTATTTAGATAATTTTTTACCATTATTGTTTGGTAAAACAATTTCTATAATAGTATAAATCATTTAGAAATTAATTTACATATTGTTTGCAACAATTATGACATATTTGCTAAATTTAACCAAGGGAATAATTTAAAATAATTATTTATTTAATTGTTTAGATTATCATAAATTAATTAGCAAGTATTTTACTCTGTTGATTCAAAGAATTTGATTAATTAAATGAATTTATCATTTTACCCCTTAATTCTTAGTATTGCATATTCAATTTATTAAAATTTATAATAATTAATTGAATGTTTAATTGTGATTAATTCCATAAAATTATTTATTATGTAGTTAATAGTGGCTACAATTGAAATGATCAATTATGATTTAATTCTCACCCTAATTGAAAAGTCAATTCGATAGTTCAAGTCAATTAAGGTCATTATTCCAAAACTAGCCGTTGATCGTTTGATTAAGATAAATATGGCCATAATTGGAACGCCTAATTTCATGGTTTAAGTCTAATTAAGGCTATTGGAGTAAAACTAGTCTTTAGTTGTTTAATTATGCTGGTTATGGCTGTAATTGAAATAACCTACTTCATGGTTTAGAGTCAATTAAGGCCATATTTGCAATTTGAATCTTTGAATAACTAAATGTTTTGTTAATTGTTTAAGTGGTTATTAAAGTTATGTTTTTGACTGTAATTAAGAGGGTTTAATTGATGGGTTTACTTAAGGGAAAAGGGCTTAATTTAACCCTCTACTTTGGAAAATAGTTCATATTTACCCCCCGTTATACTCTCAACCCACTTAAGCCCCTACCGTTACAATAGTTGCAAGTAGGAAATACCATTCTGGCATAATATGAGGCGGGGTGGACATCAGATTAGCAGGTATTTAATTGTCGGGATGCCCCAAAACATTAAGAACATAAAAAATCCAAATGGAAAAAAAGATAGCAATAGGAGATTTCCCCTTATTCTTGAGATATTCCCTCTCTATCTCTTTCGATCTATCAGAACAGATCAGGCTATCTATCAATCGATTTGAAAATAACATGATCATCTCGCTTTTCGTTCATTTTCGCCGCCCCTATTTTTAACACCTGTCCACCATGGCCAATGGCTTGGGCCAGGCTTGTCCACTGTATCCCATTAAAATGCCACATAAGAGGCCACATCAATTCCTAAACTTAAAAGACCAAACGATGCCTTCTTCTTCACCATCAAATATAAGAATTTGTTTCCATAAATAATCCATTGTTTGAGTTTATTAGGTGTTGTAAGATGGAGTAATTGGTTACAAAGATATAGGCATGCACTCTGTGATCTTGGTTACAAAGATATAGGCATACTACTTTAATGGTTCGACTTTAATGGTGGCGTGTCATGTGTGTTAATTGATAATTGAATCAATGGAACTATTAATCCAGGGAATTATGCTAAATAAGTGATTTAAGTGGTATTACTAGAATTCTCGGTGTTAAGTTGCACAAGAATGATCGACTGGTATATTACTCACTATTGGCCCATCTGCCTCCTTATTAATTGGTTTTCTAAATTTGGAATTTGAAGGGTATAATTCAGAAGCCAACTTCAGCATCTTTATTTTATACTCTTTCATTCATTTTTTGCCACCCCTTTTCTTATGTTGTTATACTTCACAAAAACCATAAGCTGATGTATATGTTTCTCTTCTTGAAAACTCAAAAACAAAACCCTAGCTTTTGATGGTGAAAAAGAAGGCATCGTTTGGTTTTTTTAATTTTAGGAATTGCTGATGTGGCCTCTTAGGTGGCATTTTAATGGGACACAGTGGACAGGCCTGTCCCAAGCCATTAGCCACGGTGGACAGATGTTAAAAATAGAGCAAATATTGCAATTATTATAACGGTAGGGGCTTAAGTAGGCAGATAGTATAATGGGGGGTAAATATGAACTATTTCCCAAAGTAGAGGGGTAAATCAGGCCCTTTCCCTTTACTTAATTATGACCATTTATTAAACTTGTGTTGATGTATATACGCAGGTATACACAAATATACATGTATATTATATATATAAGTGTATACCTATACACAGGCCCCTTATTTTCTTTTTAAAACCGGACAAGGCCCAGTCCAATAAGATCGACCCGGCCCAGTTACTAATTAAAGCGTGGGGAGTTACTCCTCCTCTTTTCATTATTCATACCAAACGACCCCTATGTCGTCTCTTTCTAAAAAGGGTTGAAAACCCTAGCCGCTTCCACCTTCCCCTCTCTCTCCTCATCATCATCGCCTTTTATGGCAAATTTTCAGGCAAACCATTCTTTTTCCAGGTCTGTGTGATCGTATGAGGCAAGGCATTAACTGGTTCCTCTGCTTCTCACTAAACACGGTACAATTCCCTTTTCTCTATTTCTTTTACTTTTCTGGGTATTAAACAGTCAAAACTCTGTAAATTCTTAATGGGGTTTGTTTGTACTTGTTTGAATTCATGAATTTTGATTGGTTCTTGAAGAACCTTATAGATATATCATTTTTAGGTCAGAACTGGCCCTTGATATGTTTGCTTGACTCAATCTCAACCCTTGATTATTGTGTGAGGAACGAATTTTCAAAAATTCCCACATCGAAATCAAAATTAGGGTTTGGGGTATTTGGGGGTTCTATAAATATAGCCCCAATTCTCATTGTTTAATAGACCTAAACACTGAATATTAATATATGTTCACACATACTCGAAATATTTAAGTTTCTGAGCAATTTGCTTCAAAACTTTAAGAGTTTGAGTTAGTTTAATATTTTAAAACTTTTGTTTGTTATTTATGTGGCTTTTTTGTGATTCGAGTTGGGGTTCGAGGAACATAAAGGATCTCCAAATTCAAATCTCAATTCAAAGGCTGCACACAAGAAAGGTAATTCCTTTTCCCTTTAATTTTCTTAGCATATTTTCTGGTTTTAAGTTATCTGTGGTCGATTATGTGTTAGTTTACCTTAGTTGGTCCCAGTTAAGTATGTTTTATATGTTAGTTTAGCATAGTTTGTTTCAGTTAAGCATGTTTTATATTTGGTTTAGTTAGTTTTAGTTGATTAATATAGTAGTAATGACATGATTTAGGCATTGTTAACTTCAAATCCTATTTTTGGCATGTGCTTACCCTAGTCTTTGTTCTTTTTATCATCTGATCATGTGATATAGTGCTATTTGTAGTACTGTTAGTTTATTATTGTGTTAGGTATAGTCCTATGGTGTGATAAAAATGTAAAAAGGACATAAAAAGGGTTTAAGTGCATTAATGTTAAGTGCTTAGCCTGTTGTGGATCATGTTGTTTGTTCTGTTTAATTGGATCATGTCTAAGATGTTAAACTGTTGTTCCATGTCCTGATTTTGGTTAATGTCTAATAAGAACTGATGCTATATCTATATGTTTCAATTCTGTACACTAAAGATCATGTTTAGCTTTGCCTATTATCTAAATGTAAGTTTGTATGATCCACTGTTATGCTGTTGATAAGTGTTGAACTTGACTTTGGATTTAAAAGCCTGCCAAGCATATTGATGTAGTTAAGCTCCTTGTATTTTGGTTATCTTGTTGACTATTGGTCTATTCATATATGTTAGGATTTGTCATACTCTGATCTGAATGCATACTGCGCATATTTATGAATTTCTTCGTCGTGACAGCATGACTAGGATGTTTAATCCCTCTCTAATGTAGACTGATATGTATACTTATATTGGTATTTGAGGCATGTCTATATTAGCTTAAAGTTAAGTTAGAGTCACTTGTGACCTATAATTTTGATATATTGGCTTGTCTTCCCTGTGATGTGTTGTTTGAGTCAATGTTGCTCTCAGAAATGTATGGATAGTAGTATAGAATCTCTATGTTCACTGGACCTAAAACTGTGTCTGTTGAGACCAAAATGACATTCGCTTGATTTAAAAGATGAACCAAGCCTTTGCATGTCCCCTTTTATGGCCCTGGTTTCAAACTATCAGGTCTATGCTTTTGGTGCATGACATACTACTGGACTTAATAAGTGACCAAGACCTTTGTATGCTCTCTTGATAACTCTATTTCAGACCCTAAGGATTGTGCCATTTGATTTGTTGTTGTTTTAATGTCACAAGTCTCAGAAATTGTATTTTAAAAGGGTTTAAATGATTTTGAATCTTGTCTCAGTATCTGTGAACTTGTACTAATGATCTGTGAACTTATAATAGTGTTTAAAGTCCCATATTGATAAAACATCCTAAATGTGTGATATATGACCATTTTGCTAAGTTGGAACCTGTTCATGCTTACTTAACAATACTATATGGACTAAATGAGTGTATATCTCTGTATAATATTTGTCTGGACTTAGGTGAATGATGGGATTGTCATGTCTTGTTAGTATACTGAAAAGAATTAACAAATGCATATTCATATGATTACTGCCTATGCATATATTTGATTTACCCATGTCTATTAGTGTGGATACAGTTTCTTTTCATCTCATCTTTTTGTGTATGACTAAACATGAATACTTAACTTAGAGCTTGGTATATGGTTTTCAAGTGTTAAAAGACTAAGTTAATGGGAGGTTGGCACTTAGGGTATGGTTGAATATGAATGTGACTTACCTAGGACCCAAGGAGAGGGAAGATGACTTGGCGTTTCTAGCTAACTCAGTCCAAATCTTCTATCCTAGGTCACTAAGGTTCCCTCATAGGAATCCATGTGCTATAGGACCCTCCAGGTAATTAAAAACAACTAGAAATCTATGTATATCATGTATACTGTGGGTATTTGTCTTCTATATTATCCCTTCCTTGATTTTACTTAATTGTATCTAAGTGAAACTTCAAACATTTAGGGTCTTAACATATTTATTTGATTGTTTGCTTTTGTATGATTGGTTCTTGGTGGTATACAAAGGGGATATACACAGATATACAGAGTATATTCAACTCTATATACACCTAGTGTATATGAGATAGTATACTCAGTATATATGAAATGTACCACTCTAATTAGTGTAGCCTGTTATTGGGTTTGGTTGACTTATGGGTCTGTTTCATTCTCCATACCTGTTGGGCCTCTGCTATGTGTTAAATTTGATACACACTCAACCCGGTTCATTTATTTCCGCTGTAATAACTTATTTGGGCCTCGAATTCTTTTTGAATTCTCAGGCTAAGGCTTGTTTGTCTTATATTATTGGTTTTATGTGTTTGCTTGGTTTGCATATTTTATCTCGTTTAATTATGAAATTATATGATGTTTAAGTACTTAGATTAGTTACTAATCCTTATCCTTTCCGTGCTTATGTGATTCCCACTCAGGCCATTTGGGCCATATTCCTGCATAAACCTTTTGGGCCAGAGGCCTAACTATTTTATTTCATCGAGTCCGTGTGATAAAAAAGTAAGGGAAGCTAATATATTGAAGGCCCAACTAAAGGTGAAAATAGTAACTGGTGGGCTTAGGTAGGTCCACTAGCCTAACTCCCTTCTTATTTGATTCTTTATATGTAAAACTGTATTTGTAAAACACTTGATGATTATTGGAACCCTGTGGATGTAGAACTTAGGAAATATTTAGTATTCTATGAGGTTGCCAAATCGTTTTAAAACTCGGACAATAACTACTTTGAAATTGGAACTTAATCCTGATTTTTGAGTTTTAGGGTGGGTTAAGACCACGGCTAAGTATATGAATAAAAATGAGATTTTGATTAGATTTGAAATTGGTTAAGGCAAAACGACTTTCAAAATGATTAGTAATAGTCTTTAGGCCTTGGAACCATGTTAAAGAAAAAAAAGATAAGCTGCTCAATATTGCTTTTAAAATTGAACTGAATTTGAATAAGTTAACTTTAGAAATTTACATCTTTTTTTTATAATACAGCATCAGCATCTAACTCATCATCACTGTCATCAGTACCACAGTCTGAATTGTCAATATAATCCTTATCTCCACCTAATCTACCCACATATCTAGCAGACTTATTTCTTCCAATATCTTGAAAGCCTCTATCAATACCACCTTCAGCTAGTGGTATTTCCTCTGTGTTAGTTTTCTTTTTTCAGGGATGGGGGTTCCTTTTGCTCCTCTTTTCAGCTCTAAGGGATCTCAATTCTTCATCAACATCTGAATCATTAAGATTTGGAACTGCATCTTCATCGGATTCCCTACTAGAAAGATCTGATTCATCCCCATTCACATTTGTTTCAGCCCCATTCAGAACTGTTTCACAATCATTCAGATCTGTTTTATTCCTATTTGGAATTGGAACTGTTTCAACCTCATCTGGAACATTTTCATCAGTATTTGTACCCTCCTCCGCCCCCCCCCCCCCCCCCCACTCACATGTATTACCTTAGTTTTATCAGTTCCATATGGGTCATTAATACAGTTACCACCCTCTGGCCCTACCAACAAACCAAGTGGTTGTGTCAGCTTCTCTACCTCATCAATTCCATGGACCACAAAAAAATAAACTCATCACCATCATTTAAGTCATTCACAACTCCTAGTAATTGTTTATCACAAGTAAGCTGAATAAATTCATTTTCATCAACCTTTTTGCGGTAGAATCCAAGAACATTTGTGTACCCAAGGTCTTTAGTGTATGCTTCCAACTCAACAAGACTAAAATGGTCTTTATCGATTGCAACACCAAAGACCTCTAATTCCCCTTTGTAAGTGGGACCCAGTACAGGGTCTTCCACAAGTGTACCCCCATGGTGAAAACAAGTAAGAATATATTCGTCCATAAGATTCCCCAATACCCCACAGCAGACAAGCAACAAGGAAATACGAAAAAAAAAACCCTAACTTCAACAAGGAAATACCCAAAAAAATCCTAGTTACCAAACAAAGTGGTGACAGCCTCGTTCGTACAAAAAGACCCTAATGTTAACACAATATAGCACACAATCACGAGAAAAGTTCAGTAGCACCTTCAATTTCTCCAATGTCACAAACGAAGTTGAAACAATGAGACTCAAATGGTCGATATCAAGACTAAAACTTGCAATTAAATGAAAATAAAACATTATGAGTGATTATTAACTAAGAAATAAGTGAAAATCATGAAAAACATTAAACAAAATCGACAAGAATTTTAGTTAGGGTATTCTGTACCAAATTACCTGATCGTTTGCACCTGAAGTGTGTAGATGGAAAATGGGTGATTTGAGCCCTAATTCGGTCTTCAATTGATTTGTCCGCTTGTACAATGATGTGGCCATTTAAAATGAGTTGGCACAATTTAATTGGCCACTTAATCCATGTAGGAAACGACTGAGTGTACGCGCTTGGGATTTAAAAAAGCCAATGCAAAAAGTGTTTAAGTGGAATAGTAAGGGCCCACCTGAAGCGTCTAAATGGAACAAGAGGCTCTTGAGGTGCTCAAGTGAAAGAAGTGGACGACCAGAGGTGTCTGTCGATGGGTTTCGCCTATATTTTAAGTAGTTAACTTATCTACGCAATAGAGGCTTGAAAACAGTGGCGAAGCCAGGATTTTCACTAAGGATGTTTAAAATATGAAAAAATAAACTCACAAAGAAGCCAAAGAGGGTTCAACGCCTACTATATATACATAAAAATAATTTTAACCATGCATAAGCAGTGTAATTTTCTGCCGAAAGGGGTTGAACCCCCTTGGCCCTTCCTCCCTCCGCCCCTGCTTGAGAACACACATATTTTTTGCAAAATTTAAGCCGAATATATTTAATTGGCATAGCTTATCATATGTTTAACCGAAACAAGCCATAATTCCAATTCTAAATATAATTTACTGACAAATTAAGGGGTTGTTGATGTATTGTGCCTTCTTAAATATTAAGTTAGTATTTGATTTGCATAACGCCATTAGAATGTAAGCCTCTTGAAGCATTAGGGGTTTTTTGTTCGTATCGCTCCAAAATTTACGATTCTATTCTACTTTTTGACCCAAAATAAAATAATAGGATTTAAGTTATGAGAGTCAAAATATGTATTTGTCAACGTAAATTAGAAAAATAAAAATAAAAAAAAGTTCTATTGTGAAAATATTTTAAAAATCAGCAAAAGAATTACTATAAGCTCCCTATTAAAATGGTTAGGGGTAGTATTATGTACTTATTTCAAGGAATGTGACTGGCCGATGAAAATATGATCCACCCAACTCGTATAAGTTTGGATGGGTTAATCACCCACCCAACTCGTACAAGTTTGGATGGGTTAATGACCAGCCCATTTTGACTTGCTCAATTGAGCCCTTCTCAAGGTTAGGGTGATTTGGCCCAAATATACAGCCCAAAATGACTCATGAGCCACCTTGTCAAATATTTTAAATTTTTGTTTTGTTTTGTATGTTGGATATAGTTCATGATAAAGGAGAAAAAATTGCTTCAAAATCCAACAAATTATAAGAAAAGATGCAATGACATTAACACTTGATAAAGGTTAAGCGGGTTGAGTTATAACCTATTATTTAGCTCAATTCGACTCATTGTCGTCATCTCAGCTCAAGTAACAATTGGATAAATTAATGACCCGCTCATTTGACACCTCTAATTCCTTTGATATATACCCCAACTTCATATTTGGATGATGAATGTTAAAGAACGTGACTCGTTTATTGACTCAACCATTTTAACTCGGTTAAATTCAGTTCCAATCCACTCATTTGACCCTCTACTTATTCCATTGAATATATTCGTATCCAAGGTTAGATTTTGACAATGAAGGTTTGAAGAACATGAATAGGATCGGATTCCTGAAAACTGCTTTTATTTAATGACTTTGACTAATTTCTTGTCTATCTTTTAACCCCATCCCACTTTATATTTATTCAACCAATTCCCCATCACTCTTTATGCTACAAGATTTTCCCATTATCTTTTTGAGATTTTTGACTGTTTTTTCTTAATTTACTAATGAAATATATGCGAAAATTGACGGAAGTCACTTCTTTGAATAAATTCTTGGCTCTTGGTAGTTGATAAGAGACATAGAGTCATCCAGTAGAAATGACATCAGGTAGTCACTTTTGTGGCCGGCATTTCAATTTTAGTCACAAATTACAAATTATTGCAAATTTAATCCTAAAATAATCAAGTTGTACATAAAAGTGAAAATTTCAGGGCTATGATATATGCATACCTCAACTTCGATTTGATCAGCTGAATTGTCAACATGACCTGAGAGAACGTAGTTTCTACTATTGTATTCATGTTATCAGACAAACACTTAAACGAGAGACACACTGCGTGATTGTTATAGCTTCGATTAGTCTTGAGAGATTTTCTATCTTTTGATGCCTAAATTGCCTTTGGCGAGCTAAACCAAACAAAATTTTAGAGAAGGCGAAACTTCAATTTGTTTCTTAGTAGACTCAATAGGTTTGGTCTTTGAGCTTAAGTTGTGTGTGTAAAAATGGTTAAAGTTGCGCTCTTTTTAAGATTTTGACTATATTTTAAATCACTCCAATAAAGTGGTTACTGGTGCAAACTAGCCTAGTCATCCGACCATCCAAAAGCCCAGAAACAGTCATCTATTTCAGAGAAAATGGCGTTGGGAAGACTAGTTTTTTAGCCACTTTTTAATATATGGCCATATTTGAAATATAAAAAATAAAAAAATAAAAAATAGTCATATTTTAGTGTAAAAATAAAATTTAGATAAAAATGCCCCTAGTTAAAGCATAAAAAAATTCTAACCTTATGCTGAATTTAGAGATTTGCACAAGTGAAGTACTCCTACACATTGTACTGGCGTTTAATAACTTCCTCTTTATGTGAAACCCCATCAAGCTGTACTAAAATTCAAAAACTCCTTTATGTGAAATTCTAGCGCAAACTTCCAGTTTACTAGGGTTTCAAAATAGTATATGCTAAACTCCACCAAGTATGATGGAGTTCAAATTTTTATAAGTAAATCCAGGAAATATAAAACTGAGTCTATCTTTGACCATGTGACAAGTGAATTAATAAGATGCCTCATCGTCTGTATTTTCACAACTCATGAGGAATATTTCATTTGTGATTTCACAACGCATGAGGAATATATCATTCTTCAATGCTGTATGTTCCAACATAAACTGCAGCAAAAAAATCGCAAAACTATACTGAAGCTTCACTTGTAAAAGTTTTCAACTTCAGCACATTATGCTGGAATGTCACATGCATGGAGTTTCCAATTTAGAACTTCTAACATAATGTATTAGAGTTTCACTCGTAAAAGTTTCAAATTCTAACACAATATCCTAGAGTATTACATGTAGGGATTTTTCGAACTACAACATATCATGTTCGAGTTTCACATATAAGAGTTTCAAATTCTAATACGTTGTAATGGAGATTTTCGTGTTTTAGCTAGGGATATTTGTCCAAATTGTTTTCCCGCATTAAAAGATGATCAAATGCTAAATAAATTTTGAAACGGTGACTAATATTGATTAGCGGTTTGAAAAGTGGCTATTTAAAAACTTCTCCTCCATTTCAACTCAGGTCAAGGCCCAAAGTAATTACTTCAAGTTGATGATGGGAGTCCAATCCAGGTTCTGAAGCTGATTACTCTAGGGTCATTTGCACAAATGTCCCTATTTCAGGGTGGTCTTTAATTTTTGCTCCTCAAATTTGTGGTCTTTAATTTTTTCCCTTCAGCACTTTTAGCGCGACATAATTTAGATTTCGCTCCGCATAGTTTACATTTAGCTTCGGCATATGTATCGCAACATCGCACAATTTATGCCGGACAAGGTAAACTTTCAACATAATCTGAAAAATGTCATAAGTTTAGATTTCGCTCAGCATAGTTTACGTTTAGTTTAGACATATGTATCATAGCATCAACACAAGTTATGCCGGAAAAGGCAAAACTTTCAACACGCAACATAATCTAGAAAGAAAGAAAAAAACTACACAGCTTATGCCGCATAACTTAATCCTATAGAACTTGTGCTGAGCGAGACAAATGTTCAGCTTCCAAAGATAAAAATGTTACACAACTTATGTCGAGCGAAGCAAGTCTGAATATTTTCACTAAATAAGCAGCAGGGACAAAAAATAAGAACCATAGATATGAGGGACAAAAATTAAAGACCAATGCGTTTGAAGGACAATCCGTTCAAAACTTCATTACTCTATCGTTTAGTCCATTTAGCAACAAAACAAGAACAGCATATCATTTTGTACAAAATAAATATATCGAAGGAATCTCATGAGAATCAGCTCATAATGCAGCATGCAAGACGTTAAATTCACCCAAAAGCAAATTTCGAAGAAGGGATAACTCCTACTTAAATAAATCAATATGATGCATACTTTCTTTTTTTGTTCTACAACTTCTGGATCTATTGTTTGAATTTCTCAGCTTGAGTAAAAAATCAGTACATCTGCTGTAAATTATACTTAAAACAAAGATACACCATTGGAATCACGTAAACAGCAAAACTTATGACTAAAAGAACCCTCATATATAGTCACAGAACAATCAATTAAAATAAATACAACAATAAAGCTATGAAACTTCCGCATCTATGCTTTTAGGAACGAAGTAAATTTCTCGTGTTGGTAGTATAACACTTGTCTCCATCATGTGAAGCTATACCGTCTTCTGCTGTACATGTTATAGGCTACATGGTTCAAATAAAAGCTCGTGGAGGAAGCCGGACCATCACATTAGCAAAGCATCTTTCAGCTCCAATCACCGTAGAAACATAGAGTTTTGATACGTCCATGGAGTATCCTGATCTTCGAATAAAAGCATATGGTCAGACACAAATGTTGATTTCTCTCACATTTATATATATATTTCCTCAGGCTCGTAGAAGGTGTTTGTCACATGTCAATATCTTGTAACTTGCATGAGGACCCTCAGATGTGTCTCTCACGGTTACATGCCAACCCATGGCTTTCCCAATATCTTGAAGTTCATCCATGACAGCAACAGAATCACGGATGTACGCTCGTCCACCCGGCCTTAATATCCGGTCCATTTCAAGCATGATAGTCGACATGTTGCATCTGGTACATAGAAAGCAAACAAAATTAAGATCCAATGAATGCCGAGTTGGACCACAATATCATTTGTGAAGCAAATATTCAGTAAGGAATGTATACCTTTTTTGTTCGATGGAGAAGAGACCATTCGCATGCAATAAGTCATACGTTCTTGGGTAAGTATCAAATGGTTCACACCTGGAAAATTGCACAACTCTTTAATGGAAGATCCACTTGGATCAAATGATAATCACATGTTGAGATCAGAATGTCACGTATGTAATTCATGCAACCTATTTTCTACAGAATTCATTATGTGTTCCCTAAGGATTTCTATTTTGGGTAAGTATCAAATGGCTCACACCTGGAAAATTGCACAACTCTTTAATGGAAGATCCACTTGGATCAAATGATAATCACATGTTGAGATCAGAATGTCACGTATGTAATTCATGCAACCTATTTTCTACAGAATTCATTATGCGTTCCCTAAGGATTTCTATTTTCTTCACGTTTCGCATAGGATAGCATGTAAATATATGCCAGACTAGTATATCTTATCGCTTATGCATACAGACAAAACTGTCAACGGCATTGTTTCCTTTCTTCTTCATTTCCTTTTTTCCTTCTTTTTTTCCCAAGTCATATTAGTATTGCTAATGTAAGTCACAAGAATGATTGCATGGTAAATGCTAACTACAAATTAAATGCTGTGACGGATGAGCAATTCTTACCAGTCATGCATGACTCCAAGTAGTCCACGGTCAAAGATGACAGGTAAGGTATTTTGACCACTAACAGGGACAACATTTAGAACCCAGCAATCCAGTTGATTTTCAATTAATGCTGCTGCAAATCTGTTGAAAAAAACAATTAATAGGACATAATTATTCACCAACTTCAGAACCATAATGTTGATCAGATGATTGAAGTGACACAGAGGAAACCAACAGAGATAGAATAACGTACCCTCCAAAACCAGCTCTCATATCCATCACATTTCTAAGTTTGAACTTCTTCCAATGCCAGGCGCGGACATAGCTTCCGATTATTTCTTTCCAGAATTTTGACTCTGCCTTGAAAAGCTCTTTCCTAGACATAAAAGAATCTACTTGTATGCTCTGGAGCCTATCTGGAGGATACTGCAGGCGTGAAGGCCAATCGGTAATATTTGCACCATATCCTTCTTCAGGTAGTCGTGTAATACATGCTTTCAGATCAACGTACCTAAATGTAATTGTGAAAAAAAAAAATCATCCAGGGCCAGAATGAAAGGAATGTCTACATGGAACGAGAATCATTAATGCATGGTGAGCTATTGATTCGGTTGAAATGCCTTTCAGTGATGTTTACACTTTGAACATTCCCCATTGGTTTTTCAACAGCCGTCTAATAAAGAACAAGTCACTATTTTCACTAAAGGCAAGTACATTTTAGCATTATCAGGCTACAAGTAGCGGAAGTGCCGGTTCGATTTGTTATAACTAGGAAAAGATGAATCAAAACGACTAAGCTTGATAATCATTTTTCAGGCTTCAGACATGCCACTGATCAAATAGTGCCATGACTGTAAGCACCATTGAAACTTCTGCTGACATCATTATTATTTTGGTAGTCCCAACTCCAATCAACTTAACAACAATTATGCCTCAATCCTGAGCAAGTTGGGGTCGACTATCTGAATCATCATAGATTATGTCGCTAATCCTATTTAATAGACCCTAAATACAGATCCCAATCTCCATTCCCTCCTGAACACTATACTATACGATGAATAAACACACAATCAGATAAATACAAACTCTTATTTTGCTCTCAAACATGAAAAGGTAAAAATGGAGACCATCTGCAATAAATAATGTACCTTGACATAAATGCCAACATAATTTTTTCTACTGTGAAGAAAAGCTACTTCTCACGGGAAACCACATCCAATTGCTTTTTCAACTTAGACTACGATATTGACATATGCATTACGAGTGGAGGGAAGAGCACAGGGGGGATGGGGAGGGGGCGGGGTTTGAAATTTGAAACCTTTGTCCACTTTGACGAAAAAAAAAAAAAAAACATTAAACCAGCAAGATCAGTAGAATATTACCAAACATTGTCTGGGTCATCATGTAGATCACAAAGAGGTGGTTGGGTTCCTTCCTCGCGGTTTAAATAGCAACTGTTATTCATGGGCTTCTGCCATATAGCAATATAACCTTCCTTCTTCACAAGATTCCAGCAAAGACGAGTGGTAAGATTGACCATCTCTGGTGGAGGAAAGGACAAGAAAAAAAAAATGATTAGTTTTCAAGAACTAGAAGGCATGATAAAGTTTATAGGGAAAAGTTGCCACAGTTTCAAAGGATGGCTAGTATTTTTAACTTTAACAATTGGAGGGTGGAGTGAGAGAACAAGGGTACACATTGTAGTTTAAGCAAACTAAATTTTCCCTATCATTTTATTCATTTGTCAAAATTTGTTTATTTCATCAACAAAGTAGGAATTAAACTTAAAATGGGAAAAAAATTAAAATTTAATTGGAGTCATTTTTAAAATTGCTGACATGGTCTAAATAACTTTGTATTTACCTTCCCATTGTTCTTCCAGGGCTACTTCATGCTTATAAACAGGTTGTGCAGCCCAAACAAAATATCCACCAGCACGGAGTAATCTGTTGACTTCCAGTAGTAAAATCCCACCTTCACAAAAGTGTATCATAGGATGAAGGCACGAGTTAGAGATTCTCTTATACATGAGCAGCTAAATAAAAATCAGCAGACTTGGTTAAAATTGAAATATTTACTGTATCTCTTAAAGTTCACAATATACCTTCTAACAAAGAGACGGAATCCAGGAACAGGAAAATCATATCTTGAGTTAAAAAGACTTAACATATTTTCGGTTTCCCATTCAGGATTCTGAAGGGTATGGTACTCCTAACCTAGAAAAGATAGCTGTCTATAGAACACTAGAATATATAGATTAAAACTATAAGCTGTCACCTTAATGAATGAAAGTGATAAATGGAGCTCTGATATTAATTACAATAGCAACACTTCAATTTTAAAACAACCAACAATGTCCAAGGGGAATACGCATCTAAAAACTGTTTTTATGTACTTTATGTTAGGTTTCATAAATACAAATAAGAGAAAGCATTTCCCTATGCATTTCTCATACATTTCCCTATGCATTTCTCATAACTCTTTCAGCAAATTCCATTGACTATGTCAAAACACATTTCGCTTTCTTAGTTACTTTATCGATCTACCAAAACTATAAGCCGTAAAACTAGAGCTTGAAATTATCACATTTAGCAGATTATATATCTTTATCAGCATTCATGTGCTGACATTCTTGCCGCATCCCAAGGATACAAGACATAGGGTAACTATTTGCTCAAACACGACAATCTTGAGAAAACATCATCACACAAGATGGAAAATTCACTAACAATGTATGAATGGACATTAGCGTGATCTAGAAAAGCATACCATCACGGGTCCAATTGATCCTACACCTTGAACAATGGATTAGGTCAAATGCCTGACTTGGATAAAGTAAACGATGTGTTGCAATTGCAGCTACCATTGCAGGCACACCACGTTCAAGAGCAAACTGAATCTGGTTTTCATGAACATCTTTTGGAGCAACAGACAGGGTGAGCACATTCCTTGATAGTAAATAAGCACCAAAGCTTGCCACACCACAGCCAATATCTAGAGCAACTCGGACATGACGGCCAAATGCAATTTCGGGGAGCATCTAGCGAATAATGCCCAAAAACAAAATTAACAGAAAAAAGAACAACCTATTTTGTTCAATATGTTACCAGTTTAAATTGACAAAAATATTTTAAACACCTTTTCAATCTGATCCAAGTACTGATCAGCTCCATGTATAAACTGCGTGCCACCTCCAGGAAACTTGAACTTGTCCTTGTCTATCAATATCCAATTTTGACCCCCTTTATCCTCAGCTAGACGTGCATGAGGAACATTGCTGAACCAAACCTGCAGTATAGAAAGAAGTTGAACATTTCCACAAAATGAAGCTTTTGCAGTTTCCTTTTCCTTTGTCTATCCTCACATGAGTAATTATCCAAAATCAAACAACTACACCGACCAAGTGCTACAGAAATTAAACTTTGAGCTACTCACCAAAACCTCAAGATATTTCAGGAGAACATAACACAACTCATCACAATATCTGAAGAAATGCTTCAAAAATTAAAACTTTAAACTTGTAGGTTACACAACTAACAAAGACGAATACAGGATTTGAAGCTTATGGGTTCCTACATTGATCTCAAGTTAATAAGCAATGATAACTAGGTTCACAGTCAAATACTTATATATATTTCGTGAATCTCTTAATACATATGCAAGATTAGACTCTAATATCCATACACCAACTTTCTTAATACGTATATAGGATCACACTCTAAAATCCTTCAAAAATTAAACTTTGAACTTGTCGGCTACCATATATCAACTTTTATAGCCAATTAAAAATTTCTCTAGAAAATCATTTCTCAGATAAAAAAAAAATTACATAACTAACAGAGACGGCTCCAGGATTTAAAGTTTATGAGTTTCTACATCGATCTCAAGTTAATAAACCATAACAACAGGGATCATAGTCAAATATTTATAAATATTTAATGAATTTCAACAAAATGAAGTATAGAAAGAAGTTGAATTTTTCAACAAAATGAAGCTTTCGCAGTGTCTTTTTTCCTTTTTCCTTTGCCTCCCATGACTAATTCTCCAAACTCACACAACTACACTGGACAAGTGCTTCAAAAAATAAACTTTAAGCTACTCATCCAAAAGAACTCAAATATTTCAGGAAAACCTAAGACAACTCATCACAATATTTGAAGAAATTCTTCAAAATTAAAACTTTTAGACTTTTAGGTTACCATAAACCAACTTTAATATCCAATTAGAAAATGATCTAGAAAATCATTTATGAGATAAAAGCATGGGAAAAGGTCCAAATTTTCCCCTGAACTATACGATTTAGATCAAATTTACCCTCCGTTAAAAAAATGTCTCGTTTTTACCCTCGCCATTACCAAAATGGATGAACTTTTCCCTTCTGGGCTAACGGCAGCAGCATAAAGGGTAAATTTAGACCATTTGTAAGTTCTAAGGGAAAATATGGATCCTTCGCAAAGTTTAAATAACTAACAGAGACGGATCTAGGATTTAAAGTTTATGGGTTCCTACATCGATCTCAAGTTAATAAACAATAATAACTAGGTTCACAGTCAAATATTTAGTGAATTTCTCAAAACATATAGTAATTACACTCTGTATCCACCACTGATAACAAAAGTATCCAAAAATCACACAACTATGCTGACCGGGATTTGAAGTTTATGAGTTCCTACATCGATCTCAAGTTAACAAACGATAAAAACTAGGTTCACAGTCAAACATTTATAAATATCTAGTAAATTTCTTAACACAATACCGGATCTGAGCAAAAGCTTCTGGTTTCGTATAACACACCTCGTCACGTATCATAACTCATCACAATATCTAAAGAAATTCTTCAAAAATTAAAACTTTAAACTTGTAGGTTACCCTACACCAACTTTAATATCCAATAAGAAAATCATTTCAGGATTCAGGATTTGAAGTTCCTGGGTTCCTACATTGATCTCAAGTTAATAAACGACAACAACTGAGTTCTCACTCAAGCATTTATAAACATCTAGTAAATTTCTTAATACATATACAGGATCTGAGCAAAAGGTACTGAGTTTCATATAACGCACCTCGTCGCGACTTCTTGGCGTGAAATTAGGGGAAATTTGAGACATATACATGACTAGTTGACTACACTATAATATCCATACACCAACTTTCTTAATACATTACACTCTAAAATCCTTCAAATCATTTCTGAGATAAAACAATTTACATAACTAATACAGACGGATCCAGGATTTGAAGTTTATTCGTTCCTACATCAATCTCAAGTTAACAAACGCTAATGATTGGATTCACAGTCAAACATTTATAAATATCGAGTAAATATCTTAATACATATACAGGGTCTGAGCAAAAGCTACTGAGTTTCATATAACGCACCTCGTCGCGACTTCTTGGCCATGGAATCGGAGTTCGATAACCTCGTGGTGGCGGAACCAAACAATTCAATCCTTTACCTTTTTCAGGACAATGTCTCTCAAATTTCTCACCTCTTTCAGTTGTTTTCAATTTCTTAATCACTTCCACATTATCCAAACACGGTATATACTCTCTCATACTAGCTCGACACAGCCCAAACTTCTTAACCTTAAATTTATTAACTTTACCCCCATCACTTTCAATTACATCCGTTTCATTACCCCAATTTTCCACTTTATCAAAATCCCCAATTTCAAATTCATCCTTCATTACTCCGTTCTCATCTAATACACCCATCCTCTCCACCGCCGGTGGCGGCGGCGGCGGCGGAATTGAATATTCCGGTGATTTGGTGGTGGTTTGGTTAATTATGGGGGGTAAAGTGTAAGTTTTGTTGAAATTAGGGGAAATGGTGACGAATTGAGAAGTTGTGGGTGAGTTTTGGTGTGTGTTGAAGAAAATGAGTTGTTGAGATCCATCGGAGTAGTGTTTACCGAAGTAGAAGAAAGCTATTGAGAGTAATGTAAAGGATACTATTTTGATTAGTGTTGAAGATTTCAGTATTTCTCCTTTCATTTTTTTTTTTTCTTTCTTTCTTTCTTCTTTGGAGTTAAATGAATCAAATCTAAGAATTGATAGGCAAAATAAGATGTGGCAGAGTTTTATTATACAGCAGTGAGAGTTGAGAGAACAAGTGTTTCTTTGTAGATCTGGAAATGTGAGTGTAAAGTGTGATGTGAAGTGTCATGGACGTTGTTCTAGATTAAAATTAATTTATTTTAGGATTCGTTGGTAAAACTCATTGGCTCAACAACAATATTTGCCTTAAATTAATATATTCCTTTGGTTTGGGTATGTCAAGAGGAGAAATACAGATATCCCAGTACGGAGGGGTAGGCCGAAGAAGTATTAGGAAGAGGTGATTAAACATGATATGGCGCAGTTATAGCTTACCGAGGACATGACCTTAGATATGAGGGTATGGAGGATTAATATGAGGGTAGAAGGCTAGTAGATAGTCTCGTTTATCCTTTCATATTAGTAGTCGCATTGTCGCGCTATAGTTTCTTGTGCTTTGATTTCTGCTATTATCTGTTATTTCCTTTACTTTGATTATCTTATTTTATTTGTGGTAGCTACTGTCCCCCTTGCAAACTGCTTCATCATGGCTTAGTCGCTTTGTTATTTTCATTTCCATATCGATTTGAATTTCTTGGCCTTATCTGACCTCTTTTTATGCTTTCTATTGAACCGATGGTCTGTCGGAAATAACCGTCTTACCTTGGTAAGAGTAAGGTCTGCGTACATTCTACCCTTTCCAGACCCCACGTTGTGGGATTTCATTGGTTTGTCGTTGTTGATTTATTTTTACTTGTCATATTTCGCTTCACGAGAAGCAATTTGAGAAATTTTTGGAGCTAAATTGAATTAAGCTAATTCAACATTCTTAAATTAGAATTTAAATATTTAAAAACTATACGAAAAATACTACAAGTTGCTATGATTATACGAAAAATACTACAAGTTGCTATGTTTTTTCAAATTAATATGATGAAGAAATACATATTAAAATTTTGATCAAAGTTTATGTAGTTTGACTCTTGAGAAACGAAACGTGACAAGTAAGTGGAGAGAGTATATGCAAGCTAATGGCTATGTATTTATAAATAATTATTATTTAATTATAATTAAAAATTACATATTCTCACCTTATTAGAATCATCTAACCAGAATAAGTGAGATAATTTGATGTAAATATTGAGTACAAATACATTTTTACTTCATAATTTTTTAAATTTTTTTTACTCTTTATATGATATCGGTAAAAATACATTTTTGCTGGGATTGGAACCTTTAAATTATATGTTACTACTAGTGCACTCCTCACTCATCACAGATTATTCCATTTATGTCTAAATTATAAAAGTTATCTATTTGCCACTATTATAAATTATGATAGCATGTTTGGTTAAACTTTTAAAATATATCTATTTTGAAAGGTGTTTCTCAAAATAGTACTTCTTGGAGATTAACAATTTATACTACTGATGTTTGAGAAATAGTACTCTTCAAGTTATGTGTGATTATGCAATTCGAGAAATACTTTTGCAATATCAACAATTCATACTACTGATGTGTTTAAACTTCTGCATAAAAATTACTTTTTAAACTTTAAAAATAATTTGTGTTACTACTCAAAAATATTTATTTTCCTAAAAATTTGGCCAACCATCTTAACTTTCTAAAATAATTATTTATAACGAAAACGCTTTTAGCTCGTCAAAAGCTTGGTGAAACAAGCTATTAATTTAATAGTGTATGTCTTGTTCAAGGGGGCGATTAGGCCAACATATACGCTGAATAAAAATCTTCAAGTTAGGGGAAGTTCCAATATATTCTACCAAAAAATTACACATGCTGTTGTTAGTGTCGAGACATACATTTTCGAATCAAATCCCCTAAAAGACCTCGCTCCTATCCTAAAAGGAACCACACAAGATAATCCACCAACCTATGGTCCGACGTTCGCTTGGCCAACTAAAGACTTTCTTAACGAGTCGGTGTGACAAACAAGTGATGCCCTCTCACTTTTAGCCTCACCTCAACCTACATCAATACCATACTGATTGAGTCTAAAGTGATATGGTGCATGTCCAACAGACACCAGAATCGATTTTGAGAGGTTAGGGGAGCGAATATCGGTTCAACGGCTAATTCAGCTCACGGACTAACTGAACACCTCAGTTAGACTTGGACTTTAAGGATCCCAATTGCTGTAAATACTAGACAAAAGACAAACGATAGAGGATCTGACCCTTACAACACCACTCACAAGATCTGTATCCTCTTTTGTCTTATACTTGTATTCTTTCTTACCATTTTTGGTTTCCTTTAAAGCTCATACATTGTATCTCTTCACCTCCATCTTGTAACTATTCTAGTTTTATATATTTCGAAAAAGCATTGCACCATGTGAAGTCGGCCACTGATAATATCAATGGGATGGGACCTGTGTATACGGTGAAAACCGGATGAGGGCCAATCCGGGGTAACCGTGGCTCGGAGGAGGAAAAGGAAGGAAAGTTCGTGTATAAGCATCGGGTTTCCGGATAAGCATTCGGATCAAAGCCGAGCGGAAGCATCATCGGTCCCGGTTTTTAAGCCACCGAAGGTTCGGATCTCTTTCCGGGGGGTTACCGCCGGAAGTCCGGTACCCGTGAGTCCGTTGGTCCGTTATGACCGTTACTGGGGCGCAGCAGTGGTGTCACATCACGGTCGGCTACCAACTATGCGTGTGTCAGACGGCGCCGTCAGTCAGATCCCATCACATCCATACAGGGGCTGTCCTTTTATTATTATTTTATTACTTCACCCATGGGTTCATCACTATAAATAGGGCATTCCCTCCTCACTTTGGGGGTTGGTTGATCTTTTATTCAAAAGAACACTTGTAACACAATACATATATATATAGAGTTCTAGCAATCTCAATATTGATATTTTCCATTGTAAGTTTGTCATCTATATCATATTTTTTCAATCAAATTGGCCATACGCGGAGTCATCTGTCACTTGCGCTCCTTGCACGTTTATCAATAAGCATTCTCACCCACAGTTTGTAATAAACATTGGGACTCAAGCACATATCCTATACTCACACACAAATTCAATTGATTACCGAATCCGGGGTAAACAGTTTGGCGCCCACCGTGGGGCAAGGATAATAGTTCTTGGTCCTGATTCTTGTCGTTCTCACCTCCAAACCGTAACACTTCCGCCTCGTTTGTCTCGACAAAAACTGACTCATGGCTGATGTTGAGCAGTCCGGCCATGTCAATAATACCGAGATTGTGGCAGAAAACGAGGAAAGCGAATTACGGGGACTACCAAACCCCGCTGACCCGAACCGCATCGACTCGAGGGAGGGCCTCAACCGACAAAACACGGTGGATCAAATTAACGCCGCCCTACCGGCAACTGATCCCCTAAGAACTCGCAACTCCGTCACATTGTCTCGGACCCAAAGCCAGAAGGAGCCGGAGGCACCAAATGACGACATTAATTTGCGTTTGATTTTCGAGATGTTGCAGGAACAAAGAGCGGCAATCGCCGAGCAAGGGATGGCGATTGCCCGGTTGCAGAGCGGGCAGGGGGAGCCTGGGCCGGAAAAGGCCAAGGGAACAGCGGAAATCGAGAGAAGCAGGCCGCGGACGGTCGAGAGCAATGATTCGGGAGCCGGTTCTTCCACCGAGGTACTAAAGATGCTTGAAACCTTAGCGAAACGAGTGGACTCTACCGAAAAAAGGGTAGAGACTTACAATTCTCGGGTAGATCAGATACCGGGGGCTCCCCCTTTGCTGAAGGGGGCTAACTCGAAAAAATATATTCAAAGGCCTTTTCCCCCGAGTGCAGCGCCCAAGTTGATCCCGAAGAGATTCAAGATGCCGGACATTCAGAAATACGACGGCACCACGGACCCGCATGAGCACGTGACCTCGTACACCTGTGCTATCAAGGGTAATGATATGGAAGAAGATGAGATAGAGTCAGTACTGTTGAAAAAATTCGGGGAGACTCTGTCAAAAGGGGCGTTGACGTGGTACGACCATCTGCCCGAGCATTCGATCACTTCTTTTGAGATGCTCGCCGATGCCTTTGTGAAAGCCCACGCCGGTGCAATAAAAGTGCAGGCCCGTAAGGCTGACATTTTCCGGATAACCCAAAGGGACGGCGAGTTATTGCGGGAATTCGTCACCCGGTTCCAGAGGGAACGAATGGAGCTACCCCCGGTACCGGAAGAGTGGGCCGCACAGGCCTTCACAAAGGGCCTCAACATGCTAAGTTCGGTGGCCTCGGCAAAATTGAAAGAGATCTTGCTGGAATACGAGGCCGTAACGTGGGCCGACGTCCACAATCGGTATGAGTCAAAGATTCGGGTGGAGGATGATCAATTCGAGTTCTCTCCGGTAAGGACCAAAATAAGTAGAGGTTTCGAGCCGCCAAGGAAGGGATACGAGGCCATGTCTGAATCATCGAAAGGAAGGTTTCGGCCATATCCCTATCCGGATAAGCAAAGTTTCAGGTCGGAAAAGGCAATAGAAAGCCCGAGCCATTTCTCAGGACGCGGCAGCAAACGAGTGGAGCGGCCATCGAACAGTCGGGGACTCTCATTTAGGAGCGATGCCGGAAGTTCCGCCGGCAATAAAGTTCCTCCAAAAATTTCGGAATACAACTTCAACGTTAGTACTTCAAGACTTGTCTCGGCTATTGGACGTGTCCCCGATGTAAGGTGGCCTAAACCATTGAGGTCGGATCCGGGTCAGCGAGATCCGGGTGTAGTATGCGAGTATCACGGGACCCACGGGCATCGAACCGAAGATTGCCGTCAATTGAGAGACGAGGTAGCCCGGTTATTGAAAAATGGTCACCTCCGAGATCTGCTGAGCGACCGGGCCAAAAATCACTATAAGGAAAGGGAATCTTTTCAAAAGTCCGAGCCTGTCGAACCCCAGCATACGATCAACATGATAGTGGGCGGGACAGACGCCCCTCGAGGGCCGGTAATGAAGCGGACGAAGATCTCTATTGTTCGTGAAAAGCGCACCCGAGGCCATTCGGCCGAGGGATCCATCTTCTTTAATGACGAAGACGCAGAGGACATCGTTCAACCCCACAATGACGCATTGGTAATCTCTATACTAGTCTTTAAAACTAAGGTTAAACGTATTCTGATTGACCCAGGTAGCTCGGCCAACATCATCCGATGGAGGGTGGTTGAACAGCTAGGACTGCTCGGCCAGATCGCACCGGTGGCTCGGGTGCTAAGCGGGTTCAATATGGCGAGCGAAACCACAAAGGGGGAAATCTCATTGCCTGTAAATGTGGGTGGCACCATTCAGCAAACGATGTTCTATGTGATCGAGGGGGACATGAAATACAATGCATTATTGGGCAGACCTTGGATACATAGCATGAGGGCGGTGCCCTCAACACTACATCAGCTATTGAAATTCCCCACGCCGGAAGGAGTGAAAACCGTCCGGGGCGAGCAGCCCGCTGCAAGGGAAATGTTTGCAGTAGAAGAAGCGGCACCTCGGCCCGAGGGGCCGGAATGGAAAAGTGCAACCGGAGGCGAGATTCCCAAATAGCAATCAAAGTGCGCCGGGTTGAACCCGGTACATAAGGAGGAAGATTACGAGGTACCCAGATCGTTCGTCATGCCAGATGACTCGGATGCAACTCAGTCAACTGTGGAGGAATTGGAGCAGATCATCCTGTTCGAATATCTCCCGGACAGAAAGGTATACCTGGGCACGGGGCTCACCCCGGAGCTCAGGCGTCGATTAATTGAATTTCTTCGTGCTAACGCCGATTGCTTTGCATGGTCGCATATAGATATGACAGGTATATCACCAGAAATAGCAACTCACAAGCTCAGCCTGGATGGGAAGTTTACTCCGGTGAAACAGAAAAGGAGACCCATGGCGGAGGCTAAACACGCATTTGTGAAGGACGAGGTAGCAAAACTTTTGAAGATAGGATCCATCCGAGAGGTAAAGTACCCGGACTGGCTGACCAACGTTGTGGTAGTACCCAAAAAAGGTAACAAACTTCGAATGTGTGTCGACTTCAAAGATTTAAACAAGGCATGCCCGAAGGACTCGTTTCCGTTGCCTCATATCGACAGAATGATCGATGCGACGGCCGGGCATGAGATGTTGAGTTTTCTCGACGCTTACTCCGGGTATAACCAGATCCGGATGTACCCGGGGGATCAAGAGAAAACATCCTTCATCACCCGGTACGGGACCTACTGTTATAACGTCATGCCTTTCGGACTAAAAAATGCCGGTGCAACTTACCAACGCCTAGTTAATGAAATGTTCGAAGAACAGATAGGGAAAACAATGGAGGTTTACGTTGATGATATGGTTGTTAAGTCCCTGGAAACAGAGGACCATTTAAAGCATTTGCAGGAAACCTTCAATGTGCTTCGCAAATACAACATGAAGCTTAACCCGGAGAAGTGTGCATTCGGTGTGAGATCTGGCAGATTCCTAGGTTTCATGGTGTCAAACCGAGGGATCGAAATCAACCCGGACAAGATCAAAGCCATCGAAGATATCGAGGTAGTGAACAACATAAAGGGGGTTCAGAAACTCACCGGGAGAATCGCAGCACTAAGTCGCTTCATATCGAGATCCTCGGACAGGAGTCACCGGTTCTTCTCCTTGCTCAGAAAGAAGAATGATTTTATCTGGACACCGGAGTGCCAAGAAGCTCTGCAGGATCTGAAGAAGTACTTGTCTAACCCCCCTCTACTGCACACGCCGAAGGCAGGTGAGACACTATTTCTGTACCTAGCGGTCTCCAAAGTTGCGGTAAGCGGCGTTTTGGTCCGAGAAGAATCAGGTACGCAATTCCCTATCTATTACGTGAGTAGAACATTGGGGGATGCGGAGACCCGTTACCCCCATCTGGAAAAGTTGGCGTTGGCACTAGTAAGCGCCTCCAGAAAGCTTAAGCCTTACTTTCAAAGCCATCACATATGTGTAGTAACTACTTATCCTTTGAAAAACATCATGCATAAACCCGAGTTGTCGGGTAGGCTAATGAAGTGGGCTGTAGAGGTCAGCGGCTATGACCTCGAATACAGACCCCGAACGGCCATCAAATCCCAAATCTTAGCCGATTTCATAGCAGACTTCGCCCCAGCCATGGTCCCCGAGGTCGAAAAAGAGTTCCTGCTGACCTCGGGAAAGGCCACGGGCATTTGGTCTCTGTATACGGACGGGGCTTCGAACCTTAAAGGTTCCGGGCTTGGCATTGTCCTTAGGGCCCCGGCCGGTGATGTCATTCGACATTCCATCAAAACTATCAAGCTAACTAACAATGAAGCCGAGTATGAGGCTATGATTGCAGGATTAGAATTGGCCCGGAGTATGGGGGCAGAAACTATCGAGGCAAAGTGCGACTCGCTTTTGGTCGCAAACCAGGTGAATGGCACGTTTGAAGTCAAGGATGAACGGATGCAGAGGTATCTCGAGAAAACCAGAGTGATACTTCACTGATTTAAAAAATGGACCCTGGAGCATATACCGAGAGAACAGAACTGTGAGGCCGATGCACTGGCAAATTTGGGATCTGCGGTCGAAGGGGTCGAAATCAACTCCGGAGAAACGGTGCAACTGACAAGAACGGCCATAGAAAGCGGACACGCTGAAATATACTCGACAGGTCTGACTTGGGATTGGCGCAACAAATACATTGACTACTTCCGTGATGATAAGCTTCCAAGCGACCCGAAGGAGTCGCGTTCGTTACGAACGAAGGCAGCCCGATTTTGCTTAGTGGACGGTCAATTATACCGACGCTCTTTCCACGGACCCTTGGCTAAATGTTTGGGCCCCGGGGAAACGGAGTATGTGATGAGGGAAGTACATGAAGGGACCTGTGGCAATCACTCTGGTGCGGAAGCTCTGGTCCGGAATCTGATCAGGGCCGGGTATTACTGGAATCAGATGGATGAAGACACGAGAAACTTCGTCCGAAAATGTGACGGGTGTCAGAGGCATGCCCCGATGGTTCACCGGCCCGGGGAGTCGTTGCATTCAGTGGTCTCACCATGGCCGTTCATGAAATGGGGAATGGACATCGTGGGTCCGTTACCCCGGGCACCAGGTAAGGCACACTTTATTTTATTTATGACTGATTACTTTTCTAAATGGGTCGAAGCGCAGGCCTTTGAAAAAATCAGAGAAAAGGAGGTTATCGACTTCGTTTGGGACCACATCGTCTGCCGTTTCGGCATTCCAGCCGAAATAACTTGTGATAACGGTCCTCAGTTCATCGGTAGTAAGGTCGACAGTTTCCTCGAGGGGTTGAAGATCAAGAAGATTGTGTCGACCCCATATCACCCGTGTGCAAACGGACAGGCGGAATCCACTAACAAGACAATAATCCAAAGTCTAAGGAAGCGGCTGGAAGCATCGAAGCACCGTTGGAGAGAAGTGTTGCCCGAGGTACTATGGGCTTACCGAACCACGGCGAAGTCCAGCACGGGCGAGACCCCTTTCTCGTTGGTATACGGGACCGAAGCCCTTATCCCCGTCGAGGTTGGCGAGCCGACTCTCCGTTTCAAGTATGCAACCGAGGAGTTAAACGGGGAGGCCATGGTTGTAAGGCTCGACCTGGCAGATGAGATGCGCGAAAGAACTTTGGTCCGAATTGCGGCTCAAAAGCAGAGGATGGAAAGGTACTACAATCGGAGAGCCAAATTTCGGCATTTCCGGGTTGGGGACCTGGTACTTCGAAAAGTCACTTTGCATACAAAAAACCCAAGCGAGGGAAAGCTAGGACCAAACTGGGAAGGGCCGTACAAGGTGACCGGTGTAACAGGCAAAGGATCGTACCAGTTGGAATCCATGGATGGACAATGCCTACGCAACAACTGGAACATAGCCCATCTGAAAAGATATTACTGCTAAGGTATGATCCTCTCATGTACCTTCTGTTAACCGTATTGTCTTTTTGCAGGAAATCGAACACAACACAAAAATAGAAACTTAGGACTGAAAGCACGTGTTGCACTCTTTTCCTTAAGCGCGGTTTTGTCCCAAAATGGGTTTTCCGCCGAGGTTTTTAATGAGGCAACGAGTACAGCGTGCTACGCAATAAAGGCCAAGGGCCAGAACTCGGACACCCGAGGTTGCATCTTCCGAGTGAGGGCTTGGTAACACTCACCCGACCTCGAAGCTCGGATCAGTGTTAAGGGGCCACAGTAAAAGCATAGGGAAGAAATTCAGCATTTGCCACGGCAAAAGCATAGGCCGGCCACCGGCCTCCGACATCGATGTAAGGACCAAACGATCATAATGAATCGTGTCCCATTTAGTGTTTGCTATGGCAAAGGTACAACCGACTTCGATGTAAGGACCAAACGATCATAATGAATCGTGTCCCATTCAACATTTTCCACGGCAAAAGCGTAGGCCGGCCGCCGGCCCCCAACTTTGATGTAAGGACCAAACGATCATAATGAATCGTGTCCCATTTAGTGTTTGCTATGGCAAAGGTACAAGGAATGAAAATTCTCCTATATGTACGAACACTTGTAATACAAAAGTCATTACAATAACCAATATTTTGGCAGTGCTCAAGTTGTACGCCCAAAAAACTGGGCGAAGTGAGGTCATCTCAAATCGGCCTTAAAGATAAGTCCCACGGGCAGAATTAATCAACGACCACGGATCATCTTGTCCGAAATTCGGACCAATAGTTCAAGGCAGAATAAAAACAAGCAATCAAACGAAGACACAAGAGAAGTGTAACTTTCGTATACGCAAAGGATACTTTTATAAAGAGTACATTTACATCAAAAATAAAAAAGATCTTAGGCTACTCAGCACGGCTAGAGTCAGAATAATCGGACTTAGTTCGTTCGGAGTCATCCGAGTCGGACCCAAGGGCACGGTTGGCCTCCTCCTCCATCTCCTTGGCCTGGGTAATCAGGGCCGGAAGATCGGATAATCCGCGATCGGCTTCTTCAAGGGTGAGCCACCGAGACTTCCACTTCTCATACTCGGCAACAATGGCAGTATGGGCCTCGGCCGTCTCAACGCCTTTCCAGGCTTCTTCCAAGTCGGCCTCAACCTTAGCCAACTTAGCCTCTAGCTCAGCTCGGCCTGCCACAGCGATAGTCCTCATGTGGACAACAGCTTCTAGCTCGGCCTTAAGAACGTCGTTGGCACTCACCGCCTCCTCCAGCTCGGCTTTTAAACCCTCACTCATCCGAGACCGCTCCTCGGCCTTCTCTTCGGAAACTTTCATGTGCTTTTCGTACAGGGCTGTATCAGATTCCAGTTGCCGATTCCTCTCGGCCAAGATAGTCGCATCGGCTTTCACCAAGTCAAGTTCCCCTCGGAGTTGAGAGACAGTGGTCTCCAACTCGTCCAGCCTTGACGAAAACTGAGCTTTGTCTCGGCTGAGGCAAATCTTATCAGCCTCGAGGCTTCGGTTATAATCAGTCATAGCGACCAACTCATTTTTTAAACGACGACTTTCGTCCTTAGCCGCATCGAGTTCGGGACGAAGGTTGGCGAGAATGGTGACCTGGCTCAACTCTTCCTCTTTCTCTCGGAGGAGGTGTTTGTATTTCTCCGTTTCTCGGCCCTGGGCGTCTAGTTGGCCTCGGAGATCATCCATCTCGTGTTGGGCACGGATGAAGGCTTCGTTCACCAGTACTACACTCTGCAAGGAAAGCAAACATAAGGAATCAAAACCAAAATGAGCGCAAAATCTGATTGATATACAAAGATGGCTGTAAGTTCTACCCGGTTGCCCGCGTGCATGCCTTCGTTCATGAGGCATTGCCAAGTGACCCCGGTCATTTTGCGCTTATCCGAGTCGGAAACAAGAGGACGCAAATAACTTGCCACTCCTACCGGACGGGATAGAAAGCCACAATCCTCGGGGACGGTGACTACGACCGATCTGGTCCTTCTCGGCTCAACGCTCGGGGCTGGGAAGATGGTCACCAGGTTATCCCTAGAGCCAGATTCTGACTGTCGGTTGGCCGACCTCGTGACCCGAGGAATTGGAAGATGACCAAAACCCGCAGCTTCACCGGTAGCCGGAGGAGTGGCTGAAAACATATCGTCGAAGTCTGCAACCCTCGGGGCAGGGGCAGACGAACTCGGTATAGACTCAATATTCCTGGCGAGGGCCGGGGGCTCGGAAGTAGAAACCGGTTCGTGGCCGGGAAATGGACGAGCCTGAGTGAGGGCTTCGGTCTCCGGAACTGGAACGGTCCCTTGATCGGTTGCAGCAACCGCCGTTTCCTCGGCTCCTTTTCTCCTTTGCAGGGGAGTATCTTCCGAAGAAGTTTCACCTGAAATGTCGATGAAGTCAACCGACCGAAGAGGGGCCGGGGAAAGGATTTCTTCCGCGCTTGAAAGAAGAGCGGGAATTAAGATACCTTCATTCATAGAAGGCAAGGGTGGTTCGGAGGCAGCCTCCTCGGGTACCGGGGCCGCTAACGGTGCCGGGTCTACCCTCCGAACAATGATGTCAGACTCCACCTCCTCCCTCGGTGGCCGGGCTACACTCCTTGTTTTCTTTCGTTTGGACGGTTGGCCCTTTTCGGGGGGTCGTTTCCTTTTGGCGGCTTCGGCGAGAACGCGAGCGGAACCCACCATGTCAAACGCGGACGCCGGTGCAGGGGAAGCAGCCCCCGACTCCGATCTAGATGCCACCGAACCCTTCGGCAAGCCTGGATGACAAAAGCATAGGCAGGTTAAGGAAATTGACGGCCTCGAATGGCTAAGGAGGCAACGAGATCAAAGGGAAGCCAAATATTACCATGATTTTGAGCGATCCATCGACCGCGTGATAAGTGGGCCCAAGTCCGGTCCTCATAGGGAAGCTGGTTGAGGAGCGCCATGACCCACTCAGTCAGATCTCGAATAACCGGGGGAACAAATCCGTTTGCTGTAAAGTAGCGAAAGGGTGGTGAGAAAACAATACCGTAAGCAACTAAACATATGATGACGATTACTCAAAGGATCGAACTTACGTTTGTCGTTCCATTTCTCCGGAAAGGGTTGATGGGAGTCTGGGATTATGTCCTCGGATTTTACTCGGACGTAGCGTTCCAACCACCCCCTGTCCCGGTCTTCGTCCATCTTCGAGAAGAGCGGGTTCCGGCTGCGCTTGGTTAATCTTATGACACCACCCCGGAATATCCTCGGGGAATACAAGCGTATTAGGTGGCCCAATGAGAATTCCTTCTCAGCCCTGATGGCCAGCAACCGGAGGCAGGCAACGACCCTCCAAACAGTTGGGCCGATCTGAGCCAAAGTTACGCCATAAGTCCGGCACATATCCAGTATGACCGGATCAACCGGGGGATCGAGCTTAAGGGTGAAGGGGTAAGTGTACACGTACAAAAACCCCTCCCGGTGGTCGGTTATGGATTCATCCGGCCCGGGTACGAAAACCCTTACCGGGCGTGTGTCCCACCCGCAGTCTGTCCGGACTGTGTCGAGCCTGTCCTCGGTTATAGAGGAAGGATATCGCCTCACGTCGTATCCCCGGTCTGAAACGACGGAGGGTTTTTCTACCTCCAGGTCTTTGTTGAAGTTAAATTTTGCCGGTATAATATCCGAGGTCGCAGTTTCGGGGTTACCCTTTTGTTTGACCGGGGATACGGCCTCGGCCCTCGGGGACGAGATTGAAGGAATGTCTGTAGAAGTGGTTTCAGACATAATTGAAAGAAAAGGAGGGAAGTAGGGAATGGCGTGAAGGAAACGAAGGAGGTGACGATTTGAAGAAGCAAAGAAGCAATTGACGAGAGTAGTGACAAAGCTAATTCCCTTTCCTTTCTTTTTTTTTGTATTGGTAAGAGAAGGTTTGGCAACGAAGTTGTGAACGGAAAGGATGGTTGTTGATGCACAGAAGGAAGAAGAAAAGGGAGAGCAAACGAGAAAAGTGAAAAATGAGGAAAGGAGGGGCTTTTTATAGGCGTAAGAGAGGAACGGTTATCGAGGGCGGCCAATCGAGGATCGCTACGTGTTGCGACATTAATACGAAACGACGTGTAAAAGGCGGTTGACAGGAACGAACAAACCAGAATTGGACACGTGGGCGGCAAAAAGGAAGACGAAACTGAGCCGTTCCCGCCAAAATAAAGTGATAAGAATTGGCCGACCGGGTGGCCGGATGTACGATTCATTCACTTCCCATCACTCCGATAGATCGTTGGTCCGGGAAGCGCGGGGCTATCTGTATACGGTGAAAACCGGATGAGGGCCCTCATCCGGGGTAACCGTGGCTCGGAGGAGGAAAAGGAAGGAAAGTTCGTGTATAAGCATCGGGTTTCCGGATAAGCATTCGGATCAAAGTCGAGCGGAAGCATCATCGGTCCCGGTTTTTAAGCCACCGAAGGTTCGGATCTCTTTCCGGGGGGTTACCGCCGGAAGTCCGGTACCCGTGAGTCCGTTGGTCCGTTATGACCGTTACTGGGGCGCAGCAGTGGTGTCACATCACGGTCGACTACCAACTATGCGTGTGTCAGACGGCGCCGTCAGTCAGATCCCATCACATCCATACAGGGGCTGTCCTTTTATTATTATTTTATTACTTCACCCATGGGTTCATCACTATAAATAGGGCATTCCCTCCTCACTTTGGGGGTTGGTTGATCTTTTATTCAAAAGAACACTTGTAACACAATACATATATATATACAGTTCTAGCAATCTCAATATTGATATTTTCCATTGTAAGTTTGTCATCTATATCATATTTTTTCAATCAAATTGGCCATACGCGGAGTCATCTGTCACTTGCGCTCCTTGCACGTTTATCAATAAGCATTCTCATCCACGATTTGTAATAAACATTGGGACTCAAGCACATATCCTATACTCACACACAAATTCAATTGATTACCGAATCCGGGGTAAACAACCTGACCTTACCACCATTCACACAATTATATGTTCTTTTGTTTTATACTCGTACAAAAACACTATAACTTTCATCTTTAGCTTCCTTTAAAGCTCCTACATTGTATCTCTTCCCCCCCCCCCCCCCCCAATCTTGTCACTATTCTAATTTTATAACTTTCGAAAAAGCATTGCAATAGGTGAAGTCAGCCATCGATAATATTAATGATTGGGATGGGATATACACACTTGTTTGTGAGTAAAACGCATGCACATTGCAAAAGTTGTGTACAAACAACACATCGAAAAAAGTGTGACGTGTATGAAGTTTCTGGTGTTCGTAATCTGGGGCAAACTATTCCACCAACACATTATAACTTAAATAATCATTTTCACAAAAAAAGTACTCCCTTGGTCCCAATTCAAATATCTTATTATTATTTTTTGGTCTGTCCCAAAAATATTTATCTCTTTCTATATTTAGTAAATTTTTTTCAATTTTGAGCATCCTACCTGACAAGTTTAACATCATAAGATTTAAATGACTACATACTTCTTTAAATTAAGATCAATGATTCAAAAATTGCCCTTTGTTTCTTAATTTCCTCAAACACTCAAATTGAGACACAGCGAATATAACTTAAATAGTACGGTGAAAACTACTCATCCGGTTAAATTTTTACTCTAATTTTTAATCATAAAAATAATTAGAGAGATCCGACCCGACCCTACCCGACTTTCAACCCCACTGCCAGACCAGAAAGTCACAACAATAATGTTCCTTAACAAACTCAAACTCCTAAAACCCCAAAAAACAACATTAAATTCATCAGTAATCTGATCTCCTCCAGCCAAACATCTCTGAATTTTCCTCTCTATAAATAAATAAATAAACAAATCTCTCATTTTCCCTTTCACCCGAAAATTAACCCTCAATTTCGTTTTAATTCCAATTCGAATCCTAGGGTTTCCTTAAATTGTGATGAAATGATCCAAAATCCAATGAACAACGATTCTTCATCCAAATCCGTTAACGAAACGGTAAATGGGTCTCACCATTTTACCATACGCGGTTACTCTTTAGCTAAAGGAATGGGTCCTGGTAAATACATATCGAGTGACATTTTTACTGTTGGTGGATATGATTGGGCAATTTATTTTTACCCAGATGGTAAAAACATTGAGGATTCTTCAATGTATGTGTCGGTGTTTATAGCGTTGGCTAGCGAAGGAACGGATGTTAGGGCTTTGTTTGAGTTAACGTTGTTGGATCAGAGTGGTAAAATGAAACATAAAGTTCATAGTCATTTTGATCGGGCTTTGGAAAGTGGGCCTTATACTTTGAAATATAGAGGCAGCATGTGGTATGTTTATCTGGTTATTTTTGTAAATTGTTTTAGCTATCTGTTAAAGATTGGAATATTTTTGTGTTTGTGTTGGGGTTTAATTGTATGTAATTAGGGGTCGTTTGGTAGCTGGTAAGAGTTATGCATGTATTAGTAATACAGGGATTAGGGATTAGTAATGCAGGTATTAGTAATACAGAGATTAGTAATGCAGGTATTAATAATACAGGGATTAGCATGTGGTATGTTTTTATGTTTATATGGTTATTTTTGTAAATTGTTTTAGCTATATGTTGAAGATTGGATTTTTTTTAATTTTTTTTTTGTGTTTGTGTCGGTGTTGGGGTTTAATTGTATGTATTTAGGGGTCGTTTGGTAGCTGGTTAGAGTTATGCAGGTATTAGTAATATAGGGGTTAATAATACAGAGATTAGTAATGTAGGTATTAGTAATACAGAGATTAGTAATGTAGGTATTAGTAATACAGGGATTAGCATGTGGTTTGTTTTTATGTTTATGTTTAGACAAGATGCGAGAAGCGAGATTGAGATGGTTTGGGCATGTGAAGAGGAGAGACACGGATGCCCCAGTGCGGAGGTGTGAGAGGTTGGCCATGGATGGTTTCAGACGAGGTAGGGGTAGGCCAAAGAAGTATTGGGGAGAGGTAATTAGACACGACATGGCGCAGTTACAGCTTACCGAGGACATGACCTTAGATAGGAGGGTTTGGAGGACCCATATTAGGGTAGAAGGCTAGTAGATAGTCTCATTACCCTGCCTTATTAATAGTCGCATTATCGTAGTATAATTTCTTGTGCTCTAATTTATGCTATTATGCTATTATCTGTTATTTCCTGTGCTTTGATTATTCTATGTTATCTGTGTTGCTTGCGTTACTTCATTTCCATATCGCTTTGAATCTCTTAGCCGTATCTGACCTCTTGTTATGTTTTTATTGAGTCGAGGGTCTCTCGGAAACAGCCATCCTACCTTGGTAGGAGTAAGGTCTGCGTACACTCTACCCTCCCCAGACCCCACGTTGTGGGATTTCACTGGGTTGTTGTTGTTGTTGTTGTTGTTTATGTTTATGAGGGAACCCGCAGCCGCTACCCTTTGGGTGCGCACAGGGTAAACCTACTACTGTGCAATAGCCCGCAAATCACACAAGAGAGATAACCCGCACTAGGCAAGCCATGTGCCGCGAGCTCGACCCAGAAGGCAAATCCCCTACTTTCGTAGGCAGGGGGTTTCGAACCTGAGACCTCCATTATGAAAGCCCCATGCTCAACCAACCGAGCCACCCTTGCGGGTTTTATTTGGTTATATATTAATTGTTACTATAAGTTGGGAATTGGAAAATTCTTGTGTTTGTGTTGGGGTTTAATTGTATGTAATTAGGGTTTTTGAATTGTATTCTGTGCAAGGCCTAGATAAAATGGGAGGGTTGTTGTAGGTTGATGGTCGTGTAAATGTTGCCTGACTATGATTTTTTGCTGAATTTGATCTTTGGTCTTTGCTAATCATGTCAAATTTTGATTTTTAGGTGTATCATTATCGTGAAAATGGGTGTATTTCTGAATTTTGCTCAATGTGTGTACGTGTATTGATTCACGTGCCATATACTGGGGAATACAGCTATTTAACTCCGGGTTTATGATGATGCATGAGCAGATAAAATTAGTTTTTGGTAAAAAAAGAAGGAAAAAGGCTTTGATGCCATTGAAATATTAACCCTAGGTCAATTGTTAATTTTGTAATTTTTTATGCATTGGTGTTTTCTAGCATGTACAGCCCAGAAGCACAAGTTCCTAGTAAACCTACAGACTTACATTGAGTATTATTGGTTTACCAGGAACATACTCAAGGATCCTTTTGTCCAATTGTGTTGATTAGTAACTCAATGATTGCGAATTAGTTGTCAATTCTGTAACATCTTCGACATTATTAGTAAACATTTACCATTATCAACAAAATTAAAAGAGAAACTCATTGATTGTGAATCAGTTGCCAAATGTGATTTCTCAAGATAATCGTCTCTCATGCGCCATAGGAACTAAGCCTGGTATATAAATTAGAAGGGCAGAGGGGCGGACCCATTATCTCAGAGTTTTGAAGGTTGCAGTTGGTCCTAAGAGTTGACTCAGCCAGAGTTCTCTGTCATTAAAAAAAAAAAAAAGAAAAAAAAAGACAATTGACTCTCATCTGTGGAGATCAGCTACCTGGGTAACCCCAGATTAGGCTATTCACAGAGTTGATTTTCCCTTGAGTGGTGTCTACTTTGCTCTTTTGCTTACCATCTCCGCTCTATTGTTTAATTCAAGAGACGTCTAGTGATGAATTCACCACTTATTTGTTGCTAGTTTTGCCTTATCAATTGTGTCTCAACGCAAGAAACTGTTCGTTTGCACCTGGTATCTTTTCATGGTAAAATAATGTGGTAATAAATCTGACATATTGTGAGTACATTCTGTATGGCTTTAGTTAATTATATCTTATAAGTTACCTTTACCTCAAAAAAATCTCTGTATGGCTTTGGTAAACCTCGAGAAAGTTCACTAGATTTTGCGGTTCGAGAACTGTATTACCTTTTGAATCGAAGGTGTTGAATACATCTAGAACTTTTTCTTTTACTTGTCCTCATGAGAGCATCTTGTCTGTATTTCCAGGGGTTACAAACGATTTTTCAGAAGAACAAGTTTAGAAACGTCTGACTACCTGAAGGATGATTGCCTTTCCATGCACTGTACCGTTGGAGTTGTCAGAACTCGTGTTGAAGGCCCCAAAGATTATACTGTTTCAGTTCCACCATCAGACATGGGCCAAAGTCTCAAATACTTGCTGGATGCTGAACTTGGCTGTGATATAGTTTTCCAGGTTGGAGGAGAGATATTTAAGGGTCATAAGTTGATACTTGCTGCTCGGTCTCCTGTGTTTCGAGCCCAATTCTTTGGCCTTATTGGGAATCCTAAATCGGACGAAGTACAACTTGAGGATATTGAACCGTCAGTCTTCAAGGTATTATTTTGTGGTTTAATACACATGATTCTTGTGCTGTAAGAAGAAACATATATAATTAAACGTAGATGTTCAACTGGCTTACAGGAAGTTTCTCTTGGGTGATGGGTGGGGATGAAAGCAACTGGTTTATCATTATATTTTACTGTTTCTTATTAAACATTAGCATGTACTGATATTTTTGACACTCAATTTTTTCCTGAATCAGCATGTAGCAGTATGATGCATAGACTGAGATTTTCTTGATCTGAAATTGTTAAAGCACTAATGTCTGTGTGAACTAAGCATTTTTTTATACATTTATCATCTTTGCCTTAGCTAATAACACTATATTTTAGATAGTTACTCGTATTTGGTATTCTTAGCTGCTTCCGTTTGTCAGATTTTTGAGGGAAAAGAGAAAAACATAAAGCTAGCAAATATTTAGCTAAGCAGTGTCATCCCTTTATGCTCAGGCTCTTCCTGTTTTATGGTCATGGTGTTGCACCGTAGCTTCTCCTACTTGAGTTTTCTCTGTGTTGGTTGTCTGCGGTTTTCAATATGTAAACTATATGTAACTTACGCCAACATTGCAGTCTTTTTTTAGAAGCTGAGATGATTTAGGTGGACTTCTTTTTGTTATGTAGGCTATGCTCCAGTACATTTATTCTGATGAGCTTCCAGATTTAGCTGAAATTACCGGCTCTACTTCAACATGCTCTTCTACGATAATGCTACAGCATCTATTGGCAGCAGCTGATCGCTTTGGTTTAGACAGATTGAAAGAGTTATGTGAAGCAAAATTGTGTGAAGAAGTTAATGCGGATACAGTGGCAACAACTCTTTCTCTTGCTGAGCAGCATCGATGCCCACAGCTCAAGGCCATCTGTTTGAAATTTGCTGCAACAAACTTGGGAGGTGCGTGTACTCCGTAGATTTAAGCGGTGAGGTATTTCAGGTTTTGTCATTTTTAGTTTTCTTAGTGAATATAACTGCAGCATGTTCTTTAACTCTGCTTGTTCATGTCAGTTTGTTTGGCAAAGTTTATATCTTCCAGCTTAAATGTAAAGCCAAGAAAAGAAATCTTATGGTAAATTTCCAGACTGGCAATAGTCTCATAAATGATTTTGATAATCTTAAGCTTCAACTTGATTGCCAACTATTAAAGTTTATAGAGATGGGTATCTATCATTGAGGCAGTTCTTTTTTTACTTTAGTCGAAATGTGCTATTAGAGATGTTGATGGAGTATCTCAAGTTAGTCTTCCTTATGCGGAGCAACTCTTATAGTCTTATTATTTGATCTGAGCTTCACTATCAGTTAGTTTATAGCCTTTCTCCCCTCGAGTCTGAAGTTCAGCGGCTCTAATCGTTGATGAACACCTATGCTACCCTTAGCTTGGAAGTCATGAGAGAATATTTGAGTGGTTTTGGCTTCTTTAATTAGTATCCCCTGGGGAAAAAAATAGTATCCATTGGAATAAAACAAAATTTGCGTGTTCTAAAAACATACGAAGCACTAACCCCCTTCTAATACTTCGAACAGGAATATGTGCCGCCTTGTTGCAGATTGTTGGTTTCATGCAACATTCACTATATTTTAAAGCTGTAATACATGTGCTAGCTTGGATAAGATATTGTGGGATATTCTGGCTATTTTCTTGTAGTTGCTATGCTAAATTATGTGATTTCTTTTTTGGTTAAACAGTGGTCATGCAGACGGAAGGATTCAAGCACTTAGAAGAGAGCTGCCCGTCACTGTTATCAGAGCTGCTGGAAACAGTGGCGTCAGTCGATGAGAAGGCAAGTCTGACGTCTAGCAAGAAAAGGAGTAGCAGCAGCATCTTCGGGCTAGATCTGGCTGCAGATGGCGTGGCAACAGATTCTGTTAATCCTGGTAGGCGGGTGAGAAGGCGGATGTAACCTAATATAGCCTTTGAAGTGCAATGAGAGTTAGGTTGAGAATGTGTTAATGGAAAACCCAAGTAATGATTAGTTTTTTTCTTTCTTTTTACTGGATTTAAGAACAGTTCTAATTTCTGAATGTTAACTTGTGGTGTTAGCATGAATAGGTGGTGGTAAGTAAAGTTTACTGTCAAACTTTTCACTAGTTTAGCTTAGGCAAAATACATCAAAACACCCGTAAACTATACCCAAAATGTCGATATCACACTTAAACTATACGAGCGACCTATTACACACCTTAACATCTTAAAAGTGAATTTAAGACCACCCTGCAAGGTATTATATCACTTTCACAGCGTGTGGTGTTCCACACGCGCATGCCACGTCAGCGCCACGTGAAAATAAAATAAATTTTATTATTTTCAGTACTTTTTCTTTTTTCTTTTTAATTTGCACTATTTTCTTTTTCCTTCTTCTCCATTTAACCCCCCACCAACCCCCTATCCTGCGCCCCACCGCGATCCTCGACACCCCAAGCCCTTCAGGCTTCACTGTTGCAACCACTGCTCGTCCTCTCTGTCACTGCCAAGGAGGAAGCCTGCTCCGCCCGCCTTCTTCATTTTAATTTTGACTTCTTCATTTTAAAGAGAATGGCAAGGAGGATTGAGGGACAACAGATTAGAAATAAATGGCAGCAAATCTCTATTGCTATCAACGTCAGATGGCACCAACAGATTAGAGATTTGGTGCCATTTTGGACAGAGTAATAAATTATTGCTACTGCTGCTATCAACGTTAGATGGCAACAGATTTGCTATCAACGTTACATCAATGGAAATTTCACAAGTATACCAACGTAGGATTGTTGCTTTGGTGGTGGAGTTTGACCGGGGAGGGGGAGGAGAACGGCAGTGGGGAGGGAGGGGGGAGGGTGGTTGTTGGTGAAATGAAGAAAAAGGGTTTGGGGGTGTAGGGTGGCGTGAAGGTGGAGGAGAAGGGAGGGCGGGGTGGCAGTGGCGGTGGTGGTGGTTTGAAGCTGGAAGAGATGGGGGTGGCGTGGGGTGGAGTTGTGGGCGGGGGGGGGGGGGGGTAGTGGTGGTGGAGGAATAATTTTAAAAAAAAAATTATTTTAATTTTGACTTCACTTGCCCATTTTTGAATTATAAATTTTATTTATGCCACATCAGCTCTGGAGGGGTAAAAAATATCATTTTTAAATATATTAGGTGTGTAATGGGTCGCCAGGATAGTTTAAGTGTAAAAATGACTTTTGGGTTATAGTTTAGAGGTGTTTTGGTGTATTTTGTCTTTAGCTAATTTCAGCTTATGTGTGATGCAATATGAATGAATATGTAAATAGTTCTCCTCGATATGTTGGTAAATGTGTTGATGTCCACCTTTTTGTGTGTTTTGTATACGTTTTGGTCCACACGTGTATGCAGAGAGAGAAAGACGAAACAGTCAAATTTCTCATGTGTAAAATGAAATTTTCTCGTGAAAAGACAACTAAATATTGAGTTTAGAACCTGAACAGGCTGTTGGTGATAAGTCGGAGAATGAGGTCAAATCATCTTATGCCCATTTGTAAAGGCCTACAAAATAATTGACCTGGGGTGGGGGTGGGGGTGGGGGTAGGGGTGGGGGAAGCAGATTCAATATGACTAACTGATTCGCTAATTATTTGATTACTAATTAGAGGATTCGTTAATTATCTGATTACTAATTAGAGATTTGTTTTCTTTTTTTTCGTTTCGTTCGAGTCAGATATATCTTTGAATCTAGGGGAATAGAGTGATGATATTACTTGGATAATCTGATTTCTGGAAATAATCATGAATTAAACAAGTTGAATTATGAACATAAAATCAACTCGTCAAAAATATTACCCAAACAATTGATCACTCATTTAAATAGTGGCGGATCCAACGTGTATTTGCTGGTTCAGCAAAGGCCAGTAGCTTTTTGCTCAACTTGATATATGTATTAAAATATCTAAAAAGTAAATATTTATGTATAAATATTTAAATATGAATTAAATTATTATAGTATATTAACTTGAAATTATTATAAGAATCCATAAATTTTTGAATTCGCCTCTAGTGCGATTCGGTACTTTTACACGCACTGTCTTCCTTAGCAGGCCAAGAAAAACTTGTGAATTTTTGCATCTTTATTTTTACTATATTAGAAGCATGAGTTAGTTTTAAAAAAACCATATTAGAAGCATGAGTTTGGAGGTGGTTTCGTCGTCCAACTCCGACTCATATTACAAAAAAAAAATGTGGACCCCATATTAAAAAATAAGCAATATTAAAAAAAAATGTGGACCTCATATTAAAAAATCAAGTAATATTCATGTAATTCACAAAGTATCCCCCATTAAGTCAATAATGGTGGATTCATTCAGTTGGATTTTTATACCACGCACTGCATTTGCAGCATTTTTGAATGACTGTCCAAAAAAAGTGGCCCACATTAAACTTTAATGTGGCAGTCTCTTACTTATCTCTCCCTCCAATCTCCATAGCATTTTTTGTACTCCTATAGTACTAATATTCAATAGACAGAGAAAGTACAGGTAAGGATTAATTTTTCAAAAGTAGTTCTGAATATATTATTATCAAGCTTCATTTTTTAAAAGTTACTATTACAACTTATTACATTTTGTTGTTTCATGGGTGATATCTTACCTCAACAACTGTAATTCTATAATCAAATTAATTGAATATTGTTACAACTGATAAAATAAATTACTCGGATGTTTATTGCAGTACTGTTTAATATCCTAAAAAGAAACTAAGATGGGTATTACATTCTCAAAAGGCATTTTCCAATGTCTTAAGTTTCTAATTATATACGGAGCACCATAATAGCCAAAATAATTTATTAGTACATACTTATGATAGGTTAAGTAAAAAAAAAAAAGGATAGAAATCTTATACCATATCTATGCTCATGTTATATGACACAATATACATAATCACCATATGTATAAAATGCTTCACGTTTTAGCCTATGGGAATGGTAGTTCAAATGACGTTTCTGTATTTATAAGTAGTTAAAAATTCAATAAATTTTGAAATTCTGGTTCAAATTTGATTAACGCGTAGTTTAAAAAGTGTCTATCAACCTTTTTCTTAAATAAAGTCATATAAACTGAAACAAAGAAATAACATCATGGCACAAATTATTGAACCCGTGCTCTCAAAATTTCTGTCTTTACGTACATGACTTTCAAGAAATGTTGTAGAATATATCAATTCTTTTTATAATTGCATAAAAATAAAAATAAAAATATATGGGCTCTGGTATCTAGTTTATTTAAGAAAAGATGGTTCGATTGTCATGTGTGTGACGTGCATAACAGAAACAACACACATGAATATATACATTTTTGGTTAAGTTTGTGGTGAAGGATCTGGGCATTGGAGGTGTTATGAATTGAAGTACAGCTTAATTCACCAACATAACAACCAATGATTTTGGGGCACATCAAATAATTTGCACCACTGCGAAAATCGAACCTAGTTTTTTGGAGTTTTTAAAAGATTTCGAAAAGTGAGTTTAGAGGCAACTAAAAATCTAGGCTTTGCAAGAATTAAAAAGAAAGTTTCAAACGTTTTTCTTTTTTAATTTTCAAACAAATGCCACATATTTATATACAAACTCCTAATGGTTCCAAAAAATAGAGAAAATGGTCTCTTATAGTCGATTACAATTTGAATAAAACAATGGCACGTGTTAATTTATCAATCTCATAGTACTTGATTCCATTACATGCACAACAACAATATATCCAGTGTAATCCACAAGTTGAGCATGAGGAGGGGAGGATGTACGCAGACCTTACATTAACAGACATAAAAAATGCTAGCATTTCTTGAAATACTGATTATAATGTTATAATCCAACCATATGTTTTTCCTTTACCAAAAGAAAGAAATAAGGTCTCGGTACATCCTCCCCTCCCCAGACTTCACTTGTGAGATTACATTGTGTACGTTGTTGTAATTTTTCAGACAAACACTTAATATTTAAGAGCTCCTAATGGTTCCACAAAATTCAGAAAATAATCTCTTATGACTAGTTACAATTTGAATAAAAGTAAATGACCCCGCAAAGATCTATTGCATTTTAATTTATTGATCTCATGTATTTTGTTTTATCGAATTCATTTAAAAATAGCAACTCACAACTTCAAAAACTATTTATAATGGACCAGAAAACCCCTCTTCCTCACAAAATTGGATGCTGTACAGGGTCACAGTGATCCAACCCATTTAGAGCATCAACCACCCACTCTAGGGCCCAACAAACCCAATCATTGGACTTAGGGTAGGTAGCCCAATCATTTGAGAAATTCAAATATTTGTGTTTGTGCAATTGATAGGAACCAGACTTCATGAACATCATCGCGGACCTTCTTCAACCACAGGATGTGATGAGTTAAGATAACTCAAATTTTATGTTCAAAATTTCTCCAAAAAAAAAAAAAAGATATCGAAATGACCACGCAATGTTTTTGGTTGATTAACGCAAATGTCCCATTTTATCAAGATTTTGTCCCTTTTTTTAGAAAGTATAATCATAAGGAAATTACCTTTTAGGACAACTTTAAATTCTGGTCTAATAGTTACTCATAATTTGTCAAGCTTATCGAAAATAGCCTCCTACCTTTACAAGGTAGGGATAAGGTCTGCATACACTCTACCCTCTCCGGACCCATCTGGTGAAATTATACTGGGTATATTGTTGTTGTTGTCAACCTTATAAATATTAGACTGTCGTCTAGCAGTTGCTATGACTTACAAAATTTTAGATTATGACCTAGCGTTTTCTTATAAGATTTTTGCTCAAAATGAATCTTTAAATTATGATCTTAAAGGTCTATAAGTTGCTAAAGAAATAAAAAGAAGGTCATTTACCGAATAACTATTCGAAAAGTGGATAATTGGTGAAAATTTCTGTTTTTTTGAGTCTCAAATGTTATGGTATGAACATGTGGCAATACGGATCCATACCCTAAACGCCACTTTGCTATAACAAGTTTTGTCAATGAAGTTGTGTCTAAGGTTAGTCTTGCAATCATGGGCCTCCCAGGTGTGCATTTATTTGGGCCAGTAGGTATATATAGGCCCACAGACCATGCAATTGTCCCATCAACTAAATGGACTGCTCATTGGCCTTCTTTTTATCACGTTCCAAGGAGCAAAAAAGACTTCACATGGCTCATGGCCTTGTTATGTCCATCAATTAGACCAAGAAATTAATGAAGAACAGGAGTGTCTATAATTTTAATAACGACTGTGGAGTTTCATTACACCTGGTACCCTCTTATGATAATGATTGAAAACTTAACATAAGGTGTGCATATGTGTAGTTTGATCTAAGGTAATGATGGCGCGTATGACTGGAGCCTTCAGCCACGCCTCTTTGCAATAACTTTTTTCTTGAATAGACAGATCAATATCACTATGTGTCAGTCTTGCACTTGACAACTCAAAAAACCTCTAATTGTATCTGTTACCGTCAATAATTTACATATTTCATGAATTAAATGTACATATGCTTCGAAATATTTTAAAAAGTTGAAAAAGCTTTTCATATTTTTTTGTCTAAATTTGATATACAAAAACTAATAAATAAAAGACCATATTAAGGTGCACAAACATTAACAAACACACAAGCAGAAAAATATTAGTGTCTTCGCAACTCATTTGATACTATTTGACAGTGACATAGTTCAGCAATAAGATAAAAAATTTGACACATAAATTAAAATATACATAAAATATCATGAGTATTATTTTAGTCTTTTAGAGGCATCCATAATAAATTATGCTAAGTTGCTAACTCCTATGACAAATTGACAATATTAAAATTAGTGGTTTAAAAGACAAGCCTACACGAGGTGATCAAATTGTACTTGGCTGAAATGAGGTATCAAAATGAAAGATAGTGTAGGTTTAAGAATTTGTTGATTTATTTTGACTTTGTTTCTAAATATATAAAAATGTCAGTGTGTCACATTAAACTATAACATATAATTTATTCTAGTACTACAATACCTTTAGGTAAATTTAATTTATCGTTGGCATTGATCACCGTATTAATCGTGAGATCACATGTAGGGAGTCCCATTTTTTAATTCCTTCGTCGAATATTAAAATTGCTTTCACCTGGGGTTTCCTATTTGTGAATGGCTGGCTACAAGCAAAACCACAAGCATATAATTGATTATATATAGACAAAAACTCTTTAACTTATTCGTAAGTTTACGAGTTAATCGTACCAAGGGTTCGAATCCCTCTCTTTCCGTTGATGACTTGATTTTTTTTCAATTTTCGAAATTTTTTATTCTTATTCTTAGTTAAATGTGTGGAATAGACCATAATATTAAGGTATTCTTTTAATTCAAATAATAATATCTTAATAAGTACCAAATAAAAGCCACACTCCTACGTTTTCTCGTCAACCAACTAGCTTTAGATGTGACACTATTTTCCATGGTAGATATAGTCTTTCGGTAGGGGCGATGCTTGATTTTGACTATATTTTATATAGAGAAAACTATATATTATAACGTATCAGACTTATATTTAAATTTTGTGGTCTTAAAAATATCATTAGTATTAAAATTAAAAATTACTAGTAAATATAAAAACTACATTTTTTTTAAACAAATTGAAAGGGGATGTAAAACAAAAAATTGTAACCGTGGGATAAATACAAAACTTACGAAACAAGTTCGTGATTATTTTTACCAAAATACTTGCAAAGAGTTTAAGTTTGTGTTTGCTTATGTGTTCATATATATATATATATTTTGGCAAAATCTAAAAATATTGGAAATTTCTTTTGTTCCACTATAAAAGCACTTTAAAATCTTCAAAGAAAATTCATTTATTATAGCACTACTTTGGGAGCGTGCATGTTTGAAGAAAGTTTGAACTTGACGTAAATGGCTAAAATATCATCTGCTTTATATAACAGAATTAAGCTATCATTGAGCTTAACTTTTCATCTCATAGCTTCCCCCCTTCCGTCATCACAAAGATAGTGGGTAAACGAAAAATATGACATTCGACTAAAAAATGCTGTATAAACAAAAAGACAGAACACTGCACATTGCAAAAAGGATGTAGACTAATTTTAGTTTAAACTTTGTATTACTATATACTTTCTAGTTTCAATTTGTTTGTCTGATTTTTAATTTGACACGAAGTTTAAAAAAATAAAAAGATTTTAAATTTTGTGGTCATAAACTTAAAATATGTAAAATGTACTAAAATGTCTTTTCACCTTATAGTTTTAAACATGTCATGTGAAAAGTTGAAATTTAAGAGTTGCAAAAAAAAAAAAAAGACATTCTTTTCGAAACGGACTAAGAAGAAAAGTAAGACCAAACAAATTGAAACGAGAGGGTCTATGTTTTTTAAAATACTAATTATGTATAATGATTAATTTCAAATTCAACAAATTAAGTTTTGTTATAATCCTAAAACTTTGAATTTAAATTAAAAAATAAGTATTATTTTGGATTCTCTTTTTGAGATACTTGTAAATGGCAATTGCTGGGACACGTGGCAGAAAGTAATGAAAAAAATAAGATAACAGACACGTGGCGCACAAATGATGAACCACGCCATTAAGCCCTCATTGGTCTATGGAAGGTGTAATTGAAAGGTTGGAAATTTCCGAAACTTCGAGTGGACTCCTGGCTATAAATCGCCGAACCAATTTAGAGGTCAGAATCACGCCACGTGTACTTAAAATGCCACATAAGCATCCGACGTGGTTCCCTATTGGCTCGAAATTGATTCTGTTTAATATTTAGGGCATCTTTCAAATATTTTTTGCCAAACAATTACACAACAAACGCAACCCTCCAAAAATTCTCTCTAACTGAAAAAAATAAAATAAAGACAAACACTGAGGAGTCGTTTGGTACGTGCTTACGAGGTAAGTTATTCGTGTATTAAATTTTGTATAAGTTATAACTTGTTTGTAAGCCCGTAAAGAAGTAGTATAAAGCCGCATAACTAAAACATGTATAAGTTATGCGGGAATTTATGTATTATTTTATGTCAGATAGAAAATAGAATAATTAATACTCCATCTGTATCATTTTAAGTGTCTTGCTCCCCTTTTTTATCATGTATCAAAAAGAGTATTTATTTTTATATTTAGCTTATATGACATATTATTAATTACTCATTTTAAATTATTTTTCAAATCTAATAAAAATATGTATCATTAATATGAATACTCCATTTATTATTTTTTAAACAGCATGAAAAATTCAAAGTGAACAAGTAAAAGCGACGAAGGAAATATAAGATTTAAAAGTCTTTTATTTTTTAAATTTCATATCTAATAAAAGACACTTAAATTGGTGAAACACGCAATTAAGCACTCAGTGGTGTATGGAAGGCGTAATTTGAAAGGGAGAAATTCCAGAAACTTCGAGTCTACTCCTGGCTATAAATAGCCTAACCAATTTAGCGGTCAGAATCACGCCACGTGTAACTAAAGCCACATAAGCATCCGACGTGGCATCCCTGTTGGCTAGAAATTGATTCGACTTTAGGTCACCTTTTCAAATATTTTCTCGCCAACCAATTACACAGCAAACACAGCCCTCCAAAAATTCTCTCTCTAACTGAAAAAAAAAAAAGAAGAAAAATACGTTAAGGGGTTGTTTGGCAGCCGGTTACAAGGTAAGTTATTTATGTATTAATTTTGTGTAAGTTAGTTATACTATGTTTGGTAGCTGGTTAGGAGGTAAAGTTAATACCGAGTTTGGTTTACATTTTAAAAACCACGTAACTAATACATTTATTACCCTCTTTGTTTCAATTTATTTGTCTTACTTACTTTCTAATCCGTTTTTAAAAAAAAATTGTCGTTCCTTTTTTGGCAACTAAAGAACTGTTACAAATAATGAAGAAACTAGTAGATTCATATATGAAGCAATGTAAAATAAATCAGGAATCGTTCCGAAGAGAATTCAATCTCTTCACAATAGTATCTTTAGTTTAAAACCACATAATCTAAAAGCCTTCTTTATTTTATTAAACTACGTGTTAAATTAAAACCAGACAAATAAATTAAAACCATGAAATGAGGCATTTTGGTACATTTTACTGTCTTTAATTGAAAACCACAAAATTTAAAAGTTTTATTTACTTTTCTTAAATTCCGTGCTAAGGTAAAATCAGACAAATAAATTGAAACGGAGGTAGTATTATCTTATGCAGAATATAAGGTGTAATAACTAATATATGAATAATTAAATACATATAAACAACCACAACAACAACAATAATATACCCAGTGAAATTTCACATAATATGAGGTCTGGCAAGTATAAAGTGTACGCAGGGAGGTAGGAAGACGATAGACCCTCGTAACTAATCCATGTGCTTATTTAACTCTAACTAGCTACCAAACAACCCCCTAAAGCAAATGCTTTGAGAGTGTTGGTGAATTTCCTTCTTTTTTTTTTAACTTCTTTTTTTTTTTTTTTTGGGAGTTTGTGTAGTTTGTGGGGATGAATGGAAGTGAAGGTGAAGCTGGAAGTGTGAAAATGGAGATAGTAGAGAAGGAAAAGATAGTGTATATGTGGGGGTATTTACCAGGAGCAACGCCACAAAGGTCACCTTTGTTGTCTCCAATTGTAGTGAGAGTTCCACAGCAGGGTATTGTTGCAGGAAATTACTCATGGAAAGATGTGTGTGGTGGTGGATGTGGATTTGCTATGGCTATTTCAGGTAATATTTCTTCCATGTTGGGTTTATTATAGCATTATGTTTTGTTGAAACAAAAAAAGGTAGGACATTATTGTTAAGAGTTCATAAGTAACTAATTAGTAGGTGTTTGAACATGAATTTGGTGATATTTGGGGGAAAAAAGAAAAAAAAAGAGGGTACCATTTGATGTTAAGATGAAAAAAAGTATCTGAGAGTTGAAGTTTTGTTTGGACATGCAGTTCAGTTGAAAAAAATATTGAAGTTTTATTAGGAAGTTTTGTTGGACATGCATTTCACGTGAAAAATGGTTGAAGTTTTGTGGGGTTTTTTTTCTTTTACTCGAAAAAACTCTTTTCAAGTTGGAGTGAACAATTGGCTAAATGTATGACCACACTCTAATTTGAAAAGATGATTTGGAAAAAAAATTAAAAATTCTTATGTCCAAACGGGCCCTTAAGTGTAAGTGTTGAAAATACTTTTAAATGATTTTATAAATAAGTAATTATGAGTTTGTTTGGAAGTGTTGAAACTGATAATGAGTAGTTGGTGTTTTTGGTAAAATAGTGCTTCCATCAAAATGGCTTAAATGTCCTTGAAAGTACTTATAGAAAATATTGATTTAAAAGTACTTTTAACTTGAAAAAGTTGAATGACAAATGAAATGCAGAGGAGTTGGGGTTTTATTTCAGAAAGAGTATTTTGGAGATTACAAAAATTATTAGGATAGAATAGTAAAAAGATAATGGTCAAACCAAAATAGTTAAAGATTTTGGTTTACAATCACTTTTAATCTTTACCAAACGTGTAGATAAGCCAAAAGTTTTTATAAGGTGATCAAAACATGTAGATAATACCCTCATAGTCATCGCTGTTATTTGAATAGAGGAAACTTAAGCTTGGATCACTTTATAGGAACTGATTGTTTCAATTCAACCAAGAAGATACTGGATGTCACAACTTTCTTTAGTTTTTAGTGAATTTCTGAATACACTGCTTCTTGGCAGAACTTAGAGATTCTTCTTTGTGTACATAGTCCTAAATTGGATTTCAAATAGTCATCTTTATGGTTTTCCACTATCTTATATCTGTGCTACCTAACTTACCTAAATTGCAATTATTGTGCTGCTTAATACTACTCTCTATCAGATTCTGGGAAGCTCATTACATGGGGTTCAACGGATGATTTAGGACAATGCTATGTGACATCAGGGAAACATGGGGTAATTCACTAACTTTGTTTACTCAGCTTAATGACTACTTGTATGAGACACGTGAAGATTACCTGCAATTTCTTGCTTTTGAAGGAAATTCCGGAGCCTTTTCCCCTTCCAGATGAAATTTCAATAGTAAAGGCCGCAGCGGGTTGGGCACATTGTGTTGCTGTTACAGGTATCCTAAACAATGTTAATGTTCAATGGTGCCACTAATCTTTCAGCAACTCGAAGCTTGTATATTTTGTGACTTGGATAATATTCAAATGTGAGAGTAGTTCTACTTCAACATCCGTTATGTTCTCCTCCTTCACTGGATTTGGGTACTCATAATTTTGCAAAGTTGACAAATATATAGGATTGACTATGTTACATCTTCCACATTGGCTGAAGCCTGAAGGGTTGGTTGTCTGTCACCTTTTGAGCTAGCTTTTGGGGTTGAGTAGGCATAAAGAACATTTCTTATCATGATATTGGTGTCAAATCCATCCCTATTATCGTGTGTCTTGATGTTGGGCCCCAATGTTATGTTATGTTATCCATGCTCTAGTTGGCAGGCTTGGGTTGTGGGGTGTTAAGTGTCACACATTGGTTGAGGGATGAGTTGTTTGTCTCTTCATATGGTCTTGACAATCGTCACCCTTGAGCTAACTTTTGGGGTTGAGCTAGGCGCAATGCCCATTTCTGGCATCTAATAATTATAGAAATATGTTTTATAGGTCCTCTTTTTGTTTGTTTTCAATATCACTCATTGTAATGTGTTTATGGACGCAAACCTTAAATGCAGAAACTGGAGAAGTTTATACATGGGGTTGGAAGGAATGCATTCCTTCTGGAAAGTTTCTTGGGGAGCCAGCAGCAGACAAGGAGGTAAGCGACGGGCAGAGTTCATTCCCGGGACAGCAAGGTATTTTGGGATTGGCTTCACTGTCAAAAAGAAGCACAATCTGCTATTTACATTTTACAGAGTAATATTTTGAAGATTAACTTTATCACAGTAAGCCCTCACCCCCAGGGATCGAGATCCACGGTAGGAGCAGCATCTAGTGTAGAGACTAGAGGGGGAGAGGATGGTGGAAAACGAAGACGGGTATCGTCAGCTAAGCAACAAGCTGAAAGCTCATCCTCAGGCAATGAAGGTCTCTCAGCATTGCCATGTTTAGTTGGACTGAATCCAGGGGTGCGAATTGTCAGTGTAGCAGCTGGTGGGCGGCATACACTGGCATTATCAGGTAATTTTGTATGTCTTAGATAAACTTGCTTCAACACATCATACAATTGTCTTTAGGTTAACCTTTTTAAAAACCTTTTTGGGCTTTGGATTGATCCAAAAACAACTTTTTTGTGCAACCTAGTGTATATTCATAGAAGTTGTTAGCCTGGAGCAGAATTTGTGTACATTGCCCTTTATGAATTGTATAATTACATTGTTAAAGATTTCAAAGAAGGATAACATTTTCTTTTCTTTTTCCATTTAGATATAGGACAAGTATGGGGTTGGGGCTATGGAGGGGAAGGACAGCTTGGCCTAGGCTCCAGGGTTCGAATGGTGTCCTCCCCACATCTTGTGCTGTGCATTGATTCTTCATCTTCGCCAAAGGACAGAGCTATGGGCCTTTCTCATGGATGTCCAGGATCAGACGGACAAGGCCTCAGAGTTCCTGGGAATTATGTCAAGAGAATTGCCTGTGGGGGCCGACACAGTGCAGTAATTACAGGTTTGTATTCTGGTTCTTGTGTAGGTAACTGGTTTATCAATCAGTTGGGTATACCTAACATTTCAGCACTAGCTTATTTCAACGAACATTGGTTATCACTTATGAACGTGTCTACTTCATGTCGAATATGCATGTCCATTCTTCATATGAGTGATGTTTTCGTCTTTCTAGGTGTTTCTCTATTGGGACATTATCATATAATATAGCTTTCCTCTTGCAGTCCTATAATTTACTTCTACAATACTTTCTACTTATAATTTATTGCTGCTGAATTTTAAGGCAGATGCTGGAGCGCTGTTAACTTTCGGTTGGGGATTGTATGGACAGGTGAGTATCTTGCGATCAGTGTATTTCTATTCCGTAGTGAACTTAAGCACGTGAATCATTTAGTATAAACTATATTCTTGGTGAAACACTAAACATGTCTTTTTTCGTATGTTGTGCATACATCTATCATGTATGTATAAAATAATGTAATATATGCCCCTTGACGCTATTTTCTTGGAGCCCAATCGCACTGGACTTGAAGAAATTTGCATCCACTATGTTGTAGCATGATGATCTTTTGCACACTAGACACTTGAACACAACAAAACTTATGTATTTCGACCTCTTCCATAAGAGAAAATGTGTGTGTGTGTGTGTGTATATATTACCTAACAAGAGAAAGAAGACGGAATATGATGCTCTGAGCTCCTAATGCCAATGCCTAAAGTTCATTTCAATTTGAGAATTTGCCTAAAGGTGCTATGAACTTAGGGCATAGTAAATTAATGGTAACTGTAGGATCTCCCTACAACAATATATGATCATATGTTCCTTTTTGATGTATTATGATATTCTTTTATTTATTAAAGAGTATATCAAGGAAGGGGAGCCTTGGCGTAACTGGTAAAGTTGCTACCATGTGACCAGGAGGTCACGGGTTCGAGCCGTGGAAACAGCCTCTTGCAGAAATGCAAGGTAAGGCTGCGTACAATAGACCCTTGTGGTCCGGCCCTTCCCCGGACCCCGCGCATAGCGGGAGCTTAGTGCACCGGGCTGCCCTTTTTTTTTTTTTTTATCAAGCGTTGATGCTGCATTTTTCAGTGTGGTCAAGGGAGTACAGATGATGAGCTAAGTCCGATGTGTGTATCTTCATTACTTGGCATCGGAATAGAAAGTGTAGCAGCAGGGCTCTGGCACACTGTATGTGTTTCTGCTGATGGTGATGTATATGCATTTGGAGGGAATCAATTTGGGCAGTTAGGCACTGGTGCTGAGCAGGCTGAGGTACATTTCGAACTTTTGGCTCTTTCCCTTCCATCCAACCCTATAGCTCTGTTAGTACTGTTACAACTATTAAATATAAGAGGCTTTCAAAGTATGGGGAACATATCATACAGTGAAATGTGGTTTGCTTACTCAGAAATACTGGCTGAGTCTTATTGATCGGTTTTGTTCTGGCAAGGGTTGTAACCGTAAACTTTTAACGTAAGTGCACAGTAGGATGATTACCCCTTCAGTAGCTTTCCTACGTTATGGGCTAATACTAAGAGTGCTGCAGATCTTCAATCTAGTATTGAACTTTTACTTTTATCTATATCAGACACTACCTCGGCTTTTGGAAGCTCCAAGTTTGGAAAACATTCATGTGAAAGTTGTATCTTGTGGAGCACGACATACTGCCGTAGTCACAGGTATGGCTTCCTTCTAGAGTGTACTCTTTCTTTTTCTTTCTTTTGTTTAGCTCATCTAACCTTTCTGCTGTTTGTTTTATGAAGGTGATAGCAAAGTGTTTTGCTGGGGATGGAACAAGTATGGTCAGGTAGCTATAGGTTTATTCAGCATATTTCTCCTTGTAATCATAGTTTTTAGTCGTGTGCCTCAAGAATGCAGCTTGCTTTATATGTTCTTTTTGCAGATTCTTATTTAGCGATGTGCCAGTTTGTTAAGTTCATTTGCTTGGCATTCTACAAGTGTATAGTCTAATAAACAAATGAATTCATTCATCTTTTTGCAGCTTGGACTGGGCGATGTGATTGACCGGAGTATTCCATCCCAGGTCTCAATCGATGGTCATGTACCGACAAATGTAGCTTGTGGGTGGTGGCACACACTTCTACTAGCTGAATCAGCTACTTGAACTACCTACTCATCTTATTGATGTCAATTCACAGTTTTGTTAGGTTAGGTGCCTGTGGTTCTCTATTTCAAGACCCTCATTATGGTATGTGCATGTGGTACATATAGTAGTTTGCATGCGTATATACATACTAGCACGGAGTCTATTCTTGAATTACAAGAATAAGTGATCATCATCTTCCTACCAAGGCAGCAACATGCGAAGAAAGAGACAACGTCGTCTAGCATGTAACTTAGTCTACAGTGTAAATCCTCTTTGCGACTGGATTTTCTGATGTATCAAAGGTGCTTTGTATGGTTAGAGAAGTCACTATGATGTCTGATGTTTGGATTTTGTGCATTGATAATGGTGCTTTTAAATTTGATAGGCAAGTTTGTGTTAGTTTCTTCTTGTTTATTCATTTAAAATTGGGAGTTTCAGCAAGTCTATTATTGCAGCTGTTTTCTGCTGATATTATTTGCACGTATACAATAATATCTCAGAGGCAAACAACGCCCAGTTACTCTGTGAACTTTGAAGCGCATTATAATTAGCCTTGTAAATCCTCCCTCTCCCAAGACTACAACATTGATCTTTTAAGTTTCTCAAAGGGGTGATTGCATCATTGGCAACCTTAATCATTGGTGAATTTTGATTTTGATCCTTGCATTATTTAAGTTAAGCATATTTAACCAGTAGTTAATAAAACTGTGTTTTTGGTTTCTTTGTGTCTCTACAATCATATTATCCTCGAATATTGAGTGCTAATATGAATTCAATGTTACATATTCGTAACTAAATGATTTAACTGTTAATGAACTTTATGAAGATTCACAAGTATTGGCACGAATAGTATATATTTTAATTAATTAAAGGTTAAACGAATCAAACATCACAAGAATTAAAATAAGAATTTGTCAATATTTGATGGACTAAAATCTGCAATTAAACCTATGGAAATAGTTTTGTAATGGGTACTTGGGGATGAGGATCTATTTTGAAGTTCTTCAAGAGCTGGAGATCATTAGCCATCCAAACGCTGACTACATTTGCTTCAATTTGGACAACTTGTTTGGGGAGAGGATTTAAATTTTTTATGAGAAGTGTATTAACCAAACACCAGAAGAAAAGCTTGTCAATCTTTTTTGTAGAACTATCAAAAAAAAGTCTCTTTCTAGGTGGATGGTAAAAATAAAAAGATGCAAAAATGTTTCTTGCATCTTTGTTTTTTTCTGGGAAGACCCTTCTTTAAAACAATTTTAAGCAAGCACCACATGTTATATGACTAACCTAAGAGAACAATGTTTCTCCACTTGGTCCTAGCACCAAAATACAACATTGAAAAGGGTTTTTGTGTGTGTGTCTTCAAGGGGAATTCCAGCAACTTATATGTTCACTCTTCGATTGATTAGAAAATAACAAATCAAAGGAATTGGTTTAAGAATAAAGAGGACAAAAATCAAATGTCATAAGCAACCTAAGATAACATTGGGGAATTAGATGACATCATATTTCATGCATCAATCGCATACACTTAGCATTACACACACACAAAAAAAAAGGTTATAATGAGAAGAGGCTCATTTCCAGATATGATGAACCTCAAAACAATGAACCAAGAAACAAGCCGCTTCAGGAAAAGCCTAGCAATTACTTCCTGTACATAAGTTCTTAAAGTCAAAAATATTCACATCACCATATGAAACGTTGTAGCGTGCGGATAAGGGGCCTTTAATCAGAGGCCGCGAGCCAAAACATGACGTAGGAAGAAATGGCAAGGAAGAACCATGAGATGAAAGCCAAAGCTACTGAAATTTGAAACATGTGGCAGGATAGCTGAGGGCTCTGTTTGCACATCTTTGTATCTTTAACAATCAAGACTACCACGCCAGCTGATGAGCTTGCAGCAGCAAGTGATAAAATGGATGTCACCTGCATAATGATAATATTTACAACATGAATGCAAAATATGAGCAGAAGTGACATGATGCCAAAGGATCAGTTATAATAGTCTTTTTACCATAAACAGAGTCTCAGTTATAACAGTCTTTTTAACATAAACAGTCTCTCAGTTATAACAGTCTTTTTAACATAAATAGAGTCTTATTTATTAAAAGGGTAAAAAATAACCCTGAATTATTGGAAATAGAACAATTTTGCTCTCCGTTTTATTTTGGGCACAAAATTACCCTCGCTATTAGTCAATTAGCCCACTTATCCCTCCCCACTAGGATGTAAATCCATTTTTAAAAAGTATTTATCTGCTGAGGTGGAGCTCCGCCTTGGTAAAAAGAAACCACCGGACAAATCTCCAATCTCTCTCACAACCACCATGAATCCATGTCATTTATGAGGAGTAAAACAAGAAGAGGAAAAACGTTCTAGCTTGTGTGCACCTCGCACTATTCCACCGGACACCTATTACCTCCCACCACCAGCATAGGTGCCAAGTAACTATATCCAACAAGGTTTAGGCAGATCGAAATCAAACACCTAGCCTTTTTTTGCCTCTAGTGGAGATTTGAACCCTGGTCTTCCATAGTTTTCCTGGAACTTGATAGGTGACCAAAGTTCAAACCCAGCGGAGACAAAAAAACGCTAAGTGATTTGCATTATGTTCAATGAGTCGAGGGCAAGAAGTACTTTACCTTAAGAAAGTCCACAACCATCATTACATTGGATTGTCAAAAACTACGTACAGTACTAGCTTTGTGATGCTTAGGCTGTAGAGTATAGAATAATATAGGACGATAAGTGAGTGAAGTAGCATCATTTGGGTTTGGTCAGATTAGGCTATCCTTTGGCACAAGTCTTATTCTGATCAAATGAATAGAGCAGTTTGGCTATGCTCCATCCCCATGTTAATCTTATGTGCTTTCTTGGTATCTCCAGTAGGATCTCAAAGATTCACCAATTGAGAAAGCATTAATATCTTGCAAGTTCAACCATATTTGACTTCAAACCACTAAAAATTTTGAACTGCTGGGATTGAATATCGCAAAAAATATAGCAATTGTTCCAGCAGAAAATATCAGTCTTCTTTACTAGGAGCTCATAAATGCAAGACTAGAGTTAGCAATAGAACTTCACTGGTCTTTTTTTTTTTTAATCAAGTAAAAGTATTTTCATTCATAAACATGGCCATAAAGCTGGCCGTATACAAGGGGTATACCAAAAGGTAAAGAATCTACAAAAAGAAATGATTCTCTACAAACTCCACCCAATCTTCTATACAAAAAGGAACTCTATGTGTGCACCAAGAGAAAATAAGTGACCGGAGACTACCCCTCAATTGAGAAAAAACTCAACTCTACCCCCTCAAAAGCTCTCCTGTTTCTCTCTCTCCATACAACCCACATTAACGCGAGAGGGACCACATTCCATGCCCTGCGTCTTCTCCCGCTCTTCCAATGGAACATCAACTCTTTCACCGTTTTTTGGCATTACCCATGAAGTACCGAACCAGCTAAGCATATCCCACCATAACCTCATTCTCAGAAGTATTTGTTATTGGTGCAGTTACCAGAAACCATAACTTCTTTCCCTGATATGTAACCTTTTAAAGGCATACAATAACATATTTCCAAAAGGTACATGCCACATCCATTCCCTTGTCATGGAACTACATGCTAAGATATATATAACAACAACAACAACAACAACAACCCAGTGAAATCCCACATCGTAGGGTCTGGGGAGGGTAGAGTGTACGCAGACCTGACTCCTACCAAGGTAGGACGGCTGTTTCCGAAAGACCCCCGGCTCAATAAAAGCATAAAACGAAGTCAGATACTGTTAGATAAGGTTAAGAGATTCGGATTCGGATAAGAGATTTAAAGCGATATGGAAATGAAATAATGCAAGCGACACAGATAATACAGGATAATCAGAGCACAGAAATGCTAAGATATATATAAATATATTGAAAAAAGAAAAGGAACTATATCATTTCATATACAAACTATAGGCTGGTTTTCGAGTTTCTACAACAACTTGTATCAGGTAAAGTATAAAATAAGTATCCAAAAGTTTACACTGGCCACCCAATGACAGTATATTTCGTGATCCCTCTTTACAATGCTGTCTAAGGAGTTGTCATGTGCTAAAACAGCTGCTCGCACTGCTAACTAGCTTTCAGCCTCCTTATAACTGAAAAAGATGACTCCATCTTGGAATTTAGCAGCTTTCATCAATAAATTCCCATAATACTTGGAAACATTTCTAGACTCAGGAAAACCAAACATAACCCATTACTAAGTTATAACAGCTGCATGTATCCCTCCCCCCCACCCCAACGACCCACACACACACACACACACCCAAATAAAAAGAATATTTTCTTTTCCCTTTGAGAGGGGGTGTTGATGTATTTCGAAAACTATAAGTTCTTATATTGATTAACTAGAAAAGGGAAATATATAAGACTTCTCATCTAATTGGCGTGAATGCTAAAAATATAATATTCAAGAATATGTATTTAACAAACAAACAGAGCATTCTAGTTTGGTTATCTTTATGTTGTATTAGTAACTTCACACTGATAAGCATCTATGCATGAGGTAGAAGATCGAATAAAGAAGATTACCCAATCACCAACTACAAGCAAGCTCAGAAAGACGTAATTCCTTAGATCTCTCTTCAATCTTAAGGCATGGATATCCAAGCAGGCGAGTGAGAAGCTCCATAGAAATTGCAGCCCCATTGATGCAATTAAATAGCTGAACCAAGAAAATCATGCGGTTGAAGCATGAGCAAGCTATAAACTTATTGAACAACATAAGAGATAGAAATCACCACATGAAGCTGAATGTATTTCACTTAACAAATTGTCAAAGGCAACGCAACTTTATGGCTAAGAAATAGCGTTCAGCCAGAAAGTCATCATTCAAAAAGATAGTTAATACGAAAAGGTAGTAAAATGAAACAAAGGAAAGTTAATAAACATATTAGAAAATACTAATGGCCAACAGACTAATACTTTTACAATGGGTTTCCTAGGTGTCCAATAACTATCCAAGTCACTCTTTAAAGTACAACGAGAACTATTACAGATTCTCAAAGGTGAGGCAAGTTAACCTATTATCAAATCATAGGTAATTGCTAATTCTGGTAGATGGAAAATCCTGCTGGACTGAAGGCAACTATCGTTTATGAATATAACTGCATTTAATCCAAAAAAATTAGGCTCTCATGCAATCAGAATCCAAGTTCTAAAACAAATGTGTTTTTCCAATATTTGGAGAGCAGAATATGACTTTACAGTTCTTTTAAACTACCTTAACTTGCACTATTCTAGAACCTTTTGTGCAAGACATTCAGAAGAATCCAAAGACTGGAAACTTCAGCATTCAAAGGGACACAACTTTATTTTTTCAAAGAGAGAACAGAAAGGATGATTTTTTTTTTTATCATCCAGCAACAGGTACCAATTAACTTTGTCCACCAAGGCTAGGACAGATGGAAAGAAATCACCTAGTGTTTTTGAGGAGGATATGAAATGGTTGAATGCTTGTAGAGGAAAAGTTCAGCAACTGGGGCTAGATAAGGCAGGTGCTCTCACGCTATAATAGCCCAAGGATGATAAATCTACAAAAACTATGCATCAGCAGCAAGCAATATTTACCCTGGTAATGTAATCTTAGCTAGACTGACTGAATGATGTTAGCTTAATCAAATAGCTCATATACACTGCTATCTCACTTTAAAAACCTCTATTTCATACTTTAAGAAAGTTTAACACTTCGCTTCGTGCAGTACTGAAGCCAGAAATTTCACCAAGGGATTCAAAATATAAAAAATAAACATAGGAAGAAGCCAAAGGGATTCAACATCTACTATACATACATAAAAAATAAGGTTAACCTTATATATTAAGTATAATTTTTCAACGAACCCCCTTGCAGTACTCTAGGTCCGCCCCCTGATTACGAGCCTATGTCTGATGAAACTAAATACAAAAGCCCCTTACTTCACCAAGCCAAAGAAAAGAAACGACCAATAACAAAATGTTTAGACTTAATACATTGTCCTTGAAATCTAAATGTATGTTTTTCCTATTGTCTTCTAGGATATCTATTATCTTGGCTAGATGATTTTCTAGTGTCAAGGTAATATCTTCTAATGCCTTTTCTAAGCCTATGGCTTGACGAGGTATCTGGTGTACAATACTGTATGAGAGTACTTCCATTATGTTGTTAAGGAGTGCTATTTAAAGAGTATTTTAAAGAGTACTTTCATACTGTATGAGAGTACTTCAAATGTCCCAATAAAGGAAATACAGAATATAAATCTAAGGTTGACACCCTCAGATTAGCATATTCCATTAGACTTGAACCCATCGAAGATGAGTTATATAATTCTGAAATGGAATATTGGATATACGAAACAGATAGTTCTTCAGATGAAGAAACAACAAGTAGCGATTCGGAAGAATAAGAATCAGAATGCTACCTTTATAAATGTTACCATTTTAGGTAAACAGATATCTGCCTATATCGATACTGGAGCAAACTTATGCTTTGGAAGAGATATTATAGGTAAAGGTAAATGGAAAAAACTTAAAGAACCCAAGCGAATTACTATCGCTGACAAAAGTTCTCATTATATATGGTATGCATTGGACTACCCAGATATATATATACAGGGATTCAAATTCCCATGTAAAAGAATATATAAACATGATTCAGACATAGACCTAATCATAGGAAATAACTTTCTTAAGTTATATGAACCTTTTACACAAAGGTTAGATACAATTGAAATCCTATGTCCAAAAATAGGAAAACAAAAGAAACAAATAGTTTCGGCTCCAATACTAAGTTACTATGATGTATTGCGGCTAATGACAAAAGATGTCTTAAACATGATTAGATTCTTTCTTACCACAGAACAGATTCTAGAAAATAAACTTCAAGAAGTAAGTGCAAATAACCCTTTAGATATTAAAAACACTAATACAGAATTAGTTGTTATTAAACTTAAGAATCCTGAACAGGAAGTTAAGGTAAAAAACAAAATACCTTACACAACCAGAGATATAGAAGAATTTACAAAAGAATGTAAAGATCTTTTAGAAAAAGGCATAATCAGGAAAAGTAACAGTCCACACTGTGCACCTGCATTTTATGTAGAAAATAAAAATGAAATAAAAAGAGGTCAAAGACGTATGGTGATCAACTATAAAAAAATGAATGAATCCACCATAGGAGATAGCTATCAGCTACCCCGAAAGGATCATATTTTAGAGTTACTTAAGGGTTGCTCATATTTTAGTGTCTTTGATGCAAAATCAGGATTTTGGCAGCTACGGTTAAGCGAAGAAACCAAGCCGCTAACAGCCTTTACATGTCCGCCACAGGCAATGTACGAATGGAACGTATTACCCTTTGGCTTGAAACAGGCTCCACCCATATTTCAACGATTTATGGATGAAGTTTTAAATGGTTTGAATTACTGTTCAATTGCTTACATAGATGATGTAATTGTTTTTTCAAAAACAAAGGAACAACATGTCGAAGACGTTACTAAAGTTTTAGAACGCTTTAAAGAAAAAGGTCTTGTAATTTCTGCAAAGAAATCAAAGATTTTACAAACAGAAATTGACTATTTGGGATTACATATTAATGCCAATGGATCAATTAAACTCTCAAATGATTTGCCAGAAAAAATACAAAGATTTCCTGACAAATTAGAAGATCGCAAGCAAATTCAGAGATTCCTTGGAGTACTGAATTATATTGCAGATCAAGGTTTTATCAAAAATCTTGCAAAAGAAAGACGGATTTTACAGAAAAAGATTTCTGATAAAATTAAATGGAACTGGACAAAAGAAATACACAAGCTGTTTTGAATATTAAAGACATGTGTAAAACTTTGCCAGAATTATATAATCCTAAAGCTGAAGATTTTCTTATTATTGAAACTGATGCTTCTAAGGATACATGGGCTGGTTGTATGCTAGCTATTCCTCAAGGTAAAAGATTACTAAACCTTGATGAACATGGAGATATTAAAGCCTATGATGAAAATCAGACAGGCAAAAATAATCTCATTACATATGGACATAGTTCCAAGCCTAACGGCACAATACATATGGCATCTTCTGATGACCAATCGGCAAGGAAGAGAAACATCCTTGACTCAGACCAAGCTCCACTATCCCAAAAGGAAAATCAGCTTCATGCCCAAATAGAAAAGCATTCTTCAAAGCTTTGCAAATATATTTCAGGAACCTTCACAGCCACTGAACAAAACTATACAGTACATGAGCTTGAAACGTTAGCCTGCAAAAAAGTCTTATCAAAATGGAGATTAGAACTGCTAGGAACCAGATTCGAACTAAGAGTCGATTCAAAATACCTAACAGGATTTCTTCGATATAACCTTAGCACAGATTACAAAAATGCTAGGTTAATAAGATGGCAGCAGATAATGTTGCAATACTCACCATATATCAAATATATCAAAAGTGATAAGAAAAGTTTTGCAGATACCCTAACAAGGGAATGGAAGCAATCATAAAACAGCATCAAAATGAGCTCAAACAGAAGCGACAGCAGATGGCAGCGCTTCAAAAGCAAATATCCAAGATGGAGAAATCATTGGAAATGCTCATGGCAATAAATGCAGATGAAGATGACGAATCTTCACCCGAACCAATCCCAGTTGTTAAAACTGAGAAGAAAACATGGTCAGATTTAGTGGAAGACGAAGCACAGTCCTCTACTAAGGAAACAAAGAAATGGTATGTGATATACGATGGAGACCACCCTGGTCTTTACAATTCATGGGGAATTGCCTCATCACACATACATGGAAAGAACGTAAAACATGAGAGCTTCAAAACTAAAGAAGCAGCTCAAGAATCTTTTGATAACTTTCAAAAGAAATACAGTACTAAGCTACTCAGGCCAGTACAGGAAAAAATATGGTAGTTATTGGGAAAACTACACAGCTCCAGGATATGATGAAAAATGTCCTAAGAAACGACGAATGTACTAACGAAGCCACTAGCGCTTCACTTGTTACATTTTGCAGGAACTGGAGATTGATCGCAGACTATCGCGAGGAATACTCAAAGCAGGGATTTTATCCCAAATATGGAGGACAAGGCTGCTTAAGAGCAGTATTCATAGAAGACGCAGATCCAATCACGATCTACAGCTTCTTTCTACATGGTATGGTAGATTCCATATATACCAGGAGTATCAAGGTACTCTCACAATTTCCTCAGCGCTTTCAGATGCTGATCAAGAAATACATAGACAACTTTGCTAAAGGCCAAGTCATCTACCTACGAATACGGTCAACATACCCGGTATTCGATGACACGGACAAAGCAAATTTGTTAGTGCCTTCACTTGCACTAATCAGCATGGGAGTGGTCGGAAAGACAGGATTACCACCCAAAGATATTCCGATCTACCCAGAAATAGATGGAATCTGCATGGCAACAGCATATGCCGGCTTATTCAAAGCAATAGCGGACTTCGGAAAACAGCCGACTATTCGAGTCCACTACTCAAATGGCAGGAACATAGTGGTTTACACCAAGAATAGTAAACCTATCACTGCAGAAGGAGCAGCACACATAGTAGCCATGGAAAGATGTTTTTACGACTTTTCAGGCGTACTACAAAATGTTCCGTTGGATCTACAGAGAATGATCTGTCAAATGATTCGATGGAATAAAAATCATCTGTGCATATTCTGTCAACAGAAAGATAATGAGAAGGCTCCACAACAGCCAAGCTCGGAAGATGACGACTTCGTCGACACCAACAGCCTTCACGCCGATGAAGCCTATGGAGACGAAGAAGCAGAGCTGAGTCACCCATGACATCAGCATCAACATAGCATCTTTGATAGTGGCCGACACTATGTCCCACTAAAAAAGAAAAGCAGTGGTCACGCACGTTAAAACGTTGTATCAGTTTGCTTTTTCTTTTTTCTTTTCTCGGGGGGGGGGGGTGAGATGTCATAATCTCCACCGAAAGTTTTTTGTTTGATATGTGAGTGTCCCTTTATCACTACCCTACATGGGAAAAACTGTGGACACGCGTCTTTAATTATTGTACTATGTGGACCGCACCTTATCTTTTCACGCGGTTTGCTTTATGTAAATTATTGATGACCTATCTTTAGTTGCCTATATAAGACATGCTAGAGGCACTAAGATCGAGGAGTTAAAATTGAGTCAGTCTTGTATGGTATAGTACGCAGATTAAAGGAATAAAGGGAAGGAGTCCGCTTTTCCGCCAATCGCAGTACGTAGCCCAGTTACAGACGTAAGTACCAATTACTCCACGAATAGTAAGAATCTACATATCTTACTTACATATCTCTTTACTTGAAACAATTGATTTTATTGTTTTTATTATTACATGTTATCATTCTTTTAGCTATGTCTAAAGAAAAAATCTCAAAAGATATATTTGAAGAATATAAGAAAGATGAAGAGAATGAATACTCTTTAAACACACTCTTAGATCTTCAAAAGATAAGAGAAATAGGTTTTGATGTTACTAATCAACAAAACTTTATATCTCTAAAAAATGGAATTAGTAATCTAATTAAGAGATCAAATATAGTCTATTACGGACTAATGGAAGGAGAAATAGCAGTCCCTCAGGAACAAACCGAAGGAGACATGTACATACCCATGGTAAATAGGCAAGCTATACAAGCTAAGATAGCCTCTTTTAAAAGAGAATCAGATAGACATAAGATTAAATATCTTCATGTTAGTGTTATGCAAATCTTGCTTAAATCTACATTTAGCGCAGGAATAGATGCACCTATCAAGTTTCTTATCAGAGATGATAGAATTCAAAATGAACACGAAAGTGTTATAGCTACAGGTTCAGGAAACCTAGTAGGAGAAACATTGAAGTTTAATATCAATCTTCAATTAAGTATGAGTCTTATGGACCAGGATCTAGATAGAGCTGTTATCATCAAGTATAAACTTGACAGAGCACCTCTCATGAAAAAGGGTAATCACCCATTCACAGCCTTCTATAGGATGAACTATGCTTTGACGAATAGTCACCATAGTCTCACATTTAGGTATTCACCAAAAATAGAAGTTGATAAACTTTTTGGAAATATACTAAAAATGGAAGTTAATACTCCCATGTTTAGATTGAAAAATGAGTCAAATACTATCAGAAAAGATGATAGAAATACACAATCATTTAGGATGATAAAAGACGAACCATCAAGTTCAGTATCCATCCCAAAACAAGTTTTCTACTCTCCACAAAGAGAAGAAAAAAAACCCAAAATAGCCCAAAAGGATGTTCCCATCATTCTACCAGATAAGCCAATAAGCTTAGCAGATGTTTCCACAAGGAAAATAAAAGAACTCCAAGATCAAATAGATAGATACTATCTAGAAGGTCTTAAAAAATGAATCTGGAAAAAGTCTGGATTATTACACAACTAGATCTACCGGATTTAGTAGTCAAAGAAATCTACTGGAAATTTATTCTAGAAGATTATCTTAAATATATAGATCGAATGATTCAGAAAGATGTTATAGAATATGAACATTGGCTAGATTGGATAGTCTATGGATACGAAGATGTCACAGGAAGTGAATACTTCTAAAGATATCAAAAGAAATAATCCGCACAACACAGACGACAAAGACCACCTTAACCCGGTATCAGCGCGTCGAGAAAACGTGGTATCAGAGCGAGTTAACGAACCAAAACATAGTGAAAAGATAAATAAGTTGATAGTACAACTCAATCAACTCGAAAATTATTGGAAGTTAGATCAACCAGAATGAGTACAACAAGTACCTCATCTCTAAGTAGTCTACCTTTAGACGAAATAATAGTAGCCCCAGGATTAAGTGACGTCCCAGGATTACTAACAGATGGAAAGGTTCTTAGAATCCCTAGAAATCTAAAACCATCTTCATCTTACCTTTTAGGTATCAACACAGAAATAGCTTCTTCTAACCAACATATCTCAGTTAGATTCAGCCAAATAGGAGCACTCCTTAACAACATAATGGAAGTACTCTCATACAGTATTGTACACCAGATACCTCGTCAAGCCATAGGCTTAGAAAAGGCATTAGAAGATATTACCTTGACACTAGAAAATCATCTAGCCAAGATAATAGATATCCTAGAAGACAATAGGAAAAACATACATTTAGATTTCAAGGACAAAGAAAAAGAAGTCTTTTCCAAATACGAGATCTTATACAGTCACCAGAAAACTATTGTTCAGTTAATACTAGAACAAAAGGAATTACTCCTAAATCTTGACCTTCAAGAGACAAAGGGTAAAATCAAACATCTAGAAGAAACTCTAGAAAAATATATAGCTCAGTCAGCAGCAAATGAGAAAATCGTTCTCAACAAAATAGAAAGTATTGAGAAATACTTGAAAGATACTCTAGGAGAATAATGTCTGAAACCCATGACAAGTTTCGAACATTAGGAATACAAATAGGAAATCGACTAGATTCCCTAGAAGAAATAGTTAAGCCACAAAGTGACTTGATTCATGAAATAGCTAGAGAAGTTGGCATGCTTAAAATAGCCATTGGAAGGAAATATGGCAATACATTAGACTTAGAATTCAGAAAGAATGCTGATTTCAGTACTGAATTCTCAGAAGGATATAGAGAACCCTCAAAAGAGTTCTTCAATGGTTTAGAATACTGTGCGTGTAGAGACCATAATGGAACCTACCCACATCTATTCCACACGTATAACCCACAAGTAAATACAATTGTAGATATTCTTGTTGATATACATAGAAGAGTTACTCAAACACCTCTTCAAGGTATCTTAGGAAACTTGGATACTGCTGTACACACCCTTCAGGAATACATACAAGCATTAGCCAGAGAAAATGATTCGGATATCTCCAAAAGAACTGACCAAACACAAGCTATTCTAGAAATTATAGAAAGGCTAAAACAAATAGCTATTAATTCTGATAGAAATAAAACATCTTCAGAATCTAATATAGATCAAAACCTTCTTGGAATGATCAATGCTCTTAATACAAAGGTAGATAACCTTTTACTAAGACCAAATATTACACCTGCTGGAACAGCACCTGTAAATACTCTTACCATCCCAAACCCCAGGTTATGGTACTATGGTAGGGAATGAATGAACTAGAGGACAAGATTCAGCGCGTCGAGAAAACGTGGTATCAGAGCCTATGTCCAAAAACACATTATTCTGTGTTTAAAGAGTATTCATTCTCTTCATCTTTCTTATATTCTTCAAATATATCTTTTGAGATTTTTTCTTTAGACATAGCTAAAAGAATGATAACATGTAATAATAAAAACAATAAAATCAATTGTTTCAAGTAAAGAGATATATAAGTAAGATATGTAGATTCTTACTATTCGTGGAGTAATTGCTACTTACGTCTGTAACTGGGCTACGTACTGCGATTGGCGGAAAAGCGGACTCCTTCCCTTTATTCCTTTAATCTGCGTACTATACCATACAAGACTGACTCAATTTTAACTCCCCGATCTTAGTGCCTCTAGCATGTCTTATATAGGCAACTAAAGATAGGTCGTCAATAATTTACATAAAGCAAACCGCGTGAAGAGATAAGGTGCGGTCCACATAGTACAATAATTAAAGACGCGTGTCCACAGTTTTTCCCATGTAGGGTAGTGATAAAGGGACACTCACATATCAAACAAAAAACTTTCGGTGGAGATTATGACATCTCACCCCCCCAAGAAAAGAAAAAAGAAAAAGCAAACTGATACAACGTTTTAACGTGCGTGACCACTGCTTTTCTTTTTTAGTGGGACATAGTGTCGGCCACTATCAAAGATGCTATGTTGATGCTGATGTCATGGGTGACTCAGCTCTGCTTCTTCGTCTCCATAGGCTTCATCGGCGTGAAGGCTGTTGGTGTCGACGAAGTCGTCATCTTCCGAGCTTGGCTGTTGTGGAGCCTTCTCATTATCTTTCTGTTGACAGAATATGCACAGATGATTTTTATTCCATCGAATCATTTGACAGATCATTCTCTGTAGATCCAACGGAACATTTTGTAGTACGCCTGAAAAGTCGTAAAAACATCTTTCCATGGCTACTATGTGTGCTGCTCCTTCTGCAGTGATAGGTTTACTATTCTTGGTGTAAACCACTATGTTCCTGCCATTTGAGTAGTGGACTCGAATAGTCGGCTGTTTTCCGAAGTCCGCTATTGCTTTGAATAAGCCGGCATATGCTGTTGCCATGCAGATTCCATCTATTTCTGGGTAGATCGGAATATCTTTGGGTGGTAATCCTGTCTTTCCGACCACTCCCATGCTGATTAGTGCAAGTGAAGGCACTAACAAATTTGCTTTGTCCGTGTCATCGAATACCGGGTATGTTGACCGTATTCGTAGGTAGATGACTTGGCCTTTAGCAAAGTTGTCTATGTATTTCTTGATCAGCATCTGAAAGCGCTGAGGAAATTGTGAGAGTACCTTGATACTCCTGGTATATATGGAATCTACCATACCATGTAGAAAGAAGCTGTAGACCGTGATTGGATCTGCGTCTTCTATGAATACTGCTCTTAAGCAGCCTTGTCCTCCATATTTGGGATAAAATCCCTGCTTTGAGTATTCCTCGCGATAGTCTGCGATCAATCTCCAGTTCCTGCAAAATGTAACAAGTGAAGCGCTAGTGGCTTCGTTAGTACATTCGTCGTTTCTTAGGACATTTTTCATCATATCCTGGAGCTGTGTAGTTTTCCCAATAACTACCATATTTTTTCCTGTACTGGCCTGAGTAGCTTAGTACTGTATTTCTTTTGAAAGTTATCAAAAGATTCTTGAGCTGCTTCTTTAGTTTTGAAGCTCTCATGTTTTACGTTCTTTCCATGTATGTGTGATGAGGCAATTCCCCATGAATTGTAAAGACCAGGGTGGTCTCCATCGTATATCACATACCATTTCTTTGTTTCCTTAGTAGAGGACTGTGCTTCGTCTTCCACTAAATCTGACCATGTTTTCTTCTCAGTTTTAACAACTGGGATTGGTTCGGGTGAAGATTCGTCATCTTCATCTGCATTTATTGCCATGAGCATTTCCAATGATTTCTCCATCTTGGATATTTGCTTTTGAAGCGCTGCCATCTGCTGTCGCTTCTGTTTGAGCTCATTTTGATGCTGTTTTATGATTGCTTCCATTCCCTTGTTAGGGTATCTGCAAAACTTTTCTTATCACTTTTGATATATTTGATATATGGTGAGTATTGCAACATTATCTGCTGCCATCTTATTAACCTAGCATTTTTGTAATCTGTGCTAAGGTTATATCGAAGAAATCCTGTTAGGTATTTTGAATCGACTCTTAGTTCGAATCTGGTTCCTAGCAGTTCTAATCTCCATTTTGATAAGACTTTTTTGCAGGCTAACGTTTCAAGCTCATGTACTGTATAGTTTTGTTCAGTGGCTGTGAAGGTTCCTGAAATATATTTGCAAAGCTTTGAAGAATGCTTTTCTATTTGGGCATGAAGCTGATTTTCCTTTTGGGATAGTGGAGCTTGGTCTGAGTCAAGGATGTTTCTCTTCCTTGCCGATTGGTCATCAGAAGATGCCATATGTATTGTGCCGTTAGGCTTGGAACTATGTCCATATGTAATGAGATTATTTTTGCCTGTCTGATTTTCATCATAGGCTTTAATATCTCCATGTTCATCAAGGTTTAGTAATCTTTTACCTTGAGGAATAGCTAGCATACAACCAGCCCATGTATCCTTAGAAGCATCAGTTTCAATAATAAGAAAATCTTCAGCTTTAGGATTATATAATTCTGGCAAAGTTTTACACATGTCTTTAATATTCAAAACAGCTTGTGTATTTCTTTTGTCCAGTTCCATTTAATTTTATCAGAAATCTTTTTCTGTAAAATCCGTCTTTCTTTTGCAAGATTTTTGATAAAACCTTGATCTGCAATATAATTCAGTACTCCAAGGAATCTCTGAATTTGCTTGCGATCTTCTAATTTGTCAGGAAATCTTTGTATTTTTTCTGACAAATCATTTGAGAGTTTAATTGATCCATTGGCATTAATATGTAATCCCAAATAGTCAATTTCTGTTTGTAAAATCTTTGATTTCTTTGCAGAAATTACAAGACCTTTTTCTTTAAAGCGTTCTAAAACTTTAGTAACGTCTTCGACATGTTGTTCCTTTGTTTTTGAAAAAACAATTACATCATCTATGTAAGCAATTGAACAGTAATTCAAACCATTTAAAACTTCATCCATAAATCGTTGAAATATGGGTGGAGCCTGTTTCAAGCCAAAGGGTAATACGTTCCATTCGTACATTGCCTGTGGCGGACATGTAAAGGCTGTTAGCGGCTTGGTTTCTTCGCTTAACCGTAGCTGCCAAAATCCTGATTTTGCATCAAAGACACTAAAATATGAGCAACCCTTAAGTAACTCTAAAATATGATCCTTTCGGGGTAGCTGATAGCTATCTCCTATGGTGGATTCATTCATTTTTTTATAGTTGATCACCATACGTCTTTGACCTCTTTTTATTTCATTTTTATTTTCTACATAAAATGCAGGTGCACAGTGTGGACTGTTACTTTTCCTGATTATGCCTTTTTCTAAAAGATCTTTACATTCTTTTGTAAATTCTTCTATATCTCTGGTTGTGTAAGGTATTTTGTTTTTTACCTTAACTTCCTGTTCAGGTATCTAACCTTTGTGTAAAAGGTTCATATAACTTAAGAAAGTTATTTCCTATGATTAGGTCTATGCCTGAATCATGTTTATATATTCTTTTACATGGGAATTTGAATCCCTGTATATATATATCTGGGTAGTCCAATGCATACCATATATAATGAGAACTTTTGTCAGCGATAGTAATTCGCTTGGGTTCTTTAAGTTTTTTCCATTTACCTTTACCTATAATATCTCTTCCAAAGCAGAAGTTTGCTCCAGTATCGATATAGGCAGATATCTGTTTACCTAAAATGGTAACATTTATAAAGGTAGCATTCTGATTCTTATTCTTCCGAATCGCTACTTGTTGTTTCTTCATCTGAAGAACTATCTGTTTCGTATATCCAATATTCCATTTCAGAATTATATAACTCATCTTCGATGGGTTCAAGTCTAATGGAATATGCTAATCTGAGGGTGTCAACCTTAGATTTATATTCTGTATTTCCTTTATTGGGACATTCATTGGCGTAATGGCCTTCTTCTTGACATATCCAACATTGGCATGATTTCTTGCCTTTTGGACAGTATTTATCTTTTTTGGTCTTTTTACCAAAATGTTTTTTCCTTTCACTCTTTTTGCGAAAGTATTTTTTCCTATTACCTGTAGAGGCTTTTTGGAATTTCTTATATGGGACTTTTTTCCAAGAACGTTTTTTCTTAGAATATTTTTTTTTTCTTTTCGGAATTTTTTCTTCCTATCTCTCCCCCCCTCCATGGGTGCACAACCATATTTAGTAACTCGATCTGCGACTTTTTCGCAGCAGAGTTCTATTTCTGCTTCTTTTTTGAGCATTTCTTGGTTACATTGTAGCTTGAGCCATTTATCTAGTGCGGTAACTCGTCCTCCTAGATTATTAGCTAATCCTAGCGCATTTTGTAACTTTGCATAGTACTTAGTAACTTCCTTACTAATTCCTATGGGCAGTTTACTGAAGAACATTGCTAAAGCTAATGTCTTATTGGTTTCTGAGAGATTGTAGAAATATTTTTTGAATTCACATACGAAGCTTTTAACATCGCACATATCACATATTTGTAGATTGGTTATATGCCAACATGCTTAAGATTGGCTGAGTTCCCATTCTGCAAGTCTTAAGGACGATAGTCCTGTGAATTCTTCTAATAGCTTCGAGGCTATAGCGCCTCGAGTTATTAATGCAAACATTGGATACAACTCCAAAAGAAATAGAAGAATCCGAAACATTGGATACTCTAAAAGAAATTGAAGCGCTGCCATCTGCTGTCGCTTCTGTTTGAGCTCATTTTGATGCTGTTTTATGATTGCTTCCATTCCCTTGTTAGGGTATCTGCAAAACTTTTCTTATCACTTTTGATATATTTGATATATGGTGAGTATTGCAACATTATCTGCTGCCATCTTATTAACCTAGCATTTTTGTAATCTGTGCTAAGGTTATATCGAAGAAATCCTGTTAGGTATTTTGAATCGACTCTTAGTTCGAATCTGGTTCCTAGTAGTTCTAATCTCCATTTTGATAAGACTTTTTTGCAGGCTAACGTTTCAAGCTCATGTACTGTATAGTTTTGTTCAGTGGCTGTGAAGGTTCCTGAAATATATTTGCAAAGCTTTGAAGAATGCTTTTCTATTTGGGCATGAAGCTGATTTTCCTTTTGGGATAGTGGAGCTTGGTCTGAGTCAAGGATGTTTCTCTTCCTTGCCGATTGGTCATCAAAAGATGCCATATGTATTGTGCCGTTAGGCTTGGAACTATGTCCATATGTAATGAGATTATTTTTGCCTGTCTGATTTTCATCATAGGCTTTAATATCTCCATGTTCATCAAGGTTTAGTAATCTTTTACCTTGAGGAATAGCTAGCATACAACCAGCCCATGTATCCTTAGAAGCATCAGTTTCAATAATAAGAAAATCTTCAGCTTTAGGATTATATAATTCTGGCAAAGTTTTACACATGTCTTTAATATTCAAAACAGCTTGTGTATCTTCTTTTGTCCAGTTCCATTTAATTTTATCAGAAATCATCAGAGATGATAGAATTCAAAATGAACACGAAAGTGTTATAGCTACAGGTTCAGGAAACCTAGTAGGAGAAACATTGAAGTTTAATATCAATCTTCAATTAAGTATGAGTCTTATGGACCAGGATCTAGATAGAGCTGTTATCATCAAGTATAAACTTGACAGAGCACCTCTCATGAAAAAGGGTAATCACCCATTCACAGCCTTCTATAGGATGAACTATGCTTTGACGAATAGTCACCATAGTCTCACATTTAGGTATTCACCAAAAATAGAAGTTGATAAACTTTTTGGAAATATACTAAAAATGGAAGTTAATACTCCCATGTTTAGATTGAAAAATGAGTCAAATACTATCAGAAAAGATGATAGAAATACACAATCATTTAGGATGATAAAAGACGAACCATCAAGTTCAGTATCCATCCCAAAACAAGTTTTCTACTCTCCACAAAGAGAAGAAAAAAAACCCAAAATAGCCCAAAAGGATGTTCCCATCATTCTACCAGATAAGCCAATAAGCTTAGCAGATGTTTCCACAAGGAAAATAAAAGAACTCCAAGATCAAATAGATAGATACTATCTAGAAGGTCTTAAAAAATGAATCTGGAAAAAGTCTGGATTATTACACAACTAGATCTACCGGATTTAGTAGTCAAAGAAATCTACTGGAAATTTATTCTAGAAGATTATCTTAAATATATAGATCGAATGATTCAGAAAGATGTTATAGAATATGAACATTGGCTAGATTGGATAGTCTATGGATACGAAGATGTCACAGGAAGTGAATACTTCTAAAGATATCAAAAGAAATAATCCGCACAACACAGACGACAAAGACCACCTTAACCCGGTATCAGCGCGTCGAGAAAACGTGGTATCAGAGCGAGTTAACGAACCAAAACATAGTGAAAAGATAAATAAGTTGATAGTACAACTCAATCAACTCGAAAATTATTGGAAGTTAGATCAACCAGAATGAGTACAACAAGTACCTCATCTCTAAGTAGTCTACCTTTAGACGAAATAATAGTAGCCCCAGGATTAAGTGACGTCCCAGGATTACTAACAGATGGAAAGGTTCTTAGAATCCCTAGAAATCTAAAACCATCTTCATCTTACCTTTTAGGTATCAACACAGAAATAGCTTCTTCTAACCAACATATCTCAGTTAGATTCAGCCAAATAGGAGCACTCCTTAACAACATAATGGAAGTACTCTCATACAGTATTGTACACCAGATACCTCGTCAAGCCATAGGCTTAGAAAAGGCATTAGAAGATATTACCTTGACACTAGAAAATCATCTAGCCAAGATAATAGATATCCTAGAAGACAATAGGAAAAACATACATTTAGATTTCAAGGACAAAGAAAAAGAAGTCTTTTCCAAATACGAGATCTTATACAACTCCAAAAGAAATAGAAGAATCCGAAACACCGGAATTCGAAGATATAGTCCTAGACTATGATAGCTCCGACAGTGAGGAGGAAAATCCATTCTTCTTAGGTGAAGATGAAGCTACAAGTAGTGTTCATCAACAGGTTCAGCCTCAACAAAGAAGAAACACACAGGGTCCAGTAATTGACCTAGAAGATTATGTGGATCGAGAACTACAACAAGTAGGATACCACAAAAAAAGCGGTAAAAAGGGAGGAATTACCCATATACCGATAGAATTCAGGCCTAAGATTGTTACGCCTAGAAAAAACATAGAGGACCTTATCCTTAACATTGACTGCATAGAAGATGTAGCCAGAGAAATCCAGGATTGGGCAAAAGTCCTTGGAATGCACATGCAATTAAATAGCGCTCAATTAGGGCAAGTATCGTCAATGCTCATATTCAATTATGTGCTAGGACATACTTCAGGAAATGCTCTCAATTTTTTGATGAGACAAACAATTCCTTTTGTAGCAGAAGTTATAGGAGGAACAGATGATAAACTTAAATACAAAGAACCTCATCTAATACTAGAAGCTATAGCCTTGAAGCTATTAGAAGAATTCACAGGACTATCGTCCTTAAGACTTGCAGAATGGGAACTCAGCCAATCTGAAGCATGGTGGCATATAACCAATCTACAAATATGTGATATGTGCGATGTTAAAAGCTTCGTATGTGAATTCAAAAAATATTTCTATAATCTCTCAGAAACCAATAAGACATTAGCTTTAGCAATGTTCTTCAGTAAACTGCCCATAGGAATTAGTAAGGAAGTTACTAAGTACTATGCAAAGTTACAAAATGAGCTAGGATTAGCTAATAATCTAGGAGGACGAGTTACCGCACTAGATAAATGGCTCAAGCTACAATGTAACCAAGAAATGCTCAAAAAAGAAGCAGAAATAGAACTCTGCTGCGAAAAAGTCGCAGATCGAGTTACTAAATATGGTTGTGCACCCATGGAGGGGGGGAGAGATAGGAAGAAAAAATTCCGAAAAGGAAAAAAATATTCTAAGAAAAAACGTTCTTGGAAAAAAGTCCCATATAAGAAATTCCAAAAAGCCTCTACAGGTAATAGGAAAAAATACTTTCGCAAAAAGAGTGAAAGGAAAAAACATTTTGGTAAAAAGACCAAAAAAGATAAATATTGTCCAAAAGGCAAGAAATCATGCCAATGTTGGATATGTCAAGAAGAAGGCCATTACGCCAATGAATGTCCCAATAAAGGAAATACAGAATATAAATCTAAGGTTGACACCCTCAGATTAGCATATTCCATTAGACTTGAACCCATCGAAGATGAGTTATATAATTCTGAAATGGAATATTGGATATACGAAACAACTCCTTACATTTGTTAGTAAATTTCATTTAGACACTCGAACTACGGTATGTTCCAATTGAGCACCTAAACAAATAATAAAATGTTCCTATTAGACACTTCCGGTTCAATTTTTTTTCTTTTTTGTACATTCTCTCAAGCGTCTATTAGGTAGTTAAGTTAATGACATAAAATATGTTATCTCATTCAATTATATACATTTGCCTCAACTGGAATATGCTTGAGGTTTTACAACTTATTGAGGCTAATGTGTATTATTAAAGCAGGTGGCATATTTTAAGTGGTTAACTTATCTATTGTAATTGGAACTTGAGAACATGCCCAAAAGTTTTCCAAAATTTGAATCAAAAGTATCTAATAGGAACACTTTATCATGTGTTCAGGTGCTCAATTGGAACAAGTCATAGTTCGAGTGTCTGAATGAAATGTAGAGGCAAGTTTAAGGGGCTATGAATGTATTAATCCAAATGTTTAATGCAAGCACAAGTCAGAATGTAAACATCATTTTCACAAATTAAATGCTCAAATTTCCAATAGGAAAAAAAAAAAAAAAAGACCCATCTATAAATATGCCCCATAGGCCTTAAGTGTGTGTATGTGTGTGTGTTTTCACACCCACTTCAATTTTTTCCGAAAAAGGGCAGTCTGGTGCACAAAGCATCACGCCTTAGCAAGGTTCGGGGCAGGGTCGCACCATACAGACAACCTACCCTAATGCAAGCATTAGCGGCTGCTTCCACGGCTCAAACCCGTGACCTATATGAGCCTAGTTGGATGGTTTATTTTAGATGTTTTTAAGCCAAAATAGCTTTTAACCATTTTTTTTAGTGTTTGAACAAGATAAAAAAAGGTGATTTTAAGCTAAAATAACAAAAATAAGCCAAAGGCACAAGTTATAACCCCATCCAACCAGGCTCTTAAGTCACACAGAGACAAATTTACCGTTGTTACATTTAAAAAAAAAAAGAAAAAAACTAGACAAAGAAATAAGAGAGAGAATGAATAGTGTACCAGAAAGCAGTACAAGTGGAGAAACCATGAGAAGAAGCCATAACAGATATAGAAGCTGCTGCAAATATAGACTGTCCCATTCTCAATATCAGCCCACTCACTTTCCCTGGTCCCCCAAACAACTCCTTCATCCTCACACCCTGAATCTTACTTATGGCTATGTTTTTTGTTCATTTACTGCAAAATAGACAAACACCCTTCATTGAACTAATTGGAAATGAACCCTAGATCCAAAACCAAATTGATGTAGATTTTGTTTATGGGTGTTTGTTAGATTAGGACTACAGTGAGATTTGTGGGAAAGATAATTGGATTAGGTGAAAAAGAGTAAGAGGGAGAGGGAATGTTCTTTTTGGTATATAAGAACACCAACATGAATATGACGTTGGCATTATTTTATGGAGGCTTAATGCATAATTAAACTTGTCCCTTTTTTTTTATTTTGGCATCGTGTCTATCAAACTTTTTCTGTTAGAAGCATAAATTAAATCGGAAAAATAAATATGGAGTAATATCTTAGACATGTAGTAAATTATTATTTAGGTCATGTATGTGTTGGTTTTTACTCTTTCACTGTTGGCTTAATTAAGAGCTTTTTATTTTCTCTCTCTTAATTGTTGCTAATTTTAGCTAAGAAATGACATAATTAAATTAGAACATATATTAACATGTTGCTACATTGAAGATAGAATATTATGTAAGTCGGATTGTGTTTGATAGATACACTTGAGGATGAGTTCAGGGGTTCGATAGGAATAACACTTAGTTAAAGTGTCAAAATGAAAAAAAAAAAAAAAAAAAAAAAGGGACAAGTAGAGGGTCGCATATGCATTAAGCCTTTTAAGGAAGAACCTTGTTGGGAGTGAAATTGTTTATGCAAATGGTTGGGATTGTTATTTAGTACTCCCCCGTCTTAATTTAAGTGTTTTACTTTTCTTTTGGTCTGTTTCAAAGATAGTATTTTTTTCTATATTTGTTAAGTAGACAATTCAAACATTCTACGTGGCAAGTTTATAACGACAACATTGAAGGACATTTTTGTATATCATACACATTTTTAATTTCAGACCACAAAATTCAAAAGTCTCTTTATTTCTTAAATTTCGTGTCTAGTCAAACTAAGACGCATACAATGAAACAGAAGGAATACTTATTAATAATTTTATACATAAATTATTTACTTTTAACATACTATATCATAATGAGGATTATTTAATTTTGTCGAATTAGCGTTGGAGCGGGGATTCAAAATATTATGCTAAAAGTATTCTTCATATAGAGGAGATTCAGTAAACTATATATACCTTCTCAACAAAATAAATAAACAATATATACGTGACAAAGTTTCTTTACCTATGTTTGCAATATAATTTCCAGAGAACGAAATTCAATTGGGCAACATTAATCATAATAAGAGCCCGTGTGGATGGATTTATGACTTTTAACTCATAAGCCAAAAAACTATTAGTTAAAATTCTAACTTATAGCTTTTGACTAATTTTTATCATTTTGGCTTAAAAATAAGTACTTATTTTTTTTTTAATTTTACTCAAATATTATAAAAGTGCTTAAAAGCTATTTTAGCTTAAAAACACCTAAAATAGGCCAATCCAAACTGGCTCTAAGTAGCTTCATTGCTACGCGGAACGCTGCATAAGTTATGTGGCAATTTTTTTTTATACGTCTAACAAAATACTAAAAATCTGTAATTTTATGCCGCAATTAATAAGTCCAACACAATCAACCAAATAACTGACATCAAACTAAACTATTATGGGTAGATTGGGAAATATCACTTGGGTGTTTCTTGACACCAATAAGTAAAAAAAAAATGAAAAATAAAATAGAAAAAGAGTAATTATTAGGCTATGTAATTATTGTATAGTAAATTCATAGACATATTTGTAGTATGTACGATCACACTGTAAGTTTCAATGTCATATTTGGTTACAGTACATACGCTAAAAATAATTGAACTACAGAAAGAGAAAAGAAACCCAACCTCCACCTCGAAGCATCTGGGAAAAAGGAAAATTTTACTAGGCTACTAGGATATGCTTTTGCTCATACAATTGCGTCATTCGTGAAAAACATTATCATATACCCATAGACCAAAAATACATGCTCTCCAAATACAACATGAACAACAAAGGTAGTATTTGTTGAAACCGTTAGACAATTCTCTACAAGTTTCCACTGTTTGTGCTGTCCACTCCTCTTTGCTTCACACAACTAAGCAAACCACTGATTAATTGGTACAACAAACACCAGAAAGAGAAGAATTTCGTCGAAGAAAACAAAACTCGAAGTACACTTTTGAAACTGCAAGTTGAGCATACAGTTGGTAGAGCAACCCAAAACTTAAGAGAAGAACCACATCTTGATGAAGATTGTCAAAGCCGATTGCAGGGCAAAAGCAGCAACCAGTAAAATGATGAGATCATCTGACTGTACATATGTTCTGAGGTTTAAAGCAACGAAACTAGCTGATGTAATGGCAGCGGCAATTGTGATGGTCCACCTAAGAAACTCGACGGGGATGATCAACAGAAACTGAAAGATGGAGAAGACATAATAGGATCTGGTGAAAACATGTTACCAAAATTAAAAAAGGGGAATCATTTGATTTTCTAGAAAAGCGAAAGCAAACCAGTCACTCTCTCTTTTCTTCGGAAAAAAGGAAGTCAAACTTCAACATGCAAATTATGCACGAGATGTAAAAATTGTTCTATGTACCTACTAGGTCATAGAGCTTAGGAAACTGTGACTTATCAAGGTAATACTGTATCATGCTTCATGGAATCTAGTTGTGCTAGAATACATTTTATGCGTTCACTTAATAGCACTTTGAACAGAGAGATGCATGGATGGAGGTTTAAAGATGTATGTTAACCATAGATGTAGTACAGGGAGGAGAGAGTATTTCCCTTAAGTCAACAACAACATACCCAGTGAAATCCCACAAAGTGGGGTCTGGGGAGGTTAGAGTGTACGCAGACCTTACCCCTACCTCGGGAGGTAGAGAGGTGGTTTCTATTAGACCCTCGGCACAAGGAAAAGTAGTGCAAAGCAGTATGAAAAAAAAATAACGGAAGAGAATAAGCCATGGCAAAATACTATAAAAGCATGATAAAGCAGTCTGAGAAAAGAGCAGTAACTGACAAATTAAACGATAAACTAAGTACAAGCAACAATAGATAGTAACATAAATCGAAGGACAAGAAACTACAAGAGTAAGACGACTACTAGTATGAAAGGATAAGCGGGATAACGCTCAACTACCTACTAGCCTTCTAGCCTAATCCGTGTCCTCCATAACCTCCTATCTAAGGCCATGTCGGGATTTCCCTTAAGTCAGCAATGAGATAAATAAGGGTCTGAGATGTCCAGAAAAATATAATATACTTACGGAGCTCAGAACTAAAACAAAGAAGGAATATCCCCACAAGCACCAGAGGCGTATCAGGCTAGCACTTGCACCCATATACCGAAGCAAGAAGTAAAACCCCAACGGCACAAGCAATGCATAACCATATACTGAGCAGGCTGCCACGTTCACATAATTGACATCAAAGTTCCAAGAACTATTGCTATCGCTCCTTTTGTGCATCAAGTATGTGGCACAGTTCCCAATGGAAGCAATGACAAATACTAAAGTAGTAGATATCCAGACAAGCCCATAACTGAAATATGCAAGAACAGGAGAAAGAAGAACAATATTAGAAGGTGGAGAAATTCAAAAACTCAAAATGGTCAAGGAGTACTGTTATAGAAGAATTAAAATATTGTACATAAGAACTGCAATATACAACACAGGATACCAATGTGCAGGGTTAATCATTATCCTAGCATGAGGAAGACGATTATATACAATCAAACAGCAAGAATGAGGACAAGGTTTTCTCTTGAACCCATCATGAGAAAAAACGCGCACCCTGTTTTCTAATAAGTATGTGATGATAATCCCTATTACAAAGACTCCAGTTCTTTTCACCATAGAGGTCCATAGCAAGGTTGAGTTTCATTACCGAAACAGAAGTGTTTTTTTGCATCTCTTTTTCAGTTTCCTAAAAACTGATAATAGGCTTCAAGAACCTTAATTGGCCAACACAGCAGATAAAAGAGAACAAAGAATGAATACGGAAACAAGAATAAAAAACAAATACATATACATCAATACGGAATCTGCTGAATCCCCGAACTGTTCGAATAAGCTCATTTTCCTCAAACCTAGTAAAACTATCTAATATATTAGCAACTGACCAAACTTTGTTACTTTCTCGCCATGTTTCTACAGTTATATATGTAGGACTTACAGGTCAGGGTTAGCATCAATCTTGCTGAAGAAATCTCCAGTAGTAGGATTCAACGAACTCATCAATCTGTTCAACACAAGGTCTGTATCCACGTTAAAATATTCTGTATAAGATGACACGCTAAATACTCCTTTCCACGTGTTTGTTGATTGTTGCCCATCTCCTTCTGCATAAAATAGTTAGGTGGTACTTGAACTAATGGAAACTGCACGCCTATTACTTCTGATGTGATGCATGAATTTGGATTACGTAACAAGCATATGCTTCAAGCATCATAGATGCCCAGCAATCATTACAAGAAGGTAGGTTTAACAAGTCAAGGTTGGTGAATGCCATCTAGTAGAAAGGAAATCCAAGAGGGACAATAAAGTAAAAAGAAACGGAAGCAAGTAAGAAAGGAAAAGATCAATTGCAATCGTTCATGCAGATTTGCAGAAGTTAGCTGCACAAACAGCCTCTTTTCTGTAGCTTCATACTTATACATTATTTCAGAAGCTTCATACTTATACATTATTTCAGACTCCAAAATACACAAATCCTACACCACAGGCTTCCCTTTCCTTAAATAGTCTGATGTTAAAAATGGGTTCCTCTCTGCGGTCAACAAAATATGCCTAAACAGATTCCATCGATGTCGCTATATGGTCATATCCAGAAGTGTGAATCTTTCTTTTCTCTTCAATCTTTCCAACAGTAAAAACACCACTTACAAATATGCATTTTATGCCATTAAAATATGGGGAAGAATCTTTTTAGCAAGATAACATTTCAAAGGTAGCTCCATTCTTTAAGGTTTTTCCATCTGCCCAAATATAGAATGGCCTTGCAGATCCTCAGTATGGAGTATTATATAAGTGATATTGCTTCCAGATCAGCTTCTGCGGAACCGTAAACAAGAAAGAAATAGTTTCGTGTGACGAATGGTTATTTAAGTTGTTTTCTTTTGGTACATGTTAGTCAAGGTAGTAATAACTTGTAGTCTTATGCACAATAAGTTTATCAACCAAATTAAGGAGCAAGAGGTCATGCTTTTACACACCCCCAGAGCCTTCCAGCTCATTTAGGTCGTTTAGGAAGAAGCCAACCCTGTTATATTGTAATACCCAGCTAGAGATCTGCTTGAGTTCTCTGATTTCAATTCAATATTTACTTTCACTAAAATAAGGAGGAAACATTAGCTTTTGTAGAAAAGTTATTTGCATTTTTGAAAATACTATACCCATTCGAAGACCCTAAACACATAATGGACTTATGTCGTTGTCAAAGAAATAGAAGAGAAAACTGATATAGTAGCAATCCCCTAGAGCTTACCACCAGTGGCAGTTATTTCCCGGTATGCTCTAAAACTTCAATCAGAACCCACTAGTCCTATCTTATGTACCACTCCCTCTTTTCTTAGACATCTCTTGAAGTTTGGCACAATTTCATATAATAACCTAAAATGATCAACAAGTCTCAAAATCAAATCCATTAAAAGAAATGAAACTTCAAACTCAGAAACAATATTTTGCGTGGTTATATATACATTTTTCAACAAATAATAAATATTCTTTTATATATATTACATACTAATATGATATGCAAGTCATATTAACTATACAAGTCCTCCGCCAGTCTCAAAAATCAAATCCATTAAAAACAAAAATGAACTTCAAACTCATAAATGATGTTTTCTTCTTGAGTAACTGTATTTGCATTTTCAAACAAGTTGTTTAATGCATTTTTTGTCCCTTAGGGGACATCCGATAGAAAAGTTTAATGCAATCATCAGCCACTATCAAAATGACATGCAAGTCATACCAACTTTCTCAGTATTCAATAAAGAAATTATGTCATATAACAGGAAGAGGGAAATACAAGTATCTAGAAAGACATACCACCTGCAAGAGTTTGATACCCTATTCCTGCATTTGGACCATTATTTTGAGGAAGTATTGGAGAATTTGCTGCAGGAGCTGCTTACAGCATGTAATAGATTAGCATAAGTTTGTTCTTCAAGAGAGCAATTAAAAGAGTTATAGCAAATTCCTATTACAGGAAGGTACCTTCTGGTTTATAGCTGTTCTTTTCTTCGGTGACAACTGCCTGTACAATATATAACAATTATAACGTAAAAAAAGTGTCCTAAGCAAATACTACAGTCAGTTATCAGGAATAGTTGAAATTACTTTACAAACAATCAAAACTGACTCTAGGAGCCTGTTTGGATGGGCTTATGCCTATAAGCTGTTTGCAGCTTATAAGCTAAAAAAAATAAGTTGGGGTAGTCTAACTTATTTTTTTTGGCTTATAAGTTGTTTTCAGCTTATAAGCTGCTTTAGATAAGCTAAAGTCAAATGGGCCCAATTATTTTTTTGAGCTTATTTTAAGCACAAAATGACTTTAAGCTGGCCAGCCAAACACTCAAAAAAGCTGAAAACAGTTTATAAGCAACTTATAAGCAACTTATAAGACAATCCAAACGGGCTCTAGATAAGATTTTTGGGTTTAAGCTTTAGAGTCCCCGAAAGAATTAATTTCTGAGCATTGCTGAAGCACTGAAACATATAATATTTTAAGGAAGTCAGATCCTTCAAATTAGTTGTCAGATATAATGCATTCCATTGTAGCTCTATTAAGAGAAAGTCATTAATCCAAAATCTTTTTTTTTTTCACTTCAAAAGAGAAAAGCTAGTCATTTCATTTCAAAAAGAATCTTTTCTATAGTCTTTACAATTTGAGCAGCATTGCATCCTAAGCAAGGATTCTTAAAAAATACCATTTCCAACATAAACTAACACATTCAAGTGGTTTTCTGCTTTGGTTTTTCCCTTATTCCATAGCCAAAAATACTTTCACAAAGAAGGAAAATTATCACAAGTTCACAACAACCAATCAATAAACTAAGCCTCAATCTTGGGATATAGCAAATTTTCACTCTTCAAATAGAAAATCTCTCTAAAACAAAAGGAAATAAATTAATCAATCAAATCAACTACGCCTTAATCCTAACTAGCTGGTTTCTGCTACATTGAATCCTCAATACCAATTCCATTCTATTTGAATCCAATTAATTCCAATATCGATAATAAATTTGTCTTTTAAGAAACACTAACCATTCTATAAAACTAAATGAAACTAATTTACCACAAAGAGTAACTAAAATCCCAACGTAGTGAAAATGTCAACGAATTAATCAATCAAATCAACTCGCCTCACTCCAAACTAGCTGAGTTCTGCTACATTGAATCCTCAATACCAACTCCACTCTATTCAAATCCAATTAGTGTCGATATTAATTCGTCTTTTAAGGAGCACTAACCGTTCTTAAACCTAAACAAACTCGTTTACCACAAAGAGTAACTAAAATCGCCAATGTAGTGAAAATCTCAACAAATTAGGAGCCTGTTTGGATGGGCTTATGCTTATAAGCTGCAAACAGCTTATAAGCTAAAAAAAAATAAGTTGGGGTAGTCTAACTTATTTTTTTTGGCTTATAAGCTGCTTTAGATAAGCTAAGTCAAATGAGCCCAATTATTTTTTTGAGCTTATTTTAAGCACAAAATGACTTTACGCTGGCTAGCCAAACACTCAAAAAAGTTGAAAACAGCTTATAAGCAACTTATAAGCCAATCCAAACGGGCTCTAGAAGAATCCACAAACAATCACTCCATTAGGGAAAACAATCAACTACATTGAATCCTCAAATACCAATTCCACTCTATTCGTATCCAATTAATTCCATCATCAATAATAATTCATTTTTAACGAACACTAATCGTTTTATAAACCTAAAGGAAACTAAATTTACCACAAATAGTAACCAAAATCCAAATGCAGTGGAAGTATCAACGAATCAACTCGCCTCGCTCCAACTGCTGTGAATCCAATTAATCCTAAAAGAAAACTAATTTACCACAAAGAGTAAAAATCTCAACAAATTAGAGAGAATTCCACAAACAATTTCTCCATTAGGTGAAAAAATATCCAGAAAAGACGAATTAACCGTCCTACAAACCTAAATGAAACTAATTAACCACAAATAGTAACTAAAATTCCAACGAATTGAAAAATTCCACAACCTACTAATATCCAACAAGGTGCTGGAAAAAAACAAATGGGAAAAGTGAAAAATGCATACCGGTACAGAGCCAACAAGGTGACTCGTAGGGAAATTGGTATACGAATCGTCCATCAGATTAATTGTATAATTAATTAAGACAATTACGAAGGGGATCAATGAAGAAGAATTGTTTTGTGAAATTTCCTCTTTGTAATTATTTTGGGACTACTTAAGGAAAAAATATGAGGACGAATTGTTTTTTAGGGATGGGGGTGAAATTTCGTGTTTGTAATTATGATTTTGGATTTACTTAATGAGGAAGTTTGTTTTTAATTTTTGGGTACGGAAATGAAGGAGGAGGAAAGTGACCGGTATGACGGAGTAACGCGTGTTTAACCAACATTTTTATGTGTCGCGCCATTGATTGAGATAAGAGAATGGCCTGAAGGCGGGCTTTGGACCATGTTAGGGCCCATTACAAATATCTGCAGGCCCAAATGGGCGCCCCATTTAATTTGCACGATTGTGCTTCATTTTTTTGCGCGGATTATCCTTCTTTTGGCGTAGTCTTTAAATTTTGTCCCTCATATTTGTGGTCTTTCATTAAGGAAAAATTAAAGTCTGCCCCATAAGGCGAAATTTTTCCTTAAGGCATAATTTAGTTTTGTCTTATGGGGCAGACTTTTAGTTAAGGCATAACCAAAAGTATGCCCATAAGGCGAAACTTTTCCTTAAGGCGTAACTAAAAGTTTTAGTTATGCCTTAAGGAAAAATTCCTCCTCATACTTTTATTTATGTCTTATGGGGCATACTTTTAGTTAAGGGTGTTAACCGGTTGGAACCGGAACCGGTTATGGAACCGGTTAGGAAACCGGCCGGTTCCGGTTCCAAAACCGGAACCGCCTAACCGGTTCCGGTTTAACCGGTTCCGGTTTACCGGTTTTAAACCTCAAACCGGAACCGGTCCGGTTTGGAGTGATTAAAATCTATTTTTTTTTTGTTTTTTGTATTATATATATATATTATAGTATTTATTTGTATATTGTAGCTATATTTTCATATGTTATACAACTTTATAATTAAAGTTTAAATATTTACTGACTAACAGCCTAACAGCAAGTCAACAATACAGAATAGTGTTTTTCGTATACATATATATGTATAACTTACATATACTTATATATATGTATAACTTAATATACTATATATACTTATATATATGTATAACTTAATATATATACTATATATATATATACATATCTACTATATATACTATATATACTTAATATATATACATATCTACTATATATACTATATATACTTAATATATATGTACTATATACTCTATATACTTATATATATGTATAACTTAATATATATACTATACATACTTATATATATGTACTATATACTATATATACATATATATACTTATATATATGTATATACTTAATATATATGTACTATATACTCTATATACTTATATATATGTATAACTTAATATATATACTATATGTATAACTTAATATATATACTATATATACATATCTACTATATATACTATATATACTTAATATGTACTATATACTATATATACTTAATATATATACTATATATACTATATATACTTATATACTATATATACTTATATATGTGTATAACTTAATATATATACTATATATACTTATATATATGTACTATATACTATATATACTTACTTATATACTTTAGTTTTTTTTTTTTTTTTAATTTTTTACCGGTTTAACCGGTTTAACCGGTTCCGGTTCCGGTTTTACCGGTTTAACCGGTTCCGGTTTCCAAAATATTGGAACCGGACCGGTAAACCATTAAACGGTTAACCGGAACCGGTTAACCGGTGCTACCGGTTCCGGTTCCGGTTCCGGTTTAACCGGTCCGGTTACCGGTTAAAACCGGTAAGACCAAACCGGTTACCACCCTTACTTTTAGTTATTTAGTTAAGACATAACTAAAAGTATGCCCCATAAGGCGGAATTTTTCCTTAAGGCATAACTAAAAGTTTGCCTTGAAAAGTAAAAAAAATAAAATATATGCCTCAAGACAAAGTCTGCCGTAGGCAACAGAGCGAAATTCAAACTCTGCCTTGCGAATTTTTTTAAATTTTTTTACTGATCAGGGATTCGAACTCGGAACCCATGGGTTTTAGGCGAAGGGCAAAAATTAAAGACCACCAATTTGAGGGACAAAAATTAAAGACCACCCCAAAAGAAGGGCAACTCTGCGAATTTTCCATTGTACTTTTTTGGAGGTGGTCTTTAGTTTTTGTTCCTCAAATTGCTGGTCTTTAATTTTTAGCTTTCGCCTAAAATACTCCGAGGTTTTGGGTTCAAACTCCGGCTTAGTCATAAAAATAAAAAAATTCGCAAGGCAAGACTTTGCAAAAAGTTATGCCTTATGCGGCAGACTTTGCCTTAAGACATAACTAAAAATCTGCCGAAGAGGGCAGAACTTTGCCTTATAAGGCAAAGTCTATGCCTTAAAGAAAAATTCTGTTGTATGGGGCAGACTTTTAGTTATGTCCTAAGGCAAAGTATATCGCATAAGGCAGAACCTTTTGCAAAGTCTTGCATTGCGAAATTATTTTATTTTTTTACTGAGGGAGGGAGGGGGGGGGGGGGGGGGGAGGATTTGAACCCAGAACCTCAGGGTATTTTCAGCTACCTTTTCAAGCGAAGGACAAAACTTAAAGACCAGCAATTTGAGGGCTAAAATTTAAAGACCACCCCAGAAGAAGGGCAATTGGCACAAAAAAATGTTTTCTTCAGGGCGGGTCATTTGCACCTTTTTCCCTATTTTGTGCTGGTCTTTAATTTTTGTCCTTCTAATGGGCTGGTCTTTAAATTTTGTCCTTCGAAATCAAACTTATGCTTATAGGGTCATCAATTACGCATCATAATATATATAACTTATGCCAACGTCTTTAAAGAACTTGTTCACCGCTACGTATAAGTTCGATTTTGAAGAGAAAAAATTAAATACCAAGGGCAAAATTAAATATTATCCCATTTGAAGGACAAATAGTGCAATTACTTCGTGCACAGATAATCAATTTTGGGACTTTCATTTAAACCACGGCTTAAGTTCATAAAACTTTGTAAGTTTAACCACTTCAGACTGAAGTTGTAAGAATTCGCAGCTGAATTTACAAAGTCTATTCGAAGTAACAAACTTTATCTGAAGTTTGATATATTGCTTGTGCAAACAAACTTTCAAGTGTTAGAAGTTTGTCTTGCCAAGGCCAAACATCCAAATATGCGTTTGAAGTTTGGCTCAGTAAAGCCAAGCCTCTGACATACGCGTCCGAAGTTTGGCATGCCAAGTCCATACTTAAAAATTGAGAGTAATTTTCTAAAGTTTGAACTAGCAATCTTTATTCAGACATATTTCCAAGCTTTTCCAATGATACCACTTGATTAAAACTCACTGTTCATAATCAAAATTCAAGATTCAATTCTCCTAGGTACAACAAGGGTGACTTTTAGATGTTGTTTTATGAAATCTTATATATAAGAGTTGCCGGAATTATTTCTCTTTTTATGATTTTGATCAGAGGTTTTACTCAAACATTATACTTCAAGGAAGAGGTCGAGGAGCAATTTTATCTTAAAGTTTGCCTATACTATATTAGTTAAATATTTTGAAAAAAACCGACCATAGGTTGATGAAAGCGTCCAAAAAGGTTTCCCCAAGAAACTGCTTGCTGAACAAGAGGGAGATAATGCTTGTTGAACAAAACTGGATAGTGGATACTGCAGTTAAGCATAAAAAAATGCCAATGTCTGAGCCCGGGTTCGAACCGGGGACCTCTAGTGTGTGAGACTAGCGTGATAACCGACTACACCACCCAGACAATTTGTTAAAGCTCCAATTATTCTTCAATATGTTCGGTATTTCTACAAGAGCCATTATTGAAGAAATTTTTCGCACTTGATCCGCCAGCAAAATTTAAATGTAGACTACAAATCATTATCAATATTCAGTAAAAAGATATAGAGCCTGTTTGGATGGACTTAAAAAAAGTTGCTTATAAACTGTTTTAGCCAAAAAAAAAAAAAATTGGTTGGCTTATAAGCTGTTGCTTTAGATAAGCTAAGCCAAACGTGCTAAATTATTTTTTTGAACTTATTTTAGCACAAAATGACTTATAAACTGGCTAGCCAAACACTCAAAAAAGCTGAAAACAACTTATAAGCCAATCCAAACGGGCTCATACTCCCCCTACCAGACTACACACTAATACATAATGGTTACAACAGAATAAGATAGTGCATGGAAATTCGGGGAGCCAACTATAATTATAATCCATATTGTCCACTAGCCTCCAAATCCAATTGCCAACCCAGTTTATCATCTTACTCCATTCAACATCCGCCACTTGTCAGTACTAAAACTCTGCTCCACCCACTAAGGCTACGCTTCACATCTCCATCTCACTTTTCTGGTTCGTTTCATTTGTGTTTAATAACTCTTTCTTTTATTGCTGATTTTAATTCCCTGTTTTATTTGCACAGGTTGTGTCCCAATCGAAATGTCACAAGGTACATGCCCTAATCTTTAACTCCTTTCATTAAAAAAATAAAATTCCTTTGATTTATTGTTTCCGCAAATCTTAGCGGCAGAGGCGGATCCAAGATTTGAAGTTTAGGGATTTCTACTGCTACTTTATTATGTTAATATATACTAATAATAATAATTACTTCCTCCGTCTTAAAAAAATTGTCTTGTTTGACTTGACACGAAGTTTAAGGAAAAAAGGAAAACTTTTGACATGTGTTATCCATAGCAACCGTTGGATATTTATGTGGCTGGTAATCATCTCATAAAGTTATATTATTTCTAAATATAGAAATGTGCTGATCTTTTTGGGACGGAGGGAGTATAATAATTGAGTTCACAGTCAAATATTCATAGACATTTAACGAGGAGCGTGGAGGTAGGTAGAGGCGGATCCAGGATTTGAAATTTATGGGATCCTATAGGGACTTCAAAAGTAATAATTGGGTTCACAGTCAAATATTTATAGATATTTAGTAAATGTTATAATACATATACTCCCTCTGTCCCAATTTATGCGACTCTTATCGTTTTTCAAGATTCAAACTATGTAAAACTTTGACCAAAAAATAATTTAAAATGTAGTTTATCATTATATTGATATGAGAAAGATTGCAACTTACAGTATTTTTTGTATAATTTTTGAATATCTAGATTTTAATTTTAAAATATTGAGTTTATCTAATCCATTTTGGCTTAAAAAGTTAGTCAACTTGGCGCTCGGGAAGTGAAAAGTGCCACATAATTGGGACTGAGAGAGTATAAGGTTTGAGGAAAAGCTACTGGGTTTCCTGAACCTGCATCCAATATGGTGGATCCGCATCTGCCAGTCGGTTGATGGGCAGAGGAAAAATTGAATCTTTTGAGATTAGATACATAGGAGTTTATATAGTTGACCCCTATTAATTGGATGGGTTGATCTCATAGAGGTCACTCAACTAATAGTTATTAACTCAGAAAGTCATCTTTCTTCTTGATTCCAATTTCCCTCAACAAAGAGAGTGACTTTTTGAGATAGAAGCTATTAGTTGAGTGACCATCTGAGAAATCAACTCTTAATTGGATGCATAGTTGATTTATTGATTAATTGGTCTATTGTTTTTGCAGGAGTTATATACTTCAGATATGCAATTCTTTTACTGTTTTTTCTTTCATAATGATTAATTGTCTTTGTATGTCTATTTGTTCTGATTGGATTGAGTAATTGGTGAAGCTGGTGAAGGGAAGGATGATACAAAACCAACTCTTTCTCCGTATGAAGAGGCAATGGAAGCGCTATCGTCATTGATCACAAAACGCAGTCGCGCTGATAAGAGCAATAAAGGGGATAAATATGAATTGCTCTTTGACTATGTCAAGGTTGTTTTTCTTGTTCTTTCCCTTTCGTGTTATAGGCTGGTTAGTTGTTGATATGGAGCTGAGTTATATCTCTACTGAAATGGGTCGCAGATACTGGAGCTAGAAGAGCCGATTAAGCAGATGAAGGTTATCCATGTGGCAGGTACAAAAGGAAAGGTAATGAGTTATATCGGCTCTAGTCTGCTATAGAGAGTGTCAATTTCTAATCTGTCATGACTCACGTCTTGATTGAATTTTTAGAATTTGATTAATTGAGGTTTGTCTAACATGTCAAGCCATCATAGTGGACCACATTGTTATCTCATTTCAAAAATGTTTCCATAATTCGGATTCCAATAGCTTTGGAAGAATATGTTGCACATTTGAACAACTTATGTTCCATGTCTTTTATTTTCAGTGCACTTCTCTAGTTGTTCTGCTCAAGCATCATCAGTTCATTTAACAAGTATATCTTTTTTTTTTTCTTTCGTTCTTCTGTTTGCTTCTTTTTGTTTTATTCTTTTTATTACTCCCCTCGTCCCAATTTATGTGATATAGTTTGACTCTGCACGAAGTTTAAGAAAGAAAGGAAGACTTTTGAAACTTGTGGTCTAAAACAAGTCATAGATATTTGTGTGGTTCTAAATCATTTCATCAACGGTACAAGGGGAAGTTCTAAGTTAAATTATTTCTAAATATAGAAATCTATCATTCCTTTTGGGACAGACTAAAAAGGAAAGTGTATCACATATATTGGGATAGAGGGAGTAGTTATGTTCACTTCTTAGTGGACAGGGATTTCCAATTTCTTTATGTATTAATCCGTGTAACCAAATTCCTTCGAAATCCTAAACTATATGTATCAACTATCTTATGCTTACCCCTTTTGCCAATTGCAATCATTGAATGAATTGACAAATTAACTTGCTGCAAGTCACTTTTAAGTTCTATAGCAATCTCTAGCTAAAAGTATTCTTGATATTAATCAGAATCAGGTTCAGTGGTACTGCTCTGAGATTGCAAAATAAAAATATCGGCGACTATGCTGATTTTTTTTTATTTTTTTTTAAAATATAAGGATGCTCGTGGGCATAAGATGAATCCAGAATGGATATACTGTCTATTCTGTGGTAATTTCTATTTTTGATAATGTTCTGCGGTGGTTTCTGTTAACACATTTTATCTACATACGTTCCAGCAACTGGGCTTGTATTGGATCCTTTAGTTGAAGCATTCTTCCAAAAGTTTTTCTGTCGATATGCTATAGTGTTACACAAGAAGCATGTTATTTTTCAACCTTTTTTACTAATGGTTTGTATCCTTGATTTTTCTTTTGTTATGGGTTTCATGAAGGGTTCAACTTGCGCCTTCTCAGAATCTATATTGCGCAGCTGTGGCTTTCGTACTGGGCTTTTTACATCTCCTCACCTCATTGATGTTAGAGAAAGATTCCGATTGGATGGGTGAGTGAGTTTCCAGCACCGATGTTAGGATCATCATGTTCTAGATCAGTTAAAACTGAAAATTTCTTCCAATTTTATTTTGATAAATAAACTTAACTTATTCCAATTGCTGTAAAATTTTGTTGGTCCTGTTGGAGTACTTGATTTTTAGTTTTATCAATCTCGGGTTGTGTGATTGGATGTTCATATAAGATATAAATTGCCAGCAGTCTCTTGAAATAATATGTACTACTTTTCACCTGATGTCAAATTCCAATTTATAAGGTTATATTAATGCTCAGTTGATAACTCTGTCATTAAACTTGGGTTCTTTCAGAATGGACATATGTGAAGACAAGTTTTTGGCATATTTTTGGTGGTGCTTCGATAGATTCAAGGCGAGTAAAGGTTAATGTGTTCTTTGGAATGTTAACTTATTTGGTAACTCCATCCCCTGTTAAGTATTAGGCGCAATGATAGTTACATGTGGTAGTTCTCTTGCGGAATTAATATTTTGGATAAAACCTCAGAACACAAAGTAGTCGTTTTGAATGTTATTCATGAATCATTTGCCCATATGCAGGGGAATTCTTGCTTAATGAGTAGTGTTTGAATCTTAACCTGGATATTTGATAGATACTGTTTAAATATTCCAATACCGCGTGGTTATTCTACCTTGAGTTGCCAATGACACTTATGCCTTTCTCTTCCTTTTGGCTAAGATCAAGAGTAGTCAATGACACTTGAGCGACTGTAGTGAAGCTCCTTCTTGATGCATGACCAAATCTTTTTCCATCATTTGGACTTCATGCTAACTAATTCGAAATGCCAGCATAGGAGCAGACATAGAAATTACTGTCATTTCCAGTGTATTCCTTTTTCATCTTTCTTTGAGCCGAGGGTCTATCGGGAACAGCCTCTCTACCTTCTCAAGGTAGGGTTAAGTTTTGCGTACACTCTACCCTCCCCAGACCCCACTCGTGAGATTACACTGGGTGGTTGTTGTTCCAGTGTATTTAATGGGTTGTCGGTTACATTACATTGTAAAAGTTAAATCTAAAATACGTTTTTAAGTCTCTAGATGTGCAAAGCTGATGATTGGAAGTATTATAGTCCACCATGCGTAGCATTTCAATAAGAACAAACAACATGGATTATTCCTGATTTTATTTTAACAGGTCTTGCATAACATCGTACTCTGTTCTCAGATCTCCTCAGCCTGCTTTGACCTAGAATGTTTATATGAGGTGACTCTTGGTATTCCTTGTGTAGGAAAGAACCACTGATGAGGTCCCAATGCCCACTTACTTTCGCTTCCTTGCGCTACTAGCCTTCAAAATATTTGCAGCAGAGCAGGTGGGTCCTGGTGACTTTCCATGGCAAAATTGACAACCGAATATACATTCATTATTTTAAAAGTGAATTTTAACTGTAGTTTTATCACAAGTAGTGAATTTTTCGTGCATTGTACTGTGAGCAGGTAGATGTTGCTATTTTGGAGGTTGGATTAGGAGGCAAATATGATGCAACAAATGTGGTACGTAGGCGACATATTGGACAATGTTTGCTACAGCGATCTATCCAAAACTTCAATCTATCAGTCATTTTTGGATATCCACTATGATGATGTGTGTTATTCTTTTCAGGTTGAGAATCCAGTTGTTTGTGGCATATCTTCACTAGGGTATGACCACATGGAGATTCTTGGTTTGTGTTTCTTCTTCATTAATTCTAGGCAACTGTTTTGTCTTAGTTTTATCGTCTAACTTCAGCAATGTCTAGTTTTTAGGATGATGCAATTGAATCACAAATTTTAACATTAAATATGATTTGCTTCTTAACATTTGATTTTATCAATTTATTCCAGCACAAGTAATCCTTATGTTTACTTTGCCTATATTATACTTTTGCACAGGTGGAATCTAAAACTCTGAGGATGAGAAAGATTTCAAATGTTGGGACTAAATCGATGTTGGGTTAAATAATTAGGGACAAAAATTGGAATCTACCCCACAAGAGTTAATATAGAACATGAACAACATTGTCTTTAATTGGTATGTGGGCTTTGTCAGTTTATCCTGCTACAACTTAACTGTGCTAGCATACACAGAATCTGCATAGCAACTATGGTTCTGCTAGTACTGCATAACTACTCCTCAATCATTTAGGAAACAGAAATTGCTATATGTAGTCGTTACTATTCTCAAGTTTATGGTCCAAATGATTATTTCCTAAACTTTCTGCTATGTAAAATTAGTGGAGCCAGAATGACCTATCAAAAAAACAAGAATTAGTGGAGCCCAGAATGCAGATTTCTAATTGGCTTACCGGTAACATGCAAGGTGTACAATCATGGGAGTAGATTTAAGGACAAGTGTGAATGATTAACTGAAGTAGGTGAAGAAGGGAATATATTTCTAGAAATTACTTTTACCTTGTTTTATCAGTTAAATAATGAACTGGATAGAAAGTGGTCAATGAATTAGGTTGAGAACCATGAGGTGTCGGGTTCAATTGCCAGTGGAGGCAAAAACACTAGGTGATTTCATACCGTTTGTGGATAGAGTTACCCGGTACCTTTACTGGTGGGAGGTAGCAGGTGCCTCGTGGAATTAGTTGGGTGTGCGGAAGCTGGCGCGGACACCACGGTTATCAAAAAAAGGAAAAGAAATCATAAGTGGTTTTGAAAGTTCGGATGCATGAAGTAGAGAAGTGAGCAGGGAGACTTCTGAGTAGTTTAGGAAAATACTAACTTGCACTTATGGGCTGTTTAGGGGATTTCTAGGATGGTGAAGTACCCAAGAGTAAATTGGCGAATTTTAACTATTGGGATTGAAAATGTGGTAAGGATAGAATGGCTAGTGAATACCAACTCAAAATTTGTTAAAAAGGAGAGTCCTCTCCTAATTAGAACCTATTCACCAGATAATTTGAGGAAAAGGATAGGGTTTGTGGTGTGCGATGGTATCCAAATATCAGACAATTTGAGGAAGAGTGTCACAAGATGGTGCTACTCATCAAACAAGGAAGAGGAGGAGGACGCAGACCATTTATTGCTATATATTATGTGTATATGGAGCAGCTTTGGAATCGTGCACTTACTTTGTTTGAGGTGACTTGGCTGATGCCCATGATGTAGCTGAAACAGTAATATGTTGAGGGATCACATAGGACTGACAAGTAGAGCAACACAAGTTGGAAGAACATTCTACTATGTAGTGTTTGCACTATTGGGAACCATAGAAATTGAAGGTTGTTTTGGTGGGTGTGAGGGAGACTGTTGTTGCATAAGAAGTTTTTACGAATTTATAATTTTTTTTGGATGTAAGAGAAAATTCCAGTTTATAGATGTGGGACAATGTTATGAAAATGGAGGTTGAGAGGCACTTACTTCTTCGGGAAATAGTTTTTGACAAATGACACCATCTTGATGTGGTATCAATGGACTTTGATTGTTTTATCATCTAAACCTAGAAAGGAGAGTTCCAGACAAGACCATTCCGTCTGGCTTAGCTTAGTGATAGACATGAGTCCAAACTCGAATATCCCCCACAGGTGAGAAGTTAGTCCCATGTATGAAAACGCAACACTCTATTCACTAATTATGTTATCATAGACTGGTTATCTTGAAAACCTCCTTGACGAGTAAAGTGAAATCGATTTATCCCAAGGAACGAAGAAGAAAAAAACAGCCACTCATCAGATACATGAAGTCTATAAAACTTAATAAACTCAAAAGTGACAGTAAAGCATGGCTAAGCATTTCTGTTTATTGTTGGACTGAACTTAATTGTCTCCTGTGGTGTCACAATCCATATTTGACATGTAACAGAGTTACTCTAATTACCTTAAAGCTACATCGGTGGTGGGTATACTATGTAAATAACTTCCGGTTTAAATTTTAATTGAATAAAGTGAGGATAATCACCTGCAGAAAGTTTTGTTAACTTAAAATTACAGAATGTGTTCTAAGGAAGCTGCTTTTGTACATATTCTTGTACTAGTGACTTGCATCATATGTTTCCTTTTTTTTTTTTTGGTGTGGTTGTTGGGGGGGGGGGGGGTGTTTTCTATAGAAATGTGTTATTAATTGAGTAGAACGTGCTCAAAAGTCTTCAGATCGCATCTACCTCATAAAATGTTGCAAATGGCACTAAAGTTTTTTCTGCAAGCTTTACTATTTAGATGTCTATCATACCTTCATTTACATTTAAATTTTAACCCAGATCTCTATTGTGTTGATTTTATGATATTAACTTGGTGGAGTATCTTGATCTTGTCTTGATTGCTTCTATCATCATGCATGAACTACTATCACTAGGAAATACTCTTGGACAAATTGCTGGAGAAAAGGCAGGAATCTTCAAGGTTGGATGAAATATCACATCATAAAAAATTGTGCCCCTTGCTTAAATACTGTCATCCTGTTTTAGGCTTTTCATTTCATGTCCTGTTTGTTTCTTTCTTCCTCATTTGTGTTTATGCTTGAAACAGCGAGGAGTGCCAGCCTTTACTGTTCCCCAGCCTGACGAAGCAATGCTTGTGCTTGAAGACAAGGCTTCTGAGTTGGATGTAAGTAGAAATTTTCTCTTATATGATATACTAGTGTCTGAGCCGAGGGTCTCTCGGAAACAGCCATCCTACCTTGGTAGGAGTAAGGTCTGCGTACATTATACCCTCCCCAGACCCCAAGATGTGGGATTTCACTGGGTTGTTGTTGTTGTTGTTGTTGTTGTATGATATACTAGTGTCATTTGGCCCAGGCTTAGAACTGACGTTAAAATTTTAATTTGTAGATATCTTTTAAACTTTTCTGCTTTTGCTGCTTTGTTTTTGTAATATCAATCTGATACTTCGAAAGACTTCTAAAATATTAAAGTACAAAAACGTACCTGGAAATTAAAGGAAAGTATTTTTCATAGTTTGTCTATTTCAGAGAATCAGTTCGGATTCATGCCGGGACGCTCAACTACAGAAGCCATCCATCTTGTGAGGAGACTGGTGGAGCAGTATAGGGAGAGGAAAAGGGACTTACACATGGTATTCATTGACCTGGAAAAGGCTTACGACAAAGTCCCAAGAGAAATCCTATGGAGATGCTTGGAGGCTAAAGGTGTACCTGTGGCGTACATTAGGGTGATCAAGGACATGTATGAGGGAGCCAAAACCAGGGTAAGGACAGTAGGAGGAGACTCAGAGCACTTTCCAGTTGTGATGGGGTTGCATCAAGGATCAGCTCTTAGTCCGTTCTTATTTGCCTTGGTGATGGATGGATTGACGCGGCAAATTCAAGGTGAGGTGCCATGGTGTATGCTTTTCGCGGATGACATAGTCCTGATCGATGAGACTCGTAGCGGAGTTAACGCTAAGCTGGAGGATTGGAGACAAACTCTGGAGTCTAAAGGGTTTAAGCTGAGTAGGACCAAGACAGAGTACTTAGAGTGTAAGTTTAGTGAAGCACCTCAGGAGGCCGGCTTGGAAGTGAGGCTTGGTACCCAAGTCATCAAGAAGAAAAGTAGTTTCAAGTATCTTGGGTCTATTATGCAAGGCAGCGGGGAGATTGACGATGATGTCACACATCGTATTGGGGCAGGGTGGATGAAATGGAGGCTTGCTTCCGGAGTGCTATGTGACAAGAAGGTGCCACCACAACTTAAGGGAAAGTTCTACAAAGCGGTGGTTAGACCGACTATGTTGTATGGGGCGGAGTGTTGGCCAGTTAAGGTTTCTCACGTTCAAAAGATGAAAGTTGTTGAGATGAGAATGTTGAGATGGATGTGTGGCCACACCAGGAGTGACAGGATTAGGAATGAGGATATTCGGGACAAGGTGGGAGTGGCCTCGGTGGAAGACAAGATGCGAGAAGCGAGATTGAGATGGTTTGGGCATGTGAAGAGGAGAGACACGGATGCCCCAGTGCGGAGGTGTGAGAGGTTGGCCATGGATGGTTTCAGACGAGGTAGGGGTAGGCCAAAGAAGTATTGGGGAGAGGTAATTAGACACGACATGGCGCAGTTACAGCTTACCGAGGACATGACCTTAGATAGGAGGGTTTGGAGGACCCATATTAGGGTAGAAGGCTAGTAGATAGTCTCATTACCCTGCCTTATTAATAGTCGCATTATCGTAGTATAATTTCTTGTGCTCTAATTTATGCTATTATGCTATTATCTGTTATTTCCTGTGCTTTGATTATTCTATGTTATCTGTGTCGCTTGCGTTACTTCATTTCCATATCGCTTTGAATCTCTTAGCCGTATCTGACCTCTTTTTATGTTTTTATTGAGTCGAGGGTCTCTCGGAAACAGCCATCCTACCTTGGTAGGAGTAAGGTCTGCGTACACTCTACCCTCCCCAGACCCCACGTTGTGGGATTTCACTGGGTTGTTGTTGTTGTTGTATTTTTCATAGTTTGTATATTAGATTTAAAAAAAAAAATCAAACATTTGAAAGCTCTTCTAGTTTCCATTTTACTTAAATTTTTTGAGATTAAAATCTCTGATGATCCAAATTGAGTTTTCATATGTTAAATTAATTTCATTTGTTTCTTTGAATTGAATCCATATTGGCTAACTTGTTTTATACCAAAGATATTACAGTATTCAATGTATGTCAAATATATTTGATGCGCAAATATTGTCGCATGATGAAATCAATAAAGTTAACTTACAAATAAATATAAATAATTAAAAGCCTTGATATTACAAGTATTTTTTGTAGATTCTTTCAAATTAAATCAGAAAAAAATACTGAAAAGTCAATAGAATTAATTGTTCTGACTTTAAGCTTTTTTTTACCTTCCAAAAGATGCATGTTAAAAAATAACATTTTTTTAACCTTTTCTTAATTTAATAAACCATTTTATGGAATCTACATTGTAATAACTTTTCATGTTAAACGTAACTATTTTATCCTAAACTATATAAAATATTGATTATCCGATATTTTGCAAAAAAATTTAATATTAAAGAAAAAAATAAAAAATATAATTTTTTGCAATTGTTTAGTGTTATTACTGTCTGAAAATCAAATTGTAATTTCTTTAACTACATTATTTTTTCAAACATTTTCAGAATATATAAAACTAATATTTTATAGTAACTCTTTTAATATAGTAAATAAATTTTATTTTAATAGAGTGCCCACATAAAATTTATTAATTAACTATCGTACTTCGGAATTCGTTTTTTCGATTGAGAAGGAGGGACTGTGATTTACCTTTTTGAAGTATTTAACAATGATATAAGTTATTTATATTTATTTTCTTAATTCAAAACTTAATCCAAACTTAAGTGAAATCCTTATAAATTACTTATGTTCGCCAGCATGTACGACATAAGATTGTAGGAGAAAATTAAAAAGAAATTACTGAATGGACGAATAAAAAATTAAAATAGCAAATGATAAATGGTAAATAACATTAATAAATAATAAATAGTATTATAAGAATAATATTTTAGTTCAATAATTAAGCCTATATTAAGATAGAATTGAATGACATGATAACTCTTTATGTGTCTATAATAAATTCTTATGGAAAAACATAATTTGAAACAAGTTTAATTATATTTCTACATAAAAGATTCAAATATGTATGAGTATGCTTTGAGGGGCCTCTATAACCTTTTTCATAATCATCATTTTTAGGGGCATGAATAAAGTCCTTAAAGTTTTCAAAATTTACCAAAATGTGTGAAGATTCACAAAGCCATTAAAATTTTAATTAGGGGTAAAAAGAGTAAAAAAAAAAAAAAATCATGTGAAGACTACAAAAAATGGGTATTCTCCCTTATATATAGTAGTAAAAGTAAAGTAATGAAAAAGTAGACAATAAAATTAAAAATAAATTTGGGACCTAGAAGTAATTAATTGAAAAGGTTAACATTAAATTGGAAACTTTTGTGAGGACTACAAATACCTCTTGATTGTCCCTTATATATAGTAGTAAAGTGTTAGGTGCCTTATGGTTCTAATGGTTATACCCTATTCTCAACTCTGGCCTTGCACTTTAAATTTCATCACTGGAACCTTTTGTTTTGAGGGACTTGCAGCTGGCACTTTAAGCAGCTGCCGGTTGAAGTCTACAGGATATTTTCAAATAAGCCATTTAAACAAAAGAATCTAAAGAGGAGCAGAACTTAAAATAAAAAAGTGACGAATGATCTGTTTTTAAAGAATGTCATCGTCTCCCTGGGTCCCTCCTCAACCAGATAGGTATAACAGAAGTAACATTCTCCCTCAACAAACCTCTGACAACCTTCCCTTCCTTCAAATCTCCCTTCATTGCCACCAACTTGGGCCAAATTCAGCTGCCAAGAGTTAAAAGATAAAAAGCCAAAGTATTGAATGTCAAACATGAGAACAATGTGATGGCTGTGTTAATTGGTAAGATATATTACTGGACAATTCTAATAACTGAGAAGGATGAAGCACACGGAAGTGATGTAGTTGGGGCATGTCTTTTTATCTGCAGCATCCTGTGAGCTTTAAATATTGCCAACTTTTTCTCTGATAGAACTTAATATGTCAAAAGGAGACCTTTTTAGTTTTGGTTCCACTCTTTTTGAACTATAATTTTGCAATGTCACTTTTAAACTGTGACTGTTGCAAACTTAGACAACGGAAATAGGGCATGTGATATCACTTGTCCCTTCCTGTTACTTTGTATAGCACTTGCTGCAGTCACCGGAATGTCTAATTTGGCCAAAACGGACAAAGAATTTCATTGTTACATGGTTTAGATTTTGTGCAACCCACTTGAGCATCAAGTCTGAAATTGTTATGATCTTTCTAGTTCAGAATCTCTTGTGTAGTTCTTATTTATGTAAAGAAAATTATCTTCAGGTTGTCAAATATGCCTTTAATGAAAGTAGATCACGCAGGAGCTTCAGTTCAGATCAATGTAAAAATTTTGTGCCTCGAGCTTAAGTAAGAGTTGAGGATTTGGAAAATGAAAGCATAGTTGTAACCAATTAGGTAGCTGTAGGTATAAATTTAATGTTTGTATCAGGCAGAACACAGTCTTCGCTTTTGTAATTGGTTGCAAAAAGTATTGTGATGACTCTTAAGCAACTTGAGACTATTTATATTTGGTGTTCAAGTCGATTGACCTGTGGAGTTCCATTAGATCAGCAACTTAGGTTACAATATCTTAGCTCAAAGGTGAGAGGAACAAAAAGAGGCAGTAACTGGTTTACTTGCTGACATCCAAGGGGAACTTCATCTAAATACGTTAACTGGATGAATAGAACTGTCTTTCAAGTTGGACAGAATGGTACTGAAATGAAAGGTCAGTGTGGGATTCATGTAAGGGAGAGCTCATGTCAGAAATATCTTATCAACTTTTCCTTCATTTAAAGGAAGGAATAAATTTTCATCTTTGATCTATGGTCAACTTTCCTTCTTAACAGGAACAGAATTATGTTAAGAAGTTTCTTATTGATGTTAACATGTATTGTTGTGCAGGTACATCTTGAAGTAGCTGCTCCACTTGATGCCAGCGTGCTGAGTGGTTTACATCTTGGGCTAGAGGGTGAGCACCAATATATAAATGCTGGTCTTGCCATTGCATTATGCTCTACTTGGCTACAGAGAACCGGCCACAGTGAAATTAATTACCTAAAAGATATGGTAAATGATATATCATGGATGTCCTATACACCGTATTCCTCTTTTCCCTACTCTTAATTTCTTTCTTTTGTTTCCCCCCTTCTAAGTAGACACATCTACCTGAGCAATTTGTGAAAGGGCTAGCAACAGCTGCTTTACAAGGCCGTGCTCAAATTGTGCCTGACCAACTCATAGAGAGTGAAAGCTTAGGGGAACTTGTGTTCTACTTGGATGGTGCCCATAGTCCTGAAAGCATGGATGTATGTGCCAAATGGTTTTCACTGGCGATCAGAGGAGACTACAAGCAGCACAATTCCTCTGCCAGTAATATTGGACATAATGAATTGGAAACCTCGCATGATTCCGTAGAGATTAGCCATCATGAAGCATCCAAGAAAAGCGCAACACAGGTAAGCTTATCTCAATTTCATTCTAAGGATTTCTTGTATGCTACTTTTGACTGCATGCTGCTTTTAGAGTTTGAATTTTGAAGACATGAGCTTTTCTTGAGTTCAATATATGAGTCGAATCATTGAACAGAGCTGAAGTTTCTTTATCATATCTCTCTATAGTATAAAGTTGAATTAACCAGAGAGTAAGCACATATAGGAAGGAGATTGTTCTACACTCAGTTATCATTTTCTTCTTCTTTTGAAATGCTGATTACATTATTAGTATTAGTATTAGTATTAGTATTAGTATTATTAGCATAACCTGCAGGACCGCACTTCGGGATGGTGCTACGGAGGGACTTTTACTAGGTCAATAAGTTGTCCAATTCATAACAAGTCCAACAACAACCCTAAACGCCACCTCGGCTTAGCTGGCACAACAACAGGATCACCGCCTGAATCTGAACAGTCCGCCTGGGTTATTCTCTGCCTGACCTTAGTACCATCCTTGGTGAATCCTTGCTAATTAAAGCATTTTCACCATAATACCTAGTAGTCTAGTATGACATAGTTCAACACAAGGTGTTTAGCCTATCATTTAGGCTAAATATGAATATGTAATTTAAAATAAAAGAAAATAAAATTACCTAATTTATGGATGTTGTGCTTAGCAGAGATGGATGTATATCAAACAACAAACTTTTATTTAGAGAGTGATTTTACAAGAGAGAGAAGGGTTTTTTTATCAACCTGCCTTCTATCTACAACAAAGGATCCTTTTATAACGGATCATCTTAAAAACGACAAAATTAAAAGATAAGAATGGCCGACAAGTTTGGCCGACAAAGAAAAGAAAAAGCTACAACTTTTAAAAGTAAAAGTACAATAATTAAAAAAAACAAAATACTTTTCTTTATTAAAGATATGCTTTATAAAAGCATATTCTTATGGTAGGGTCAGCTTATCACTTCATCTTTGATTTTCCTCGATCTTTTGCTGAGCTGGAAGATTCTTCCTGTTGGCTTTTGAATTGAGCCAAGAATTGTGAAAAATCCTCGGTATTATCAGGACTCTGAGATTCTTCGGCTAAACATGTTTGTTCTGCATCTTAGTCTGGAGGCCGAGGAACTAATATAGGAACAGCCAGAGGCGCTGTCCTTGCCCAAATGGGCAATCAAAGGCTCATAGCCGCCAATATTGCGGGATCTTCTAGTAATAACAAGGAAGACATCACATATCAACAATATCTGGATTTTATAAAATCCCAGAAGAAGAAGGATAATATGCCACCTTCGTATTCTGATGCTCTCACTGAATATGATAATGAGGACACAGACTCATATGATAAAAATGAGCATAGAGAGTTAATTATTCTCCTTGAAAATGAAGACCTTCGATGGAAGGATGAACCTGTTAGGTGTGGAATTGGCCAAACAAGTCAATTCTTTTGTTCACATAGTCGTGATGTAAGCGCTTACCTCATAATAGTCGTGATGTAAGCGCTTACCTCATCATAGGAAATTCATTCCTATAAATAGGTAGCTTATGGTTCATTTGTAAGATATCATTAAGATCATTTGCTATACACATCCCAAGAGAGAAAAAATCTAAGAGAAATACTCTTAGTGAAAGGCCTAAGTAAGAGAAGGTCTTTGAGAGAATTTTCTGTGGTAAAATTCTTGAGTGTAATTGGGATTGGGGTTGTGAGGTTGAGTGTTGTAAACATTTGTAATATTTCTTCTTTAATAAGATCTGCAGCAACAACGTGGACGTAGCTCTCACATTGAGGGTGAACCACTATAAATCTGTGTGTGCTATTTATTCTTCGCTTACATCACGGCGTAAGTAGGTTCTGTCTAAGGAGGTTGGTATTTAAGTGGTCCAGCTGTGACCCTCCAATCTTTCCTGGGAACCTGCTTACAAAGGTCGGATTTGGGATTCAAATCCTACCAACTGGTATCAGAGCAACAGGTTGTGTTGTGATTTAGAAACGATGGGAGGCGAAGATGGTACGACGCACGGCATCGGTAAATTCGATGGTACAGATTTTGCGTTCTGGAGAATGCAAATTGAAGATTATTTATATGGCAGAAAGCTTCATGAACCTCTGAGTCCGAAACCAGAGGAGATGAAGCAAGCAGATTGGAATCTTCTCGACAGACAAGTTCTGGGAGTCATTCGGCTGACGCTGTCGAAGAACGTTGCTCACAACGTGGCAAAGGAGAAGACCACCGCAGATATGATGAAGGTATTGTCTGACATGTATGAGAAACTTTCGGCAAATAATAAGGTATTTCTCATGAAGAAACTATTTCATCTAAAGATGATGGAAAATGCTCATGTTGCTGCACACGTAAATGAATTCAATACCATTGTAAATCAATTGTCATCGGTAAAAATTGACTTCGATGATGAAGTGCAAGCTCTAATTTTGTTGGCATCCCTACCAAATAGCTGGGAGCCAATGAGAGCAGCGGTTAGTAATTTTGTCGGCAGTGACAAACTAAAGTTCAACGATGTTAGGGATCGTATCCTTGCTGAGGAAGTGCGCAGGACAGATTCTGGAGAGGCATCGACGAGTTCTGCTTTTAATGTTGAAAACAGAAGCAGAAATTATGACAGAAACTACAACCGAAATAGGGGCAGATCGAAGTCAAGGAATGGCAGGGGTCAATCCAGACCAGGACGAATATTTGATTGTTGGAACTGTGGAAAACCAGGTCACTTCAAGAAGAACTGCAGGGCGCCAAAGAAGGAGGACAACAAGGGGGCTGGAATCAACGCTGCTACGGAAGACATTGGCGATGCGTTGTTGCTATCGGTTGACAGCCCGATAGACTCTTGGGTGCTTGACTCAGGAGCGTCCTTTCATACCACCCCACATCATGATATAATGACAAACTACGTGGATGGGAATCTTGGCAAAGTTTATTTAGCCGATGGAGAGCTGCTAGACGTTGTTGGCACGGGAGACATTAATTTGAAAATGTCAAATGGATCCTCGTGGAAGATTACAAAAGTTAGACATGTTCCAAAGCTGATGCGAAACCTGATTTCAGTAGGTCAGCTTGATGATGAGGGATATGATCTCAACTTTGGTAATGGGTCTTGGAAGGTGGCGAAAGGTGCTATGGTAGTTGGCCGAGGAAAGAAGATTGGCACTCTCTACATGACAGATAGCTGTCGTGATATTGTTGCTGTGGTTGACAACACAAAGAAGACAGATTTGTGGCATTGTCGGCTTGGGCATATCAGCCAGAAGGGGATGAAGCTGTTGGTGACAAATGGCTTAATTCCGGAGCTGAAGACGGTGGACCTTCATACGTGTGAGAGCTGCATTCTCGGAAAACAAAAGCGAGTAAGCTTCTCAAGTGCAGGCAGAGAGTTGAAGGTCGAAAAGCTGGAATTGGTGCATACAGACGTGTGGGGACCTACCACTGTACCCTCCCTTGGAGGATCACACTACTACGTGACCTTCATTGATGATTCAACCAGGAAGGTATGGGTTTATTTTATGAAAAATAAATCCGATGTGTTTAGTGTATTCAAAAGATGGAAAGCCATGGTCGAGAATGAAACAAACCTCAAGTTGAAGTGTTTGAGGTCCGACAACGGCGGAGAATACACTGATGGTGATTTCAAACGGTACTGTGCCGATAATGGGATCAAGATGATGAAGACTATTCCTGGAACGCCGCAACAGAATGGAGTAGCCGAAAGAATGAACCGAACGTTGAACGAGCGTGCTCGGAGTATGAGAATACACTCTGGACTGCCCAAGACATTCTGGGCAGATGCAGTCAATACCGCGGCCTTCTTGGGTACTGCAATCTCTTGGGTTTCCAAGTTGCAAAAGATAGTAGCTCTCTCTAGTTGTGAGGCTGAGTACGTTGCTGTGACGGAGGCCACAAAGGAAATGATGTGGCTACAATCTTTTCTGCGGGAATTGGATCAGGACCACGAGGGAAGTGTGCTATATTGTGATAGCCAAAGCGCCATTCATTTGGCAAAGAACCCGGTTTACCATGCTCGAAGGAAGCACATACAACTCCGGTACCATTTCATTAGATCAGCTTTGGAAGATGGAGCGCTGGTGCTTGAGAAGATCGCAGGGAGTCAGAATCCAGCAGACATGCTGACAAAGGCAGTGACGATAGACAAACTGAAGCTATGCTCAACTTCAGTTGGCCTGCACGAAGTATGAAAGTAGGAAAGAGCTGCTGCATCGATCAAAGTGTGAAGACAAATTAAAATTAGTCTTCAAGTGGGAGATTTGTTAGGTGTGGAATTGGCCAAACAAGTCAATTCTTTTGTTCACATAGTCGTGATGTAAGCGCTTACCTCATAATAGTCGTGATGTAAGCGCTTACCTCATCATAGGAAATTCATTCCTATAAATAGGTAGCTTATGGTTCATTTGTAAGATATCATTAAGATCATTTGCTATACACATCCCAAGAGAGAAAAAATCTAAGAGAAATACTCTTAGTGAAAGGCCTAAGTAAGAGAAGGTCTTTGAGAGAATTTTCTGTGGTAAAATTCTTGAGTGTAATTGGGATTGGGGTTGTGAGGTTGAGTGTTGTAAACACTTGTAATATTTCTTCTTTAATAAGATCTGCAGCAGCAGCGTGGACGTAGCTCTCACATTGAGGGTGAACCACTATAAATCTGTGTGTGCTATTTATTCTTCGCTTACATCACGGCGTAAGTAGGTTCTGTCTAAGGAGGTTGGTATTTAAGTGGTCCAGCTGTGACCCTCCAATCTTTCCTGGGAACCTGCTTACAAAGGTCGGATTTGGGATTTAAATCCTAACAGAACCTTGGCAAATAATGCAAAGGTATTTTGATACAACGTCATACGCTAATTATACTTATAAGTATAGAATGAATTATCAGTTGATTCTTCCTTCCCTAGGATCAGCAGAATTCCAACATTTTTATCCTGCTAATAGCAGAAAAGATTATAACTTCTCAACCCTCCCCAAATGTGTGGAGGACAGATTAGACAAATTGAGGAGAAATTTTTTGTGGCAAGGCAACAAGGACAGAAGAAGCATGAATCTAGTAAAATGGGAAGTGGTAACTCTCAGCAAGAAGCAAGGAGGTTTGGGTATCAGGAATCTTAGTTTTCACAATCAGAGTTTACTACAAAAATGGCTATGGAGATTCAGTTTGGAAGACATTACATTATGGAGAAGATTCATTGCTCATAAATATGGTTTGTTAAACCAATGGACAACAAATGTGGTCACATCCACTTATGGGACCAGTACTTGGAGAACCATCAGGAACTACTGGCCAACTTTCAACAGCAACATTTGCATTGAAATTGGCAATGGTCTGAAAACTGCTTTCTGGGATGATGCATGGACAGGTCAAAACTCTTTGAAGAGCCTTTTCCCTGATCTCTACTTGATTAGCCTTCAACAGCAAACCAAGACCAACCAGGTATGGGAACATCGAGTATGGAATCTGCTTTTCAGGAGAGCACTAAATGATTGGGAGATTGATAGAGTAGCCGAGCTATTACAAACTTTGGAACCCTTCAAGATCACTCCAGATATACCAGACAAACCAAAATGGATGCTAAATAGTAAGGGCTTTTTCACTGTCAAGTCTGCCTACTGGAATTATAATCATAGAACCTCCATCATAGAGGTGTGGCCTTGGAAACTCATTTGGAAAATCAAGATTCCCCTAAAGGTCTCTTGCTTTGCTTGGCTAGTGGTTAGGAAAGCATGCCTAACACATGAAAGGCTACAAAGAAGAGGCTTTCAGATTTGCTCAAGATGTCTACTTTGTGGATTAGATGTGGAAACAAATGACCATCTTTTCATTCATTGCAAGACAACTGCAAATTTGTGGTACATGTTCTTTTGTATTCTTGGTGTTAGTTGGGCCATGCCTAAGACTACTTTTGAACTACTCAACAGTTGGCAAGGTATTGGCAACAGAAATGGAGAAGAGAACTGGTGGCAGCTAATCCCTGCTTGCATTTGGTGGATAGCTTGGAAAGAGAGAAATTTAAGACTTTTTGAAGACAAAAGCAACTCCATCCATAAATTTAGGATGAATTGTCTTAGTGTATTATATTTTTGGTGTAATCAGAACTTATTGGGGGATATAGGGGATTTGATAGATTTTATAGGCAAATTGTAATGATACAGCAGACTAGTTTTAGACTAGCTTTTGACAGCTTCACCATGGCTCTTTTTATGAGCTTGTAATTACCCCCTCAACACTTCCAGGTGCTGCTTTTGGATATGAATACAAGATGTTACCTTTATCACTTTATCAAAAAAAAAAAAATTTATAAAAAAGGTTTTTTCTCCAACAGAATGGGGAATAAGTACTCTCAAGGAAAAGGATTATATCCATCCTGAGCAGAAGATCCCTGTAAAATTTAATTATTGGGATTATGTTGAAGGCTTTAATAAAGTCTTTTTATATGAAAATAATAATAGAAAACATTCATGGTTTATTAAAATATGTGCCAATGTTTATAAGCAAGGCATTCCAAATTGGTTTTGTCAATGGTGGATTCATTATGGTCCAACCGTTCAAATTTTACCTGAGTCCTTCAAAAGTTTATATACTGAATGGGTTGAAGTTTCTCCTAAGATAATAGACTTGGAAACAAATAATACATTTTTTGATGGAATTGCTAATATGTATTTTTTCATTGCATTTTCTATCCCATAGATTATGAAATGGTCTGTGGAAGTGGGTTATACCCCGCAAAATGTACCTTATCTTCACAGAATTTTTTATACAAAATTCTGGAAGAAATTAATTCAGAAATCTACTGATGGCACTATCCCTGGCCAAGAGTTAATAGACCAAGTTAAAGCCATTATAGCCAACTATAGAGACTCAATTAATTCCAGACAGCAGTGCGAAATTCCCAGTTCTTTCCGGCACATCGCCAGAATGATTCAAATGAAAAAAGGAGTTATATCTCAAGAAGAAATCATAGCAGCGGGAAATTCCAGACTAAGATGCAGAACAAACATGTTTAGCCGGAGAATCTCAGAGTCCTGATAATACTGAGGATAATTCACAATTCTTGGCCCAATTCAAAAGCCAACAAGAAGAATCTTCCAGCTCAGCAAAAGATCGGGGAAAATCAAATATGAAGTGATAAACTGACCCCACCACAAGAATCTGCTTTTATAAAGCATATCTTTAATAAAGAAAAGTATTTTGTTTTTTTTAATTATTGTACTTTTACTTTTAAAAGTTGTAGCTTTTTCTTTTCTTTGTCGGCCAAAATTGTCGGCCATTCTTATCTTTTAATTTTGTCGTTTTTAAGATGATCCGTTATAAAAGGATCCTTTGTTGTAGATAGAAGACAGGTTGATAAAAACCCCCTTCTCTCTCTAGTAAAAATACTCTCTAAATAAAAGTTTGCTGTTTGATATACATCTATCTCTGCTGAGCACAACATCCATAAATTAGGTAATTTTATTTTCTTTTATTTTAAATTACATATTCATATTTAGCCTAAATGATAAGTTAAACACCTTGTGTTGAACTATGCCATACTAGACTAATAGGTATTATGGTGAAAATGCTTTAATTAGCAAGGATTCACCAAGGATGGTACTGAGGTCAGGTAGAGAATAACCCAGGCGGACTATTCAGATTCAGGCGGTGATCCTGTTGTTGTGCCCGCTAAGTTGAGGTGGCGTTTAGGGCTGTTGTTGGACTTGTTCTGAACTGGACAATCTTCTTGCCAGGGTTATTGACCTAGTAAAAGTCCCTCTGTAGCACCATCTCGAAGTGCGGTCCTGCAGGTTATGGTATCAGAGCCATGGTACACAGTAGTAATAGGTGTTATAAGTTCAACACACTTCTTAATGAATATCATTAGGAGTAAATATACTATTAAAAATAGTAAAAAAGAGGAATATGATATGCTTAATAAGTGGACTATTCCTAAAATTCAGCCTAGATTAATATATCAAATGAGTACTTTTGAGAAATTAGGTCTCAAGCAAGTGGTAAAAACCTCTGAAGAAACTATTACGGTTGATAGTGACCATGCCATCTTTAGATTATTATCTGAAAGTGACTTAGCCCCTTATAGGGAAACCCATAGATTCGTGCATATTGATTTAGTATAGGGTGCATTCAAGCCACTTACATTAAGAGGCTTCCCAAAAAGCTTTATAGCAGCTTTAAGAGACATTAGAAACCAAAATTGGTAAAAATCCCTTATAGGGACAGTTCAAACCAGTTTGGCATATGATCCTGTATATTTTAATGCTTATCCTAATTTGCAGGTATCTTTGCAGGACGAGAATTCTTTAAACGCTTTAATATTGAGTGTTACATTACATGGCTATGATTATATGCCCGATATTGAAGTTATATGTATTTTTTATAGAATATATTTTAAACCATTATATACTATGAATCTTACGTGTAAAATTATGAATTTCAAAAATGAAACTATTTTGATAGAAACTAACTTTGGTAAATCCAAAGTTGTTGTAGACCTATTAAATGGGATGAAATTGGTTTTCCCAAAGAGTGGGTCATAGAAGGAGCTGCTCCTCCCCAAAATAATTTAAATACTGATATTACTGAAATTGAGCAGGTCCCAGATGGGACTATTAAATTAAGGTTCGCAGAACCAAAATCTTTATTAGATAAAGCTGAAAGTCATAGCATCAGCACTAGATCTAGACTGACTAGATCAAATTCTTCATATCATTCGTATATTTCACCAGTTGATTATATTGTCCAGTCTCCATGTAGAGCTTCTACTTCTCAAATCAGAGAAACTGATAATAATAGAGTCAGCAGTCTCAAAATTGATCAAGATAATATCGAATTGACCGAGTCAGATATGAATTTTCCTCATATATCAAGACCATAAAATTGATTTTAGTCGGGGATCACCCGCAAGAGCTAAGATTAGTGCAGAATGTTTTACACCCAGATGGGAACCATTTAGAAAATGATTTTTTTGCAAGTTTTAATAATAACGAAACAATAGTTTTTCAAGAAGAATTTTATAAAGATCTTTCCAAAGCCAATAAGATTATATCTTTTGTTCCTTGGTTTATGGCTAAACATGTTAGAAATTATATTTCTGTCTTAGAACGAGAATATAGATTGACTAATGGAGAAATTATTAATACAATATTTCCTCCACAACAGTCTTTTCAAATTGGTAAGGATGATAAAGTCTTTCATTTTGTAGCTTTTTCAAAATTATTTGAAACCGATACTTTGTAGGTTGTTGCTAGGCATATTAATAATATGCTGAAACAACAAAATTATGCCAATATCTACATGAATATTTTGGATGAACAAATTCTTTCACTACATGATAGAATTGACAAACTATTTTCCGAAATTGGAAAATTACATGATTCTGCTATCTTTAAAGGAAATAAGCAGGAAACCATAGCCATCCCTAGTATACAACCTTCACCTGAAATCAAAGATTTTAAGTTAAAACCTTTTTCAGAATTAGAGCAAATGCTTGATGAAAAATTCAAAGGTTTACAAATTCGTAGCAGAGGATGATGACTTCTCCGATCAGGATTATAAGACCAAAGTATCGGAAGAAATAAATAAAATATCACAGGCCTATGCTGTAAAGCCTCGGCAAAGGATGTTCTACTATCCTCGCCCTACTCCTCAAAATGTTCTCCTTGAAGAATATGAGCATATTATTACCAATAGTTATAGTGGTAAGGAAATATATGAATGGAATATAGATGGTTATAATGAGAGGCAAATTTACTGTACGATACATAGAATGCTAATGTATAGTACAATTTGCAAAGCTAATAAAAATAATGAGCGGAATATTGCTGAAATGATTGTTGCTGGTTTTACTGGCCCATTGAAAGGTTGGTGGGATAATTATTTAACCCAAGAACAGCGTGATAATATTCTAAACGCTATCAAGCTAGAACAAGGAACGGAAGGATCTGTTCAGGTACCAAATGTTGTTTATACACTAATTATTAATATTATAGAACATTTCTCAGGAAGATGGTCTGACAATAGTGAAACTATTAGAACCTTGCTTTAAAATCTGAGATGTAAAACCCTTACCTCATTTAGGTGGTACAAGGATGTATTCCTTAGTAGGGTTATGGAATTACCCGAATGTAATGACGTTCATTGGAAGTCCAAATTTATAGATGGATTGCCTAGCCTATTTGCTGAAAGAGTTAGAAAAGCTCTTAGGAGAGGAGAAGCTAGCATCAATTATGATGCGTATACTTATGGTAAGTTAATATGCAAGAAGGTTTATCCTTATGCAATGAGATTATGCTGAATCAGCAAATTAAGAGATATGGTCTAAATGAAAGACAACAATTAGGAGAATTTTGTGGACAATTTGGCATGGACATTCCACAATGCCCCTTTAGAATTTCAAAAAATTATGAATGATATTTTTATGCCCTATAGCAATTTTATCATTGTTTATATAGATGGTATCTTAGCATTTTCAAATACTATAGAAATGCATTTTAAACATCTTGATATATTCAAGAAAATTATTATTCAAAATGGGTTGGTTTATTATTATTATTATTATTATTATTTGCACTGCTAAATCTGAGAGTGTTGTCAAACCTGCAGTTCTTACTCTTCAACTGTATGTCAGTGAGGGATCCTGAATTACTTCTTCCAAGGCTGATGAGGGCGTGTGCTAGTCATGGTAATTATTTGGACGTAGTCAATCTTACTGTTGAGTCCTTTTGATAATTAGCAAGGATAAAATTCTTGAAATCTTGTTGTCATCTCATGCTGAATGATATTTGATAATATAGCCTGGTGAGCTTATAATGGTTTTTTCGCAACTTTTTATGTAATTCAGGATTTGACATTGAGTCTAATATTTCAGGAGTCCACTTCCAGAAAGCACTCTTTGTACCTAACATATCAGTATACTACAAGGTGGGTGCAAGTGCCTCATCGCCAACTGATACTCAAGTTGATCTCTCATGGCAGTTGACTCTACAAAGAATATGGGAAAACCTTGTTCATGGGGAAAAAGGTTAGAAGTCATATTGAACTATAATCAACATTTTAGTAGTTAGTATTTTGGAAGCTAATAACTTCTCATAATTAACAAATGTCATGGAACTAATTTTGTTCCACATTCCATGATTAATATCTCTGTGACTGATAGTGTTTTCCGAAAGAATCCCTTTATATTAGTAGAAAAGTTGCAGGCATTTCAGGGGTGGAGGCACGTTAGATGAAGCGGTGTCACACGACACCGCTTCATCGGAAAATTTTGCTGAGTATACATACGAAAAATTGCAAAACCATAAATACCATTAAATGACGCTGCTTAACAAAAACCACTTCCTAGCATACTGTTTAAGAGCCTCTCTCACTTGATAAAGGTCCAGGGTTCGATTCTCCAATGGACACGTAATTTTGCAAAGTTTAAAGCCCTTTTTTAATTAAAAAATGGAGCTTGTAAGGATTGAACTCATGACTTTTTGTTTAAAAATGGAGCTCGTAAGCATTGAATTCTTGACAGATACAAGAGACCAATGGGCCAAAGTCACTTCATATGTATAAAAAATTAAAAATAAAAATAAAATATTATATAATGTTACAAATTTGTTTATTTGTTCAATTCTTTAAATTTAGACACCGCTTGTAAAAAATTATGCGTACGCCATTGAGGCATTTTTAATTTCATGATATGATTCTTCTCCGCATGACGTGCAATATCGATCTGATTCGTTGTAATTTTTTGTTATTAGTGCCAACAGTTCTGTTATTTTTTCTTTTTTGTAAAAGGCTGAATATACTCTTTTCTATTTTGTAAAAGGCTGAATATACTCTTTCTATAGATGCACAAAGTTGGAAAAGAATAGATAGACAAGTTTTTTAAAATGGGTTTCTCAGTCGTGATCATCTTAGGTTGGTAGGTACTGGTACATCAGGAAATACTCCAAGTCTGATTCATACTATATATTTTTTGTCCTTGAAATTTAACCATCATACTTGTTATTGAGAGTGAGCTATGACGGAAATATCTTGTATTTAGCTAATTCAAGTGGGTTTACTTTTAAGATTTACTAGAGAAAATTCTAGTATCCTGGCTGTTTCCTTTTATTTGCGTACCTTGACCATGCCTAATACTTTATCACCTCCTAGAAAATGCACCTCAACCAGTAGATATGTTTAATGAGTAAACTTACCTTATTCTCATAATTATGGATAGCTTTACTCTTTATTGTTAAGATCATAACAGAGCCAAAATGAAGATTGAGGTTTTTTTTTTCCAGTAAGAGGAGACCTGATCCACACTCTTTTCCCTTGGTACAGAGGAAGAATTGCATATCTGTTTATACATGCTATGGAAGTCATTTTCTGTCATATCTCCAACCATACTGTTTGAAACATGCAGGACAGTGACTAACAATCCCGTTATGTCTTCAAGTATGATGTGGACATCATTATTGAATGAGTTAGAGAAATGTCGTTTAGGGGTCATATTGAGCAACAATCTGCTTTAGTGTTCTTTTTACCCTTTTTTATTGGACCTCTTATAAACTAATAGGGTGACTAATCTTTCTGCATGCTTATGTACACTGAATTATATAGCGTACTGGTATCAATTAGATAAAACTGTCATTCCACGTGTCTGTTATCATCTTATTTATCTGTATAGAAGTCCAAATATTGCCGCAAGTGTGAGGAGATTGTCGTTACGGATGGAGTTAATGGTTTTTTAAACACCTCCCTGGAAATAGAAGCATAATTAACTGCTAAATGATAAGTCGCGCGCTTAATTGAGCCTATTTAGTTACAGGAAATGATGTGAAGAATACAGACCATACACACGAAGAAGTAACAGATGATGCAGAGAAAGGAGCTCGAAGTTGTGAGAACAGCAAAGTGTTTCCTTCACTCCCTGTAGCAATAAATTGGCTTAGGGACACTGTTCGTAAAAACCGATCTGGTCGTTCCCAGGTAATGCCGAATCATGTGTGCTTAATGTACATCAATGAATAGGACTGCGTTTTGTCTCACTATTAGAAGGAAATAACTTTTTATTGCTTACGAGAGAACTCTATGACATACTTGACCTGAAAATTGTAGCAGTCAAATACCATTCCCTCCGCCCTCCATCCCAATTGAGTTTTCATTTTCCTTTTTGTCTTGTGGTAAAGTAAAGTTCATTTCTATAAGTAACACCTCTACTTGTGTAACACCAAATATTATCATTAGATTCACTTTTAGCATCGGCTAAGCAACTTTTCACCTTGCCTATTTATGAGAATTAAAATGTAACTTTTCACCTTAACTACCTTGTCTATATATTCTCTTAATAATGATCATGGAAGTCAAAAGTGGACACTTTTTATGGCAAATTAAGTAATAGACAAATAGGATTTCAGGGAAAAAACTCTTATTAAGGTCCTTGTTGCACAACAGTTTCTTGTTTGTTATTATTATTATCAATATTACTGAGAAAGCAGTACTTATTGCTCAGATTTTCGTTCTAGAGATCGTTTTCACTTATCCAATATGCATGCAAGAAAATCTTACTAGTTGTAAAAAGATATGTACTCTTGGTCTGACATAAATTTAACTTGTCATTTTTTGTTGTTGTAAAATAGTAGTCCTTCAGCACTGTCTGACTCTCCGTATATAGCAAACTAGTTGATGTTTCTCTTGTTTGTCTAGGTCCTGGTGACAGGGTCTTTACATCTCGTGGGTGATGTTCTGAGATTAGTCAAGAAGTGAGCAGCTAGCAATGTCTAATTGTAATCCCTCTGTTTCCAATTCATTCTTGCTTCTGATGATTCAATGGAGAACGTGGAAGACATGATAGATTTGTTTTCTGTTTACTACACTGAAGCATCAACCTCTTAGTTATACCAGGCTCCAGTTGATCCTCAGCTCCCATGTTCTTGGTCAGAAGTCGTGGAGATTGATCTTTCATGTACAACTGCATTTCATGTGTATTTTTTCCGACTTTACCAAAGCATATAGCATGATTTTTTGAAAATTGTTCAATTACAATTGTCATATTTTTCCCAAGTTACCTGTTCTTTGCATGAGAAACCTTTTCAGGGACCAGCAGTACGTATGTGCAGTGATATTCGTATTTACAAAAAGTAGATGCAGTTCACGATGCATAAGTTAATAAGGAAAATGAAATACAAAATACACATTAATTTACACTGATAAATGATGACAATTGTGTTAACTACATGTACACAGTATTGGTCTAACCTTAGACAAATGCCTTCTTATTGTGTGGGTCTTCCCGGGGGCGAATTTATGCATAAATTTTGGATCACGTGAACACATGGTCACTCGACTAAACTCGATATATTATGTGTATAATTTTGAAAATATATCTAATATAAACTAAAAGAACACATGATCAAAATAGGCTGAGCGGAGCACTGAGTAGAGGCTATGTTTACATCCTCAAGGTCATGGGTTCAATCCCCAGCTCTTGCACGTTTTTGCTATTATTTTCTAAAGCTGCCTTTTGACCTTTTTTATATTATTAACCAAGTAAAAACGTGTTTTTATTTTATATTGCATCAGATGACTTTTCTTTCCTTTATTTCAAATTATATCAAGTCCCAAAAAATAAAAATAAAACTCCATGGGATAATCTACAACCAGAAGTCGATGTCACTATAAAATTTTATATCTTATCTTAAAGCAATGGTGAACCCATCCTCATGAAATCCTAGATTCACTTCTGGGTGTTCCTGTTATTATTTTTCTCATATTAGAGTTAGCCCTCCCCCAATCTTGAAATAGGTTCATCCCGGTTATCTCTGAATTGCTCGATTTTGAGAATTTTGTTTTCGTATTCATTTTACAAGACCAACACGAGCAGAGACGAATCTAGGATTTCAAGAGGATGAGTTCACCTTGATTTTTTTTTTTTTGAAAAAAAGACGCAAAAGTGCATTTAGTAGAGTTCAATCCCACAACCTTAAGGGATTAAACCCAACACTTAACCAGTGCTCCACTCAGTCTAGTTTAATCATGTGTTCCTTCAGTTAATATTAGATATATTTTAAGAATTATATACATAATATACCGAGTTTAGTCGGGTGACCATGTGTTCACATGACCCATTTTTAATTGGTAGATTCACCCCTGAACACGAGGCTTTTCCTCCCTAGTTGGAATAACAGTTTTCATTGAACCTCTCCTTCCTATTGTACCTACTTATGAAACGAGTCCCTCTTTCATTTACTAAAGAAGATGCAGTTGATAGATGGATGAATATACTTTTGATGGTTAGTTCTATGAATAAAAATCTCGAGTTAGAAGCATCGCTAGGGAAACAATTTCAATTTATTCGGTTTTCTGTTCACCTATGTTTTTGTTTTTTAGTTTCAGATTCTTTTAATATGTCACATTGGCTAGTATTTGCAGAGTAGGAAAAGGCACAGCTTGGGCAGCGCACTAGGATTGCGTGGAAGAGAGGATGATAATTTTAGTGTTCAAACATCATAAATCAACTTCACTTTGAACTTGGTTAGTTCAAGTGTTTCTTTTATTGAGATAAATATAATTTTACGTGAAGAAAAGGATAACCGCAAACTTACAATATTTTAATGAAGAATAAATACGCTGAATTTCAATCTTTTAGTGTTTAACAGGTCATGAGGAACATTGGATAATAAATTGACGGAACAGAATTAGTAGAAGTTTAGAATCTTTATCTAATTTGTCTGGGGGAATTTTTTCTAGGTAAACGAGTCTAAAGGAATGTTCAAATTCAGCTGGTCAATAAAAAATATTATTAAAGAGCAACAAATAATTAGTTAGAGTCATTCTAAACGCCATTATATTTTGCTTATCGATTGTTTTTAAAAAGTGATACTTCATAGTGAAAGAGTTCACTTTATCCTAAACATATCCCAAATTATTCAGTTTGGATTGGAGTTTGGCACTTAGAGCCCGTTTGGATCGGCTTATAAATTGCTTATAAGTTGCTTATAAGCTGTTTTCAGCTTTTTTGAGTGTTTGACTGACCAGTTTAAAGTCATTTTGTGCTTAAAATAAGCTCGAAAAAATAATTGAGCCCATTTGACTTAGCTTAGCTAAAGCAACTTATAAGCTGTTTTCAGCTTATAAGCCAAAAAAAAAAAGTTAGACTACCTCATTTTTTTTTTTTTTAGCTTATAAGCTGTTTGCAGCTTATAGACATAAGCCCATCCAAACAGGCTCTTAGTCACTAGTTAGTGAACTTTGATTATTTTTGTGAGGTATGGCATAGTGATTTAGTTGATTATCAGTATAAGAATAAATTTGTGTTTGATTACTTATGACCTTGATTTTTTTTTTTAAACAAACGAGGATAATCTTTTCTAAGATATATACATTTAATAGGGCTCAAACCCATGATCATGATCAAATGAACAATGCATTTGACCTGTTGGACTAGGAATTGCGCAACATCCACTATAGTGTCAATTAACGACATATCTGCATGCTAATTTTATTTTTTGATAATATGTGTGTATATATGTATATATATAGTATAATTCTCCGACCAAGCGGTAACTAATCCTTTTGCTCCATAAAAGAAAACTTTAGTCGATTTAAATGTTTACACCAATTTACATTAATTAATTTGTTGTGCTTAAATAATAAATTAAGATTAAAATATATACTCTCTCCGCCTCAAGTTATCTGTCGTGTTTTCTAAAAATAGTTGTCTCAAATTATTTGTCGTTTTAGAAGTTTATGACAAAATTAATTATTGTTTCCTCATTTTACCCTAAGTAGTAATTGTATTGAAGAATACAAACACCTCAATTATGTAATGATGATATGATTCTTTAAATACCAATAAAAGGTAAAATAGTTAAAAACCTCTGCTAATAGTTTTTTTAAGGGACGTATAAAAGAAAATCACGACAGATAATTTGAGTCGGAGGGAGTATATACTATCAATAACTAAGTAATGAAGTAAATATAAAAGACATCTGCCATGTATTAATTGGTATGACATAAACTAAAAGGGTGAAAAAAATTTCTAACTTTTGGTATAGAATGTGCATGGCGCTTGGACAACGCAAAAAGTTGCAGAATTAACCCCTTTTTCAATCCTGTCCATAATGTCTCCCTACACTGCTCCCCCACTAAGACGAAAAGAGAGAAAAATTTAACTTAAAATCTGATCCCAATTGAAGATTTTCTTGGGAAAGAGAATAAAAAGAAAAGGGATTTTTGTATTACTGAAGAAAGAAAAAAGCTGCACAATATTTAATATATTGTATATTAGTATCAGAACTTTAACTTTAATATATTGCATATTAGTCTCAGAACATGCACACGATTTATTTATAGTAACGGTTGAAGAAAAGAAGAATAAGAAAGGAAGTCTAATAGAATCTGTTGGTTTGTTATTACACAGTTTCTGACAAAAGATGAAACTTGCAGTAATATTTAAAATTCAACCACTACTTGAAATAATAAATTAGTAAAATTGTTTAATTAATCAGGACTCAAATTGCAGCCACTAAATCCTGATGTCAGCCTTTGAAAAAAAAATTGTACTCCCTTTGTTCCAATTTACGTGAAGGGGTTTGACTGAATACAAATTTTAGGAATGAAAGGAAGACATATGAACTTGCAGTGATCTAAAGTAAATTTTACATATTCGTGTGATTATAAATAATTTCATTTAAGAAAAATGAATAGATTGAAATCAAATTATTACTAAATATAAAAACGTGTCATTCTATTTGAGACTAACTGACATGTAAAGAGTTTCATAAAATTGACAGGGAGACAATAGTAAATATGTACTCGTACGTAACTAAGAAGCTACTTTAATTTATTCTACCCTTATATGCCTGACGACAAGTGAGTGCCAACAATTTATGCCTTTACTCTTTTTAATCACCCAATCAAGATTAAGGTTTCCACTAAAAAAGAATATTATGATTTGATTAATTAATTGATAATATTGGACTTTTAATAGTTGTGATGACAACACTAAAGAAGAGAGTACTGATTCGAATAGACAGATCTTAGATTAACTTTTTTTAACGCATAAAATCGCTGGAAGAATAACTCAGTAAAGTTGCTGATCAAAAAGCCAAAAGAAAGAAAAACAGCTAGTAGATGAGGCACAATTCTCTAAGTTTCATCTTTAACTTGTGCTCTTTTAACCAAAAAAAAAAAAAGGGAGAACGGGCGGGGGGGGGGGGGGGGGGGGGGTGGTTTCAAAAATGACTCTGCTTTGGGAAAAGGGCTAAAAATATCATCAGTTACAAATTTGAGCAAAAAGTACTCATCCCGTCATTAAAGTTTTCAAATATACCCCTCACTTAACGGAAATCCCCAAATTCTCCAAAATAACCCGATTTCATTTTAAACCCTCTCCATTTAAACTCGACCCAACTACAAAAAAAACCCATATGCGACCAACGTATTCCCGAGTCCTACATCTGGAGCCACTAGGCACAGGAGCGGATAACCCATATGAGTTTTTTTTATGTACTTGGGTCGAGTTTAAATGGAGCGAATTTAAAAATGAAATTGGATTATGTTGGAATTTCTGTTGAGATAGGGGTATATATGAAAACTTTATTGACGGGAGGAGTTTTTTGACCCAAATTTGTAGTGAAAGGATATTTTTAGCCCCTTTCCCAAAGTAGAGGGGTATTTTTGAACCTCCCCCCCCCCCCCCCCCCCCCCAAAAAAAAAAATGTGCTCTAACCTAACATACTAGTTCTTTTTTTTTTTTTTTGAATTTCCACCCCACGCTTTAAAATTTCAATTAATACGGATTCATGTTTCCACCCCACGCTTTAAAATTTCAGTTAATACGGATTCATGTCGCATAAAGCCAATTCGAGGGGAAAACCTCCATAATAGAATTTTATATTTATTTTCAGGATTCGAATTCGAGACCTTTAATTAAGGGTGGAGGAATCCTATTTGTTCTGCCCTGTCCTTTGCTTGTAATATAGCATACCAGCTAACTCACGTTCATATATTATATGTCTTAATAAGATTTTTGTAAACCCCCCCCCCCCCCCCCCACCTTACTTTTTTAATAGACTTAATTATTAAATTAAAAATCATTTAATTACACTCTATTAATTGAGGCAACAAGAATAAATTTGAAAACAATAATAAATGATTTCTTGTGTTTCTAAAATGTCAAGTATTTTGCAACAAATTAAATGTGTCAAATTTACTAATGTTTGGGATCAGATAGAGTAACTTGTAAGGTGAAAGAATTAGGAATTGCTTTTGTGAAACATGGGTCTAATAGTAAATTGTAGAATATTTTATAGTTATGCAAGTACTGAAAAGAAAGACTTACTAAAAGATTTGATTTATTATAAAATAATATATATATAAGATTGGATATTCTTTAAGAATAGTCATTAATTAGTTTGAAATGGTTCAAATTAAAGACTATATATGACGTCCACTTTTAAAACAAAAAAGCAGTTAAGTGGTTATATAGAATTAGTCTTTGATTGTATATAATGAATCAAGATGAGAGGTGACTGCCGAGAATATAAATTAATAATTATTTTGAGTTCGAATCTTGAAAATAAAATCATTTTGTTAGGGAGCATTTTACCTCTTAAGGTAAAATTTCCTGATGCAAATTTTGGTTAGCCCAAAAGCAGATAACGAACACTTATGAAAAACAAAACAAAACAAAAAAAATGTATATATATAAATACATAACATCAAGCGAGGTACAAAAAAGTTGCAAAAAAAAAAATGTTTGTGTAGAGAAAATAATCTCAAGTAATTAATATTTGATAAACCGATCATGCAGGAAGAGGGAATTTTTAGTGTTAGCCTCTAATTAATGAATCAATATTGCTACAAAATGATAAGACAAAAATATTGAAGAACACGACTCAAATCAAGAATCTCAAATACTGTACATTTGAAGTTGAAATGCTGGCTAACTCCTCGGAGAGTTCAAGATACCTAAACTAACAAGAAATGATATTATAATAGTCCTCACTATACTACATGTTAATGTGAGACCGTTAATTGCTTGGCTAGAGTGATTCTTCGCACAATATACGTTATATACACCGTTAATATAAAAAATATTATATTATAGGTCAATTTTACCGGCTATAACAGGTAAACTGTTTTATTTTCAAGATTACATATCTCATATTTTAATTAATGGAGGTTTAACTGTATATTATGTTGTTTGTATTCTTCAAAAATGCATTTGGGTGTGGGTCGGATCCTTAAAAAATGATGTATTATAAGAGGACTCGACATGTGTATGTTACTATTTTTAAAAAGTTCGAATAATATAGCATAATAAATTTTTTTGAATGACTTGATAGTATAAAGAATTTTTTCGGCGATGAATATAAATTAAACTCTTTTGTAATTAGAATATTTCTTAATGATTTTTGATATGGACAGGGGCTTGGATATATGATATTTGTTTTAGTTCTTCATAACTTTTAATTTACATAATGCTTGCCGAAAGCCAAAAGGCATCATATGATTTGTACATCAACTTGGTGACAATACATTGGATAGGGAAAGGAAAAACACAACCGTTAGAAGTTGGCATGGCCCAATGACCTAAAATGGTAGGGGCTAGGGGACTTTTGGACATGGGACATTTGCATGGTTGACCTAATATTGGCAAACTAGAAAGCTGATTGTGATCTATGGGCAAGGCAAAGTCCTTTTCTAGTGGGTCATTTGCACTTTTGCCCTTATTTTTTGCTGGCCTTTTATATGTCCCTCGTGAAAAAAAATCACAAGGCAAAATTTATATTTTCGTATCATAATGTCTCACAAGTTATGTCCTAACATAACTTCAATAGCTAAAGAACTTATACTAGGCATAAGTTTAATTTCTAAACTTATGTATGGTCCATCTGAAACACCTCTTTACCCACAAAGGTAACGATAAGGTCTGCGTACCCAAAGCCCCACTAGGTATGTTGTTTTGTTGTCTTTAGATGAATAATTATTTGCTCCTACTGTGTATTTCTCTTTCATCCAAATCTATAAAAGAGGTTCGACTGAAATTCTATTAGTTTAGCCACATAAAAGATTTAACCAAAATAATGGAGGTTCGAGTGTACATTTTCTTTTTATTTCTTATTTAGACACAAACAATTATTTATTTCAACTGTACATGTACTTTGTTTCGGGCTAAACCAGTAAAAATAAATTGTTAGAGCTCCATTATTTTTAACCAAACTAATGAACTTTTCAACTATGTATTTCTTTTAGATACAATGATGATTTATTTCAACGATTAAGAGTAAATTTTGTGAAAAAACTTAGGTGAACCTCCATCATATTTATCCAAATAATTTCTTTTAGCCTAAGTAATAAATGTTAAACATGCTTTTTATATTACACTATGCTTACCGAAAGCCAAAAGGCATCATTTGATTTGTACATCAACTTGGTGACAATACATTAGAGATGGGAAAAGTTCTCCTAGGAAAAACACAACCGTTAGAAGTTGGCATGGCCCAATGACCTAAAATGGTAGGGGCTAGGGGACTTTGGACATAGGACATTTGCATAGTTGACTTCATATATACGAACTCTCTTCTCTGCCCCTTGGAGAACTTCTGGAATCTGGATAGTGGCATATTATAGTGCGAAAAAAAGGGTAAAAAGTGCCCTTAAAATTCCTATGCCCCTAAATTGGTTTAAATGCTCCTAAAAATCCCTCCCTCCCCCCTCACCCCACATCTGTCATATCATAATTCAGTTTAAAGGAGGGACATTTTTATGGTAAAATGCAATTGTGATCCCACAGATAGAATGAGGGCATATTTAACCTGAATATTAAGGTTAAGGGCAATTGTGATTCCATAGATAGAATGAGGACATTTTGGCTTTTCATCTGATAATTAATTATATTAAGACTCAACTATTTCAGACTCATGCTAAAATCCATTTAAAAGGAAAACGCTCCCTGCTAGAATTTGTAGAAGGGTGTCTCCTCTGCTGCTTCTAGACACACAACAGTAGTAGATTACTGTGACTTGTGAGCAAAGTCCGTTTTCTGGTTAATGGAGATTCACATTCATTTTCATGGTGTTTATGTTTATATTTGATCCAAAACGTATGCTTCTACATGAACTCATTCTGCAATTATACTAGTCAAGCAGTTTCTTCCTTTTCAAGTCATTTTTTCAAATGAAATACTCATCTTATTGCTAATTTTGGTCGAAGCATCCAAGTCTAGCTTTATAAACCTTTTAAGTTTTCCATTTCTTTTGGCTAAATAAAAATTAATGAGATTTAACTTTATATCTTGTATATCGCGGTAACACTTTTATGCTATGTTATCCAGATTTTAAACTAATATACAGTTTATTTTTTTAGTTTATGTTAGTACCTTGAATAAGAGGCGGATCTAAGATTTAACTCTAGGGTTCAACCTTTTAAATTTTTTAGCATTGGACCATTATATTTCTAAACTACGGGTTCATATCTACTATTTATTATAATTTTAGTAAATTTTTACATATAAATATATACTCCGCATCAAAAGTTTACGGTTCAATTGAACCCCTAGTTACAGTACTCCATCCGCCTCTGCCATGAATAATATATCCCCCTTCTATATGTGATACATTATCAAGATTATAGTCCTAATTTTGATATTAGTTTTATCTAATACCCCCACATGAAATAAATTTAATCCTAAATTCTAAACTGGAACAACCCACCTAATCCCTCCAACCAAACGACCCCTAGCGTATAAAAGTTAAATGAAAATAGTGAAGTCTTAGGGGACTTTGATGTAGTTTATAAGAAAAACAAGCCCCATTTATGAAAAGAACTTCCTTTCCCCCCCGGCAAACAACCTTTCAAAAAATTCAATCAAGAATGTCAACAGAATTTTGGGTATAACTAATTAGTTCTTTGAAACTTCACTAACACACAGCCTCCAATTTGTCAGCCATCCAAAATTGCAGCTGCCATTTTGCACCTTTCCATCACAATCCTTCTCAGCAGATTCCCAAAATTTCCTCTTTCTCTTCAAGCTAAGAATCTAAGAATCTTTCTCTCTCTCACTCACAAAATATTCTCATAAAAAACTTAGTCTTTAATACATGATGCCATCGTTCCATTTCTTTTCTCTCCTCACCCTTCTTTCTCATTCCCACGTTGTCCTTGTCATTTTCAAGCCACCCTTTACAAATCTTGAAAATTCTCACAAAATTTCTTCTTCTTCTTCTTCTTCTTCTTCTTTTTCTTCTTCTTCTATACAATTATGTCTTCTTCAAGTGTCAACCATATATCTCAGCCTTGCATATATGGTAATGTTCTAAGGACTTCAAAGATTGAATCTTTTTGCAATTTAAAGAGTACCCTTTTGAGTATTTTGTTCTAAGGACTTCAAAGATTGAATCATTTTGCAATTGAAAGAGTACCCTTTTGAGTATTTTGTTTTAAGGAATTCAAAGATTGAATCTTTTTGCAATTGAAAGAGTACCCTTTTGAGTGTTTTGTAGTATTAAGGACTTCAAAGATTGAAGCTTTTTGCAATTGAAAGAGTACCCTTTTGAGTATTTTGTATTAAGGACTTCAAAGATTGAATCTTTTTGCAATTTAAAGAGTACCCTTTTGAGTATTTTGTTCTAAGGACTTCAAAGATTGAATCATTTTGCAATTGAAAGAGTACCCTTTTGAGTATTTTGTTTTAAGGAATTCAAAGATTGAATCTTTTTGCAATTGAAAGAGTACCCTTTTGAGTATTTTGTATTAAGGACTTCAAAGATTGAATCTTTTTGCAATTTAAAGAGTACCCTTTTGAGAATTTTTCATGAAGCTTGGTTTAATTTTGTAAAAAAGTTGGTTTTTTTGGTTGGTAATTTTTGTGGGGTTAGTATTTTCCATGAAGATTGGTTTAGTTATGTGAAAAAAGTTGTCTTTTTTGGTTGATATTTTTTTGTGGGTTTGTTCAAGCAGGTCACTTTGCTTCTTCAACTACTGAGAGAAAGTCAAGGTTAATGAAGTGGTTAAGTAAACTTTTCAAGGGTGGGTCAAGTAATAGTAGGGCACAGCAACAGCCACAGTTTCTTGGAGATGAAAATATGAGTTGGAGAGCTCCAGCTAGATCAATGGTGATTCTTTTACTCTTCTTTTTGACACCATTTTTTACTTTGATGTTTATGATAGACCCTTTTAATGTCTCTCTCATTTGGGGTATCTGCAGTGTCAAGATATGTTTTTTAGAAGAATTAACCTAAATAGCCGTTCACCCAAACACTTAAGCTAAAAATAGTCTGCAGATGTATAACATACGTATAGTTCATGTATAATATATATGTATAACCGTGTATCCTCATTATTTATATTATAGGAAACTCAATAAAAGAGTGAAGAAAAGAATAAAAGGGTGATTTTTGAGAATTATAGATTTTCTGCAGCTTGTTATGCACATGATCCACTTGAAATTCTATGCTGCCTTTAACAAAGTAACTACTTTTATGGGAGGTAATATTGCTTTCTAGGGACAAAAAAGAGTAGTAGCTAAACTTTTTTTTAGGTAGTTTTTCTTGTTTGTCTTTTTTTTTTTCAGTAAAGGGAGGGGAGAAAGAAGTTGGTGATGTCTGAATTCTTATGCTTTAATTTGTTTCTGTAGTTCATGTTCTGCAGAGATGAAAATGATGACTAACATAATTTTCTTAGAGGCTAAATTGGATTATTGGGAAAAGAATAAGCTTTTCATTAGCAATGTTATTAAAATGTTTTTATTCAGGGGTATCAACAGAAGTCTCAACCACCCTTACTGTTTCTCTTTATTTTGGTGAGGGATTATAGGTTTAGTCTCCTCAAGAAGCTTCATTTATGCCCTTCTGAATAGGATTCTATATATCCTGAAATGTGAACAGTATAAGAAATTATTCTGAGATAATATTTTTTTTTTCTATAGTTGACATCTGAGTTTTTAGCCAAAATTATCCCTTATCTATGGTAGTAGGTCTATTTTGGTCCTTCAAATATTACCTCGAGCGTCTTTAGTCCTAACTATCAGCAAATAACTAATGACTACCTTTTTTCTCCTAAACTTAACTTTGTCTTATTTCTTTCACTTGAACTTGAGATCTCCTTCAACTGAATGTTCTCTCAACACATTTAAAATTTCATCAGGATGATAATTCTAGGACCAGGAAGGAGAAAGAGGAACTAGACCGTGCTATTGAGCTCTCTCTTGCTGAAGATTCGAAAAAACCAAAAGGTAATTATATTTCATTCAGGATATTTTCAAAATTGTGAAGCTAAAATTGTACCTCATTCAGTTTTCTCTTGCATTTAGCATACCATTTTCCAAACTTTGGTTTCACTCTTTTGAGGTAGAGTATAAAAGGTTTATCTTTCTCTCAGGATACAAATGGAGGACTGATCAAGATGAAGATCTAGCAAGATCATTTCAAGATAATTCGAATTCATCCTCATATCCTCCTTATTATGCTCCTTCATATGCTCCTTGGGAATATAATCCAAGTAGTTACAGGTAATTAGTTTTGTGTTTCCAGGATTAATGTTGAGATATCAAATTATACATTGTCTCAGCTGAAATTTAAGTAGTTCTAGCATTTCAGATTGTTATCTGTTTAATGCATCACTCTATATATGCAAGAAGAAATTCTCTTCATTGTCTGTATGTAATACTTCCTTAATTTTAAGGTTTTGAAGGACCATCCCTTGCTTTCTGGTAGTAAACTAGTGCTTGTAAAGCCAAACATCTAGTTAACAAACAGGTTGAGTAGATTATTAACGATGTGTTTTTTTTTGTGTGTGTGAACACACACTTTTCTTGATTATTAATACCATGCCAGATTGTTATTTCTCGATTAAGAGAGAACTTATGTGCATATATAAATATTTGCAGAAAATGTAGTGGCTGCTATAAGGATATCGTCTCTGGCAATTATTTGGGATGCATGGGAACTTTCTTTCATCCAGAATGTTTTCTTTGTCGTGCTTGTGGTGTCCCAATTACTGAATATGAGGTACATTTTTGTCCTTGCTGTTGCTGTCATTTTTCCAACACTAAACCCCTTTGCCAAATATGAAAATAAAAAATAAGACCAATGAAGTGCAATTTTCATATAAATTGAATACTTTCAAATGTTTTGACATGTTAGCTCATTGGTTTCGTTGGTTCAAGTTTTCTCTGTCAGGGAACAATACATATCATAAGTCATGCTTCAAGGCAATAAATTATCCCAAATGTGAAGTCTGCCATCAATTTGTAAGGACATACTGCTTCTGTTTTTGACCTTTTCTTTTCTGGTTGTTCTTTAATAGAACTCCAACTTATGGTTCATAGTTCTATACTGAGGTCATTTTTTCTATTTAGGCCCCTGTAATATCTTTTACAGTCCCTCTAGTTATGACCTACCATTCACATTGCAGATCCCAACAAACGGAACTGGCTTGATAGAGTACAGATGCCACCCATTTTGGTCTCAGAAATATTGCCCTGCACATGAGAATGATGGCACCAAAAGGTGCTGTAGTTGTGAACGTCTCGAGGTATGGATGTCAGCTGAACTAAACATGTTGGATCACTTTTCAAGTTTTCATTCAACTCATGACATTCTCGTTTATTGTCTTTATATTCTTGAAGTCACGGAATGCAAGATATATGTCCCTTGGAGATGGTCGGAGCTTATGCTTAGAATGCATGGAATCTGCAGTCATGGATACTGGGGACTGCCAGACACTTTACCATTCCATCAGAGACTATTACGAAGGCATGAACATGAAAATCGATCAAGAAGTTCCTATGCTTCTTGTCGAAAGACATGCCCTTAACGAGGCCATTGAAGGAGAGAAACATGTAAGAATGATTTCTGCCTATAGTTTTTTGGGATTTTCCATTTTTGGCTCGTCAGCAGAAATTAATTACGGACGCTAGCCAAAATATACATAACATATACACCGATTATGTATATAATATGTATATTTCTACTTCATATACAAAACCTATACATTGCGGGCTATTATTCTTTTGAGCGGTCCAAAAATGTAATTATCCCTATTTTGTTTTTTCTGTCCTTTTGTCTGGGAAGATTACTAACTTGGCAACTCTTTTAGGGTCTCCATCATATGCCCGAAACCAGAGGTCTATGCCTATCAGAAGAGCAGACAGTCACCAGTGTAAGATCTTTAGTAACTTGAATGATTTTCCATAGTAGACTAGCTTAAACGTGTCTTCATGACCTTTTAGTGAAACATGTGATGGTTCCATGACAATTTGTTTAACAATGCAGATACTCAGAAGGCCAAGAATAGGTGTTCGTGGACTAATAGGAATCAGAACACATCCTCAGAAGCTAATTAGAAGATGTGAAGTTACAGCTATCCTAGTAATATTTGGCCTCCCAAGGTAACTTCTTTGTGTTCCTTGATTCTTTCAGTTTCTTTTAGCGTCATGGTGAAAATGAAAACCAATATGTGGCATGTGGTGCTCCACACACTCCCTGAGAAAAAGAAAAGGAGGAGAAAAAAAATCCATGTAGGCGATACCATTGCTTGGCACTAAATTTTAGTCATGTTGGTACGTTAAATTAAGGTTGAATGTTTGTCAGGAGTCTTTATAGAGAACTTCTAGTGCTAGAGAATATAAGATTTTAAATATTGGACGGAGATGAATTTCAAATGAGCGACATGGATAGTGAGGATTCATATAGCAGACACCAACTAGCTTGAGATTGAGGGATAGTTGTTGAAATAAGAACTTTTTATGACGTATTTAAGATGTGCTTTGACGTGTCAGCCAGTTAATATCCTTTTAGAGACGTTCAACCAGTGGGAAAGTATGGTTGATCTTTATCTTAAATCCAAGTAAGTAAGATATGCTTTGGCATGAAACCAACTTATTTTCTTCGACTTTGAAGCAGAGGGAAACTAAAGTTGATGTACATGTTAGAAAAAATCACTGTTATTTTCCTGTTCCCGGATCTTTCTTGTGACCATAGTACTGTATGGTATGTTTGCACCATCAATTAACAATCAAGATGCTTCCTAGAAGATTATGGCAAATAGGTTTACCAAATATTTTTGTATGCAGATTACTTACTGGTGCCATTCTTGCTCATGAACTGATGCATGCCTGGTTACGTCTAAAAGGTAAAATTCTATACTTCCTTTCAACTTTGTCAGTCTGGAGCGAACTTTAAAAACACGAACAATCGTCAAGGAAAGAAATATAGCTGGATGTTTCATCATCAGAACTTCATTATACTTTTGTAATTTGCAGGATACCGTAATCTCAGCCCTGAGGTAGAAGAAGGAATCTGCCAAGTGCTTTCCCACATGTGGCTTGAATCAGAGGTAATGTCTGGATCTAGCAATATGCCGTCCACATCAACAGCTTCATCCTCGTATACATGGTCATCATCCAAGAAAGGCGAAAAATCTCAAGCAGAGAGTAAACTAGGCGAGTATTTCATGCACCAGATTGTCCATGATGCTTCTCCTGCGTATGGTGGAGGATTTAGAGCTGTTTATGCAGCTGTGAATAAGTATGGTTTACGAAGTACATTGGAACACATTCGCTTGACAGGAACTTTTCCTTTATGATGCGTTCATTGTGACTTCTTTGGCCTCGTGTGTTCGTAGAGATTTAATTTCCTCTGCTGTTGTATCGTGTTAGAGGTCATTGATGAGGAAATGAGGTGATCATGCAGAGGTGGTTTAGCTACCCCTATTTTTTTCGGGGTCCTACCAGGGATACTGATGGAATACAACTCAAATCCTACAAATAAGACTACCTATTTTGCAATTAAACCGAAATATAGCAATTCTGTCTTGTATTGGAGACTATCATTTTAAAGGCAATAAAGATCAGATATTTGAATGACTCCAGGAACATTCCCTTCTTCATGCAAATATTGTTCTAAATGAACACCAACTCCATCTCGACAAAAAAAGGAAGAGCAATTCATAAAATGCTGAGCCTCTAAGTCTGAGCCTCTAAGACATAGTGTTAGGTCCAGTAATGAGATGTGGAATGAGAAGGAAACACACTGAGACTGTTAAATACATCAGATCTTTCAAATACACTGCAACGGATGGGGCTGCTCCTCTCTAAACCAGATGTCTCGGGTTCGAGCTCTGAGTATGGAAAAATCCTTGATAAGGAGCGCTTCCCTAGAATGGGCTCTACACAGAGTGTATCTGGATTAGTCGGGCTCCAATGCGGGTACCGGACACAGGGTGGAAAAAAAACATAAATAAATAGTATCTTTCAAATACAAGAATTTCACATCATGCAAAATTCATATTTCTTTCAACAAAGTAATAAGAATGCCAAGAAATTAAAAGTATTACAATATTCTCACCTCAACTTGTATTAGATTACAACATTTTAAGTAATCTACAGTATCTATCATTTTCCATTATAAACTCTGACAAACCAAAAATCTTATATTCTGGCATAAAATTTCACAACATTTTTTCACCATTTCAATTAGAACAACATGGTCTCCTGTTATTATTACCAGAATGCTCTCCAACATTAATAGCAGTGCCTTGACCAGGAATAGCAGCTGCTTCTTGAGCAGCCAGAGCTTTCCTGCTTATGATCTGATAAATGTCCAATAAAATCGTCTGGAACGCCTTTTCGACATTGTATGCCTCAAGAGCAGACGTCTCGAGGAACGAGAGCCCTTCTTTCTCAGCCAGTCCCCGAGCATCCTGCTCGGAGATGGCTCGAAGGTGGTTCAAATCCGACTTATTTCCAGCCAACATTATGACAATGTTGGAATCCGCGTGGTCCCTTAGCTCGCTGAGCCAACGTGTCACGTTTTCGAATGTTTGTCTTTTTGTTATGTCATAGACTAAAAGTGCACCAACAGCTCCTCTGTAATAAGCACTCGTTATTGCCCTGTACCTTTCTTGACCAGCAGTGTCCCATATTTGTGCCTTTACCGTCTTGCCCTCTACCTATATACACCATGCAGCCAAAGTACAAACGTGCCACTAAGTCAGGATTTTCACTATGACGAGTCAAAATATTTAAAGACACAAACACAAAAAAGGGAAGAAATTCAACATTTAGTATATCTACAAAGTGTAAATTTTCAGTTGACACTTCTTGGACAAGGGTGACTTCGCCATTGAGACGGATTATTTATAAAGAATTTTCAGCTCTATGCACAGATTCTGAGAAAACTATTTGCACAATAAGGCGGATTAAAAGGCAGCTACAAAAGACCTTTAATAGTTGGTATTGATTGGGATCTGAGAACAAATGGTAAGTTACTCTGTTATAACATGTTAGAGCTACAAATGATAGGGTAAACAATACATCCCTAGAGAGGGTTTGAACTATATCTCCTAATTAATCATGGTATGTTAATTGTGAGAGGAAAAAAGCAAGTCATTTGAGAATTCAAATCATGAATCTTGCCCTAATCACTAGTCAAAGAATCATATGGATATTCCCTAAAAGAAGGATGGGCGAATCCACCATTTTAGGAGTGCGATAGAATTAAGTAGCTTTGGTCCAAACTTATATGTGTTAAGAAATTCACTTAATGTGTAACAAAATATTCTTCAAAACCTAGTATGGCAAAAGGGTTATGTTCGAAGGGATCCAGTGCTCAACTACTGACTCCTTCCGGATTTGCGTTATCCGAGGGATGCAAAACATACAAACTTAAAATCATGGATTCACCTCTCTGAACGTAATTGCAAGTTCAAATGAAAAGAGAAACATCCCAATGATGAAGATTGATCCAAAAGAGGCTGATAATTATATTCCAAGGTTTTTTCAGATGCAATAATCTGTTGTTGTGGGCTACCAATAAATTTATATCTCTGCATTTTGTAAAGGAATTTATGATCCACCAGTACTTCTAAGGTGGGAAGACAGGACTTAAAAAGTTTGTCACCTTTAAGGTGGGAAGAAAGGACCTAAAAAGGACTTAAAAAGAAACTACTACAACATTTGTTGATGTGTCACATTTCAATGGGAAGAGGACATATATAACAACATTACTAATTATAACTATCATCCTTGTCTCGTCTTATGCTGCCAAATTTTTATTACTTCCATTTTGTTGCAGAAATAAACAAGAAACTGAAAAAAGGAAATCAACCACATTCTATAATTCGAGCTAATTTTGGACAAATTGTGATCATGTCACACATGCAAATTCATAAAAGCAAGATGAATTTAATTATTACCTGAAGGGTCCTTGTTGCAAATTCGACGCCAATAGTGGACTTAGACTCCAAACAAAATTCATTTCGAGTAAACCTAGAAAGTATGTTAGATTTTCCAACACCTGAATCTCCAATCAAAACAATCTTGAATAAGTAATCATATTCATGATCCACCTTATATGCCATTTCCACTTCTCTTTACGTATCAATATTGACCTACACCAATGCAAAAAAAAAAAAGTCCAAATCTAAATCAAATAGTATTAGAACAAGAGAGCCATCATTACTATCATCATAAACAACCATCAAGATTAAAAATCAATATTTCTAGCAAATGTTTAAGAATAAAGAAGAGACAATAAAAGGAAAAAAAGAAAATTTACCATTAATGGTCAAAACCTGAGAAATGGGAAGGGCATTTGGCTTTGGTTAAGACATGATTAAAAGTTTTGCAAATTGTGTTGAAATTTTCGAAGTCACAGAAGATAAGCGAACAAACAGGAATTTGAATGGTTATATATATGACCAAATTATAAATGTCTTCCACGTCATATCTGTCTTGAGGGATCGAATCATTTAATTTTTGTTTGTATAAATCGGCTAGTGTAGCACCTGGTGCTGGTTGTTCCATAGCATAATTTTATTTCAAACTTCGCTAAAACTTTGGAGTTATATCATTTTGTTTTTGTAGTAATGGTGTTCGGTCAGTTTAATCATGCTTCGACTATTTTACTGGATACGTGTTAGGTTGCTACCTCCCATTAACACATATATTGAGTAGTTCTGTCCACCAAAAGTTAGCTAAATAACAAAAAATTACCTAATGTTTTCTTTGTATCTCTTGAGATTTGAATCATGTGGCCTAGGTGTCAAGCAGAGGTGGATTTAGAGTTTGAAGGTTTCGGGTGCCACACTAGGTAAACGGGTGAGTTTGTTTAGTTTTGTGCTTCGATTCTGATGGATCTTTTTGATTTATAACGATAAGTTGATCGAATATGAAAATTTATTTAGTTATGTTCTCTTTTAAGATATCATGTGATTAGAGATTCCTAAGTTATCCAACTTTTTTGCACGGATAAAAGGCCATGTTCTCTATATTTTTGAGAAATAAATAGGTTTTCTACATTAGAAATCTGAACCTGTAAAAATCATCTATTATCATTACCTCAATATATACATACTCCTTCGCATATTGTGTGTTGGTGCGGATATATAGTTAAGAATGAAGGATTGTATCCTCTTCGGTACATTTTCTTAATTTGGCTCGGACCTTGGTCAAAGATCGAAATAACCCTTTAATTTTGAAAACTATATATAATATAATCAACATATAAAAAACAACAACATACCCAGTGTAATATAATCAACGTACATCATTTTTTTTTTTTAAATTTATATTTTACGATTCAAACATATTTTATATTAACAACAACAATATACTCAGTGTAATATAATCAATGTACATCACTTTTAAAATTTAAATTTTTTCTAAATCTATATTTTGGGATTCAAACATATTTTATTAATATTAATGTATTTTTTCTAAAACTCAGTATTCATTGAGACTAGTATTTGAAGAAAGAGGAATTTAAAAAAGTCAAAATTTAATAAAACAGAAAAAAGAGACAACTAGGATTGATAAAGAGTAGCTAAGTCAAGAGAAATTAAAGAAAAAGAAAAATTAAAAAAGAATAGAACTGAAGTGAGGACATCTCCCCCCCAAAAAAAAAGGTCAACTAGGATTAATAAGAAATTAAAGGAAAAAAACAAACAAAAAGAATAGAACTGAAGTCAGAAAGCAAAAAAGCGAAATATGTACTTCTTCGAGACAGTAAAAGAGCAAAGTGTGGCAAACAAGAATCGAACTCAGTCCGTCGAGCTAAGCATTTCACTCTTTTGCCAGTGGCACTAGATGTCCTGTTTTCATTCCGAGTGGCACGTTTGATATCTAAACATTTTTTTAAACATATAACATCTACACACAGACTTTCAAACAAATGCTACAACAACATCAAATATTTTCTCAGCAAATATGGAAAACCAGGTAACAAATAACTTGTGTGAGCTGACAGGATACACAACAGGAAAGCTTCCATTTAGGTATCTTGGAATACCAATATCACCCAAGAAACTGTCTACAGTAGAGTGTGAGATACGTGAACAAGATGGTGTGCAGAGTAAAAACTTGGGGTTCAAAACACCTCTCATATGCAGCGAGAGTCCAGTTGGTTAACTCAGTGTTGATCCATATCCACACCTACTGGGCTTCCATGTTTATCCAACCTAGGAAAGTGATGAAATAAATTGTGGCCTTATGTAGATACTTCTTATGGTGTGGTCAGGTTATTAATATTAAGTCACCTCTAATACCCTGGGAGTTAGTCTGCAGATCTAAGAAGCGAGGGGTGGGGGGGGGGGGGGGGGGGGCGCTTGGAATTACTGATTGTATAGTCTGGAATGAAGCTGCAATAAGTATGTATTGAACATTGCCGATAAAACTGATAATCTTTGGGTGAAATAGATGAACCATATATATTTAAGGGGTAAGATTGGTGGCAATACAAAGTCCCACAAGATAGTTTCGGGCAGTGGAAGAAACTGTGTGGAATTAGGGATAAATTCATGACTAGTTATGTGCAAGATGGATGGATTACTAGCTCAGGACAGTACACCATAAAAAGTGGATGTCAATTGAGGAACGGGGTTGGAGCAGACTACTGGAGGGGGTATGGAACATGACTAGTGTCCCAAACATTGCTTTATCAGCTGGTTAGCAATGCAACAACAGGATGCAGATAAGAGATAGACTAGCAAAGACAAGGCATATGTTAGGATGATAAATGTCTATTATGTGGCAATGTGACTGAGTCACTTGAGCACATGTACTTTGAGTGTATATTCTCCAAGGCTTACCTAAAGGAGGTGCTGCACTGGCTACAATTACAGATGCAGAACCAGAGAATTCAAAGTGTTTGGATTAGAGTGGCAAGAAGGGCAAAAGGAAGAGTCAGCAGAGCTTTCCTATGGGCAGTTCTAGCAGCATTGATATATTATATATGGGAGGCCCGAAATGAAGCACTACGGAACCACAAAGTACCGCGACCTCTAGTGATAAGCAAACAAGTCATGGTGGAAAGCAAACACAGGATTTTGGAATACATTTATAGGAAGCCAAATTGTGAAGATAGAACTTGGATAGAAGACATACTGAAGAGAGGAGAAGTATAGGTGAGAACTGAGTAGGAGTAGTTAGCAGTACCAACACATACTTTATTTTTGTTGCACCTCGGAAATTTTATGTCGTGGAGTCTTAAATAGAGTAACACAAGCTTAAGACGAACATGAAGCTCTTACGACTAATAAAAGGGTATTTGGCAACCTTAAAGTATATACGGTAAGATTTTTAAGTTATATGATTTGGTGAAGCTAGGTTCGTCAAAGGGAGCGAAGTATAAGTTGTGTTTGGGGAAGATTTCATAGTTACCGAGCTAACGGATATTTAGCAAGATTTTGAGGATGAGTTATAAGGTTCTTTAGATCGTTAATGAAGCGTTAAACAAGTGCCAACAAGGTTTCATGAGGATTGGAAGTTAAACGAACCAACGAGGACAAATCCGGGAAATTGTGGATTGTACGGTCATATATACGGACCGTATAATTTATACGGCCCGTATACCTGTTCGTAGAACCCTTCCAGTGAGGGATGAGATTCTGGAGGAAATACACGATCCATTATACGGACCATATAATTTATACGGTCCGTATAATAGGCCGTAGATTTCGGGTCGGGTCAGAATTTCTTTTTCCATATATGTACGACTCTTTTTTTTTTTTCTCATTTTCCATTTCTCCAACATTCTCTAAACCTCTAGAACCCTCTCCATATCACACTAACACATATCTAAGGGAAAACTCAAAGATCAAACATCAAGAGTTGGTAGAATCAAGGGTGTGGATGCTTCCAAGGGTTGATAGAAGCTAAGAATTTCTTTGGTATTAAAGTTGAGCTTTTCTCAAGTGGCATATTTCCATCCAAAGACCATTCCTATATAACCAAAGGTGAGTTTTACAATTGTTTCATGTTATTGATGGTTGTGAGTAGTTGAAGAACTCGAATTAGGAAAAATTTATGGAACATGACCTCAAATATGCAAATAAGGGTATGTTGAGTTGAAAGATAGTTGGAGTTATGATTCATGGTGTAATATGGGTATAATCTTGTTACGAATGGCGCTAATGATGTTGCAAAAGTATTATGCGAATGATGAACATGATGTTGTATTATAGTTATGGTTATGGAGGATTTTGGAAGTGAATTTGGAAGTCGAATAATGTCTAACCCGAAGGAATTTGTGTAGTATGATATTATAGGTGTTGTTATGATGTTTGGGAGCTGTTTTATTATATGGGAAAAGTTTTCGAAACAAAGGAAATGCTGTCCAATTTTCATTAGTCCTTAGTCGTTTTAGTTTAAGCTTAATTGTACTTCCGATTATTTGATTTTAGTACGGACACTTTTGTATTTAGAATTGTGAGCTCGGAAGGAGAGCGCTTAGCCGATATAGTTAAGGAGACGTAAAGGTATGTAAGGCTAGCTCTTTTTCCTTCGTAAGGCATGATTCTTGTGATTTGTCTTCCATATATTCCATGACCTTCTTATATCCCAAACGGTTAAGAGTTCTTATGAGCTAAAGATGAGATATGTCCCGTGTTAATGATGATAATGCTATTTTGAGCTTGTTGATCGTGTTTCTATAATTTCATTGATGCTGTTATTTGTTGTTGTCTCACCTCATGATACTAGTTCCTTCAAGGTGAGACATAGCGATGATGATGATGCCATAATGTAATTGGAGGTTACCGACCTTACGTCACTCCGATAGACCAGTAGCCTTTATTTGAGCTCGCATGCATGCTTGATGTTATATTTATGTATGACTACACCGGGCCTATTTGGCCGGGCATGACATTACTTCGGTGGGCTGCTTATGGTTAATGATTACACCGTGCCTATTTGACCGGCCATGACACCACTAGTGGGCGGCGCGAGATGATTACCCCGGACGCGGGCTAATGATATTATTGATTCAGACAATCTATGTATGTATGTATGATATGTTTTGAACGGTAAAAGTGAGCATGCATGACTCCGCCTCAAGAGGCACCCAGTTACAGTTATCCTTGTTACTATGTTTTCTATATTTCCTTATTATATGTCATACATGCTTTACATACTCAGTACATTGTTCGTACTGACGTCCTTTTTCCTTTATGGACGCTGTGTTCATGCCCACAGGTAGACAGGGAGACGACCCAGATTCTTAGGAGTCAGATCAGCTTGCACAGGAGCACTTCCCTACTCCAGAGGTGTAGTTTTTGATATGTTCTTTTGTGTATATACTTGGGTATGGCGGGGTCCTGTCCCGTCTTCATGACTTCAGTGTTTCAGTTAGAGGCTCGTGGATACATATGTGTCGGTAGTTGATGTTATGTGACCCTCTAGTGTATATTCTGTATATCATTCTTTTGTTGCCGTGAGGGCTTATATACATGCATGTCTTGCGGAATAATTTATGGTCAGTTCGTAATAAGTATCATCTTGGAGATTATGTGAGTACAGGTTGGGCAGGACAGTAGTATGATGAGTGGTGCTCGGTAGTCAGCTCCGGGTACCTGTCATAGCCCTCTAGTCGGGTCGTAACAAAAGTGGTATCAGAGCAGTTTCGTCCTAGGGTGTGTCTACGAGCCGTGTCCGGTAGAGTCTTGTTTATGGGTGTGAAGCCCACCACATTCATAGACAAGAGGCTGCGGGGCATTTAGGAATAACGACCGTCCTTCTTCTTCATAGATCGTGCGATAGAGCTACAATGTAAGATTTCCTTTTATCCTAATTGTGCGTTATGATTTCAGCGATGCCGTCACGGAAGAAGCAAATCCGCAGAATATTAGGTGCCGCTGGAGAAGGTACCAGCCGAGAACCCCCAGCTGAGTTAGGACATAGTGAGGCTCAGAGTGCTACTCCCTCGCACGCCACTCCAATTCCTCCAGCAGCAGAAGGGCATGAAAGGGCCCCAGCCCCTTCCCCTATTGCTCCAGAATAGGACTTACGAGATGCAGTCCAGTTGCTGACTCAGCTAGTTGCCGCTCAGGCTCAGCGGCAGAGTGCGGGTCCAGGTGATAGGACGACTAGTGCCCGAGCACATCATTTTATGAGCTTGAACCCTCCAGAATTTTTCGGGTCAAAACCGAATGAAGACCCGCAGGGCTTTATTGACGAGGTGTTGAGAACGCTGAGAATAATTCATGCTTCTGATACTGAGTCCGTGGAGTTGGCTTCCTATAGACTCCGGGATGTAGCTGTTCTATGGTATAACAACTGGATTTCTTCAAGAGGGAAAAATACACCTTCCCCGAAATGGTAAGAGTTTGTGGATGCTTTTATTCGTCATTATTTGCCACCTGAGGTTCGTCGGGCTCGCGCTGATAAATTCTTGAATCTCAAGCAAGGAAGTATGAGTGCCCGAAAATATAGTCTCCGGTTTAATTCATTGGCTAGATATGCTCCGACCATGGTAGCATACATAGGAGACCGGGTACATCGGTTCGTGAGTGGCTTAGGGCCACACTTGTTTAAAGATTGTTTGACAGCTTCATTTCTGGAAGGAATGGACATCTCGCGTATTCAAGCCCATGCCCAGAACCTAGAAGAGCAACAACAACCGCACAGGGGTGAGAGACATGTTGATAGGGGATATGGTAAGAGGGTCAGATCTACCGGTACGAGCGGTGAATATAGAGGGGGCCAGAGACCACAACATTCCGGACATTCAGGCCAGCCTGTAGCTAGGGAACCTCCTCGGTTCGCGGGTAGAAGATTTGATCGCCCTATTTATTCTGGACATGGCTAGAGCTCGAGATGTTTAGGCCCCCAGTTCGGAGGTGATTCCAGTCAGAGGAGACCATCAGTGCCACGATGTAACCAGTGCGGTAAGCTACATTCGGGTCAGTGCCGCCAAGGTTCAGATGCCTGCGGCCAGATTAGGCATATGATGCGTGATTGCCCCTCGGTGAGTGGCATAGGTGGGGCCCAGCCCACAAGTTCAGTAGCAGGCTCTTCGTCGTCCGTGCGCCCCGTAGGGCAGACTCCCCAGGTTTCAGCGGGCCGTGGCAGGGGCAGAGGAGGAGCCTCTAGTTCGAGCGGTCCCCAAAACTGTATTTATACATTGGCCGGACGACAGGATCTTGAGACCTTCCCTGATGTTGTTACAGGTATATTGACAGTATCTTCTTATGATGTTTATGCATTGATTGATTCGGGTTCTACCTTGTCATATATTACTCCTTATATCGCCGACCGTATTGGAATAAAACCCGAGCCAATCAAACCTTTTGAAGTGTCTACTCCGGTGGGTGATCCAGTAATAGCTAGGCAAGTGTATAAAAAGTGTGCGATTGCAGTGTGTGGTCGACACATCGTGGCTGATTTAATTGAACTAGAGATGCTAGATTTTGATGTTATTATGGGTATGGATTGGTTGGCTTCCTGTTATGCCAATGTAGATTGTAGAGCCAAAGTGGTTCGATTCCAATTTCTGGGAGAACCAGTTCTAGAGTGGAAAGGTAATACCGCATCTCCAAGGGGCAGCTTTATTTCCTATCTCAAAGCAAGGAAGATGATCGCCAAAGGCTGTATTTATCATTTAGTTCGGGTTCATGACATTGAAGCAAAACCGCCGGTTCTTCAATCCGTCCCGGTAGTAAATGAGTTTCTAGATGTGTTTCAGGATGAGCTTCCAGGTCTTCCACTGGAGCGGGAGATTGAATTTACTATCGATGTATTGCCAGATACTGAGCCAATATCAATCCCTCCTTACAGAATGGCTTCTGCAGAATTGAAAGAACTAAAAGCACAACTAAAGGATTTGCTCGAGAAGGGATTTATTAGGTCCAGTTCATCGCCATAGGGAGCACCTGTCTTATTTGTAAGAAAGAAAGATGGGTCCTTGCGGATGTGTATCGATTATAGGCAGCTGAGCAGGGTAACAATAAAGAATAAATATCCACTTTCGAGGATCGATGATTTATTTGATCAATTGCAAGGAGCCAAGTGGTTTTCAAAGATAGATCTGAGGTCAGGATACCACCAAGTGAGGGTCAAAAAATAATATATTCCGAAGACGGCTTTCAGAACTAGATATGGTCATTATGAATTTCGGGTGATGTCGTTTGGCTTGACTAACGCTCCGGCAGTGTTTATAAACTTGATGAATGAGGTGTTCAGGCCTTTTCTAGATTTATTCATAATTGTGTTCATCGATGACATCCTGGTATATTCCAAGTCAGAGGCAGAGCATGTAGGTCATTTGCGTACGGTCCTTGGAATTCTCCGAGCTCGAAAATTATATGCTAAATTTTCAAAATGTGAGTTCTGGTTGAACTCTGTCACTTTTCTGGGCCATATCATCTCAGCTGATGGTATTCGGGTCGATACTCAAAAGATTGAGGCTGTGAAGACTTGGCCAAGGCTTACGACGCCTACAGATGTCCATAGCTTTCTGGGATTAGCAGGTTACTACAGAAGATTTGTGGAAGGGTTTTCCTCTATTTCAGCACCGTTGACGAAGCTGACGCAGAAAGCCGCCAAATTTCAGTGGACCGATGCTTGCGAGCGCAACTTTCAGGAGCTGAAAGACAGGTTGACTTCAGCCCCAGTCCTGACACTTCCAGAAGGATCAGAAGGCTATGCTGTGTGTTGTGATGCCTCCGGTGTCGGGTTAGGCTGTGTACTGATGCAGCACGGTAAGGTTATTACCTATGCTTCTAGGCAGTTGCGGAAACATGAGAAGAATTATCCGACCCATGACCTTGAATTAGCTGCGGTTATTCATGCTTTGAAGATATGGAGGCATTATTTATACGGCGTCCATGTGGATATCTATACAGATCACAAAAGTCTCCAATATATTTTCAAGCAGAAGGAATTGAATCTGCGACAGAGGCGATGGTCAGGGCTATTGAAGGACTACGATGTAAATATTCTATTTCATCCTGGAAAAGCAAATGTGGTAACTGATGCTCTTAGCCGTAAATCCATGGGCAGTCGATGTGATATCCCGCTGGAAAGAAAGGAATTATCCCGTGAGCTCCACCAGCTAGCTAGCCTAGGAGTTCGCCTAACGGATTCGGGCAATGCAGGAGTTACTGTTCATAACCCAACTGTTTCGTCTCTAGACACGAAAGTAAAAAGACGCTAGTATGAAGATCCCAAGTTGAGCTATTATAGAGACACACTTCCCCAAAATGAGAAGTCACCATTTGAGATTTCTGCAGATGGGATTCTCAGATATCAAAATAAGTTATCTGTTCCGGATATTGCGGGATTGCGCCGTCAGATCCTGGAAGAAGCTTATTACTCTCGTTATTCTGTTCACCCAAGAGCGACAAAGATGTACCATGATCTCAAACTAATGTATTGGTGGGAAGGAATGAAGAGAGATATAGCGGAGTTTGTGGCTCAATGTCCAAATTGTCAACAAGTGAAAATTGAGCACCAAAAACCGATAGGGCTCTTGCAAGCAATGAAAATTCCAACCTGGAAATGGGACGTGATCAATATGGATTTTGTTGTAGGCTTACCTCGTTCTCGGCGCAAGTATGACTCCATCTGGGTGATTGTTGACCGACTCACGAAATCAGCACATTTTCTACCCGTCAGATCTACATATTCAGCAGAGGACTATGCCAGATTGTATCTCAAGGAGATAGTGCGATTTCATGGCATCCCTGTGTCCATCATTACTGATAGAGGAGCACAGTTCACAGCCAAATTCTGGAGGTCCTTTCGAGAAGGATTGGGCACTCAAGTGAAATTTAGCACCGCATTTCACCCGCAGACTGATGGGCAAGCTGAGCGCACCATTCAACCTTAGAGGTAAAGTAACTAGGAATAATGTTGGGTTAGGTCAGTCTAAAGACATGATGTGAACCAAGCTCATATATGAATGTGCGTTGATCGTTCTCTCTAACAATTTAAGGTTTCAAGTGAGATGATCATATTTTAATACAGTTTCAAAGCAGACTGAGGTCCTGAGTTTGAGTTTTACGATGACATCCGCGCACCATCATGCTGGAGAAGCTCTTTAAAGAAAATCAAACCCTCACAAGAAAAGTGTGTTGAAATATAATTAAATAAATAAAAAAAATGTGATATCTAGAAGGTGCTCAAACTTCAACGAGAACCTACTCTTTAGTTTGGGAGTCGATATTCTCCAAGTTCAACAGTAACTAGATACTTAGGTGATATAGTCTTCACACTAAAGGAATAATTCCCCAAAAGAAAAACTGTCGAAGGAAGAAAATTTTGACATTTTGCTCACATGGTTTTATCGTTATCCCAAATCAAATCAAAATATTCTATGCTTAGCAAGATTGTGCCCATGTAATATAGAGAAGAACAGAACCTTAAGAGATATAATATCTGCTTATTGTCATTGGTATCTTTTTAAGTTGAAGCGGAGCTAAAATTTAAATTTTATGAGTTCGGAATTCTAGTCTTTTATAGTTACATGATTGTAAATTAATTTGTACATTCTAGTCTTTTATAGTTACATGATTGTAAATTAATTTGTACATGTTCAATAAATAATTTAATATAAATATAAAATTTAAACCAAAATCACTAAATTCGGCCGAACACGTAACGGAAGCGCTAGCTCACTACCTACTTTCGAGCCTTTTTTCCACAAGAGAAGAATGGAATCAAAAGGCAAAGGCAATGGAAAAAGGAGAGTCAACTGTTTGTTTTGGTGAATGGTGAGGGGTACTCCAAACATATATGCGAATATGATTAATTTTTTTTTTGATTTTTTTTTTTGACTTAAGATATATATACACTGATAGTATAAATAAGTACTACTTATTATTATTAATATAATATTTTATATTTAATTTATGTGATGTATTTTGATCAGACACAGAGTTTAAGAAAGAAAGAAAATGTGTGAAATTTATGATCTAAAACAAGTCATAGATATTTGTGTAACTCTAAATTATTTCATCAACGGTAAATTGAGAATTTAAAGTTAATTCATTTCTAAATATAAGAAGGTATCATTCTTTTTTAAACATACTAAAAAATGCATCACATAAATTGTGAGAGAGTAAAATGTTATGGCAGGTTTCTTACCATTTATGCCGGTTTACCAAATAATGCTTAATTATAGATCTACCCGCAAATACTTTATTAATAAATTGATGACATAATAGCATTTTTGGTCCCTCGATTATTGGTAATTTTTATTTTGATCCTTGTGATATTCGACGGAACACTTCTAAAAGATTAGTTGAAGTGCGTATTTTTAGTATTTTTATGTAAGAAGTATGTTATATTTGAAATGTTTCTAGAACTGTATTATCGTAAAACATAGAGTAACAGTACAAACTACAAATTTAACATAATATTTAGGTAATTAAGTAATAAAATAATTGATAATTATGATACATTTGTGAATATAAAGAGCTCAGAATTGCATATTACAACTAATTAAAGATTAAACATGTTTCATCGAATATTATAGGAACCAAAAATTAGAATTTATCAATAATTAAAGGAATAAAAAATAATTATTAATCCTAATTTAATTCTATATATGTTTTTACACCATTCGTACACAAAACTTGAAGTTGATGCTAAGCGACCACTACTTGAGAGACAGATTGACGACCTTATCCATCTATCTATTATTGCCCCTTCCTCTCATTTGACTTTGTAAGATTATTTCCATAAGTGCAACGACTATTTCTTGTATTTTGAATCCGTACATTTTTTAAAATTTCAAAAGATAACTCTAGACATCCCCTAATTGGCCTAATGGATACCTGAAAAGCAATTCTGACCTTTTCTTAGGTGATATTTGTATTTCGACTTATAAGCTACAATAAATAATGTAACAAATTAAAAAGAATACCGTCACATAAATTGAAATGGGAGTACAACACTAGTCGCCTGCTATGACTATGTCTCCCTAGGGATGACATCGTGAAAAATATGACCCTCACAAACCTCTCAAGTTTGGGCCGGTTATCACCCATTAATAACTTAGTCAAATTTTATACGTTCAATTCAATCAATCTAAAAGTTGAGATGATTTGGACTAAATATGTAGCTTAAAGTGACCAATGATAAACCTTGTTAATTTTTTTTTAATTTGATAAGTATGTTATATATAGTCATAACAAAGAAAAAAATATTGAGTAATTAAATAAATTATAAGAAAACAAACAAAAATATTAAACCTTGATAAGAGTTACGTTGGGCAGCTTATTAATACTTTTGGCTTTCGAGAGTCTCTTTATAGTATACTTGGCCAAAGTATGATCACCTGCTAGCCCAGAAGTAAGACAATGATGAAACTATTGCTGCTCACCCGACACAATCGTACAAGGTCACAGTTCACCGAATATGATCATTTGGGTGAACAAGAATTGGGGATCCTATGCGGATGAAATTCTTGCTAATAGTTGAGATTTTCAGTCGACTCCCTTACCCTTTGTGGGGCCAAATGTTTAACCCATTTAATTCAATATTTTTTAGTCCAAGTAATTTTTGGACGAATTATTAATTCGCTTATTTATTGACTCAATTAATTTTAGTCCGTCCAAATTCAGTTAAACTCCCTCCCTACTTCAATGTAAAGTGCTCTTTGTAGACTACATAAATGTGACATTGATAGAAGGGTTAAAGACAGGCAACATGTCCACTTGCCAGCATCTGTTCTCCATGCGTGAGCATTATTGGCAGGAAAGAAGAGATAAAATGGGCCACAATCCGCATAAACCATCTTGATGGTTGACCCTTGCTGATAACAATGATAGAGACGGACTCGAATTTGAAGCTTACAGATTTTAAATCTAATTTTTTAAGGTATTAAATTTTAAATTAATAATTTATATATTAGAGAAATAAAGGACATGTATGATGGAGCTAAGACCAGGGTAAAGATAGTAGGAGGAGACTCGAAGCACTTCCCTGTTCTGATGGGGTTGCATCAGGGATCAGCTCTTAGCCCATTTTTATTTGCCTTGATGATGGATGGATTGACGTGACAAATACAAGGTGAGGTGCCTTGGTGTATGTTGTTCGCGGATGACATAGTCTTGATTGACGAGACTCGCAGCGGAGTTAACGCTAAGTTGGAGGGTTGGAGACAAACATTGGAGTCTAAAGGATTTAAGTTGAGTAGGACCAAGACAGAGTACTTGGAGTGCAGGTTCAGTGGCATACCACATGAGGCTGATGAGGAAGTGAGACTTGGTACCCAGGCCATCCAAACGAAAGGAAGTTTCAAGTATCTTGGGTCTATTATTGAGGGAGATGGGGATATCGATGATGATGTTTCACATCGTATTGGTGCAGGGGGGATGAAATGGAGGCTCGCTTCCGGAGTGCTGTGTGACAAGAAAGTGCCACCAAAACTTAAAGGCAAGTTCTACAAAGTGGTGGTTAGACCGACTTTGTTTTACGAGGCGGAGTATTGACCAGTCAAGAACTCTCACATTCAGAAGATGAAAGTCGTGGAAATGCAAATGTTGCGGTGGATGTATGGGCACAATTAGGAATGAAGATATCCGGTATAAGGTGGGAGTGACATCGGTGGAGGACAAGATGCGGAAAGCGAGGCTGAGTGCCATACTACCATTCCATCCATGAGTTACAACTTTTTGTGAACCTTTAATCTACGAAATGACGCTTCTGTCAGGTAAATAAAAAACTTTTCAATAAAACTCTTTTGTCAAATCAGGGACTTCTCCCTTATCGTTAGTTCAAGAAAACCTTTAGTCACAATACAATCCTTAAAAATAAAGCTTGAAAACACATCGACCTATATGGTCGCTTTATACCACTGTTGACTCCTCGACGCACTATCCACAGGACACTGTTTGCAAAGTCTCTAACATATACAAAATACCATAACATAAGTACTTTGACTCGGCAACACTCCGAACTGAGATGAAGCTCACCAATCCAGCTGATAGCCTGGGAAAATCCTATAGCCAAATGTCTTCTACTCATCTGTATACACCTGTGTGGCATGAAACGCAGCGCCCCCAGGCAAAGGGACGTCAGTACGAACAATGTACCGAGTATGTAAGGCAGAACTGAAACATATATATCGACTCGGATGATAAAAGAGTATCAGACTCGACCTGTACCTGTAACCAACTCTGATAAACATGTACGTGCATATGAACTTTTGATGCAACATGAGTATGTGTATATATATATATATATATATATATATATATATATATATATATATATATATATATAATGCATGCCTTCACCCTGCTCGCAGCCCCTTCGGGCATAATAGCCCCTTCGAGCATCATAATCATCGTATACCAGCTGATCAGGTGGTTTGCGTATATAAAGCCTTAGCCCTTTTCCCTTCCCCATGAAATGATGTCGTGCATGTATGTAAATATGCAAATGCATGAAATTTTTTGAAAACCATCAAAAGACTCCCTTCGGAGCAACTTTAGTTTCAAAACGGGAACTTCTTCCCTTTTTCTTAAAAATGGGAACTTCTTCCCCTTTTTCTCAAAAATGGGAACTTCTTCCCCTTTTCATTTGTCTCCTTCGAGACTCAAAAATTAAATGTAAAATGCATAGGTAAGAGAAAGACCTTATGAATGTCCCCTTCGGGAATTAGACAACTTTATGAAATCCCCTTCGGGCATAATAGCCCCTTCGGGCATCATAATCATCGTATTCCAGCTGATCAGGTGGTTTGCGTATATAAATCCTTAGCCCTTTTCCCTTCCCCATGAAATGATGTCGTGCATGTATGTAAATATGCAAATGCATGAAAATCTTTGAAAACCATCAAAAGACTCCCTTCGGAGCAACTTTAGTTTCAAAACGGGAACTTCTTCCCTTTTTCTTAAAAATGGGAACTTCTTCCCCTTTTTCGCAAAAATGGGAACTTCTTCCCCTTTTCATTTGTCTCCTTCGAGACTCAAAAATTAAATGTAAAATGCATAGGTAAGAGAAAGACCTTATGAATGTCCCCTTCGGGAATTAGACAACTTTATGAAATCGTACAACTTATGGGTGCCCCTTCGGGACATAAGAAGTCAAGGAACTCAGGATACCCTACATCTAGGAATGGATTCATTATGGATATCATTACGCTTCGCACTTGTCATAGATCATGCCAAAAGAAGGAAATGATAGCCTTAACATACCTGGAAGCTCGCTTCTCGACTTTCCAACCTACCTTCTTTCTTGAAATCTACATATAAAACCATTCATTCTATTGTTAGGCTCGTTGTTATATACTTATCCTAAGCCTCCAAATAAATCTTTCTAGAATCTGCCGAAATTTCGGCAGCATCTCCTCTATTTATATGCCTAGCCCAAAATCTCAATTCAGCAGCCAACAACAACAACAATACCAACATCAACAACAATATTATCAACACCAATATGTACCATAAAACAGCCCACACACTATTTTCCAACTTCCATAACTAATCAACTTACTACACAATTATGTAATGACTTTATCTCTGTAAATAAGTCTTAAATAATACCAAAAGAGAAATATTCATACCTTCTTTCTTGTTAAGACCACAATATCCTCAATATCCACGCTAAAATCCACCGCAAAACAACACTAGAATCACAACCATGGGTTACCCGGACCTAAACTACTACTCCGCTACTTGAAAATTGCCCACTTTTTGTTTTCCTCACTCTCTCTCCTCAATTTCTGGAATTTTCTAGCAAAATCTGATGGAAAAAAGGGGGTTATTACCCTTTATATAGGGGTCAAATTCGGGTCGGGTTTACTGTAGCAATTTACTGTAGAAGTACTGTAGGAAGTCGGTACTGTAGCAATACTGTAGCACGCGTTTCTGCTCTGTCAGCTGAACTTGTAACGTCCATAATTCTCTACTCCGAAATCCAATCGATGAGCGGTTTGTTGCGTTGGAAACTAGACTCGACGAACTTCATTTTGGGATTTTGTTTCACCTTAAAACACTTCATATTCTAAGAGATATTCGTCCCCCAAGTTAGACCAAAATTGCTCCTCATATTTTCTCCAAAGTCCGACAAACTTAATTTCCTTGATTCACTTGCCCGCCAATCCTTTCGGTACTTCTCATACATGATCTTAAACCCTTACAACCATAAAATAGGCACATATCACTTCAGTGTTCACAATTAAGCTGTTAACACCTACAGAACTCAATGTCCGAACTGCGAGGTGTAACAGATGGTTTGGGCATGTGAAGAGGATAGACACAGATTGCCCAGTGCGGAGGTTGGCTATGGACGGTTTCAGGAAAGGTAGAGGTAGGCCAAAGAAGTATTGGGGAGAGGTGGTTAGACAGGACATGGCGCAGTTTCCGCTTACCGAGGACATGATCTTAGATAGGAGGTTGTGAAAGACTCAGATTAGGATAGAAGGCTAGGAGGTAGTCTCACTTATTCTTTCGTTCTAGTAGTTGTAGTTTTGCTTATTCGTTTATTGCCATTTGATTTCTGCTTATATTTGTTGGGTCTTGTACTTCGATTGTCGTATTTATCTATAGTAGCTACTGCTCCTTTCTTTCCAAACTGTTTTATCATGACTTTCTCACTTTTGTTATTTCTCATTTTCATATTGTTTTGATATGCGTGTCCTTATCTGACCTGTTTGTCTTGTTCTCTCTTGAGCCGAGGGTCTTTCGGAAACAACCTCCCTACCTTTCAAAGTGGGGGTAAGGTCTGCGTACACTCTACCCTCCCCAGATCCCACATTGTGGGATTCTAATGGGTATGTTATTGTTGTTGTATATCTATTCAATAAATATTTAAGAAAAATACTACGACTGGATTTGGTCAGATTTCTAATCGGAATATAATTTGTATATATTCAATGTATCTTTTTTGCTTTTTGCCACTATAAATAGTAGTGACAATCTTTGTTTCTTCTCACAAAACACTTCACTTGCAGTCCTCTCAGTCTATAATATATACTCGGCTTCTCTTCCTCCTACATCCCTAACCAAAACAAATTGTGTTCTTTGTCTGCCATAAGACAAAAGAAATTTTTCTCCATTTAAAGGACTTTATTTTACTATATGGAAAAGGCAAAGAAAGTTGTTGGTTCCTCTTCTTCTTCGTCGTTCACCAACGAACTATTTGGTCCCAAAGAGCCCTCAAACTCGACTCTCTTTGGTTCCGTTTTCGGTCCACCTTCCACGGTACTATATACATACTGCCTCTTTATTATTTTCCCCTTGCAATAATTTTCTCTCATATGATAACTCATCTGCATGCATCTCGTCTTTGTGTTTGACAATCGTCTGGGATATGTCATTATCAGTAACTGAGTTTCTGCATGAAATGGGTAAATTCAACGTGTCCAAATTCTTCAAAAAAAGAAAAAAGTTCAAATTTAGTTAAGTTTTGACCATGGTATCAAAAGGCTCTCAGGTTGAATCAAGCTGCGATCAAGGGTAGAAATGAAACTTTTTTCTAACGCAAGAAAAGTTTAACAGATCTAGAGTCAATTAAGTTACTTAGAGACTTAATTTCTGATAGTACATGAGCAAATTTGACCGTTTCGCCTCCTTTTTATTCTCTTCTCTTCTTTCTTTTAGTAATTTCGTGAGGTTTTTCAGTTTTCTCCCCTTTTTAGAACACCAAAATTAATTATCTTTTCTTGCATGTTTGTATCAATTATTTTTTGGTTAACTTATCTTTTAAAGAAGGTGACCTAGCTTAACAATCTGTATTATTGACCAATTAATACCCTCTTAGCTTATTAATTAAGAGAGTAGTTATTATCAAAAGCTCAAGTTTATCCACTAGAATAACTAAAATTTCCAGGGAAAAAGTTATGAAAGAATAATTAATAGTGCAAGCTTGCTTCTAGGTCCCATTTTTCACATGTATATATATCCATTTGGTCTGGCCCGGACTTTTTTCCTTAAGTACTTACTTTAGATTCTCTTTTCATTTTCTTTTTGGTGTTTAATTTGTTAGCATCTCAACCCTTAAAAAGGGAGTTAACCTGTAATAGCATGTTAGTTATCTTTTTTATCATGTTATGCTTTATTAAAAGTTTTACATATAGTACTGCTAGTGCATAAAATTTAACTCAATAATTTTTAACGATCGGTATTTATTCCTTTTTGCTTGTGACTTTAGGGACTTAGAAAGGATCCCATGCACTCAGGGGATGGAGGTTCATCAAGAATCCAAGATCAAGGGAACCATTATGGCAATACAAAATATGGAACTTCAGGTTTTTGAAAATACATTTATATTTTCCCTCACTTATAAATTTAACAATAATATATATTTTGCTTATTAAATTTGTCAATATTCTTTCTCAGAATTCTTTTATTTCATGTTCTTATGCTGAATTCAAATTAATTTGTTTGACCAATTTACAGATAATGGATCTAAAAGAAGCAGGGAAGACAACAATACTAAGGACAAGACTTTAATGTATCAAAATGAAAAAGTAGAAGCTCCATGTAATTTAAGCTCATCCATCTACTATGGTGGCCAAGATGTTTGTCCTCCTACTACCCAGACCTCTGGCTCCCTGAATAATATTGTAAGTATAGGCACTTGTTTTTTTTTTCCTCTAGCGTCTCGTATTGATATATAATATAATTAAATAATTAAAAGTGTGTTTGCTTTAATAGTTTAAATTTTTAAATGAGATGAATATGATTATAATCAAAGTACAGGAGAGAGTTTGGGTTCAAATCTCACCTCCACAAAAAAAAATAAAAAATCAACAAATCTTCACGTCTTTGATCCATGAAACAAAAAGAGGTCTACACTATAGTGAGGCGTGTACTAATAAAATTAAATAAATAAAAGTGTAGCATTTTAAAAACCAAGATAATAGCAGCGCTGATCTACACGTAAGTGATGGGTTCGGCAGATCCGATAGTTTTAGTTCAAATCGATATTCCTCTAAAAATTTACTTATATGCATAAATAATCAATTCAGAACACGGTAAGCAAAACAAATTATGGTCAATTCTTTATAAACTTTAGCTCCTGAATACAATAAATTATATTTTTTGAGTAGATAATAGTAATTGTTTTCTTTTTTCCATTTTATAAATTTTGTATATTTTCTGGTTACTTGATCAGGTCAAGAAAGATGGAAGAGGCGATGGTTCAAACTCTGCTTCAAGAGGAAATTGGTGGGAGGGTACGTATGATGATAATATTTTATTGTATTTATAATAAAGTATATTCCTTTGATTTAAACGTGCTATCTCTTTGTTTCTGCAGGATCACTTTACTACTAATAAGGCCTTGCCTTTGCCTATACAAATTTCTTCTCTGTAATATTTAGGTACGGGACATATAATTTCCTAAGTTTGTTTTATTTTTATTTATTTCTTCCCTTTAAATCCTAATTGATTTCTTTTTTTTTTTTGATGTTCGAAATCAGGAGTTAAAGAGAAATCATTCTTCACCAGCTAGGAGTGGAAGATGTTACATTTCAGTCCCTTTTCTTTGTGTTTTTTCAGCTTGTACATTAGTATATGAGTTCCTCTTTGTAGTTGCTGAACTTCTCGTGTAATGTATTTATCTAATCCAAATCCAACTAATTATCCTAACACTTATCAGCTTGTTGCAATCTCTAATTCTCTCTGGAATATTATAGTGGCCAATCTATAACCAATTATTCTAAGAGAATACTGAGAGACCCCATCAACAATATTAATGAAAGAATATCTTGTTCCATCAATATTCCGACCGGAAAACTGAATCTCACGCTAAAGTTGTACATGTGTTTGGGGTGACAGAAGTTAGAATTTGCATAAAAGTTGTATTTTCGGACAAATGCCTTCTACGGAAGATATGTCTCAAGAAAATTATGTTTTTGGTGTTTTGTATAGTTGGTCACTGAAAAAAAAAATTGAAACAAAAATATAGTAAAAGATTACTAAGAACAATAACAATAATAACGATAGTAATGATAATAATAAATAATAACAATAATAGCAATTCGGATGGTGTGGTTTGATCAAATTTGTGAGTATTACGGATTGATAAGAATGTCTAATTAAGTGTTGGTATTTTTTTTTTAAAAAAATTTACCCCTGCCCTAGGAGCTCCCCTTTTGCTTTCTTGGTGACTCAAGCTCACAACCTTTAGATTGAAGATGGAGGGTGCTTACCATCTGAGCAACCCCTCTTGTAAATTAAGTGTTGGTTGAATCTATAACAAGTAATATTTTTCATTCATCAGAGAGAAGTCATTTTCTCTGGAAAAATTTCTAATCAAGAAATATCTGAAGATGACTTTCTTATGCAAAAAAAAAAAAACGTAATCTTTGCTTTTCTCTTCGAGCCTTCTTTGTAAAGAAAAATTCTCATTCCGCTTAGGCGCAAAGCCGCAAACCCTCCGGTAGGCATATATACCGGACACATTTGGTTTGATTGGACAAAATAATATGGTAAGAAATATAGGAAATTTATACAAATATACGAAAATAAATGGGAAAACATCACTAATTGCCCGCCCAACCCAAAATAATTACCCACCCATGCCCTCTAGCAAACTATTTTCGCTTCTGCCCAGCTCAATCTAAACTAATTACCCGATGTGCCCCTCTCGCCTAAACCCCTTCCTCCATGATATTTTCGCAGTATATTTTATATATCATGATGGTGTCATGGAGGACTAAGAGGAAGGACTGAAGCAGTCCTCCATGATACCGTCTCAGTATATTTATATACCACGAGGGCACCATGGTCCGGAGGAGTGTCTCATTGAAGGACTTAAATAGTTCTCCATGATACCATCACAGTATATGTATATAAGACGATGGTATAATAGATGCTTTTTTTCCGAGAAAAGTGTGTCATTTTTAGTAAATGAACTTGATCATTCATAATACCGTCACAGTATATTTATATACCATGATGATATCATGCAGGACTAAAAGAAGGACTGAAACATCTTTCATGATATCATCTCAGTATATTTATATACCATGATGGTTCATGGAGGTCTAAGAGAAGGACTGAAGCATTATGATACCATCTTAATATATTTATATACCATGTTGGTATCATAATTGGGAGGCATCTCGGGTAAATACTTTTGATTTTTTCTGGGGGTACGAAAGTAATGGGGGTATGAGCGGGTAGTTATTTTGGTTTGAGGGGGCATGCGTGATCTTTCCCCAAAATAAATTCATATTTATAGTAACTCATAGTATACTACTTACATGGTTATACCGGTCCATTTTATTTATCATATTTTTCTTTTACACGTCCCTCAAGAAAATGTTAACTAAAAGATAATTTGACTAAATTACCCTCATTTATTCTTTGATATCAATTTAATACTACGTACTATTCTTCATTTCATCACATTATAATCTCTCTCCACATTTATTAGGGTGAGGGGTAAAGCTGAAAAAGTACAATTAATTCTATCTTGATTTTCTAAAACAATAAGTATTTTGAACTAATTATTTTTATTTATCATTACAAATAAAATGGACCAAAGGGAGTATCAACAAAAATATAACAACAAAATCTTTACAAAACACACAACCTCAAACAATTAATTCCACGATTTTTTTTTTTTTGGAGATCTTCCTTTCTTCTCATTATTCGTATTTTCTCTTTCCACAAACCCTACCGGTCGTTATCCCTATCCCAACCCCGTTCTTCGTGTCTATGTTCTGCCTGTAATTTCTGCTGGAGTATGTTGCTGCTTCCTCAAAATTTTCTGGAGTTCTATACGTTGTTGTTGCTTCTTCCATGGAGTTTTGGTGATGTTCATTGTTGTTGCTTCTTTGTCGGAGTTATGCTGGAGTTCTCCCCTATGGCTTCCTCACTCTGTGTACACTTGTATGTAATTGTATATCATTGCATATTAAATGTATGTGACTGTATATATAGGATATATACCTAACATGCACTTGTTACATACAAAAATAGGCAAAATACATCAAAACACTCCTAAACTATATCCGAAAAGTCGAGTTCACATTTAAACTTCAGTAGTGACTTATTACACACCTAATATATAAAAAAGTGATATTATTTGTTCCCTCATATAATATGACCAGTTGCACTAGGGGAGAATCTCTCCCCACATCAGCGCCACATCAAAAAATCTTTTATTTTTTAATTTTATATTTTTTTCCTTTCCCCTCCTCCCCCACCCTCCTTTTCTTCTTTATCCCTACTCCCTTTCTTTTTCACATTTTCAACTCAAATGTGAAATTCATGCTAAAAAAAACAAGTTCAACTTCTACAATCCATGAATGTCATAACAAAAATCCTTCAATAATTATATCTTCTTCATCACCACCGCCCCATCTAACCAGAACCACCAATCTGCCACCACTTTCACCACCACCAATCCTCCAATAATTGTGAACAAATAAATTTGAACGGAGGGAGTATTTTAGTAATTTTACTACTACTGCTGCTATTACATCAACAGTAGCAGCAACCACTGCTTTCATCCTTGCCATTCTCCACCACCAAGAATCAAAGCACGGATCATATATTTAATCACCCACCTTCAAACCCACCACTAATATCATTTCAATCACCAGAAAATTCAAGCTACACAAATTGGATTCAAAATGCTCTCTTGCATCCAACTGCTCATATGTTTAAATATTCACCCAAATAACCAGTAATCTACACAAAGAGACAGAGGCAAGCTTTGTGAAACAAAAATCGGAAAAAATTGGAAGAACCGGGGAACATGGACATCCAACAGCTGCAAATTTTTTCATGAATTTGGGTGAAGCGGAGCTCTTGGCAGTGACGGGGGAGGACAAGCAGTCCTTGCCATTCTTTTTTTTTTCTTTGAAAATAGCTTGATGAAATTTGTTCTCTTCTTTTTTTGTTCTCTTCTTTTTTTGGCTTGTTTTCATGTATTGATGCAAAAAAATTGAAATTGGATATTTTGTTTAGGTGCTGGCATTGGTTGTGGATTAGGGGTAGGATGGGGTTTTGGAGGTTTGCTTCTTTCTTTTTTGAACTTTCCATTTTTGGGTTATGGAAGAAATGAGGGGGAGGAGAGAAGAAAGGGATGGGTGGGGGTTGGAAGAAAGGGAGGGGCGGGGAAATGAAGAAGAAAGGGACGGGTGGGGGTGGGGGTTGGGGGTGAGGGTGGGATCAAAAAAATATAAATTTGGTATTAAAAAAAAGATTTTTTTTTTAATTAAAACGCGCCTATTTTTTTAGTTATTTTTACATTTTATGCCACATCAGTTCTCAGGGAGCAAATAATATCACTTTTTTATATATTATGTGTGTAATAGGTCACTATGAAGTTTAAGTGTGAACTCGACTTTTCGGGTATAGTTTAGGGGTGTTTTGATATATTTTGCCTACAAAAATATATATCACTGTATACATTTATATGTCGGATGCATTTCACTGTATACGTAGGACATATACTTGACATACACAATATATTATTTATATTTCATTGTATGTCATACATATATCGCTTTTTTTTGTAGGAAAAATACTTGACATACATTTTTATATATACGTGACATACATAGCATATATTTCTTGTAGATCACTTGTATGTCTCATGTATATCACGTGATGCACATGACCTACATATAGCATATACACATAACATATAGTTAGTCCACCACTAAAAACCACCATAACCATATCTTGAAGGAAAATATTTTATTTTGATGAACTATATGAATCTCTGAATGCATGCTCTATACAATCTCCCCATTCTCTCTTGTTTTTTTTTTTTGTTATAAAAATAGCTAGCAGCACGCGTATTTATAATAGTATAAAACCTACTTTAACTCAAAACAGGAAAATCTATTCCTATAGTAATTTGACTATAAATCCTAACTAGACATGAATTAAAATACCAAATTCTAACCAATTTTAGTTTTCTACAATTTTGAATTATTAATTCCAACATTCTCCCGTAATTCAAAATTGTATATCTGATTCTTGATCCACTTGTCACCATCTTCAATTTGCTGAGGCACTTGTTTCCAACCCATCGTTGAAACAATTTCCTTCAACCGTCACTCACCATCTTCCATGTTGAAGCACTTTCTCACCAACCTTCAATTGTTGAAGCACTTTCTCTTCAACCGTCACAATTGTTGGAGCACTTTCTCTCCAACATTCCAGTTTGTTGATGCACTTTCTTATTAACCTTCAATTGTTAAAGCACTTTCTCTTAAACTTTCAATTGTTGGAGCACTTCTCTCCAACTCCCATTATTTTTTTTCTTGGTTATGTTGGAGCACTTCTCTCCAACTTCCAATAGTTGGAGCACTTCTCTCCAACATCCATTTTTTTTTCTTGGTTGTGTTGGAGCACTTCTCTCCAACATTCATATTTTTTCTTGGTTGTGTTGGAACACTTCTCTCCAACATCCATTTTTTTTTCTTGGTTGTGTTGGAGCACTTCTCTCCAACTTCCAATAGTTGATGCACTTCTCATCAACACCCATTATTATTTTTCTTGGTTGCGTTGGAGCACTTCTCTCCAACTTCCAATAGTTGATGCACTTCTCACCAACACTTTTTTTTTTACTCACTTCTCCATTTTTTAGAGAAGATCGTTCCTTCCTCTTATGCATTTTTTCTTGCACCTCTTGAAACCTTCAATATATTTTTTTTCAATCATTCTCAGCATGATTATTTTTCATGCCTATATTATTGGCCCGGTGTTTGCCAACATAATCATCATTGGCCAGGCAGGCGACATAAATGGGTTATAGCCGCCCGCCGGCAGCGGAAGCTCTTTAATTTTCTACCAGGATCGTAGAAGCTCTGATACCAATTTGAAGGAAAATATTTTATTGATAAACTATATGAATCCCTGAATGCTCTATACAATCTCCACAATCTCTCTTGTTTTTCTTGTTCTCTCTTGTTATGAAAATAGCTAGCAATACCCCTATTTATAATAGTATAAAACCTACTTTAACTCAAAACAGGAAAACTTATTCCTATAATAATTTGACTATAAATCCTAACTAGACATGAATTAAAATATCAAATCCTAACCAATTTTAGTTTCCTACAATTTTGAATTATTATTTCCAACATATCTCATTCTATAATAACAATGCGAAAAATATTATCATAGAAAAAAGAATGAAGAAGAAGAGTGCGGGAAATCTCTCGAATAATATATTTGAGATCTGAGAGCAAACCTAGAAGCTTCGAAATTCGATTATAACTTAAGATGGGCAAAAAAAAGTAAAGGTTACATTACTATGCACTAGCTAGATTCGAATAACTATCTACTGTTAATATGTACTAGATTTTTAATGATGTTTTCGATTTAATTTCAATCCAAACCTTAAAGATTTGTTTTTTGATTTTTGGCAATAATAGACCATTCCTATTTTATCAGAGGAAGAAGGCTCAGAAAGATATGGCTGAACCAAACTTCAATTATATTGCTTTGCTGGGACTTTTGAATTTCATTGCAGAGAGTCTAACCTGTCATTTAACGAAGTATCATTAATATTGTGTGAGAGGGACATAGAAAAAGGGGAAAATTGACAGGATAAAATTTACGAAAAGTACTGGAGTCTAAAATCAAGGGATGCTTATTCCTGTAAGCGTATGTCTTAAACATTATTGTTATGCTGGATAATTGCCAATAAAAAAATGTAATTAAGGGTCCTATAATGTTGAATTCTCTAAAATATATGAATTGCTTATCCAATGTTTGGCGTACTAATTTGAATATAATTAGTACATGTATAGCTTATATTATATGCTAATTCAGGTTTTTATATGTATATATTGTTAAACAGAGTTCAATATTTGAACTTCTTCAGATGGTTCGTATGTTTTTTGGACCAAATAACTTCCATTTTCCCCACTTTCTGAAACCGCTCCATAACCCATCAAGCCACTAAGTAACTAGCTAACTGCTTCCCAAAAAAATTGTTCTTGATGGTTGAATAGTTTATATATAGAGGCATCCGTTTGGGTCCCTAAGCACAGAAAATCACATTCTAAAATACTACACCATCTAGTGAGATATTCTGAGTGCTTAGAAGACTCACCGGAGGAAAATCGACGCAACAACGATTCCGCTACAATGGCCGGAGGTATGTCAACTCCTTATTTTGCTGCGTTTTGCTTTGAACTAGAGTTTTACATGCTTCGTATCATGTAAATAACTTACGTTTGGTATCAGAGCAATCGTTTACCTCTGCCTTGTTTCGTTTTGGGAGTTTGCATAAAGCGGGTCTGATAGATCTGGTTAATTTTTTTTTTAATGCAAACTGACATCGAAAATCATTATAATATCGATTTTTTAACATGGCTGTGTTTTGAAAAAATCGTTTTGGGTGTTTAAATCATGGTAGAATATTGGGTCTAAAATAGATTTTAAACCGAGTCAAGCAAACCCGGCGAAAGGTTGAAGATGACTCTATAGTTGGTCTTTAACTTTGATGGCTTCAACCTTTATTATGTGTTAGACACCTCCTGAGGCCAATTTACTTTTGGCCTCTTGTTTATTAAAAATAAATAAATAGGGATGAAAAGGCACTTCACGACTTTTGGAGCATTGTGTATTTGGCTTTTAGAGATAATGTCTCATATTTTGATAAGTTGTCAGCTAAACCTGTTAGCCGGTTTGAACCGGACCGGACCGGTAACCGGTTAATAAACCGGCCAGTTTCCGGTTAAAAAATCGGAACCGGCCACTGGTTTCGGTTTACCGGTTAAAAATTCAAAACCAGAACCGGTTCGGTTCAAACACGTCCAAAACCTCTTTTTTGTTTTTGTTTTTGTTTTTTGTATAGTATATATATATATTATAGTATTTATTAGTATATTGTAGGTATATTTACATATGTTTTTAAAAGACCAATCGCTTTTGTATTATTAGAAACATTATCTAAAGCCGGATAATGGGTTTGGGACTGTTTGGCAACGACCATTTTTGCAAATGGACCGTTGCCCAACGGTCCAAATTAGCAGCCCAACGGCTACAATTAATTTTTTTTAATTCGACCGGTTTTACCGGTCCGGTTCCGGTTTTATCGGTTTAACCGGTTCCGGTTCCAAAAAAATAGAAACCGGAACCGGTAGTTAATATACGGTTCCGGTTTTACCGGTCCGGTTACCGGTTTGAACCGGTTAACCCAAACCGGTTGACGGGTTTATTGCAGACTTTTTCTTTGGAGTCTCCGAAATTGTGACTCTTAATTACTTTTCCTTTAGTTGCTGTTTTAATAAAATTTCTTGAAATGAAACAGCTTTAAAAAAAATAAAAAAATATACAGTGTTATGAAATCTATATATAATATAAAGTTAGGCATAAACAAGGTGACGTGGCACGTCTCTTTGGCCAGCAATGACATTTATCTTTTCTCTCCTAATTTTGGCCTTTTTCCTCCTTTTTTTCCCATTTATGTGCTATTTAAAAAATACAAAGATCACTCATTGAATTTTGAAGCTTTTTAAATTGAGTAGTTGCTCATTCCCACGTTTCTTCTCATTAAATCTCTACACGACTACGCCCACGTTCCTTGCCCAATTAAATCTCATTACTTCATCAAGTGTAACGTAAGTAATTAATTTCAACAGTTTGACAGCCACGCTCAACTCAACAAATCTATAAATTTTAGTAGTAGTAGGGACCTAATTCCATATACACGCACCCCTGCCACCTCAAAACAAAGATTCATTTTTTTTTTTTTTTTTTATTTATTGGACAGGAAAGCTAAGATTGATAGTTGAGCTTCACCCCCTCTTTCTTCCTTTCTTTCTCTCTATGTAAGCACACAAATACAAATCATTCTCTTTCTTTCATGGAGAAAATGAGAAGAAAGTTGCAGGAAAGAGAGGTTAATATGATTAGTTTGTTGTCGCGGGTGACGCAAAAAGGTTGCTTACGTTAGGCTTTTTATTATGTTTCCTCATGAACTACCAAGAGGTGCGTGGCTGCTAATTTATTAAACAACAAAAAGAGAGCGAAGAAATTGATTTTAGAGAACTAGATCACAGATCATCACACCCCTGCAAGAAATACAGTTCAACAGAAAGAAGATATGCACCTAAATATCGATATCAAAACTGCTGAGATGGGTTGGTTCTCCATAAAATTGAGAAGAGGCTGACAATGCGAAAGTTCATATCAAAGTATAAAAAGCTAATTAGTTAGAACATGAAATGTTCATACAATCCAACATATTTCTAGGCGTTGGAGGTTATAGTAAAACAAGATACTATGTGCTATATCTAAAAATTTAAACTGAAAATTAAATTAGCCAATGGAATTTATTAAGTTTCTTAGTCACACTTATGTGACAGATTTAGCTTCGTTATTTTAACTTTTGAGGGTCATGTTCATTACTTAAGAATTGAGTGATTAGATTTCTCACCGAGTCAGGAGTTTTGGATGGTTAAGTTCAGAGGCGAATGCAGGATTTCAAGAGGATGGGTTCATCATTGCTTTTATGATAAGATATAAAATTTTATAGTGACATAAACTTGACGAGCAAAAGATAATTAATTACATTTTCTTGTGAAGTAAGTTGTTGTATAATCACAACGGCATTAAAGAGATGCATAGTTATTTGCATAGGACTTGGGTAATTAGAAATAAAGCAGCAAGTTGGGTTCGGTCCCTCAACCTTAAAGAATTAAACACAACCCCTAACTAGTGCTCCACTCGGCCTGGTTTGACAATGTGTTCCTTCAGTTAATATTAGATATATTTTTAAAATTATACACATAATATATCGAGTTTAGTCGAGTGACCATGGGTTCAAATGATCCAATTTTTGTATATAAATTCGCCTCTGGTTAATTTAAGATTAGAATAGGAGGATAAAAATAGGATGAAAATCTACAAAAGAAATGAAAAAAGGGAGAAAAAGTATTAGAAACGAGGGAAATTGATCACATCAATAATAGGATACATTTAATTAATCATTGGTCTTTTACTTTTCTTTGATTTCTTTTCCTTTTCTATAACATTTTTTTCCCTATCATTTTTCAGCTTTTTAGTCTATTTATGAAGTATAAGTGTCAACTATTCAAACAAAGGAACAATTAAGAAAAGGGCCTTAGGAATAGAAGAAGAAAAGGTGAGTTATTATATCAGCGTTACATCCCCGATTCTTGCGTTACCATTAATTTGATTTCTTTTCATTACTTTTTTATTATGTTTTTTCTTATATGCTGATCTAAACGTGCTATTTTTATTTACCCTGCATTATTTCTCGAATTTTTCTTTCTATCAAAACCAATAAGATGCAAAAAAAAATCATGAAAAAGCTATTTGATTGTAAAATTGATTTTCTTTATAAAATTTATGATATCAATAATAAATCATATATTGATTTATTTTATTTAGGATTGCGCGAAGCGCGATCAAATACACTAGTATTAGAATAATATGGTGGATGTCCAACTCCTAAAGAATTAACTCTCACTACTCTTCTCCATGATGTATAATTAATCCTTCATTACTTCCTCACCATTATGTGTTTATTATTCCCACACCTCCATGATCTCCCTCATAACTATCCCATGACGTCAATTGGTTAATGTCATCTTTAAGACATCTTTTGTAAATCTACCTCTATGTAATATTATATGTGATGTGATATGAATACACACTCGAACACATTTGGATGAATAAGAAATCTCTCCTCTCTTGTCTCTCTTTATTTCTATTATTTTCATCTTTTACTATTATTACTCTTTTAGCTTAATTTTACAACATGCTATCAGCACGAAACTCTAGCCATATTTCTACCATCTTGCAAGTTATGATTATCTTCATCCTTCAAAGGCAACCACAAATTGACGTGGTACAGCAAATTTCGTGGCATGGTCTTTGTATATACAACCATGAATAAAAGGTGATGTTGCAATTTTTAATGCAATCCTCAGGTATGTTTTAACTACGATTACAACCATAATGATCCAATGGTATGCGAGTTAAGAAAATGATTTAGTTACTGCTATGTTAAAACTAAGGTGTTTGTTTTCATTTCTTAAACTTTGTTTTACTTAAAATTGTAAGTGTCTCACAGTGTCCATCCATCTCTATTAGACTAAGGATTAGTTACTAATTGGAACAAAGTTGAGAGCACGAAAGAAAGCGGTCAAAAATTTATTCTTCTAAATTAATGAAGTTAGATGAATGAGTTACGAAGGAATAACCAGTAAAAGTTCCTTCCAAGAATATGTGCATAGTATAATTTTATCATACAGTCAATTTTCTTTCACTTCTGTGTATGTCCAAGGAATATTTCAATATCAATTTGAATATGGCTTTATGTTTACACTAGTACTTTAAAAGTATATCATGTTTATGGACCTCATTCTTGCTTTTGATCCCCTGAAGAAAGTTTTCAGCTTTTACGCAAGGAACCACCTACCATTACGGACTACATAAGGTGATGTTGCTTTATCTTATCATATAGTGTTTATATTTATAATCGTTAAAAGTGATAACAAAGGCTTTTAACGATTTTATCAATTCTTTAAATATGCACAATCAGATTGGTGAAGTTAACATACGTTTTTGTTCATAAGCTTAAAGTATTAGGCAACTGAAAACTCAATATTAGTCCAATTTTGAGTAATCTTCTCATGAGATTGTCGTTGGAATATTAAAAGATGCCACAAATTTTATACCTTGTAGTGATTCTGGATATATGTTATTCGAGATAATATGTATCAAAGTGTTAGTATACTGCTTACTTCTCTTATATTAGGGCATACTTTTCTAAGGCCATATAGTAATTTTTTTTTGATGGGTAAGGTCTGGTTCTTTTAAAAAAATGAGTAGACTTATTTTTTTTAAAGTTACGGAGATATTTTTTTTAAACGAACAGACCCCACCTATCAAAAGAAAAAATTACTATGTGGCCTTAGAAAAGTATGTCTACACAAAAAAATGGGTAGATTTTTTTTTAAAGTCACGTGATATTTTTTAATTAAAAAATAACCTAAATATTGTTTTTTTAAAATCCGTCAGTGAAAAGGGTATATTTGCACCATTTTAAAACGACAGGGGTATATTTGCACCATTTTATAATGGCAGGGATATATATACACCAATTTTGTAACGAGGGGTATATTTGCTCCATATCCTATAGTTGAGGGGTATATATGCCCCTTTTCATTAACGACGAGGGCATAAATCCTCCTTTTTTTTAACGGAGGGTATATTTGCTCCATATCCTATAGTTGAGGGGTATATTTGCCCCTTTTCCCCTTATATTATAACGTCACAAAAAGATTATGAGATATTTGAAAAAAATTCACCAAGACTCCAAGGTCTGTTTCTCTTTTGGCCTTCCTTTATATTTGTTCCGTGTTACTAATATATTTTGTACAGACTTGCTGGACTCCTCGTGGTAGAGACATTTCTATTTTGAGAGTTTACTTTATCACCACAATTTAATAATTTACATTTGGCCTATTATGCCATTGGTTGAGGGTAAGATGGTGGATTCAAGTCCCATCGCATCAAGAGGGTAAGACATCAGGTTTGGGTCCTGGTGCACTATGATAATAAGATGTTGGGTTCAAGTCCCATCGTATTATGTCCTAACACGCTATATATGGATAAGTGGTTGGGTATGAATCCCGATGCACTGTATTGATAATATAATGATGACTAAAGCAAAATAATATTTATTTGATGAAAAATTGTGAAGCTCATCCCACTTGATATGCTTCATTTCTTGATGTGAATGTGATAGCGGTGAATAATATATATGTCTGAAAGAAGACAAATGGTTGAATGTATGAATCTGGACGTGGAGGGACAAAATAATAATAGTCATCATTGTGGTAATATAAAAGGAAGATCATTATGGGTTCTCACAATGGTCCTTCAAAAGGTGAAGGTAATTTTTTCCATCAAGATGTGGTATGAAAGGTCATTTGGGCACACGGTTGTCGTGCAACCTAACTTGATGAAGTTTTATAAATCCTCCATCAAAGCAAAAGATACAATTTCAAAGTGATGTCGAGGTGGGTCTATGAATATGATAAAGACAATGGACTTATAATGAAAATTTATGAAACACGTATATATGACTATAGTCCATTCCTTGAACATAATATTGTGATCTGTAATGAGCATGGTGAATTCTCGCCCATTTTGAAAGTGAAATGTGAATACATTATGGATAAGGACGTGCTCATGTATGGTTGGATAAATACCGCGACTCGTCTTTACGGGAGGTTTGAGAAAAATAAAGAAATTTATATTGGCATAAACGGTCATTGGTCACGTATTTTTAGTACGTCATAAATATTGTGGTATGCCTTATCACGAATTGTTGAAGGGTAATAGCAAGAAATAAATATTGCCTATAAAGGTTTTGACCATGACCATAATGACAATTACTCCCTGAAAGGAGATGTTCACCATATGGATAGCATTATGAAATATGTGGTAGTACATAATTAATTGGGAGCTCTGAAAAAGCTAATTTGTTACCACCCGGAGGAATGAAATTGTTCATAATATTGGTATTGCAGTAAGTCTCAAAAGAAACTTTTTTAAGTTTCAAAGGCATTGGCCAAATATGAATTATATTGAGACTATAAATTATGGGAAAGTTTAATATCTTCATAGTACTATAACTATACCGGGTAAACAAAATGTATGTGTTATGTTGCTCGTTTTTCCTCCGAATTTGTACTGCATAAATACAAGCATGATGGAATCACTTGCTACGGAAGTTGGCATGACCGGTTGGTCATCCGGTTCAAATGTGATGCGAAAATAATTGAGAATTCATGTGGTTATATATTGAAGAAATAAAATATTCTTCAAGAATTCTCTTGTCCTGCTTGTTCTCATGATGGCAAATTGAATAATTTACCAGTTAAGGTTGGGATTGTATCCCATAATTTTGGATCGTATAAAAGGTGATATATATATATATATATATATATATATATATATATATATATATATATATATATATATATATATATATATATATATATATATGGGCTCAGTCACCTGCCATGTGGACAGATTTACTATCATATGGTTTTAATAGATGCATCTATGTTATGGTCACATGTGCATTTGATATCAACTTGCAATTTGATTTTTGCAAGGTTGTTTGCTCAAAATTTTAAATTAAGAGCACGATTCCAAATTATGAAATGATGTTGATAATGCTGGTTTATTCTAAGTTGGTTTAGCAGAAATTTTATGCCTCCAATTATAACTAAACTCTTAGTTACGAGAACAAACTCTCAAAATGAAATTTGGGATGAGATATATTATTTAATATGTAGCAGCACTTGTAAGCATCAAGCCAACAAGTAATGATTCTCTCCTCGAGGTTGGTTCAGGGTCAGGAACCAAGTAATTCCTGTCTAGAAATTTGAATGTGCGGTATATGATGTAATTGCTCCACCACAACGCACAAAGATGGGTCCCCAAATAAGGTTATGAGGTAAATGTTAGATTTCCTAACATTAGGGGGAGGGATGATAAGCGGTTAGAAAATAAGGTATATGTAATAAATTATTGCTGGTATGATCCTCGTTTGAAAAATAATTCAAGTCGATTTCTAGACACATTTATTGAATCAAAAGTGAATATTATATTCCAGCTGCAGATGCTCCAATTCCAATTTGAATTAAAGTCCTTAAAGGACAGAGTCTATGGCTATAGACCAATCGGTTTCAAAGATAAAACTCCTTCTTTAAGAAAGAAGGAGAGGAGAAAATGATCAAGATGGTCATATTAATGAGGCAAGTGCTTTAAAATAGCACCACGACATAATATTTCATACAACCTTTGGTTAGGTTCAGGTACTTGAAAATGATGAAATATAAAAAGATCTCGATAAGCTATGTCCTATTGCAACCGATAGCAAATGACTGTCGACGGTATATTTGAAATAATGTAGCGCTCAACATCAGATGGTGATGAGGATCTTGAATTCAAATCTGTCAAATGTGAACAAATATAATGATTGGCCAAATAAAATACGCAGTTCAAGTATATTTTGTTTCACTTGGAAAAGTGATGTTTTGGATCTATAGTCCAAGGACCTCAAGGTACAATGTCAGTGGGGGTACAAATGGGTTCTTGCGCGAAAAGTAAAATGAGAAATAAAAATCATAAATATAAAGTACGACTTTTGCCTTGTGGCATAATGGTTTTTCGCAAAAGTCCTAACATTATTGTATGGAGATGTATGTATTCTTCTGTGGTGGATGCAATGGGGTTTCTTATCAGTCTGTCAATACATGAAAATTTTGAATGCGTATAATTAATTGTTGTCAAACGAAAGAAAATTCGTAGGGATTTAAATTGTTCTGAAGCATAAAAGGTTTACGAGAATAAAGCTTCAACAAATCTTTATATGGTGTGATTCCATTGAGTACCCCGATGGTTATGATGTCGCTAGATATAATAAATATAATTTAGACCTCATGAAAATGATGGGTATATTGAATCATGAACGATTATATAGATTATTGATATAGATTTGTTTATCCTAATAAATATTGTCAAGGTTTTGTTGGTTGTGTAAAATGCAGAGCATTATTTTTATTGATACATGAAGTTTGATATCCAAGCAAGTTACCGATTTGCATGTGAGGAGGATACTATCACATTATGACGTTCTATATGACAATCAATTATTGATACTTATTCAAGTCCTGCCAAGGTGATAGCTACTTACAAAGCAAGTCAGGAATGCGTGTCTGACTGAGATTAATAATTCGACATATGTTGCAATAGTATGATGTTTATTTGGAAATGAAGATTTCAACAATATTGTACGAAGCTTGCATAGCTCAATTGAAAGAAGGATATAACAAAAGGAGATAGAATACAACACATTTCGTCAATGTTCTTTTTCAGACATGATCTTCAACAGAAAGGTGAAATAGATGTTCAACAAATATGTTTGATTGAGAATTTGATGGATGTGTTCATTAAAGCATTACCAACCTCGACAATTGAGAAGTCGGTATACAAGATTTGGATGTGTCGTCTCCAAGAATTAAGTGATATTTTAATCAAGGGGAGTATAATATGCGATGTACTTTTTTTGCCTTAGCCGAGGTTTTGTCCCACTGGGTTTTCCTTGCAAAGTTTTTAATGAGGCAGCAAGCAATGCGTATTACAAGATATGTGTACTCTTTTTCCTTCACTAGGATTTTTCCCACTGGATTTTTTCTAGTAAGGTTTTAACGAGGCACATTATCTATATGGACATCCAAGGGGGAGTGTTACGAAATATTAGAATAATATGGTGGATGTCCAACTCCTAAAGAATTAACTCCCACTACTCTTCTCCATGATATATAATTATTCCTCCATTACTTCCTCACCATTTTGTGGTTATTACTCCCACACCTCCATGATCTCCCCGATAACTATCCCATGATGTTAATTGGTTAATGTCATCTTTAAGACATCTTTTGTAACTATACCTCTATGTAATATTATAAATAGAGGTATGTGATGCGATATGAATACACACTTGAGCACATTTGGATGAATAAGAAATCTCTCCCCTCTTGTCTCTCTTTATTTCTATTATTTTCATCATTTACTATTATTACTCTTTTAGCTTAATTTTATAACATACAACTTTAATTTCCGTTTTCTGTATAAATCAACATTTGTGCTTCTAGATTTTAGAATTTTTTTTTTAATTACGTTAACATTTTAACGTTTACGTGCTTAAGTTATTTCATTGTCGTATGTATATTGTTGCTTCTTTTACATACACTGGAAAAGTACGTTAGCACTATTGTATGATTTTTCATAGTTACTGTCTAGTGATCCATATAATTTTATTTGATTAAGATTTAGCCACAACAATCTTGATTAAATGAAATTATATATTTTGTTTAGAATCACATAAGAAAATTATAGACATTAAAATAAAAAAAAAGGGATTAATGTCTAAGTGATCTATAATTTTATTTGATTGAAGATTAGCTACAACATCTTTAATTGAATAAAATTTTAAAGTTAAGGATCACATAAAGAAATTTTAGACATTAGAATTGTGATTGATTATGCACGATATAATAATTAAAGAACTTTTATTATTGGGTTGCATAATTAGTTAGGATAAAATGTTAAATACTTTTCATAATTACCCACAGGGATTATGAATGAGAGTTTAATAGTTTATCACAAAGATAGAATATCCTGCTAGTAAATTGATAATTCTATCGTAAATAATGAATCTAATTGAATTAAAATTTAGCCCACGGGCAATTTTTATGTCAGTAGATTCAATTTTATATTATTTGCCTCAAATCTATTAAGCATGTATGTATATTTTTGCAGTTATGCAACCTGCAAATTTCTCTGATATTTTTGATATTCCCGAATTGAATGGTGAGAACTATAAGATTTGGAAGGAGAGAATTCTTCTTCACTTAGGGTGCATGGACATTGATTATGCTATCAGAAAAGACGAACCACCTATTAATGAAATTAGCACTCAAGCTGAGATTGCTCTTCATGAATAATGGGAGTGCTCGAACCGTTTGAGTGTTATCTTTATTAAGACCAAAATATCTGCTGGTATTCGTGGTTCTGTTGAACAGTATAACAATGTCAAGGCATTACTGAAGGCTATTGATGAACAATTTGAGGCTTCAGCTAAGGCACTTGCCAGCACCCTGATTATGAAATTTTCATCAATGAGGCTCACCAGTGTGAGAGGTGTGCGTGAGCACATCATGAAAATGCGAGACTTAGCGTCTCAGCTAAAGACTCTTGAGGTTGAAATGTCTAAAACTTTCCTTGTGCACTATATTTTGAACTCTCTTCCTTTACAGTACGACCCCTTTAAGATCTCTTATAACACAAATAAAGATATATGGTCTATTAATGAACTTATGGCCATATGTGTTCAAGAGAAGGGTCGATTGCTAATCGAAGCAGGAGAAAGTGCATTCATGGCTACTCAGGGAAAGAAGACCTACCAAGCCAATAAGAAGTGGAAAGGAAAAGCACCACTTGAACCTGAACCTGATATCAAGAAAGAATCCAAGTGTCGCTTCTGTAGAAAGAAGGGGCACACAAAGAAGGATTGTATCAAGTATCAGAAATGGCTTGAAAAGAAAGGTACTTCAATCTCTCTTGTATGTTATGAAGCTAATATGGTTGATGTTAATCATAACACGTGGTGGATTGATTCTGCTTCTACAATCCATATTACGAATTCATTGCAGGGTTTAAGAAACCTGCGGAAGCCAGTAGGAGCTGAGCGAAGCATCTATTCTGGAAACAAGACGCAGTTGCGTGTGGAAGCTATTGGGACATGCAGTTTAGTTCTTAGTAGTGGTTTCATTTTAGAGTTAGAAAAGACCTTTTATGTACCTAACCTTTCTAGAAATTTAATATACCCTTGGGATATTCCTTCTTTCTAGAAGGTTATTCTAACCTATTTTATAAATCTAAACTTATTGGAAATGGTACATTGTCTGATGGTCTTTTCTCTTTTAATTTGCAAAATGATTCCACTCATAATGTTATGCATGTCCAAGCTGGTACTAAACGTTGTGTTATGAATGAAGATTCCTCTATTTTATGGCATCGGAGATTAGGACATATCTTCATAGATAGAATTAAGAGAGTAGTAAATGATGGAGTACTTAGTACTTTAGATTTTACTGATTTCGATACTTGTGTGGACTGCATTAAAGGTAAGTGTAACACCTCGTGCATTCGGGCTAAGATTTGACTCATAAGACGGGGGGTATAATGAATCAGATTTTAGTATTATATAAATGGTGTTTGAAACCCAATCAAGACATGAGAAGAGTCTTTGAGCAAAAGAAAGTCGGAAGCTACCCTACGGAGCGTGTTTTCAAGTGAGTTTGCACCATGTCTCAATTAAAATGAGTATACGGAAAAATCCGTAAGGAATTTGGGAAACTTTCCTTCTTGAAAGTTGTATATCTTTGAATTACCTTTCCAACAGTATATTATGGAGGCCAAACAAACATCTGTACAAAAAGTTATGCCTGTTGTACTAAAACAGTGTTCTGCCGATATACGGTAGAATATACGGGCCGTATATTCTAGCCGTAAAATTGGTCCACAAAGCCCAAATCACTGTAATGGATGTACGGTTACATATACGGTCCGTAAAAATTTTATGGACTGTAAAATAGGGTGTAAAATGGGTCAGATATCAATTTTAAAACTTCGTTTTAAGTCTTTTTCACTTCATTCTTCACACCCCCAAGCCCTAGAATGACCTTTTATTCTCTCCCATCATCAAGAACACTAAGGTAAGCCTATTCTAATCATTCCAAGTCAATTCTAATATATATCCTTGTAATCTAAACAAAAATCATCATTCCAAAACTAGGGTTTTCAAGAAAACCCATCTCAAGGTTCAAGAATTCAAGATTTTGGAAATCTTCTTCAAAGCTTAAGTCTTTAATTCAAGTTTTGGAGCGACTAAGGTATGTAGAGTTACTATCTACGTGTGGGAACATCATTGTTCTTCCCCACGCCTCATAATTTATAAATTGTGATTCTTTACGAAAACTAGGGTTTCTATACCATGCTCATGATAACCCTAGGTCCATGTCCATGATTATATTATCTATGAATTGTTATAATTCCATCGTTGAGTTCTTAATATTTCTTTATGATTATTAAGAATCTATCCGTAATCTATGAAAAACCCATATATCTCATTCCATGGGTTCATGCATGCTAGTTTATGATATATTATGTTGGTCTTGGTCACTACCCAGTGTAATCCCACAATAGTGGGGTCTGGGGAGGGTAAGATGTACGCAGCCTTACCCCTACCTAGGTAGGGAGGCTGTTTCCGATTGACCCTCGGCAACCCTCCTCCTTTATCCGGGCTTGGGACCGGCAATGTGAGCGAGCTCACACAGGCGGAGTTTTATGATATATTATGTTATTTCATGAAAATACTATATGTTTTACAAGTTCATACAAGCAAGCTATAATTCATGATATCCATGTACAAGCAAGTTATATTCATGAAAACCATGGGCAGCAAGTGTCACTTATTTTACATGTTCATGTTTTTAGGAGTTGCTTTAATTACCGAAGAGGGCTTCAGATAGCCTGAAACTACGTAGCCACCGTAGGATGAGGATCGCTCCACCCATGTCCCGGACGATCTCTCATAATGACTGGATCCTTTCATATTTTATTAAATCTCATGTTCCCTGGCAAGGACTGAGTGTTTTGCTGGCGGGACGCAAGCACCAGACCATGCATCGGTTGTAAGTTATTGCTCTCTCTACCGATAATATTTTTACCATGTTATGTATAAATATATGTATTCATGTTCATGGCCATGTTACAGTCCTTATCATTATTATTTCATGTCCCATGTTATTTCTTTCAGTTGCTTTACATACCAGTACATTCAATGTGCTGACATCCCCTTTTATTGCCCGGGGGCCTGCATTTCACGATGCAGGTACGGATTTACAGGATGACGCCTCTGCTCATTAGAATATGCACGTACCAGCTTATTGGTGAGCCCCATCTCATTCGGGGTTTAGACATTGTCTTTCTTTATTTAGTTTTGCATCTAAAGGTATGCTGGGAGCCTTGTCCCAGTAAGTATGTTTTCCAGTCAGACTTGTGATAGAGGTTTCATAGACTAGACAAGTCAGTTATGTTATGTTAGACATTCAGAGTCGTATAGCCATTTTGGCTCATTCATGTTATTTCCGCACTCATGTTTAAATAAGTATTTTTATTAAGTATTATGACTTACTACGTGTTATAAAGGCTCATCATGCATTCACGTTATATTCCGCTCATGTTATGCCTCATGATGATTCAGCAAGCCATGTGGTTCGCTCGGTCACATGCAGCAAGGCACCAAGTGCCGTGTTTCGCTCAGGCCATGGTTCGGGGCGTGACAAAACTTGGTATCAGAGCCCAGGTTCAAGTGTCTTTAGGGAGTCTATGAAACCGTGTCCAATGGGGTCACTTTTATACGTGTGAGACCAAGACATTTAGGATTGTCTCAATTCTTTCATATTCTAAATCGTGCAGTTAGAGCAATACTTCAGGAATCCTTCTAACTCGAGCGAATTTCGTATTTTAGAAAATGCCTGCAAAAAGGAAGTACACCATAAAATCCACAGCCACCAGGCAAGGGGCTACTGCAGAGGCAACTCGCGAAGAGATTGTTCCAACTCAGACAACAGCCCCCACTGCTTCTACAGCTACGCCTCCTAACACTTTGGACATGGATGTTAGAGGAGCCATCCAGCTGCTTACTCAGATCGTTGCCAACCAGGCTCAGCGACAAGAATCAACCCCTAGCTTAAGTGCTAGTGGTGGGTCAAACAGTTCAAGAACTCAAGAATTCTTGCGGATGAAACCCCCAACTTTCATAGGGACCAAGGCTGAGGAGGATCCGCAGAACTATATTGATGGCCTACAAAAAGTGTTTCGTATTATGCATGTCACTGAGACTGAGGCTGCAGAGTTTGGTGCTTTTCAGCTGCAGGATGTTGCTCATATTTGGTATGAGACATGGGAACATTCTCGAGGGGAGGATGCATCCCCTGCTACTTAGGACGAGTTCGTTGACGCTTTCCTTGGCCATGTCATGCCTATCGAGGTCCGGGAAGCAAAGGTTATGGAATTTGAGAGGTTGAGCCAAGGTAGCTTGACCGTTCAAGAGTACTATCTCAAATTTATTTCGTTGTCCAGATATGCTTCTCACATGGTTCCCGACATGAGGGCAACGGTTAGAAGATTTGTACTGGGGTTGAAACCTGAATTGTATAGAGATGCCAAGACTGCTGCTCAGAATGATAAGATGACTATCTCTAAGATCTTGGCATTTGTGCAAGGTAATGAAGCTGAACTGAAGGAAGAGGAAGCTCTGCAGAAACAAAAGGATAAAGAATTCAACAAGAGGGCTAAATCTTCAGGTAACTTTAGTCAGGGAGGAGGTAGGCAGTTCTTTAAGAACAGGTCAGCAGGACCCGCTCCATCTACAGCTAGTGCCCCAGTCCCTAATTTCAGAAATGACAAGAAGCAGAACTTTAGACCATCGAGTTCTTATTCTCAGGCTAGTGTGGGTCAGTCAGCCTATACTATTCTAGCTTGTAGCAAGAGACACTTAGGTGAGTGTCGTATGGGTACAAATGCGTGCTATGGTTGCGGCCAGAAGGGCCACATTCAGAAGGACTGTCCATCAGCCAGACAGGGTACCGGAGGTAATGTGACGCAGTCTATAAATTCAGCAGCTCCTCGTTACAATCAGGCCTAGCAGGGGCGTGGCATGACAAGGTCCGGCAATACAGGCGGTGGTCAGAACCGTTTGTATGCATTGACAGGTCGTCAGGATACAGAGGCTAAAGCAGATGTTGTCACAGGTACACTCACAGTTTTCACTTTTGAAGTATATGCCCTTATTGATCCAGGATCCACCTTATCTTATGTAACTCCTTTTGTTGCTAAAAAGTTTGGTATTGAACCTGAAAAATTGTATGAACCCTTTGAGGTGTCCACCCCAGTTTCGGAGTCAGTCATAGCTAGGCATATTTACTGGGGTTGCCCAGTTTTAGTCTATCACCGCAGAACCATAGCTGATTTAGCGGAATTAGAAATGGTAGATTTCGATGTGATCATAGGTATGGACTGGTTAGCTTCATGTTATGCCACAGTATGTTGTAGAACTAAAGTAGTAAGATTCGAGTTTCCTAATGAGCCAGTCATAGAATGGGAGGGTAATTCAGTAGTACCCAGGGGTAGATTTGTTTCTTATCTAAAAGCCAGAAAAATGATTTCCAAGGGTTATATCTATCACCTAGTTCGAGTCAAGGATTCAGATGCCCAGACTCCAACTCTCCAGTCCGTACCAGTTGTAAATGAATTTCCAGAGGTATTTCCCGAAGATCTTCCAAGAGTCCCTCCTGACAGGGAGATTGAATTTGGAATTGATCTACTTCCCGATACTCAGCCGATATCTATTCCGCTATACAGAATGGCTCCAGCAAAGTTAAAAGAGTTAAAAGCCCAGTTGAAAGATCTTCTTGACAAGGGGTTTATTAGGCCTAGTGTTTCGCCTTGGGGTGCGCCAGTCTTATTTGTTCGAAAGAAGGATGGTTCCTTACGTATGTGTATAGACTACCGTCAGTTGAACAACATCACCATTAAGAACAGGTACCCTCTTCCTAGAATAGATGACTTATTCGACCAACTTCAGGGCGCCCAATGTTATTCCAAGATTTATCTCAAATCAGGCTATCATCAGTTAAGGGTTAAGGAAGTTGATATTCCGAAGACCGCTTTCAGAACCCGTTATGACCATTTTGAATTTCTTGTTATGTCATTTGGGTTGACAAATGCGCCAGCTGCTTTCATGGATCTTATGAACAGGGTCTTCGAGCCTCATCTTGACTTATTCGTCATTGTCTTCATTGATGATATTTTGGTGTATTCCCGTAATGAGGCTGATCATGCAGAACATCTCAGAATAGTATTGCAGACTCGTAAGGATCACGAACTTTTTGCAAAATTCTCAAAGTGTGAGTTTTGGCATAATTCAGTGGCATTCTTAGGCCATGTAATCTCAGGTGAAGGTTTTCAAGTTGATTCTCAGAAGATTGATGCCGTAAGGAGTTGGCCCAGAGCCACCTCAGTTTCGGATATAAGAAGTTTCTTGGGTATGGCAAGCTATTATCGACGCTTCGTAGAAGGATTTTCTTCTATCTCTTCTCTGTTAACTAAGTTGACGTAGAAGAAGGTTAAGTTCCAGTGGTCAGACTCTTGTGAGCGAAGCTTTGAGAAGTTGAAGAAGAGATTGACTTCTGCTCCAATTTTGACACTACCAGAAGGAACCGAAGGGTTCGTGGTTTATTGTGATGCTTCGGGAGTTGGTCTCGGATGTGTTTTAATGCAGCATGGTAAGGTTGTAGCTTATGCATTTCGTCAGCTCAAGGTTCACGAAAAGAATTATCCGACTCATGACCTAGAGTTGGCAGCTGTAGTTTTTGCACTTAAGATATGGCGTCATTATTTGTATGGAGTGCATGTTGATATTTTCACAGATCGTAAAAGCCTGCAGTATATCTTCAAGCAAAGGGAGCTGAATCTTAGGCAGAGGAGATTGCTCGAATTGCTTAAGGATTATGATGTGGATATTCTCTACTATCCGGGAAAAGCGAATGTTGTAGCCGATGCTCTTAGTCGGCGCCCCATGGGGATTTTAGCCCACGTTGATGTAGATAAGAGAGTTATGACCAAGGAAGTTCACCGTTTGGCTAGTCTTGGAGTTCGACGTTTAGACTCCGAGGATGGCGGCGTAGTTGTTCAGAATAGAGCCCTTTCCTCCTTAGTGGTTGAAGTCAAAGAGAAACAGTTTAGTGATCCCTACTTGTTGCAGCTGAGAGAGGGGATTCACAAGCATAAGACGATGGCTTTTGAACAAGGGGGAGATGATGGTACCTTGAAGTACCGAGGCAGATTATGTGTTCCAGATGTAGATGGGCTCAGAGAGCGAATCATGTCAGAAGCTCACAACTCTAGGTATTCCATTCACCCAGGTTCCACTAAGATGTACCATGATCTTAAGGAGATATATTGGTGGAATGATATGAAGAAGAATGTAGCAGATTTTGTAGTTAAGTGTCCGAATTGTCAGCAAGTGAAAGCCGAACACAGAGGCCTGGTGGCTTGGCTCAGAATATTGATATTCCTGTCTGGAAATGGGAAATGATCAATATGGACTTTGTATCAGGTCTACCTCGCTCAGCCAGGAGACGTGACTCTATTTGGGTGATCGTTGACAGGCTTACTAAGTCGGCGCACTTTCTGCCAGTCAAGACCACAAATTCGGCAGAAGATTATGCCAAGATGTATGTTAATGAGATTATCAGATTGCATGGGACCCCAGTATCTATTATTTCAGATCGTGGTGCTCAGTTCACAGCGAACTTCTGGAAATCCTTCCAGAAAGGATTGGGTACCAAGGTGAACTTTAGCACAACTTTTCATCCGCAGACAGATGGCCAGGAAGAGCGTACTATTCAGACTCTGGAGGACATGTTGAGAGCTTGCGTCTTGGATTTCAAAGGTAATTGGGATGATCACTTGCCTCTTATCGAGTTTTTCTATAATAACAGTTATCATGCTAGCATTGGGATGGCACCGTTTGAAGCTCTGTATGGGCTAAGGTGTAGATCACCAATTGGTTGGTTCGAAGTTGGTGAAGCAGAGTTAGGACCAGATTTGGTTTATCAAGCTATGGAGAAAGTCAAATTAATACAGGAGCGTTTGAAAATGGCTCAGAGTCGCCAGAAATCTTATACAGATGTGAGGTGAAGTGACTTAGAATTTTCAGTTGATGATTGGGTGTTCCTTAAAGTCTCACCCATGAAAGGTGTTATGAGATTTGGCAAGAAAGGGAAGCTAAGTTCCAGATATATTGGACCTTACAGAATTCTACGAAAGGTCGGTTTAGTAGCTTATGAACTTGAGTTGCCACAAGATTTGGCTGTTGTACATCCCTTGTTTCATGTGTCCATGTTGAGGAAGTGTGTTGGAGACCCGTCGTTGGTTGTTCCGACTGATACTATAACAGTTAAGGATGGTTTGACTTATGAGGAGATCCCCGTAGCCATTCTTGACTGTCAGGTTCGCAAGTTGAGAACTAAGGAAGTAGCCTCAGTGAAAGTCTTATGAAGGAGCCAGAAGGTTGAGGAAGCTACATGGGAAGCCGAGGAGGATATGAAATCCAAGTACCCATTTTTGTTTGAACAGCGAGCAGAGAACTCTCAAGGTAACTTTCCATAGCCCATGTCATGTTATGTCTCATGTTTCACACTCATGTCATATATCCAGCACTCATGTTTCATGTCTCATGCTTCAGTATCCATGTTCTCATGTAATCATATCCTTTCATGTCTCATGTTTCATGTCATGCTTTTTTTCACATTCATGTATTCAAGCCACGCTCAGCCATATTCTTAACCATGACCCATCATTCGAGGACGAATGATCCCAAGGGGGAGATATTGTAACACCTCGTGCATTCGGGCTAAGATTTGACTCATAAGACGGGGGTATTGTTACACCCCATTTTAACCCGGGTTAGAGCGGAGTATAACATATTGGAGACTCCTAAATTGCTTGTTTTAAAAGAGTCGCCACCTAATTGATTTTTACGGTGAATTAGGACACCTAATTATTAACTAAGGTAAAGTTAAAACTAAACCTCTGTTAATGGTCTGCTTAACCAGTGTGATTCTAGGTAAGGGTTCTATATCATCCTGAAGGGAAGGGGTTAGGGATCCTTTAGAATCCGTTAAACACGGTTATCCGGCCAAACTTAGGTTAATTAATCAAGATCAAATGTGGTGTTCAAATTTTGAGAAAAAAAAAAGTAATTTGCAAAATATAGTAATGCTATCTAAAATAATTTGTAGGAAAATGTAATAACTTGCATAAAAGAGAGGTTTTAAAATAAGACTTATAAAGGCCGTTTAAAATTTTGAATGCAAATAGTGATGCTATCATAAAAACTAGACTAAAAAAAATATAATAATTTGCCTAATAGAAGACTTAAAAATACCAAAATAGAATTTAAAGTCATCGCTAAGGCCAAAAAGAGTGGTATTATTCCGAATAAAGCTCATAGACAAAATAAATAATTTGCCCATGAATAATAATTTCTTAGAAGGAAACAATTATATGAATATGGTGATATGGAAAGGCCTAGGCTTGTATTTTAATGTGACGCGAAGGGCGCGAGTTTCTTTCTCTTTTGTTTAACTATGTTTGGCTAAAACATATGCGTAAATCTAAAGAATGCTTATAAGAAATGCTTGAATTAATGTTTACATATTGATGTTTGAGTTTTAAGGTAGCAAAATAAAGCGTGATTAATTTAAATTATGTAGTCATACTATCTAAAAAAAATCACTTATTCTAAAAATAGATATTATAAGTATAAAAATAGTTTTGACGAAAAGAAGAATAAAATAAAGGAAAACAAACGCGAAACCTACGGAATTAACAGTTAATTTTCCTAAAAATGACTACCCGTTATATTGAACTAATCTGCTAAGGTCTATCTAAATCGAGAAGATAGAATAAAATGAAAGGTTAGTTGCATAATACACATCAAATATATAAAATAAAGAGATCAAATTATATGAAATGGGCCTAGCCCATTTTCGAGGCTGCTGCGGGTATTGCTGTGGGCTTCGGCCGAGTATGCTGCTACGGACTGTTGGGCTTCGGCCCAGCAGTCTCTTTTGGATCTGGGCCCCTGCTGGGCTTCGGCCCAGCAATTCTTTTTTTTATCACTGGGCTGCTGCTGCTGCTGTTGGAATTGGGCCTGGCCCAGAATATTGATTTTTTAATTTTTTGTTGTAATTGATGGGGCTGACTCGATAAAAATGCTTCGTTGGGCTTTAGCCCAACATCGAATGCGGGGAGAAGGTGAGTCTCACGGACTCATACACGATAGTCATGCAAAAAAAAAAAAATTAGTATACGATCAATGCATAATATCAAACCCGTAAAAAACATGAATTCAAATAGATCAATAGATAATGTATATTCTATATACGTTTGAAGTATACCCCAGGTATACACGAACTACTGTCTAAAAAAAAGATTAACACACCTATAAGGGTGTTGAAAGTATTCCAACCAGTCGAATGTGCCAAAGCACAAAATCCAGTTCTGGGAACATCGAAAACAGTAGTCGCTAAGCTCAGAATTACAACATTTTTTATTCCTTTTAAACTGATGATTTCCTGAGTACAGTCTCAACATTACAGTGCAACAACTAATATTTCAACCAAGAACATGCACAACACTCAAAACAGAATAGTAGCATAGGGAAATCTTGCAAACATAAACATGGTTTCCAACTAATATAACAACTGAGCAGATAAGCAACACAGCAGTGGCAGTGGTAACATTGTGGTAATTTGCAGGGGTGATAAAGACCACAAGGCTAAACATCCAACCAATTTATACGCTAGATATAGATAAAAACTTCCAAGACTAATATAAGTGAAACAATCATAATATCTATTAACAATAACAGCTACCAGACTGATCTAGCAAGTTAACTAACAAGCATATAAAACACAAGGACACATTTTTGACACTGATGAGGCAAGAACACTTCATATTTTTATCCAAGACTAACAACTTACCAACTACATGATTGACATACTAAACAGAGCTACCTAATCCAACCAGGTTTCACAAATAAAAGAATAACTCATGTAAACAGCAAAAGCATGAATTAAAATAAACTATAAAGGGAGAGGGATTATATATCATACATAAGATACTATTGCAGGCTTACACAATGATCATGTTTAGACAGAAGAAGGTCATACTCCAATTTCTTATCTATTTAGTCCTAAAATCATTTAAGTACCAACACACAGTCTGAGAGAAGGTATAAAAGTTCACAATTATGCTCTCCAGATTTCTATGTTTCAGCTAGGCAGCTGTGTGGGACAGGGTGAGATAGATTGGCTTAGTAAACTGATGAAGTCAAAAGCATTGCAATGGAGAACACAGAGCAGATAGGAAAGCACCCAGTATGTATATGCAGTGGAGCGAAGAAAAGCATACATATGAACCAGTTACACCCAGATCAAAATATAAATAAAGTTACACCATATGTAGATGAACAGTTGCTCATTAAGAATGAATTCAGATGAAGCAAGGTGTAGGTAAAGATACAACATGAAAAAAATGAAAAGAAAAACAGATTCTTTAAACCAGAGACACCATATTGTATAAGCTAATTTGAAGTTGAATTTTAGATCCTTATTAATTCTGTTTGGACCTGATGATGCCATTAGAATCATATACTTATCATGCTTATACATAACCAAATCTAAGCATCTTCACCTGAATACTCATAAAGAACAACCTAAAAGATAGCAGATACAATACAGAGGGATCAGATCTTGTTTTGAACCAACATTTAAACGTGCAGGGTCATACTGGATTTTAATATATCACGTATCATTTACTAGTTGACATAATCATCCTCGTACGAACTTATGTGAATACATAACTAATAAACCAAGAACTTAATTGAACTGGATTAAGACATAGACAAATAGATATTGTTGAACTAAACTGGAAATTAAACCAAGCTAAGCATGGACATCCGAATATTTTTTAACTTCTGCGCCGAGATTAAACTAACTTAACATGGATATTCACAATGCCACTAAGCTAAACTAAATTAAACAACCAAGACAACAGACAACGTATGAACACATAAACACTTATCAAAAGACATGCTCAACCACACAAACAAATTATCATAGAAAACATATGAGCAAACTAAACTGGATCATCGCAAATAGACATACTCAATCACACGAACAAATTAACACAGAGACATATGAGACAGGTTTATCTAACTTAGCCAAAACTAAACGTGCTTTAACTGCAGAATACACGCTAAAAAAAAAACACAGAGCAACCAAGAAAAGGCAAAACGCAATAAGAATGAAAAAAAAATGAAGAATTACCTTTTTTCGGACGCAGCGAAATGAGGCGAAAATCTTAGATCTACACTCGAAACCTTCAGATCTATTTCAAAAATGCTATGAACCTCAAATGTTATCTATGGGGATTTCTGCGATTTTCAATCTGGTTTTCTTCCCTCAGAAAGGTTTTTAGTAAAAAATAAAACTTTTTTTTTTTGTAGGGGTTTCCGTTTTTCTTCCTCTTCTGTTCGTGTTTTTTCCCGTTCCTCTCCGTTCTCCTTCGTTCCCCTTCTTTATAGGTTTTTGTTTTTGTTGTTTTTGAACTGAAAAGGGGAAGGAGGAGCGGGAGAGAGAGAGAAGTGGGGGACAAGGGTGAGTGGGGAGCGGAGAAGAAGGAGGGAAAGGGGGGAAGTGGGAGCGGCGACGAGAGAAAAGAGAGGGGGCGGCTAGGGTTTGGAAAAGGAAAGGAGGAGACGAAGGAGAAAAACAACGGCGAAATGGAAAAATGAGGGGAAATGAAGGGAAAAGGGTTTCCCTTATTTTGCTGAAAAATGAATTGGACCCGGTCCATTTGTGGACCGGGTCAAATTTTAGACTGGGTATTTAAAAGAATGGACTAGTAAATTAAACATGGACTGATCTAAAAATTGAGATAAAAAATATGGTCTAGTCCAAAAATATTAAGAATTAATCGGACTTTGATTTGGGGTCCGGTAAGTCCAAATACGGACTGAGTGCAAGAAATAGTTTGGCTTCTAAATTTGAATAAGAGACACATTTTGATTAACGATGTACTAAGGGTGCCAGAATGTCACCTAATATGGAAATATGTAATTATAAAAAGACCCGGGTAAAAATTATATGATGTCGCGAATGACCGTGCAATAATAACAAACGCTATCATTTAAATGTGCGAAATAAATGCGATGTGTGTGCGGAAGTTGGTAGAAACGTCGAGAAATGCAAGTTTCAATAATACTAAATAATAGTAGCAAATAAATAGCGGTAGTAATACTGCTAATAACAATGATAATGGTAATAATGATAATGTTGATGGTAATGGTGATAAAAAATAATAATAGATATAATAATAATGGTAAATAAAAAACATTGATAATTAAAAAATGATAATAATTAATAATAATAATAAATATGATAGTAATTAATAAATAAAAATAATAACAATAAATAACAATTATTGATAATAACAAAATGATAATAAATTAATAATAATAACAATAATAGGGGTAATAATAAAATAATAATGATAATAATAATAAGAAATAATAATAAGAAATAATAATGATGATAATAATAATAATAAATAACAATTATTGATAAAATAATGATAATAATTAATAATAAAAATAAAGATGATAATGATGATTAATAATTGATAACAAATAACGCTGATAATAATGATTAGTAATTAATAATAATAATAATAATAATGATAATGGAAATAACAAGAATAATAATAATTAATGACAATTAGTAATAATGATAATTTAAGAATAATAATAATAGTTAATAATAATAATAATAATAATAATAGTAATGATAATAATAATAGTTGTAACAGTATAATAAAACGTCGTTATTGATAAGAGACTAATAACTATAGTAAACATAATATATATTATTATTTTATTTTATTTTTTTTGAAAATATTAGAAGCGCAAATATGTATTTCGGAGGAGAGGCGGGACAGAATTGGGTGTCAACAGGTATAATGAATCCAATTTTAGTATTATATAAATGGTATTTGAAACCCAATCAAGACATGAGAAGAGTCCTTGAGCAAAAGAAAGTCGGAAGCTACCCTACGGAGCGTGTTTTCAAGTGAGTTTGCACCATGTCTCAATTACAATGCGTATACGGAAAATTTCGTAAGTAATTTGGGAAAAGTTCCTTCTTGAAAGTTGTAGATCTTTGAATTACCTTTCCAACGGTATATTATGGAGGCCAAAAAATTATTTGTACAAAAAGTTATGCCCGTTTTACTAAAACAGTGTTCTGCCGATATACGATAGAATATACGGGCCGTATATTCCAGCCGTAAAATTGGTCCAGAAAGCCCAAATCACTGTAATGGATGTACGGTTACATATACGGTCCGTAAAACTTTTATGGACCGTAAAATAGGGCGGAAAATGGGTCAGATATCAATTTTAAAACTTCGTTTTAAGGCTTTTTCACTTCATTCTTCACACCCCCAAGCCCTAGAACGACCTTTTATTCTCTCCCATCATCAAGAACACTAAGGTAAGCCTATTCTAATCATTCCAAGTCAATTATAATATATATCCTTGTAATCAAAACAAGAATCATCATTCCAAAACTAGGGTTTTCAAGAAAACTCATCTCAAGGTTCAAGAATTCAAGATTTTGGAAATCTTCTTCAAAGCTCAAGTCTTTAATTCAAGTTTTGGAGCGACTAAGGTATGTAGAGTTACTATCTACATGTGGGAACATCATTGTTCTTCCCCACGCCTCATAATCCATAAATTGTGATTCTTTACGAAAACTAGGGTTTCTATACCATGCTCATGATAACCCTAGGTCCATGTCCATGATTATATTATCTATGAATTGTTATAATTCCATCGTTGAGTTCTTAATATTTCTTTATGATTATTAAGAATCTATCCGTAATCTATGAAAAACCCATATATCTCATTCCATGGGTTCATGCATGCTAGTTTATGATATATTATGTTATTTCAAGAAAATACTATATATGTTTTACAAGTTCATGCAAGCAAGCTATAATTCATGATATCCATGTACAAGCAAGTTATATTCATGAAAACCATGGGCAGCAAGTGTCACTTATTTTATATGTTCATGTTTTTGGGAGTTGCTTTAATTACCGAAGAGGGCTTCAGATAGCCTGAAACTACGTAGCCACCGTAGGATGAGGATCGCTCCACCCATGTCCCGGACGATCTCTCATAATGACTGGATCCTTTCATATTTTATTAAATCTCATGTTCCCTGGCAAGGACTGAGTGTTCTGCTGGCGGGACGCAAGCACCAGACCATGGATCGGTTGTAAGTTATTGCTCTCCCTACCGATAATAGTTTTACCATGTTATGTATAAATATATGTATTCATGTTCATGACCATGTTTCAGTCCTTATCATTATTATTTCATGTCCCATGTTATTTCTTTCAGTTGCTTTACATACCAGTACATTCAATGTGCTGACGTCCCCTTTTATTGCCTGGGGGCCTGCATTTCACGATGCAGGTACGAATTTACAGGACGACGTCTCTGCTCATTAGAATCTGCACGTACCACCTTATTGGTGAGCCCCATCTCATTCAGGGTTTAGACATTGTCTTTCTTTATTTAGTTTTGCATCTAAAGGTATGCTGGGGGCCTTGTCCCAATAAGTATGTTTTCCAGTCAGACTCATGATAGAGGTTTCATAGACTAGACAAGTCAGTTATGTTATGTTAGACATTCGGAGTCGTATAGCCATTTTGGCTCATTCATGTTATTTCCGCACTCATGTTTAAATAAGTATTTTTATTAAGTATTATGACTTACTACGTGTTATAAAGGCTCATCATGCATTCACGTTATATTCCGCTCGTGTTATGCCTCATGATGATTCAGCAAGCCATGTGGTTCGCTCGGTCACATGCAGCAAGGCACCGAGTGCCGTGTTTCGCCCAGGCCATGGTTCGGGGCGTGACAGTATGCAGATCAACAAGTCAAAAAAAGGTGCCAAGAGGAGTTCAACCATATTAGAAATCAAACACTCAGATATATGTTGTCCATACATGGACGCATATGGTCAGAAATACTTTATCACCTTTATAGATGATTACTCACGATACATGTATCTCTATATGCTTCATAGTAAAAGTGAAGCATTAGAAGCCTTTAAAGTTTACAAGGCTGAAGTAGAGAAAAAATGCGGAAAGTAAATTAAGATTGTGAGAACTGATATAGGTGGTGAGTACTATGGTAGATACACTGAGGATGGACAAGCCCAAGGTCCATTTGCGAAGTTTCTTCAAGAAAATGGGGTTGTTGCCCAATACACTATGCCCGGTTCTCCAGATCAAAATGGTGTAGCAGAAAAAAGAAACCGAACATTATTGGACATGGTGCGTAGTATGCTAAGTAACTTTAAGATACCTAAGTTATTGTGGATTGATTCTCTTAAGACGGCAGTGTATATATTAAATCGAGTTCCAACTAAGGTTGTCCCAAAGACACCTTTTGAATTGTTCAAATGTTGGAAACCGAGTTTGACACATATACGCGTATGGGGATGCCCATCTGAAGTTAGAATCTACAACCCATAAGAAAAGAAACTGGATCCTAGGACCATTAGTGGATATTTCATTGGATATGCTGAAAGGTCTAAAGGATACAGATTCTACTGTCCATCTAATAACACTAGGATTGTGGAATCAAGAAATGCAAAATTTCTTGAGAATGACTTGATTAGTGGGAGTGATCAATTTCAGAATACAAATTCTGTAAGAGATCAACCTTCTACTTCAAGAGAAAGATTAGTTATCGTTCATAACACCCCTCAAGTACAACCGGGTGTTCAGCAAATAATCGATGAGATTTCACAAGCTGCTGAAAATATTCTAGTAGATCAAGTTGTTCAGGAAATTCCAGAAATTATTGAACGACAAGTTGAACAACATGTTCCTCAGGAAAATGTTGACACAACATTAAGGAGATCTATTAGAGAAAGAAAATCAGCAATTCCTAGTGACTATGTTGTGTATCTGCAAGAATCTGACATTGGAGTCGAAAATGATCCCGAGTCTTTTTCACAAGCCATGAGTTGTAGAGAGTCAGAATTGTGGTACAATGCCATGAAAGAAGAGATGAATTTCATGAAAAGTAACGAAGTTTGGGATCTTGTCGAGTTGCCTAATGGTGTAAAAGCCATTGGATGTAAATGGGTCTTTAAAACTAAAAGAGACTCATCAGGCAACATAGAAAGATATAAAGCAAGACTCGTTGCTAAAGGATTCACTCAAAGGGAAGGAATTGACTACACAGAGACTTTTTCTCCTGTGTCTAAAAAGGATTCCTTGCGCATCATATTGGCATTAGTAGCCCATTTTGACTTAGAATTGCAACAGATGGATGTGAAAACCGCATTTCTCAATGGTGATCTAGAGGAAGAGGTTTATATGAAACAACCTGAAGGATTCTCCTCTAGTAATGGTGAGCACCTGGTATGCAAGCTAAAGAAATCCATAAATGGACTAAAACAAGCTTCCCGTCAATAGTACTTAAAATTTTATAATGTTATCTCTTCATTTGACTTTGTTGAGAACATTATTGATCAATGTATATACCTGAAGGTCAGTGGGAGTAAAATTTATTTCTTAGTTCTATATGTGGATGATATCTTGCTTGCATCTAATGATAAGGGAATACTACATGAAGTGAAACAATTTCTCTCTAAGAATTTTGATATGAAAGATATGGGTGATGCGTCTTATGTCATTGGCATTAAGATTCATCGAGATAGACATCAAGGTATCTTAGGTCTATCTCAAGAAGCCTATATCAATAAAATTCTAGAGAGGTTTTGAATGAAAGATTGTTCACCAAGTGTGGCTCCCATTGTGAAGGGTGACAGGTTCAATTTGAATCAGTGCCCGAAGAACGATCTTGAAAGGGAACAAATGAAAAATATTCCATACGCTTCTGCTGTTGGAAGCTTGATGTATGCTCAGGTTTGTACAAGACCTGACATTGCATTTGCTGTTGGAATGTTGGGAAGATATCAGAGCAACCCGGGTCTTGACCATTGGAGAGCTGCAAAGAAAGTCTTAAGATATCTTCAAGGGACAAAAGACTACATGCTTATGTACAAACGATCAGATGATTTGGAAGTCATTGGCTACTCGGATTCAGACTTTGCTGGCTGTGTTGATTCACGCAAATCAACTTTGGGATATATTTTTATGTTAGCCGGTGGAGCTATATCTTGGAGGAGTGCCAAACAGACTCTAATTACTACTTCCACTATGGAGGCTGAGTTCGTTTCTTGTTTTGAGGCTACCTCACATGGTGTATGGTTGAAGAGTTTCATTTCTGGGCTTAGAATTGTCGACTCTATATCTAAGCCATTAAGGTTATATTGTGACAATTCATCTGCTATCTTTATGGCTAAGAATAACAAAAGTGGTAGTCGAAGCAAGCATATCGACATCAAGTATCTGGCCATAAGAGAACGTATTAAAGATAAGAAAGCGGTCATTCAACACGTTAGCACTGAACTGATGTTAGCTGATCCTTTAACTAAAGGCATGCCACCGCATAAATTTAAGGATCGTGTAGTCACAATGGGACTTAGTTCCCCTATGTAAAATTTCGTTGTAACAACGAATATTGTTGAAATTCTATTTTACATGATATTTCTCGTATTTGTTACTGTGTGCACATTCAGTATATTCTGAGAAATATCGCTATAGGATGGACCTAGAATAAACGTTGAGTTTATTCATTAAGTAATATGGGCTAAGGCTTAGAGGCATAATGCATTGTGATACATGGAAAATACTACTTGCTCTTAGAGGAACTATTGCCATGATTCATGTATTATGATTCTCTTTTAAGTATTATGATGATGAGCATTGTGTATACGGACCAAGTGGGAGAATGTTAAACAGAGTTCAATATTTGAACTTCTTCAGATGGTCCATATGTTTTGGACCAAATAACTTCCATTTTCCCCACTTTGTGAAACTGCTCCATAACCCATTAGGCCACTAAGTAACTAGCTAACTGCTTCCTAAAAAAACTGTTCTTGATGGTTGAATAGTTTATATATAGAGGCATCCGTTTGGGTCCCTAAGCACAAAAAATCACATTCTAAAATACTACACTATCTAGTGAGATATTCTGAGTGCTTAGAAGACTCACCGGACGAAAACCGACGCAGCAACGATTCCGCTACATTGGCCGGAGGTATGTCAACTCCTTATTCCATTGCATTTTGCTTTGAACTAGAGTTTTACATGCTTCGTATCATGTAAATAACTTTTATATATATATAGCTAGACCAATGCGGTGTAAGCAATACCATGATTAACATGGTATAGCATTCAAAATGAAAAAAATTACCTCAAACCCTTTTCCAAGCCCATATACAATTTTATACCAAACACAAGTTTAAGTTGCATATTACGTATTCAATTTTTAATGCAATGACCAAACGTCCGTTAAAAAGATGACCCTACATTAGCCATTATATTCCTGCTTCATTAATTTAAACATTACAAACAGCTCATATCGTTGGTCTTGCTGGGACTTGGCCTTCTAGCAGTAGAAGTGTAGAACCTAGTCTCTTTTTTTCTCATAAATTCAGATATTTAGGACAGAAGAAATGTTCAATGTTAAAGTCAGTGGAGTTATATATAAGCAAAGGTACGTTAAAGAATCTATTGCATGTTCTCATACACTCTTACAGAATCAAGATTCCCAACACTAATTTTTTATAGTATAACTAGATAATATTTGTAGTGATCTACAAATCGTGGAATAATATATTGTAAAGATTGGGGGCCTTTATATGTTATCTACAATATGATATATCATAATTTTCACGTGATATATACTACGATCGGCCCTTTGAATTTTTGATGTATAAGAAAGTAACTTTATGTTCAAGCAAGATGGCACAACGGGTAATAATTCTTTTTTATTTTATTTTATTTATTTATCTTCTTCATTTTTACATATTGATGTCTGCATCACATGAGAGCCTGACCAGCAAGTTCAAGACAGAAGCAGATCCATGATTTAAACTCTATGGATTCAACTTAAGATTCTTAGGGTGTGTTCGGTATGGAGGAAAACATTTTTCGGAAAATATTTTCCAATTTTTCCATGTTCGTTTAGTCAAAAATTTTGGAAAACCTTTTCTTTAGGAAAACAAGTTCCTCAAAAATGGGGAAAATGACTTCCCCAATAAAAGTAGGGAAAACAAGTCTATAAGTGCATTCAACCAACCACCCAACCCACCCCACCAATCACTCCCACCCCACCCCACCCCCAAGCCCAGTGGCGAATCCAGAATTTTAACTCAGGGTGTTTGGAAAAATAATTGAACCACTTGAGCTAGCTTTTTGCATTTGTTCAGGGTGTTTAAAAGTTAATATACGTACATGAACACAAAAAATTTACTCTAAATATATACTGTAATTTTTTGCCCAGGGTGTTTGGGTGAACACCCTGGGCAATGACTAGATCTGCCCCTGCCCACGCCTACCCCACCCACCCACGCCTGCCTCACCCCCTGGCAAAAAAAAATAATTAATTTTGTTTTGAAAAAAAAGTTTTGAATTTTGTTTTTTGGTTTTTTGCACCACCCCACCCCCACCACTGCCCCACCCCCACCCGCAACCCCCTCCAACAAAAAATTTGTTTTGAAAAAAAAAAGTTTTGAATTTTTTTTTGTTTTTTGCACCACCCCACCCACCCCCTACCCAAAAAAAAAATAATTTTATTTTGAGAAAAAAGTTTTGAATTTTTTGCACCACCCCAACCCCAACCCCCCCCCCCCCCCCGCCACCAAAATTAATTTTGTTTTGAAAAAAAAGTTTTGAATTTTTTTTTTTTGGTTTTTTGCACCACCCCACCCCCACTCCCTCCCAAAAAAAATTAATTTTGTGTTGAAAAAAAAAAGTTTTGATTTTTTTTTTTTTGGTTTTTTCCCCCACTCCCACCCCCCTTTCCAAACACCCCACCACCCCCTCCAAAAAAAATTGAGGGTGGGGGGTGGGTGGTTGTGGGGTTGGTGTGGTATGGGTCCACATCGGGGCGGGGCGGGGGGGCTGTGGTGGTTTAGAAAATCCAGAAAAAAAATTAAATACTTCAAAAAAAAAAATTGGGAGTGGGGAGTTGGGGTGAAGTTGTGGGGCTTGGGTGGGTATTTTCCTGAAAATGTATTCTACCAACCAAACGAACATAAATAAGTAAGAAATTCACTTATTTTCCGCTACCCAAACGAACATGGGAAAATAAGTAGAAATTCACTTATTTTCCAAGAATACATTTGCAGGAAAACATTTTCCTTCATACTGAACACACCCTTAGTTTGAACTTCTTGTACTTATAAAGTTATAGGTTCATGTCTTCTATTTATTGCAATTTTAATATATTTGTATACATAAATTTATGTTCCGCATCGAAAGTTAGGGGTTCAATTGAAGCCCCACCTACCGTGCTTCATCCGCCACTGGTTCAAGACGAGTACAACCGTTATAGTTTTTTTCTTTATTTGTTCACTCTTTTGGTTTTTGAATAAAACCTTGTAAGTTTTTCTTTCTTTATACATTGAAAATTGAAGAATTTTATTCAACTAATGAAATTCTTATCTTGAAATACGTAAATTACGATCGAAAAACCCATTAATTTCCTAAGCTTCCTTGTTGGATCAACACAAACTAGTCCCAGAGCGGGCTCTTAGTACGTACTTTTGGATTATGACCTAATAAGTATTCTCAAAACCCAAAAATAAAATTCCACTAGGCTGAAAATAATAAAACAAAATAAAAAGATCACTGATGTGTTTGATAAAAAATACACATACACATTTTTTCCCTAAGGTAACTTGAATGTTCTGAAAATATTTACAAATAATATAAATTTAAAAATATTTTTACATTAAAAGAATGAAATGAAATGGAGGGGATAAGTGGTCTTGTTTTGAGAAGGTATTTCGTATGTTACAAATAAAATTAGGCTAAAATAGTACAAAAAGTTTTATTTGGTCAAATCAGAAGTGTTTATAAGCTCAAAAATCATAAGTTGATGGTGACAACTTATGATTTTTGACTGATTTTAACATATAAACACTTAAAATTACTTTTAATATTCGTCTAATGCGTAAATAAATACAAAAATACTTACAATTTAATTTTACTAACTTAAAAGCTTATACAAAAACCTTATAAGCCTGGTAACACATGAAATATTCTGTTGTAATTAATCTTATTAATCCACAAGAAACAAATATTTTCTTTGATTCATTCTTTCTTTTACTTGTGGCTCCAACAGAACTTTCTAATCTTGTATACCGCAATAAAACATTGTTTCTTTTACGTGATTAATCTTGGTAGAAATTGCACGTATCACTTTAACTTTAATTATGAAGTGAACAAGTACTTGACTCTTAATTTATTAAAAAATGAAATCAACCCTTTGCATGTTCTTATAGATGACTTCAACCAAATTCAAGACCAAAAAGATAAAGCAAATAAATTAAGATATAAAGTGTAGAATCATAAGATATCAAGATATAGTTAAAAGTTAGTCATTATCAGCTTTTGAGGTTTTTTTTTCTCTCCAAAATTTCTTGTATTAGGCGTTTTTAAAAGTTCCAAGAATTACTCTTTGGGGAATAATTGACTTCTGAAATTCTTTTAAGCTAACGATAAGAATGTGAAAGAGGGATATTCAAATTGTATTATTTTAATATCCTAAACTCAAGTTGAGCTAAAACATGAGTTTGAATTTTATGTACTAGTGGTTTTAAAAAGTATTTTGCAAGCTCAGAAATGAATGATGGGATCCGTTGAATTCAAATCATATAAAGCATAAAAGTCTTTTTCCTCCCACTTGAATAGAAGGGTAAAGAGAGGAAGTTAATTAATTGTTCCTTCTCCGACTAGCCGATAGAAAAGTCCTTAAACTAGCACAAAAATGAAAGTAGACCCTATAGAAAAGCGAATAGAAAAGATAGTCAAGGTAGTCTATAGACTCAAGTGACCAGCTCGGTGAGTCACTTGACTTCTTTCTGTGGAAGCGGCAAAGGGATGGTAAGGCTTTGAAACCAAGCAAGCAACTATTCCAAAATTTTAGTACCTTTACAGAATCGACCTCCGATTTGTGAATTAATTGATTGAATACCCGAAATTCAATTTAGAATAAGTGATAAATAACACATGATATGTATAACAAATTAAATTTTATACTATGTATAGCATATGGGATAATAAATAGTAGCAGATCTTCCTTTATATTACTTTTCCTTTTATAGGATCTAAAAGAATGGTATCGTCCATCATAAAATTTGCTAATTGTGGTGTTTCTTTGAATTATCCTTATAATCCTAATCTAATCCATTTCGATGCTTTGAAAGAATATCTTTTTATCTTGCTTTGTCTCAATTTGTGGTCATCATTCTCTAGTAGTTCAGTCATACTGCACTTGAAACATTATCTCGTTTTGTCTTATGGTGTTCAACCTATTTTTAACACGCCCCTCACGTGAGCGCCCGATTATTTTTTTTATGGACCAACTATGTACAAAAAATTAAGGGCAAACATCTCCTGCTGCCCGTTGAACCCAATCTTATAACGAGCCCATACCCCTTCTGAAAGTATTTTCGCTTATGCCCAGCCCATTGGAAAATAATTACCCGAACGTGCCCCCCTCCTAATTCGCTCCTATGCGGCCCAACTAAGTCGCTTCTACTACGGCCTAACTAACCCAAATCGGCCCTAATCGCTCTTCTTCACTTTGCCACGTTTGTTCATGCTTGCTTTTACAGGGTGAGTTTTCAAATTGAAAAAAAAAAAAAAGGAGAGTTGGTTGCATTAGATAACTTCCATTAACAGGTGCATTGATTATTATCCTTCTTTTTTTGTTTTATTTAATGGTTTATTTCATATAAGTTCCTTGTTTTACAGAGTTTTTAGCAAGAGTTTCTAAAAAAAATTCAAAATCGTTATTTTTTATATTTTGGCTATTTTTTGTTGTGTTGTTTTTTTTTTTTGTAGGTTTTGTTGGTTGTTTTTTATGGGTCGTAAGCATGTTACAACTCAATGGAGGGGCCATCGTCGAGTTTTTACTGATGTTACTGAATCTTTAGACGAAGGTGTAAGTACAGAAGACTCTATTTCTTCAAGGATATTGGCCCCAAATTTTTCATTGCACCTTGGTGAATCGCCGTCAGTTTCTATGGGTAGCCCTAAATTGAATCAGGGTGACCCAAAATCGAGTGATGACCCAAAACCCCAACACTCGGGGGATGCTGATGAAGCAGTGGCGGATTAAAATGTTGAGAATGTTAAAAGAAAAGGGAAGCAAAAAGTAGTGCATGATGGTTAAGTTGATGAGAACACGAGGAAAAAAAATACCGTTGAATCACAAGATATTCCTTGTGAATCAATTCCTGAAATAACACCTGATACAACCCTGATAATGTTGATGATATTAAGGAAACTTATTTTTTTATCTTTTGTTACCTTTGATTTTCTATACTTTAATGCAAAATTGTGGTGAAATTGAAGTTGTACGTGAATACTCTGTGTGTTTTTTAAGTAATACAACTTTTTCTCTTCTGTGATACTCTGATAGTATATGATAGTAAGTGAGTATCATAGAGGATTTTGCAGTTTAAGCTATTTTTGTTGCCCCTCTATGATACCCTGTTAGTATATTTATATACTATTTAGGCATCACAGAATACTGGGGGGTTGGGGGGGGGGGGGGGGGAGGCATGATTCTATGATACTTGGTATATGTGTATGATAGAGTAATGAGGTTTGTTGTTTTGATGTAGTTTTTTTTTTCCTTATAATCATCAATTGTGTTTGTAGGTTGGGGATTTTTGTATAAAGATGGATGTTGACCTTAACCAAATATTGAGTGGAGCACAAACGGCAATATGTTGGTGATTTGCATGACAAGTTGTCGGCTAAGAAGCTTGTGTGGTTTAGAGATACTTGTTTTGGGTATTTCTTGGACATGCTTCCAATTATGGTGCAAGGGCGAGTGTTGGACAATCTGTTGATGAGGGAGGTGCATTTCTTGGAAGATGATGCATTGCACTTTATGGTAGTGGTGCCAGACTACGTTTTGGGTTGAGTGAGTTTGGTCTTGTTACGGGGTTAAAATGTAAAAGTGGTACATCTATCACGGTCAAATCAGTTCCTAATCGGTTAGTGAAAAAGTACTTTAAGAGTTCAGCCAATGTGACATGGGGTCAGCTTGAGCAATGTTTTAATAAAAAAAGTTGGAGCTCTGATGCTAACACGGTGAAGATTGCAGTTTTGTACTTTGTAAACATGTTCTTGTTGTTGATATAGCGTACTTTGATTTGGTCGAGAGTGGTGAGTTCAATAACTATCCATGGGGGATAGATATGTTTAAGGCGACTATTAAATCGTGCTCGAACAACTTCAGCACAAAGCCTTCATTTTATCGACATGGTGGATTTCCTCTTTCATTACAGATCTGGCTGCACGAGTGCTGCCTAACTTTAGGAAGTCATTTTGCCGAGCATGCCTTTGGCCGGACCCCTCGTATTCTAAACTGGAAGATAGATAAGAGTTTAAGCCACGATTATGTGTGTTTGCGAATATTTGGCTTACAACCTGATCAGGTATTCTACTTCTGTGCATGTTAGATATTTGATAGTTTTGATGTTATAATTTTGTGTAAGATTTTTAATTTTTTTGTTAACTTTAATTGCAGTTGAGGAATGTCTTTCCAATGGAGGATGAGAGGTTGGTATTAGACTTAGAAGGATTACCATTTGAAATTTCCCCTGAGCCTTCTCCAAGTCAGCGTTTCAGCGAAGGATTCTTTTGCACGCAAGCGCCAACAGGAGATATGGGTCAGAGTAGTCTTGGTGAAAGTAAATCTAGCAATTCTTAGTTGAAGAAGGAGTTAGAGGCGTTTCAGCTTCATGTTGATTCAAAGTTTGGAGATATCCTTGAAGCTATTGGGATCTGAACAAGAAAGTAGATACAAACCCTAATTTACTGGTATTGTTCATTTTTATTTTTTTAGTTTTTAGCTAGCGTGTGTTATGTACTATTTTTTTGTGCTTTATGATACTTTGGCAATATATAGAGGATTGAACCTCTTATCCTCTATGATGCCCCGATGGTATATAACTATACTGACAGACATGATAGAGGATTGAACCTTCATCCCATAAAATACCCATATGGTATCTAAATATACTGATAGAGCTTCATAGAGGATTGACCCTTCATCATTTATGATGCCCCATATCAATCCTCTATGATGCCCCCATGGTGTATAAATATACTGACATGGCATCATAGATGATTTGATTATGTTATATAGAGTATTGAGCCTTTTTCATCCTCTATGATGCCCCCATGGTATATAAGTATACTGACAGGGCATCATAGAGGATAAAAGGTTCATCTGTGATACTTCACTTGGTATATATGATATACTTTTAGAATTAACCCTGTTAATATATTTTTATATACTATGTGGCTATCATAAAGGAGTTAGCAGTTGATTTATTGAAGTAATGAATTGTTGATCCTCAATGATGCCCCAGTATACTTATATGCCATATTGGTATCATATAGGATTTATCTTAGAAGTATTTGTGTGTTTCTTAGTTTATTTCGAAGAATTTTTTATATTTTTCCATTTTGTATACAGGAGAAGAAGAAGGATGAATGTGCTTACATACAGGAGAAGAAGAAGGATGAATGTGCTTAATCTGGTGGGGCACATACAAATTTTGCTAATTTGGATATATATATATATATATATATATATATATAGATTTCAACCAAAATGTGGGTGATATTCTGGGTGGGGGGGGGGGGGGGGGGGAGGAGAAGGGGGTGATGACACTGTGAAGGATGGTGTTGACACTACGGGTGTTGGCAAGAAGATAGTTGGTGAAGAAATCGATTCTCAGAGTGGGTTTGTTTTTGTCTCTATGAGGGAGTCGTCTATTGCTCCCATCACACAGAATTACGACAAGAATAAAAAAAAGTGGAAATGAGCAGACAACTGAGCTGAAATTAGATCCTGCAAATTTGTTGGATGATGATTATTTTTCGCATTTGAGTGATTCTGGGATAGCAGCGATCATACAAGGTGCTAAAGTTGGTGCTGCTTCAGCAAGTAAAGTGACAGAAGATGACCGATGTACCAAAGATGCGTGTCCAGAGACCGTTACCACTGACGCAGTTGTAGATGATCAAGCTAGAGATGTTGTGTTACCTCATGGAGAAGGTGTTGTTGATAAGGGCGCAGATGCTGCTAATGAATCTGTTGTTTCCGCAGCGAGGGGAGATAATGTTGCGCAGCCTCATGTTTATCATGTGGCAGTGGAGGTTCCTGCCAAGTTAACGGAGGATGTTAAAGATTCTAAACTTGGTCCGTCTAGGGTACAAGGTGGCGTTAGTGATTCTAAAGAAGAAGCCCCTGCGTTTATAATTCTTCCAGGCACCTCCATAGTGGAGATAGGTGATGGGGAGACAACACCTTTAGTATCTCGGAGGGGTAGGCCAAGACGGCCAGCTATGGCAAAACAGTCACCATTTGTGGTTGGTTCTGGCCTTAGCGTTGTGGGTGAAACACCGCCGAAGCTTGTGAAAGGTAGGTCTCCGTTGATTCCGAGTATAACAACTCCTGTTGAATGCAGCTTTATACAAAAGTTCTTAGAGTTCGTTGATAAAGATATGATCACACGCCCGTATGTATTCAGTTCTTATTTCTGTTATGGTTGTTTGTTTTTTCATAGGTTGTGTTGTTTTGAAATTGGTAGTTTTGTATGTTGTTATAAGGGTATTGTTGATGTTTATACTGTCGATGATGACTATCTGGAGCTGGGGTTCAATTTTGAAGTTTCAACAATTCGTAGTAAGAGGTGGTTCCACACGTTAAACTATCCTGGCAGTCCAATATCATGTGATGTATGTGTATTGAATGTGTACTTTCTTTTTGACTCTATCACTTTGAATAAGTGGTTACTTATGCATTTTTGGTGTCATTTTTTTTTGCAGCATTTGGATGTTATATTCTATTACTTAAGGAAGAAGGCAAAGTATAGTTCAATGCCGATTAGGGTGACAACAACGAATATGTACTTCAATAACACGTTGAGAAATTTGTTTGCAAAGTTTGTGTCTAGTGGGGGAGTGGATCATTTGATAGATAAGTCGACCGACATTATGGAGTATATGTATGGTTTCCGTGTGTTTTTCGACACTCCATGGGCTGAGGTTGACTATGTGTTGTTTCCTATGCACCTGGGAACAAAGTGGCATTGGGTTTTGGGATGTCTGTCAATACATGATAGGTGTTTTTATCTATATGATTCGATGCGCAGTCCTCAATATGCTGCAGCTACTCAGAAGGCTATAGAGCCATATCGTGTGTTGTTGCCCCTTTTCTTGCAGACAATCGACTTTTATACGGTCAGAACTGATATTGCACTTGAAAATGGTCTTCGCCGGGGTCATTAGTTAAGCGATCCATTAGATGTGATATTGGTTGATAATCTGCCAAAATAAAGCAACACGTATGATTTTTATGCTTTCACATTTTTTCCTTTATTTATTTTACTTTACATATTGTAATGATATTTCTTTTTTATGCAGAGATTGTGGCCCCAATTCGCATAAACAATCTTGATCGTTGACCTTTACTGATAACGATAATAGAGACGGGGCTTAAATTTGAAGCTTATAGATTTTAGATTCTAATTCTTTTAAGGTATTAATTTTAAATTAATAGTATATAGTCACTGAATATTTAAGAAAACTACATAATTTAAATCAAAACTATTAGATTTGGTCAAATTCATAATCGGAATATTATTTGTATATATTCAGTGTATCTTTTTTGTTTTGCCACTATAAATAGTAGTGACAATCTTTGTTTCTTCTCACAAACCTCTCAGTCTATAATATATACTCGGCTTCTCCTCCTCCTACATTCCTAACCAAAACAAATTGTGTATTTTTCTCTATTCAAAGGACTTTATCCATTTCTTGTTTATCAAAAATATTGAACTATATGGAAAAGGCAAAGCAAGTTGTTGGTTCCTCTTCTTCTTCTTCATCGTTCACCAATGAACTCTTTGGTCCAAAAAAGCCCTCAAACTCGTCCCTCTTTGGTTCTGTTTTTGGTCCAAATTCCACGGTACGTACTAATATTGCCTCTTTATTTTTCCTTGCATGCATCTCTTCTACTTTAATTTTGTATTTCCTTTTAGGGAAAATGATCAAATTAACCTTTTTAATCCATATCGTTATTGTTAGCAAACCGTACGTTTTCTTTTATGCTCTTATCATTAACGGAGTTTTAACATAAAATGAGCGGATTCTACATGTCCAAATTCTTCAGAAAAATAAGTTTGAATTTGTCCATCAACTTTTAACTGCGTATAAGAATTTATCCATCATCTGTTGACTATAATTTCAATCATCCTGAGCTTTGTTAAAGGTTTAAGGGAAAAATGAGACTTTAAAATGTAAAAAGTTTCACATAGAGAAAGATTGTTCAAGTTCAAATAGTGCAAGGACAAATTTGACCGTTTTGTCTCCTTTTTATTTTCTCCTCTTCTTTTTTCATAATCTCATGATGTTTTTTCAGTTTTCTCACCGTTTTAAGATCAAGAATAATAATCTTTTCTTCCATGTTGTAAAACATCTTGATTGATTACAAACTTTGCTTTTGGAGAAGGAAAATTATCTTAAGATTAATTATATATTATTGTCCAATTAACACACTTTAAATTCTTAGCTTATTCAGTAAGCACGTAAAGAGATTCATCAGCAAAAGCTCAAGTTTATCCATTAGAATAACTAAAATCCTGGGGAAAAGGTGATTTAGAAAGAACAATTAATAGTGCAAACTTTGCTTCTAGGTCCCATTTTCACATGCATATATCCCCATTTGGACATTTTTCCTTAACTTGTTTTTTCTGTTTAATTTGTTAGCATCTAATAACAATCTATGATAGCATGCATGCTAGGTATATTACTATTGTTACCCGATTAGGTACCAATTAATGTTTATTAAGTTATTTAGCTGTGACTACTTAATAAATGTCATTTATACTATTAATACATAAAAATTAAATTCAATATTTTTAAGCACCGGACAAGATCTAATTGAGTGCTAGATATTCCTTTTCACTCATGACTTTAGGGACTTAGAAGGGATCCCATGCACTCAGGGGATAGAGGTTCATCAAGAATCCAAGATCAAGGGAACCATTATGGCAATACAAAATATGGAACTTCAGGTTTTTGAAAATGCATTTATATTTTACCACTTATAAATTTAACAACAATATGTTGCTTATTAAATTTGTAAATATTCTTCCTCAGAGTTGCTCTTTTATTTGATGTTCTTATGCTGAATTCAAATTAATTTGTTTGACCAATTTACAGATAATGGATCTAACAGAAGCAGGGGAGACAATACTAAGGACAAGACTTTAATGTATCAATATGAAAAAGTAGAAGCTCCATGTAATTTAAGCTCATCCATCTACTATGGTGGCCAAGATGTTTATCCTCCAACTACCCAGACCAGTGGCTCCCTGAATAATATTGTAAGTATAGGCACTTTTTTTTTTTCCTCTAGCATCTCGTATTGATATATAATATAATTAAGTAATTAAAAGTGTGTTTGCTTTAATATTTTGAACTTTAAAATGAGATGATCCCCCATTGAATACGGTTATAATCAGAGTACACTAGAAAGTTTGGGTTCACATCTCACCTCCACAAAAAAAATCAATGAATATTCACGTGTTTTATCCATAAAAGAATAAGAGGTCTACACTATTGGGAGGCGTGTAATAATACAATCAAATAAATAAAGTGTAGTATCTTAAAAATCAAAATAGTTAATAGAAGGGCGGATCTACACGTAAGTTACGGGTTCAGCAGATCTGATAGTTTTAGTTCAAATCGATATTCCTGCTAAAAAAATCACTTATATGCATAAATAATCAATCCGGAACACAGTAAGCAAAACAAAGTATGGTCAAGTCTTTATAAATTTAAAATCCTGAATACAATTAATTAATGTTTTTTGAGTAGATAATAATCGTTTTCTTTTTTCCATTTTATAAATTTAGTATATTTTTGGTTACTTGATCAGGTCAAGAAAGATGGGAGGGACGATGGTTCAAACTCTGCTTCAAGAGGAAATTGGTGGGAGGGTACGTATGATGATAATATATTATTATTTTTATAATAAAGTATATTGCTTTGATTTAAAGGTGCTGTCTCTTTGTTTCTGCAGGATCACTTTACTACTAATAAGGCCTTGCCTTTGCCTATATAAATTTCTTCTCTACATATGATTTTCTGAGTTTGTTTTTGTTTTATATTTATTTTTGTTTTTGTATTTTTCTGTTTTTATTTCTTCTCTTTTAATCGTAATTGATTTCTTTTTTTTTATTATTTTATTTATTGTTCGAAATCAGGAGTTAAGAGAAAGCATTTTTGACCAGCAAGGAGTGGAAGATGTTACATTGCAGTCTCTTTTTTTTTTCTTTTTTTTTCTTTTTTCCTTTTTCAGCTTGTACATCAGTATATGAGTTCCTCTTTGTATAGTTGCTGAACTTCTCTTGTGTAATGTATTTATCAAATCCAAATCCAACTAATTATCCTAACACTTATCAGATTGTTGCAACCTCTAATTCTCTTTGGAATATTATATCTGAACTTCATTAACTTGGGCCTGGGTCAAACTTCCGAGATGGGCTTCGGTCAACATATATAGTGGTCAATCTATAACTAATAATTCTACGGAAAAGGGCCAAAATTACCTCTGAACTTTGGGAAAATAGATCATTCATACCCTTCGTTATACTATAGGGCCAATTATATCCTTACCGTTATACTATAGGGCCAATTATACCCTTATGTTAAACGGCCTGCCAAGTGGCATCATCCTAGATGCCCAGCTCATTTTTTACCCACCAACTTAACCCAACCCGACGCAGATATAATTTTGTCACCCAACCCTTTTTCTTTTTCTTACTGTCTTCTTCTTTCTCCATGCCCAACTCCTCCATGTCCACTATCTCCGATCCCTCACCCCCAGCTCCTCCATGTCATTCTCCTTTTTTTTTTTGGCCCCGTAGTATAACAAAGGGTATGAATAATCTATTTCCCAAAGTTCAGGGGTAATTTTGGCTCTTTTCCATAGTTCTAAGGGAACTAGATGGCCTATGCCCGTGTTGCGCATGGGCCCAACACTTTAGATTATAGTGCATTTATGTGTATGTAGTTGTTTTTGAATAGTGATAATATATATATATATATATATATAAAGAGTATATATTATGTTCAAAACACGATTAATATAATATTGTAGTTTGTGTTCCGTATCTAAAATTTTATTATATTAAAGTTCGCTATGAACACAAAATCGGCAAATTTATTAATATTTTTTAAAAGAGAAGACTTGATTAAAAGGAAACTATTTTCTTCTCTTTGAGATAAAACAATAGTAATATTTAAGCATCAGTTGATACTTTCAATTTTAATTTGATTAATTTAAAGGTTGTAAAATACTTATTATTTTTTATCAAATTTTGATTTGGACAATTCTAATTCAAATTATTAAATTAATTTTACATGTTTAAAATGAAACAAAGTAGAAATTGATTTTTTATTTAAACAAAGAAATACTATTTTTTAATTTTTAGTAAATATTCTCGGTTTAGCTCATTTTACTTGTCATGTTGTCTTTTGCATGGTTTTTTAAGAAAACGTCGATTAGAATTATAATTTGACTAATTTACCTTATTCATTATTTGATCTGTATTTGATATTTTTTTTTACGACATTAATTTCTTTTCACATTTATTAGAGTAAGAATAAAAATTAAAAAGTAATTAAATTCTATCTTATTTTAAAATATAAATGTTTTAAGTATATTTATTTTAGTAAACATAACAAATAAATGACATGGCGGAATAGCAAATACAACAGTTTAATATCTAGATTAGATCTCAGTCTAATATAAAAAAAGAAAGAAAATTGTATGGTTTGACTACTTAACCTTTTGAAGAAAAGCAATTTCATGGATTGACACGCACGTGGTAATGAATTCATTATTATTGACTTAATGAGATACATTGGAAATTACATAAATATTGTTTGATTTTTTAATAGGGGTGCACTTTTTTTTTGACATTATTAATTTGCACTATTTAAAAAAAAAAATATATATATATATATATATATATATATATACTATGTTCAAAACATGATTAATATAACATTGTAGTTTGTACTCCGCATCTAAAACTTCATTATATTAATGTTTACTACGAATACAAAGTCTGCACTTTTTTTTTGACATTTTTTTTTTAATATGGGGTTCACTTTTTTTTTTTTTGATATTATTTGATTTTGTTAATATGGGATCCACTTTTTTTTTTATATTGCTTGATGTCGTTTAGTATGGGGCCCACCCTTTATGGGGTACACTTTTTTTTTTGACATTATTAGTTTGTACTATTTTTATGCATATAATATATATACATATACTATGTTCAAAACACGATTACTATAACATTGTAGTTTGTGCTCCGTATCTAAAACTTTATTATATTAGTGTTTGCTACAAATATAAAGTCTGCACTTTTTTTTTTTAACATTATATTTTTTTAATATGGGGTTCACTTTTTTTTTTATATTGCTTGATTTTGATAATATGAGGTCCATTTGTTTTTCCCATGAGTTTGGAGATGGTGAGTTCCATTTTTTTTATTGCTCGGTGTTATTTAGTATGCCCCCCCCCCCCCCCCCCCCTTTCTTTTTAAGGGACAACGGACGACGAAGCATGGGTTTAAACCCATGCTTTATATAGTTTTTTTTTTATATTGCTTGGTGTTGTTTAGTATGGGGCCCACCCTTTTGGACATTATTAGTTTGCACTATTTTTATGCATATAATATATATATATATATATATATATATATATATATATATATATATATATATATATATATATATACATACTATGTTCAAAACACGATTAATATAACATTATAGTTCGTGCTCCGTATCTAAAACTTTATTATATTAGTGTTTGCTATGAATATAAAGTCTGCACTTTTTTTTTTTTACATTGTTTATTTTTTTAATATGGGATTCACTTTTTTTTTTTTATATTGCTTGATTTTGTCAATATGGGATACTATGTTCAAAAACACGATTAATATAATATTGTAGTTTGTGCTCCGTATCTAAAACTTTATTATATTAGTGTTTGCTACGAATACAAAGTCTGCACTCTTTTTTTAACATTGTTTGTTTTTTAATATGGGATTCACTTTTTTTTTAATATTGCTTGATTTTGTTAATATGGGATCCACTTTTTTTTTTTCCTGTGAGTTTGGATGTGGTGAGTTTCACTTTTTTTTCTTCTTTTTTTTTTTATTACTGGTTGGTGTTTAATATGGGGCCCACAATTTTTAAAAAATTGGAAAACAGATATATATATATATATATATATATATAAGTATTTTAAGTATGTTGTTGTACAATAATTTCATTTGCTCCCACTAATGGGTTGATACGCATGTGGCAATAAATCCATCATTATTGATTTAATTGTTTGATTTTCTAAGCATTTTTGTATTTTAAGTGTGTTGCTGTACAATAATTTCATTTGCTCCCCCTAATGGGTTGATACGCATGTGGCAATGAATCCATCATTATTGATTTAATTGTTTGATTTTCTAAGCACTTTTTTTAACATTGTTTGTTTTTTAATATGGGATTCACTTTTTTTTTTTTAATATTGCTTGATTTTGTTAATATGGGATCCACTTTTTTTTTTCCCGTGAGTTTGGATGTGGTGGGTTCCATTTTTTTTCTTCTCTTTTTATTTTTTTTATTTTTTATTACTGGTTGGTGTTTAATATGGGCCCACAATTTTTTTTTTGAAATATTAGTAGTTGTTTAAAATATGTGGGCCATAATTTTTTTTTAAATATAAATATTAGTAGTTGTTTTTAAATATTAGTAGTTATTTAAAATATGTGTGCTCACATTTTTTTTTAAATATTAGTAGTTGTTTAAAATATATGGGCCCATAATGTTTTTTTGGGCCCACAAATGGACGACGAAACCTGATGACGAAGAAGTGAGGAAACTCACTCTTCTAAATAGTTAGAACATTGAGAGACTCCATCGCCAATATTAATGAAATAATATCTTGTTCCATTAATATTCCAACCGGAAAATTGAATCTCACGCTAAAGTTGTACATGTGTTTGGTGTGACAGAAGTTAGAATTTGCATAAAAATAATATTTTTGGTCGAATTCTTCTTCTTCTTTTTTTTTTCTATGAAAATAATACTTTTTACGAAATTCATATTTATAGTAACTCATAGTACTACTTACACCCATTTTATTTATCATATTTTTTTTCGCACAATCCCTTGAGAAAACGTTAACTAAAAGATAATTCGACTAAGTTACCCGATAATTCGACTAAGTTACCCTTATTTATTCTTTGATATCAACTTATGCCTCATTTGTTTGCACTTAACGGAGGTCTGAATCTGAATGGTTCAAACCTTAGACCATTAAGTGCATTTGTTCACATTAAGATCTAAGCACTTATTAGGTCTGAATAGGTTTTAATCATTAAGATCTTGAACCAAGTCTTAATATCATTAAGAGGTATTTTTATATTGATAATTTTTACCACCAGCTGCACCCTCACCCCTCCACCTCAACCCCACCATCCACCTTCAACTCCACCTACACCCCACCCCCACTCCCCACTACCCACTCCCTACCACCCCCACACCCACTCCCCGCTCCACCCCACCCGAAACTACTCACCCACACCCACCCACCAGTACAAAGCATCTCCAATTACTAGCGAAAATAAATATTTCATTTTATTATCAAATAATATTTTATTTTATTTTATTAAATTTGTATTTATTTTTTAATATTTAATTGCTTTTTTTATTATAATACTACTTAATATTCCTACTATATATTCCTTTCACTAAATTAATCTCTCTCCACATTTATTAGGCTTGAGTATTTTGGACTAATTATTTTTAGTAATCATTACAAATAAAATAGACGAAAGGGAGTATCAGCTTTCAAAATATAACAACAAAATCCTTACAAAACACGTATAACCTCAAACAACCAAAATGGAGATCTTCCTTTCTTCTCATTATTCGTATTTTCTCTTTCCGCAAACCCTACCCGTCGTTGTCCCTATCGCAACCCCGTTCACCGTTGTCGGAGTTTTGCCTGTTAATTTTGGCGCTATCTGCTGGAGTACGTTGCTGCTTTCTATACGTTGTTGGTGCTTCTTCCACGGAGTTTCGGTGATGTTCCTTGCTGTTGCTTCTTTGTCGAAGTGCTACCGGAGTTCTCCCCTATGGCTTCCTCACTTCATGTACACTTGCATAGTTGTATGTCACTGTATATCATTGCATAGTATGTGTGTTGCACTATACCTGACATACACGTGTGACATGCACAATATATCACTATACATTTATATACATAGGATATATACTTGACATACACTATATATTAGTACTTATATTTCACCGTACGTATATCATTGTATGTCATGTGTATATCACTATTGTCGTAGGAAAGATACTTGACATACAGTTTTATATACATTTGACATATGCACGCGACATACATACAACATATACACACGACATATAGTCATTCCACAACAAGAAACTACCGTAACCATATCTCATTCTATCATAATAGTGCGAAAAATATTTTCATAGAAAAAAGAAAGAAGAAGAAAAATTCGACCAATCTCTCAAATAGCATATTTCAGATTTGGGAGCAAACCTAGACGGCTAGAAGCTTCGGAAGTCCACAATGGTAAAGAAAGTAAATATTACTCACTCCTGTTCAAAATAAGTATTCGCTAAGCCTTTTGCACATTTCTTAAGAAAATGCTAATTCCTAAAAATAAATAGGTACTTTGATTGAACCATCCTCAATTAAATACAGTCAGACCTCTCTATAACAGTTTCCGCAAATAACAGCACCTCTCTATAATAGCCAAGTTTTTTTCAAAATCGATTTTTTATGTTATATTTTACTTTTTTATAATAACATTTTACCTATAACGACAACAACCAATTTTATAACAGTACGCTCTTTGTTAAATTACCCCCCATATAACAACTATCTTTGTTTTTTTTTTGTAATATAATAATTAACCATTTTTATAAAAATAGAATATCGATGATTACCAATAATAAGTGTAGATATTTGACCAAATGTTTGATCCTTTAATACACTATTTATGGCAACGAATATCATCTGAATAAATATATTTTCATCATTAAAAGATTTTTTTAATGTGGTTAAGCTTAGAATTTGGCAATTTAAAATGAAAAATTAAATTTTATGCATTTCTTTTGCCTATAACAGCTAAATATTATTTAAATGTCAATGTTGTTATAGGTGTATAACAACCATTCTCTATAACAACCAAAAAACTCCGGACCCAACGATGTTGTTATGGCTAGAGAGGTTTGAATGTACTAACTAATTAGTATAGCTTATTGATTACATAAAAACTCAATTATCTAAATAGGGTAAATTTGGAATAAAATAACTAACTCCTCCTTGATTATGTAAGTTGACATTTATTTGAATCAAAATAAAAAGTCTAAGTAGACCCTACTACCTACTATGCACTGGATTCAAATAACTCTACTTTTAATAAGTAGATCGGAAAAGGTCCAAAAATATCCCTAACGTATGGGAAATGGCTCACAAATACCCTCCATCCATCTATTGGTCAAAAAAATACCCCTCCATCCACCTATTTGGTCCAAGAATACCCCTCAAACGAAAAAAAAAAATTATTTTCCTATTTCGTTTTTATATAAATGAAATACAAAAAGGATATAAATATTTATCCTATTTCATTGGTATATGAAATATATATATATATATATATATATATATATGTATGTATGTATGTATGTATTCCTATTTCGTTTTTATATAAACGAAATGAAAATAAAATTATTTTCCTATTTTTTTTATATAAACGAAATACAAAAATACAAAAAAAAAAAATCATATTTAGTTTTTTAATAAACGAAATACAATTTTTTTTTTACTATTTCGTAGATATACCAACGAAATGCAAATATATATATATATATATATATATATATATATATATATATATATATATATATATATATATATATATATATATATATATTTTCCAATTTCGTTTTTATATGAATGAAATTAAAAAAAAATTATCCTATTTCGTTTTTTAATACACGAAATGCAAAAATAAATAAATTATAATTTCCTATTTCGTTTTTTTATTCACGAAATGCAAAAAAAAAAAAAAAAAAAAAAAAAACATATTTCGTTGATTAATTCACGAAATGCAAAAAAAAAAAAAAGAATCAGTTTCGTTCATATTTGTTGATTAATTCACGAAATACAAAAAAAAAACAAAATATTTGTTGCATTTTTTCTTGATTAACTGACGAAATGCAAACAAAAATATATGTGTCCAAAAAAATTTTTAGATTAAATGGGTGGGGTTTAATTTTTAAATTAAATAATATATGTGTCCAATCAAAACAAGCCACATGGCATTTTAAAATTGAAAAAATACCATCAAAATTAGGGTGTTAGTTTGAGGGGTATTCTTGAGCAAAAAAAAATAGGTTGGGGGTATTTTTGGACCAAATAGGTGGATGGAGGGTATTTTTGGATCAATAGATGGATGGAGGGTATTTGTGAGCCACTTCCCATACGTTAGGGGTATTTTTGGACCTTTTCTGTAAGTAGATTGGTTATGACGTTTTAGATTTAATTTCAATCCAAACCTTAAAGATTTTTTTTTTTTTTGACAATAATAGACCCTTGCTATTTTATCGGACGAAGAATGCTCAGAAACATATGGCTGAACCTAAACTTCAATTATATTGGTTTGCTGGAACTTTTGAATTTCGATGCGGGAAGTCTTCATTGCAGCGAGTCTAACCAGTCATTTAACGGAGTATATACCATTAATAGATGTGAATGAACAGTGGCGAAGCTAGAATTTTATTAAGAGGTGTTAAAATATAAAAAAGTAGACATACGAAAAAAATTAAGAGGATTCAACACATAACATATATACAACATACGCAATGTAATCCCACAGAGAGGGTTATGGACATAATATATATACATAAAAAGAATTATTTACCTATTTAGACAGTGTAATTTTTCAGTGAAGGGGTGTCAGTTGACACTTCTTGAATACATGTGGATCTGCCACCGGATGTGGGAGGGACATAGAAAAGGGGGAAAATGGGCAGGGATAAAATTTACAAAAATCGGAGCCTAAAATCAAGGATTGCTTATTCTCTTAAGTGTATGTCTTAAAAATTATTGTTATACTAAATGTTGGATAATCATTTGAAAGTGCCGATAAATATGTACTTAATTGAGGGTCCTATAACGTTAAAGTCTCTAAAATATATGAATTGCTTATCCAATGTTCGGTGTACTAATTTCACTTCGAATATAATTAGTACCTAGACCAATGTGGTGTAAGCAATACCATGATTTACATGGATATAGCATTCAAAATGGAACAAAATTACCTCAAAACCTTTTCCAAGCCCTTATACAATTTAATGACCAAGACAAATATATCTACTCAAAACAAATGAGTAGACTTTTTTTGAAAGTCACGTGGTATCTTTTTAATTAAAAAATAAACTAAATGATTTTAAAAAAAAAATTCATCAGCAAAAAGAGTTTATTTGCACCATTTTGTAACGGTAGGGGTATATTTACACCACTTTTATAACGGAGGGTATATCTGCTCTAAATCGCAAAGTTGAGGAATATACATGCACCTTTGCCCAAAAAATAACCCTACATTAACCATTATATTCCTGCTTTATTAATTTCAATATTACAAGTAGCTCATATCGTTGGTCTTGTGGGACTGGCCTTCTGATAGAAGTGTAGAACCTAGTCTTTGTACATACATTCAGATAATCAAGGCAGAATAAATGTTCCATGTTAAAGTCCGTGGGCTAATATATTGTCAAAGGTACGTTAAAGCATCTTTGTTGCATGTTCTCATAGGCTCTTACAGCATCAAGATTCCGAACACTAATTCTTTATAGTATAACTAGATAATATTTGTAGTGATCTACAAATATAATTGTGGAATAATATAATCGTAAAGATTGAAGGCCATAATCTGTTATCTACATGATATATCACAATTCTCACGTGATATATGGTACAATTGAGACCCTTTGAATTCTGGATGGATAATAAAGTAACTTAATGTTAAAGCAGGCTGGTTCAGCTTGTAGTAGTTCTTTATTTTTTTTATTTTATTTTTTAATTTATGGACGTTGGCATTGCATGAGCCTGATCGGCCAAAAGGCACAATCAAGTCTAAAATGAGCACGCTCGTCGTATTCGATTATTTATTTGTTCACTCTTTTGGTTTTCGAATAAAAACCTGTAATGTTTGTTATTTTCTTTATACATGGAAAATTGAAGAATATTATTTGAAAATAAAAATTATTTTCTTCAAAGTTTACATAAATTATGATCGTTATTTCCTAAGCTCCTTCCTTGTTGGATAACTGCAGATTAGAGCGGGTTTTAGTACTTTTGGATGAAAACCCAATAAGTATTGTCAAAGCCCAAAACCAGATCGGATCAGGCTGAAGATGAAAAACAAAAGAAAAACAAAGATTAATAATGAGTTTGATAAATACTTTTCTGCTAGAGATGACTTAAATGTCTTTGAAACTATTTACACAAATAAAAAAGTACTTGTACACGAAAAATAACGAATAACAAAATTGAAATGAAAAGGATAAGAGATCTTGTTTTGAGAAGATATTTCCTTGATTAAAAATAAAATTCGATAAAATAATACAAAAGTTTGGTCAAATTAAAGATGCTTATAAGTTAAGAAAATATTAAGTTGGGGGGTGACGAAAATATTCGGCTAATTTGGGATATGGCACATAAGCACTTAGCACATTTTTATATTCATCTAAATCGTACATAATAAAATAAAAAAGTACTTACAAAATAATTTGATCAACTCAAAAGCTTGTAGACTCACCTTCTAAGCCTAGTAACATATGAAATACTCAGTTGTAATTTTATTAATTTATCCACTAGAAACAATTTTTTTAGTTTGGTTCAATCTTTCTTTTACTTTGATAGAAATACCGCCCATCACTTTAACTTTAATAATGAACTTGACCCTTGTTTCTTGAAAAAAAAAATGAGATTAACACTTTGCGCCGATTCTTATAGATGACTTCAACCAAATTCAAGACCAAAAGACAAAGTAAATAAATTAAGATATAAAGTGCGGAATCAGAAGATATGAAGATATAATTAAAAGTTATCATTATCAGCTAGCATTTGAGGATTTTTTTTCCTCCAAAATTTCTTGTATTAGGCTTTGTCAAAAGTTCCAAGCATTACTCTTTGTGGAATAATTGACTTCTGAAATTCTTTTAAGCTAACGATAAGAAAGTGAAAGAGAGTATCCAAATGGTATTATTTTAATAGCCTAATCCTAAACTCAAGCTAAAACATGAGTTTGCATTCTATGTACTAGTGGTTTTAAAAAGAATTTTGCAAGCTCAGATATGAATGATTTGGGATCCGTTGAATTTAAACCATATAAAGCATAAAAGTCTTTTTCCTCCCACTTGATTAGAAGAGTAAAGACAGGAAGTTAATTAATTGTTCCTTCTCGACTAACCGATGGAAAAGTCCTTACACAAGCACAAAAATGAAGTAGACCCGATAAAAACCCGAATAGGAAAGGTAGTCTCTCTAGACTCAAGCGATCAGCTCGATGAGTTACTTGACTTCTTTATGTGGAAGTGGCAAAGAGATAGCAAGGCTTAAAAATCAAGCAAGCAACTATTACAAAATTTTAGTACCACTATAGAATAGACCTTCAGACTTATGGATTAATTGATTGAATAGCCGAAATCCAATTTAGAATAAGTGATAAATAACACATGATATAAAAACTTAAATTTTATATTATAAATAGCACATGGGATAATCTATAATAGCAGATCTTCCTTAATATTACATATTCTCTTATAGGATCTAAAAGAATGGTATCGTCCCTTATAAAATTTGCTCATTTTGTCGTTTCCTTGAATTATCCTTATAATCCTAATCTAATCCATTAGATGCTTGGAAAGAATATCCGTTTATCTTGCTTTATCTCAATTTGTGATCATTCTCTCGTAGTTCAGTCATATTGCCTGAAACCTTATCTCAGTTTTGTCTTATAGTGTCCAGCCTATTTTTAACACGCCCCTCACATGAGCGCCCAATTATTTTTTCGCAAAAGGCTCAAATATGCAATTATCGGAAATAACTTATTTATGCTATCGACGTTATAGACCATGGTTACCAGCTTACATCTCTCTCTCTCTCTCTCTCTCTCTCTCTCTCTCTCTCTCTCTCTCTCTCTAAGAAAACCCAACGGTCTTCTTCCCATCCCCCACCCCCCTCGCTCACCCCCACCCCCACCCCCACCCCTACCCCCAACTCCGGCCAGCAACCTCCAGGTAAGTTGTCTCTCTCCTAGGCTTTGTGACAGCCCTATACCCACCCCCACCCCTCTTCTTCTCCTATTTTCTTTCTCCTCTCTCCTTCATTCTCTCTGGTGTTCCCCGCTCCTTTTTTCGCCCCTTGGGGCCCGCGAATCCGGATCCGACAGATTCGAGTTTTCCGGCGTGAACAGTACTTCCGGCGTGACCAGGTTCTGTCTAACTGGAGTTACCTCCGGCTGCCTTTTTTAAAAAAAAAAAAAAAAAAAAAATCTCTGTCTTTTATCCTTGCAGCTAATTTACATTCTTGCATTACTTATATCGTTCTAGTCGTAATAGTTACACTTTCATCTAGATTATTGCTAACTTGTGTTTTAGTATTGATTCTTGCCTGTTTGAGTAGTTTATATTTGCTTTACTGGCTATGGTAGACGATGGTGGACTAGGGTCATGTTCTCGGACGGGGTTGAGGGTTGGAGGGGGTAGGTGGGTTAAGGGAGTCTCTAGTCTGCGAGTAGGGTCTTGGAATATTGGGACTTTAATGGGGAAGTCCATCGAACTAGTTAAGATTCTTAAGAAGATGAGGATTAATATAGCTTGTGTCCAGGAGACTAAATGGGTAGGATCCAGGGCTAAAGATGTGGACGAGTATAAGTTATGGTTCTCGGGTAGGTCGAGGGATAGGAATGGGGTAGGCATTTTAGTAGATAATGACTTAAGAGACTAGATGGTAGGGGTTAAGAGGGTCAGTGATAGGTTGATGACGATTAAGCTGGTCGTTGGAGGGTTTATTTTGCACATTATTAGTGCTTACGCGCCGCAAGCGGGCTTGGGTGAAGAGGAGAAAAGGCGTTTTTGGGAGGATTTAGACGAGATGATGGGAGGTAAACCGCCCACTGAGAAGCTATTCATCGGAGGAGATTTCAATGGGCACATTGGGTCAATTTCGAGGGGATATGACGATGTGCATAGAGGTTATGGTTTCGGGGACAGGAACGGAGGAGGAGTTGCTCTGTTGGTGTAAAATCTCGTAAATTCGAGTTAGGTGTGAATGTATGAAAACTAGTAATAAGATTATATTTTAGCTATATTAATCCATTTGAGATGAGTGTGGGTGATAAACAGTCATTTTGAAGTCAACCCAAATAGTGAAGTTCTTAAGGTCTTCTAAATTCGTCTAAGTCTGAGACATTCTTCACGTATGGCCATTTTTCGTATATTTTCGTTGAGAATTTGGGAAAACTTCCTTAATTAAAGTTGTAGGTCTTCGAAAGAGATTTCCAACGATAGGTTTCCCAGCTATAACAGATCTTTGTGCTAGGAGTTATGCCCATTTTACTGAGCATCATCTGTGAAGTGCGAAAATTAGGTGTACGCGGCGCCCCAGAGGCGCCGGCCGAAGCCAAATTTCCAGCAAACTCAAAATTTTGATGCCATTGAAATGGATACACTGTGTGCGCTGCCCTGGGCTGACGCCCCAGGAGATGCACCACGCCATTTTACGCCTGAAACGATTTTTGCCGAATTTTATAAAGGCCTAACTTCGTTATATTCATTCCCACTTCGTTTTGGCCGACCTTTTGAGAGTAAACAACCCTAGGGTTTCCCCAAAACATATAAGGTGAGTTCTTGATCAATTCCCACCATTACTTCATCAATCCAACATCAAATTAAAGCTAGTTCATCTTCCAAAAACCCTAGATTCTTGAATCCCAAGAAAGAGAAGCAGACAGGGACGTTTGGAGACTTTAGTATTCCTTCATTAAGGTATGATCCTTGACTTTTCTGATGTTATTGAAAGGGTTTAGACTAGTATAGGTTATCCTATGGGATTAGAATCCATGATTGATTCATGAAGTGTTCAAGAACACGTTCTAGTCATGAAAACCCTAGCTTTCGTTGGTAAGAACGGTTTATGGGTGGAAATAGGTTAGAGTTCTAACCTCTCTTATCTAAACATATTGTAGAATAATTCTTGGATTGTGGGAAGTACGCTTGAGCAGGGAATTAAGGTATGTCTTTTTTAAAAATCATTTTTGACTATAAAGGTGATTTGTATGTCTTTTTTGAACATACTCTTTCGGTCGGTTTTTATGAACTCTTTGGTTGTGATTTGTATGTCTCTTTTAAGGCTCTTCATTGAATAAAAAGGTGAACTTTTCATGAATTGAAACTCTATTTCTTGCTTTAATTATGGTTAATGTGTGTGAGGGGACAAGCCCACATTAAACCTAGTTTGTATAATACTCTAAGTACATATATAAGTTATAAACGTTTTTCCTCTATAAGAGGTAATCAATAATAATGGCTAAGGATTGGTATTAATGTTTTCATGATGAATTATGACATTGAAATCTTGGTCAAAGAAGTGTAAACGTTTTCAAGACATTCTTTGAAATGATTTATCTTTACGATATGGCATGATGAACCTTAATGGTAAATGGTAATGTGACTACCTTGAGATGAATTGTAATTCGGCTTTTATGCTATGAACTTAGTTGATGTGATTTTGCCTAGCCATTCGGGAGGATGAGTGTTGACACCTAATTTTGGCTCGACGTGCTTAAAATTAACGTTTTGGGGGGTCCTGATTCGTTAAAGAGCACGAAATACATTTTTTACACATTTTTTCAACAATTTATTGATGATTATCCTTATTTTAGGAATTTTCTCAATTTATTGTCATTTTTTCAAGAATCATTATTTTGCACATGTACAGCGTAATACTACCATTTTTTTTTGTGCAATTAATAATTGCTTTCTTAATTTTATAGCAATACATTTTCATATCATAGACATTAATGTTTATATTTTATACTTGCGTTATTATTTATACATGTATTAATTAACTATATTTTAGTACAGTCTGACAGTGCAGAGAAAATCGGAGTAACTAATTTTTTAACGCAGAGTAAAATCCGATCAAGTCAAGGTTTCATCATTTTTTTTAAAAAAAGGGATTAAGGTAAGCATTGAGGAGACAAAAGGGTGCAATCTTCTATTCTTTGGACAAAAAAGGGGCCATTTTGCATTATAAGAAAAGGGAGGGGTATTCATCTTCTACATAATACACACACAAAAACACTCAGATTGCAAAACCTAATAAAAACATTTCCCATCTCCCTCCACTCTCCAGCCGCCATCTCCCGCACACCACCACTCCACTGAACCCACAGCCGACCACCACCGTCTCCACAACCAGCCACGCTCCACCAGCCCACTACGCCCTCCATTCTCTAACGCCCCGCTGCCCCACTTCGTCTCGTTCTCTCTCTCTTCCCGTCGCCGCCAACAACCACCACTGTCCTCTCTCCACCGCCAAGCCAACCCCGACGAACTCCCACCGTCGGAGCTCCGGCAGAAAAAAAAAACCACCACGAGCACCACCCCACTGGCCGAAAACTTCCATTAAAATCGGTGACTGTGTTGTCTTCTCCAACGGCTCCACCATGTTCTGTGTTTTCTTTTAAATTTCCGTACAAGCATGTTGGGATATGTTTGCTTGCTATGTTAGACTGATTCTTTAATTATTTTTTTATTTTTTTATAAACCTTTATGTTGGTTTGCTGCATGATTTGGCGTAATAGAGATGACCAATTGTTATGAACTTTTATTTTAAGTTTCTGTTGGGTTATATGCTATTCTAATGTTATCAAGTGAGCCACATGCTCATGTGTTGATCTAGATCTGTTTTAGCTACTGCATCTTAATGACCATTGTTGCTATTTGGATTGATATACTGCCTTGTTTCCGTTTGAGAAATGGTTGTCCCGTTTTTTTACTACATTCTCCATCACTGCTGTTGTTACATTAAACCACTGCTAAATTTATTACTGTCTTTAAGAAACTGAAATGTCTGCTTCAAGTAATTAATTTAAAGGCACTACTAATGCAATAGGGTAATAGGGGTCATGTTTTTCCAAAAAAGTACAAATGAAAAGGAAGACACAATGATGGGGTATTGTTTTTGCATTAATTGGTGGGGTATTTTATTGGGGTTTGAAATGCTGAAAAATGGCAGGAAAAGCTCACGGGCTATGAGGCCTTTTTATAGTAGAGGTCTACTTCTTTGTTTATAGTTTATTTTTTTATTTTTTATTTTTATTTGTTGCTGCTGTTGTAATATAGATATGGCTAATTTGCTATTGGTTTTGTACTACATTCATTCCTGTTATGTTGCATTCAGACTGATTTTACATTTCTTTTTACTAAATAAATGTTGGCTTTGTAAAAAAAAATAAAAATCATTTGAGCGAATACTAAACCCAAATGGCCGATGAAGAAATTTTCGTCGATTTCCAAGGCCTTCCATGTACAAAGACGGGTTTTTATTTTAAGTTTATTCATTATTTCTTTAATTCATCCGAAAGTTATTTATTTTCTTACTAACATTTTTATTAAGTCTCATGCAGGTATCCGGAGTTACTTTTTGAAGATGACACTCAAAAGAAGTTCAAATATCTTTCTTAAATTCTTTGTTTATATTTTCTTTTACATTCTTAAATTATGCAAGCATAAAATATAGTGACACTTTACTTTTTAGGGAGTAGGTTGGTGGTATTTATTTATGATCTGCTTAGGTGGATTTAAATTTTATGTGTTTTAGACAAATTAATATTAGGCAGTTATTATTTTTGTAGCTAATATTCTTATAGTTATCATGTTTCGCTAGAGTTTTAATTCAATAACTTAGCACACTTAAGTGAATAAATAGGGTGATTTGCCTCAATATTTAGGCTTTAGAATATACTCTCATAATTAATTAATTAGGCGTACATACTTACCTAGTTAAATTAGTTAACTCACTTCGAGTGCAAAATAATTTCATGCCCATTTTTTATACCTTTGTCACATACCCAAGCTTCTAAGTTGCACATAACTTTTTTTTTTAAATAATTATTATAACACATATGTATAAAATACGTATTGCATGATTATTTATGTGAATATTCATATTATTCTTTAGTCTAAATTCTATTAATTTTTGTAAATAATAAAGCCTTTTTACACATCCCTCGTATAGTTAAATTGGTCCAGCCGGGAACCACATTTGTGGATTCTGAAGGATGCCTAACACCTTCCGTTCAGAATAATTTGAACCCTTACCTAGAATCTCACTTATTTTCGTAGACCATGTTAAGCTGCATATATTAATAATTTATAGGTACCCTAGTATACCTTAAATGCTAGGTGGCGACTCTGTACATAATTAATTATTTCAGATCTCCATAAGTTGTGCTTTGTTTAGCCTTCGGTTAAAATGAGGTGCAACAACATGGCGACTCTGCTGGGGACACTTAGGTTCTAACCATATGAACTCAATTTGTTATTCGAGGTATGTTGTCTTTATTTGAATTTTTCTTTATTTTACTTGCCTGTATTTATTCGTCATGTATATCCTTTCCCTTGTTCCCTTATTTGTCTACGTACATATCTTCTTTTAATTTCATACACTGTATTATTGCCTTTTTTACTAGCAAGTTTTATTTACCATACTCATTTTTACTTTATTGTAAATTATGCATCTTGCTTTTACTGTTTCTCTTTGATTGCTATCTTTTGGTGATTTTATATTAATATTCATATGTGTTATCGGTTTATATAAAATGGCATGCCGTTCATATTTCCTCCACTTCTGGAAAACTCACACTATCACACGTACACGAGAGGTGTGTTTTGCGCACCCGCGAATTTTTTTCGTAGAATCCAAATTTTAGGAGAGTTGGCGTATGCGCGGGGTGCCCGAGTAACGGGGACCGCGTAGCCTTCTCACTCGAGTAGTCCGCTCGGGAGCCTTGTGTCATAGGAAAACCAACTCTTAGAATTCCTAGGTTACTGTACATCCCATTTTGCAGTTATTTTTAGCTAGGTTGAATTTTATCTTTTATTTCGAACATTTTTTTCATTTTTCACATACTCTTTATTTGTTACATGTTTTGTTTTTAATTAAATATTGTTGTTATTTGCTTTGCACTACCTTAGCACTTTATCTAACTATTTTTAGTTGACTTGTGTTGAACCTTGCATTTTGTAAAATATTTTTTTTCTTCAATCATACATTTTATACCCTATCTGCAAGAACTACGCATACCTGATTCTCTTCTTTGATGAGATACGTAGGCAGCCCTTTTGGGTTCGGTATTCATTATTCAAAAAATCACAAAAAAAAATCCTTTATTTTGAAAAATTACAAAAATATTTTATTTCTTTCTATCCTATCTGCAAGAACTACGCACACCTGATTCTCTTCTTTGATGAGATACGTAGGCAAGCCCTTTTGGGTTAGGTATTCATTATTCAAAAAATCACAAAAAAAAAATCCTTTATTTTGAAAAATTACAAAAATATTTTATTTCTTTCTATCCTATCTGCAAGAACTACTGCACACCTGATTCTCTTCTTTGATGAGATACGTAGGCAGCCCTTTTGGGCTTCGGTATTCATTATTCAAAAAATCACAAAAAAAAAAATCCTTTATTTTGAAAAATCACAAAAATATTTTATTTCTTTCTATCCTATCTGAACGAACTACGCGCACCTGATTCTCATCAAAGATGAGATACATAGGCAACCCTTTTTGGGTTCGGTACCCCTTATTCAAAAAATACAAAAAAATATTTTTTAGATTCATATCTTTAACTTGGTTGGTACCAACACAGTTAGAATGTGCATAGGAAAGAAACAAGTAACAATCAATATGATGGAGAGGACTGACTTTGTGGTAAACTATAGATTCTTTTGGTACCTCTCATTCACACTTTAAGTGACACTTGAAAAATTCTCTTGCATGCTTGTGAGACAAGAACAAAATCAACCTCATTGTTTCATGTGCATTGTGTGGTGAGCTTTAGATAGCGTTCAATTGCATTGCATTGTGATCTAGAACTTGGTCTGAATGTCTGTTGAGGCGAAATTATGAGTAACACTCAGCATAGAAAAGGATCGTAGGCCTTCTTTGATCCGTTTAAGCCTTTCTAGCCTACCAAATGACATTATCCTTAGCATTCCCCCTTTGAGCCTAAAGCCTTTTCTTTGACAACCACATCATAAGCCTATACCATTTCTGAGTGCTTACATGCACTATCTCTCTCTTGGCCCAACCTCCCTGAGCGCACTAAAAAATGTGCAACTGCGGATAGAGATCTGAGCTGAAGCTTAAAAAAAGGGATTCGACTGTCCCAGAAAAACAAAGGCTAAGAACGACTTCCAAAGCAAGAAGGAGCCCACAAAAAAAAAAAAAAAAAACTCAGTCATTTGGGATTTCGGACATACAACCCGTTATTTCTATTTTATTTTTCACACTCAGGCATACAATCCGGAATTATTATCAAGACCGCGGGCATACAACCCAAGGTCTATTCTCTTGAATCCCCACAGAGTCTCGGGCATGCAACCCTAAACTCAAAAAAAAAAAAAAAAAAAGGGGGGGGGGGGGGGGGTGGGGGGCTTTAACTTGCAAAAGAGGTCGCACAAGTACAAAAGAAAGGGACAATAAAACAAAGTAGATCAGCGTCAGAGCACACAAATACTAAGCACAGACATAGTGCAACACTTAGGGAAGGATTAGTCACTCCTTACCTAAATAATATCCTACCCTTTTCCCAAGCCTACATTACAACTCCATAACTTGCCCCATAACAAGCCCTACGTGATCCTATGCTAAGGTTTCTCTCATTAGTGGATACTTACATGACGGCCAAGCTTATGGTATTACAATTGCAAGCATTGAACATCTTTCTGAGTTTGAGTGAACTTCTCTAGATGTCCCAAAGTTCAAAAATACTGAATATGTGTGAAAAGTGACTTTCTTTCTGGTGAGGGCACTTGAAACATGAGGATAGGTATAGTTCATAATCCTTGTTTGAAGCAAAATGAACCAATCTTGTCGATCCTTAGGTATGTCTGAGGTACCACTTGAAGCTGTAGAAATTACCAATAAGTCGATCTTGATTTGTTGGACGATAAATAATGGCGAATTCTTATGCACAATACTAATTGTTCGTACCAATTGAAGTTGACGCATGTTATATAAATCATTGTTATTAAAAAAAATCATTTTTGCTAGATTTTGCTCTCATGATTTTGCTATTTTTCTTAATTTTGTTTTTTATCGTTGCACAGTAAATATAGTTCAATGTTGTTGTGTTGTTACTAACTCTACGAGGTATCGACATCTGGTCTTACCATGAAAGATCCTCGTATTTTTTTCGCTAAAGCATGAAATTGGGAGAACATATTTGAGTAGCTTAACCCCGCAAGTGCACATCGCATTTCGCGGGAAGTATGCAAAGTTTTGTTTGTTTTCTAAACTGGGACAGAATTTTTGAGGGGTCCCTAAAAAATTCCACCAATGGCGCATTTCGAGAGAAAAGGCACGGGCTCGGCCAGCCCCACAGTAGGACACTGCATTGGCTCGTCCAGCCCCACAATAGGACATCGAGGGCGTCATAGTCTAAAGGCATCATTCTTATCGCCTAAAGGCACCATTTCATGGCCCAATGATCTTACCTTCTGCACTTCATTCGCGCCGAAGCAAAGGCGTTACATTCCACACCTGCATTACATTATCACTTTCAAATGCCATGTAGAGGCAACATCATTGTTCGCAAAAGTACCGCATTTTAGGCTTGTCCGCCTTTAATAGGACATTTTAGGCTAGTCCGCCTTTAATAGGACATTTTAGGCGCACCGCCTTTCATATGTCGCATGGGCTGTGCACCGCCCTTTGAATTTTCTGCATAAGGCTGCGCACCGCCTTTCATATGCTGCATGGGCTGCGCACCGCCCTTTTGTAATTTTTGCATGGGCTGCGCACCGCCCCTTTGTAATTTTTGCATAAGGCTGAGCACCGCCTTTCACATGTTGCATGGGCTGTGCACCGCCCTTTGTAATTTCTGCATAAGACTGAGCACCGCCTTTCATACGATGCACGGGCTGCGCACCGCCCTTCGCATCGCTTTCATATGTTACATGGGCCATGCACCGCCCTTTGTAATTTCTGCATAAGGCTGAGCACCGCCTTTCATATGATGCACGGGCTGCGCACCGCCCTTCGCATCGCTTTCATATGTTACATGGGCCATGCACCGCCCTTTGTAATTTCTGCATAAGGCTGAGCACCGCCTTTCATATGATGCACGGGCTGCGCACCGCCCTTCGCATCGCTTTCATATGTTACATGGGCCATGCACCGCCCTTTGTAATTTCTGCATAAGGCTGAGCACCGCCTTTCATATGATGCACGGGCTGCGCACCGCCCTTCGCACCGCTTTCATATGTTACATGGGCCATGCACCGCCCTTTGTAATTTCTGCATAAGGCTGAGCACCGCCTTTCATACGATGCACGGGCTGCGCACCGCCCTTCGCATCGCTTTCATATGTTACAAGGGCCATGCACCGCCCTTTGTAATTTCTGCATAAGGCTGAGCACCGCTTTTCATATGATGCATGGGCTGCGCACCGCCCTTCGCATCGCTTTCATATGTTACATGGGCCATGCACCGCCCTTTGTAATTTCTGCATAAGGCTGAGGACCGCCTTTCACATGATGCATGGGCTGCGCACCGCCCTTTGCATCCGTTTCATATGTTACATGGGCCATGCACCGCCCTTTGTAATTTGCACCGCCTTTCATATGATGTACGGGCTGCGCACCGCCCTTCGCATCGCTTTCATATGTTACATGGGTCATGCACCGCCCTTTGTAATTTCTGCATAAGGCTGCGCACCGCCCTTTGCATCCCTTTCATATGTTACATGGGCCATGCACCGCCCTTTGTAATTTGCACCGCCTTTCATATATTACATGGGCCATGCACCGCCCTTTGTGATTTCTGCATAAGGCTGAGCACCGCCTTTCATGTTGCATGGGATATGCACCGCCCTTTTAAGTTTCTGCATAAGGCTGAGCACCGCCTTTCATATATTACATGGGCCATGCACCGCCCTTTGTAATCTCTGTATAAAGCTGAGACCGCCTTTCATATGCTGCCTGGGCTGCGCACCGCCCTTTCAATTTTCTGCATAAGGCTGAGCACCGCCTTTCATATGTTGCATAGGGCTGTGCACCGCCCTTTTGTAATTTTTTGCAGTGGGCTGCGCACCGCCCTTTTGTAATTTCTGTATAAGGCTGAGCACCGCCTTTCATATGTTGCACGAGCCGCGCACCGCCCTTTGAAAATTTCTGCATAAGACATTGCACCGCATCTGCCTTGTTTTATTGTTGTTTTCTTAATGCCCCTGCGTATGCTCGCAGCCGCATTGCACCGCACCTGCATTTCTTTATTGTTTTCAAATGCCCCTGCATATGATCGCAGCCGCATTGTACTGCACCTGTATTGTTTTATTGTTTTCAAATGCCCCTCGGTATGCTTGCAGACGCATTGCATCGTACCTGCATTTATTTGTTTTAAATGCCTTGCGTATGCTCGCAGACGCACTGCACATACATTGCATCATTGCTTTGCGAATGCTCGCAAACACTGCACATGCATTGCATTATCACTTTCAGATACCCTTCAAACGCATTGCATCCATGCCAGCTTAAAAAAAAAAAAAAAAAAGGGCGTTACATGACACGACCGTTCTTCATCCTACACTTGCTAGGACCCTTCTGACAACACTGGGGCAAAATTTTGATTGGACGATCAAAATTTGCCACAACATCCATTAGTTATCACCTTTCGAACTACATTGACCTGATTCTCGTGATTGACTGAGATATGTAGGAAGCTCTATGCAGAGTTCGGTCACATCGGGACTAGAATCATTCTTTCCCCAACAAGTATACAATCCTTCCATTTTTATCATTTTTCTTTTTATCGCAACCTTGCCGACGGACTGAGAGTATTGTCAAAGCTCTACCAACGTCTGGCCTCTTTCTCCGTACATATCCTTTTAGCAATTCTTTGTCGAGCCAAAATAGGCTAAATGTCAACGTCTTCGTCCGAAAACTCTTTCATCGTCTCCGGTCGAAGAGAGACAAGTTGTTGACACCTAATTTTGGATCGACGTGCTTAAAATTAACGTTTTGGGGGGCCCTGATTCGTTAAAGAGCACGAAATACATTTTTTACACATTTTTTTCAACAATTTATTGATGATTATCCTTACTTTAGGAATTTTCTCAATTTATTGTCATTTTTTCAAGAATCATTATTTTGCACATGTACAGCGTAATACTACCATTTGTTTTTTGTGCAATTAATAATTGTTTCTTAATTTTATAGCAATACATTTTCATATCATAGACATTAATGTTTATATTTTATACTTGCGTTATTATTTATACATGTATTAATTAGCTATATTTTAGTACAGTCTGACAGTGTAGAGAAAATCGGAGTAACTAATTTTTTAACGCAGAGTAAAATCCGATCAAGTCAAGGTTACATCATTTTTTAAAAAAAAGGGATTAAGGTAAGCATTGAGGAGACAAAAGGGTGCAATCTTCTATTCTTTGGACAAAACAGCGGCCATTTTGCATTATAAGAAAAGGGAGGGGTATTCATCTTCTACATAATACACACACACACAAACACTCAGATTGCAAAACCTAATAAAAACATTTCCCATCTCCCTCCACTCTCCAGCCGCCATCTCCCGCACACCACCACTCCACTGAACCCCCAGCCGACCACCACCGTCTCCACCACCAGCCACGCTCCACCAGCCCACTACGCCCTCCGTTCTCTAACGCCCCGCTGCCCCACTTCGTCTCTTTCTCTCTCTCTTCCCGTCGCCGCCAACAACCACCACTGTCCTCTCTCCACCGCCAAGCCAACCCCGACGAACTCCCATCGTCGGAGCTCCGGCAGAAAAAAAACCACCACGAGCACCACCCCACTGGCCGAAAACTTCCATTAAAATCGGTGACTGTGTTGTCTTCTCCAACGGCTCCACCATGTTCTGTGTTTTCTTTTAAATTTCCGTACAAGCATGTTGGGATATGTTTGCTTGCTATGTTGGACTGATTCTTTAATTTTTTTTATTTTTTTTTATTTTTATAAACCTTTATGTTGGTTTGCTGCATGATTTGGCGTAATAGAGATGACCAATTGTTATGAACTTTTATTTTAAGTTTCTGTTGGGTTATTTGCTATTCTAATTTTATCAAGTGAGCCACATGCTCATGTGTTGATCTAGATCTGTTTTAGCTGCTGCATCTTAATGACCATTGTTGCTATTTGGATTGATATACTGCCTTGTTTCCGTTTGAGAAATGGTTGTCCCGTTTTTTTACTACATTCTCCATCACTGCTGTTGTTACATTAAACCACTGCTAAATTTATTACTGTCTTTAAGAAACTGAAATGTCTGCTTCAAGTAATTAATTTAAAGGCACTACTAATGCAATAGGGTAATAGGGGCCATGGTTTTCCATAAAAGTACAAATGAAAAGGAAGACACAATGATGGGGTATTTTTTTTGCATTAATTGGTGGGGTATTTTATTGGGGTTTGAAATGCTGAAAAATGGCAGGAAAAGCTCACGGGCTATGAGGCCTTTTTATAGTAGGGGTCTACTTCTTTGTTTATAGTTCATTTTTTTATTTTTTATTTTTATTTGTTGCTGCTGTTGTAATATAGATATGGCTAATTTGCTATTGGTTTTGTACTACATTCATTCATGTTATGTTGCATTCAGACTGATTTTACATTTCCTTTTACTAAATAAATGTTGGCTTTGTAAAAAAAAAAATAATCATTTGGGCGATGGCTCAGTGGTTAAGCACCTCCACCTACGACCGATAGGTCCTGGGTTCGAGTCACACTGGAGGGGAAGTGTGGAAACACTATAAATCCTCCTAAATGGGTGGGGAAAAAACAAAAATACCCAAATGGCCGATGAAGAAATTTCCGTCGATTTCCAAGGTCTTCCATGTACAAAGACGGGTTTTTATTTTAAGTTTATTCGTTATTTCTTTAATTCATCCGAAAGTTATTTATTTTCTTACTAACATTTTTATTAAGTCTCATGCAGGTATCCGGAGTTACTTTTTGAAGATGATACTCAAAAGAAGTTCAAATATCTTTCTTAAATTCTTTGTTTATATTTTCTTTTACATTCTTAAATTATGCAAGCATAAAATATAGTGACACTTTACTTTTTAGGGAGTAGGTTGGTGGTATTTATTTATGATCTGCTTAGGCGATTTAAATTTTATGTGTTTTAGACAAATTAATATTAGGCAGTTATTATTTTTGTAGCTAATATTCTTATAGTTATCATGTTTCGCTAGAGTTTTAATTCAATAACTTAGCACACTTAAGTGAATAAATAGGGTGATTTGCCTCAATATTTAGGCTTTAGAATATACTCTCATAATTAATTAATTAGGCGTACATACTTACCTAGTTAAATTAGTTAACTCACTTCGAGTGCAAAATAATTTCATGACCATTTTTTATACCTTTGTCACATACCCAAGCTTCTAAGTTGCACATAACATTTTTTTTAAAATAATTATTATAACACATATGTATAAAATACGTATTGCATGATTATTTATGTGAATATTCATATTATTCTTTAGTCTAAATTCTATTAATTTTTGTAAATAATAAAGCCTTTTTACACATCCCTCGTATAGTTAAATTGGTCCAGCCGGGAACCACATTTGTGGATTCTGAAGGATGCCTAACACCTTCCCTTCAGAATAATTTGAACTCTTACCTAGAATCTCACTTATTTTCGTAGACCATGTTAAGCTGCATATATTAATAATTTATAGGTACCCTAGTATACCTTAAATGCTAGGTGGCGACTCTGTACATAATTAATTATTTCAGATCTCCATAAGTTGTGCTTTGTTTAGCCTTCGGTTAAAATGAGGTGCAACAATGAGTGGTCACCGAGGATTTCATATTCTGGTGTGTTTATACCTAGCCATTCAGGAGGATGAGTGGTCACCGAGGATTTCATATTCCAGTGCATTTATGCTTAGCTACTCGGGAGGAAGGGTAGTCACTATGGATCCTAGTGTGGTAATTGCCTAGCCATTCGGGCGGAAGAGTGGCCACTACCGAGTTCGCTACCCGGGGTGTGATTTATGCCTAGCTATTCGGGAGGAAGGATAGCCACCGCTGGGTTCGCTACCCGGGGTGTGATTTATTCCTAGTTATTCAGGAGGAAGGATAGCCACCGAGAATTATATGTTCCGGTGTGGTGCGCTATGCGCGATATGCTTGATTCTTGGGCCTGTATTGGCATGTCTGATATTCTTATTCTCTCATGGAACTGTTGTTGACAATCATGATCAATTTGAAAGACATAATTGAAAGTTATAAATTGACAAAAGGCTTTGTAATCGGTTTTGATAATTCTTATTAGGATACACATGCTGAATATCTGTTTTTATATTGATTAATGACTTTGTAAACTGTTTAACAAATGATATTAAGAATCATAAAGTGGAATGACTGTTGTATACTATCTTTTCAGAACTGATTTCTTTATGTATTATTATATTTTATTTTTATAATACATGTTGTCCCCGAGGCACTCACTGAGTATGAAAGTACTCAGGCATACCATTGTTGTTTTTTATGGTATGTTAGGTAACGAAGAAGAGCAGGTTCGTGACACTCTCGGCGCTTAGGAGAACTTGCTGCTGCTGTTGATTTGGTGAGCCCACATCCTTGTTCGTGGGACACTTCCTGTTTCATTTATTATTCTAGATTTTCGGGCTGCGTCCCGAAGTTAGATGATTGTTTTGTCTCTTAGAAGCTCCATAGATAGTTGTTAGAATTTTAGGTAGATTGTCAAAGTCTCGTACGACTTAATGGGTGTTTACCACGTTTATGACTATTTACTTATATTAGACTTCCGCTGATCTTATTTCATAATTGTGATCCTGATATATGCAGTTACTTATAACTTTGTTTAATTTAATAAGGAAAGATTATTAAAAAGGAACTTGATGTTACATTTATTTTACAAACTGTTGGAGGCAAATGTTGAACCTGGCGGGTTCAAGTGTTATTATTGTGTAAGGTGATCAAATGGGGGAGTTTGACCATGACGCTTGCCCTGGAGATGGGGGAGAAGTTGAGGACTATGGGAGCCTGGGAGAGTAGTGGGGAGGCGACCAACATATGGGATAGGACGGCCAGTTGCATTAGGGAAGCAGCTAGAGAGGTGTTGGGGGTCTCGAAGGGTAGCCGTGGTCGACACTGAGGGGACTGGTGGTGAAATGGAGAAGTTCAAGAGAAGGTGGAAGCAAAGAAGGTGGCGTATGCAAAGTTGGTAGACAGCAAGGATTATGAGGAGAAGTGAACGACTAGGGAATTGTATAAGATGGCGAGGAAGGAGGAAAGGTTATCGGTCATGGCGGCAAAGACAGTAGCTTTTGAACGCCTGTATGCAGAACTTGAAGACAAAGGCGGGGATAAGTAGTTGTACCGACTAGCCAAGGCGAGGGAGAGGAGGGCGCGTGACATGGATCAAGTGAAGTGCATCAAGGATGAGGATGGCAGGGTACTGGTGGAGGACGCTCTCATTAAACGGAGATGACAGTCATACTTCCACAAACTCTTGAACGACGAAGGGGACAGTTAATATATGTACATGAACACAAAAAATTTACTCTAAATATATACTGTAATTTTTTGCAAGGCGAGGGAGAGGAGGGCGCGTGACATGGATCAAGTGAAGTGCATCAAGGATGAGGATGGCAGGGTACTGGTGGAGGACGCTCTCATTAAACGGAGATGCCAGTCATACTTCCACAAACTCTTGAACGACGAAGGAGACAGTTAATATATGTACATGAACACAAAAACTTTACTCTAAATATATACTGTAATTTTTTGCCCAGGGTGTTTGGGTGAACACCCTGGGCAATGACTAGATCCGCCCCTGCCCACGCCTACCTCACCCACCCACGCCTGCCCCACCCCTGGCAAAAAAAATTAATTTTTTTTTGAAAAAAAAGTTTTGATTTTTTTTTGTTTTTTTGCACCACCCCACCCCCACCAACAATCAAACCCCACCACTGCCCACCCCCACCCCCACTCCATCCCCAACCCCCTCAAAAAAAAAAATTAATTTTGTTTTGAAAAAAAAGTTTTGAATTTTTTTTTTTGTTTTTTGCACCCCCCCCCCCCCCCCCGCCACCAAAATTAATTTTGTTTTGAAAAAAAAGTTTTGATTTTTTTTTTGGTTTTTTGCACCACCCCACCCCCACTCCTTCCCAAAAAAAAAATTAATTTTGTTTTGAAAAAAAAAGTTTTGAATTTTTTTTTTGTTTTTTTCCCCCACTCCCACCCCCCTTTCCAAACACCCCACCACCCCCTCCAAAAAAATTGAGGGTGGGGGTGGGTGGTTGTGGGGGTTGGTGTGGTATGGGTCCACACCGGGGGGGGGGGGGGGATGTGGTGGTTTTGAAAATCCAGAAAAAAAAATTGGGAGTGGGGGGTTGGGGTGGAGTTGTGGGGCTTGGCTGGGTATTTTCCTGAAAATGTATTCTACCAACCAAACGAACATGAGAAAATAAGTAAGAAATTCACTTATTTTCCGCTACCCAAACGAACATGGGAAAATAAGTAGAAATTCACTTATTTTCCAAGAACACATTTGCAGTAAAACATTTTCCTTCATACTGAACACACCCTTAGTTTGAACTTGTTGTACTTATAAAATTATAGGTTCATGTCTTCTATTTATTGCAATTTTAATATATTTGTACATATAAATTTATGCTCCGCATCGAAAGTTAGGGGTTCAATTGAAGCCCCACCTACCGTGCTTCATCCGCCACTGGTTCAAGACGAGTACAATCGTTATAGTTTTTTTCTTTATTTGTTCACTCTTTTGGTTTTTGAATAAAACCTTGTAAGTTTTTCTTTCTTTATACATTGAAAATTGAATAATTTTATTCAACTAATGAAATTCTTATCTTCAAATACGTAAATTACGATCGAAAAACCCGTTAATTTCCTAAGCTTCCTTGTTGGATCAACACAAACTAGTCCCAGAGCGGGCTCTTAGTACGTACTTTTGGATTATGACCTAATAAGTATTCTCAAACCCCAAAAATTAAATTCCACTAGGCTGAAAATAATAAAACAAAATAAAAAGATCACTGATGTGTTTGATAAAAAATACACATAAACATTTTTTTCCTAAAGGTAACTTGAATGTTACTGAAAATATTTACAAATAATATAAATTTAAAAATATTTTTACATTAAAAGAATGAAATGAAATGGAGAGGATAAGTGGTCTTGTTTTGAGAAGGTATTTCGTACGTTACAAATAAAATTAGGCTAAAATAGTACAAAAAGTTTTATTTGGTCAAATCAAAAGTGTTTATAAGCTCAAAAATCATAAGTTGATGGTGACAACTTATGATTTTTGACTGATTTTAACATATAAACACTTAAAATTACTTTTAATATTCGTCTAATGCGTAAATAAATACAAAAATACTTACAATTTAATTTTACCAACTTAAAAGCTTATAAGCCTGGTAACACATGAAATATTCTGTTGTAATTAATCTTATTAATCCACAAGAAACAAATATTTTCTTTGATTCATTCTTTCTTTTACTTGTGGCTCCAACAGAACTTTCTAATCTTGTATACCGCAATAAAACATTGTTTCTTTTACGTGATTAATCACGTATCACTTTAACTTTAATTATGAAGTGAACAAGTACTTGACTCTTAATTTATTAAAAAATGAAATCAACCCTTTGCATGTTCTTATAGATGACTTCAACCAAATTCAAGACCAAAAAGATAAAGTAAATAAATTAAGATATAAAGTGTAGAATCATAAGATATGAAGATATAGTTAAAAGTTAGTCATTATCAGCTAGCTTTTGAGGATTTTTTTTCTCACCAAAATTTCTTGTATTAGGCGTTTTTAAAAGTTCCAAGAATTACTCTTTGGGGAATAATTGACTTCTGAAATTCTTTTAAGCTAACGATAAGAATGTGAAAGAGGGATATTCAAATTGTATTATTTTAATATCCTAAACTCAAGTTGAGCTAAAACATGAGTTTGAATTTTATGTACTAGTGGTTTTAAAAAGTATTTTGCAAGCTCAGAAATGAATGATGGGATCCGTTGAATTCAAATCATATAAAGCATAAAAGTCTTTTTCCTCCCACTTGAATAGAAGGGTAAAGAGAGGAAGTTAATTAATTGTTCCTTCTCCGACTAGCCGATAGAAAAGTCCTTAAATTAAACTAGCACAAAAATGAAAGTAGACCCTATAGAAAAGCGAATAGAAAAGATAGTCAAGGTAGTCTATAGACCCAAGCGACCAGCTCGGTGAGTCACTTGACTTCTTTCTGTAGAAGCGGCAAAGGGATGGTAAGGATTTGAAACCAAGCAAGCAACTATTCCAAAATTTTAATACCTTTACAGAATAGACCTCCGATTTGTGGATTAATTGATTGAATACCCGAAATTCAATTTAGAATAAGTGATAAATAACACATGATATGTATAACAAATTAAATTTTATACTATGTATAGCATATGGGATAATATATAGTAGCAGATCCTCATTTATATTACTTTTCGCTTTATAGGATCTAAAAGAATGGTATCGTCCATCATAAAATTTGCTAATTGTGGTGTTTCCTTGAATTATCCTTATAATCCTAATCTAATCCATTTCGATGCTTTGAAAGAATATCTTTTTATCTTGCTTTGTCTCAATTTGTGGTCATCATTCTCTAGTAGTTCAGTCATACTGCACTTGAAACATTATCTCGTTTTGTCTTATGGTGTTCAACCTATTTTTTACACGCCCCTCACGTGAGCGCCCGATTATTTTTTTATGGACCAACTATGTACAAAAAATTAAGGGAAAACATCTCCTGCTGCCCGTCGAACCCAATCTTATTACGAGCCCATACCCCTTCTGAAAGTATTTTCGCTTATGCCCAGCCCATTGGAAAATAATTACCCGAACGTGCCCCCCTCCTAATTCGCTCCTATGCGGCCCAACTAAGTCGCTTCTACTACGGCCCAACTAACCCAAATCGGTCCTAATCACTCTTCTTCACTTTGCCATGTTTGTTCATGCTTGCTTTTACAGGGTGAGTTTTCAAATTGAAAAAAAGGAGAGTTGGTTGCATCAGATAACTTCCATTAACGGGTGCATTGATTCTTATCCTTCTTTTTTTGTTTTATTTAATGGTTTATTTCATATAAGTTCCGTGTTTTACAGAGTCTTTAGCAAGAGTTTCAAAAAAAAAAAAAATCAAAATCGTTATTTTTTATATTTTTGCTATTTTTTGTTGTGTTTTTTTTTTTTTTAGGTTTTGTTGGTTGTTTTTTATGGGTCGTAAGCATATTACAACTCAATGGAGGGGCCATCGTCGAGTTCTTACTGATGTTGTTGAATCTTTAGACGAAGGTGTAGGTACAGAAGACTCTATTTCTTCAAGGATATCGGCCCCAAATTTTTCATTGCACCTTGGTGAATCGCCGTCAGTTTCTATGGGTAGCCCTAAATTGAATCAGGGTGACCAAAAATCGAGTGATGACCCAAAACCCCGACACTCAGGGGGATGCTGATGAAGCAGTGGCGGATAAAAATGTTGAGAATGTTAAAAGAAAACGGAAGCAAAAAGTAGTGCATGATGGTTAAGTTGATGAGAACGTGAGGAAAAAAAATACCGTTGAATCACAAGATATTCCTTGTGAATCAATTCCTGAAACAACACCTGATACAACCCTACAACCCCTGATAATGTTGATGATATTAAGGAAACTTATTTTTTATCTTTTGTTACCTTTGATTTTCTATACTTTAATGCAAAATTGTGGTGAAATTGAAGTTGTACGTGAATACTCTGTGTGTTTTTTAAGTAATACAGTTTTTTCTCTTCTGTGATACTCTGATAGTATATGATAGTAAGTGAGTATCATAGAGGATTTTGCAGTTTAAGCTATCTTTGTTGCCCCTCTATGAGACCCTGTTAGTATATTTATATACTATTTAGGCATCACAAAGTACTGGGGGTTGGGGGGGGGGGGGGGGGGAGGGGAGGCATGATTCTATGATACTTGGTATATGTGTATGATAGAGTAATGAGGTTTGTTGTTTTGATGTAGTTTTTGTTTTCCTTATAATCATCAATTGTGTTTGTAGGTTAGGGATTTTTGTATAAAGATGGATATTGACCTTAACCAAAGATTGAGTGGAGCACAAACTCCAATATGTTGGTGATTTGCATGACAAGTTGTCGGCTAAGCAGCTTGTGCTGTTTACAGATACTTGTTTTGGGTATTTCTTGGACATGCTTCCAATTATGGTGCAAGGGCGAGTGTTGCACAATCTGTTAATGAGGGAGGTGCATTTCTTGGAAGATGATGCATTGCACTTTATGGTAGTGGTGCCAGGCTACGTTTTGGGTTGGGTGAGTTTGGTCTTGTTACGGGGTTAAAATGTAAAAGTGGTACATCTATCACGGTCAAATCAGTTCTCAATCGGTTAGTGAAAAAGTACTTTAAGAGTTCAGCTAATGTGACATGGGGTCAGCCTGAGCAATGTTTTAATAAAACAAGTTGGAGCTCTGATGCTGACGTGGTGAAGATTGCACTTTTGTACTTTCGTAAACACGTTCTTGTTTGCTACGTTGAAGACTAAACTTGTTGATATGGCGTACTTTGATTTGGTCGAGAGTGGTGAGTTCAATAACTATCCATTGGGGATAGACGTGTTTAAGGCGACTATTAAATCGTGCTCGAACAACTTCAGCACAAAGCCTTCGTTTTATCGACATGGTGGGTTTCCTCTCTCATTACAGATCTGGCTGTACGAGTGCTGCCTAACTTTGGGAAGTCGTTTTGCCGATCATGCCTTTGGCCGGACCCCTCGTAATCTAAACTGGAAGATAGATAAGAGTTTAAGCCACGATTATGTGTGTTTGCGGATATTTGGCTTACACTACTAAAAAAACGGAAAAAATCGTTGACAAAAACCGACGTCCAGCGTCGGTTTTTTAAATTTAACCAACGGGAAACCAACCTTTTAAAGGTCCGTCGGTTTTCATAGCCTCGCTTTTGGAAAACCGACGGACCACGTCGGTTGTTTTCGACGGACTGCGTCGGTTACGTAGTCCGTCGGGTTTTATTCAAAAAATTTAAAAATTAAAAAATAAAAAACCGACGGACAGAGTCAGGTTTTATTAATTTATGATTTTTTATCTTATATATAAATAATATATATTTTATGAAAAAAACGACGCACTGCGTTGGTTTTTCATATAAATTTTTTTATTTTAATTAAAAAACCGACACATGTGCGTCGGTTTTTTTTATAAAATTTAAGAATTAATTTCTAGAAAAGCGACGGACAGAGTCGGTTTTCCGTCGATTTTCTAGAAAATCTGCAAAATTAATTTCCAGAAAACCGACAGACTGAGTCGGTTTTCCGTCAGTTTTCTAGAAAATTTCCAGCATGCAAATCATGCATTTTCTGCAACCACACCTGCACAGAAACTAGTACCAAAAGCTGCTCAGAAACCAGTAATAAAAGCTGCTCAAAACTAGCATTAAAATGCTCCAAATCAATTCTAAAAGAGCTACAACACATAAAATCACCCTAAGTAATAATAAAACACATCAAACACTATCTAAACACATCAAATACAATCTAAATAGACCTTCAAAGTTCAGAAATATTTAAATGTCCAACCAAAAGTACCATTAACTAGTTTTAACATAAGTCCATTATTAAATCCAAACTACTACAACTGGTCATCCGGTGTCCGGGCTACGTAATCACCATCATCATCATCTTCTGGGTCGGAGGGGGAGGGGGAGGGAGAGAAGGGGGCACACCAAATTGTCCACATGCGATGTGGCTTTTAACTTGTGCCATTAGCAATTCAATGTTCGCTTTCATGGTGTTACATTCCTCAACTCTTTTTGCCTCAGTCTCAGCTAATTTCCTATTAAGTTCAGCAATTTGCTGCGCCATAGCTGCGACCTGAACACCATCAACTCCCTCGGCTTGTCGAGAAGACCCTTCACCTCGCAATCCTGACCGAAGGCGACTTAAGTTGTTTCTTGGGCCTAGACCGTACGCTCTACCCTTTTGTACTCCCCCAACTACTCTACACCAAAAATCTATCTCTAATTCCGGTGGAGGACGGCTCGGATGCTCAAGTTGAGTTTGGCTGTACTGGTCCACATGATCCATATATTGCGTCTGTATATTAAAAAATGAAACTTAGTATATAACGAATATATCATAATTAAACTTATATATAATTACTTAAATAATAAAATTATCACTTACATAGGAATTACGAGCCTTGTCCTCAACCCATAAGGTCGGATCCGACTCCTGCTTCTTCTTTTTTGTGTGGGTCTTTAGGAATAGCTGATCCTGAGTTGGCATCTGTCCCGTAGCTTTTTTCTGCAAAAAAAAAAAAAAAAAAAAAAGTTAAACATAAAATTAATAGCTCAATAATGATATATTGATCGTAGGTAACTTTAAAAGTATAAAATTACTTACCATTGTCCTAGCCACGTGCCCCTGACTTCTTGCACCCGCAGTGTGCAAAGAGCCACCTTTCTGGGATGCACGGGCAGCCTTTGCCTGCTCAGACTTGGCGATAAACTCAGGAGTTTGCCAATATGCCTTAAGTTTCTCCCACTGTTCAGCATTTAGCCATTGGGGCATCGTCATATACCTTCTAGCCCTCGAAAACCAATCAGACAACCTTGCACTCCCCTTCTTCTCAAAGTTTGCAGTAACCCTATCATTGTCCATTGGATCCCATGTACAATACATCTGCAAATCAAATAGCTAATGTTAGATGATTTATATAAAAGTAAATTCAAGTTATGAAATGTATAATAAGATGCATACGTTAAACTCTCTAAACATAGCCTGTCGAGTATCATATGGGATTTCACCCCATGAAGTATAAAAATGATTGCCATAAAGCCTCCGAACAACATCCAGCACGACTTTTGTAGTGTCGTGATCTGGATAGAACCTGCAGTTAAAATTTTTAATGCATATTAGATTAAGATGAAAAAAAACATTAGGAAAACTTAATAAAAGACAATCTTACCCAACTCCCTCAAGCACGATGAAAATCCGACCCATCGCATCTCTATCTCCCGACTGTAAACCATGATGTATCGGCTCCTGTATAGGAGCCGGTGCAGGTGCAGGTGCAGGAGCAGGAGCAGGTGCAGGAGGACGACGATAAGTCTGAGACTGGTTGGATGGCAGTGACTCAGGCTTAGAGCTACTATCTCTAAGGCGCAAATTAGATACACTTGGAGGTGTACCATTTGGAGAAGGAGAAGAAGACAAAGTGGCCGATGTGCTAGGAGATCTGCCACGTGGTGGGTAATACATAGGTATAGGTATAGAAGTAGGATAGGTAAACGATGCTGGCTGAGGTGGTGCCGGCTGAAAGACCCACTGACCAGACTGGCCCTGCATAGAAGAGCCAGACATAAAAAAAGAAGGCGGAGTAGACTGCATATATGGAGCAGACGGAATGGACTGACTACTAGTAGCTGTAGAATCTATAGGTCTTTTATCTTTTCTCTTACTAGTACCTCCAGCTCTACCTCTACCTCTACCTCTACCTCTACCTTGATCATTACCACCTGATGACATCTGCATACATAAAATTAATAACTCAATAATGATATATTGATCGTAGGTAAAAATTTAACAAGTATAGAATTGTGTTATTATCAAGTATAGAATAAACTAACATGCAACTAGTTATCCTCCCACTCATCCTCGCTTGTTTCATTTTCATCAGATGATTCTTCCTCATCGCTTGTTTCAGGTCCATCGATCGATTCTTCCTCAACATTTTCTATGATAGTTACATCATCTTCATCAACTTCTTCCAATATGTGTTGAGGATTTTCCAAACTATTTTCTAACACTGTGTCAACCGTTTGATGAACAACTGGTACATCATTTTGATACGCCACATCTAATGCATTATCGACCTCAATCCTCCCCACAGTCTTAGTCTTTATAACCACCCACCAATCAGTCTTATCCCTACGCAAAGGATATGGAGCATAATAGACTTGCTTAGCATTCTGTGCAATTATAAAGGGATCATAGCGATTGTATTGTCTTGTGTGTTTGACTTCAATTACGTTATGTTGACGATTCACCCTTGTACCTCTTTGACTCGGATCAAACCACTTGCACCGAAATAATGTTATCTTCTTCTTAGGGTAACCTAGATACTTAAGTTGTATGATCTCCTGCAGCACACCGTAATAATCAACAGTTACACCGCTACCATCAGCATCGCCTTTAATGCACACTCCACTATTATTCGTCTTCTTATATTGAGAAACTTCTTCGGTTTGAAACTTGTAGCCATTAACAATGTACTTTTTCATTGTCCTAACTTCATTGCCTGGTCCAAGAGCTATATCTTTCACAAATTGGGAATGTTCTCCTGTATGATAAACCTATATAATAAGGAGGAAAATTAAAATTCAATAACTCCTATGTAGCCTACATTTAATTGAAATTATGCAATGAATTTCCACACTTACAAAATCGTACAGCCAATGGGAAAACTTAGAATATATGGCTTCATCGCCCTCAAGTTCTACGAAGTAACTGCTCGACATATGCAAGATTTCATTAGTTTCACCCTTATCAGTTACCCATTTAATTCAGTAACATAATTCGACACTCACCGAATATATACTTGAATTTCAGGGCAATTGAGCAAAACATGTGTCACAGCTGATTGCCTCTCCATACTACTCAGGGTTCATTTTGGAGGCTTTTTTAGAACCTCGTCCTGATTGATTAAAGATGGACATTGGTGGGTAGTTATGTTCAACCCCACCCTCATCATTACGGTTGGGCCTATTTCTCATACACGACACTTGCTATCCTAAATAATATGAACAGAAATGCGCTGTTTCCTTTGCAAGATACGCTTCACAAATAGATCCTTCAATCTTAGATCTCTGCTTAGCCAATTTTTTGCATTTTCCAATGGTCCTGCACACATGTTTAATATCAATAGGAACAGTAATTAGTTAACAAAATATTGTTAAAGAAAGAGTTAGTAAGTTTGGTTACTTACCTCTCGAAAGGATACATCCACCTAGTTTGAACCAGGCCTCCAAGGCGCGCCTCTTGTACAAGATGAATGGGAAGATGTTCCATCACATCAAAAAATCCACATGGAAAGATATTCTCGAGCTTAGTTATAATGACTGGTATATTCTGTTCCATTCTTTGAAGGTTTTCTACCGTCAAAGTGTTAGAACATAAATCCTTGAAGAACAAACTTATCTCTGTGATTGGTTTCCATATTCTTTCCGGTAGGCGGCTAAATGTAATAGGAATCAAAGTTTCCATGAAAACATGGAAATCATGACTTTTCATACCAATTAATTTTCCTTCATTCATATCAGCACGCTTGTCAAAATTAGACGCATACCCCTCTGGTATCTGCAAATTCTTAACCCATTGACAAATCTGTCGTTTCTCCTCCAAAGTGAATGAAAAACTAGCCTTGGGTTTGAACACTTTATTATTCGCTAACTCTTGCAAGTTCAATTCAGGGCGCCTACAATATTCCTTTAGGTCCAATCTAGCTTTTAGGTTATCTTTTGTCTTGCCTTTAACATCCATAACAGTGTTGAACAAATTATCAAAGTAATTTTTTTCAATATGCATCACATCAAGATTATGCCGTAGAAGATTATCCTTCCAATACGGTAACTCCCAGAATATGCTCTGTTTAGTCCAATTATGTTCAACACCATAATCAGGTAGTCTATAAGGGGCAACTTCTGTGACCTTAGGCAAGTGACAAACCCTCCCCCAAATTTCTTCTCCTGACAATGTTCGAGGTGGGGGATCATTTTCAATTTTATTCTTTCTAAATGCTTGTTTCATTTTCCTGAATTGGTGATCCATACGCAAGAATTGACGATGACAATCAAACCATGAATTTTTGTGGCCATGTTTTAAAGTGAAAGCTTTACTAGTTTCCATGCAATGAGGACAAGCAAGCTTTCCAGCAGTCATCCAACCAGACAACATCCCATACGTAGGAAAATCGTTAACAGTCCACATCAAAGAAGCACGCATATTGAAATTGCTCTTAGTTGATATATCATATGTCACTACACCTTCACACCACAATTGTTTTAAATCATCAATCAAAGGCTGTAGATAGACATCAATCAAAACTTTTGGATTACGAGGACCAGGGATAACACAATTTAGGAATATATAGGGACTTGTCATACACATCTCAGGCGGTAGATTATATGAAGTAAGAAATACAGGCCAACAAGAATAGGGTGCAGCCGAAACAGAGTATGGTGTGAAACCATCCGCACACAAACCCAATCGAATGTTTCTTGGTTCACTAGCAAAATCAGGATAAGTTCTATCAAAATGTTTCCACGCTTCTCCATCCGATGGATGACACATAACACCAGGTGGCCTTCTATTTTCGTTGTGCCATCTCATGTGAGGAGCAGAACTCGGCGATGCAAACAACCTCTTTAACCTAGGTATAATAGGTAAATAATGCATCGCCTTAATTGGAACCGTCTTCCCACTCGGTGTCCGTTTATAACGCTCATGTCCACATATTTTACATTCATTTAAATAAACATCTTGCTTATAGAACAACATACAACCGTTTGGACAACAATGAATTCTATCATACGACAATCCTAATTTGGAAACCAATCTCTTTGCTTCATAGTAACTCTTAGGTATGTCGAATTCTGGACTAACTAGTTCCCCTACAGGCTTAATCATTGAGTCCATAGCAGCTTCAGCAACAGTCCAATCTGATTTGATGTTAATCATTCTAACTGCAACAGACAACTTAGAATGCTGACTCCCTACCCAAAGTGGATGACTAGCCTCTTCTAATTCTTGATAGAAGCGCATTGCTTCTTCATTAGGAGGTTCCTCAAAATTTTGCTCAGGTTCAAACCCAGACTGTACGCCAAAAGCATCATTAACCATATCATTAACTCTATCATATTGGACGTGACTATATTCCTGCGACACACTACTTTCACGGTTTCACCGACAACCATATTGTAAAATATACCATTGACCCCATCAGTCTCTCCATGATCAGTCCAAACATAATATTTCTGCTTAAACCCACGACTATATAAATGAACCCTAACCGCTTCCGGTTTCAAATACTTCATACACCGGCAATGAGAACAAGGACACCTAATTACCCCTTCATTTTGAAAAGGGTAAAGTGTCATTGCATGTGTGATAAACCCATCAACACCTTCAACAAATTCATCATGTACACCCACACGATTACTATTATTCATATTATACATACACATACGATCCATCTACAAAAATATACCCACAAATTATTGAGGTTATAGAAATATATTATAACTTAAGAATTCTAACTTAAAATATAACTTAAGAAAACACAATCCCAACCATTTCTAACTTTGGATTCTCAATAACAATTCTAACTTTAATAATTTATAAATTCTAACTTTAATATAATTTTGAAAAGCACAACCCCAACTAATTCTAACTTTGAATTTTCAATAACAATTCTAACTTTAATAACTTATGGATTCTAACTTTAATTCTAAAAATTGAAAAGTAAATCTAGTCAAATAAAGTCTACATTTTAGTTTTGAGATTATAGAAATATTATAACTTAATAATTCTAACATAACTTAATAATTCTAACTTAATTTGAAAGCACAATTCCAACCAATTCTAAAAATTGAAAAGTAAATCTAAAGAAATAAAATCTACATTTTAGTATTGAGGTTATAGAAATACTATAACTTAACAATTCTAACTTTGAAAAGAACAATCTCAATCAATTCTAATTTGGAATGATCAATAACAATTCTAATAACTTATGGAATTCTAACAAAAAGCACAATCCAACAATGAAAAAAAAACTAGTCAAATAATTAAAGTATATATTTTTGCACATATTCAACATCAATAATATTACAAAGAATGATAACTAAGCTAACACAAATACATTGACAAAGAACATGAAATATAGCACAATCTCAAGCCAAAAAAAAAAATGACAAGTAAACTAGTCAAATAAAGTTTGCATTTTTTTTTTCACAAATTCAACATTAATAACATTGCAAATGATGTTTAACAAAGCTAAATAGACTAGCATTAGGCCTAAAATTTACAAATAAAACTAAAATTAAAAGAATTTTAAATGCCCTAATTTAAGAGAAACTAACCTCAATTTATTAACTTCAAAATGGATTTGGGGTAGGTGGGAAGGGGCTGCGCAGGCAGAGGCGCTAGGCGGCGGAAAAATGTGCGGCGGCGCTGGGCGGAGGGGAGGGGGTCGGCGGGTAGGGTTTGGGGGAATGGGGTTTTAATTTGGAAGAGGGAGCAGAAATGGGTATGAAACCCGTCTGCTATGAATTTAAAGAAAAACCGACGGACAAAACCGACTCTGCCCGTTGGTTTTTCCCGCAAGTTTGACCGGATTTTGACCCCAAAAATTAAAAAATAAATAAAAAATAAACCGACCCTATCCGTCGGTTTCTTTAAAGAAAATTGTTTATTATTTTTTAAAAAAACAAAATGAATTGTATATTATTTATAATATTTTTAAAATAAAACCGACGAACGACGTCGGTTTTATATTAATTTTTTTTTTAATAAAACCGACGTGGGATGTCGGTTTATTTTGGCGGAATTATATTTTCAAAATTCTGCAAAAAAAACCGACGTCGTCCGTCGATTTTTTGATTAAAATAATTTTAAAAATTAGAAATACAAAAAACCGACGCAGTGAGTCGGTTTTCCGTCGGTTTTGTGAAACGACGCAGTGTGTCGGTTTTTTATCCGTTGATTTTTAGCAGTTTTTTAGTAGTGTTACAACCTGATCAGGTATTCTACTTCTGTACATGTTAGATATTTGTTAGTTTTGATGTTATAATTTTGTGTAAGATTTTTAATTTTTTTGTTAACTTTAATTGCAGTTGAGGAATGTCTTTCCAATGGAGGATGAGAGGTTGGTATTAGACTTAGAAGGATTACCATTTGAAATTTCCCCTGAGCCTTCTCAAAGTCAACGTTTCAGCGAAGGATTCTTTTTCACACAAGCGCCAACAGGAGATATGGGTCAAAGTAGTCTTGGTGAAAGTAAATCTAGCAATTCTTAGTTGAAGAAGGAGTTAGAGGCGTTTCGTCTTCATGTTGATTCAAAGTTTGGAGATATCCTTGAAGCTATTGGGATCTGAACAAGAAAGTAGATGCAAACCCTAATTTACTGGTATTGTTCATTTTTCTTTTTTTAGTTTTTAGCTAGCGTGTGTTATGTACTATTTTTTTGTCCTTTATGATACTTTGGCAATATATAGAGGATTGAATCTCTTATCCTCTATGATGCCCCAATGGTATATAACTATACTGACAGACATGATAGAGGATTGAACCTTCATCCCATAAAATACCCCTATGGTATCTAAATATACTGATAGAGCTTCATAGAGGATTGACCCTTCATCATTTATGATGCCCCATATCAATCCTCTATGATGCCCCCATGGTGTATAAATATACTGACAGGGCATCATAGATGATTTGATTATGTTATATAGAGTATTGAGCCTTTTTCATCCTCTATGATGCCCCCATGGTATATAACTATACTGACAGGGCATCATAGAGGATAAAAGGTTCATCTGTGATACTTCACTTGGTATATATGATATACTTTTAGAATTAACCTTGTTAATATATTTTTATATACTATGTGGCTATCATAGAGGAGTTAGCAGTTGATTTATTGAAGTAATGAATTGTTGATCCTCAATGATGCCCCACTATACTTATATACCATATTAGTATCATATAGGATTTTTCTTAGAAGTGTTTGTGTGTTTCTTAGTTTATTTCGAATTTTTTTTTATATTTTTCCATTTTGTATACAGGAGAAGAAGAAGGATGAATGTGCTTACATACAGGAGAAGACGAAGGATGAATGTGCTTATTCTGGTGGGGCACATACAAATTTTGCTAATTTGGATATATATATATATAGATTTCAACCAAAATGTGGGTGATGTTCTGGGTGAGGGGGGGAGGAGGAGAAGGGGGTGATAACACTGTGAAGGATGGTGTTGACACTGCGGGTGTTGGCAAGAAGATAGTTGGTGAAGAAATCGATTCTCAGAGTGGGTTTGTTTTTGTCTCTATGAGGGAGTCGGCTAGTGCTCCCATCACACAGAATTACGACAGGAATAAAAAAAGTGGAAATGAGCAGACAACTGAGCTGAAATTAGATCCTGCAAATTTGTTGGATGATGATTATTTTTCGCATTTGAGTGAGTCTGGGATAGCAGCGATCATACAAGGTGCTAAAGTTGGTGCTGCCTCAGCAAGTAAAGTGACAGAAGATGACCGATGTACCAAAGATGCGTGTCCAGAGACCGTTACCACTGACGCAGTTGTAGATGATCAAGCTAGAGATATTGTGCTACCTCATGGAGAAGGTGTTGTTGATAAGGGCGTAGATGCTGCTAATGAATCTGTTGTTTCCGCAGCGATGGGAGATAATGTTGCGCAGCCTCATGTTTATCATGTGGCAATGGAGGTTCCTGCCAAGTTAACGGAGGATGTTAAAGATTCTAAACTTGGTCCGTCTAGGGTACAAGGTGGCGTTAGTGATTCTGAAGAAGAAGCCCCTGCGTTTATAATTCTTCCAGGCACCTCCATAGTGGAGATAGGTGATGGGGAGACAACACCTTTAGTATCTCGGAGGAGTAGGCCAAGACGGCCAGCTATGGCAAAACAGTCACCATTTGTGGCTGGTTCTGGCCTTAGCGTTGTGGGTGAAACACCGTCGAAGCTTGTGAAAGGTAGGTCTCCGTTGATTCCGAGTATAACAACTCCTGTTGAATGCAGCTTTATACAGAAGTTCTTAGAGTTCGTTGATAAAGATATAATCACACGCCCGTATGTATTCAGTTCTTATTTCTGTTATGGTTGTTTGTTTTTTCATAGGTTGTGTTGTTTTGAAATTGGTAGTTTTGTATGTTGTTATAAGGGTAGTGTTGATGTTTATACTGTCGATGATGACTATCTGGAGCTGGGGTTCAATTTTGAAGTTTCAACAATTCGTAGTAAGAGGTGGTTCCACACGTTAAACTATCCTGGCAGTCCAATATCATGTGATGTATGTGTATTGAATGTGTACTTTCTTTTTGACTCTATCACTTTGAATAAGTGGTTACTTATGCATTTTTGGTGTCATTTTTTTTTTTGCAGCATTTGGATGTTATATTCTATTATTTGAGGAAGAAGGCAAAATATAGTTCAATGCCGATTAGGGTGACAACAACGAATATGTACTTCAATAACACGTTGAGAAATTTGTTTGCAAAGTTTGTGTCTAGTGGGGGAGTGGATCATTTGATAGATAAGTAGACCGACATTATGGAGTATATGTATGGTTTCCGTGTGTTTTTCGACACTCCATGGGCTGAGGTTGACTATGTGTTGTTTCCTATGCACCTGGGAACAAAGTGGCATTGGGTTTTGGGATGTCTGTCAATACATGATAGGTGTTTTTATCTATATGATTCAATGCGCAGTCCTCAATATGCTGCAGCTACTCAGAAGGCTATAGAGCCATATCGTGTGTTGTTGCCCCTTTTCTTGCATACAATCGACTTTTATACGGTCAGAACTGATATTGCACTTGAAAATGGTCTTCGCCGGGGTCATTAGTTAAGCGATCCATTAGATGTGATATTGGTTGATAATCTGCCAAAATAAAGCAACACGTATGATTTTTATGCTTTCACATTTTTTCCTTTATTTATTTTACTTTACATATTGTAATGATATTTCTTTTTTATGCAGAGATTGTGGCCCCAATTTGCATAAACAATCTTGATCGTTGACCTTTACTGATAACGATAATAGAGGCGGGGCTTAAATTTGAAGCTTATAGATTTTAGATTCTAATTCTTTTAAGGTATTAATTTTAAATTAATAGTATATAGTCACTGAATATTTAAGAAAACTACATAATTTAAATCAAAACTATTAGATTTGGTCAAATTCATAATCGGAATATTATTTGTATATATTCAGTGTATCTTTTTTGTTTTGCCACTATAAATAGTAGTGACAATCTTTGTTTCTTCTCACAAAACTCTCAGTCTATAATATATACTCGGCTTCTCCTCCTCCTACATTCCTAACCAAAACAAATTGTGTATTTTTCTCTATTCAAAGGACTTTATCCATTTCTTGTTTATCAAAAATATTGAACTATATGGAAAAGGCAAAGCAAGTTGTTGGTTCCTCTTCTTCTTCTTCATCGTTCACCAATGAACTCTTTGGTCCAAAAAAGCCCTCAAACTCGTCCCTCTTTGGTTCTGTTTTTGGTCCAAATTCCACGGTACGTACTAATATTGCCTCTTTATTTTTCCTTGCATGCATCTCTTCTACTTTAATTTTGTAGTTCCTTTTAGGGAAAATGATCAAATTAACCTTTTGAATCCATATCGTTATTGTTAGCAAACCGTACGTTTTCTTTTATGCTCTTATCATTAACGGAGTTTTAACATAAAATGAGCGGATTCTACATGTCCAAATTCTTCAGAAAAATAAGTTTGAATTTGTCCATCAGCTTTTAACTGCGTATAAGAATTTATCCATCATCTTTTGACTATAATTTCAATCATCCTGAGCTTTGTTAAAGGTTTAAGGGAAAAATGAGACTTTAAAATGTAAAAAGTTTCACATAGAGAAAGATTGTTCAAGTTCAAATAGTACAAGGACAAATTTGACCGTTTTGTCTCCTTTTTATTTTCTCCTCTTCTTTTTTCATAATCTCTTGATGTTTTTTCAGTTTTCTCACCGTTTTAAGATCAAGAATAATAATCTTTTCTTCCATGTTGTAAAACATCTTGATTGATTACAAACTTTGCTTTTGGAGAAGGAAAATTATCTTAAGATTAATTATATATTATTGTCCAATTAACGCACTTTAAATTCTTAGCTTATTCAGAAAGCACGTAAAGAGATTCATCAGCAAAAGCTCAAGTTTATCCATTAGAATAACTAAAATCCTGGGGAAAGGTGATTTAGAAAGAACAATTAATAGTGCAAACTTTGCTTCTAGGTCCCATTTTCACATGCATATATCCCCATTTGGACATTTTTCCTTAACTTGTTTTTTCTGTTTAATTTGTTAGCATCTAATAACAATCTATGATAGCATGCATGCTAGGTATATTACTATTGTTACCCGATTAGGTACCAATTAATGTTTATTAAGTTATTTAGCTGTGACTACTTAATAAATGTCATTTATACTATCAATACATAAAAATTAAATTCAATATTTTTAAGCACCGGACAAGATCTAATTGAGTGCTAGATATTCCTTTTCACTCATGACTTTAGGGACTTAGAAGGGATCCCATGCACTCAGGGGATAGAGGTTCATCAAGAATCCAAGATCAAGGGAACCATTATGGCAATACAAAATATGGAACTTCAGGCTTTTGAAAATGCATTTATATTTTACCACTTATTAAATTAACAACAATATGTTGCTTATTAAATTTGTAAATATTCTTCCTCAGAGTTGTTCTTTTATTTCATGTTCTTATGCTGAATTCAAATTAATTTGTTTGACCAATTTACAGATAATGGATCTAACAGAAGCAGGGGAGACAAATACTAAGGACAAGACTTTAATGTATCAAAATGAAAAAGTAGAAGCTCCATGTAATTTAAGCTCATCCATCTACTATGGTGGCCAAGATGTTTATCCTCCAACTACCCAGACCACTGGCTCCCTGAATAATATTGTAAGTATAGGCACTTTTTTTTTCTCTAGCATCTCGTATTGATATATAATATAATTAAGTAATTAAACGTGTGTTTGCTTTAATATTTTAAACTTTTAAATGAGATGATCCCCCATTGAATACGGTTATAATCAGAATACACTAGAAAGTTTGGGTTCACATCTCACCTCCACAAAAAAAATCAATGAATATTCACGTGTTTTATCCATAAAAGAATAAGAGGTCCACACTATTGGGAGGCGTGTAATAATACACTCAAATAAATAAAGTGTAGTATCTTAAAAATCAAAATAGATAATAGAAGGGCGGATCTACACTTAAGTTACGGGTTCAGCAGATCTGATAGTTTTAGTTCAATATTCCTGCTAAAAAAATCACTTATATGCATAAATAATCAATTTGGAACACAGTAAGCAAAACAAAGTATGGTCAAGTCTTTATAAATTTAAAATCCTGAATACAATTAATTAATGTTTTTTGAGTAGATAATAATTGTTTTCTTTTTTCCATTTTATAAATTTAGTATATTTTTGGTTACTTGATCAGGTCAAGAAAGATGGGAGAGACGATGGTTCAAACTCTGCTTCAAGAGGAAATTGGTGGGAGGGTACGTATGATGGTAATATATTATTTTTTATAATAAAGTATATTGCTTTGATTTAAAGGTGCTATCTCTTTGTTTCTGCAGGATCACTTTACTACTAATAAGGCCTTGCCTTTGCCTATATAAATTTCTTCTCTATAATATTTAGGTAACGGACATATGATTTTCTGAGTTTGTTTTTGTTTTATATTTATTTTTATTTTTGTATTTTTCTGTTTTTATTTCTTCTCTTTTAATCGTAATTGATTTCATTTTTTTTATTTATTTATTGTTCGAAATCAGGAGTTAAGAAAAAGCATTCTTGACCAGCAAGGAGTGGAAGATGTTACATTTCAGTCCCTTTTTTTTTTTCTTTTTTCTTTTTTCAGCTTGTACATCAGTATATGAGTTCCTCTTTGTATAGTTGCTGAACTTCTCTTGTGTAATGTATTTATCTAATCCAAATCCAACTAATTATTCTAACACTTATCAGATTGTTGCAACCTCTAATTCTCTTTGGAATATTATATCTGAACTTCATTAACTTGGGTCTGGGTCAAACTTCTGAGATGGGCTTCGATCAACATATATAGTGTGGCCAATCTATAACTAATAATTCTACGGAAAAGTGCCAAAATTACCCTTGGACTTTGGAAAATAGATCATTCATGTCCTTCGTTATACTATAGGGTGAATCATACCCTTTCTGTTATACTATAGGGTCAATTATACCCTTATGTTAAACGACCTGCCAAGTGGCATCATCCTAGATGCTCAGCCCATTTTGTACTCACCAACTTAACCCAACCTGACACGGATATAATTTTGTCACCCAACCCTTTTCTTTTCTCTTTCTTACTCTCTTCTTCTTTCTCCATGCCCAACTCCTCCATGTCCACTATCTCCGATCCCTCACCCCCAGCTCCTCCATGTCATTCTCCTTTTTTTTTCTTTTTTTTTTTTTTGTAAATGAAGGTGAATAAATTGTTTGAAGGGTGTTTTTCTTTAAGTTAAATTGGACAGTGAACTGTGTGAAGCAAAGAAGAGAAAAAGAAAAGTTTGGCACTACTTCTTTTCCCAAATAATTATGTTTTGGAACTTCACATGGTGATGTTGTTAACACAGATTTGCTTCTCTATTGAAATCAAAAGATAATATTGCTTCTCTCCTTTTCACCATACACAGAAAAAGGTATCATAGCTAGTTGCTCAAAAATTGCAGATTAATGTGATTTATATCAATAGTGGTCCATAATTAAATCTCAATCGAAGAGCTACTCGTACAATTTTTCAATTCCATTTTCTGAATTGAAAAACCTTACGGAAATAAATCAAACCCAAGTGGAAGATATGAATATATTAGCTTGAACTTTTGCAACCATTAAGTAAATTAGCAATTAAGGCTAATATTCTTCTAGCTCTGCAAAATTGGTCGTTCCTCATGGGATTGCCGTTGATGACGAGGACTGCAAATCACATTCTTCCGTTTCAAAGAAACAAAAAAATAAAAAAAGAATGACATGGAGGAGCTGGGGGTGAGGGATCGGAGATGGTGGACATGGTGGAGTTGGGCATGAGAAAGAAGAAGAGAGTAAGAAAGAGAAAAGAAAAAGGGTTGGGTGAAAAAATTATATCCGGGTCGAGTTGGGTTAAGTTAGTGGATAAAAAAATATTTGGGGGGGAAAATGAGCTGAGCGTCTAGGATGATGCCACGTGGCAGACCGTTTAATATAAGGATATAATTGGCCCTATAGTATAACGATAAGGGTATAATTGGCCCCGTAGTATAACAAAGGATATGAATGATCTATTTCCCAAAGTTCAGGGATAATTTTGGTCCTTTTCCGATGATTCTAAGGGAATATTGAGAGACTCCATCGCCACTATTAATGAAATAATATCTTGTTCCATCAATATTCCAACCGGAAAATTGAATCTCACGTTAAAGTTGTACATGTGTTTGGTGTGACAGTAGTAAACCCATCAACCGGTTCGGTTTAACCGGTTCCAACCGGTAACCGAACCGGTAAAACCGGAACCGGTGAAATTAAAAAAAAAAATTAATATAGCCGTTGGGCTGTCCGTTAGTGGACCGTTGGCAACGGTCCATTTGCAAAAATGGTCGTTGCCAAACGGCAATAAACACTTTTTTTGCCCCCCCCCCCCCCCCCCCCCCAAAAATTTTTTTTAAACACTTTAACCCATCCCCCACCCCTATATAAACCCTTCTTCATTTTCATTTTAATCCACACTAATTCACTCTTCTCTTTCTCTCAAATCTCAATCTCTCAATTATAGTTATTTTGCAACAATTAGCCACTTTAAATTTCTCTCAAATAAATATTATAAAGTCTTATTATAGTTTCAATTATTAATTTTGCAATTATAATATTGTTGGTGGAGTTAGTGATTTTGCAACAATCCGAAGTAGCTTTGGTGGATTTGCAATTCTAGCCGCCTTCAACTTGTTGGTAATTAATCCGGCAATTTGGTAACTTCGTTCCAACTCTATCTTTATTTTTCGCAATTTAATTCTAGCAATTTAATTTGTTGCAATTTATTTGAGTGTGATTTATTTGAGTGTGATTTAAATTAATTCTATTTAATAATGGCAAAGAGATTTAGACGTGGTGCCGGTAGTAGTAGTGGTATTGTTAAGGGTGGGCTTAATGAGGAAACATTTGTGGAAGAAACACCTAATTTAGGTATTGATGTTGGTGGAAATAATCCACTTTTAGGTCATGAGGCAATGCAACAACATTTTACCGACACTTTTAATGAAATTGATGATGATGATGATGATGAAACACAAGCCCCCGAAAATTCCATAGGATATACATGTCCTGCACAATCACATACCCAAGACAGACCGCCTAGAACTCGTAAGCCAACCGCTAAAATTTGGAAATTTATGACTAAAGATAGGGAAAGTCAAACAGTTAAATGTACCTTATGTGGACAAGTATTTGCTTTTAGGCAAGGAACTAGTAAGGATGGTGGAACGGGTACACTAAATGGTCATATGAGAAAGAAACATATGGATGTTTGGAGAGAGCAAACGGGTTCAAATGTGAGGGGTATTCAAATGACGATAGACCTACGAACCGGTAGAAATTTTAAGTATGACAACAAAAAAGAGCGTGTAGAAATAGCTAAAATGGTAGCTTATGATTGTTTACTATTTTCCTTTCCTTCGGGTTTGGGGTTCGTTACTTACATTCAACGTTGTTATAATCCGTTATTTGAGGGTATTCCTAGAAGTACTTGTAGAGCGGATGTTATAGATTTGTATAAAAAATATAAATTTTATTTGCGCCATGTATTTAATTCTTTAAATTGTAATGTTTCTCTTACCGCTGATTTGGGTCTTAGTCTTAACAAGTTAGATTTTTTTGCTATTACATGTCATTGGGTTGATGACAATTGGGTTATGCAAAAAAGAATTATAGCTTTTTTATATGATGAAGGAAAAGGTCGTCACGATGGAAAGTGCTACACCCGTTGCTCCACGCCCTACTACTTCTCAAAGTAGCAAAAAGGGCTTGTCGGGTTTATCGCATTTAAAAGGTTTACATTCACAGCCAACTTCTTCTTGTAGTGCAAACTTTGATGAATATAACTTTTATTTGATGCAGCCAAATGTGGATATCAAGGAACTGGATGAATTGGACGTCTTAGCATGGTGGAAGAAGTACATGGTAAGTCATCCGATACTCTCAAGAATGGCTCGAGATATCCTTACGGTTCAAGTATCAACCGTGGCTTCGGAGAGCGTATTTAGCCAAGGAAGACAGCAAATTGGAGACCATAAACATTCATTATCCGGCTTTAGCTTGCAAGTACTAGTGTGCATTCGCGATTGGATTAGATCGGAGCGACGCAACCAAAACTTAGAAGCGGAAGAAGACGAAGAAGAAGAAATTAAAGATTTCATAGCAAGTGGACCGGACCAAATGGAATACTTTGAAGATATCTCCGTGGCCGAATATGATATGGGGGAAATTAACGAAATGATTGAGAATTGGTGATTTTATTAATCTACTATTTCTTTACAACTTATGTATTATTTGCAAGTTAAAAAAAAAAACTATAACTTGCAAATAAATGTTATCCAAGAATGAATAAAATATATGGTTCATTGAGCTTTCTTCTATTTACTTGTGTTCATATTTTTACTTATATTAAGTTAGGAATATACCTAAAATATACTAAGAATATACTTATGATATACATCTACTTAAATTAAAAACTAGAAAGTTATATACTTGAAAAATAACTAAAATATACTAAGAATATATAGTATACATATAACTTAAGCATATATATATATATATATATATATATATATATATACACACGTATATACGAATTTATAAACTTAGAAAAAAATTAAGCTATAAATAACTTAAGTTATAAGTATATATAGTATACTTAAACATATATATATATATATATATATATATATATATATATATATATAACTTAAACATATATCTGTATATATATATAAGTTATATAACCTAAATATATTGATATATATAAGTATATTCTTACTATATTTTAGGTATATGTAGTATAACACTATAACTTAAGCATATAACTTAATATATATATATATACACGTATATGCTGTATTGCTGACTTGCTGTTAGCCTGTTAGTCAGTAAATATTTAAACTTTACTTATAAACTTATATAACATATGTAAATATACCTACAATATACTAATAAATACTATAATATATATATATATATATATAATACAAAAAAAAGGGGGTTTTGGACTGTTTGAACCGGACCGGTTCCGGTTTCGGATTTGTAACCGGTAAACCGGAACCGGTGGCCGGTTCCGATTTTTTAACCGGAAACCGGCCGGTTCCGTAACCGGTTACCGGTCCGGTCCAGTTTGAACCGGTTGACGGGTTTAGACAGAAGTTAGAATTTGCATAAAAATAATATTTTTGGTCGAATTCTTCTTCTTCTTTCTTTTTTCTATGAAAATAATACTTTTTACGAAATTCATATTTATAGTAACTCATAGTACTACTTACACCCATTTTATTTATCATATTTTTTTTCGCACAATCCCTTGAGAAACGTTAACTAAAAGATAATTCGACTAAGTTACCCGATAATTCGACTAAGTTACCCTTATTTATTCTTTGATATCAACTTATGCCTCATTTGTTTGCACTTAACGGAGGTCTGAATCTGAATGGTTCAAACCTTAGACCATTAAGTGCATTTGTTCACATTAAGATCTAAGCACTTATTAGGTCTGAATAGGTTTTAATCATTAAGATCTTGAACCAAGTCTTAATATCATTAAGAGGTATTTTTATATTGATATTTTTTACCACCAGCTGCACCCTCACCCCTCCACCTCAACCCCACCATCCACCTTCAACTCCACCTACACCCCACCCCCACTCCCCACTACCCACTCCCTACCAGCCCCACACCCACACCCACTCCCCGCTCCACCCCACCCGAAACTACTCACCCACACCCACCCACCAGTACAAAGCATCTCCAATTACTAGCGAAAATAAATATTTCATTTTATTATCAAATAATATTTTATTTTATTTTATTAAATTTGTATTTATTTTTTAATATTTAATTGCTTTTTTTATTCGAATTATATATTTATTGTGTTTAAGTAAATACATTATGCACATTCAGATGTTAAAAAACAAACAGTCTTAATCATTCAGTGTTCAGACCTAGAGACAATATCTTAATCATTCAGATGTGCATTCAGATTCAGACGTCTTAATCTTAATGAAAACAAATGAGACCTTAATACTACTTAATATTCCTACTATATATTCCTTTCACTAAATTAATCTCTCTCCACATTTATTAGGCTTGAGTATTTGGGACTAAATATTTTTAGTAATCATTACAAATAAAATAGACGAAAGGGAGTATCAACTTTCAAAATATAACAACAAAATCTTTACAAAACACGTATAACCTCAAACAACCAAAATGGAGATCTTCCTTTCTTCTCATTATTCGTATTTTCTCTTCCCGCAAACCCTACCCGTCGTTGTCCTATCGCAACCCCGTTCACCGTTGTCGGAGTTTTGCCTGTTAATTTTGGCGCTATCTGCTGGAGTACGTTGCTGCTTTCTATACGTTGTTGGTGCTTCTTCCACGGAGTTTCGGTGATGTTCCTTGCTGTTGCTTCTTTGTCGAAGTGCTAGCGGAGTTCTCCCCTATGGCTTCCTCACTTCATGTACACTTGCATAGTTGTATGTCACTGTATATCATTGCATAGTATGTGTGTTGCACTATACCTGACTTACACGTGTGACATGCACAATATATGACTATACATTTATATACGTAGGATATATACTTGACATACACTATATATTAGTACTTATATTTCACCGTAAGTATATCATTTTATGTCATCTGTATATCACTATTGTCGTAGGAAAGATACTTGACATACAGTTTTATATACATTTGACATATGCACGCGACATACATACAACATATACACACGACATATAGTCATTCCACAACAAGAAACCACCGTAACCATATCTCATTCTATCATAATAGTGCGAAAAATATTTTCATAGAAAAAAGAAAGAAGAAGAAGAATTCGACCAATCTCTCAAATAGCATATTTCAGATTTGGGAGCAAACCTAGACGGCTAGAAGCTTCGGAAGTCCACAATGGTAAAGAAAGTAAAAATTACTCACTCCTGTTCAAAATAAGTATTCACTAAGCCTTTTGCACATTTCTTAAGAAAATGCTAATTTCTAAAAATAAATAGGTACTTTGATTGAACCATCCTCAATTAAATACAGTCATACCTCTCTATAACAACATTCGCATATAAACAGCACCTCTCTATAATAGCCAAGTTTTTTTCAAAATTGATTTTTTATGTTATATTTTACTTTTCTATAACAACATTTTACCTATAACGGTAACAACCAACTTTATAACAGTACGCTCTTTGTTAAATTACCCCCCATATAACAGCTATCTTTGTTTTTTTTTTGTAATATAATAATTAATCATTTTTATAAAAATAGAATATCGATGATTACCAATAATAAGTGTAAATATTTGACCAAATATTTGATCCTTTAATACATTATTTATGGCAACGAATATCATCTGAATCAATATATTTTCATCATTAAAAGATTTTTTTTAATGTGGTTAAGCTTAGAATTTGGCAATTTAAAATGAAAAATTAAATTTTATGCATTTCTTTTGCCTATAACAGCTAAATATTATGTAAATGTCAATGTTGTTATAGGTGTATAACAATCATCCTCTATAACAACAACAAAACTCCGGACCCAACGATGTTGTTATAGCTAGAGAGGTTTGAATGTACTAACTAATTAGTATAGCTTATTGATTACATAAAAACTCAGTTATCTAAATAGGGTAAATTTGGAATAAAATAACTAACTCCTCCTTGATTATGTAAGTTCACACTTATTTGAATCAAAATAAAAAGGCTAAGTAGACCCTACTACCTACTATGCAGTGGATTCAAATAACTCTACTTTTAATATGTAGATTGGTTATGACGTTTTAGATTTAATTTCAATCCAAACCTTAAAGATTTTTTTTTTTTTTTTTTGTTTTTGACAATAATAGACCCTTGCTATTTTATCGGACGAAGAATGCTCAGAAACATATGGCTGAACCAAACTTCAATTATATTGGTTTGCTGGAACTTTTGAATTTCGATGCGGAAAGTCTTCATTGCAGCGAGTCTAACCAGTCATTTAACGGAGTATATACCATTAATAGATGTGAATGAACAGTGGCAAAGCTAGAATTTTATTAACCCCCTGTTTGGATGGTGGTTTCCCGTGGTTAATTAATGTATGGTTTTCTATGAAACTATATTTGTTTTTAAAATTATGTGGTATGGTGTTGTAAACCCGTGGTTCATCCCATGGTTATATAACCATGAAAAGTCCCAATTTTTGTAACCACGGATTTGGTGGTTTTTCCGTGGTTACGTATCTCATTTCTCCATTATACCCCACCCTCCACCTTCCACCCCACCCCACCCCCACCCTACCACTCACCCCCACCCCACTTTGCCCCACCCTCCACGCCACCCCCACCCTCACCCTACCACTCACCCCTGCACTACCACCCACCCCACCCCTAACTACCCCACTCCTCTGCCACCCACCCCCACCACCCCAACTACCACCCACTACTCTAACCACCGCCCAAGCCCACGCCACAACCACTCACCCCCACCCTACCAGTCACTGCCTACTTATTTTTTAAAGTTCTCATTTTATTTTTTACCCGAGTTTTATTAATATATATAAACTAATTTCTAATTAAGAGTTAAGGGTATTTTAGTAAACTTACAAGTTATTGTACAGTACCATACAGTCAAACCAAACAATACAAATATTATTAAACCACAACAAACGATACAGTCTATCCAAACATTGTGTTCATTAATACAGTACAATATAATACAACACCATACTGTACCATACCATACTGTACATTAATGAACCACGGAAAACAACCATCCAAACAGAGGGTAGGAGGTGTTAAAATATAAAAAAGTAGACATACGAAAAAAATTAAGGGGATTCAACACATAACATATATACAACATACACAATATAATCCCACAGAGAGGGTTATGGACATAAAATATATACATAAAAAGAATTATTTACCTATTTAGAAAGTGTAATTTTTCAACGAAGGGGTGTCAGTTGACACTTCTTGAATACATGTGGCTCTGCCACTGGATGTGAGAGGGACATAGAAAAGGGGGAAAATGGGCAGGGATAAATTTACAAAAAATCGGAGCCTAAAATCAAGGATTGCTTATTCTCTTGAGTGTATGTATTAAAAAATATTGTTATACTAAATGTTGGATAATCATTTGAAAGTGCCAATAAATATGTACTTAATTGAGGGTCCTATAACGTTAAAGTCTCTAAAATATATGAATTGCTTATCCAATGTTCGGTGTACTAATTTCACTTCGAATATAATTAGTACCTGGACCAATGTGGTGTAAGCAATACCATGATTTACATGGATATAGCATTCAAAATGGAACAAAATTACCTCAAAACCTTTTCCAAGCCCTTATACAATTTAATGACCAAGTTTAAGTTACATATTACGTATTCAATTTTTAATGCAGTGACCAAACGTCCGTTAAAAAATAAGGACAAAGGTGCAAATATACCCCTCAACTTTGTGATTTAGAGCAAATATATCGCTCGTTAAAAAAGTAGTGTATATATATACCCTTGCCGTTACAAAATGATGCAAATATAACCTTGTCCTTACACAAATAGTGCAAATATACCCTTTTCGCTGACGAGATTTTTTTTTTAAAATCATTTAGCTTATCTTTTAATTAAAAAAAAATGCCATGAGGCTTTCAAAAAAAGTCTACTCATTTTTTTTTTTTAGTAGACATATTTTTCTATCGCCACATGGTAATGTGGCTTTAGAAAAATATGTCTACTTAAAAAATGTGGCGTTAGAAAAATATGTCCACTCAAAAAAAATGAGTAGACTTTTTTTAAAAGTCACGTGGTATCTTTTTAATTAAAAAATAAACCAAATGATTTTTAAAAAAAAATCCGTTAGCAAAAAGGGTATATTTGCACTATTTTGTAACGGCAGGAGTATATTTACACTACTTTTATAACGGGGGTATATATGCACCTTTGCCCAAAAAATAACCCTACATTAACCATTATATTCCTGCTTTATTAACTTCAACCAAATTCAAGACCAAAAGATAAAGTAAATAAATTAAGATATAAAGTGCGGAATCAGAAGATATGAAGATATAATTAAAAGTTATCATTTTCAGCTAGCTTTTGAGGATTTTTTTTTTCTCCAAAATTTCTTGTATTAGGCTTTGTCAAAAGTTCCAAGAATTACTCTTTGTGGAATAATTGACTTCTGAAATTCTTTTAAGCTAACGATAAAAAAGTGAAAGAGGGATATCCAAATTGTATTATTTTAATATCCTAATCCTAAACTCAAGCTAAAACATGAGTTTGCATTCTATGTACTAGTGGTTTTAAAAAGAATTTTGCAAGCTCAGATATGAATGATTTGGGATCCGTTGAATTTAATCCATACAAACATAAAAGTCTTTTTCCTCCCACTTGATTAGAAGAGTAAAGAGAGGAAGTTAATTAATTGTTCCTTCTCCAACTAACCGATGGAAAAGTCCTTACATAAGCACAAAAATGAAGTAGACCCGATAAAAACCCGAATAGGAAAGGTAGTCTCTCTAGACTCAAGCGATCAGCTCGGTGAGTTACTTGACTTCTTTATGTGGAAGTGGCAAAGAGATAGCAAGGCTTAAAAATCAAGCAAGCAACTATTACAAAATTTTAGTACCACTATAGAATAGACCTTCCGACTTATGGATTAATTGATTGAATAGCCGAAATCCAATTTAGAATAAGTGATAAATAACACATGATATAAAAACTTAAATTTTATATTATAAATAGCACATGGGATAATCTATAGTAGCAGATCTTCCTTAATATTACTTTTTATCTTATAGGATCTAAAAGAATGGTATCGTCCCTTATACAATTTGCTCATTTTGTTGTTTCCTTGAATTATCCTTATAATCCTAATCTAATCCGTTAGATGCTTGGAAAGAATATCTGTTTATCTTGCTTTATCTCAATTGTGGTCATTATTCTCTCGTAGTTCAGTCATATTGCTTTGAAACCTTATCTCAGTTTTGTCTTATAGTGTCCAGCCTATTTTTAACACGCCCCTCACGTGGGCGCCCAATTATTTTGTTGCAAAAGGCTCAAATATGCAATTATCGGAAATAACTCATTTATGCTATCGACGTTATAGACCATGGTTACCAGTTTACTTCTCTCTCTCTCTCTCTCTAAGAAAACCCAACGGTCTTCTTCCCATCCTCCACCCCCCTCGCTCACCCCCACCCCCACCCCCCAACTCCGGCCAGCAACCTCCAGGTAAGTTGTCTCTCTCCTAGGGTTTGTGACAGCCCTATACCCATGTCACGACCCAACCCCGTGGGCCGCGACCAGTGCCCTAGCTGGGCACCTATACGTACCCGATACCCAAATTAGCATATTATCAGAATAATAATATAATAATAACATTAGTGGATGCTACAGAATTTAGCAGAAGAGCAGACTTGGCACACAGAAGCCGATAAGGCTATTATAAAACAAAACATCCCAAACATATGTACAGAACCCACACAGATGTATCCACAGACCTCTACAGAACATATCATAATCATAAGACGGGACAGGGCCCCGTCATACCCAGAACAAAGTACATATCCAGATAGCAGTGACAGACTGTACCAAAAGATGGGCTCTGAAGAAGAGAGCGCCCCAAAATAGCAGAAGTGGGATCCTAAACAGATGGATCAGCGAATCTGTCGTCTGTACCTGCGCGGCATGAAAACGCAGCCCCCGAAGAAAGGGGGTCAGTACGAAATATGTACTGAATATGTAAAGCGGAATCACAGAAGTCAAATCATAATGGTTACAGAAAATGAGTACAGAATCCAGAGTGTCAAATGCATATTTCCAAAACAGACAGAATGCGTACAGAAACATATGTCATATCATATCATATCCGGTCCCTGCCACGGGACTCGGCAGACAGAATGTGGCCACCCTCCCGACGTTGGTGCCACTATACAGAGGAATCAGAAAAAGGGGTGTGGCCCCGTATCATAATATGTCATATCAAAATGGCCATAACAGATCAGATCAGAATAGGCGGACATGGCACATCATACTCCACAAACCCATGTACGCATATACCTGCCCCCTCACATCGGGACGCGGCGAACAGTGCAGAGAATTACGCTTGACAACATATCCTGGCCCGGGCTCAGTGTGGGAAACATTGGGACATCCACGAATGGAGTAGTGAGAGACTAATGCAATTTAAAAATATAATAAATGTTTTCAAAGACTCGATGAAGCGTATCAAAGACAAACAAATCCAATGGAGTCGGACGGAATCATAATAAATGTATTTCGGATATCATAATAAATTACAGAAGTATAACTTTCCCGAAGTCATTCCGAGTGTCAAAATAATTTATAATATTTAACAGAATATTTAAAATAATATTCGTTAAGCGATTAGTAGGGTAATTAAAACATTTCTTTCAAAAATCGCTTAAAAAGGAAGCTTTAACACATTAGGGGCAAAACCGGAAATAGTGGGCCCGCCTCAGAACAAATAAGGCGGCGGGCTCAAATTGTGCCCTCTAAACATATAATATCATCTACAAAGGTTATACAGACATTCTATGACTTTCTGAATCATTTAGAGCAAAATTGCATAATTTCAGAAAAAGCGTATCAAAATGGTTCAATTCTACTGAAGGAAAAACTGAAATTTTGTCTTGCGGATTCCGAGGGCCAAGAGGTCCTTCGAGGCCCGGATCCGACCCTAATACACTAAGGGCATGCCAAGGGAAGAATTGGGTTTGCTTTACATACCTTTCACGCTCCTTAAGCCTTTCCAAACTCACTTCCCGTTTCGTCGAAAAACTGCAATTGGTCAAGTTTACCAATTGTAAGCTATGGATACCAAAGTTACAACTTAATGCATATTTGGCTACCGAAATTTCGGCAGCACTTCCCCTATACATATAGCACCCCGAGAATTCAACTCGGCTATAATTCATCAACCACAACCCAAACGACAACATCAATATCAACAATGAACATTAAAAACACAATTATCCTTCAACTAGTCATTTTTCTCACAAGTTGACAAAATCTTCAATTCAACCCAAACTTTCGAACTAACATCATGATTTCACATCCATTATCACTCAAGATCATCACAATATAGATTTAGAGACATTTCATATCATTTTCCTTAAGATATACACTCGATATACATAGTATACAACTTTCCGCCAAAATCTTAATTTATACAAAACATCAAATCCTTGGCATACAATTTCATAACAAGTTTCCAACTTCCAACTTCATCAATGATCATCATAATTCACAACCAAACAACTTCATTTCCTTAACGTCGGAAAAATCATACTAAAACAACATAAGCTTCTACATTCCAATTCAATACAAACTTATATCATTCTAACTTCATTTACATTACAAACATTACAACAACACTCCAACACCCTAAACCACTCAATTTCCTTTCTATCCCAAACCAAATGCACCCTACGGCCATATGCTATTTTTATCCATTCAATCAAATTTATTCCACTTTCATTCTCAACATAAATTCCATCACATTCACAACTAGAATACAACATGAATTCTATACATTTTTGGCTATACAACATGTATATACACACGGCTACAAGCCATATACCAAACCCACATTGCAAACTTCCATTTTTCCATACAATCAACACATTTCTACATACTACAACTCAATCAAAACTTCATAACACAATAAAAAGGTAGAAATTCTTACCTTTTCTTCAAGTTTTCTTCACTTGGAGATGTAGTCACTTTGATGATTCTAATGCTCCCCACTCCAATCCAACTATACCAAGTTACAAAGGAACCTTCACTTAGTAGGAAATCAACAAGAATTGAATTTTTTGAACAATATTTTGGAGGGTCAATTTTTGCCCCTCAAACCCGAACCCTCCTTGCTCTCTCTCTTGTTCTTGATTTTTTTTTAATCTAGCTTCTAAAGTCTTGAACCTTCTAATCATATATTAAGAAGACTTGGTCACATGACCAAACACATGACCAACTAATAAAATGGGCTTGGACCAAGGCCTTATGTTAATTAATTCACATGGAAATTTAATACAAATTTTGGGCTTGGGTCATACCATGGCCGGCCACTCCAAGTGCATTGGGCCTTAAATTCTATTCCATTATTTTTGGCCCAATGACTTATAGTCCACGTTTTGTAATTCCCGAAACTAATTTTCAAAATTCCAAAATTACCCTTAACCTTGTCCCACACTTTCATGACTCTATTCTTTCATGCATAACTCCTACGTTCAACAAAATATCAAATTTGACCTCGTATCTCAAGAATCCATTATTTATCGAATTTTTCCAAACGTGTGAAAACACGGGATATAACATCCTCCCCCCCTTTAGAACATTCGTCCTCGAATGTAAAATTAATCTTATAGGGTTGGAAAATACTTTGGGGGAGTTTCTGATTATAGACAACACATACGTCATACGATTGATATTGAAATGAAATTAAACAGGAATTTAAGGTTACCTGTGGGCATAGGGAACAGATGAGGATATTTCTTCTTCATTTCCTCTTCAGCCTCCCACGTCATTTCCTCCCTATTATCGTTCCGCCACAGTACCTTAACAGAGGCTGCGTCTTTATTCCGGAGCCTCCTTACCTGACGATCCAAAATAGATACGGGATGCTCCTCGTACGATAGTTGCTCCGTCACCTGAATATCATCCGCAGGAATTATTCTGGAAGGGTCACCAATGCATTTGCGGAGCATAGACACATGGAATACCGGATGTACCGCTTCCAAATCAGATGGCAAATCTAACTCATAGGCGACATTTCCAACCTTCCGAACAATCTGATAAGGCCCAATATAACGCGGACTGAGCTTACCCTTTCTGCCGAACCGCATCACGCCTTTCATAGGCGATACCTTCAGAAATACCCACTCGCCTACCTGAAACTCCAACGGTCGACGCCGTTTATCCGCGTATGACTTCTGTCGACTCTGGGCTGCCAACAGGCGCTCTCGAATAAGTTTTACCTTGTCCACGGCCTGCTGGACCATATCTGGGCCAATCAACTCTGACTCGCCAATATCAAACCAGCCGATCGGCGATCTGCATTTCCTGCCATATAATGCCTCGTACGGAGCCATCTGGATGCTGGAATGGTAACTATTATTATATGCGAACTCAATCAACGGCAAGTGATCATCCCAGCTGCCTCTGGAATTAATAACGCAGGCCCGCAACATGTCCTCCAGCGTCTGTATAGTGCGCTCGGCCTGTCCGTCGCTCTGAGGATGAAAGGCTGTGCTCAGACTCACCTGAGTCCCTAGGCCTTCCTGAAACGACCTCCAGAAACGCGCCGTAAACTGGGCGCCTCTGTCAGAAATAATAGATATAGGAACTCCGTGAAGCTTCACAATCTCTCTAATATAGAGCCTGGCATAATCCTCGGCAGAATAAGTAGTCCTGACGGGAAGAAAATGGGCTGATTTCGTCAGCCTATCCACAACGATCCAGATGGAATCATACTTTCGTGGAGTGCGAGGCAAACCTGTAATGAAGTCCATATTAATAACCTCCCACTTCTAAGTCGGGATTTCCATCTCCTGCAACAGTCCACCCGGCTTCTGATGCTCAACCTTGACCTGCTGACAATTAGGACACTGGGCGACGAATTCTGCAATATCCCGCTTCATATCGTCCCACCAGTATAAGCATCGAAGATCATGGTACATCTTCGTAGACCCAGGATGGACCGAATAGCGAGCATAATGTGCCTCGCTCATGACCTGCTGCCGAAGGCCTGCAATATTAGGTACACACAGCCTGCCTTGGTATAACAAAGTGTCGTCCGGTGAAAACTCGAACGGAGTCCTCTCCTTATCATAGGCTGTGTCCCTGTACTGAGCTAAGATGGGATCTTCATATTGTCGCCGCTTAATATCGTCCCTGATGGACGACTCAGAAACCCCTCAAACAGCAATCTGGGTATCTCCAGAATCGGCCAGACGAACCCCGAGACTAGCCAACTGTTGAATATCACGGGCTATCTCTCTCCTGTCTGGCTGTAAATCGGCCAAACTGCCCATAGACTTCCGACTGAGCGCGTCTGCAACAACATTAGCCTTGCCCGGATGATACAGAATATCTACATCATAATCTTTCAGAAGCTCCAGCCACCTCCGCTGCCGCAAATTAAGCTCTCTCTGTCTGAAAATATACTGGAGACTCTTATGATCAGTATAGATATCCATATGAACGCCATATAAATAGTGTCTCCATATCTTCAGAGCATGAATCACCGCTGCGAGCTCCAGATCGTGGGTAGGATAATTCTTCTCATGCTTTTTGAGCTGCCGGGAAGCATACGCTATAACTCTGCCGTGCTGCATCAATACACAGCCTAATCCCATACCAGAAGCGTCACAATAAATAACATACCCGTCCGGTCCCTCTGGAAGAGTCAGAACTGGGGCTGTAGTCAGCTTCTCCTTCAGCAACTGGAAGCTCCGTTCACAAGCGTCAGACCACTGTAACTTAGCTCCCTTCTGAGTCAGCCTTGTCAAAGGCGATGAAATCGAAGCAAACTTCTCCACAAACCTCCTGTAATAACCTGCTAGCCCCAGGAAACTGCGTACCTCTGTGGGCGTCGTAGGTCTAGGCCAATTCTTCACGGCCTCAATCTTCTGTGTGTCCACCCGGACACCATCAGCTGCAATAACATGCCCCAAGAAAGCCACTGAAGACAGCCAAAATTCACACTTAGAAAATTTTGCATATAATTTCTGATGCCGGAGTACCCCTAATACCGATCTCAGATGATCTGCGTGCTCCGCCTCAGACCGAGAATAAACCAGGATATCATCAATGAATACAATTACGAACATATCCAAGAATGGCCTGAATACCCGGTTCATCAAATCCATGAATACTGCGGGGGCATTAGTAAGCCCAAAAGACATAACCCTGAACTCATAATGCCCATATCGGGTCCGGAAAGCTGTCTTAGGGATATCGGCCTCTCGTACTCGTACCTGGTGATAACCGGATCGAAGATCTATCTTCGAAAAACACTTAGCGCCCTGCAGCTGATCAAACAAATCATCAATCCTGGGGAGGGGGTATTTATTCTTTATAGTTACCTTATTCAGCTGCCGATAATCAATACACATACGCAGCGACCCGTCCTTCTTACGCACAAATAATACCGGGGCTCCCCAAGGCGAAGTACTGGGTCTGATGAAGCCCTTATCCAACAAATCTTTCAGCTGCTCCTTCAACTCCTTTAACTCTGCAGACGCCATTCTATACGGAGGAATAGAGATAGGCTGAGTGTCTGGGAGTAAGTCAATAGAGAAGTCTATCTCCCACTCTGGAGGAAGACCTGGAAGCTCGTCGGGGAAAACATCTGGAAACTCATTAATCACGGGGACTGACTGAAGTGTCGGCGTCTCGGCGTCCAAGTCTTGCACCCGAACCAGATGATAGATATAACCCTTCCTGATCATTTTCTTTGCCTTAAGGTATGAAATAAACTTACCTTTCGGCGATGCTGTATTACCAGCCCAATTTATAACTGGCTCCCCGGGAAACTGGAAGCGAACTACCTTATTTTGGCAGTCAACATTAGCGTAACAGGAAGCTAGCCAATCCATACTCATAATAACATCAAATTCAGTCATATCTAACTCTACCAGATCTGCCTTAGTGTCACGGTCACAAACAATCACAGAACAGTCTTTATAAACCTGTTTCGCTACAACAAAATCCCCTATCGGTGTGGCTACCTCAAATGGCTCTATAGATTCAGACATAATACCAATTTTTCCGGCAACAAGTGGTGAAATATATGATAGATTCGAACCTGGATCAATTAGTGCATACACAGACCGAGAGAAAACCAATAAAGTACCTGTAACGACATTAGGAGATGCCTTCTGATCCTGGCGGCTGGCCAAAGCATAAATGCGGTTCGAAGGACCGCTAATACTAGAAGCTCCACCACGGCCTCTGCCGCGACCCACTGGCGCTGGAATACCCTGCCCCGTAGGGCGCATAGCCACTGATGAAGATGAAGACCCAGCGACTGATCCGGTAGGCTGCGCTGCACCACCCGAACTATCCTTATACGGGCAAACTCTCACAGAATGGCCCTGACGACCACAAGAAAAGCATGCACCGGTGGCTCTGTAGCACTCTCCCGTATGGTATCTGCCGCAAAAAGAACACTGAACCCTGGGTGGCCTCATCTGACCAGAACCCCTATCTGTCCGCGAACCTGAAGCCCTGGAGCTCTGGCCTGCTCCTGAATACCCTGGGCTATCAAATCTGCGACCGGTAGGCTGGGGAGGTGCGCTCTGCGCCGGCTGAGATGAAAATCTGCTAGGCTGATGCGGCTGTTGGGGCTGTCTGCCCCGAAAATCTCCAGATGACCTGGCCCTCTTGGGCTGTCTCCGATCCTGGCCCCTATCAGGCTGGTGTCCTCCTCTGCCCCGATCCTCCATGCCCTGGGCGTGGGCCTGAATACGGGCAATGTCCATACCGGGCTGAGCAGCCAATACTAAACAGCTATCAACAAAATACCGGTCCAGCCCCATAATATATCTGTGCATCCGGTCCGCCATAGTAGTCACCACAGTAGGTGCATATCGGGCCAAAGAATCAAACTCCAAACTATAGTCCCGGACACTGCGGCCCTTCTGCCTCAATAATAAGAATCTATCAGATCTGGCTCGTCGCAACTCTGGGGGCAGAAAATGTCCAAGAAATGCCTGAGAAAAATCGCCCCAAACCGCTGGGGGAGCGCCGTCCCCTCTGGATAGCCCCCATGACTCGTACCAGTTTGCCGCCACATCATATAACCGGTACGAAGCTAACGCGACTGACTCTGTCTCGGAAGCATTAATCAAATCTAGAGTGCGCCGCATCTTCCTGATAAACTCCTCAGGATCCTCCTCGGGCTTTGTCCCGAAGAACTCTGGAGGACTACAAGTCAAAAACTCACGGGCTCTCGAACTATCACGCCTGACTGCCCGGTCACCTCCCAGTCCATGCCCCTGAACCTGCCCTGCCACAAGGCTCGTCAGCAACTGGACTGCGTCCCTCATAAACTGATCCTCAGTGCCTGGCCGTGGAGCTGGAGGCTCAGGTACAGGAACTGCGGGAGCTGGCGGTGGAGCCGCCCCCCGATCTGCAGCTACGGCTGCCCCAATCTCATCCACGAGTGGCGGTGTAGAAGAACCCTCTGTCTGGGGCAAAGTCTCCGGAGCAATATTTGCCTGGGCCCTGGTAATCCTCTGGACCCGGCTAGTCTCTCCCAAGGCTACTCACTTGGCCTTTTGGGCCGCTGTTGCCTTTTTTGGAGGCATATCTGCAAATATAGCCACTCGTTAGGGAGGGGTCATCCTAATAACACAGCTCTATCGCACGATCTAAGACAGAAAGAAGGGTAGTATCCTAAATGCCCTGTAGCCTCCTGTTTATAGGTGTGGTGCACAACACACCGATAAACAAGACTCTACTAGACACGGTGTGTGGACAATCCGAGGACGAACCGCTCTGATACCACTTTTGTCACGACCCAACCCCGTGGGCCGCGACCAGTGCCCTAGCTGGGCACCTATACGTACCCGATACCCAAATTAGCATATTATCAGAATAATAATATAATAATAACATTAGTGGATGCTACAGAATTTAGCAGAAGAGCAGACTTGGCACATAGAATCCGATAAGGCTATCATAAAACAAAACATCCCAAACATATGTACAGAACCCACACAGATGTATCCACAGACCTCTACAGAACATATCATAATCATAAGACGGGACAGGGCCCCGTCATACCCAGAACAAAGTACATATCCAGATAGCAGTGACAGACTGTACCAAAAGATGGGCTCTGAAGAAGAGAGCGCCCCAAAATAGCAGAAGTGGGATCCTAAACAGATGGATCAGCGAACCTGTCGTCTGTACCTGCGCGGCATGAAAACGCAGCCCCCGAAGAAAGGGGGTCAGTACGAAATATGTACTGAATATGTAAAGCGGAATCACAGAAGTCAAATCATAATGGTTACAGAAAATGAGTACAGAATCCAGAGTGTCAAATGCATATTTCCAAAACAGACAGAATGCGTACAGAAACATATGTCATATCATATCATATCCGGTCCCTGCCACGGGACTCGGCAGACAGAATGTGGCCACCCTCCCGACGCTGGTGCCACTATACAGAGGAATCAGAAAAAGGGGCGTGGCCCCGTATCATAATATGTCATATCAAAATGGCCATAACAGATCAGATCAGAATAGGCGGACATGGCACATCATACTCCACAAACCCATGTACGCGTATACCTGCCCCCTCACATCGGGACGCGGCGAACAGTGCAGAGAATTACGCTTGACAACATATCCTGGCCCGGGCTCAGTGTGGGAAACATTGGGACATCCACGAATGGAGTAGTGAGAGACTAATGCAATTTAAAAATATAATAAATGTTTTCAAAGACTCGATGAAGCGTATCAAAGACAAACAAATCCAATGGAGTCGGACGGAATCATAATAAATGTATTTCGGATATCATAATAAATTACAGAAGTATAACTTTCCCGAAGTCATTCCGAGTGTCAAAATAATTTATAATATTTAACAGAATATTTAAAATAATATTCGTTAAGCGATTAGTAGGGTAATTAAAACATTTCTTTCAAAAATCGCTTAAAAAGGAAGCTTTAACACATTAGGGGCAAAACCGGAAATAGTGGGCCCGCCTCAGAACAAATAAGGCGGCGGGCTCAAATTGTGCCCTCTAAACATATAATATCATCTACAAAGGTTATACAGACATTCTATGACTTTCTGAATCATTTAGAGCAAAATTGCATAATTTCAGAAAAAGCGTATCAAAATGGTTCAATTCTACTGAAGGAAAAACTGAAATTTTGTCTTGCGGATTCCGAGGGCCAAGAGGTCCTTCGAGGCCCGGATCCGACCCTAATACACTAAGGGCATGCCAAGGGAAGAATTGGGTTTGCTTTACATACCTTTCACGCTCCTTAAGCCTTTCCAAACTCACTTCCCGTTTCGTCGAAAAACTGCAATTGGTCAAGTTTACCAATTGTAAGCTATGGATACCAAAGTTACAACTTAATGCATATTTGGCTACCGAAATTTCGGCAGCACTTCCCCTATACATATAGCACCCCGAGAATTCAACTCGGCTATAATTCATCAACCACAACCCAAACGACAACATCAATATCAACAATGAACATTAAAAACACAATTATCCTTCAACTAGTCATTTTTCTCACAAGTTGACAAAATCTTCAATTCAACCCAAACTTTCGAACTAACATCATGATTTCACATCCATTATCACTCAAGATCATCACAATATAGATTTAGAGACATTTCATATCATTTTCCTTAAGATATACACTCGATATACATAGTATACAACTTTCCGCCAAAATCTTAATTTATACAAAACATCAAATCCTTGGCATACAATTTCATAACAAGTTTCCAACTTCCAACTTCATCAATGATCATCATAATTCACAACCAAACAACTTCATTTCCTTAACGTCGGAAAAATCATACTAAAACAACATAAGCTTCTACATTCCAATTCAATACAAACTTATATCATTCTAACTTCATTTACATTACAAACATTACAACAACACTCCAACACCCTAAACCACTCAATTTCCTTTCTATCCCAAACCAAATGCACCCTACGGCCATATGCTATTTTTATCCATTCAATCAAATTTATTCCACTTTCATTCTCAACATAAATTCCATCACATTCACAACTAGAATACAACATGAATTCTATACATTTTTGGCTATACAACATGTATATACACACGACTACAAGCCATATACCAAACCCACATTGCAAACTTCCATTTTTCCATACAATCAACACATTTCTACATACTACAACTCAATCAAAACTTCATAACACAATAAAAAGGTAGAAATTCTTACCTTTTCTTCAAGTTTTCTTCACTTGGAGATGTAGTCACTTTGATGATTCTAATGCTCCCCACTCCAATACAACTATACCAAGTTACAAAGGAACCTTCACTTAGTAGGAAATCAACAAGAATTGAATTTTTTGAACAATATTTTGGAGGGTTAATTTTTGCCCCTCAAACCCGAACCCTCCTTGCTCTCTCTCTTGTTCTTGATTTTTTTTTTATCTAGCTTCTAAAGTCTTGAACCTTCTAATCATATATTAAGAAGACTTGGTCACATGACCAAGCACATGACCAACTAATAAAATGGGCTTGGATCAAGGCCTTATGTTAATTAATTCACATGGAAATTTAATACAAATTTTGGGCTTGGGCCATACCATGGCCGGCCACTCCAAGTGCATTGGACCTTAAATTCTATTCCATTATTTTTGGCTCAATGACTTATAGTCCACATTTTTTAATTCCCGAAACTAATTTCCAAAATTCCAAAATTACCCTTAACCTTGTCCCACACTTTCATGACTTTATTCTTTCATGCATAACTCCTACGTTCAACAAAATATCAAATTTGACCTCGTATCTCAAGAATCCATTATTTATCGAATTTTTCCAAACGTGTGAAAACACGGGATATAACATCCTCCCCCCTTTAGAACATTCGTCCTCGAATGTAAAATTAATCTTATAGGGTTGGAAAATACTTTGGGGGAGTTTCTGATTATAGACAACACATACGTCATACGATTGATATTGAAATGAAATTAAACAGGAATTTAAGGTTACCTGTGGGCATAGGGAACAGATGAGGATATTTCTTCTTCATTTCCTCTTCAGCCTCCCACGTCATTTCCTCCCTATTATCGTTCCGCCACAGTACCTTAACAGAGGCTACGTCTTTATTCCGGAGCCTCCTTACCTGACGATCCAAAATAGATACGGGCTGCTCCTCGTACGATAGTTGCTCCGTCACCTGAATATCATCCGCAGGAAATATTCTGGAAGGGTCACCAATGCATTTGCGGAGCATAGACACATGGAATACCGGATGTACCGCTTCCAAATCAGATGGCAAATCTAACTCATAGGCGACATTTCCAACCTTCCGAACAATCTGATAAGGCCCAATATAACGCGGACTGAGCTTACCCTTTCTGCCGAACCGCATCACGCCTTTCATAGGCGATACCTTCAGAAATACCCACTCGCCTACCTGAAACTCCAACGGTCGACGCCGTTTATCCGCGTATGACTTCTGTCGACTCTGGGCTGCCAACAGTCGCTCTCGAATAAATTTTACCTTGTCCACGGCCTGCTGGACCATATCTGGGCCAATCAACTCTGACTCGCCAATATCAAACCAGCCGATCGGCGATCTGCATTTCCTGCCATATAATGCCTCGTACGGAGCCATCTGGATGCTGGAATGGTAATTTGGTAACCTTTCGTAGTTCGGTGGCTAAGACGCAGATAGACTTTTTATTCCTTAGGAGGGACGATAAAGGTCTTTGTAAATACTGCAAAGTGATTCCGAGTGAGAAACTAATGACCCAGCATAAGCTCTTGGTGATGGATTTGGAAATCAAGATAAGGAAAAGAAAGAGTGTCGTGGATGACAGGCCTAGGATCAAATGGGGGAGTTTGATCATGACGCTTGCCCTGGAGATGGGGGAGAAGTTGAGGACTATGGGAGCCTGGGAAAGTAGTGCGGAGGCGACCAACATGTGGGATAGGACGGCCAGTTGCATTAGGGAAGCAGCTAGAGAGGTGTCGGGGGTCTCGAAGGGTAGCCGTGGTCGGCACTGAGGGGACCGGTGGTGGAATGGAGAAGTTCAAGAGAAGGTGGAAGCAAAGAAGGTGGCGTATGCGAAGTTGGTAGACAACAAGGATTATGAAGAGAAGTGAACGAATAGGGAATTGTATAAGATGGTGAGGAAGGAGGCAAAGTTAGCGGTCACGGCGGCAAAGACAGCAGCTTTTGAACGCCTGTATGCAGAACTAGAAGACAAAGGCTGGGATAAGTAGTTGTACCGACTAGCCAAGACGAGGGAGAGGAGGGCGCGTGACATGGATTAGGTGAAGTGCATCAAGGATGAGGATGGAAGGGTACTGGTAGAGGACGCTCTCATTAAACAGATATGGCAGTCATACTTCCACAAACTCTTGAACGACAAAGGGGACAGAGATATTGTGTTGGGAGATTTGGAGTACTCCGAGAGGTGTCGTGATTTTGGATATTGTAGGAGTATAAAGGTTGAGGAAGTTAAGGGTGTTTTTCGTAGGATGAGTAGGGGAAGAGCGACCAGGCCCGATGAGATTCCTGGGGAGTTTTAGAAAACCGCAGGCAGGGTAGGTTTGAAGTGGTTGACTCGGTTATTTAATGTCATCTTTAAGACGGCTAAGATGCCCGAAGAATGGAGATGCAGTACAATGATTCCATTGTACAAGAACAAGGGCGACATTCAAAGTTGCAATAACTACAGAGGGATCAAGCTGCTAAGCCACACTATGAAAGTGTGGGAAAGGGCGGTGGAGATGAGGGTGAGGAGAGGCATGTCTATCTCAGAGAACCAGTTCAGATTCATGCCGGGGCGCTCAACTACAGAAGCTGTTCATCTTGTACGGAGACTGGTGGAGCATTATAGGGAAAGGAAGAGGGACTTGCACATGGTATTCATCGACCTAGAAAAGTCATACGACAAAGTGCCGAGAGAGGTTCTATGGAGATGCTTGGAGGCTAGAGGTGTACCTGTGGCGTACATTAGGGCGATCAAGGACATGTATGATGGGGCCAAGACCAGGGTAAGGACTATGGGATAATCTCTTAGCCCATTTTTATTTTCCTTGGTGATGGATAGATTGATGCGGCAAATTCAAGGTGAGGTGCCATGGTGTATGTTATTTGCGGATGACATAATCCTGATTGACGAGTCTCGCAGCGGAGTTAATGCTAAGCTGGAGGTTTGGAGACAAACTCTGGAGTCTAAAGGGTTCAAGTTGAGTACGACCAAGACAGAGTACTTGGAGTGCAAGTTCAGTGATATAGTACATGAGGCTGACGTGAAAGTGAAGCTTGGCACCCAGGTCATACAGAAGAAAGATAGTTTCAAGTATCTTGGGTCTATTATACAAGAAAATAAGGAGATTGATGATGACGTCACACACCGTATTGGTGAAGGGTGGATGAAATGAAGGCTTGCCTCCGGAGTGTTGTGTGACAAGAAGGTGCCACCAAAACTTAAAGGCAAGTTCTACAAAGTGGTGGTTAGACCAACTATGTTGTATGGGGCGGAGTGTTGGCCAGTAAAAAAATCTCATGTTCAGAAGATGAAAGTGGTTGAAATGAGAATGTTGTGATGGATGTGTGGGCACACTAGGAGGGATAGGATTAGGAATGACGTCATCCGAGACAAGGTTGGAGTAGCCTCAGTGGAAGGCAAGATGCGGAGAGATGCAAATGCCCCGGTGCGGAGGTGCGAGAGGCTGGCTAGCGACGGTTTCAGAAGAGGTAGAGGTAGGCCGAAGAAGTATTGGGGAGAGGTGATTTAGACAGGACATGGCGCATTTCCTGCTTACCGAGGACATGACCTTAGATAGGAGGGTATGGAGGACTCATATTAGGGTAGAAGGCTAGTAGGTAGTCGCGTTTATCCTTTCTTACGAGTAGTTATATTGATCTATAGTTTCTTGTCTCTTGATTTCTGCGAGTATCTGTTGGTTTATAATGGCTTATTTACATTCATTGTTTTCATTTTCATAATTGCTTTGATTTGTTTGCTCGTATCTGACCTTTCATATGCCTTTTCTTGAGCCGAGGGTCTTCCGGAAATAATCTCCCTACCTAAGGTAGGGGTAAGGTCTGTGTACACTCTACCCTCCCCAGACCTCACGTTGTGGGATTCACTGGCTATGTTGTTTTTGTTGTTGTATGCTATCGCTGTTATCAAAATGGCTCATCCATGCCATTTTCATTAACAGTGATTTTAAAATACCAGATATGAAACGTGGCAAAAAATTATTGGTCCGCGTCTTTTAATAGAAAATCATTTCAAAATAAATCCTAATTTAAACCAAACCCGACCCGTTGACCCGACCCACCCTTCCCATTCCTATTTCCCTGCCCCTCTTTCATTATAACTATTAAAAAGCCCTAATCGAACCCATCTCCTCTGCTCTTCTTAAAGGGTCTTTGACATATATATACATCTTAAGGAGAAATATTTACGAAACGTGACGATAGTTTTATATTTACAAAACATAACATTACAAATACTATACAAAACATGCTTTATATTTTTTAAATTTTTTTATTTTTTTAAAAAATATTTTTTTAAAAATTTTTTTTTAAATTTTTTTTAATTTTTTTTTTTTCGCTCAAAAACTTATGTATGAAAGTTGTATGAAATGTGTATATCTCGCTCAAGACTTAAAAAGTTTGCTCAAAATTTAGTGTATGAAAACGGTATGAAAAATGTATGAAATGTGTATATCTCGTTCAAGGCTTAAAAAATTCGCTCAAAATTGTGTGTATGAAAACAATATGAAATTTGTATCTTGCTCATGTCTTAAAATTTCGCTCACATTTTCGTGTATAAAGTTCATGTTAGATTTCTGTGAAATTAATACAACTACAATAACATTGTATACAACTTTGATACAATATTCAAGACTTAAAATAATCGCTCAAATTTTTGTGTATGAAATGTGTATATCTTGCTCAAGGCTTAAAAAGTTCGCTCAAATGTTATCTATGAAGAACGTATGAAATGTGTATATCTTGATCAAGGCTTAAACATTACGCTCAAAATTTTATGCATGAGAATAGTATGAAATGTGTATATCTCCCTCAAGACTTAGAATTTCATTCACATTTTTTGTATATAAAGTTCATATTAGGTTTCTGAAAAATTAATACAACTACAATAACATTGTAATAATTTTCATACAATATTCAAGACTTAAACATTACGCTCAAAATTTTATGCATGAGAATAGTATGAAATGTGTATATCTCCCTCAAGACTTAGAATTTCATTCACATTTTTTGTATATAAAGTTCATATTAGGTTTCTGGAAAATTAATACAACTACAATAACATTGTAATAATTTTCATACAATATTCAAGGCTTAAAGTTTTCGCTCAAAATTTTGTATATGAAAATTATATTAAAAATTTCGTTCACACATACATATTTCATACATTTTTCATACAACTTTCATACACAGAAATTTGAGGTAATTTTTTAAGCCTTTGAGCCAAAAAAAAAATTTTAAAAAAATATATAAAAATTATTATTTTTAAAATAATTTTTTTTATAAAATATATATATATTTTCTGGAAAAAAAATTAAAAAACGAAAAAAATATGAAAATCCGTCATGTTTCGTAATATATCGTTATGTTTTGTAAATAAGGAAAACTATCGTTACGTTTCGTAAATATTTCTCCTTAACATGTATATATACGTAGTTTTCCCCTTCTTAAAACCGATTCTAATGATATTAACCACCTTGCAGTGTTTGTCCCCAGGAACTTAACATGTAATTCTCCGTACCATTACAAATTGAAAGAAAGAAAATAACAAAAAAGGCTTCTGGAATATCAAGATCAAAATGTTCTTACAAAGAAATTCAGTGCTGATATCAAGATAAAATATTTGTTGTTTGATTACTTATGTTTAGGGCCTTTTAATCGTTATAAGGAAAGAGGGGCAGGGAAATAGGTAGCATGAGTGGGTCGGGTCAACGGGTCGGTTTGGTTTAAATTAGGATTTATTTTGAGTTGGTTTTTATTAAATGACATGGACCAATAATTTTTTGTCACGTGTCATATCTGTTATTTTAAAACCACCGTTAATGAAAAATGGCATGGATGAGTCATTTTGATCACAGCGATGACATAAATGAGCCAGCTTATTAACGAGTGGCATAAATGAACAATTTTCGATAGTTCGATGGCATATTTGAGCCTTTTCCATTATTTTTTTCATGGAGCAAGTATGTACAAAAAATTAATAATAGGTGGTGTTAGAGATTTGGATCCTAGAACTTCTGTCTGCTCTGATATCATGTTAAAGTATGTGATCATCTCATCTAAAAGTTTAACCTATTAGATAAAACACATTTTTATTTACTTAATTATATACTTGATCAACTGTATGAAACTATAAATGTTAATCTAGCCTTAATCAGATGTTTTAGATTCAAACCCTGAAAATTTTTTGATAGAGATTTAGGAAGATTCCTTAGGTAGTTTTCTACGGCTGGAATTCAAATTAATTGGATCAATGAATTTCAAGCACCGGAAGAATTATAACCCAAAAAATGAAAAGAGAACAATTTTTTTTTTTTTTTTGATGAAAAGAGAACCAAAGATTTAAACTCAAAATAAAAAAACAAAAAAAACTTGTGTCCAGTGTACGAGTCATCCCTTACCAAGAGAAATAATGCCAAACTTATGTCGATCAGGAAAGTACTTAGAGGCTTAGAGCACTAGACTACATTAAAAAACACTGATATAGCCAATCATGAAGGCATCTAGACGTATGATTCCACATTATTTCGTGCAAAACAACTATTAAGCTACTACTAGCTTCCACAAATCCAATGATTACATGATGCCATCTTGGCTCCACCGAAGTACAAATTTTCAATAAAGCAAGAGATTAAGCAGAAAACAAAAGAAAATTATAGGAAGGTTAGGTGTTTTTAGTTGTCTGAATTTTGCTAGATTGAAATATTTGAGATATGTTTAAAAAAGGGAATTGAATTTAACTCTAATTTTAAAATTAGCTCATGAGGTGAAAGATCATATATAACGAGCAAAATAACCTATACCCAAATTGATGTGGGGAACCAACACCTCTTCCGATAAATTCTGGACACGACACTTAGAGCATATACAATATAATATGGGGCCAATATTATACTGTACACAAGAATTGATACGTGTGTAGTTCTGATATCATGATAAGAAATAAACATTAGACCTAGTTTGACTCCAAAAGCAAACTCATGATGTGATGATCGTTCAAGACAATATAGAGAGGAAAATTCCCCATACCTAGACCGATGTGGGAAATCAACGCCCTTCCTAGTAAACTAAAGCCACAACACTTGGAGCGCAGATAATATAATATGAGGCCTAACATCAGGTAAACAAGAATTGGTATGCGTGTAGCTGTGATATCATGGTAAGAAATGGACATTAGACCTTATTTGACTCCAAACAAGCTCATGAAGTGAGGATTGTCCAAGACAATATAAAGAAAAAAATAACCCCATAACCAACAAAAGTAGAATTGGTATGTGTAGCTCCGATATCATGATAAGAAATGGACATTAGACCTAATTTGAGTACAAAAGCAAACTCATGAGGTGGGGATTGTCCAAGAAAATATAAAGAAAAATATAACCCTATAACCAACATATGTAGGAAACCAACCGATATATATGCTGATGGGAAGTGTGTGTGTGTGTGTATATATATATAACCTAATCAAAATTTTAGGTGATTTTTTCTCATTCGTCTATATTTTGTTGGACGAAGATTACTGAAATACATGCACTGACAGAAAGTAACTTATACCAACAAATAATTTAGATACGCACGAATTGACTTAGATACCACTATGGTACTATTATAAGAAAGGCTTAATGCATATGCGCCCCCCTAAGCTTGCTCCTAAGTGTTGTTCCTATTGAACCCTAAATATATATTCTAATTTAACTGTGCCATCTTTTACCTAAGATTAGCAGTAGTTGAGAGGGAAAAAAAAGAGTAACTCTCAATTAAGCTGGCAGTGGAAGAGCAGAACCAACAGAAACCGACGCATCCATGACCTAAAGAATAGCTTACCATATGTCTAAAATATTACTCCACCTTTATTCCCCAATTTAATTTCTGCTTATAATAAAAATCAGATTTAAGGGGTTTGATAGACACACTTGAGGATAAGTTGAGGGATTCAATAGGAATAACACTTAGTTAAGATGCCAAAATAAAATAAAATAAAAAAACATTAACCCAATAAGAAAATTATATCATTATGTGTTCATATAGGACCATGTTTCTTTCCTTTTTTTTTCCCTTTTTCCCTTTATCTTCCTAAATGTAATACATTACCTTTGGCAAAAAAATTGGTGAATGGATGAGGATCCCGTAAGAGATTGATAATTTTTAAAGATAATGTATATCAAAATCTTGGCTGGACATGCTAAATAACTAATGGACCTCGTATTATTCTCCTTGATATCATTACATTTCCTTTTGTTATCTTATATATACTACAACATCCAATAATAACCAGGAGGAATTGAAATGTTATTAGTAAACCCAAAAAGGAATATTTCTAATAAAATATTAATAGTATCTTTTGCTTTCTTTCATTATTTGATTGTCCTAAAGGATATGTCAAAATGGATAATCATAAGAACGGAAGAACATCATCCACTAAACTTTGTTTGTTATTATATAGTCATAATTATCTTAATGCTTTAACTATTTTAGTAGCCATTAATTATTGTTAGCCCCACTAACCCTATCATTATATACTACCTTGAATAAGTGTACCAATGATGACATATTCAAACTCCCAGTGATCTCCTAGTCTTGCCAACTTTAGAATTTCAATCATTTTTACTTAGTGTTTCATATGTTAAACAATTTAAATTACTTAGAATAATTGAGATTTCTCGTATATATAAAGATTAACATAGTTGAGAATAACGATATACTAGCTAGTATTAAAGTTCGCATTTTTTGATGATGTGAAGTTTTTAGCATCTAAGACTACGCCCAAGTTATCTTTGATATGACTTTATGATAAGCATGGATGCAACATAATCGAGTAACCTTCTCATCTAAATATAGCACACCGTCTAAAAAAAAGAGGAGGGTGGGGGGTGGGGGAATCCAACTTTTTTTTTTTTTTTTTTTTGTGTTAAAAAGAAATTTCGAATTAAAGATTATCGACCCGACAGTTCTCCATCAGCGAAGCCACCCCTATTTTGGAATGCACCACCTGTATTTGTTTACTTTCCTTTCCACAAAGACTACATTGGATTGAAACAGTAGAAAAGATCGAAATCCAATAAGATTGAGCATAGAATAAACAAGAAAATAGAACTAAAATATTCAATACATTAAAGAGGAATTGCATCTCGATAGGACTAGACTACACTAGAGAGTACGAGTAGAGACCAAACAATTTGGAAATAGATATCTTCTTTAAGTCCAAGAGTAACTAAATCGACCTATATATTCCCTTTAAAGGAATAATTCTCCAAAGAAGACTTACGCGTTGAAATGAAGAAAGTTTTGATATTTGGATCACGTGGCTGATCTGTCCTTCTCAACAAAATCAAAATATTCTGTGCTCAATTTTAAAAGTCAAGTACTATACATAACTCTGCCTATAATAAGCATGGAGTGAAAACTTAAAAAAGAAAGTATTTCAGTTATATAAATTAGTGTTTTAAAAGGTGTGGGCGTAAGGCGAGGCATTTTACATATGTCTCGACAAGGCGTATGCCCCGAGGCATGGGGCGTAAGCCCCACGGAGATTTTATTTTTAATATTTTATAAATTAATAAAATAAACATATAAATAAAAATACATTAAAATTATTTTAAAAAATAAAAAAATAAAAATAAATGTATATATCTATTATTAACATGCTAACATATGCACGAACCATTTAAAAAAAATCTTGAAAAAGTGAATGACATAAAGATGCATTGCACCAATAACATGACTATGATGAAACATAATTAGAGTTGTAAAAATGATACTCTATTCTAATAATTCAAAGATAAAAATGACAATAATATAAAGTTATTCTTTTAAAACCTAAAACTAAATAACAAATTAATACTCATTATAATACAAATAATGATGCATTACAAAAGTGAATGACGTAATACTCATTCACTTTTTTTGAAAAATGAACAGAATGCTAAAAAGATTTTGAAGAAAATAAATCATAAAGATGTAAAATGCAAGCATGGAAGCATAGTAAGAATTGGACAAAATTCTTTGCTTTGTAGTTTGCACTTTGCATACAAAGGTCTAATGTGTATCCGTTACTCCGTAAACAATAAAGAGAAAAGGTTATAAAATTAGGATAAACAATTAAAGTTTTATTTTGACTTTTTGAGAATTTACTATGAGTTAACTTTTGAATATTTAACTTTAAAAAAAGATTTATTAAGCAATTGTGGCTTAAATGCAAAAGAGTTCTCGGGGCTTACGCCCCAAACGAATGCCCAGAATGTTGGGGCTTACGCCTAGGCGAACGCCCGAAAGGTTGGGACGTACGCCCCACTAGACTTGCGCCCCGCACGGACGCCTCGAGGCGTTTTTGGTATGCCTCGCCCCGAGGCTAGCTCCAAAAATGCCTTTTAAAACAATGATATAAATTAACAGCGCGCGTATATAATAGTAATTTTGTTACAATCTTACAATTAGTTAAACTATATGTGCAAGTATGTTTTAGGTTGTCAACATAGTATATTAAAGTAGAAATAAGGTTCACTGACTACTTTATGCCCTATTTTTGAAAAATAATTATTGTCATGAAGTTTCAAGTTTTGCCGCGTCAAAACACTATAATAATGGCTAAGAATTTCACCTCTAAAATTGAATTTCCATAACATTGGCTATTGTTCAATTATAAAGATTAATGAAGAGCGGTATTTTGTGAGTTTTACATATATGAACTATAATTAATAGCGACTTATTGGATCCACACTCGGAAGACATGCAAATATTTAGAATTTTATTAACCTCTTGAGATTGAATCAGCTACTGATACCTATATATAGAACTGACCTACACCTTAGAATGACACGTAATTGCAAGGGGCAACAACATGTCCATGCACCTGTCAACAATATTTGACCTTCCATTAATGTTCAAATTATGGGGGAAGGAATAAGAAAAAATGGTCCATAGCACAAAACTATCTTGCTGACAGAACAGTTGACCTTTAAAAAGGATGTATATTGTGGTTGAATGAAAATTGCAGGCAGGGATCATGGAAATGTGTGATAGTATGGTTGACGTCCTCTATTATTACTATGAATTTGAGGTCTCGATTGAAAAAGAATTTTTTGATAGGAAACACTTTGTTAAGTCTACCCGTAAGAATCTAAATTAGTCAGAGCAATGAAGTTCGAATGTAATTCTTAAGCAAATGGTTCAGCCCAATTCAATATTTTCAAACCAGGTTATAAGTATATATGCGAAAACATACAAAATTTCAAAAACTATTAGATGTGAATTCAGAGGCGAATTCAGGACTTGAAGTTCGTGGGTTCCCACTCAGAATCGGCTGAACCATAAGGCAGATAAAACAATGGCTTGGGGCCTCATTTTTCCTAAATGTATCCTATATGTATTTATTTTTTTTTAATTTAAATTGTGTGTACTGTTTCTGTTAAATTTTAAGAGAATTTTTTTGAGAGAAAGTGCGATAATTTTTTATCTTTTAATGTGGGGACGTTGCACTAATTTGGGAATGGAATAATTTCAAGGTAATTATGGTATCCTTTCTTACATTTTATTGCCTCATTTATATCCTAACAACTAACATGAACCCACATTATTGTTCCTATATTTACCTTTTTCAATCTCCCTTTCACTATTCTTATTCTTAATATTCTGAAGTCTCCAAATTCCCAAACGGCTGCAAAACTTATTGTGTTTGCTTACAACTGATCAAAATACGTCTTTTGGTGTCTTCAAAATTTCAAGCATTGCAACAAGCAATCATTATATTGAAGTAGCGCAATACCATTTCGAAATCATTATATCAACTTATCAACTTCTTGAGCTAGATTTTATTATTCTAACTTTATATTATATTTTTCAATGAAAATTTGTGATTGTTTTATGGCAATTAAAGGAACATTTTTATTAATCACCAAGTAGTTATTTACAAACCAGGGGTGAATTAACCAATCATATCCCCTCTCAGCATGAAACATCTATACCATCAAAAGAAAACTAAACTACCAAAAATTCCTAAGCTCCCAAGGAGCTGATATAGCTAAGCAGCTTCAATTTGTGTCTGACTCTAATACACAGGTTGAGCTTCATCTGGTGCAGCATACTGTCTTTTGTGAAAGTCTTATGTTGAAACACTCGCATATTCCTCTCAATCCAAACCCCATATACCATAGTAGCTAAACTAGCTTTTAGTAGTACTCTCCTTGGTTGTTTACCTCTTGATTGTTGTTGAACCCATGGCCATTCTAACTCTCATTCCTGGATCCTTCTATCCCATTTCTTCCATCAAAGTAGTTTTTGCCATAACTCCTAAGTAAATTGACACTCAGAGAAAAGATGCTTTCTAGTTTCTGGTGCTGTGCTACACAAGACAAAATGTGCATCCACATTCATGCCCCATTTCAGCAGTGTATCTTTTGTTTTCAGTCTCCGATGTAAGTTCAGACAAAGTATGAAATTCTGCCTTGGCTCAGCAATGTTATGATAGAGCAGTTTGCTCTAAGGAACCTCTATGATCTCACCTCTCATTCTTTTGTAAGCACTAGCTAGGTGAAATTTGCTCCCAATAATCAAGCTATTTACATCACCTAAATCTGGCCAGTACTTCCTAACTTGTATAATTTTCCTGATAATCCAAGCTGCCTGTTTTGGAAATTGTATAGCTTGAATGTTCTGATTCTTGATATAGTAAGTATGTATCCATGAAATCCACAGTTTATCCTTTTTTTTTTACCTAACGCCCATAATAATTTGCAGACTGCCACTTGATTCCACAATCTCAAATTAAGAATAACGTTCAGACCCCTTGCTTTATTAGGTAGACATACCTTGTCCCAAGCCACCATAGCCTTCTTTGTAATTGTAGCCTCCCCAGACCACAAGTAGCTTCTACACAATGCTTCAATCAACTTAATTACTTTCTTTGCATAAAAAATAATTGGTCCAATAAGCTTGCACTCCAAATAACGTAGCCTTGATCAATTGCAGTCTCCCAGCATAGGATAGGCATTTAGCCATCCAACTAGTTATATCTTTGCAGTATTCTTGTCCCTTAAAGGTTTACACTGTAGGATAGTGAGTCTTTTTGTTGAAAGTGGCACTCCAAAATATTTAAAAGGTGGTTCACCCTCCTCACACCCCAACAGTTCGAGTATATCAGCTTTAGTAATCCATCCACTCCCTCAAAATATACCTGGCTCTTGCTTAGATTTGGTCTCAGTCCTGATGCTTCAAAAAACAAAGAGAATCTATACTCTAAATTCCCCCAGTGGAGGTCATCTGCAAAGCATAGATGTATAATCCCCAGTTTATGGCATCTAGGATGGTAATTAAAATCAGGCTCCCTCTTTAGTCCATTCAAGCATCTATTTAAATACTCCATCAGCATCACTAATCTAAGGGTACATTGAATCCCCCTGTCTCAGTCCCGTCTTTGCTTTCATTATATCAGTCATTTCACCATTTATCATAGAAGTATAGCTGACGCTTTGAATATAATGTTTTTTATTGTTGATATTCTTACTTCATAAGTATACATTCTTGTTTTAGATATTATTAGAATTAATTCAATTGAAATATGTCAACTAGAAAATATGAATCTAGTTATGCAAACAGAGAAAATTGAAGAACTAATTATTTGGATTAGCTATATTATCCATTGAAAAAGAATTGTTAGAACCAAACGATTATAAAAAGGTAATTAATGACCAATCTCAAATTAAGAAATAAAAAGTGAACAAAACAAAGGCCAACATGGTGATCAAGGAGATTCTAACCCTCGGCCAAGAGGGCATCAAAGCTTAACAGGTTCCTTTTCTGCCATTGGACCAAACAACAAACTATGTATGGGCTCCCAATTTGTAATTCTTATATATTTATTAGATTTCTCAATACAAATACATGATCCGATAAAAAGTTAATGAGTTTCCGGAAACACCCACCCAACACCCTAAATCTGCTCCTGTGTAAACCTGTAAGTTTAAGAGTACAAAAGTTCAATCTAAGTGCCTTCTAAAGGTTAAAACCATCAAATTTGAATATGCAATTTTAAAGAAGTGGGTCTTGGGCCTAATTCAACCCCAAAAGCTAACTCATGGGGAGAGGATTGCCTAAGTCTATATAAGAAGACCACCCATCTCATTAACATTCTTCAACACCCACCTCACGCCCAGGACTGGACATCTGGAGCGTGGGCAATTTAATTTGAGACCCCAACATCGGGTTAGATGGGTCCTGCTTTGATATCATGTAAAAAAATAGATTTTGGACCTAACTCAACCTCAAAAGCTAACTCATGAGGGAGTTGAGGAGACCACCAAGCACCGATGGGGTACTTTTTCATTCTTCAACAGCATTTATGTCAGTGGCAAAGGCGGAGCTAAAGCGCGCAAAAGAGATTCATCTAAATCACCTTTGCTACTATATATACAAAGTGAAAATAATAATTTATACTTCTATGTAAATATTAGATAATGAAATCTTGATTACTGCCATTAACTTTTCATGCATTTACCTTTTTTTCATGCATTTACTTCTTTTATATTTTAAATCTGAGAATCCTGAATATTGGATAGTCGAAATAAAAAACTGAACCGGCATGGTCAAATAGTCTCTGGCTAGTGACTGGTGACATGGGGCGAATGTTTTTTTGTCTTTGAGCGGCCTATAAATAAGAGTCACCGTTCATTGTTTCTACCCACAAACTACACTGAAAACGTCACGTGCTCTCTTTCTTCTCTTCTCCCATCTTACATCCCCCAACTACTATTTTGCTCTGCTTTTGTTCTGTTGTCTGCAATTAAGTGGTCTCTCTGCAAAAAACATTAAAGCCCTTATCTGTTTCTGTTTTCTGGGAAACTGTGTAGTCGGTTAGGCCATTATATCGCTACCTCGACGTTATATTTATAACTTACTTTTCCAAGGTAGTTTGTTAGTTAGTTATTTAATAGACAGAGAAAACAGAAAGCAGAATTAAAGAGTTTTAGTAACTTTACTTTTAATTTGCAAAATTATGGAGAAGGGAAAGCAAGTGCTCGGTTCATCTTCATCGTCCTTTACAAACGATCTGTTTGGTCCAAAAGAGCCCTCCAAAACGTCGCTTTTTGGTTCCGTTTTTGGTCCACAGTCCACGGTACTCATTTGCAGTTTCCGTTATAAGTTACAATTACTCTACTTGATCTTGCATGCATGATGCATCTAAACCCTTTTTATTCTTATGAGTTTAAAGTTGTCTGCAATGGAAATATGTAAAGCTTTTAGTGTTATTTAAGACGATATGTAACTTTTAATATCAAGATTGGTAATTTGAAAAAATAGAGCAAGAAGATACTATTATATTAATAGTATAAAAATTCTTTGCACTATCGGGAAACATAATTAACGTAAATCCATTTCTTATATGCATGTTATGCTATTCTCTTCTTTCTTCCTAATCTCGTGAAGTTTTTCATTTTCTCAATGTTTTAGATCAAGAAAATGATCATTCTTTTCGGCTGTCTTTGGTACCAAAAAATTACTTTCTAGAAAAATAAGTGATATTCTTACTTATTTGCTAGTAGCATATATTTAGTAAGTAAACAGAAAATATTGACACAAGCACATTTGTGTATAATCAAGAAAAATATTATGGGAGTGGAGATGGGGTGAGGGGAATTATTAGGGACTCATTAGATGGCTTTATTATACCGATCTACTTTTGAGCGACAGACTTATTCATTGACTAGAATAAATGAATAACTAAAATCCAGAGAATATGTGATGAAATAATTCTCCAGTGAGCAACTTGCTTCAGCTAGCCGGTTCCTTTTTACTTAGATTTTATTTTTGGTTCTTTAGATTTTGTTTTCATTTGCTAATTTCTTCTTCCTTTTTTTTTGTCCTTTTACTATAGGGACTTGGAAGGGATTCTACTCACTCTGCAGCTAGAGGTTCACCAAGAATCCAAGATCCAGGAAACCATGCAAAATATGGAACTTCAGGTTTCTCAAAATACTTTCCTCACTTATTCAACAACCACTCCCTCTGTTTCAATTTATATAGCGTAATTTGACTTGACGGAATTTAAGAACTTGTTGTCTAAAACATGTTATGAGATTTTTGAGAGTATAAAGCATAGTCATTTAGGACAAATTGAAAAGTTTAAAGTTATGTTATTTCTATATATACATAAAGACGTCATTCTCTGTGAAACAAACTAATAAGAATATTTTGTCACATAAAATGTAACGGAGGGGAGTATCTGCCTGAGTAAGCTTCAAATCTCTCTCTTAGTTGTTCTTTGATGTTACAGAAAACGGGTCTCAAAGAAGCAAGGGAGACATCAGCAATAAGGACAAGAATTCCACATTCTATCAGAATGAAACAACAGAACCATGCCATTTGAGCTCATCTATATACTATGGTGGCCAAGATGTTTATTATCCACCTACTGCCTCCCCCAACACTGTAAGTATATAAAAATGGCTATTATTTCACAATTCACAAACCAGTGAACCTAAGTAGGAAGTTGTCATCAGTATTTGTGAATAAATGATATACTATATCAAGTTATTTTATATGTCCAGTAGTTGACACAAAGTTTAAGAAGAGTAATATCCTCAAAATTTGTGGTCTTAGATATAACACGGTATTTTTGTGATTATAAGAGCATGTCATTAGATGTAATAGAATAGAATAGCTGTTTTTAAATCTCTAAACTCTTCTTTCTGCTGAATTGATCAGTTCAAGAAAGATGGAGAAGATGATGACCAAAATGGGAATAATTCAAACTGTGCTTCAAGAGGAAATTGGTGGCAGGGTATGAAATTAAATTTGGAATTATATATAGCAAAGAATAATACCAATTTTTATCTCTTTTAGCAATTTCATAAACTCAACATATATTTCTTCTTGTTATGCAGGATCACTGTACTATTAAGCACCTGCAAGGAGTGGTAGATCTTACAGCAGTTCAGCCCCCTTTGTTTCTTTTTTTTTGTTTTCTTGCTTTGTTTTTATGGTAATTGGCAATACCTTAAGCCAATTGTGTACATGGGCTTGTCCACTAATTTTAACACGTATCAGTAGCCACCTTGTTTTAATCTCCCCTCTCTGTCTGGGACTGTGTGTGGAGAATATAATGGTCTATTTATTATCAATAATTCTGCGGGATTCTTGCTTTGACATTCATAATCTTAGATATAAGCGCTCCGTCCTTTTCAATTTATGTGCCCTATTTCATATTAGTCTGTTGAAAAAAGAATAACATATTTTTAAATCTAGAAACAACTAATTTTATATTTACTATTTTATCCTTAATGAGAAGCTTTTATAATCGTACAAATATTATGACATGTGTACATAAGAGCATAAGTTTAAAAAGTTTTATAGCCACACAAATGATTTGTTATGTTTAGGACCACAAGTATTAAAAAAAATAAAAAATACGGAAAAGGCTCAAATATGTCATCCAACTATCAGAAATGGCTCATTTATGCCACTCGTCAATAGTTTGACTCATTTATGCCATCGAACTATAGGAAATGACTCATTTATGCCATCGAACTATAGGAAATGGCTCATTTATGCTACTCATCAATAGTTTGACTCATTTATGTCATCACCTGTTATCAAAATGACTCATCCATGTCATATTTCATTAACATTGGTTTTAAAATACCATATATGACACGTGGCCTCTAACTAGATTATGATTGTGGGTGGGTAAGGTGTATGGATCGGATTTTTATTAATTTGGTATTTAAAATTGGGCTGGTTTAATTAAACGATGTAGACCTCTAATTGGAGGCCACGTGTCATATCTGGTATTATAAAAATGGCGTTAATGAAAAATAACATGGATGAGTCATTTTGGTAATGGGCGATGGCATAAATAACTCAAACTATTGATGAGTGGCATAAATGAGTCATTTCCTATAGTTTGATGGCATAAATGAGTCATTTTCTATAGTTTGATGGCTTAAATGAGCCAAACTATTGACGAGTGGCATAAATGAGTCATTTCCAATAGTTGGATGACATATTTGAGCCTTTTCCGTAAAAAATATAGGAGTATTTCTTTTTTAGATCTAATATTGATTCAAACCATATCACATAAATTGAACGAAGGAAGTAAGAACTTACATGCATTCGGTGTTTACAGTTTGCCTAGCAACTAATTGTTTAAGAATGCATATATGATTTTATTTATGACGACCAGGGAAGAGAAAAGGTTTAGAATTAAATTAAAGTACATATACTAGGGGTAAATTTCATGAATGGTCACTTAACTATCACTTTTTTTTCACCAAAGTCACTTAGCTATATTTTCTAACATAAAAGTCACATAAGTATCACTTTTTTTTTCACCAACGTCACTTAACTATGTTTTCTAACACAAAAATCACAAAACTTTTAGCGTACTAGCACAAAAATTGCACCTACTAAAAAATTCAACTTTGATGGGTAATATTTTTTATTTTTTATTTTTATTTTTAATCTAATAGATACAAACTCAATAAAAAAGAACCGACCCAATCCAAAATCCATATTCAGATATTATAAATTTCAAAAAAAATTATCAAACAAGATTATTACTTCCGAGTCAATATCTGCATCCGATTCAATATTTTAATATCTGCATATGAGTTTTGGATCGGATCGGTTGTTTAATTGAGTTTGTATCTATTAGATTAAAAAAAAAATTACCCATTGGAAGTTGAATTTTTTTGTAGGTGTGTTTTTTGAGTTAGTAAGCTTAAAGTTTTCTGACTTTTGTGTTAGTAAGCTAAAAGTTTTATGACTGTTGTGTTAGACAACATAGTTAAATGACTTTGGTGGAAAAAAATGGTAGTTATGTGACTTTTGTGTTAGAAAACATAGTTAAGTGACTTTGGTGGGAAAAAAAAGTGATAGTTAAGTAACCATTCATGAAATTTACCCCATATACTAAATTATATAACTGTTATAAGAATTTCTCATCAAGAGCGTTACATTTTTTGGTGGCAGATTCAACCACGGGTTTCGTGTACTTTCACAGAACCTAGTATTTTATAGTCGAATCCTATATTATATATAAACTTGAAAAATAAATATAAATATACATTTCAAAATTTAATCTTTCAACCTGAAATTCACTACGCTTAAATTTTGAGTTTGTCATTGTTGTTTCTTACATAAGTCACCACTCTTTTGACACATTGAACCTAAGCAATTCATTTGATGCTTTGAACTCATAAAGTTAGTATCTAGGCCGGTGAAGACATACATACTTTCTACGTTATAACCACGCAGAGACATCTTGTGTGTAGTGATCATAGTACTTGAACAAACTTCACATGCCAAATATCAATTAAAAATTGCAGAATGTTGTCTCAAAACTTTGACAAAATCAGGGTTTAAGCGCAGTTTAATGCTCTATGTCAATACAAGACATGTTTAGACAACAAGACGATTGATGACAAACAATTATTCAAAAATCTAAGATTCCAATTTTAATATGGAATATCCAACATAAACAGGAAGCCTATGGCATTAAACTACAAGAGGGAATTATAGTTTCATAGCTACGCATTCTTCCACATTCTAAAGTCCCTAAATCAATACAAATTCGTTGGTTGGTGGACTAAATTATCGGATTAAGTTTGAGAGCGTACCAAACGACCTCATAGAGTAAGTAATGCTTGGCAAAAACAAAAAAAAATAGACATGTTTAGACAACAAGACGATTGATGACAAACAATTATTCAAAAATCTAAGATTCCAATTTTAATATGGAATATCCAACATAAACAGGAAGCCTATGGCATTAAACTACAAGAGGGAATTATAGTTTCATAGCTACGCATTCTTCCACATTCTAAAGTCCCTAAATCAATACAAATTCGTTGGTTGGTGGACTAAATTATCGGATTAAGTTTGAGAGCGTACCAAACGACCTCATAGAGTAAGTAATGCTTGGCAAAAACAAAAAAAAATGTTAACGCCGTTGCCGGGGATCGAACCCGGGTCACCCGCGTGACAGGCGGGAATACTTACCACTATACTACAACGACTTCTTATTTAGTATACCTTCTACTGAATAAAAAATCTATATGACGTATTTCGTTTAGCAATTAACTCTTATCACACCTGCATTGCGTTGAAATAGTAGAACAGGCTATATATCCCATTAGCTAATGAGTTTAAATTTTATGCAGCTAAATTACATTGCACAGTCAGCTTATGTTACTTAAATCCTTGCCTTTTACCATATTATGGATAATAGTAGCAGTTCATATTAATAGAATAGCAGTTTCCATGCGTCGGTTATAGTAGTATTAACAAGGGCCGAAAGGTAAAATCTGTTCCTTTCGTTTCACATTTTTGAAAGGCAAAATCCATTTCATCTTCATTAAAGTAGATATTGGGATGAGTCTAGCTATTCTGCAGCTCTCTTTTACTCAAGGGGAGGTTAAGAGCCCGTTTGGATTGGCTTATAAGTTGCTTATAAGCTGTTTTCAGTTTTTTTGAGTGTTTGACTGGCCAGCTTAAAGTCATTTTGTGCTTAAAATAATCTCAAAAAAATAATTGGGCCCATTTGACTTAGCTTATGTAAAGCAGCTTATAAGCCAAAAAAATAAGTTAGACTACCCCAACTTATTTTTTTTAGCTTATAAGCTGTTTGCCGCTTATAAGCATAAGCCCATCCAAACAGGCTCTAAGAACAGAGGCGGATCCAAGATTTAGATTCTGTGGGTTCAATCTTAAAAATTTTAGTATTGAACTCATTATATTTTAAAAGTTATGGGTTTATATCTATTATAGATACAATTTTAATAATTTTTTACACATAAATTTATACTCTATGTCGAAAGTTGGGGGTTCAATTGAACCCCCACTTAATAGGCTAGATCCGCCCCTGGTTAAGAACATAAACATGTTTAAAGAATTTAAGCTTTGTACGTAGACGTAAGAAAAGAGTACATGTTCAATGTAATTTGATCGCTTATTGGTTACATACATTCGTTTTTATGTTATCAAGTCGCAGTAGCAGTGTAACAGTTATATGCAGTTAGCAATTAAATGATCTAATTGTATAAGTATTTTTCCATTTTAACGAGGATAAAGTTTAAACTTGTGTAGAAAAATATATAATCGGCACACAATGCGTCAAACGCAAATCACAAACCAAATATCATCTAGATCACACACTATGGTTGTGTCGAATGTGCATATAAACACAGCTTCTAAAGTAGGCCTGTGCACAAATCGGTTCAATTCGAATTTTCGAACCGATTCGAAACAATTCGGATAATTTAATTTGGATAATACAATTCGATTTCGATTTACAAATGCAATTGTAAAATATTACGGTTTAACGGTTCGGATACGGTTTGCTTCAATTATCAACCGAACCGATCCGAACAAACCGAATTTATATGCCACTAGTGATTAATATGACTAATTTGGTATATGTAATGTGGTGTTGGCGGATTTGTATGCTTGCACAAGTTGTCAAACTCTTGTTTTGCTATTTATATGCTATTATGCTTGCAAGTTTATCGGTTTTTCTTGGTTAATGTCTTGGTTATAAGGCTGCAAGTTTAGGATCTCATTATTTTTTGTTATGTTTACTCTAAAACTGAAATGAAATAGTTGCTTGTTAAACTTTCGAATAAACCGAACAAATCGATTTGTGTAACCGAACCGAAATAATAAAAAAAGAATCAAATTGAACCTAGAATGGATCGAGTTTGGTTGAGAATTTTAGAAAGTCGAAATTCAAAATTTCAACTCAATGATGACCAAAACCGAACCGATTCGTGCCCAGGCCTATTCTAAAGCATTCTGGCCTTTAAAGCAAGATTAAAAGAGTCATGTTGGACCAAAATTACCGGTCAAGGGAAGCAGGTCAGTAACAAAAGAGAATAAACTTCCTCTTTTGTTATTGGCTCACCTCACGATTCTAACAACAGCTGAAGTCTCTATCTTGAAGAGATACATAATTTTATCTCTTTGAAGAACGACGAATTATCATTTCGATGATGATTAAACCTTATCACTTAAAAGTCTTAATATCCTTCACAAGACGTTCAAAATTAGAATAAGATGATCCACCTTCCCTCAAGCAATCCTTAGCTAATTTAGACATATGATTTGCTCTTTCAAAGAACTCATCTTTTCTCACTACCATCAAATCCTTCACCATTTTCTCTACAATTTCCCTATCACATGTATCCTTCATATCAAGCCCAAGTCCCCAAACTGCTTCCACAAACCTACTATTCACTTGTTGGTCCATAAAATAAGGCCAACAAATCATAGGTTTTCCCTCATATACACTTTCAAGAATGGAATTCCATCCACAGTGAGTCCAAAACCCAGCCACAGCAGGATGACTCAGTACTTCCTCTTGTGGGGCCCACTCCACAATATATCCCCTTTCTTTCGTACCCTCTGCTAAGTCCGCCGGAATCTTGTTTTTCCAGTCATCTCCGGCGACAGAATCCGGCCGAATCACCCACAAAAATCTTTGCCCACTGTTAACCAATCCGTACCAGAACTCCATTAATTGATCATTCGTCATAGTTGCAATACTCCCAAAGCTCACATAGATTACTGATTTCGGTAGCTGATTGTTTAGCCAATCAATGCAGCTTCTGTCTTCTTTCCATAAACTGTTTGAAGATTGACCAAATGAAGTTTTTTGTTCAGATAGTTTGTTCTTCAGATTTGCATGGAGGGGTCCAATAGGGTAGATATTTGGACAAATAGTTCTCATTTGATTGAGAATTTGTCCATCTAGTTCTTCGAATGTATTGAGTATTAGGCCATAAGCACGTGAGTTTTCTTGACCTTCTGTTTTGTAGAGTTGGATATTTGAGTCTGTCAGATTGCCAGAGCGGCAAAAGCCCGGTAGATCACGTCGCCGGAGAAAAGTTTCAGTTCCGGGTACGCTCTTGATTGGTTCATCCAAGTCATTATCTGGAAATGTTTGAAGAAGAATTAGAGCCCGTTTGGATTGGCTTACAGCTTAAAGCTGTTTGCAGCTTATAAGCTGAAAAAAATAAGTTGGGGTAGTCCAACTTATTTTTTTTGGCTTATAAGTTGTTTTCAGCTTATAAGCTGCTTTAGATAAACTAAGTCAAATGGGTTCAATTATTTTTTTGAGCTTATTTTAAGCATAAAATGACTTTAAGCTGGCCAGCCAAACACTCAAAAAAGCTGAAAACAGCTTATAAGCCAACTTATAAGCCAATCCAAACGGGCTCTTAGAAGATAGTGTAAAACTGTGAAGTAGAAATAAGTACAATCATAGGAGAAGGATTAATTGTCAACGGAAAACATTATACTTCTGCATCGAGCATTGGAGTTACGTATTTTCAATTGGTCAATTGAATACAATACTTCCGACATGTGTCTAATTGGTGGCACATCATCATATAAAGCCATAAACACATGAAAAAGCCAAGGAAAATCTACATATATACTATATATACATAAAGAATAATTTTAACATTATATATATAGAGTAATTTTACGACAAAGGGAGTTCTAATGAAACCCTTGCGCCCCTAACTCCCTTGTGTGTGTAAAAGATTACTAAAATTTGAAAATGTATTAAATTCTGAACTCATTATTTCAAAAGTACAATAAATTCCAATATGCAAAAATATAGGCTCAACCAATTCAAATGTTTAAAGGTTTAACTCATCAAGTTTCAGTCTCAAAATTTCACGAGTTCAACACATTTCAATTGACTTAACCAGTAAAAAGGGAAGCTTATGATACGAGACTTGACACAAGCAGTTACAGAATTTTGAAAGATCAATACGAACCATTGAAGGGATATACTTCAGGTTCAATTAGTTTAGGAAGGCAAAAGAAAGAATAGTCAATGAAAAAGATTGTGCTTTTAGTTGTTTGATTTTGTCTAAAAAGGAACCTGCTGATTAGGGGTGTGCAAAATCCGATTTAACCGATAAACCGGACTGAAAAAATGTTATTGGTTTGTTGATATCGGGTTATTGGGTTCAATATCAAGAACTTTACACAGACGTCCCTACAAAAAAGCAATAGCACGAATCCTAAGCTACGGCACGCGAAACAATGGTTCCATGAATCAGGAGCGGATTGAGTAAATTATGATGCACATGAGCTCATGGTCTTTCTGCAAAACTAGGTAATTATCGACATATTTTTCTAGAATCGATAAAATATTATCTGCTGTCATCAATGCTCCAAGAAGGTTGAATGATGCACTTGATTAAATGTTGAGTTATTTACTTAGAGGAATAGGTATTGGTTCGCACTTAATACATTTTTTCCTCCATCGTCGAGACGCCTGGATCTGAACATACCACGTTAGTTGACAAACTCAAAGACAATGCCAGAGAGTAGGGAATGGCCAGAAAACATAGTTCCTGGAATTCTAGAAAATAATAGTACTAAACAGGAGCATGGGTACATACACACCCGACGAACGGGATAAAAATCATTTTTCAACAGATCAACCAACCCAATCCCAACACTGACTCGGCTTTGAGCAAGTTTGCATCAAAATTCATCAAGTTTAAATTTTGCATCCGCCGCGAAAGATTTACTAACCTTTGAACGGATATTCTCCAGATTCAATGAGCTTAGGAAGGCAAAAGAAGATCCAAAGACAACACGGACTAATAGTTCGAACACAGAAAATCGGCAAACCAATTTCATCAGCAACATCACAAGTAAATCCCAAAATTCCATCAGCAATAATACAACTAACTGGCCTTCTTTTCCCATCAGAACAGAAGAAACCAGAAGTCAACATATCTTTAAACAGTGGCTTTGTTTTTAACTTCAAAGAGTCAAAGACCTCCAAAAACTTGCTTCCCTCACGAGGGTGATCTTCTGGAAGTCCATCCGAAATCGTCTTGATTTGAAAACCAGGAAATTGATCAAATCTTGAACTTATATTTGTGTGAAGAACGAGTCGACTGTGGATGTTTTCAGTGAGGAGCAGAGTGACGTGCAGGCCTGAAAAACAGATTGATTAGTCAAACACAAACTGCTATTCTCTAAGATATTATTTCAAAAATGACTTCGGATAAAAAATACTTTTCAGAGTAAACAAATTTTGGAAGCTTAACCTGAAAAACATATGAGTTGAGCAAGTTTGACCATGGAGTTTACCGGGCCTTGTAAAGGTAAGGGGAAGATGAGTACATGAGGAGGAAGTGGTTGTTGTTCATCCATGGTGGTCTGTTTGGTTTGTGGAATTTTTGGACCTTAGAATATAGATGCTTTTCTTATTGACTGCATAGAGTTTTGTGAGTCTTTCATATATTTGTCAAGTTGGTTGAATTTAGACACATTATCTCTGTATTGTGAATATAATAATATGAGGTTACTGTTCTGCATTGTGATCTATGACAAATGATTTAGTGCTTTTCTTTTTTCATTGGGCAGCTGAGTGGGCAGTGGCAGAAGTTTTTTTTTTGTAAGTGGCAGCAAAGACTTAGGCCCCATTTGTCCATAAATATAAAAAAAAAAGTCATTTTTTTTTAGAATTTTAGAGTTGGAGTTGTGTTTGGCCATATTTTTTGAAATTGTAATTTTTAGTGAAATGTAGTTGTAAAAAAATGAAAAAAGTGATTTTTTTTTAAAACAAGTTTTTTGAGTTTTTGGTATTCCGAAAGCTGTATTCGGAATTTTCATGGCCAAACGCTGATTCCGGAAAAAGAGAAAAAATTTCGGAATAAAATGAATAATTCTTATGGCCAAACGGGGGCCTTAGTTCATTCAAAAGCTTTACCCTTAAGTACGAATTATTGAATAAGTCATCTTTTTATTAAGGATAAGAGTCAACTAAGCATTTTATCGGTGGGATTGAATATGTGGATCAAATTAGAGTTCACAGAGCCCACTCTAAATAAATAGGAACAGTGGGCCACGGGTGTACATAAGCCATCGGGTCGCACAACAGAAGATCACCCAACATAAAGAATGCACACACTATTCCATGTAAAATGTGCATTTTCATAGGAGCTTTTTGACGGTAATAATGACCAACAACCATTAGCTCTCGACTTGTTAGTAAGGTGAGTGTTTCAAGCCTGATGAAGGAGGGACGGGAAATGCTATAGGCCCAAACCTTCGATCGTTCTTTCTAAATGGGGCCGAAGACACCTCATCTTCTTATTTGGTCGTTGTTTATTCCCGTAGCCGAAGCATTCCTTGTCCAAAACATTGGTTGAGTTGAATAGGTTGTCTAAATGCTTTCACTGAGAAATTATTTATTATTCAACAACAGAATAATGTTATTCCCTTTAATGTTTGTCTTGTCTATATGCAGACATGAATATGCAGAATCTGCAACACAATTAGAATATTACTTAAAAAGTTGTGCTGCTATAAATCTTGGCATCGAGATCCTCTCAAATCTCCTTTTCTTTTTATTTCTTCAATATTTTTATTTGGATGTGTGACACTTGTTTCATTTACGTTAAGTAGTGTTCTAACCATGATTAATATGGTAGATATGGACGACATATTTAATTCTTTAAACTTTGGTACGAAAATAAATCTGCGATTTTAAAACAGTTGAGCGTCCCTCCATCTGATTTTCCTGAATTATTATTGCAAAATGATATATAGGGTCCACTAATTAATTAGTTGCTCAATAATTAGTATTTTAGTTAATGTATTCCTGATTAAAGGAAAACATCTACTCTAGAAAAACTATGACTTGTAGTGTTCTGAGGTTATCAGATATTTAAAATTATACATTACTACTAAGAGAGAATGTCCATTTTTTGTAGTCCTCACATAGATTTTTTTGTCTCCTTTTACCCCTAATTAAAGTTCTTAGGACTTTGGAAATCCTCATATATTTTGGTAAATTTTGACAACTTTATGGACTTTTTCATAGCACAAAAAATGGCGATGTTATGAAAAGAGTATAGTGGCCCCCACATAACATATTCATACATATTTGAATCTTTATGGGGAAATATTATCAAACTTATTTCAAATTATATTTTTCCTTAAGAATTTATTATAGACACATAAAGAATTATCAAGTCATTCGAATTCTATCTTAAAAGGCTTAATTATTGAAATATTATTCTTATAATACTATTTGTTATCCATTGATGTTATTTACTATTATCATTTGCTATTTTAATTTTTGTTAGCCCGATTAAACGTAAAGTTTTTTTCTATTGTGATTTTGTGCATGCTGACAAACTTAAGTGATTCATAAGGATTTCACTTAACATAGGATTAAGTTTAAATTAAAAGAATAAAATAGAATTAATTATATCACTATTAAATAATTTTGAAAATGTATCTAAAATATAAATTATAGCCCTCCCCTCTCAATCTAAATGAATTCCGAAGTACGGTGGTTAATTAAAATTTTATGTGTGTACACTTTTAACATAAAATTTATCTAATAAATTACTATATTAAAAGAGGAACTATAAATTATTATTTTTATATATATATTGAAAATGTTTGAAAAAACACTGCCATTAAAGAAAATACAATTTGAGCTCCAAATAGTAATAGTAATAGTAATAGTAATAGACAATTGCAAAAAAAATATATATATATATATATATTAAAGTATTTTGCAAAATACCGAATATTAAATATTTTATATAATTTAGGACAAAATTATTAAATTCAACATGAAAAGTTATTACAATGTAGATTTCATAAAGTGGTTCATTAAATTAAGAAAAAGGAAAATATGTTATTTTTTGACATTCATCTTTTGGAAGGGAAAAAAAGCTTAAAGTAAGAAAATTTTAATTTAATTAACTTTTCAGTATTTTTTGTGTGATTTAATTTAAGAGAACATCTACAAAATTATCTTGTAATATTAAGAAGATATTTAATTATTTATTAGTTATCTTTATTGGTCTCATCATACAATAATTTTCGCCTTAAATATTTTTTACATTAATTAAAAAGTATTTTTGGTAAAAAAAATAAGTTGGCTAATATGGGTTCATTTCAGAGAAACAAATGGAATTAATTTAACATATTAGAAGCTCAATTTGGATCATTCAGAGAAACAAATGGAATTAATTTAACATATTAGAAGCTCAATTTGGATCATCAGAGACTTTAATCTCAAAAATTTAAATAAAATAGAAATTAAAAGAGCTTTCAATTGTTTGCTTTTTTTTTTTGAAAGAAATCTAATATATAAACTAAGAAAAATATTTTTCTTTAACTTTCAGATACGTTTTTGTACTTTAATATTTTGGAAGTTTTTTTAAAATGTCAAACTGATGTTAAAAAAAACAAAGAGCAAGAGCAAAAAACGAAATTAAAAAATATCTACAAATTAAATTTTTAACTTCGATTTGGACCTGGGCTTAGCATGAGCCAAATGACACTAGTAACATTTATAATTACCGATGAGTGAAGAATGTGCAAGTATTGTTTGAAACCTGAGATAGATTATTCACAGGGATCTTACCATCTTTAGTCTGCAGGCTAAAAACCCGCCAAGTGTAATCATTGTAATTGTGTACTCAGTGTATAAATGTGTAATCAGTATACACACTGATTATATAGTAATTATACTGGGTAAAATTTGTAAAAAGGAAAAAATAGATTCTTTTTTTGCGCTTTGCCGAAATGTTGTGACACTTGAAGGTGCGCTTGAACTTGATCATGCATTACTCTTAGAATTGAAGGTGAAGTTTGTTTCAATTTATATGACACTTTTCGTTTCTCGAGATTAAGACTATGTAAATTTTGGACCAACATTTTATAATGTATTTTTAATCATACTGACATGAGAAAAATTGCAATTTATAATACTTTTTGTATATTTTTTTAATATTTAAATTTTAATTTTAAAATATTAAGTTAATCTAATATAATTTATGTTCAAAGATTAATAAATTTGACTGTTGGAAAGCGAAAGGTAACAAATAAATTAAGACGGAAAAAGTAATCTTGATGAACAATGAGAACGCGCTTACAGGTAATGGGCTAAGAATAGAAAATAGAGAAATGTCAAAACTTAAAACAATCCAATATGGCCAATTTGCAGGATTGCCCTTCGCTGGGGTGGACTTTAATTTTTGTCCCTCAAAATGGTGATTTTTAACTTTTGTCCTTTAGTTCGAATTCTGCCTTAAGGCAAAATTTTGCAACTTCTACCTTGCGAAACTCTGCCTTGCGATTTTTTTTTTATTGAGCTGGGGTTCGAACCCACAACTTCGGGGTATTAGGCGAAGGGCAAAACTTAAAGACCACTAATTTGAAGGACAAAAATTAAATACCACCCCAAATGAAGGACAATCCACGCAAAAAAAAAAAAAAAAAAATTCAATATCTCATCAGGTTGTTCTGGAGGTCTATGGGTTCAATTGGAAACTCGATCCATTTTTTTGTGCGGAGTGTCCTTCAAATGCACTGGTCATTAATTTTTGGCCCTCAAATTGCTAGTCTTTAATTTTTGTCCTTCACCTAAAACTCCTAGGTTCTGAGTTCGAATCCCCGCTTAGTCGAAAATTTTAAAAAAATTCGCTAGGTAAAACTTGGATTCACAAGACATAATTCTCTCAAAACTCTACCTTAAGGCAGAGTTTGCTGCAACACTCTACCTTGAGGCATAATTTGCCTGCAACCTCTGCCTTAAGGGAGAGTTTTGCAGGCAACTCTACCCCGTCAAGCATAATTTGCATGCAAACTCTGCCTTAAGGTGGAGTTTTGTAATATGGGACAGAGTTTGTAGGCAACCTCTGTCTAGCAATTTTTTTTTTTTAATTCTCACCTGAGCAGGGGTTCGAATCCGGAATCCTGAGGTTTTAGGCGAAGGGCAAAAGTTAAATACTTTCATTTTGATGGGCAAAAATTAAAGACCACCCCAAAATAAGGGCATTACTGCGAATTGCCCAACAGGATCTGAATGTGGACAGAGTGCCTGTGGAAAATTTGGACAAAATGATCAACTACCCAATTTTTGGACAACTAATCAAGTTTTAGCCAGCTTTTAAAGATTCAAAGTTTGATGACTTTTTAGTGCTAAAATAAAATTTGAGCAAAAATACCCTAACTAAATCACGGAAAAACTCCGAGACTCAAAACTTCTACATGTAAAACTCTAACACAACGTGAAAAAGGGGGGGCACAGAAAAGAAATTTTACCAAATATACGGAATAGAGTTCAACTTCTATATATTGACAATGCATACGAATTTTTATACTATTAAGTCAAGGATCTATAATAGCGGAATTTGTAACTAAGAAATAAAGCAAGTAACCTGCTAGTGCAAGTAAAATAGCACTATAGCATAAAAATTCTTTACATTATCAAAGGATATTAAACAATTATGCGACCCTGGTAATTCACTGTCAAACCAAACCTTCAACAGAGTTACTGAGATGTGTATGTATGTATATATGAAAACTTTATACACAACATATATCCTGTGATTCTCTATGTACAAAAATGATCACAGAATATTTGTATTACTATAAAATTGACAAGTCTTCTGAATCTTCATAAATAGCCACAATTTTGGCTGCTCCTTTCATAGCAGTTATTGATTTAGGACTATTGGCAAGAATCTTGGAAACAAACCTTGAATTTTTGGTTATATCATGATTTATAACACCCCCACAAGCTTGATCATCTTCTTTCTTCAAGTCACTAGGTGGTAAAAAACAGTCCATAGATAGTCCCTTTATGTTAAAATCAACTTCTTCAATTGTCCAAACCTCTTCCATCCTAGTCCTGGTGTGTCCTTCCGAGTTTTCGCCGAATCTGAATAAAGAAACACATGTTTTTCCAGCATGTGCAATGTTAACACCATCGATTGTTCGATAATCTTGGATTGATGATTCCATTGTTGTTTCCCAAAAGACGTCGTTTTTGGGGGATTTTAGTCTTAGAAGATGTGTGTCTTCAAGTTGGACTAAAAGTCCTGTTCTTTGGCTGAAATAGCCCCAAATAGTATGCCTCATAATTTCAACATTGCTACTGCTTCTTGCCTTTAGAGTTGAGGGCTCTGCTTCAAACTTTAGTACAAAGCAGTCTTCAGAATTTACATTTTTTTCGCCAATGCAAGTTGAATTGGAGAACATATCAGCAGTAGACCTTGGATCAAGACCCTGTTAATATGATCAAGATCAACCAATTAGTATCATCATAATCAGATGTTGAAGACATTATTAAGTAAATAAGAGTGTGTTCTTTCTAGTAATGATATCCGAGCAGACAGAATCAAAAAAGAATTGGAGAACAAATCAGCAGTGCACATGGAATCAGAACTCTGTTATCATGATTAATGTCAAATCAGTAACCACATAAACACAACCATATTAATTCAACAAATATTTTCATCATTTTCTGTTTCAATTTAGAGGATCTTAGTCGAGGAAATGTGTCATTTTCACTTGTGTTGACTTCTTTTTCTGTTAGTGCTAGTTTTCGCTTCAACTTGCCCTATAGAAAAATTTGAAGGGGTGAAGTTGTGAATGAGATTTCGAGTTTTATTCGAGCCATACACAACTTGGCATCTTAACAAATAAGACATTGAGAAAAAGGAAGCAATATTAATGCTGACTTCTTGATCTAGTTTTTATTTAACGCTAAGAAGTGTGTGCATTCACAAAATTGTCAATTGGACCCAGTAACTATTACTCTAGGCCGTGTTCTAGAATCCAAAACCCATAAGGTTTAAATTTTGGCTCCACCTCTGCTTAAAGGGGTCAAGTTGTGAATGAGATTTTGAGTGGCCTCTTAATAAATAAGACTTGAGAAAAAGGAAGGATTCCAAACAACATCAAATGTTGACTTCTTGATAGAGTTTTTTTATAAAGGCAAAGAAGTGTGTACATTCACAAAATTGTCAACTGGATCACTTAGCTTTATTAATTTATTGATTAGGTAAAATGACATCACAGGTCCACACGGGAAGATGAGACAGAGACATAATAACCACAAACTGACATGACAATTTGTTGTGAGTAGGCCCTCTAGAAAGAATTTCGGTCTGGTAAGCTTGATGGATGGTTTTGCACTTTCATGTTGTCTTTCTGTGACAATTGCCAAAATGTATTTGTCTACCCACCCAATACTGGATGAACCCCAATGGCAACAATTTTACTCACTATTCAGGCATTTGCCTATGAGTTTAACTCCTGTGCATCGACAGTATTAATTTTTTCTTTTACAGTTAAAGTTATCTAGAGGCAACAACATTAGGTAACTGTCTAAAAGAAAAATAAAGTGAATGACTTGCTTTAATAAGTAAAAGTTCATTATTATAATTTAGAAATTCTTCACACTATCAGTTTAAGTTAAAATCTTTTACATTTTCCTCGACTTAAGGACAAACTTAATGGTGCACTTGATAGGATATGGAAAAATAACCATCATTTATAGGATTAAAAGCACCACGAGCGGGAATAATGAGTAGTGATAGAAGGATTATATCTTTTAGTCTACTGGTCATGATATATGTGATTTCAATTCTCACTATCCCCGTCACTTTAAATTGAAAAAGTACCTGTAAGGAACGACGAAGAGGCCTAGCAGGGCCACGAGATGCATGAGAGTGATGCCATGGAGTTTGCTTCCAAGACACCTTACCATCACTTCCAGCACTGATTTTACATCCTGAAACTACTATCTCTATGCTCCAAAGATCAGGTCGTTTCTGCCACAACACGAATCCTCCCATTTCTCCAGCCCCATTTTTCGTGCTCTTGATCTTCATAACTTTGCCATTGTTCACTTCGAGACCATCTCCTTCAGTAAATTCAGACGCCAACATCTTCACCTTCCCCATCGCGTACATACTATTAATTGAATTCAGAGCATGTTCTCCTCCCGCGGCTGCTATGTATTGTTGCACTATGTATTTAGCCATTGAAGCCTCCTGTACAATTTGAACCAACCATGATTAATTGAACAGAAAAAGTATCTCGTAAACTCTATGAAGATCAAATTAGGTCTCATCAAGTCCATTGATGTTTTATATAATAGCAATCACAAGTTTCATGTTGGATGTAATATTCATATGATATTTTCTTTTTTGTCAAACGCTGTTACTTGAGGGATCCTTATGGAATATTTTTGCAATATTCCAGTATATTGAAACGAATTAGTGATTATACTGGATTTCTTTGTCCAGTATAAGGTAGTAAGTCAATTTTCACAAATTTCATTGTAAATTTACTTCCACTTGTTTAAGACTTTAAGTACAGCCTTGATTGTCGCCAGAGTTGGTAGAAGGTAACAAATGGAGTATCTAATAAACTAATTCAGGCACATGCACGCTCACCAAACACAAAATACTGAAAAAAAGTTTTATCTAATTGGCTAGTCAAGCACTAGTAGCCCCACAAGAAGAAGAATATGAACACAAAAATATACTGATGACAAGGATTCCGCAGCCACTATTCTTTGTGTGCGCACAGGATAAACTACGCTCCTATGCAATAGCTCATAAATCACACACGAGAGATAACCCGCATTAAGCAAGCCCCATGTGACGAGTTCGACCCAGAAGGCAAATTCCTATTGTCGTAGGCAGTGGGTTTCAATCCCGAGACCTCCATTATAAAAGCTCATACTCAACCAACTGAGCTACCCTTGCGGGTGATAATTTATACCATAAGTTGCAAAAGTTTTTATTTCTTTCTTAAACTCCGGAGTCCATCAAAGTATATCATATAAATTGGGATGAAGAGAATACTAGTAATTTTTTCCAAGAACACAAAGTATATATGAGGGTCCCTTGATTATGTCATACTAACACTAAAATACTTGAGGATTACTAAAAGAAAAAAAAAACTTACAATGGGATGGTCATTAATCTTTTTGACAGAGTGGTTGCATTGGATAGGATGAGGAATCAAAGGAGTTGCAACAACACCAAGTAAGAGTTGAATCTCAGCATTTCTTCCACCAATAACAGAATCAGCATGAGTAATTGATTTATCATGAGTACTATGATTTTTTATCCAAGATTTCATGTTTTGCCATGACTTATGCTTATGAACATTCACAAACATTTCTTCTGGAATAGGAACTTCAAGAACAGTTTCAAGCCCATCTTCATTATCCAAATTTGGGCACAACGTCCTCATCTGAATAATAATGATAATAACAATGCAAACAAGATTAAGAAGATTGTGTTTTCAATGAACAAAAGAGAATTAGTATGGAATATGGAAGAGAAAAAAGAGGAGAGAAGTGGAGTATTAAGAAGGAGATTAATAATACAAGTCTCTATTGGATTATATTCCAAGGGAAAGTTTGTTACTATTATTTGAAGCTAAGGGGACTGAATATACAGAGAACCAACCACAACGTGCACTTCGTTGTCTAATGTTGTCGTGACAGCACGAAATTTCTCTGTTTCTCTGTTTGGAGGTTTTATTCTTCTTTTCCTTGTTATGTTCTTTTTGTATATTTTGACAGGTGGTTGGAATAATATTTATTAGGAGACCATAGGATAAAGGAAAAGTAAAATTCATGACTATTGTGATCTTATGTGATGACGCATGGCGGAGCTACCATGAATCAAGGCGTTAATTATATCGTATAAATATATTAAAAGAATTATGTTTATATAATTATGTTGAATTATATTTTTATTTCGTTGTATGTTTTATTATTTATACAGTCAAATCTCTCAATAATTGTCATTCGTTATAATAACATTTCACTATAACGGCCTGATTTTCGCCGTAACTGATTTTTCATGTTATATTTTACTTATCTGTAACAACATTCTACCTATAACAGCAGTGACATTTATTATAACAGTGCACTCTTTGTAAAATTACTTCTCTATAACAGTCATACTCAAATATTCTATAATAATATTTTGTAAGAAATATATTATGTATAAAAATAAAATATTAAAATAGTTATGGTTATAGTTTGGACAAAAGTCTTTATCAATTCAAACGCTATATTATTCATTAAGAGGCTGGAATTTACGAAACAACTTACAATTGTAAAATTCTTATGTCAGACTTGAAATATTTAATATGCTCCTTAAATTTTAATTCTTATCAATATGATACAACTAGTTATGAATTTATTAGTCACTTTAATTTTTAATTAATGAAATATGAAAATCAATTGAGATTTGAAAATTAACAAGTTTTTTGTTTTCATTTAACATAAAAAGTAAAAAAAAAAAATTGCGCACTTTTGTTTAAAACAGCTAAAATGAGATGCAAACATCAAATGTCAATATACATACATAACAGCACCTTACTATAGCAGCCATGAAATTTTCGAACAAACACTGCCATTATAGAGAGGTTTGACTGTATTTTGACTTCCTTAGTGAAAATTCTAGCTCCCAAGAGGCATGAAGTACTAGATGTGGAAACTCAATGATCTAATTTGATTTGGTCGAAAAAAAATGTACTGATTATTATTTTGGCCATTTCTTTAGAAAATAGTTACTGTTATGGACCTTCAAATGTCATTGATAAACTCCATGACAATATTTTGAAACTCAACTTGTGACTTTTGATATTTTATAATAATAATTATTTTTCAATTACAGGTAGAAAAGTGACTATTTGTGAATTTTATCTTTATCCTTTGACTTGCTATTGTTTCGTGAAAGGCATTGAAGTGGCAATCTCCTATTTCACTTTGTACATCTTAGTAGAGTTCGAGTTGAACATAAATTAGTTTATTTTCATTTCATATAGGCAACCATAGCGTGCGGCCGACCATCTTAAATAGCTAAGTACATGATGTGTGTAAAATATCTATGAGAAACAAAAAAAAAAAAAAAAAAAAAAAAAACTGATAGTTTTTATTATAGAATAATCTCCATACTTCAAGAATTTAAGTTATCATTGTTTGTTGATTGGTATGCAGAGACTATTAATCAGAATCTGATTAGATGTGTAATTCATTTGAAGATTAATTTTTTAAAGCAAACTTGTCTGTTAAACACTTCTAACAGTCGTCTTTTAATTAAAATATGTCTTCGCTTTTTGTTTTTCCAATCACTAATTACACTTACACATGACTGACTTATGAAGTCGTCACACAAGGGTATTTGTTTTTCCTTTCTACTAATGTTGATGGTTTGCAGTTAAGCAGGCATGGATTTGGCTTGTTCTGTTTATTTGTATTTACCCTTGACTTCACTGATCATCTAATTAATGGACTATGTCTATGATTATAGTTAGCATTTGGTTGTGCTCTTAAATTGGCGATGTGTCTGCAATTATGCCACAATTGATGGCTTAAAAAAAGACCTCAATCATGTCAGGCACGTTCACACATGAATCCAATCCATATAGGATTTGAGTAATATTTTATTACAATTATTTTCCTCACCATATTTAGTCCAGTCTATACCCAGTCAACAAATTCTGACAGTAATAAATCGCTTTGAGAAAATATTGTCATAAGGCAAAATTGGATATCGGCATATGGGGGATTTGTATCCTTATTTGGCGGACCAATTTTTGTTATCCAAATAAATTCTTGGACAACCTAACAACAACGACGTACCTTGAACACAACAGACCTCTTGAGTACACATGAGCATACAGTTTCTATTTAGTGGTTGTTTCTTAGTTGGTGGTATTAGCACCCCGGGATGCTCATCCTACTGAGAACTGGTCATTAGTTAGAAAATGTACTGCCTTGGTGCATATAGAGGGCCAAATATAGAGCATGTGAGATATAGAAACAGAAGTTCTTTATGGAGCAATTATTTCAAATTTCATTCTATTAGTAATTTTTTAACAATTTGTAATATCAAATTAAGACAAGTTATAAGTCTTAATTTGATCATTAGTTTAAATTTTGTATTTTCATTAGCCTTTTGGCTAGAGCTGTACAAACTTCTGGATTTTTTTGATAAAATTTATAAAATTAGCCCTAGGCCAAAAGCCTAGTGGACTATTATTAAAAAAAAAAAAAAACAACGTACCCAGTATCATTCACGAGTGGGTCTGAAGAGAATAAAATGTACGCAGATATTATTCCTATCTTGGAGATAGCAATGTTGTTTCCGATAAACTTTCGACTCAGAATAAGGCAATAATAAATCAAGTTAAATAGATTAAAAAAAAAAGTATCACAGAATCTTGGACAACCTAAGATGAACTGAATTTTCTTGTTCCAGTAGTTTCCTTAACTAGCAAAAAGTGTTTACCAAGTTCACTTTAATGTACTCAATTTTTGTACTCCACTTGCAAAGAAAACTAAGTACATCCAAAGTTATTTGATATCTTACCAAAACATGAAGTGACATGTGTCCCTTTTCCATAACATGAAGTGACATGTGTCCCTTTTCGTCTACTATGGGTGTAGTTTCACTTTCCTACCTAAAATGAAAGACACAATGTAAATCCCATGCTTGGATGAAAAGGTAAGGAAGGAGAAAACTCAAAGGGAACAAAAATAAATAATTAAGAATCAAAATGACAAAAATGGTGCCTTATGTTTGGGCATTTAAAATATTCCATTAAGTATTCTCCCAAGTAGTTTTAGTTTTTAAAATTTATAAAAATGAGCATTTTTTGTGTCGTTAAATAATTAACAAAATTATGATTGTTAGATTTATAGTCTGTTTGGCCAAGCTTATTTTTCCCCCAAAAGTACTTATTTTTTCAATAAGTGCTTATTTGAAAAAAAGTGAGGTGTTTGGCCAAGCTTTTGGGAGAAAATAAGTGATTTTGGGAAGTAGCAGAAACAGTTTTTCAGAAGCAAAAAAAAAAACAGCTTTTGCCCAAAAGCATTTTTTTAAAAAGTACTTTTGAGAAAAATACAAATAGAAGCACTTTTTAAAAGCTTGGCCAAACACTAATGAATGCTCAAAAATATTTTTTTAATTAATTGGTCAAACACAAACTGTTTTTCGCTAAAAGTGCTTTTTTGAAAAGTACTTTTTAAAATAAACAAATTTTAAAAGCTTGGCCAAACAGGCTATTAATCTGAATTATCAAACAGAAAGATATAACCGAAAATATCAAGAATTTTTTTTTAAAATTTTAAAAATTGCAAATTACAGCTTACACAAAAAATAAACAAAAACATACCAGAAACTTCACCTAAAAAATTGCACAGACACAAAAATTGATTAAAAAAAAAAATCACAAAAAGTGTACCTTTAAATGTGACTTCTGTTAAATCTTTTGTACTTTCACAATTCTCATTTAACAACCAAAAAAGGTTAAATAATTGATGGAGATCAAACACTTTTGAAAAAATTTAAATAACAAACTCGGTCAGCGTTATATTAAAGGGACTATTTAAATTTAACCTAAACATAAAGGATCATTTTTTCAAAAATTTACAAGGGACAGGAATATTTATACTTTCCCCTTGTTCTCTTCCTTGGTTTCCAACCTAAGCAACAAAAATAAAAGACCTTTCCAAGAGGAGAAATGTTTAACCAAATTCAATTGAATGGTCCGAAATCAAATAATCAAATAAATAAATAAATAAATACATAAAGTTAATCTATTACAGAAACAAAAATCATATTTATGTTGAATGAAAGTGTAGTTGAGCGTTTAATTAGCATTCTCAAGCTATTAGAAGGATATTTGAGATAAAGAAAAAAGAAAAGGTGAATTTGTTTGCTTAAAAGCAATGACACCATAGGAGTGCAATTCAAAGAAACTACCCTTGAAGCTATGCCCCGAGACTTGCAATGGGAAAAGGACAGAAAACAAATATTGTTTTTTGTACAATTTTCCAGGACAAATGAACTTTCTTGTTACCTAATTTTTTAGGTACTTGTGTATCTTTAATAAAGAAGATAAATCGTATTTCATTTGGTTCAAAATAAGTGTTCATTTAGTCTTTTTATTTTCGTTCAAATAAGTGTTCACTTAGCTTTTTTATTTTGGTTGAAAATTAGTATCACTTATATAATCAATAAAGAATTAACTTTATTTTTCAGATTTACCCATATTTACTCAATGCAATAAATTGGCAACAGTCTTATTAATTAAGGCAATTTAATTAAAAAACTTATTTTTTCTAGAAGTTAATGTTTTCGTATACAAATTAGTGTCTTCTTAAGGAGTGCGAGAAAAATTAAATGGACACTTATTTTGAACCGAAGGGAGTACACTTGATTGAAATTGAACGAAGAAGTATTTAAATTAACGTCAGAAAAAAGTAAGAATAAATAGGTTCGACTTGATGGAGTCATCAATGGCCGGCAATCTGCCTATTTTCATGAATTGTTTTTTTTTCTTTCTACTTAATTTTTAAGGTGAAAAAAGTGATCCCACGTTCCAAGTTCTTCATTAATTGCTCGGGGATAATTATCGCAATAACATAATCAGTGTAATCTTATAATTAAGTGAAGTATGGAGATAGGATATACATTGATCTTACCGCTATTATGAGAGGGAGAAAGTTTGTTTCCGATGAATCTTCGGCTCAAGCAAGAACATTTCAAAATAGGTCGGAAAAAATAATAATGGAAGTGAAAAAGCTATGACAAAATACTTGAAATTGAAAAAAAAATAAAGAAAAAATTCGTTGAAAATTGATTCTTGTACTCTTAATTAATTATGATATACAGTTGTAATTGTTCCATTATAAACCTTGAATATTTTGTATTCAAGCTTATATGCGGTCGGTCATGATTTGATTGAAGTTTGAAAAAGAAAACTTAAAAAGTTAAAATTGAAGATATACTTGAACCTACAAAGGGCATCTCCTTGTGTGAAGTGCATGTACTTCTAAGTCCTAAGGGGTCGTTTGGTGCATGGTATAAGTTGGGATATCCCAGCACTAATTTTTTATACCATATTTGGTAGGAAGTATAAATTTATCCTGAGATAAATTTATACTTTGTACCAAACAAAGCACAAAATGCATCCTGGGATAAAAGATGGGATATCCCATCTTATCCCACTTATACTGGGATTATTTTATCCCATCCAGAAGATGGGATAAAATAATCCCAACTCTTGGGCTAAATTAGTTCCGGGTTTACAATCTCGGGATAATTTTGACTATCTACCAAACGACCACTAAGTTCCTAACTGGATGCACTTTTGCTTATAATAATTGTGGCATGATAGACTTATAGCCTGTTTGGTCAAGCTTCTAAAATCAGCTTATTTTAAAAAGTATTTTTGTTTAGAAGTACTTTTCAAAAAAATACTTTTGGCGAAAAACAGTTTGTGTTTGGTCAATTAATTAAAAAAATACTTTTAAACAGTAATTAGTGTTTGACCAAGTTTTTAAAAAGTACTTCTGTTTGTATTTTTTTCAAAAGTACTTTTCAAAAAAGTGCTTTTGGGCAAAAGCTGTTTTTTTTAGCTTCTAAAAAACTGTTTCTGCTACTCCCAAAAGCACTTATTTTCTCTCAAAAGCTTGACCAAACACTTCACTTTTTTTCAAATAAGCATTTATTGAAAAAATAAATACTTTTAGGGAAAAAATAAACTTGGCCAAACAGGCTATTATTCGTCTGTAGATATTATCTATGCCAACCCACAGCATATCTACAAGGATTTTTTTTTAAAGGAAGTAATTTGAAGGTAGGATTTTATTCTGCGAACCTCATAGACAAAATCTGATGGAGATCCTCGATACCACTCTGGATTATATTCTCACTAGGAGAACAATTTCTTATTTTTTCCTGTAAATTAGAACTGCATTCCCTCATATATATTAGCTAAATGCTAATCTACCACAAACACAACCTGTAGTGTTTTGAGTAAGAACTTATTTGCGCTTGATATTTACACTAAAACGATGAATGTAACATGATTTTTTTCATGCACATATTTTTAACTTGATAATGATTAAGTGATATGTATTCTTAATTTAACTTCAAGTGTTAAATTAAATTATTTGACTTGATGTAAACACCGAATGCGACTAAGTATGGTACCTTCACATCATTCCCAAATCCAAGATCAGTCTCCTATCTTTTGTGTACACGTAGGAGTTTGTCTCAAATATTAAAAAACCCTTTTTCTCAATAGTTTTTGCTAGCGAGATATGAAAAACATATTCAATATATAGGGAACAAGTGAATATCGACCAATTTTCTTTTGGAAAAATTGAAAAAGCTTTCTATAAAACCTACATTATATTAACGTGCTTAACACCTTTTAAGTTTCAAATACCTTATACCTTAAAGATCTACCTTTTTTATTTAATTTTATAAGTATATACCTTCAAAATATACCAAGAGTAGGACAAGCATGAACTGTTGTGCTCTTCAACCTTCATCGAGGAAGTCCAATGGGTGATGACAACCAGGAACTTGCAAGTAGTACTCCATAAAGTCCAATAATGGAAGATGAAGAAGTGTTAAGATAATACCACTGAGTTGGTAGAACTTTTGTTCACCTATTGAATACTATTGGGAAAATTTTCAAATGTATTCATGAGATATTTAATTAGTCTTATGTATTAACTTGAGCCGAGGGTCTTGCAGAAATAGTCTCTCTACCTTTCAATGTAGAGGTAAGGTCTGCGTACACTTTACTCTCCTCAAATTCCACATCGTGAATTTCACTGGGTATGTTGTTGTTGTTTATATTTCGTTTAACTTTTAAGTTTTACTGATCAAACTCCCATATCGTTAATTTCATCTCAATATATTAGCGTCTTTCTCTAACAGTTGTCCACCTTAACTCTGACATTTGCCACGCAAAACAAACAAAAGGTTACATTATACCATAAATTATCAAATCTTATATATATATATATATATATAAAAGCAAGACATAGGCCCTCTGACGTGGCACAACTAAAACACTGGAATTGTATTTATCTTTTTTTTTATAAATTTTTGACAATTAATTCCTTCTTTCCCTACTTACACTATTAAACGGATATTAGGGAATGATCATACATAAGCTTAGTGAGATCGTTCGCCATCGCGCAAAGCTCAGGTAAATCACCTAGTTAATCTATATATAATATAAAACTAGGAATAGACAATCCTATGTGGCACCTCTATATGGCCAAGGATTCTATTTATCTTTTTTCTCATTTTTTTAATTTTTTATATCATTTTAAATTATTCTATTTTAATTTACAAAGTCATCTACATAACTCACACCCCCTCATCTTCATAACTTCTACCTTTAATTAGTATTAGTAATTAATTTCATAATTCACAATTTAATGTACAAGTTATGACACCTAATTAAAATCACACCAACATGGTATCCATTCCAATAAATGGAGAGTATTGTCGAATGGGCAAGGAGATCAAAAGCACAAAATTGTATAACTGAGGAGGAGATCAAAAGCACAAAATGAAGAAAATGTTGATGGAGAAGGAATTGTTCCCATCTCAGGTACAATATTTATTTTAGCATGTGAGTGAGTGTCTTGGAATTTTTATTATATGAATATTTTTTTAGAATTTTTTTTTTACCCTTAGATTATTATGTTATAGAACTTCTATTGTTGATCTTCTTTTTCAGTTTATTCGTGACACAAAATTGTTGAGAAAGGTCATCATACCTTTTAGTTTAGTCTATATTTATACACCTTAATATATAAAAATTAAAATATATACACTTTGTTGCTTGGATGATTTTGATTGGCAAGCTAAATAATTCTAGCAAAATCTACTACCACCTATATCCATATATATTATAAAGCTAGGCAAAGGAGAGTGACCGGACTCTTTCCTTTTGTCAAAAAGCACAATTATTTTTTTCTCTTTTTTTTTTTTTTTGAAAAAAAATTTCCCCATATTTTCTATTTATCGTTATTGGCATGAATGTCCTAATTATTTTTATAAAAACAATTGATGTTCTTGGGAAGATGATATGGCACCATTTATTGATCAGGATTTTGATTTTTCCATTTTCTTAGATTTTACGGATTTTGATTTTTCCATTTTCTTAGATTTTACACTTTTACCTTCAAAATTCTCAATTTAGGTGTTGTATAAAAAAAAAATGATCACGTTTGTCTCTTGCGCCAAGCCTCCGCTACTTCATCGAAAAAGACATTTGATACAAGGTATGTTGCTATTTTTGTTCTCCTTCGTGTTCTTTGTAATACTCTTTAGTTTATTTAGAAATTGCTAGAGTTTTACTGATTTATGAACTTTCTTTTCTCAATATTTGCGAAAAATAGCTATGGTAATAAATCTTTTCCCCTCTCTGGCCAAGAACAATTAATTTTCTTTCCTTCATTTTTTGGCATTTTTCTATTTCCCCCCGTTCATATATGTGCCGTGTTAAAATAACTCAAAAGCCACTTTTTAACTCTCTTAATTATGATTAATTGCGCTATGTTTAAAAACTGTTAAATGAGAAAGACGTTTAGGAAAATGAATGATCAGAAGGTCCTCTTTCCCAATTTAAGGTGTTTACACACAATAACTTTCAAAATCGAAGTGAAAAAGATAAATTAAACGTTACATGTTTTCTAACTCTTTGTCTTCTTGTAATTCGTTCATATTTAATTCCATATGAAAAGAGGTGAACACAAAATTGCATAACAACAACTACAAAATATTTGAAACTGGATTCTACATGGCAATTGACAAACATGAAGAAAGTACATCGACTTCCTCATCTTTTAAATGTGTTCCATGCATTATTCATCTCCGCAAATCTAGAAGTTCAACTAAAAAGAACGTCATTTTTATACAATAGCTATATATTGTGTCATATAGAATTCTGTGTGGTAGCATAAAATCATTTAGGTGCTCCAATGTTCTAATTTTAATTACATATACTTAAGAGTCAATACCAAGCTTAACCTCATTTGTTTGTGTGTAATTATAGAGAATACTACTTGGATTTCAGAATTATAGGAGGGTTACCGCTTTCAACTATTTTATCTGCTCTTTTATGAAGTTGTATTTTCCTTCTTGACTTGGCACAACCAATCCAAAAAGATCATTAATTATCTGTATGCCTTTCTTTTTTATCGTTTTCAATAGCATTGCATCTTATAATACATAATTTGTTAATAAGGAAAAGAAGTTTCGGTCTAAGCAAAACAAATTATCTCATTTATCTTGACGTAATTTATAAAAGATCATTTTTAAATTTATTAAGATACCGCGCGAAGCGCGGTCAAATACACTAGTTTATATATACATGCCGTAATAATTTGAAGTGTATCCTTGAATGATTGGAAATGTCCAGATATACCATTGTGTGGCTCCCACCGTATCAGCCAACCAAACCAAAAAATTTCTTAAAATTCTTTAATATATAGAGGTATCTTTGAGACGAATGATAAAGATTGGGGATCCTATGAGCCCTTTTTACCTATGTCATGATTCTCATGTATTGTTAGTGAATTTACAAAGCAAGCGATCAAGGTAGAAAAATAAATCATTTTAATGGCACTCCAAGCATGTGGATATCGACTGACACAACAATAATTAATCATTGGATCCACCTAAGCTATTTCCTGCAACCATAATGAAGATCATGTTGAATGTTCTATTAGTGATTGGCTCCCTCTTGGCAAAGGAAGAAATGCAGGTTCAGGCTATTAATAATAATAATGATAATAATAATAATGATAATATAATTCTATTTTTTTATAACAGACACTTGAATGAAGTGTGTGGGCCTATATATAAAGTTATGAATAAGTTATCCATCATTAGAAATGACGGGGGCTCCTATGAGCCAAAAGGTAAACAAAGGCATATGTAAGATAAATCGCAAGCATTGACAATATATTTGGATCTTTTTCCTTTTGCCTTTACAAAATAAATGATCTTGTTCAGAAAATTATATATTATTGATGATAACTACATGAACTTTCACCTTGTTAATAAAGATTCGATTCCTCCTCACCTCAAAATCCCCGTCCCCTATTTTCCTTTTAAAATTTTTTCTATAAAGGCTATTGGACAATCATTTCAAAACTAATTGTTCAGTTTCAATTTATATTGAAATATGTGGTCTTAAAAATTATATAACAACTGTGTGGTAATAAAAGTTTGTTACTAAAAGTAAAATGAAAAGTTTAAGTTAAATTGTGTTCACATGTAGAAATATAATTTGTTATTGAACGAACTAACAAAAAAATTAGTGTCGTATAAAATGGTAAGGAAAGAATATAATATAAACCTCACCACTTTATCTTTCATGACAATCCAAAAATGTTTATACTAAGACATGTATTGAAGAAGTGAATCAATATGTCAACTAATAGAAGTTCATGAAGAGAGTTGGACTTCATGGAGTGTAAGGTTGAAAGTGACACCAAGATAATCGAATCAACAATTTCGAACAATATAGGATGCAATTTTTCAGAGAAATGGATTGGGATAGGAAAACACATTAGGCTGATGTAAGAAAATTAAGCCCATCATTAACTAATTAACTATAATAAAAGCCTGTTTTCACATAATGTAACACAATTCTTATGACAAATTGGATAGAAAGAAGACTATCAAAGGACTACGACATATAAATCAAAACAATTGACATAATTCAACAGAGGATCCACATGTGTTGGGCGAGGATGCATTCACAAAATGTCTACTATAACGGAATAATCTCAAAAGAAACAAAAGACAAAAATGCATTTCGACATTTTATTTTCTTTCTTTTGGCACTAAAGCATAAAGTCAAGTATATGTACATTCTCCCTCAGATGGCACCCATGCTTAAATTTCTTAGCAACCATATCTAGATGCATTTTAGGCCTTTGAAAAGTTGGATGATGATAAGATCCATGCTATTATCTCATAAAACGTCTGATATATTCGATCCGCGAATTTTTATTGAACATAATTAATAAGCTGACCAGCGGAGGATCCAGTATACAAGCTATGGATTTATCTTGAATTCAATAAATCAATTGAGTGATAATAGAATTACAAAGTCGAATGCATAGAGTTTAAATTTTGAATTCGCTAAAATTGACCAATTCGTGTGTTTTTTTTTTGGGAGGGGGGGGGGGGGGGGTAGGTTGACCATATAGGAATTTATAATTGGAAAGCGGGGGACAATTACGAAAAAAAGATTATTCTTTTTGGCATTTCCAAACTGAATATAACAAAAATAAAAGAGCATATTCAGCTGAGAGAAAGACAGCATGAGAAAGTGATAAAACAGATCTGACCTTCTACCTATTCACCGGTCGAAGGTTCCGGTTGTGGTTTTGTTCGGAGTTGTTGTTCATCTGATTCGAAGTAAAAAAAAAATTAGATCTATTAGCTACCAAAAGATATGAGTAACGAAGAGTTGTGCATGGGCTCAAAGTATATATAAATTGTGATGAGTGTGGGAATACAATAAGAATTTTTTTACAAAAGATTGAAGGGGTTTGTAAATAAGCGTGGATCAGGAAAAGGTACAGTGACGGTTTCTGAAAATGCATACCCGGCCACATTAATCCAGAAATTAGCAAAACATAAGAAATATGCACAGGTATTGGGTGATAGAGGAGGTGGAGCACAGATGAAGCTACCGATGATGGGTGATAATGGAGGTGGAACTAAGCCTGTCAAACGGGCTGAGTGGGATAGGGCCCGACCATAGTTAAGGGGACGGGCTGGGGGCCGGGCCTGGGGAGGGGAAAGAGTGTCCGGCCAACTTCCTACCACGGTAAGGGTACATTGCGGGCTTATTGGGCGAGGTACATTATGGGCTTATACAGACGGGTTTTAATTATTTTTAAATTTTTTGTTATATATTTACTAAATTTGAACTTTGAACTTTAAATTCTAACTGTTGCCAACTTTATTTAACCATCAAGTTTCTTAAATTATATTTTGGCTCTATTTTCAATATATAAATATCCTTCACTCTTCTTCATATTTAGTGGATTAATACAAATATAAAGGTCTTTACTGAATCTCACTTAAAATCATTATGTTAAAGAAAACTGACTAACTATTTTAGAAATGCTATGTCTGTTTACTCTCATAACTTGGAAGGAGATTTTTTTTTTTTTTTTTTTTTTTTACCAAAAAGTTTCTGCAAATAACATAATCACTTAAATACAAGTACATCTCAGTAAATAACAGGAAAAAGCCTAGAGATGCAATTTTCCAAAAAGATATGATACTACACCAACAATATATATATATATATATATATATATATATATATATATATATATATATATATATATATATATATATATATATATATATATATATATAACCCTATTAGACTGGCTGCGGAATGACATCCATCCAAAAAAACCTCGCCAACGTCATGAAAACGAGACAACAACCCAGCCCTGATCCTAACATATCTGTTGTGGCCATATCGAGGCCCCAACAATTCTTGATAATGTAGTATAATTGGTTATAGGCATCAAACCCATAACCAACTACAAGACAATGGCTTCCTTCATTTCAGCAAACAGAAGCCGGCCAACAGCAGCATAAACCTCACCAATGCCATAGACAGTCTGAAATAAGATAAAAAAAATCAAGGAATCATGCTCAAAAAAGGGTTTACAAGAACACATATATAATTCTTCTCTGTCCCATGTTACATTACCCATAAGTTTTCAGACTTTAAGAAAATAAATACTACGATTTTTCGACGCAATTTATCTTGTAGATGAGAAAATCAGGAAAGAGCTTCAGTTAAGTGTAGAATTTAGTTTTTGCAGCTACAACAGCTAGGGGTGTTCACGGTTTGGTTAAAACCGATCCAAACCTCAAACCGATTAAATAAACCGATATTCGTTTGGTTTTGGTTTGGTTTGGGTTTGAATTTTAAAAAATTGACAATATTTGATTCGGTTTGATTTTATTAAAAATAAACCGAAGAAAAAATCGAACCGAACCGACCAAATAATAGACACAATTTTTATAATCACTTGTTACACCCCGTAGTTTCGTACGTGGAAATTAATAAGTGTTGGACGTTCTAAGTATGGATACTGGAGTTTCCTTCAAGGATATATGATATTATATGAAGTAATCCTATGGTCATGACGGTTTACGTTGATATAATAAGCTATGGGAAACTCTGGGACCAAACAAATCGAAGAAAATAAATTTGTCGAAAATTTGGAAAATAGTTGACAGAATTTTTGGATAGAATTTTGGGTCAACTTTGGAGGGGTATATCTCCTAGTATATTAAGATTTTTAAGGTGTTTCAAAATCCTAAAATGAAGTTCGTCGAGTCTAGTTTCCAACGCAACAAACCGCTCATCGATATGATATCAGACCAGAGAATTATGGACGTTACAAGTTCAGCTGACAGAGCAGAAATGCGTGCTACATTAACCGACTTGCTACAGTACCCCGACCCGAATTTGAACTAATATAAAAGGGGCTTGCCCCCTCTTTTTCATCCAAAAAACCTCTTCCAAATTGTTCCAAAATCCTCTAGAAATTTCCCTAAATTTCAAGGCTAAATCAACAATAATTCCCGAATTTCGGTTCAGGCAACGTATAGTTGCGAGTATAGAATCGTATAGCGATGCGTGTGGTTCAAGTTTAAGGTGGAAAAAGTGAAGATATAGCGATATTATCAGGAGTAAGGTATGAATCTCCTATTATTAATATTTATTTTGGTTTATTTACGGGGATAAAAATGTCAAATAGCCGTATAATAGTTTTGTTGGTAGAAATATGGGATAAACCCCATATGGGATGTTTATGGAATATTTTGGTGTTGAGAATATTATGATTAATGTTGGTATTGATGTTGTTGTTGTTGGTTGCTGATTACTATTTTGGGCTAGGCATATAAACAGGGGAGATGCTGCCGAAATTTCGGCAGATTCTAGAAAGATCTATTTGAAGGACTAAGACAAGCATTGAGTAGTTAGAGTTAAAGCGACCAAAAAGGTATGTTAAGGCAAAACCTTTATTTCTAAAGGCATGATTCCTTGTTGTAAACCTTTGTACTATATCCATAATATCGTTGCTTCCACAAATGCTAGAAGCTTATGAATCTCATGATCCTTATGATATTATTGAGCTTATTCATGACCTTTGGAATTATTCATTGTGATTGATATCACCTTATGATACTTGTTCCTTCAAGGTGAGAGATAGCGATGACGATAGTTCCAATAACCCAACGAGTTTAGGAAGGTGTCTTAAGGAATGTTTTGTGGGACATGAATAGAGTGCTAGTAGAGGGTCCCTAATGAAGTATTTAATGTTCGAAGAGAGGGTTATGTTGTATCTTAGGACTTGGTTAATGTTTAGTCAAGCGGGAAGAAGTATCAATGGCCTGAGTTGTGCTTATAAGTCTTATGTAATTATGTAGACCCTACGAGTTAAGTGATGACCACGGGAAGGGCATAGAGATTACTTGTAGATGTTTAGTTATGATGTTGATTATAGTTACCACTGGTCTACGACCAGTCGGACAGATGTTACCACCGGGCTACGACCGGTTGGGCAGATGTATGTATGTATGTATGCACATATTTACCACTGGACTGCAGCCAGTCGGGCAGTTACCACCGTGCTACGGCCGGTCGGGCAGTTACCGCTGATCAGTCGGGCAGTTGCGCTCTACCGTCGGGCGATAATCGGACAGGCTATTACCACCGGACTGCAGCCGATCGGGCAGTTACCACTGATCAGTTGGGCAGTTAGTATAGGATGATTAGTAAGATAAAGGCACAGTACTGTACATAGATATGGTTAAGCATGCGAGAGTATAGAGAGAGATATGTATCATATATGGATCGGGTTGCACGCCGCAACACATATTCAGATTACGTTTGATGATAAGGTAACCAGGACTATGGTAGGGTATACAGACCTAGTAAAGATCGCAAGAAGATGAAGAGGTATGTATACATATGCTAGATTTCCATCGGTAGTTCAGAAATGCCAAGTTGATTCTTATTCTTCTCATCTTTAGTATATGGATATTTTGTTGCACTTTTCGCCTTATATACTCAGTACATTGCTCGTACCAACGTCCTTTTGCTGGGGGCGTTGCGTTTCATGCCCGCAGGTCTTGAGATACAGCTTGATGGATCTTTCAGTAAGGATACCAGCTTAGCAGGCAGAGTTGTGGCGCTCCACTTGCTTCGGAGTTGCCCTATGAGTCAGCATGGCTGCATATGCATTTGCATGGGTATGGTGGGGCCCTGTTCCGGCCACTTAATGTCATGTACTCCTGTAGAGGCTCGTAGACAGTTATGCACAGTTAGATATCTTATAATTATCTCGACTTGTACTATGTTGTATCATTATTATGGATAGCATTACTGGCACATGCACTCGAGATTAGTTTGAAGACGTAAGTATTTTATCTTTTAGGCTTGTGCCCCTATGGCTTATAGTACCTTGGTCTTATGTTGCCTTTCGAGATACAGAAAATGTGAGTTACAGTTGGTTCGCTCAGTTCCCGTAGGGTGCCGAGTGCCAGTCACGCCTTACCAAGGTTGGGGTGTGACATCACTAGTAAGTGATATCAATGATAAAAATAGTAGACCACATGAGGAACACTAGTTTTAAAGCATTTTTGTGATTTTTCTTAAGGTGAGATATATGATGGTATGTCATCACCAGATACATAATTTAGAATGTTTCGTTTTTCTGATTTTTTGTCTATATTTATTATTATTTTATTAAAATACAAAATGTTAGATAAATAAAATTAAAATTAAATAGATCAATGAAAGAAGAATTGAAAGTGAATTAATTGTGATGGGACTTATACCTGTATTAATTAACTATATATGTCCCGGTCTAATAAAAAAAGTTCATGCAATTTCTAGAGTATATGACGATAATAGTAAAGCAGAAAACCATAAATTAAATAACAATATATTAATCTTGATAAATAATTTTAAGTACTTTGTTTATTTCTTCATCAATTTTTTTTATCACTATTAGGCTAATGAACTTTATACCTTAAGCTCATTTCTTATAAGAAATTCATAAATCCAAACTCATTTATTCAAAGAAACAACTATGAGATTTACCTAAATAAAGTTGTATTTCTTGTAAACATTATTCACTTGATTAAAGCTTATAAATCTTAAGACATTTTCTCCATAATTCATGAATGTACCATGATATACTATGTTTGTATGATTACTTCGTTATTGTGTTCTTAATAGTCCCTATTGGTTATTGAGAATCTGTCTGTAATCCATGAAAACCCATAATTTGTATTCCATGGGTTCTTACATGCAAGACATAAACTACTATGATTTAATCTCATGAAAATCCTACATGTCTCCATGTTTTCATACAAGTTATATTATATATATCACCTTCATGTTATAATACAAAGCAAGAATCATGTTTACAAGCAAGTTATATGATTCATGGGCTACTAAGCCAATTATATCCATGTTCATGTAATTTGAGAGTTGCACAGATTACCGAGAAGGTTTTATACCTGAAACTACGTATGCCAACGTAGGATAAGGATCGCGCCGCCCAGTAGGACGATTCCTTCATATATTCCCCATTGAGGGATTTGGATCCATTCATGTTCATGTTCATGTCTTGTACCCCAACAAGGTACAGGATGGCTTAGTTGGTCGGGCAGAGATCAGACGTCACATATTAACGTGGTGGTTACATGTCGGTTATACTAATACTCTCCCACAGATACTTTTCTCATGTTATATATATGTATTTACGTTCGTGCTCATAATCAGGTTTCAGTTTCAGCCCTTATCATGTTATCTCAAGTGCCATGTCTATTTCTCAGTTGATTTACATACCAATACATTCAATGTGCCGATGTCCCCTTTTTATTGCCTGGGGGCCTGCATTTCACGAAGTATGTAAAAACTTACAAGATGACGTTTCTGCTCAGTAGGATTTGCTTGTATCAGCTTGTGGTGAGCCCCATCTTATTCGGGGTGTTGCCCTTATTTATTTTCATGTCATGTTTAGCAAGTTAAGGTATACTGAGGGCCTTGTCCCAACAAATATATTTTACAGTTCAGATTCATGATAGAGGTTTCATAGACTAGACAGTCAGTTATGTCAGATACTCGGAGTTGTGTAGCCATTTTTGGCTTAGTTTATGATATTTCTACATTCACGTTTTATACAAGTATTTTATTGAATATTACGACTTCTCATGTTTTATTAAGTCTCATCATGTTTCATGTTATATTCTGATCATATTATCCCTTATGATGATTCAACAAGCCATGTGGTTCGCTCGGTCACATGCAGTAAGGCACCGAGTGCCTTGTTTCATCCAGGTCATGGTTCGGGCCGTGACAAAGCTTGGTATCAGAGCTTAGGTTCAAATGTCTTAGGGAGTATATGAAACCGTATCCAGTGGAGTCACGTTTATATGTGTGAGGGGCCCACACATATAAACAGTTGACCACCAAGACACTCAGAATTGTCTCACTTCTTTCATACTCTAGATCGTGCAGTTAGAGCAGTACTTTCAGAAATTCTTCTAACTCGTGCAAATTACATATTTTATAAAATGGCTTCGAAAATAAAGCTCACAAAGAGGACTTTAACTACCAGCCAAAGGGCTGCCGCTGATACAGCTCAGAAAGAAACTGTTCAGAATCAGACAGGTGATACAGGCCCAACAGCCCCAACCGCTCCTACAGCTACACCTCCTAATGCTTCGGACTAGAGTAGCTATTCAGTTGCTCGCTCAGATTGTTGTTAACCAGAAGCAATGACAGGAAACAACTCCTTGCTCAGGTGCTAGTGGTGGGTCAACCAGTTCTAGAACCCAAGGGTTTCTTCGCATGAAGCCTCCGATGTTTACGGGATCTAAGAAGGAGGGGGATCCGCAGAATTACATTGATGGGATGCAGAAGGTGTTCCGTGTTACGCATGCCACAGAGACAGAGGCTGCAGAGTTTGGAGCCTATCATTTGCAGGATATGGCTCACATTTGGTATGAGACTTGGGAACAGTCCCGAGGGGAAAATGCACTTCGCGCTACTTGGGATGAATTTGATGCCTTCATTGACCACTTCATGCCAATTGAGGTTAGAAAAGAAAATCTATGAAGTTCAAGAGGCTAAGGTATAATAACATGACTGTTCAGGAATATTATCTCATATTTTTATCGTTGTCCAGACATGCTCCCCACATGGTTCCCGATATGAGGGTCGTGGTTAGAAGGTTTGTGCTCGGGCTTAAACTCGAATTGCACAGGGATGCCAATACGGCTACTCAAAAATTTCCAAGTTGTTGGCGTTTGTGCAAAGTAATAATGAGAAACTCAAGGAAGAAGAAGCATTGCAGAGACAGAAGGATAGGGAATTCAGCAAAAGGGCCACGTCTTTAGGTAACTTTAATCAGGGTAGAGGTAGACAGTTCTTTAAGAACAGGTCATCAGGACCCGCTCCATCTGCAGCCACTGCCCCAGTCTCAAAGTTCAGGCATGATTAGAAGAAACAGGGTTTCAGGCTAATAGGTTCCTACTCTCAGGCTATTGTGGGTCAGAAGACTTATGACATTCCTGCTTACAACAAGTGTGGTAAGAGACACCCAGGTGAGTGTCGTATGGGTATGGATGTATGCTATGGTTTTGGCCAGACGAGCCATATTCAAAGAGATTTTTCATCTGCTAGGCAAGGTACCGGAGGTAATGTGGCTCAGGATTTTTATATTGGTTCAGAACCAATGTGATATCCTAATCCAGTCCCCTTGGGTTGCAAGAAGGTTATCTCTTTAAGCTCTTTGTAAGTTGTTCTTTGTACAATGATTTTAAGGTGCACCTCTTACGTCTAACACTCAAACTCTTGTACATGGTTGTTTTTTCACTCGCTCACCAACAACAAATATTTGGTTTTCACTTGCTCACCAAAGAAATGAACAATGACACAACCTCTCAATACAAAGCCTCACCAACTATACTATATCTATCCTCTTTTTTTTTGTTTAGATAGTAAGTCACTCAGGATTACAATGCTTATGAAAAGTAGAGCAAAGAACTTGAGAAGGTTGAGACGAAAGTATAAGTGGCTGCGTGCTTTTTCTGTGCTTCGCTTGCTCTTATTTTATACTCATTCTTTTGTAGATTTGACTGTTGCAACAATATCTTTCTATAGCAATAGAACAACTCAACGATTCTCTTTCCATAGTTTGATTGCTTCGAAATATTAATTCTCCTGATCTATATTGGATGGCATATCTTTAGTGATGCTTCTACCGTGCTTGAATGGACTTCTTTATCTCATTAGAAGAGAACCTAATGGACTTCTTTATCTCATTAGAAGAAAACCTTTATTAAGGAATGAGTCATTAATGATTAATCTCATTCCTTATATAACTCAATACCATTACTGTATCTCCCTTCATTAATTACCTATATGGACTTGTGAAATATTCTTCTTGAATGATCTGCTTCCTTTTTTGTCCACTTCTCCTGAAATTGGTGCCAGAAAGTTTTTCTTTTTATTTGCCTTTGCCTTACACCACAAATCTTGTTTACCTTCCTTCAATGCATATACTTTCCTAAATATTTGATCCTTGCTCTTGGAAAATATCTCGGTTAAGACTATTTGTAGTAATAACATTATCTTCTTGATTTTGTAGTAAATGGGAACGACACCTTCTTACCAAAGTGTATTCAAATTTGAGATTCAAAATTGAATATCTTTTTCTCCAAGATGATGATGATGATGGTGATGATAGTGGTGATGGTGGTGGTGATGGTGATGCTGATGGTGATGATGATGGTGATGGTGATGGTGATGATGATGATGATGATGATTTCTCCGATAATTTCTCTACACTCTTTTTCTGGCTTGTACAAGTATGAGCTCTTATTTAAGCAACCCAAGAGAATTTCAAGATCCTCTTCATTTCACCTTGGATCTTGATTTATATTAATTTGAATGTAAATACATTGGTCTTCTTGAATTTGAACTTTGATCCCTCTGAACGTTGACTCTTTTGTAAACTAAGACTTTTGGCATAACTCGATACTCCATTAATTTTGTACCTTCCTTAAGTACCAAATTGATCTTGATTTTTTTCTTTTGAAGAATATTTTTCTTCCATAGGATCATAGTAAATATTCTTTTCACGATTCTTGTATCTTGATTTGATCTGGCCTTTTCCCTCTGTATCTTCTCCAATGATTCCATCTCATAATATGTTCTTTTCCATATTTGATTAGATCTTCGCCAGATCCTTCTTCATCAAATAAACATATATAAAAAAAAATTACCACAAGTAAATGTTCTTTTATTAATAATTATATTGGTTTGTTATCATCAAAATTAATAGGTGAAACCTTGGTTCTAACAATCTCCCCCTTTTTGATGATGACAAATCATTGAGTACAAAACTTACGATTTTAATAAATGACAATCAAATATTATAAGAAGGATGTAAACTTCCGCTATACATATGGCCTAAGAATGCCACTAACTTAAGTTAAAACTCACGCTTTGAGAACTTTGCAAAAAGCTCGCGATCCTTAAGTGTCTGCAACACTATTCTGAGATGTTATGCATGATCAGCCTCACTACGGGAATACACCAAAATATCATCAATGAAGACAATGATGAATAGATCGAGATAAGGCTTAAAAACCCTGTTCATAAGGTCCATGAAAGCTGGTGGTGCATTCGTCAATCCGAAGGACATGACACAGAATTCAAAGTGTCTATAACGAGTTCTGAAGGCGGTCTTCGGAATATCAACTTTCTTAACCTTTAACCGATGGTAGCCTGATCTGAGGTCAATTTTGGAATAACACTGAGCACCCTGAAGTTGGTCAAATAGATCATCTATTCTTGGGAGAGGATATTTGTTCTTAATGGTGACTTTATTCAACTGACGGTAGTCAATACACATGCGCAAGGAAACATCATTCTTTCGGACAAACAAAACCGGCACGCCTCAAGGTGAGAGACTTGGCCTAATGAATCCCTTGTCGAGAAGATCTTTTAACTGGGCCTTTAATTCTTTCAACTCTGCTGGAGCCATTTTGTATGGCGGAATAGATATCGGCTTAGTGCCGGGAAGTATATCAATTCCAAAGTCGATCTCCCTGTCAGGAGGGACTCCTGGAAGATATTCTGGGAAGACTTTTGGAAACTCATTAATGACTGGAATGGACTGGAGGGTTAGATTCTAGGCATCTGAATCCCTGACACGGACTAGGTGATAGATATATCTATTGGAAATCATTTTCTGGCTTTTAAATAAGAAATAAACCTACTCCTGGGTACCACTGAATTACCCTTCCATTCTATAACTGGTTCGTTAGGAAACTCAAATATCACTATTTTGGTTCTACAACAAATCGTGGCATAACATGACTCTAACCAATCTATGCCCATGATCGACTTACCTGCCGGCATCATAAAGAGCAGCCATAGCAGAGAACATAGAGAGCATTAGAAATGAAATTCGAGATCGAAAAGTGGAGGTGGATGATGATAGTCGGTTATTGGAACCACGACTATTCATTCCTTCGGAGTCCGGAGAATTGAGACTGATTCAGTTGCCCAGTTTGAGATCCGATTGTCACTTTCGGATTTTTAGTTTTCAAAGAAAGCTCACGAAGAGGACTTCAACTACCAGCCAAAGGGCTCTGCTAATACAGCTCAAGAAGAAACCGTTCAGAATCAAACAGCTGCTATAGGCCCAGCAACCCCAACCGCTCCTACAGCTAAACCTCTTAATGCTTCGGGCATGGATGTTAGAGAAGCTATTCAGTTGCGCACTCAGATTATTGCTAACTAGGCACAATGACAGGAAATGTCTCCTAGCTCAGGTGCTAGTGATGGGTCAACCGGTTCTAGAACCCAAGAGTTATGCATGCCACGGAGACAGAGGCTGCAGAGTTTGGAGCCTATCAGTTGCAGGATCTGGCTCACATTTGGTATGAGATTTGGGAATAGTCCCAAAGGGAAAATGCACTTCGCACTACTTGGGATGAATTTGTCGATGCCTTTATTAACCACTTCATGCCAATTAAGGCTAGGGAAGCAAAATCTATGAAGTTCGAGAGCCTAAGGCAGAATAACATGACTGTTCAGGAATATTATCTCAAATTTGTGTCGTTGTCTAGACATGCTCCACATATGGGTCCGGATATGAGGGTTGTGGTTAGAAGGTTTTTCTCGGGCTTAAACTCGAATTGCACATGGATGCTAATACGGCTGCTCAAAATAATAAGATTACTATTTCCAAGTTGTTGGCATTTGTGCAAGTTAATAAGGAGAATCTGAAGGAAGAACAAGCACTGTAGAAGAAAAAAGGATAGGGAATTCAACAAAAAGGCCAAGTCTTCAGGTAACTTTAATTTGGGTGGAGGTAGATAGTTCTTTAAGAATATGTCACCAAGACCTGCTCTATCTGCAGCCAGTGCCCCAGTCCCAAAGTTCAGGAATGATCAGAAGAAATAGGGTTTCAGGACAGTAGGTTCTTATTCTCAGGCTATTATGGGTCAGAAGACTTATAACATTCAGGTTTACAACAAGTGTGGTAAGAGACACCCAGGTGAGTGTCGTATGGGTATAGATGTATGCTATGGTTGTAGCCTGAAGGGTCATATTCAGAGAGATTGTCTGTCTGCTAGGCAAGGTACTGGAGGTAATATGGCTCAGTCCATAAATTCAGCAGCTCATCGTAACATTTAGGCCCAGCAGAGGCGTAGAGCAGTAAAGTCCGACAATACGGGCGGTGGTCAGAACCATTTGTATGCGCTTGTAGGTCGTCAAGATACAGAGGCCTGTGGAGATGTGGTCACAGGTATGCTAACCGTCTTTACTCATGATGTTTATGCTCTCATGGATTCCGAATTCACCCTATCTTATATAACCCCTTTTATTGCTAAGAAATTTTAGGTAGAACCTGAAACGTTGTATGAATGCTTTGAAGTATCCACTCCAGTTGGAGAATCAGTTATAGCTAGGCGTATTTATAGAGGTTGTCCAGTTATGGTCCATCACCGCAGAAGTATAGCAGACTTAGCAGAGTTAGAGATGGTTGACTTTGATGTGATTATGGGCATGGATTGGTTAAAGTCACGTTATGCCACAATATGTTGTAGAACTAAATTAGTGAGATTTTAGTTACCTAATGAACCAGTTATATAATGGAAGGGTAATTCACTAGTACCCAGGGGTAGGCTTATTTCCTATTTAAAAGCCAGAAAAATGATTTCCAAGGGATATATCCATCACTTAGTCCGAGTCAGAGATTCAGATGCCCAGACTCCAACCCTGCAGTCCGTTCCAGTCGTTAATGAGTTTCCAGAAGTCTTTCTAGAAGATTTTCCAAGAGTCCCTCCTGACAGGGAGATCGACTTTGGAATTGATCTACTTCTAGCACTAAGCTGATATCTATTCCGCCATACAAAATGGCTCCAGCAGAGTTGAAAGAATTAAAGGCCCAGTTAAAAGATCTTCTCGACAAGGGATTCATTAGGCCAAGTCTCTCACCTTGAGGCGCGCCAGTTTTGTTTGTCCGAAAGAATGATGTTTCCTTGCGCATGTGTATTGACTACCGTCAGTTGAATAAACTCACCATTAAGAACAAGTATCCTCTCCCCAGAATAGATGATCTATTTGACCAACTTCAGGGTGCTCAGTGTTATTCCAAAATTGACCTCAGATCAGGCTACCATCGGTTAAAGGTTAAGGAAGTTGATATTCCGAAGACCGCCTTCAGAACTCGTTATAGACACTTTGAATTCTGTGTCATGTCCTTCGGATTGACGAATGCACCACCAGCTTTCATGGACCTTATGAACAGGGTTTTTAAGCCTTATCTCGATCTATTCGTCATTGTCTTCATTGATGATATTTCGGTGTATTCCCGTAGTGAGGCTGATCATGCATAACATCTCAGAATAGTGTTGCAGACACTTAAGGATCGCGAGATTTTTGCATAGTTCTCAAAGTGTGAGTTTTAGCTTAAGTCTGTGGCGTTCATAGGCCATCTGTATAGGGGAAGTTTACATCCTTCCTATAATATTTGATTCTATCTTTTATTAAAATCGAAAGTTTTGTACTCAATGATTTGTCATCATCAAAAAGGGGAGATTGTTAGGTCCAAGGTATCACTAATTAATTTTGATGATAAAAAAACCAATATATTTATTAATAAAAGAACATTTACTTGTGGTAAATTTATGTTTTATATAGGTTTATTTGATGAAGAAGGATTTGGTGAAGATCTAATTAAATATGGAAAAGAACATATTATGAGATGGAATCATGGGAGAAGATACATAGGAAAAAGGCCTGATCAAATCAAGATACAAGAATCGTGGAAAGAATATTTACTACGATCCTATGGAAGGAAAATATCCTTCAAAAGGAAAAGATCAAGATCAATTTGGTACTTAAGGAAGGTACGAAATTTATGGAGTATCAAGATATACCAAAAGTCTCAGTTTACAAAATAGTCAACGTTCAGAGGGATCAAAGTTCAAATTCAAGAAGACCAATGTATTTACATTCAAATTAATATAAATCAAGATCCAAGGTGAAATGAAGAGGATCTTGAAATTCTCTTGGGTTGCTTAAATAAGAGCTCATACTTGTACAAGCCAGAAAAAGAGTGCAGAGAAATTATTGGAGAGAATATTATTATCTTAGAGAAAAAGATATTCAATTTTGAATACACTTTGGAAGGCATGTGTCATTCCCATTTACTACAAATTCAAGAAGGTAATATTATCACTACAAATTATCTTGACCCAGATATTTTCCAAGAGCAAGAATCAAATATTTTGGAAAGTATATGCATTGAAGGAAGGTAAACAAGATTTGTGGTGTAAGGAAGAGGCAAATAAAAAGAAAATCTTGTTGGCACTAATTTCAGGAGAAGTGGACAAAAAAGGAAGCAGATCATCCAAGAATTATATTCCGCAAGTCCATATAGGTAATTAATGAAGGGAGATGCAGTAATGGTATTGAGTTATATAAGGAATGAGAATAATCATTAATGACTCATTCCTTAATAAAGGTTCTCTGCTAATGAGATAAAGAAGTCCATTCAAGCACGGTAGAAGCATCACCAAAGATATGTCATCCAATACAGATCAGGAGAATTAATATTTCGAAGCAATCAACCTATGGAAAGAGAATCACTGAGTTTTTTTTACTGCTATAGAAAGATATTTCTGCAATGGTCAAATCTACAAAAGAACGAGTATAAAATAGGAGCAAGTGAAGCACAGAAAAAGCACGCAGCCACTTAGACTTTCGTCTCAACCTTCTCAAGTTCTTTGCTCTACTTTTCATAAGCATTGTAATCCTGAGTGACTTACTGCGTAAACGAAAAAAAGAGGAGAGATGTAGTATATTTGGTGAGGCTTTGAATTGAGAGGTTCTGTCATTGTTCGTTTCTTTGGTGAGAGAGTGAAAACCAAAGAGTCGTTGTTGGTGAGCGAGTGAAAAACCAACCTTGTACAACAGTTTGAGTGTTAGACGTAGGAGCTACAGCTTCCAACTATTGTGTGAAGAAAACCTTACAAAGAGCTTAAAGAGATAACCTCCTTGCAACCCAAGGGGACTGGATTAGGATACCACATTGGTTCCAAACCAGTATAAAAATCCTGGTGTCATTTATTATATTGCTCTCATATTATATTCTACATTCTTACTATTTATTGTGGTTTATACTTGTGTAAATCGAAGGAGAAACAAATTTGTGCTAGCTGTCTCGCCATCAGCCGACTGGCACCAAATAGTAGTCGACTAGATTTTTTAACAAGCTTACAATTCACCCCCCCCCCCCCCCCCCATCTTGTACTTTTAATTGGTATCAGAGCCTCATTTCACATTTTTGTTTTTGCTTAATAGCAAGTGAGGAAAGATCCATGGCAGGGCATCAAATCACTGAAGCCATATTTCAAGAGGGACTCTCAACATGCAGGCCACCCTACTTCAATAGTATATACTACAGTCGGTGGAAGGCCAGAATGAAGATCTATGTTCAATCAACAGATTATAGAGCCTGGCTAGTTATTCAGAATAGGCCAAGGCCTATTCCAAATAATAGTGATGGAAAGAAGGTTGAAAAAGAGACATTTATGTTTGGCTACACAAAATAATATTTGGATATTATGGAAACAAATGCTAGAGCAATGTACCTGCTCTATTGTGCTCTTGGTGAAGAAGAATATGAGAAAATATCCGCTTGTAAAACTGCTAAAGAAATATGGGACAGATTGGAAGCTATCCATGAGGGCATCGTAAAAAATAAAGAATATCAAGAAAACTTGGATAAGGCATCCAGCAACGTCAAAAGTAAAAGAAGAAAGAAGCAGAAAGCTCAATCTATCCAAAATCAAAAGGTCCAACAAAGAAAGAAGATACGCTGCTACGAATGTGGTAAACTTGGACAGACATATTAAATTAAAGTGTCCTAACAACAAAAAGAAGAATTCCAGAACTTCAAATTGGAGCTACGAGGATGAATCTGATAAAGAGAGTAATCACGGAGAAATGGAGCTCATGTGCTTCCTGGAAGGAAAAGAAATCGATAAAAATCACAGAACCTGATTTTGGAGCGACGCGGAAGAAACCGACGATGTATGTCATACTCCTATCATGACTTGTAATAATTGAGATGATTTGCAGGAAACTCTAGATCTGGCTTTGAAATATTTGCAAAGAATTCTTGATGCATTCAAGAAAGTCCAACGAGAAAAGAAAGACTTGGATATTCAACTTAAGGAATGTCAGACTAAATATAACTTACTTCAAGAAGAAAATTCTGAGTTGCACAAGCAAATGAAGACTTTGCACAAATCTTCTAGTAACCACTTTGATCAATGGAAGTCGACTCATCTCCTTAACAACTACCAGTTGACTGAAAAGGGATCCACTTGTAGATGCCCTACTTCAACCAAGTCAACTCAGGTAAGGTTCAAGTCGACTAATAAGGCAACTGCAGATGAACACTCTTATTCTCATATTACATTTCATTATTGTGGTAATTCTGGACATAAAGCATTTACGTGCAATTATACTAGGAATCATGTAAGATCTAAATATGTTTGGAGACCCAAACACTTACATGCATCTCTAACTACACAATTTACTAACCATGAAGAACCCAAAAAGGCTTGGGTACCAAAGCAAACTAATTTGTTTTGCAGGAATTCCTTGAGTCTAGCCATAAATAGAATCATTGATATTTGCATAGCGGCTGGTCAAGGAACAGGATTAAAAATGCTTCAAAGTTCATATATATTCTACAAATTGAAGGAACTCAACATATGATGGTAAAATTGAAATGAATGGTATTACTGAAGATTATTCAAGTTTCTCTCATTGCATTAGGTGATGTATATCTAGTTGTTGTTTAATTTGGTATTAGTCAACTATATATGGTTTGAGTCGACTAACTGCATCATGCTACTATTTTGTTGGTACTGGTTATAACCTTGACCTGGAGACCTTGAATAACTTGAATACATGTCTTGCAATTTTTTTTAAATCTAAATATGTAATAAGCTATTAGGACAAGCAAGCATGCAATCTTTATTGATATCATACAAATTTGATTCATATATATGTGGGTCTGAGATCATTCTTGAAGGAATCACATGTATGATATTTGCTCTCTTGGTAAGAATACTAATGCCTCATTCAAAGCCCAAGAACGTTGTATAACTCGCGGCCTTCATAACTTCTTCATATGAACATATTCAAAATCTTGAAGGCAAGAGGTATGTATTTCTACTATTGATAATTATTCACAAGTTACATGAGTTATGATTTTTGATCTATCTTAAAGAACTCTTCATATGAGATATGGAAAGGAATAAAAATCACTTGTTAATTACTCTCATCCCTTTGGTTGCAAATATCTATCGTCATGGTAAGGACAAAGTGGTAAAGTTCATGTTATATTCTCTAATCTTTACTACTTATAATTCTTATGGCTTTTAGAAAATTAGTTATAAAGATCTTTATGCACGTTCTCTTTAGACTAATGTTTGTTGAAGTGAAATTGGACATGGAGATGAAGAGTGTACTTTAGGCAACAAGCAATCGATTTATATGAATATGTTTGCACAAGCTTAACCAGAGATGAAGCATTGCAATAAATGAACGATTCCATGCAAGAATAGTTGAATGCAAATGAAGGAAATAACATATAGAACTTATCGCCAAGCCAAATGAGCTACAATTATGAATATTCAGATGAACCTTATGAAAATAGTAAGGTTGTAAGAACTAAGGGTAAACTTGTAGGACAAGGTTTCACAACAAGAAGTTTTTACAAGGTATTCGAACTTGAGATGATTACGAGGAAGAATTAACATTCTTCTTCAAGTTCCAAATAATGCGAAGTTAGATGAGAATTTCTTTAGCGAAGCCAAGTATTCAAAGGGAGTACTCAAAAGATTTTGTATTAAAAATTCATTGTACATGAATACTCTAGTAAGCTCATTATATCTCTCTGTCAAAGAAGAAAATGGTAAGTACACAAATCAAAGGTGCCAAGGTATGACTAACTCTCTATTTTAATTCAATAATTAGTAGACCAGATTTCGTGCGATACCCTTTTTAAGCCACCCTATCTTTTTATAAAAAGATTATTGAGATTTCTGGTTGGCACTCAAAAATTTAATTTTTGTATCCAAGAACTAACAGTTTTGATCTAGCGAGATACTCTCAGATGCAAACCTTGCAGGAGACAAAGTTGACTGGCATAAATCATTTTTTTGTTCATGTATATCATGAAGAGTCAAGAGCAAGGATTCACAACTTTATCTAGCTTATAAAAGATTACATGAAAGCTTGCCTTGAGAACATCGAATATAAAGATGCAGATATTTTCTCACCTTGATGGAGGTATATGGCAATGAAGTACAAATTTATATCCTTTTGATAAAAGTTGGTTCATTATTCTCTTAACTACTATATTTTTATCATTTGCGAGTTTGCAAGACTTTGAAAAATGTTTCTGAAAATTGAGTCAATTACAAATTCTGTAAGATGTACTCATGAATAAATTAAATACAACTGTAGGAGAAAAACACATCAATTCTACAATATTGGGGCATGAAGTTGGCCAATATGTATCTAAAAATTAGTACTTCTATTTTCAAATGCTTTTGTCAAAAAGAGCAAAGAGGCATTGGCAATAAACTGATTTGTCAAGGTTACAGGCTAAAACTCAAAAGAAAGTAGAGGATGCGCGCTTGCACAGTGCATTCAATTCACTTAAATTTAATCTTTCAGTATATAAAGGGTTCAACTACTTGAAAAAGCAAATTAAAGTATTATAAAAAAAACTAATTACACTATCCAATGTAATTAAGTTAAAATCCAATAGCAGAAACTACTAAAATTATACCTCTAAATGTGAATTACCACTAATTTACTTCTTCTTTTTTCCCCATAGTTCCGCTAAATTTTATCAGACGAAAACTGTTAAGTGTAATACTTAAGGGACTATTTTGAAGCTATTTTCAAACATAAAGGACCATATTTATCATTTTCTCTGCCCCAGTCGTCTAGAACAAGCTTTTTCGGTTAAAAAGGCAGTATACTATAACCGAAAGGAAATGATTAAAGAAAGCAAATGAATGAAGAAAGGGAGCAAACCGGTCTCACCATTTTTAACGGAGTTAGTAGTAATGATCGAAGAGTGAAGGAACCTTGGTCGGTTGAGGAAGACGGAGTGTTGAAGGAACTGGTTAATAAGTTTGGTGCGAGGAATTGGAGTATGATTGCACAAGGAATTCCAGGACGTTCTGGAAAATCGTGCAGACTTAGGTGGTGTAATCAGCTTGATCCTGCTCTTACACGCAAGCCTTTTACTGGTAACATTAATTAACCGTCACCGTGTTGCATAAATACGCTCTATGCTGTTATTTTACTGGTTTCACCGTGTTTCTGGTGAATAGTGAGATGGATTTTTAGGGCACGTTTTTTGCTACCATATGGAGTTTTTTTTTTTTTTTTTTTTTTTTTTTTGTGTGTTTGAAATTTTTGAGTGTCGATTACTTGTTAGTAAAATTGCTTAAACGCAAGCATTTAACTGGTAAACTAACCGTCTCTGTTTGTTGTTTTTACCTAAGTTTTGTTATAAATACGCAATTTGCTGTTATTTTACTCTTTTATTAAATTATTTTTGAGTTTTCAGGTTCTTTTTATTCTGGTGAAATGGTTTTTTAGGGCACGTTTTTGAGAGTTGATTGCTCGGATGGTAACTTAACTAGTAGGTATTAATTATCTCAGAAGGCTTAACAACAAGCCTTTTACTGGTAAATGGTCGTCGTTTGTTGTTTTTACTCTCTTTGATCTGTAAGCTTCGCATAGATACGTAATATGCTGTTATTTTACCTGTTTATTTGAAGTACTTTTGGATTTATTTTATTTTTGTCTGGTGAAAAGGGCAATAGCTTTTTAGGGCACATTTTTTGCTAGTAAAGGGAGTGTTTTTGGTGCTTATATTGGATTTTGTATGATGTTTTTGAGTTTCAATTGAGTATGCTTTTTGTTATTAATGTGATTATAGGCAGAGACGGAGCCAAAATTTGAACTTTATTGGTTCTAAATTCTAGGATAGCGATATGCCAATATCATGCGTTAGTAACTGCGTTCTGAATTTAATTTTTGCACATATTTAGTAAATTCATTCATGCAAATACAAGGTTTGAACTAACAACTACGGTGTTCGGCGGAACCTATATTTTCGAATCCGTATGTCGACTTCTAGTATTGCCCATGGTTATAGGAAGGTTGGGCTTAAGGCGGACATGATTGTTGTAATGTTGACTTTGGTCAAGTATGTCAGTTACTTATTCTTCTACATTGGTATTTTGCCTGTGTTTTCTATTTCAAATGTCCTGTGGCCCTACCTTTACAAACACACACACATACCACAGAGAGACAGCGAAACAATGTGAGACTGTGGGCGTCTCTTTGGATGATACCCCCTGTGGTAGCTTATTGTTACACTCTAGAACTTCAAGATTTACTGCATCCTTAATATAGTAATACTCTAAAATCTTATCTTTTATCTGTGTCTTTATTGACACATGCTTATGTTCTCAGCAAATATTAACCAATTCTGGTAACAAGTAATATAGTCTTTTGTTCGAGTCATTTGGAGATGTTCAATGCCCGAGTTGTTAGAATACGCCGTATAGAAATCATTGAATGGTAATTATAAACAAAATAAAATGTTGGAGAATGGTACATAGGGTCTAACTATGTGCAATTTAGGTTTCTTTGCCATTCAGTGAATATGTTATTATTCAGATTAGCGTATAGTTGTTCTGTTACTTGTGTCTATGCCCGAGAGACAAAATTGCAAATGATTATATTTTCTTTTCATGACGAGGAAGAATTAGTTCTACTGCTTCTTTATCTAAATGTTGTCAGGAGTAATTGCTATCTCTTTCTCACATGATGAACTTTCTATTTGGAAACATCAAATGTGCTTGTCTTTAGCCGCACTTAGCTTTAGACATCAACTTTAGTGAAGTTCTAGTTCGGCTCGTGTCCCTTTGGTGTTACCATTTGCTGAAGGTTAATAGAAATGTGTTTTCAACCTAGTCTACCACAAGCAATGTTAGAGATAGCCTTCTTTGGCTGATACTATTAATAACCTTCTAAAGCATCTCAGAAATGTCCTTTTGGTGAGTTGTTCTTTGCATGATAGTTGTTGCTATTGACAGCCGCCTGTGCATGGAGGGAACCACTACCTTGTAGAAAAATCAGGCAGATACTAGGCTGGCCTAGTAGCTATTTAAGTTGCCAGATGATTTGACATGGATGATGCATACAACATACCATGCTTTAATCTCAAGTTAGTTGTGGTTCGCTATGTGAATCCTTCGCTATTTATTTTGCGTCATTCTCACAGTATATTTTGTATTGTGAGGATTCAATGATTCCATCGTAAGATGACTAGTTTTATCATGGCCATTAACAACCCTCTTTCTTTATCAAGATTAGGGCTGGCATATGAGCAAGCTCCCACTAGCACAGGTATATGGATGATTTGCTCAATTTAACGAGTGCTTGGTGTTGCAAAGAGTACTGACGGATATTTCTAGGCATAATTGTATTGTCATTTTTATTGACCAAAGCTGCTCTTGATTCATGTAACTTGTCTTACTTTTCAATCTTTTCATGGATGTCTATTTATCATTTCTATTAAGTGAAGCTGCTTGTGTAGTTTGTATTACTTTTTGATCTTTTCAGGGCTGTTTATTTTGGATACCGGTGCTTAATGAAGTTTAGAACTTTACATTGTGCTTTTGGAACTTGTTGGATTCTTCTGATACATGACCTGAAAAGTTAAATCAGCTTTATGAGTGTATGAAGCCTGGTAGTATGTCTTGGTACAGATTCTATTGATGTATTGATAGCTATAGTTATGTAGCAAGGTTCTCTAAAGGACGAATGGACGTCGGAAAGATTAAGAAATCAGTATAATGATTGGATAAACTATGACGGAAGTAAATATTTCAAATATGCTGAAACACAGAGCAGAAATGAGAAATTTGTCCTGTAATTAGTGGATGTGGTCTCACATACATGATTTTCTTATAGATATGAATGGCATGTGTGTCCTGTGAATGTTTAAAATAAGAACATTTAAATGTAATGCATTTGGCAAAGTGATGCTGCTTCAATCTTTTAGAAATTACTATGTAGAACAGTCACGAATGTAAGCTTGACAACCAATAAGGAAATGAGACTGATTAAATAGATAAGAATCCCGTTATCCATTTATATACCATGTCTAGGATACAACAACAACAACAACCCAGTGAAATCCCACAACGTGGGGTCTGGGGAGGGTAGAGTGTACGCAGACCTTACTCCTACCAAGGTAGGATGGCTGTTTCCGAGAGACCCTCGACTCAATAAAAACATAAAAAGAGGTCAGATACGGCTAAGAGATTCAAAGCGATATGGAAATGAAATGAAGTAACGCAAGCGACACAGATAACATAGAATAATCAAAGCACAGGAAATAGCAGATAATAGCATAATAGCATAAATTAGAGCACAAGAAATTATACTACGATAATGCGACTATTAATAAGGCAGGGTAATGAGACTATCTACTAGCCTTCTACCCTAATATGGGTCCTCCAAACCCTCCTATCTAAGGTCATGTCCTCGGTAAGCTGTAACTGCGCCATGTCGTGTCTAATTACCTCTCCCCAATACTTCTTTGGCCTACCCCTACCTCGTCTGAAACCATCCATGGCCAACCTCTCACACCTCCGCACTGGGGCATCCGTGTCTCTCCTCTTCACATGCCCAAACCATCTCAATCTCGCTTCTCGCATCTTGTCTTCCACCGAGGCCACTCCTACCTTGTCCCGAATATCCTCATTCCCAATCCTGTCACTCCTGGTGTGGCCACACATCCATCTCAACATTCTCATCTCAGCAACTTTCATCTTTTGAACGTGAGAAACCTTAACTGGCCAACACTCCGCCCCATACAACATAGTCGGTCTAACCACCACTTTGTAGAACTTTCCCTTAAGTTGTGGTGGCACCTTCTTGTCACATAGCACTCCGGAAGCAAGCCTCCATTTCATCCACCCTGCCCCAATACGATGTGTGACATCATCGTCAATCTCCCCGCTGCCTTGCATAATAGACCCAAGATACTTGAAACTACTTTTCTTCTGGATGACTTGGGTACCAAGCCTCACTTCCAAGCCGGCCTCCTGAGGTGCTTCACTAAACTTACACTCTAAGTACTCTGTCTTGGTCCTACTCAGCTTAAACCCTTTAGACTCCAGAGTTTGTCTCCAATCCTCCAGCTTAGTGTTAACTCCGCTACGCGTCTCATCGATCAGGACTATGTCATCCGCGAAAAGCATACACCATGGCACCTCACCTTGAATTTGCCGCGTCAATCCATCCATCACCAAGGCAAATAAGAACGGACTAAGAGCTGATCCTTGATGCAACCCCATCACAACTGGAAAGTGCTCTGAGTCTCCTCCTACTGTCCTTACCCTGGTTTTGGCTCCCTCATACATGTCCTTGATCACCCTAATGTACGCCACAGGTACACCTTTAGCCTCCAAGCATCTCCATAGGATTTCTCTTGGGACTTTGTCGTAAGCCTTTTCTAGGTCAATGAATACCATGTGTAAGTCCCTTTTCCTCTCCCTATACTGCTCCACCAGTCTCCTCACAAGATGGATGGCTTCTGTAGTTGAGCGTCCCGGCATGAATCCGAACTGATTCTCTGAAATAGACACGCCTTTCCTCACCCTCATTTCCATCACCCTTTCCCACACTTTCATAGTATGGCTTAGTAGCTTGATACCTCTATAGTTGTTGCAACTCTGGATATCTCCCTTGTTCTTGTATAGAGGGACCATTACACTCGACCTCCATTCTTCAGGCATCATTGCCGTCTTAAAGATGACATTAAACAACCTAGTCAGCCACTCCAAACCTGTCGGGCCCGCACTCTTCCAAAATTCCCCAGGAATCTCGTCAGGTCCGGTCGCTCTTCCCCTGCGCATCCTACGAACAGCACCCTTAACCTCCTCAACCTTAATACTCCTGCAATACCCAAAATCTTGACGCCTTCCAGTATGTTCTAGATCTCCTAACACATGTCTAGGATAAAAAGGAAAAAACATCAGTAAATTGACAAGTGGGTTCCTGTAGTCCAGCAATCTTGTATAACGAACTGTGCTAATACATTGGTGGTTTTGCAATGAAAGGTGGTTAACCTTTCTGTATTATGGGGGTTTGGTTGTTTATGTCATCATGCTCTTTAGGCCTGATAGTTAACCTCTCATTTTTAGCTGTTCTTCGTATTTCATACTTGTTCTCGTCGCTGTTCTGTTCTCTTCTTCTATTCATTTCATTTTTTCTTTGGGAAGTAAAGGATGATCAACTCATGATATGATGCATAAACTTTACACTAAAGTATGAATATTGTGATATTTCTTTTCAGTAGCACATCACAATTCTGTCCCACTGAGCAAGTGCATTTTCCTTAAATGCAGTAGATTATATACTTGAGTAATGCTTAGTAGATTTTCTTTATGTGAATTTGTTTGATATTCAAATTACCTTGGTTTTGAGACTTCTATTCATGTTTAGTTCAATTTATTAGAAGCGAATGTAATCAGTTGCATTGAGAATCTCCTCGATCCATGTTATTCTCATGACCATATTCTTCCCTGAAGTCTAATCAAGCTTGCTTGCTGCAGATGAAGAAGACCTCATTATAATTAATGCCCATGCAGTCCATGGAAATAAATGGGCCTCAATTGCAAAGTTGCTTCCTGGTAGAACAGACAATGCAATTAAGAACCACTGGAACTCTACACTAAGGCGCCGATTCGCAGTGCTACGGATGGTAAAACCATTACGCAGCATTGACTATGCCAAGGCATTGTTTGAAGAAACTAAGTCACGTGGAGATCTTAACCAAATTAAGCCCCTGGAAATGCTGGAAGTTAGTCGCACAGAGTGCATGTCCAGCCAGTCTGAAGACAAATCTCAAACATACGAGATGAATGGTATTCCTGAGAAAACTCCACACTTCGTTTCTGAAAGAAGTCCTACATCTATGGGAAACGGTGATCCATCTGCTTCTCGTCCAACTGAGAAAATTGGCGGATTTAATGTTTATAGCCCTTCTGCAACTTCAAGCATAGTGCCAATGCACCGGCCTCTAATCCACGCATTCTCGCCAGACTTTGATATATGCAAACTTCTTGAAGGTGTATCTGGTGAAACCATAGTTCCTCAGAGGTGCGGCCATGGTTGCTGTGCAGCTACTACCAAGAGCTCCTCCAAGAGTTCATTGTTGGGTCCCGAATTTGTTGATTATGAGGAACATCCTCCCCTCCTCGGCCATGAGTTGGCTTATATGGCCACGGATCTGAACAACATTGCTTGGATTAGAAGTGGACTAGAGAAAGCTGGCAAATTATCCGGCCTAACCACAAGCCAAAGAAATTCTCAATGTAGTTCTGCTCAAGTCGGTGTTGGTTAACAGAACACGAAAAAGGATCACTCTTTTTGAGCAGACAGAGCCCGTCGACGGACATGATGATCGATGTATATTACCAGCTGAAGTTGAAGGCTCTAGCTGAAACTTGTAGGGTTTTTCTGTTTCTTCTTTGTGGCGGTTTTTTTTATGACAGAAATGGTATAAGAATGCGTTTAAAACTAACTAGGGCAGAAGAAAAAAAAAACATTTTCTTCTTGAAAATTGCAGCTCGGGAAGTTTCTGATTTTGTAAAGTTGGCAATGAAATGGTCGTGGTAGAATGTTTTGGTCAATTTTAATTTTTTTCTTTCCAAAAACTAACTACTCCATTTGCACCATTGTTTTCATTTTATCAAACAAAAAAAGTAGAATTGTTTGAAAACAATTATCGTAGTTTGTAGAGGTGGTGTTTGGACTTGTTTGTAGTTCATCTTTTGCGAAAATAGCTTTTAAAAAGTTTGTAAAGAATAATTTTGCAAACCATGTAATGTCCTATGAGGAGAATCAGCTACATATGTCACGTGCTAATGTCAATAACTTGGATTCAATTAATAAAAGCAAGCTCTTAACATTAGTTAGAACAATAGATACTTCGATATATTTGCACCCGAATGTTTCGCTAGACCTCTGTTTTTTAATTGCGCAGCAACAGTTTTATTATATTTTAAACACCCAACATTTTAAGCGCTGAGTCGTTGAGTACACAGGATAAGGTGAAATATTTCAGGATTAAATTTGAGATTAATTTTATACTCTGTTTGGTAGAAGGTGTACATTTATATATATATATATATATATATATATGTATATATGACATGCCAAAATAAATGGATATCATAAATCTAAAATTTGAATTATTAAAACTATCAACCTTGACCTCTTATTTATGCAAAAGCAAACGACGTTGAATCCCTTTTCTTCCTTCCCCTGTACTTTTGAAAATAATTCTGTTAAAATGGAAAAATGTTTATGATCATGTATAAAAAATTCTCTCTAGTTTTACAAATAAGGTAAGCTTTGAAGTCTATTGACATGATTTACTCAATTTCCCTCAAATTTTAAATATAAGATCTTGACAGAAGGGATAATTCAAGCTCAAAAGATTGTGAAATAAAATACACCTAAAATTTTGGAAGGTTAAACGCAAATGGGAAGTCTAAACATGGCATAAAAATGGACATTATAGAAACTTAATCAATTGATGATAATTTAGATTCTTACATATATCAACTCAATCAACAATATTCTCCCACATAGTAACACACAATCATCTCGAGATATAGGCATGTTTTTATTGAATTTCACCCATATAAAGTTACTACAAATCCAACAATCAAAAGGATAAAAACGAGCAAAAACAAGACAATGGCAACATCTCCTTCTTCTTTCTCTGGTTCAATACTAGTCTTATTTCTAATTATTGCTTCCTTCATGACACTAAGTACAAGTAACCCCTTGTCCGAAGTGTGCATCAAATCCAAGAACCCAAGGTTTTGCTTGCAGGCTTTTGGCCTAAATCCTCATAGGAGTCCTTATGAGTTGACACAAGAGGCCATCAACTTAGCACTGACAAACGCATCCGAGACAACATTTAAGATTCACACCTTTATCGATCAGGAAAAAGACGATAACTTGAAAGTGATATATTATTTATGTTTGAATTATTACCAATCTGCTAATGATGTTTTAAGAGACGCAGAGGAGCACCATCTGAAGGAAGGTCTATATAGTAACGTCAAAACAATAGGAAAATTAGTCCAAGAAGCTAGTTTTCATTGCGAGAATGAGTTCCAAAAAATTTTAGGTCATGTTTATGTCTCTGTTCTTACACAGGACAGTGAGAACTTGGGGAATTTAGGTAGTATTATTGTGGCTGCGGCAGATCTTCTATCTAATTCGACATCGGTAAAAAAATAGTACGTAATATAAGTCATGTGTTGGGGAAAGAATGCCAATAATGAGAAAACGATTTGTCACATTAGTTTTTTCCATAAATTTCATGGAGAATGTTTATTTTTGTTCTTTCACTTTTCTTTTATTAACCATTGTATTTATCAAGCGGTGTACAAGTTAATCTCAAGGGAAATTTCAGGCCTTTTGGTATTATGTAGCCTGAACACTGGGGAAAATACATCTCGTATGAGGATAACTACTGAAGCTTTTGTAACTTTCTCCATTTAGTTAAGGTGAATTTTGTGAACCGTTTTTTGTTGTAGTTTAAGCTTATTAGAGAAGATATATTTTACTTGCTTTATTTGAGGTCTGGAACAAAATAAATTCACTTTGGGGCCCATTTAATTTTTGAGATTATAGAGGCAATTTAAACTCTATGGGTTTAACTTTTAAAATGATCGATTGTATTATCAAATTATGGGTTCAAATCGACTGTTTATTGCAATTTTAATAAAAAATTTATACATAATCTTATGCTGGCATCTAAAGTATTCAGTTAAAACCTGATGTTGCATCGCTGCATCCGCCTATCATGAGAATACTTTTCTTGATTTGTGTTGTGAGACTTGAAACCTTCTCTGGTACTTTGTTAATAGTATGAAATGATTCAACTCAGTGTTTGAGCTTAATTTGTTAAAAACAAGGGCACAAATATTTTATTTTATTTTAGGTATATAATAAGTTCAAAATCTCATCGGATCCCCCCCAAAAAAAAAAAAAAAAGAAGGAAGGTTGCTACATTAGCCTGGTAAATGAGTAGCAGATTCATCGATCATTTCCGCACTCATATAAAAGTATACAATTATGCAACATTTAAAGCAAAATCATATTTATCTGGAACATCTATTGCAAAACCTACTACTCCCTCCGTCTACTTTTCCTTATTCACTATATTAAAAATACATATCCACTTTTATTTGTCCAGTTTAAAAAATTAAGAGATAATTTATTATTTTATTCTACTTTATCCTTATTATTAAATCCTCCAATTCATTTCCCAACATTGATCTGATAATAATAATGGGTGAATGGTGATATAGTAAAATTCTCATTTTATTTATTGCTTCTTAAGTGGTGTGTCAAGTCAAACATAAGTAACTAAACAAAGACGGAGGGAGTATTATTCTTTCCTTTGAATTAAAATTGAAATCCAACGTCTAATTATTACTACTTAATTAATTCCAGTAACCTTTGTGGATTAGACAAACTTGCACCAAGGTTTTAGAACATTCTGAAGAAATAACTGTTGATATGTTTCTTTCATATTCAGCAAATAATTAATGGACTGCTCATGTTCGTCTAAGTCATGTGGAATTGATTAATATTTAGTGGACACAACTCTATGTAGGATTGGACCACAATTCCGCAACAGCATCAGCAAATTTGTGTAGGTGAAATTAATCAATGCAATGTCCCTCCATGATATTTATATTTACACACTTTCTGTACCTTTTCATTTTACGTACCTTTTCATTTTATATGACGGTATTTAATTATATATAGAGTTTAAATATAAAACGCAAAAACTTTTGTAGTATATCCATCATCCTTTAGCTATTTATAGTTTTATATATGTCATAATATCTTTATGATTTTAAAGCATGTCATTAAGGATAAATTGATAAATTTAAAGTTAAAAAGAGTCAATACAAAGATGTCATTTTTTTAAGAGACGTAATTCTTTCTCCCTCAGAGCCAGGGGCGGAGCTACAGGGGTGCGAGGGGTGGCAACCGAACCCCCTTCGTCGGAAAATTGCACTAAATATATATGGTGAATTGTTTTATTCATGTACAAATATTATTTTTGCATCCCCTTAACAAATGGAGATTCCGGATCAGTGGATGAGGCGCCTGTGATTGAGCCCGCGGTTGCGGGTTCGATTCTTGGCAATGACACCTTTTTAAACATTTTTCATCCAGTCCCTTTAGAAAAAAAAAAGATTAACAAAAACGACGTCGTTTGCTGGACTCTATTTTTATTTTTAAAGCAACCACTACGGAAACTTAGTGGAGGGATATTATTAAAATATAATAGTCAACAAAAGTAAAAACCAAGACAAAAGTAAAAGAATAGCTGGATCAAATCCAACCCAAATGAAGTTCAGCAAAAACAACTAGAAACGTGAGCCATTGGGGATAAAAGAATCCCTAATTTCAAAAGTGTTAACATTGTTCTTCACTTCTTTGTCAACTCAATTGTGTTGTTGCCTTCGCCCATGGCTTCCAATTCCAAGTTTTTTTTTTTTTTTTTTTACCATACTCAAAATCACAATAAATCCATTATTGTTTCTTGTTAGTTGTTAATCAACCCATTTTGTGAAATGGGTAGCTGACCCATTTTCCATCCATGAACCCCAAGCCTTGATTGTTTTAATTCTTAAATGTTGTTTGTTTGCAAAATTGGTCTTCTAGATATTTATTTTTAGCTAATAAAAGAATCAGAGTGTAGATTTTTATTTAGTAATCAATTCCCTTTTATGTGTGTTGGAATCTGGATTGTGAATTTGTGGTTAAGTTGTTTTCTTGCTTATTGAGACATTTGGTAGAGTTTTTCTAAATATAGGATCATCTATAGCCTAAGCAAATATTTTTCCTCAAAACTTTGAACAAGTGAACCACTAGGAACATAGTTCTTCCAGTTTTCCTGTGGCTTTAGTCTTTGATTCGATAACTTTTGATGTTTATACTCATAAATCAGTGTTAAAGTAGGTTATGATCCTATATTATAATATGAGATATGCTTAAGGTTACTGATTATTTTTTGCTGTATTGCTATATAAAAGATTGAATTTTTATTCTCACAGTTAGATGTCCTTAAATAGACTTTATTTTATTGGCTTTTAAGATTGACATTGTGCCTTTAATTCTAACTAATTTTTTTATTATAATTCAGTCTCAAAAGTCGGTGAAGAATTATTTTACCAAAGTTCCAAAATCAAGTTTGGACTCTCATGATCAACCTAATCTAGAAGAAAATGTCAACCACTCAGAAGTACCATTGCTTTCTTCTCAGGAATTTGATTTGAATTCTTTAAAGCATGATCCGGGTGAAAGAACTCAAATCTTGGACTTTCATCCAAATCATCGTGATGTCATTCGAAGAGAATACCTTAGGAGAGGTCCTTGTCAACCTCGGCTTAAAGAGTATCCTAAAACAAATGAATAAGAGTTATTTTAGTGGTTGCTTGGTGCCTTATGTATAAAAAGATGTGTTTAATAGGATCTCTAATGATGTTGTTATAAAAACATTTCAAGGAATGAAACCTCGTCGTGTACAGTTGTAGTAATATACTTGCACTTTCAATAGAGAATTGTGTTTGTTTTGATTTCTTCGCGTGTTTATTTTTTAATTTTCTTGAACCCCCTTGTCAAATGTTCTGGTTCCGCCCCTGCTCAGAGCATGTGAGCAACAAATTGAAGGACCACTGTTGCAACGTCTATTGTGCATGACTGCATGTGCAGTATGCAATTGGGTCATCTTGGTTTTAAAACTTTATTTCTCCTATTGGTTTGTTGCTGAAACGGCTTAAATTATTTAATTTTAATCACAACTTAGTTCATGGATATCCAAAGAAAATATTGAGCAATATTGACATACAGAAAACATAGTACAATCACCTGAGGAGCCGTTTGGATATGGTTTGAAATCACGGTTCGAAACCATGATTTTAAATCATGTTTGGACATGCAATTTGGATATCTTAAGTTGTATCTTCTCTTATACACATAAAAATCCCACAAGTTGTGAAAACTATCAAAACATTCTCAAGTCTTATACAATCTTACCAAATGAGCAAGTCATAGTTCATAACAAAATTAATACGCTACTAGAAGGTCTTTCTAAAAAATACAACATCAATTGATCAATTTTAGTTCAATAAAACTAAAAATTTAACATGAATAGTAACGAGGTTGGTAGACATTAATAAAGATAGACATAAATAAAGGTCGGTGGATATTAATGAGGTTGGTAAATGGTTGGTGAGAGTAATTGTTAAAAATATCTACTATGGGTCTCTTTTTACAAAATATAAACTTATGGGTCAAATTTTATATTTAAAATTTTTGAAACTACGGTTTGAAACCATGAGATGAAATGCATGTCTAAACGTTGGTTTCATCTTATGGTTTCAAACCATGATTTCTAACGGCATGTCCAAACGCCTACTAAGTTTTCGATGTCATAGGTTTAATTTGCTTCGATTTAACTGTTAGGTTTTTGGGTTTTCCCTTCCTATGTGGAATTGGATTAATAAAACTCAATCCAATTAGGTTTTTGGGTTTTCCCTTCCTATGTGGAATTGGATTAAAAAAACCCAATCCAATTTGGACCAGACCATTTTGCCTAAAATTTCCTCTATATATAGGATCAATTTAGGTCTTATTTTGAGAACACAAGAGTGAATTTATAGCAGCCATATAGAGAGAAAAACGTGAGAGAGAAAGTAGATTTTCGTCCAGAAATTTTCTGCTACAGAAGTCCACTTTGAATTGCGTTTTCCGATTCGTTAACCATTGGATCGTGTTGAAATTTAAAGTGGGGGTTCTCAACATATTTTGCTTCTATTTCAACGGTGGAGATCGGATTGTGTGGTCTGTAGCTCCATTTTTCGAGTACGAATAGTAGCTCATTTTTTGGGGTGATTTCTCTCCTTTCTTCCCTAGTTTTGGTGCTATATTTTATGTATTGTTGCTCCGTGCTTGGCTTTGTTGTTGTAGCCATTTGGAGAACATTGTTTTAACTCTTGTTGTTTATAGTGGAGCTTTTGTGGGACGAAGGTCCCGTGGATGTTTCCTCTTCACCTTGAAGGGGTTTTACCACGTAAATTTGGTGTCTCTTGCAATTGATTTATTTTTGCTTGCTTTGCTATTTTATTGTTGGTATAGCTGCTACCTGGATTTCCGTTTGTGCTAGTGATTATTGTCTTCTCTTGGTTCAAATAGTGTGGGAAGTTTCGACTTGGGTATTTCTTCCGCTGTTACCTCGTCGTGCAATTTGGTTATTGTTTGTTTCTTCCCAACAAAGTGGTATTAGAGCTTGTGATTGTATTTGGTTGTGTTGATTGTCTATTTGAATGATGGAGGCAAAAATGAGCAAGATGGTTTGTTTAAACGGCAGTAATTACCATATTTGGAAAAGGAAGATGAAACATCTTCTATTTGTCAAGAAGTTGTGGTTATCACAAGAGAAGTACATTCAGAAAGTACTTCGCAGGTTCAACATGGATAAAGCTAAAGTTTTCAAAACACCTTTAGCTATGCACTTAAAATTGAGCACGAAGCTGTGTCCTTCCAATGATAGTGAGAAGAAAGATATGAAGAAAGTTCCTTATGCTTCAGCCGTTGGCAGTCTGATGTATGCAATGATTTGTACAAGACCTGATATTGCTAATGTCGTTGGTGTTGTCAGCCGTTTTCTCTCTAATCCGGGAAGAGAGCATTGGAATGCCGTGAAGTGGATTATGAGATATCTTTGTTGTCACACCCCATTTTAACCGGGTTGATTTAAGGAGTATGACGTATTGGTGATTCCCGTTTATTTTGTTTTAAGGAGTCGCCACCTAATTAATTTAACGGTGAATTAGGACACCTAGAGGTTAACTAAGGCAAAGTTAAAACTAAACCTCAGTTAATAGTCTGCTTAACCAGTGTAATTCTAGGTAAGGGCTCTATATTATCCTAAAGGGAAGGGGTTAGGCATCCTTTAGAACCCGTTAACTTACGGTTATCCGACCAACTTAGGTTAATTAATTAGATTAAATGCGAAAATAATATTTAAGGAAATAATTTTGTAAATTATTACTAAGGTTTTAAAAGGATACAAATATAATAATTCTATTTAAAATAATGCTTATAGATATTACTAAAGTTTTAAATGAGAAATATTAGCTAGCATACGAATAGAAAATATGATAATTTATATAGAAAGAAAATTTTAAATGCCGTTCAGCAAAGAAGGTTTGAAATGCTGAGTAATACTTAAAAATATGTTGATATAATTTTAAATACTAATACTATTTTAAAATAAAACTTGTAAAAGATAATTTACATATGAGAAGATTTCGCAAATTGGAACTTTGAATAAAATAGTGTGATATAAATATGACTATGTAGAAAAATCTAGACTATTCTTTAAATAGAAAGCAAAAGGACAGTGAGTTTTCTTTTAATTATTTTTTGTTGACTATGTTTAATTAAATGCATGATTGATTCGAACTTGGAGGGTTATCTATAAATTATACTTATAATTGCGTATTAGTGGCGTTTTGAAACGTTTTATGATAAAATGTGACTCCTTTTACGCAAAATATATAGTCACGTCATTTTTGCAAATTGATTATGTCAAATAAAAGCTTGGAGAGAAGAGAATAATTTATGAAATTAATTGTTAGTTCTCTCTTAAGTTAACTACCCATAACTAAGACTAATCCACTAAACTTGCTAAGGTTCACCTAAATTAAGAAAATAAAATAAAATATAAAGTTAGTCACATAATACAAGTTAAAGGCATAAAAATATATAAAAAGGCCAACTAATATCAAATGGGCCTGCCCGTTTTGGGCCACTGTGATCCACAGCTGCAGTTGGGCTCAGCCCATTTGTACACCGTTGCGCACTGTTCCTGCTTGTTGGGCCTTTGGCCCAGCATTTGTGTTTTCTATTTTTTTTCTTTTGCTGTAGATTGGGCTGGGCAGAGAGTTAACTCGAGAGCTGAGTTGTGTTGGGCTTTTAGCCCAACCAAATGTGGAGGAAAACGAGTCCCTCGGACTCGTATACGATGATCATGCATAAAACAAAAAAGGGATTAGTATTAAATCAAACAACTACGACTGAACATGTACAATGTAGATTTAAAGCAGTTCAGGGGATTATGTATATACTATGTATATTTTGGTGTATCCCAGGTGTATACATTTATAAAGATGCATAGGCTAAAGTATACCAGTTATGTACACGCATATATACAATCGATACAAGTACAATTAGCACATGAAGATGAATAGATGCCGATATATAGCACGCTCAAGGAAACCATATATAAGCAGGTTAAGGGTGTCGAATGTTTTGTTCAGATTATATAGGGGCAGCAGGCACATACCAAACATAACAGCCATTTTATCCATAAGTAATGCAGGCCTCTCAGGTGTAATATCTATTCTTTTAAGGAACCAACCAGTAGGCAACTAATTCTCTTTAAAGTGTAGTGTTTGTCTTGTCAAAATATTAACAGAATAAACAACAAACAGCCATGATGTATGGTAAACTAGTTGAATCTTTCCAGATTATAAATGATTATGTTGAGATAGTAATTAAAACGCAGACAGAATCTTCAGATTCAGCAACCACAACAGTAGCAGTGAGGCAAAAACCATGCAAGCGATAATCTAGTCCTAGCTGAGTGTCAACAATAGAGGGATTGGAGACTAGATGAGACTGATGTTTAAATAAAGAATTAGAGGAGAAGATAAACATACTGAAACAAACCAACATTATTATTATACTTAGGCCAATGAGCATATGAAAGGAATCTAAATAAAAAAAATAGGAGCCCAGGATAGCATGGAAATTCATACAATGCAACAGACAATAGCAAAGAAGTAGGCACAACATTTCAGGTACCATGAGGGCTCAAATAGGCTAGTGAAGTCAAGGCATGGCATGGGGATACAAAACAGATACGAAAGCATTTAATGCATGTATGCAGTGAAGCAAAAGGAAGACATATATATTAACCAAGTACCCCAAATCATGATGAAAATGAGGTCATACCATGTGCAGAGGAGTAGATGCACAGAATTCTCAAGGTCAATAGTGATTAATCATGACTGATATTCAGGTGGATTATATCAGACAAACTTCAACATACACTTTTGACATGAACCCATTCAACCAAGTAATTAGTGCACAAGTTAAGTTGACTAGCTAGCCTATGTTTACAATTTTAAATTGACCTCATTTCTATCTTTTTCTCGCGGACAGAACTGAAGCTGGAAAGAAAAGAGGTTTAACTGGGCATTAGGGAACAAAAGGAGAAAATACACTCAAGAAATATACATTCTCAGGAGAAACACTGATCAAGACAGATGACACATTAGAATGCAAGATAGGCTTTTATCATTGTCCAAGTACCAAATAGCAGCCTCAAAATAATACAAACAGGTGATTCAATGTCTCTTTTGACATGGTCAACAGGACACACAACTACTAATGACATGACTGAGTTAGCAAATAAGACACATATTGTTATCAAATTAAGTCAACATTGTATCAGATCAGCAAGTTGATTTCAAACTCCAATAATTTACTTTTAATTCAATAAGATAACTAGTGAAACTTACTCACATACTAAGTTATTAAGAATCAGATTTCAATTAGCAAAGCACCCAACATACTTAATCATAATTAAACATGGCCTGAGTAATCATAACTAAACAAAATGATGCACATTTGAGCAGGCTTAAGCAATTATCAATTCGGAAATTAACTAGTAAAGGCAACTAAATGCTCATTTATCACATTTAAGCCACTACTAATAGACAAAAACATATCTTGGATAGACATTCAGCAGTAATTTTAACTAAACAACATAAGTGTGATCATACTGACTTAATTTAACTACCAAACGATTCCTAAATGCACCCTAATCCTACTCGCACTACTAATATTAACTAGCCAACTAAACCTTAGCAGGACAACAGGCAAAGATCAAACAGAACTAAAAATTAACTAAATAAAAGGTGTATTACCTTCTTCGGGTGCAGCGAAGTGGGTACGGGGGTCTTCGATTCACCTCGAAACACTTGAGACTCTGGTTTCAAATTTACTCGGACTCGAATCAGTTACGGGAAACAAAAAGGAATCAGAATAATCTTTTGTTTTCGAATGAATATCCCAACGATATAAAAAAAAACTGATGAAGATTTGATAATTTTAGACGGGAATTTGAAGCGATTAAAAGAAGCTCAAAACTTTAGGGGATTTCTGCAGCTAAACAAAATTTGTTCTTGGGAAACTTTGTGAATCCAAAAAAATCCCCCCCCCCCCCCCCCCTAATGGATGATGAAACCAATACTTATAGACTGATTTTCGGTTTGAGTTTGAGAGGAGCGGGGACAAAAAGGAGTGGAGCGCAGAGGCATGGGAAACAAAGGAAGGTGGAAGGGGCAGAAGCGGCAGAGGCAACGTGGGGGAGACGATGACGATGAAAGAGAGAAGTGGGGAACGACAAGGTGAAGTGGAGGACAGAGGTAACGTGGAGGCGTGATGGAGGTAGTGGAGGTGTCAGAGGTATGGGTGTGAGGTGTCAGGGGTGAGTGGAGATGAGGTGACGATGACGATGAAATAGAGGAGCGGGTGGTGTGACGAAGTGGGGAACAAAGTGAAGTGGTGTGACAGTGGCGTGAGGAGTGGAGATGGCAGAGGGATGGCAGAGGGGTGCGGGATGGGGGTCACGTGGTGAAGATGGAGGTATGGGCGTAGGTGATGAGGAGGGAGGCGGAGGAAAGGTGGGGTGCGGCGAAGGCGAAGAGGAGAAATGAAGGGGAACCCCTTTAGGGTTCCCTTATTTTCTTGAAAATGGGTCGGACCAGTCCGTAAATGGACTGGGTCAATTTTTAGACTGGGTATTAAAAGAATAGACTAATAAATTCAAACACGAATTATTCCAAAAATTGAGATAAGAGATATGGACTAGTCCAAAAAATATTAGGGGTTAATCGGACTTTGATTTGGGGTCCGGTAAGTAAAAATACGGACTGAGTGCAAAGAATAGTTTGGCTTCTAAATTTAAATAAAATATCTGTTTAAATAACTTGCGTTAAATATTTCTCAATACAAAATATGCAATCTTCAACGCTCGGATAAGAAAAAATGGCGTTGTACTAGCCGTGCAATAATATTCCGAAAATCCACAGTAAGATAAATACTATTATTTAATTATACAAAGATAAATGCGACGTGTGTGCGTAAGCTGGTAAAAATACTGAAATGATAAAAATTGTGAATAATAATAATAATAATAATAATAAAATACGGTAAATAATAATAATTGATAGAATGATACAATAGCGGTATTGATAAGAGGCTAATAATTATAGTAAACGTAATATATATTTTTTTATTTTTTTCAAAAATATTAGAAGCTTAAAAATAGGTATTTTGGCAGAGAGACGGGACAAAATTGGGTGTCAACATTTGTGACACTTCTAGTCTGAGTTTGTGTTTTGGGACAGGAAAGCCTATTCTTTGTGGTTACACTGATTCAGATATGGCCGGTGATGTTGATACTCGTAAGTCTACTTCGGGCTACTTGATTACTTATGCAAGGGGAGCTGTGTCTTGGAAATCTAGGTTGCAAAAATGTGTTGCTCTATCTACTACAGAAGTTGAGCTTATTGCTGCCGTTGAAGCTTGCAAAGAGTTGCTCTGGATGAAGAGATTTATGGAGGAACTTGGCTTTGCTCAAGAGAGGTATGTGCTTTATTGCGACAGTCAAAGTGCTATTCATCTTGGCAAGAACTCTACATTTCATGGTAGGTCGAAACATATTGATGTGAGACACCATTGGATTAGAGATGTGTTGGATTCTAAGTTGCTTGAACTTGAGAAGATTCACACCGATGATAATGGTTCGGATATGTTGACCAAAGTTTTGCCAAGAGCGAAGTTTGAAGAGTGTTGCTTGATTGCCGGGATGACGGTTTCCTCCACATAGTCGAGAGGGGGAGAATTGTTAGGTTTTTGGGTTTTCCCTTCCTAGGTGGAATTGGATTAATAAAATCCAATCCAATTAAGTTTTGGGGTTTTCCCTTCCTATGTGGAATTGGATTAATAAAACCCAATCCAATTTGGACCAGGTCAATTTTGCTCAAAATTTCCTCTGTATATAGGATCAATTTAGTTCTTATTTTGAGAACACAAGAGTGAATTTATAGCATCCATATAGAGAGAAAAACGTAAGAGAGAAAATAGATTTTCGTCCAGAAATTTTCTACTACAACAGTCCACTTTGAATTGCGTTTCCCGATTCATTAACCATTGGATCGTGCTGAAATTTAAAGTGGGGGTTCTCAACATCTGGTTCTTCTATTTCAACGGTGAAGATCGGATTTTGTGGTCTTTGGCTCCAGTTTTCGAGTACGAACAGTAGCTCGTTTTTTGGGGGTGATTTCTCTCCTTTCTTCCCTAGTTTTGGTGCTATCTTTTATGTATTGTTGCTCCGTGCTTGGCTTTGTTGTTCTAGCCATTTTGAGAACATTTTTGTAACTCTTGTTGTTTATAGTGGATCTTTTGTGGGCCGGAGGTCCCGTGGATGTTTCCTCTTCATCCTGAAGGGGTTTTACCACGTAAATTTGGTGTCTCTTGCAATTGATTTATTTTTGCTTGTTTTGCTATTTTATTGTTGGTATAGCTGCTGCCTAGATTTCCGTTTGTGCTAGTGTTTATTGTCTTTTCTTAATTCAAATAGTGTGGAAGTTTCGACTTGGGTATTTCTTCCGTTATTACCTCGTCGTGCAATTTAGTTATTGCTTGTTTCTTCCCAACATTAACCACTTCAATGATCTTTAATTTAGGCTTATAACTAAGATCGAGATTTAAAGTAACGTTGAATAAGATTAGAAGAAAATTAGTTTCAGTGGACTCCACTTGTTAGCTGTTGCTTTCTTCTTGAGAAAATGACAAAAATGATCCTTATGCTTGGGGGTACATCCAAAATGGTGCTTAAATATACTTTTGAGCAGTTTTAGTCCTTTAAGTTTGCGAAATGAATTCTTTTTGTATCCGTCAAATATTTAATGAATTCTAGCTGACAGACTTTATGAGAATTGTAAAAAATAAAATAAAAAATAGAAGCACCAAAAAAGTCATGTCAGATCTCAAAAATTGTAACGTCGAAAATTGTACCAAACACCATAAATAGATGAAAAGTAGCAGAAAATGTACCTTAAAGGTATACACCAGACTCCGTCAAAACTAAATATAAAAGAAACTACAAAAACTGCATCTCCAAATACAAATTCGTGTTAAATTCTTTTTTTCACATTTCTATTAAAGCTAACGATCCACACGTTCATTGCATATTTGAAGTGCTCACTTTTAGTAAATTTAAAGGATAAAAATTGTTCAAATTCTATTTAAAGGATCATTTTGAACCTATTTCCAGACAGAAGGGTCTATATCATTTTCTCCTTTCTTATTTACTATCAATATATAGTTGCAAATGAGCTTTCAAAGTCACATGGACACAATTAAATTAGTGCAGAAGGGCATATCTAGTCCCACCACACCATCCCATTGTCAAGTTGAAACTTAATGTATATAGCTTTAATCAGTGTTGAAATGAATATACATTGTTGGCCCATTGAATTAATGTCTGACCAAGAAGTAGCTAATTAAGGACATTCTCACTACACTTACTAAAATCTTTTTGAGGTTGTTGGCCCAACCAGAGCAAAATTGTCAGTGCCACTAGCTTTGGTTGTTCCCTTTTGATCATATGAACTCAGCTTTTGCACTTGCAAAAATATAAGTAATTAATGATGCGGTGAATTTATTTTTTATGCACTTATAGGATTAAAATATTTTATATAGTGGCGAATTCAAAATTTAAATTTTATGAATTCGAGATCAGATTTTATCATAACTGATTTGATTTATTGTGTTCGAAATTAATTATGTGTGCTTATTTAATATTTTTGTAATATATATAGCGTCCGGGGGCGCTAAAGCTACTTAGTTCGAACGAACTCAGCGGTTACACTCAACATTGTAAAAGTTAAGTGGTATAGCCACTTTTTGAGCCAACGACCAATGTTTAGCCATCATTTCAATGTAATTAGAAAGTAACCACTTTTTAATATGAATATAATATATGGACAAAAACATTCTTAGCTAAAACACGAAACAAGGCACACGGTAATGGAGTTTGAAACATTGACAAGTAACACTCAAGCAAAGTGTTAAAGTTCAATTCAAACTCCATGGATGATTCATGGAGTTTGAACTTATAAAGTTTCAAACTCTAGGAATTCCTCATGGAGTTCGAAATAGATATCATGAGTGTAATAGTGATAAAGATTTAAAATAGGTACTATAAATGATTTATGATAAAATATATAAACATTAAAATGGATATCTAGTGTGAAATAAGTACAAATAATAATTAAAAAATACTTATTTCACTCATGGTATCTCTTCTGAACTCAAGGATAAGTAAAGATACAACTAGCATTATGAAATTTATGGGTGCATAAACTCATTTTACGTAAAATATATATGGTATGCAATATGACGTTCCTTAAGTATAACTAGATGCAATATCTGAATGGATCATTTTTTTTATTTACGGGTAATGTAGATGTTATTTAACCAAACAAAATATGTTACTTGCTTGCCTTATTTCTAAAGTTCAAGCTATTAATTTTTACTGTTGGTCACAGTATCAAGTCAATTGCAAGTAACTTTTACACTATAATAAGCATAGAATATTGTAACATGCAGAAGAATAGAAGATGGTAAATGACTTTTTTTTTTTAATCGGTATATAGCAGATGTTGAAAAATCTGGCACAACAACATCATCATGATAGCTAGTTACTCAATAGTGAACAGAAGAAAGAAGAATTAATTCAGCAGAAGACAGTTGGCTATTGCAAAAATATAGGCAAGCAAAAGCCTGTTTTTTTTTTTTTAACAATATACTCATGGGCCACAAGGTTTTGGTGGGTGGGGAGGGGGTGGGGGGGCGAGGCGGGGGGGGGGGTTAATTTGTTTTCATGCACTTGTAGCAAAGAAGGAACAAATGTACGCAAGAATGAAAATCATGCATGTTAGTCTTTACCTAAAGTTTTTGTTGGTCACTATTTCTCAAAGACCCATCAAAAAGAGCAATACAGAAAGACCAAAACACTGTTTTCATTTCTCTCTCACAGTTTTCTCTTTATTTTTCCCATATACCAAAGTGCAATATTAATACAACATCTTAATATTCAGATCTTAATATAACATCTTAATATTCAGATGTGTATTCAGATGTCGACTTCAAAATCTTAATGTACACATCTTAATATTTAGATGTTTATTCAAATTCAGACGTTTTAATCTTAATGAAAACAAATGACGCGTATTTGAAAAGTTGTATTGTGTATATAGGACAAAAATATATTTTTATGAACATTATAAAATTTTGAATTCCTTTAATATAAGATGAACACAGGCTCAAATATATACTAATTAATATAACAATTTGTATTTTTTAAAATTATCTTATCAGAATTCTCAGTTCGGACACTAGCGCTAAGATCTCTATTATTTTCTTTCTTTCTTCTTCATTTTTTGCGTGGGTGGGGGTGTGTGGGGTTGAAGGTCTGGGTTATTTTGACGGATAATCACTCAACTCTTCTTATTTTATTGCATCAAATTTATTAAATTATTTTTATAAAAAAAAAAAATCAGTTATCTTAGCCTAAATATCACAGAAGTCACTAGACTATTTTCTTTAAACAAAAAAGGTTACTGAACTTTGTCAAAAGCATACATAGAAATCACTAAAAGGTCATTCTACTATGCAATGTATCTTTTGTGTCTTCTTAATTACTTTAAATGATACTTATACGAAGTTGAATGGCTTTTTCTGTCACAAACAATTCAGTAATTTTCATGATGCTTAATATACTTGAATAATTTCGTAAATTTGGTACCGTAAAATAACATTAAATTTAGTACAATAAAATAAAAATTAAGTGATCTTCTATGAAAATAACATGAAGGGTCCTTTTGTCACTTATTAGCGTCAAAGGATGAGATGCAAGTGGATGGGGTTGCTCTTCTTTTAACTAGAGGTTTCTGGTTCGAGCTTAGGGTATGGAAAAATTCTTGGTAGGAAGCGCTTCCCCCGAATGACTCTACGTGGCGCGTATCTGGATTAGCCGGACTCCAATGTGGATACCAGATACCGGATAGATAACCAAAAAAAAAAAGTGAATTGTGGGGGGGGGCGCAGGGAGTATAGAGAGCTAATTAAATGAGATAAATCTTTAGCGGCGGCGCATTCACAGCAAAGCCTGCAAAGGTCCTTTAATGTTTCTTTGAAAGCTCCATTAATGGAGGTTAGATTGATCATGTCACGACCCAACCCCGTAGGCCGTGACTAGTGCCCGATCTGGGCACCCGAACCCATCTATCAAATATTATCTCAAATTCTATCAACTCATTCTAGTATATGGCGGAAGCCGACAAGGCTTTATTTCAAATTTAGGTAATTTCCAGAAAAATTTCGGCAGAGTTTCCTTTATTTTACGGACTATCCAATATACCCTGCACCCAGAAAATACCAACAAAAGCCACACAGGGCTAACCAAGCAATATATAAACATATGCGGACCGGCCGCCTCGGCGTATAGGATCGCCCAAACAACATATGCGGACCGGCCGCCTCGGCGTATGGGATCGCCCAAACGACATGTACATACATCCATACAGAAAGACCCTAACCCACAAACATGTCCACAGACCTCTAAACAGACCGACAGAATCATATGACGGGACAGGGCCCCCGCCGTACCCATGAACGAATATATACAAATGCACTAATAAAAATATATATACCAAAAGTATAAGCTCCGGAAAGAGAGGAGCACTCCGAATAGCAGAAAGGGTGTCCTAAACAGGTGGATCACCAGGCTGTGCGTCTGTACCTGCGGGCATGAAACGCAGCCCCCGGAGAAGGGGGTCAGTACGAAATATGTACTGAGTATGCAAAACAGAAGGTACAGAAATAAATCTGAATAATAATCGAATCAGATATATAGAAAATAATACATATCAAAATGTTTATTTCCAAAGTATAAATTATGCATAGGGCACTGTAAAATGTGGTCGCCCGCCTGTCGATGGCGCCACAACACAGCATAACACCAGAAAGTTTCAAATCTCCGAATCCCCGTCACACATCACAACACAGCATAACGCCAAACATAAGTGGAACCCGGCCCTCGAGCGAGGAGCACGGTGAACCATAAACACAGCATAACACCGGAATGTATCAAAAAGCGCACGACAACAGAACCTGCCCGGGAACCGGCGAACGATATCATAGTAGGCACGAGCGGAGTAGTGAGGAATCATATGCATAAAATCATTATTATAAATCCGAAGGATAAGTAAAATAGTCATATTCGAAATCGGAGTAATAATTATCACTTTTTGATTCAAAGTTGTCGAATTTACATAAAGGGCGTCGCGGGACCCACGGACGAGTATAGACCCGAACTGAGCCCGCCTATGAAAAACATACCCATTATACATCAAGCAAACTCCTATAAAAATTATTGGAGCGATCCGAGCCTCTATGCGAAAAATATGGCATTCAGAGATTACAAAATTTCTTAAAGTGAACATTTTCTATGCGAATTTCGGAAAGCGATTACTTCAAATACATCATGGTTCATATTTCATAAAAACATACATAAGAGTGTCAAAGAATATATATATATGGATCATAACATGCTCGGATCTCGAATTTGGAATTCCCTTAAAGCTCTAATCTAGCCTATGTGAAACTAAGGCATGCCAAAAGAAGGAAGGTTGCTTTACATACCTCTTACGCACTTCCAAAATAGCCAATCTAAAGTAAATTTTCAATCTACGCCTCGGGCTCCCCAAGGTCTACAAATACGCCAACGAATACCAAACATTAGTTAAGGGCACTTGAGCCATTCTTTCCAACTAATCATTAAATTCTACAGAAAATTCGGCAACACTTCCCCTATAAATAGGCCATCCCGAGAATTTATCTCGCTCAAAATCAACAACAACAACCACAATAACCAACCTAGCAACATCAATAATCAATTCGAAAGGCAAAACAACATTAATAGCTCTCTTTTACATCTTTCAACAACTTTCCAAATATTCGTTTCAACGGCTTACTTTCAAGCCACAATATCGTTCGTACATTCGATTATTAACCCAAATCCATACTAACAACATTAGAGGACTTCTAAACCATTCACATTATTTTTTTCCAACAATCCAAAAATTTTCCCAAAGCTGGCCGAAACCAATCCCCTAAACTGTGAGCAGCCCTCTCGTTGCTTTCCTTATTTTTAAGTCATGTTTTGTATCACAATCCACAATATAACGATATGATTTTCATAAAATATACAATTTACGTCAAACGCACAACTAGCCTCAAAACAGCCCCCTACACGGCTTCAACACAACTACGACAACTTCATGATTTTTTTTATCCATTTATCCACACCACAACACATTCAATTTACTCCCAATACATGTACAAGAAGATTAAGCATGATTCCATCTAAACCTATCACTCACGGCTCACTTCAACTTCAACAACAACAATCCAATACCGACATGCAAAAAAAATTATATACATTCAATTCATCATCTATACATGTTCATAATGTATCCAAACTCATTATAAATGTAAAAGAAATAACCAATTCTTACCTTGAATACTTGGCTCCAATTTGTGTCTTAAATTCTTATACTTATTCTTGCTTCTCCACCTCCCTCTCCTTGTCTTCTCCTTAGAATTTTATTAAATCACAAAACTGATTTTTTTTTCTCCACTCTAGCCGTGACCTCCTTCTCTTTCAACTCTTCTTTTTCTTGGTTTGTTTAGTTCTTGAAAGCTGATTTTTCAACAAGTAGAGTTGGAAAGTGTCATTTGCACTATGCCTTATTTTATATATTATTCCCCACATTGCTACACGTATTCCCTCTTTTGAGGACTCACTTTTGCACCTTGTTTCTTTAATTTTCAGATTTGATTCCCCCTTTTTTTTCTTTTTTTTTTTCGGGTGGGGCCCACATGGCCCCTTAGGCTTAATTAATTAATGAAGTGATTAAATTTTAATCTCACTTAATAATCTAATCATAGTTAATTTACCCCTAATCTCCAATAATATCTTTATACCAATAAAATTTATAAACAATTTATGTTTTAATTAAAATTAAAAAAAATTAAAGATTTCTATTTCGTGTCCGAAAATAATTCCGCCTTTAACTTGATTCGACTTGCTTGCGAATAATTTGACGTATAAATATACGGGGTATAACAGATCAAAAACGAGTGAGCAACAATGCAGATAGCTTGGAGGAGAAGGAAGTCAGTTATAGAGAGAGAATATTTACATATTGAGTAATCTGATCATTTGCCAACTTGAGGCTTACAATTACTTAGCTCTAGTATATATAATGCTCAACTAACTCTCTAACTAACTAGCTAACTTGATCATGCTTAACACTTCAACTCAACCATGCTAACTTGCTAACACTTAGTCTAGTTAACACTCCTCCTCAAGTTGATGGTTGAAACAGGTTCTTGAGTCCTAATTTTCCTAGCAGATATTGATGCTGAGCTCTTCCAAGACTCTTAGTGAACATGTCTGCTAGCTACTCCTTTATGTGTATATGTTCAGTCTTCAGCATTCCTTGAGCAATTTTTTCTCTTACAAAATGACAATCAATGTCAATGTGCTTTGTTCTTTCATGAAAGATGGGATTAGCTGCAATCTGAATGGCAGCTTTACTGTCACATATCATTGTCACAGGTAGATCAATTTGGACTCCTAGTTCTTTTAGTATTCCAACTAGCCAAGTTACTTCTGCTGCACATGAGGCCATGCTTCTGAATTCTGCTTCTGCAAAACTCCTTGATACAGTTTTTTATTTTTTTGACTTCCAAGAAATCAAGGCTCCACCCAACTTTACTAGATATCCAGTTACTGATCTCCTGGACTCCAAGCATCCACCCCAATCAGAGTCACAATATGCAACTAATTCATTTGTGATTCCTGATAGCATCAACAATCCAAGACCTGGTGCTTCTTTGACATACTTCACTACTCTGAGTGCTGCCTCCCAATGAGACTGTTTAGGTGTGTGCATATATTGGCTTAGGACTTGAAATGCAAATGCTAAGTCTGGTCTGGTCATTGTAAGATACAACAACCTTCCAACCAGCCTTTGATATGGTCCTGGATCTCCAAGAACTTTATCCTCCATTCTAGTTTTGTTCTCAGTTGTAGTTTTGTTAGTCTTGCACTCAGCTACTTCTTTGTTTTGTTTCCAAGTGTCATACTGTGCTAAAGTGAGTTTTTGATTGAACTCAAGTGGTATTCCTGTTGGTTTGACTCCTTCTAGCCCAGCCTCAGCTATCAACTCCAAAGCATACTTTCTTTGACACATCACTATTCCCTTGTTAGACCTTGCAAATTCAATACCCAAGAAGAACTTAAGTTCTCCAAGATCCTTCATCTTGAATGTATGTTGCAATGCCTTTCTTGTTGTACACAGAAGTTGTTGGTTGTTGCCTGTGATCAGTAGATCATCTACATATACCAGTACTATCACAGTATCAGCACCACTCCTCCTTGTGAATAGAGAGTAATCATAGTGGCTTTGCTGAAATCCCATGTTGACTAAGGCCTTAGTGAGTTTTAAGTTCCACTGCCTAGGAGCCTGTTTTAGGCCATAAAGGGACTTGTTGAGTTTGCAAACCTTATGAGACTCCCCCTGCTTTGCAAACCCATTAGGAATCCTCATATACACATCTTCAATCAGGTCCCCATTCAGAAATGCATTATGGACATCCATTTGGTAGATATACCACTGTCTAGAAGCAGCAATGGCCACAATGGTTCTAACAGTCACCATTTTGGCCACAGGGGAGAAGGTATCACCATAGTCCAGGCCTTCTCTTTGGCTATAGCCCTTGGCAACTAGTCTGGCCTTAAATCTTTCAACCTCACCATTACACTTGTATTTGACCTTGTAAATCCACCTACACCCAATGGCCTTATGATCAGGAGGTAAATCCACCAAGGACCATGTTTGATTGTCTTCTAAGGCAGCAATTTCTACTCTCATAGCTTCAATCCACCTAGGATCTGTTGCAGCTTCTTTAAAGGATGAAGGTTCTGAGATACTAGTATATGCAGACAAGGCAAGTCTGTAAGAAGGATTCAACTGCTCATAAGAGACATGCTGAGCCATAGGATGTTTGCACCTAGACTTGGGTGCATGAAAAACATAATCTTGCATCCAAATGGGTTGCTTGCTTGGTCTGGCTGATTTCCTAGTCTCAAGAGGGGCTGCAGTGTGACCAGTAGGACTTTCTTGAGAAGAACCAGCTGGACCCTCAGGAGTATTATTTGTAGTATCATCATGTACCTGGAATTGGACTTCCTCTGGACATGTTGCAGTAGTAGGAACACCGACACCAGGTTGTACACCACCTTGTGGTGACTCAGTTGTTACTTGTTCAATAGGTAGATGGAGAGACTCAAGGCTGGATGGATGAGTAAGCACATCCAGTACTGGAAATGCAGGATTGTTGGAAGGGGACAAGTCCTTGAAGGGAAAAATAGTTTCTTGAAATATAACATTTCGGTTGACTAGAAATGTTTTAGAATGGATGTCATACAGAACATATCCCTTTTGAGTTGAGGAGTACCCCATAAACACTGAGGGAATAGCTCTTGAGGAGAACTTGTCCAAGAGAGTAGGACTTGCAGCATAACATAGGCAGCCAAACACTTTAAGATGTGACAAGTTAGGAGGGTGTAGATATAACAGTTCATAGGGAGATTTAGACTTTAGCACCTTGGAGGGCAGTCTATTTATAATATAGACTGTTGTAGAGACACATTCACCCCAAAATTTTAATGGAGCTGCAGCTTGAAATCTGAGAGATCTGGCTACTTGGAGTATGGTTCTGTGTTTTCTCTCAGCAATACCATTTTGCTGAGGAGTATAGACACAAGTACTCTGATGAAGAATGCCAAGGTTGGTGATCATGGCTGTAAACTCTGTGCTGAAGAATTCACTCCGATTATCGGTTCTTAAAACTTTTACTGGTGTAGAGAATAGATTTTGAGACTGAAGAAGAAAGTTTCTCATAACTACTATAGTTTCAGCTTTAGAGGCAATCAAGAATATCCAAGTGTATCTAGAGTAATCATCAACAATTGTTACAAAATACTTCTTACCATTATATGTAGGGACTCTGAAAGGTCCCCAAACATCACAATGAACCAGCTCAAAAGGGCACTTAGACTCATGTTTACTCAGCTGAAAAGGTAATTTTGCCTGCTTAGCTAGGGGGCACACTGTACAATGGGGAAGATTGACTACTTGAAGACTGCTAAGTGACTTATGTTGTTTTATTATATCTATAGGAGCATGGCCTAATCTTTTATGCCATAGGTCACTATCTCCAGGTAAGATGACTGTGTTTACACACTTAGGTATGATTGATGTTTGAACTTTGTGTTGACTTCCTTCCTTGATGATGTAGAGTCCATGATTCTCCTTACCAATCCCCATCACCTGACCACTGTAAAGATCCTGGAAAATACAGAAGTCAGGGAAGAAAGCTACTAAACATTGTAGTTCCTTTGTAAGTTTGGACACAGACAGCAGATTGAACTTAAAATCAGGTAGATACAAAACATTAGATATCTGCTGATTCTTAAGTACATTTGCACATCCAGTGTGAGACACATTGACTACTCCTCCTGTTGGCATGTGAACTTTGTTCTTGTCTGTCTCTGTACTAGGTGTAATATTAGTTAACATTTCAAGCTGATGAGTCATATGATGTGTTGCTCTAGTATCCACAATCCATTCTTTATTGACATACTTAGCTAGTAAGGCAATAAGAACACTACCTGCTGCAGCAGCCTTAGAGGGACCTTCACTTTCAGGTTCTTCTTCCTTTCCTTGAGCTAGCATGTGGAGGATTTGTTGATACTGCTCCCTAGTGAAGAATGATGTTGGTCCAGCTGATGGCCTTTGTTGTGCATTATGCATTGCTGGTGTTTTCCCTTTGAGTTGCCTTGCCACTAATTGTTCAACCACCTCAGTAGACCCTGCATAGTTAGAGTATACACCAGATCCTACAGCATTGCCACTTTTCTTCTTTGACTTGAAGTTAGGTGGAAATCCTACTATCTTATAGCATTCACTCTTGGAGTGACCTTTACGACCACAATGTTCACATTTTATCACATCTCTTCCTTGTTTAAATGAGTTCACACCACTGCTAGATGCCTTGTTTGAAAAATTGTTAGGGAAATTTCTGTTGCTATACATAGCAACACTTTCCATTCAACTGTTGTTGGCATATATAAGAGTACAGTCCAATACACCCTTGTTGTTGTACATAGCTGCACCATCCATTCTTCCTGGCATGTATCCACCCACATTACTACTAGCTAGACTCATTTGACTCTCCTGATCCACAATTAGATAATAGGCTTTGTTCACACTAGGAGTTGGATCCATCATCAGAATCTGACTCCTAGACTGGGTATAAGATTCATTTAGGCCCATCAGAAATTGTAAGAGCCTTTGATACTCAAAGTACTGATGGAACTGCCTGGACTCTGGACATGAACAGCCAGGACAAGGTATAATAGCATCAACTTTAGTCCACAGATCACTTAACCTTGAAAAGTAATCAGACACAGTCTGAGTACCTTGAGTAAATGTGTGAATTTCCTTATGCAGATGAAACACATGTGATCCATTTATTTTGTCAAACCTTTCCTTCAATTCACACCACACCTTGTGTGCACTAGAGGCATACACTACAGTACTTAATAATCCTGGCCTAACAACACTCATTATCCATGACAACACTACAGCATTACACTTTTCCCACAAATCATGCAATTCAGGTGCAAACATGCTCTTAGGATATCTTCCATCTACAAATCCCATTTTACTCTTGCCTAATAATCCAATCTTCATAGATCGACTCCATAAGGCATAATTTTCAGATCCAGTTAGTTGTAATATGATTAGAGTGCTACCAGGTGTATCATTTGGTTGTAAATATAAAGGATGATTATGATCTATAATTCGACTGTTACCAGAATTCATTGTGCTTGCATTTGAAGCAGCTGCATTGAACACTCCAGGTTCAGTTATGGTTGCATTGTTTGTTGTATTCTCGTTGATTGAAGTGTTGTCAGCTGCCATTAGAGAGTATTTTGAAGCTCCAAAATCTAGCTTTCGATATCACAGTTTTCGAATTCAACTTATATAGACTGAATCCTATGTGAACCTGCTAATGTTGTGCTTTCTTCTACTCAATTTGCAGCAGTTGTATCTCGGTTATTGATCAGTTCTCTGATACCATGAAAGCTCCATTAATGGAGGTTAGATTGATCAAAAACGAGTGAGCAACAATGCAGCTAGCTTGGAGGAGAAGGAAGTTAGTTATAGAGAGAGGAAGTTAGTTATAGAGAGAGAATATTTACATATTGAGTAATCTGATCATTTGCCAACTTGAGGCTTACAATTACTTAGCTCTAGTATATATAATGCTCAACTAACTCTCTAACTAACTAGCTAACTTGATCATGCTTAACACTTCAACTCAACCATGCTAACTTGCTAACACTTAGCCTAGTTAACATTCTTCAGCGAAGAATTTATATCTCGATTATTAAGTTTGGGGCTCACATGGTTATTATCAAGTCAGATCAACTTTCTGGAATCTTGATTTTCCAAGAATTGGGAGAAAAGAAATCTGTTACACTCCTGTAGGGATTATTTTAAAAACTTATGTAAGCATGTTTTGGTGCTTCAGACCATAAATATGATTATTATAGAGCTACATTGTTTCTAAGTAGCCCTTGCAATATCTAATTTTAATGTCTTAAAACTTTCCCATATTTCAATCCTGAAATTTAACCCTTCTATCACATCTTCATTTGTTGGAAACCAAACGGTAGTCAGTGGCAGATCCAAGATTTTAATTAAGGGGGTTTAAAATTTATCAAGAGGTAGACAAACAAAGAAGCAAAGGGGGTTTAACATCTACTATATATACATAAAAAATAATTTTCACCTTATACATACGGTGTAATTTTTCGGCAAAGGGAGTTCGGATGAACCCCTTGGCCCTTACTGGCTCCACCTCTGACGGTAGCTTAACTCTATATATAAGTTGGACTACTGAAAGGTATGGTGGAAGAGGTAAGTTCTTTTTAATATTCTTAATTAAAGCATTCGAGTTTGGCCAATTGACACGATTGCGCTTGTTCGGGGGTGGTTTTAATTTGTGTCCCTCAAATTGCTGGTCTTAAATTTTTACCCTTCGCCTAAAATACTCTGAGGTTCTAGGTTAGAACGCCGGCTCAGTAAAAAAAAAATCGCAAGCCAGAGTTTCGCTGCAAAGTAAAATTTTGCCTTATAAGGCAGACTTTTCTTGAAGTCTTGTCTTAATTTTTTTTTTTTACTGAGCTGTGATTCGAACCCAGAATCTCGGGATATTTTCGGCCTCTTTTTAAGCGAAGGGAAAAAATTAAAGACCAGTAATTTGAGGGGCAAATATTAAAGACCAGCGCCTTTGAAAGGCAATCCGTGCAAAAAAAAAAAAGAATTTGGATTAATAATATTGTGGACTTCACATACAGAATGATTAGGGCAATTCGCAGGATTGCCCTTCCTTTGGGATGGTCTTTAGTTTTTGCCCTCAAAATGTTGGTCTTTAATTTTTGCCTTTCGCGTTGTAATCCTGAGCTTCGCATAGAAATCATGAGATTCTAGATTCAAATCCCTGCTCAGGCATAAATTCAAAAAAAAAAAAAAAAAAAATCGCAAAGCAAGGCTTGGGTCACCGTGTATGCCAGACCTGACATACACTTCTTAAGGAATAACTAAAGTTATGCTGGACCTGGCATAACTATAAGCTCCGTCTTATAAGGCAAAGTTATGTCGGGTCTAGCATAACTATAAGTTCCGCCTTATAAGGAAAAGTTATGCGGGTCCAGCATAACTTTGGTTATTCCTTAACCAGTGTATCTCAGGTCCGACATACACGCGACCCAAGCCTTGCCTTGTGATTTAAAAAAAAAAATTATACCTGAGTGGGGGTTCGAACCCAAAATCTCAGGTATAAGGCCATTTTTCAAGCGACGGACAAAACTTGAAGACCACAAATATGAGAGGTAATATTTAAAGACCACCCCAAAAGAAGGGCAATCTGCGCAATATTTTGGAATAAATAACCCAAAGAAAATTGGACTGTGCAATAGCCCAACAAAGCTCACAAACAATAATTAAGTAACCCTAATCTTTATAAGGGGTGTAGTACAATAGTTAAGATCTCTTCATCCTTATCCAAAAGACTTGAGTTCTAACACTTCACACGTATAACCTTTTATATCTCGAGTGGTTATCCTTTGATGAGTCTGCCGACGTGAATTTGGATTAATCGAACATACAGACTTCACATAATGAATAATTAAACCAGATAATAGAATCTTTATACTACAAAACAGTCCAACAATGACACGATAAAAAATAACCCTAATCTTTAATCTTTACCAAATTTAGTCAGTATGTAGTGTATAATTAACAAACTATCATAAAAAGTGCATAATTCATATTTACTTTGTTTATAATTAGTGTACATAATCACTGTGTACACTAATTATACAGTGGCGACCGTTACAAATATTATATAGGCGGGTAAAATATTATCTTAGTTGAAAATGTTAAGATCATAAACTAAAATGAACTATAGGTTTAAGGTTCAATTCTAATTTAATTACTTGATCTAAAAATCGGGTTGTACGTCCATATTATAAGGACCCATTTGGCCATGTGGAATTTTTCAATATAACCAAACACAAACTCTATCTTTAACTTTAACTTCAAAATTTCAAATAAAAAAAAATTGTTTTCATGGCCAAACGCCTACTAAGAGTGGGGAAAAATTTAAAAAGAAAAAGAGAGATTTTCTTTTAAACACCTCTGCTTTGAAGATCGAACGAGACTGATACATGTTGTAATATACAATACTAGTAAATTTCTGGTTAGTAACTAACCAAAAAACAACTGTGATGCCAGAAAAGTAGCCATAAGAGGGAGCAATCACAAAATCTAGTCAAATAAAATTCCAATATTATGTACTTGGTGCAGAGTGTCAGCATTCCATCTTCTGTTTGCAACTCATAATCATTTCTTATTTAATTTTCCATCTGCTCTCTACAAGGGGGGCCAAAAATGTACAAGAAATACAAGGGGGGACCAAAAATGTACTAAAATAAAATATTACATTTAGAAAGGACTTTTTAACATTTCCTACTTTTTGCTTTTGCATGATTAATATTTTAGATGATCTGTCATTGAAAGCGATGAATTACAGCTGTGGCACAGTTGTAGCAACGGGTGCGTTATGGCGTTAATCCATGTCATTAATTACCATCTAACATATAGCACCAAAAGATTGTGATGAATGGTAAGTATCAGTGATGGGCTGAACCCTTTATCAGAGAATCAGGTAAAATTTATTCACATCGAGTGTTTACACCAAATTAATATAATTTATCATGATTAAGTGTATTAATGAATTGAATATACATATTAATTAACCATGGTTAAGTGAAAGTTGTATATACTTAAACATATGTTATGAATCCATTGGTTTGTTATAAAGCTTCGAAGTGGGTAAGTTTTTACCCACTATATTTTATGTATATATAACAGATATTGAATCCTTTTGAATGGAAATCATGCTTCTGTTACTGGTAAGTACTCCTCCAATCCTTATTAGAAATTTTAGGTTCGAGTCTTCATAATAGAATCATTTTTAGTAGGGATACCTCCTACTATCGATTTTTGACACGAATTCGGATTAATTGGATTTAATAAAGGTACCGAATATTAGATGAGAAACCAAAACACAAATGATCATAAAAATATTAGACAAAAAAAATATAAAAGATTATGGGCAATTAGGGAAAAGCAAAACATAATTTAAGGTAAAATGTTTGAAGAGTTTGAGTTTTATGCGCAAATGATAACAAATATTTACATAATCGATATGTTACTTTTAAGATTACTAGAAGTAAATTTATTTATGTGTCACTTGATAAAAATGAATAAATCTATTATAACAGATTAAACTACACTAATAATGTAAAACAAAAAATTGTACTCTCAATAAATAAGTTAAATCCAAAAAGGAATTAATATTGGTTTTCCAACCAAAGGCAAAAGACTTGGGGTGTGTTTGGTATGGAAATGTTTTTAAATTTTCTCATGTTTGATTGATCAAAATATTCTTAAAGATTTTTTTCCAAGAAAACAAGTTTTTTAAAACGAGGAAAATAACTTCCTTAATGCAAGTAGAAAAACAAGTGTGATAAATGACATGTCAAGTTCATAACCTCCTCCACCCATCTAACGTCTCCAACCCTTGACCGTCCCACCTTCGAATGTATGTCAATAATGTTTCGCTAGATTACACATAAAATCTCTTGAAAAATATATTTTAAAAACCACTTATTAAAAATTTCATTTATTTTAAAATCCACTTATTAAAAAAATAAATTTTAAAATCCACTTATTTTTAAAGAAAATATCTTTTAGAAATTATTTTTTATGAAAAATATTTTTCTTCGTATCAAACATACCCTTAATTACGAATAATTACAGATAAATCATAAGGTCCCCTTTTCATTTTTACCTTTTTCCAATTCCTAAATATTTTCCCTTTTTTAAGCGAGAGTAATACCCTTATTCAGCCATGCTCAGCTAAGTTTTCAGAAACGGAAAAGGGCCAAATATACCCCTGTACTATTGGAAAAGGGCTACATATACCCCTCGTTATACTTTAGGTTCAAATATATCCCTACCATTATACTTTGGGCTCAAATATACCCCTGTAATTATGCAGTGGCACAAATATACCCCGAAAAGACACGTGTCATTATCTTATTAGTCTATTTTAAATTATTCCCTAATTAATTAAACTTTAATTCATAATCCAATATCCAATTAAGAAAACCCATACCCGGAAAATTAGAGGCAAGCATGGAATAGCTTCTTCAATCCAGCCACTTCTTTTAGGTGCAGAGGAGAAGAAACAAGACGAAGATGAAGACCAAGATTGCGACAATAGTGAAGAATCTACAGAGGAGATCCAAAAACCTGCTGCATCGTCTCTATTTATAAGCTGCTTACCCCATCAGCTTAAGCTTGGGATTTCAGTTGATTTCATCAAGTATGATGGCTTATGCTAAAGAGTAAAGGGTTAATCAAATCTCCAAAAAAAAAATTAATAAATGATGACAGTTTCTGGTGTGATAATGAACCATTTTATCTCAGATTTAAATATCTTATGGTTGTGCAGATTGTAACCACAGATTTCTTCATATATGAAATCGTTAGGTTTGGGTGAATTTAAAACACGAAGGCAGTAATACGAGGAATTGTTTAAGTGGGTTAAAAAGTCAATGTATATTAGTTGTATCCATTAGATTCTCTAGACTCAACTGCACACAAATTGGTAGCCTTAGGAACACAATGGTGTCTCTCCATCTTTGTGAGGGTTATGCAGACTGAAATTGTATACGTGCAGAACCAGCCGTTGAAGAAGCTTTTCAAGCTTGCTCCAAATTTTCCGGGTATGGTATGTTTTAATTGGATATTGGGTTGGGGGTTAAATTTTAATTAATTAGGGATTAGTTTAAAATAGACTAATAAGATAATGACACGTGTCCATCCGTTAAAATGAGGGGTATATTTGTGCCACTGCATAACTACAGGGGTATATTTGAGCCCAAAGTATAACGGCAAGGATATATTTGAACTAAAGTATAACGAGGGGTATATGTAACCCTTTTCTAATAGTACAGGGGTATATTTGGCCTTTTTCCGTTTCTGAAATGCATATCTACAAGATCCATCCACATCATTGCTACTATTCGGTAATACTAATAGTTTATTGTAGGGTTGTCAAATTTGGCCAAAAGGTGATGACCCGTCCAACCTGCCCAGATTTTTATGGGTTGGGCTCAAGATAATTTTATATTGAGCTAAAATTAGCACAACCCAACATAGCCCATTTTAAAATGATCTCCAACTTAGCCCAATTTTAGCCTATTTTTAAGAGTTACTTAAATTTGGGTTTATTGCTTGAGATTTAGTTTATTTGTTTAATATATACACTTTTCTTGTATCATGTATCTTATAAGTTTGTAGTGTGTTCAATATGAAGGGAATATTTTTCACGAAAAATATTTTTCTCTAAAAATATTTACCACGAAAATTATTTTGTCAAAAAATATTTTCCACGGAAATTCCGTAAACATAATTTTCAGGAAAATATTTTTCGCGAAAAATGTATTTTTAGAAAATATTTTTTTGAAAAATATTTTTCTAGAAAATAGACCCTTCAAAAAAACTGGGTCAAGTTGGGCGGGTCATGACTCAGCCCATTTTTATTCCATTTCAGCCCAAATAATTTTTGGACCAATATTAACCCAACTCATTTATTACCTCAGCCCATTTTTATTGGGTCAATTTCAGCCCAACTCCCCCATCTGACACACCTAGTTTATTGTCCAATAGTTCTTTCATGAAAGGCATAATTTCCTATATCAAATTTGCTCTGGTACTATTTGATTCTTTTCTGTTACACTTTAGTCCTCTATTCTCTTGTCATAAACAAATCGTCTCGTTGTTGATATTATCATTAATGGACCTACAATATGAAATTAGATGGATTCCACATATCAATTTTTTTAGGGGACAAAAGGTCTTAAGTTACCCCTTAACCTTCGACTATTATTTGAATCTTCCTTCATGTTGGTGTTGTTAGTCACTGCCTCTTCACGCAACCATTGGCGTAGCCAGGATCATCACTAAGGGAGTTCAAAATATGAAAAATAAACACACGAAAAAATCAAAAGGGGTTCAACATCTACTATATACAGTATATATAAAAATAATAATTTTAATCATGTATAAACAGTATAATTTTTTGCCGAAGGGTGAACCCCCTCAGCCCTTCTTGGCTCCGCCCCTGACCATAACAACAACATACACAGTGTAATACCACAAATAGGGCACTGTGTTCTTAACAAGAATAATTAAAGCAGAATCTGTAGTGCTTAAACAGAAACAAAAACAGTAACATTAAAGCAATAACGTCAAGCGCCCACAGAATTCACTTTGTTCTTAACGAATTTAATTCTCTCACAGTTGCCGAGAATTGAGATACATGATTATTTCCTCCCAAGATAGAATAGAATACATATGTCGGGATAATGGTATCTCAAACTCCGAAAACGTTCGAATGCAAAAACCAGAGCAATCACACAATATTGCTTCTATTTGAAACAATGCAGAGAAAAGAGAAGAAGAAGAAGAAGAAGAAGAAGAAGAAGAAGAAGAAGAAGAATTCAAAATCTATATTAAAATTTGGGACAAGGCCTCTGAATTTATACCTAATGAAAGGTGTTTGCTCGGAAAAATTAGGTATGTCTTTTTCTGAAAAGGCACGTGCCTTTTCGGGAAACAATTGACATTACGAAAAAAGGTGTGAGGAAAATCGATGTGAAAATAACAATTGCCTTTATGAAAAATGAGAGAAAATTAAGAGAGGAGAAAAAAGAATTTCAGTCCAAATAAAAATATATCAAATGAATCTTGATAGAGGGCTTGTCATCTTTCCAACTCTGTAAGTTAGAAAAAAAGTGTTTTTTTATTTATGCCCATAATTTTTTTTCCTTCTTCTATGCGGGTCGCGGGACAAAGTCTCTTCATTATCTAACCCAATGGTCATGAGATCAAACTTCAATTCACACCAAAAACCCAACAGGAGCTCCATTAAAGTTTTTTTTTTTTTTTTTTTTAAACACATAGCACTTTTTTGACTAATAATGTTAGACCAAAAATTTAAGGGGGACAAAATTATTCAATATCAGAATGTTACATAAACAAATTTGACCCTTTATGGTTTATTTAGAAAGGCCATGTCTGTATGAGCATTATGGAGTTTCATAATTAGGCCTTCCTTAGACTTTGTAAAGGGAAATAAAAAGTGTTTTGAATACAATTGAAAGTGCTTTCATGAACTTACTAATGTTGTCTACAAGGCGTGGAAAGAGAGTAAAGATTACTGGTATTAATTACAAGAATTAAGCAGAACATTTAGCTGCTAAAGGTACTTTATACTAAATCTAATCCATAATGGAAGTCAACCTCAATAATTAACCCACAGTCTTATCTAAGTTTACTTATAAATCCGGTTTCAAGATTGGAGAACGAGTGTAAAATATTATTATCTTTAAAGGATTTTCTTTAAAGAATATAATCGGCTCCAATGCGGATACCGGATAAGGGTAGAAAATCAAAAAAAAAAATCTTACCTTAATATATTGCTTAATCATAATAAATTAGTATAATTTGATATAACACCGGTATAAATTTTATGTTTCTATATAATGTACACAGTGGAAGCTATAATAAGTTACTTTTAGGTCATGTTTGATTACTAGGATATATCGACCAAATAATTTTAACAGATCCACTCGTATCTCGAGCTCGTGTTTGATGAAATAATAGGATATGATACAAAATTTTAATAGTAATTCGTAGTTCGTACTTGCTCCTATTCAAAATAAGTGTCCACTTAATCTTTAGCATATATACCCCGTACGAAAATACACTCTTAGAAAAAATATGTATTTTGACTAAACTGTCATTAATTAAAATTTGCAAATTATTATTAACTTGACACATTGCGATTTGATCAATTAGCACTTAAAAAGGGTAAATCTAAAAAATAAAATTAAATCCTTCTTGATTATGTAAGTGAACGCTCATTTTTCACGTAAGGTTAATTATGGAATCTCTAATCTTGGCATTCATAGTAATCAAAGAATGGCCCAACAGATATATACAAAGAATGTTGCGGAAAAAAAGTTGGCTATGGAGATGTAAATTGAAAATATAGCTACGGGAATGTAATATGTTGTGTTAGGCTGTATATTTTTAATAAATTTCCTAATTATATCGCTCACACTCTTTTAAAGATGTATAAATATGCAACTTTACACGTAAATTATATTTCAGTATTTGCAAATAATTAATGATTAGATCATATATAATATTTGTAAATATTAAACTACGTATGTAATTCGAAATACTATTGTCATGTTAAAAACTTATTTGACGAGTATTTTAAATGAGATATTAGATTTCACACAAGCTTCAACATTTTCCCCCCAAGTGAAATCAGTTCAAACACATCTAATTTTCTTTCTTTATTTCTTTTTGTTACAAATAAAAGGGTTTAAAATATATTTATATATTGATATGTCAAATTTCAAGCAGGGACATTTTAAATGAAATTAGTCACTTTCCAGTTTTATACAAATAGTTAGGTTAATACAAAAGACTAAGAGAGTGGGGTATCAACTTCAACTTCAAATAATTTTTGTTTTTAACTTTAACTAAATATTGTCTATATGACTTCTTAATGAAGCTCATCCAAAATGCTTGCTAAATTATAGGAGCAATCGAGGGAGCAAACTGGTGTAGTCGTACCAATTAACTCTTTTTGATGAATTTTTTTGGATGTATAAGCCTTAAATATACTTTTGATTCCCTAATCCCTTATTAATAAAATTCTTTCAATCCTTTTCTTCATGAATTGCTCCTTCCCCCTTTCCATACCACTACTCCACCACTGCTATATGTTTGTAGTTTAATTAGCCCTAGTCTCCATTAAAAAATTAGTCTGGAGAGCATGATGTGTAATCATCCCATTAAAAAATATTAGATAGTTTGTAATATATATGAAATTGTATTGTCCCATAGCCTTAAGGCCAAATGAGTTTAAAAGATTTAAATATTAAAGTATTGATATTTTTAGATTCATTTTAAAACTTGAATTTAAATGAATATATGTATGTGCATGAAATAGAATGACTGCTCAAAATAGTCACTTTTCAAGTAGAAGTTAGAACAAAATATCATGCATATTTTTATAGAACTTTGGTAAAAAGCATATTTTTATAGAACTTTGGTAAAAAGTCTTTAGACATTTTTACGATTTATAAGATCAAAAATCAAAGAAAAATGAAAACCATCATGAAAGAGATACATCCCACTATTTTATAGTAGAATTTTTCTTCCCTTTCCGTTCACTGTTACACTGAATGCTCATAAATTAGAGAAATTCATAGCTATCTTCCACAGCAGGGGCGGAGCTAGCCCTTCGGGTGTGGGTTCGGCCAAACCCAGTAGCTTTAGTCTCAACCATATATTTGTATTAAATTTTTTTGTCAAATAGGTATAAATTATTAATTAAGAACCCAACAACTTTGAAAAATTAGAATTCCGAACCCACAAGTTTTAAATCCTGACTCCGCCTCTGTTCCACATGCTACTCTTTTTTATCATTCAACTCGTTTAAAAAATACTCATATGTACACTCTAGAAAAATAAGAAAAATAAAAACCCAAAGAAGACAAAACACTCATATGACTAGTGTAGGGATCTAGTAGCTCAGTTGGTTGACTACCTGAACTTTCACCTTGTTGGTGAGGGTTCGAATCCCCACATTGTAATCCCCTCCCATTTCCCCTTTCCTCACCCCCTATGTAATAAAAAAACAATTTTAAAAAAAAAAAACTCAGATGACTAGTAATAATTCCTATATCTATTAATTAGGTCTTCTCTCACGAAGTAACTAAGAAAAATACGCAGTATAATCATAGACTTTATTCTATTCTGAAGAAAATTATTTATATCTTTTTTTTCAATTTGTATACGAGCAATTATCTTTTTAAACAAAGTCAATTTTTTCACGCCTTAAAGTCATGTTTTTTCGATTATTTTTTATATTATTTTCTACAAAGAACATTTTCTTTTGGTCAAATGTGTTTTAAGTGCAAACATGCATGAACTAGGGAAATAATTGATTTGTACCGTAACAACTCTCTCATCATTAATGTCCTTTGTCCCTTTAATTAAACTATTTTAGCTTTTATTGACAGTGTATAGTCTTTTACATTATAAGAATCATTACAAGTAAGTATTCATAATAAGTGAAATTAATAACTTAAAAATTAAGTTAAATAACATTATATACCTCAGCGATCGAGCAATATTATGTCATGAAATCCTTGACCAACATAAAAATTTGAATATTTAGCCCTTAATTACCCATATGGTCAGATCTCTTATCTATCATTGCATGTGTTTCTGACTCATGAATTATATGATAACATCATTACGATGTCTCTTTTCTTTAGATTAAATTAACCTAATTCTTTATCATTTGTAATCATGTGATTAGTTACGTAAATAAAGATAAAGAGGATTCATATTCCTTAAGAAATAAATAAGCCTAGTATATGGAAATAATAAAGAGATAAATAATTACCTTTTTCCCCATCCAGCTTCCACTACCCACTTTCATCCCAAGTAATTCGGATTCGTGTTGAGAAGCGCTTTAGACCAAAATTGACTCTATTCTGATTAGAGCTCGAATATGAGACCTTTGATTAAGGACGAAAGAGTACTAACCACCCACCACAACTATTAGTGACAAAATATTTTTTTTATTTCTCACTCGATATCCACTACCTACTTCCAGCACTAATCCGGATTCACATCGAAAACCACTTTGATGGCTGAAGCGTTTTGACCAAAAACAATTCTAATCAGAATTAGAATTCAAGACCTCTTTATTAAGAACGAAGTGGTACTGACCTCCCAATACATGCAACCATTAGTGACAAAATAAATAATTGACTAGGAAGGGATGGTGACCCACTATTGTAAAACATTGCTCCCATGTGTCTGTTTAGTTTGTTAAGGAATGGGGTCTACTAATTTAAAAGAATTACCTTTAAGGGGAGGCAAGAAAATTCTCCTCATGATTTGCCAAAAAAAAAATCTGAAAGACTATAAATTAAGTGTAGACTAATTTTTACTAGCATTTAATTCAATGTTGCTAAAGCACTTGTTGTTTTCTTTTATATTAACTCACTCTTTGGCCACTTTCTTGTGTCTCCACCCAAAAATTCCACTCTCCTCTCTCTCCAAAATATGTTTAAACCTTGAAGAAGAAGAAGAAAGAAGATATGAAGATAAAGTTTCTTGATTTTGACAGCAACTTAAGGAGGCGTCCAAAGGGATCGCATTGATCCCAATTCACTTTCTATTTATGTTGCTCGAACTCTTCAATAATGTTGATGGTTGCGTCTCGATTCCTTCAAATAATATATTTTCGCAGGATTCGATATAGATGTGACGATATTTTTAAAGAGTCCGAGCAACATAGCTTTCTGTTATTTTCTATTAATTCAAGAAAAAAAATACTGAATTTGGATCATGCTATCCCTTTGGACACCTCCTTTTGGAGCTCTGATGAACAGATCTCATATATGGCAGAGACAATCCTAAGGTCTTCTAGCGAAGCTGTTTTCTCTTCCAGAAACCTCATGAAGCATCACTAGAGACCATGTAAGTCAAAGTGAAAGCACACATAAACTTTATTTGGTAATGTTTGAGCCAGTTTACATGTATCTCAATATTAATATATTTGTTATCTCTAAGCAGCACAGGTAGTAAGGGAGCCACATGGTTAGTTTAATATCTTTTGCCAAAAAACTATACTCATATGTATATAGATCAAGAATTACTTCTATTTTCATATATATTAAATGTTGAACAACTTTAGCGAAATTTCTAGTTGCGCCAATAAGAACAGATACCGTATGACTTTGTTCACTTGCCCAGATTAACATCAAATCCATTTTCCATCTGAATTAAAGTAGATTAATATTAGGATGGAGATATCGGCTTGCTTTCCCTTTATAACTCTTCTTTTATCTTGCTTTGATCATGCTCTTTAATTTTCTGCATAAGCACATCTACATGTCTGTGGTCCCAAGTTTTAATCATAATTAAGAACAACCACTCATAAAATTATGGCATTAAATTCCCCTCGAAATTCTGTGGGTGTAGCAGAGGCGCGAGGGGATTTTAGGTTTAGATATTGCTTTATATATATGATTAAAATTATTTTTATGTATATAGAGTATGTGTTAAATTCCGTTATATTCTTCGTGTGTTTACTTTCTTATATTTTTGAATTCCCTAATGAAAATCTTGGCTTTGCAGGTAAATTTCCGTCCACCCCATCGCTAGGAATTAAACAGGTCCTGATGAACGTTATTAACCCTATCCTCTCATCCCAAAAATATTCCAAAGGGAAAAATAAATTAATTCAAAAGTTGAATTTTATCTTCTTCAATTGTCTAAAGGAAAAAAAAAATGTCGATTCTTATGATGAATGAGCTGGAGATTCTACTATGATGCTTTTGGATGGCTTTGAATACTGATATGATCTTCATAACTTTAGGAAAGAGTTTAATTACATTAGTTAAGTGAAAGTTTAACCAAAGTTAGGAACTTTTGATCATTACGTAACATCAACAACTTATCTTTATATCTAGATTGAGAATAGTATTCCACTAACTTTTACATACTGATCGAATTTGTTATCCTTTTTAAAACACTTCCATCACATGGCATGAAGCCACGAACTATTTCATCTCTCTTTCAACAACATTTTCCCATCATAAGCATATAGATCTAGCTGTTTCTGGCTAGGGATGATATTTTGAGTATGCCTAAAGCATATTCTGAGCTGTTTTAAAACGCAGTTTTGGGATCCGCTCCGGGGCGGAGCATTGGCAAAACGTCTTAATGTAAATATGAAAGGTGAGAGTCAAATTAAGTAAAACGCTCCGTTTTACACTCCCGCCTTTTTTCCAAAATTACTCTCTTGATTAACCACTTTGGATATTACTCCCGGAAACACTGCAGAATTATTTTTATATTGTGTTTGGTTGATTTTTTATATCAAAATTCAGTCATGTAATTAGTTATACCACGATTATGTTATTATGTTTATACCACTTTCAATGTGTGGTATGTCTACCTTTGAAAAATACATTTATTCCAAAAAATATGAATCAATTAAAAACATTTGAAAGGTGTGTATATGCACCATCATCTTATCTTTGGCCTATTGTTTTCTTCCCATCTTTCATTTGAAATTTCAAAGAGAGATGAGACCAAACATCCTTTTTTTCTCTTTAAAATTAATTTTCTTTTTGTGGGGGGAACTTTAATAAACATAATTGAGACCATAGTACAAGATGGAAGGTGGAGTAAGGGGTCCAGTGTCAATGAGATGCAAAAATTTTAGACAATAGATTGTCTTCAAATGAGAAATGTAGGCCCAACTGTCTCCTTCTTGGGCTACATCATCATGGGCCATGTCTTTAGAATGAGTCCAGGATCAAATCCAGCATTAGTGCAAAACTATACATGTGGCCCTCACCATGGATTCCAAGTACCCAAAAAAAAAAAAAACTCACACAAATAGCTACCTTTTAATAGCTTCTAACAATTTATAGCTACAAGTTGAAAAATTACAATTTGTAACTGCTTTTGGCTGTATTTCCAGTAAATTTCGCGTTTTCGAAATACAGAGAAATACAGCAAAATACAGCGATGCTGTTGAGTAAAGAACGACTCTATTTAAGGCAATAAAAATATTTTCCAAATTAAATGGTAATTTGTATTGATGCTTCCATGATTCACTCAAACCTTATGAGGTTCCATAACAGCTCACGTCTGTCAATCAAAATCACTCCATTCAAAAGTTTTTGAATTAAAAAAAAAACTCAACAAAATCACTCCATTCAAAAGTTGTAATATGCATATACATAATGGAATATAATGAAATACAAGAAACACAAATCACCAGAGAGTAAAATCAGGCCCTATTTATGGAACAATTTAAAAAAAAAAAAAAAAAAAAAAACTGGGATTCAATTTAAAACTTCTCATAAGTCACGCATAACGGTTGTTCTTTGCATAACAGCTCACGAATCTCTCTCAACTTTTATCACAATCAAAACTTTTTTAATTCAAAAACCACTAAAGATCTAAAAACTTCCAAATACAGAAAAATATACACTAGAATACAATAAAATATGGTTGATTTTTTAAGAAATATAAAGTTGTAGTATGCGTATATACAATGGAATATAATGAAATATATCAGAATTGTTTCATAAATTAGAAATACATTGAAATACAGCGAGATACAAAATCGTGAAAATAAAGTGGAGCAAAAATAGGCTATAAATTTGGAACATTCACTATATTTAAGCCAAAAAAAAAAAAGATAAATACATTGAAATACAGTGAAATAATACACTGAAAATTAAATATAATGTTTGTTAATACACAGAAATACATTGAAATATACTGGAACATTTTATCAAACACTTGGTGGGCATGAAACTCCACAACTCTCATCAATGGTGTTTTTATACCAACAATCTATTCTCTTGCTCCTAGATGATGCTACACCACCTTAGGAACTATTAACACTGTAATAAAACATGTTTCAGCTCTCCATTTTCTCTTATTCGACATCTCTATTTCCTTGGTCATCCAAAACATAAATCCATTAACAACATTGTTTCTCCGTGACCTTTATATTTTTTCTCTTTCCCTTCACTAATTTCATCAACACTCTCAATATGAGTCATGTACCCACTTAAAAAAAAATTGTTAGTTGCTCAAATCTTCATAACAAGAAACTGATATGAGAATTGAAGATGTGATAGAAACTGATTTGAATAATGAGGAGATATGGAGAGTGAAAAACAGATATGAGAATTGAAGATGTGATAGAAAATGATTTGAATAATAGAAGAAATTGAGAGAATTGGGGAGTTAATTGCCGTGTATTTAGGAAGAGAGATAAACATGTAGCGTGTATGTAGGGATATGGGGGCAGCACAGTTAATCAGTAAAAAGTGGGGTAACTAGGAATTGTAAAATTTGAATAATATAGCTACTAAACTTAAATATTAGAAAGGGTAGTTACTATCCATAAATAAGTCTTAGGGGTAGCTACACCATGTAAATTTCCCGAAAAAAAAAGGAAGATAACTCTACGAACCACACCATTGTCCTTTGGACTGAATTTTTTTTTAATCAGCTAAATTTTTTTGCAAAAGAGTTTGGATCATTTTAGGATCTAATTGAGATCATTAAAGAAATTTTGACTTCCCAATTGATTTTAAGCTGGCTTCAGTTACAACTTTTTAATAGAGTAAAAATATAGTAGGTGATTGATTGTTTTCTTATTTGAGTAGGTTTGGTAAATAAAGTTATTCAATATATATGGAGTGATGAGAGATAATAACAATGGTGGATCCTTTCCTTGTCCAAGGAGTGTAATTGACACTCTCTCGGTAAAAAATTACATTTTGTAGATAAGTAAAAAAACAATTACGCATATATGTTATATTGTAAATCCTCTTAACTTTTTCGTATGTTTACTTCTTTATATTTTGACATCTACTGAAATTATGGCTCTGTCTTTGGCTAGTAGGGGTGAAAAGTTACAACGTTATGATTATAACGGTTATGGATGTTCAAATATGAATTAAGGATTTAAAAAAACTCTTTTAATTAATATTTCTTAAGGGGCTTGTAAAAGAGAATTATCACAGATAATTTGATATGAAGGAATTAATTAATAGGCCTTAAATATTATTTAAGTATATTATCATCCATCAATTTTCAAAGAGTGAATTTCGAATAGCAAATTGATTCGGACACAACGGATGAAGCACATAACAACAAGAATAATATCTAAATACAATGATGAGAAAGACGAAGGTATTAACTGCACAATTGTCCTTCAAATGGACTGATCTTTAATTTTTGGCCTTCAAAATCAAACTTATGAAATAAATTAAAAAATGAAAAAAAAATATGCCTAATGTGGCATAAGTTCATTAAAAGAACTGACGTAACTTGTGGATGTTATGCCCCTTTTGATATAAGTTCCATTTGAAATGACAAAAATGAAAAAAAAAAACAACCCATTTGAGGGCAAAATAGGGAAAAAGTGCAAATGACCCAAGACGAAGTGAACAAGGCCTCTTACCCTTATATATTGAGTTGGGCCGGTCACATGTTAAACCTACTACTTATAATTTTAATTTTTTTAATAATTATATTCCAATATACTTAGTTAGTATATTTAATTTTACTTATAAATATTTAATTAAAAAAAAATTAGTATGTATCCTAAACTGAATCATATTATAGTGGTATTTAATGTAATTAACCTTTTTCAAATAGTGTAGTACTGTAGTTGATTGAAATGTCTTCTACCCGAGAAAAATGAGGTAATGTCCCCTCCAAGATCAAAGTTTGGTATTTGATATTAATCTCTATCAAGGCGAATGATTGGTCAACCTTCTCCAAGTAAAGTAAATTAACTAAACAGTAGTCAATTCAATCCTAGAGTCTTAAACCTTTTTCCCCTTTTTGTGGTCAAATCATTTGATTGCAATTTGCAAGTATCTAAATTTCTTTTCTATGTTATACATGCCGTTGTTCTTTAGCAATTAGATTTCCGTACGTAGGTCATTCCGATTTCATGTTCACATTCTAAAGTAGTTCCATTTGTTCACTATTTCCTTACCCTCTATTTGGATGGTTGTTTCCCGTGGTTCGTTAATGTACAGTATGGTATGTTACAGTATGGTGTTATATTGTATTGTACTGTATTAATGAATACAATGTTTGGATAAACTGTATCGTTTGTTGTGGTTTAATAACATTTGTATTGTTTGGTTTGACTGTATGGTACTGTATAATAACTTGTAAGTTTACTAAAATACCCTTAACTCTTAATTAGAAATAATTTATATATACTAATAAAACTCAGGTAAAGAATAAAATAGAAACTTTAAAAAATAAGTAGGTAGTGAGTGGGGGAGGGGTGGGTGGTGTGACGTGGGTGATTGTGAGATGAGAGTGGGGGTAGTGGGTAGTAGGGTGGGGGTGAGTGGTTGTGGGGGTGGGGTTGGGTGGTGGTGAGGGGTAGTGGGTAGGGGTGGTGGAGGGGTGAGTAGTGTGGGATGAGGGTGGGGGTGAGTTGTTATGGGGTGGGGTTGGGCGGTGGTGAGGGGTAGTGGGTGGTGGGGGTGGGTGGCAGAGGAGTGGGGTAGTTGGGGGTGGGGTAGGTGGTAAGGCGGGGGTGGGGTTGGGATGAGTGGCAGAGGGTGGGTGGGGGTGAGTGGTAGCGTGGGGCAGGGGTGGGGGTGGGGGTGAGTGGTAGGGTGAGTGTGCGGTGGGGTGGGGTGGAGGGTGGAGGGTATAATGGAGAAATGAAATACGTAATCACGGAAAAATCACCAAATCCGTGGTTTCAAAAATTGGGACTTTTCATGGTTATATAATCATGGAATGAACCACGGGTTTACAATACCATACCACATAATTTTACGAACAATGGAAACAAACATGGTTTCCTAGAAAACCATACATTAATGAACCACGGGAAACCACCATCCAAACAGGGGGTTAAGTGATAATACCATTTCAAACATGCAAAACAACACCTTTTTGCGGCTTCTTTGACTCGCTTGTTGGTCTTTAATTTTTGCTCTTCGCCTAAAAAGGTGATAAAAAATATCCTTAGATTTTGGGTTCGAATTCCCGCTCAATAAAAAAAAAATATATATCGCAAGGCAAGGGTTGCAAAAAGTCTGCCTTACGTGGCAGACTTTGGTTAAGGCATAACTAAAAGTTTGCCTTATAAGGCAAAGTCTGCCGTATCCAGCAGACTTTTTGCAAAGTCTTGCCTTGCGATATTTTTTTTTTTATTGAGCCGGGTTCGAACCTAGAACCTCGGAGTAGTTTAGGCGAAGGGCAAAAATTAAAGACCAGCAATTTGGGGGGAAAAAACTAAAGACCACCCCAACGAAGGGCAATCGTGCAAATTGCCCGAAATCGTGTCTTACAAAATAATTACAATTTTTTGTGCGGTTTGCCCTTCAAAAGCACCGGCCTTTAATTTTTTCCCCTCAAATTGGTAGTCTTTAATTTTTGCCCTTCGCCTAATACCCCAAGGTTCTGGGTTCGAACTCCAGCTCAGTAAAAAAAAAGGAATTTCGCAAGGCAGAGTTTTGCGCAAAACTCTACCTCGGCCAGAATTTTGAATGCAAAACTCTACCTGCAGGCACGCAAAACTCTACCTACAGGCTTCAAAACTCTTTCCTGAGGCCTAACTTTGCCACAAAACTCTGCCTTGCGATTTTTTTTTAATGAGCTGGGATTCGAATCCAAACCTCATGGTATTAGGCGAAGAACAAAAATTAAAAATCACTTATTTGAGGGACAAATATTAAAGACCAGTGCCTTTGAAGGATAATCGTGCAAATGACCTAAATAATTGGCAACGGTACTTATAGTGACCCGACTTCTATACAAATGAATAATACAAAACAGGTCTAGGCCAATACAAATAAATCCATGCAAAAGAATAAATGGCCCATTGTCAACGAAGTGATTCCACACCCATATATTCCAACATAAAAAATAGGGCAATTCGTAGGAATGCCCTTATTACAGGGTGGTCTTTAAGTTTTGCCCTTCAAAATGGTGGTCTTGCCCTTCGCTAGGGACCGCTTGGTCACAGGTTCAAACTCCCACTCAGGGGAAAATTAAAAAAAATAAAAAATTGCAAGGCATAAGTTCAGAAAAAAGGCAGAGTTATAACTCTGCCTTAGGCAGAATTTGCAAATTCTGCCTTAAGGCAGAAATTCTGCCTTTTTTTACAACTTCTACCTTGCGAAACAAATTTAAATTTTCACTGAGCGGGGGTTCGAACCCGTGACCAAGGGGTCCCTAGCGAAGGGCAAACCTTAAAGAACACAAATTTGAAGGGCAAAACTTAAAGACCACCCCAAATAAAGGGCGATCCACACAAAACAAAAGTAAAAAATACAGAAGTAAGGAAGATAGGTTTCATAAATAACATTCCACACTGATAGTCTCCTCTCTAACAACACATCACACCTTCTTCCCTGCTCCATTCCTCATAGTGTTTGTCTAAATTAAATATAAATAGTTTTCTGACGATAACATTTTCTGCCTACTTATCAAACACCAGAAGAAAATCACTTATTTTTCAAAAAATTATTTTTTGTGGAATACATTTTCCTTCATACCAAATACACCTAGATCTATAAAATAAAGACACTATAGTGTAATTTGTCATGTTATAATAAGTTGCATTTTTTATTTTTCAGGTAACTGGTTCTACTTATTATGAATATAAACATGTAGTTAACTTTCAAATAATCAAATAGTATAAATAAATCGGAAAGGTCTTTTGGCCACACTATTTTGGCCACGATGACCCAAATGAGGTAAATTCATATTACTATTTAGGTCAAATTTATAAATTTATGCTTACTTAATATCATTTCTATGTTTTCTTCTCAAACTTTATCTTGATTTTAAATTGTATAATAGAGGTTTTTGTGGTTTTTACATAAATATGACCAAAGTTAGGTCAAATTGATGTGGCAATTTAGCAACACTCTAAATAAATTACCCCAACAATGTATAGAAATTAAATAGAGTCTGCCCCGAATGCCTCTTATTAATTGTACATAATATTCAGCAAAATGAAGACCATTGCCTGGATGAATGCAATTGGTTGGGTCAGAATCTAAAACAAAGAACACAGAGGAAAGAAAAAGAAGACTTGCAGTATAATGGGAAATGGAACAGATAAGAATGTTATTGTTTTTTCTCTGGAACTGACTTTTTACAGTAGATATGCAGAGCATATATATTGAACAAAACAACAACGTTTAACTCCTAAATTAACTCTAACAACTTACTAAGAGTCCTATCTAAATCAATAACTAATCTGATATCATTCCTAAATAATAGGAACTGAATTATTTGACTCAGTAAACTTAAAAGACCATAATAAGTAAAACAGTAAAAGAAAAAGATGCACTAATTTTTAACACTCCCCCTTAGTGCATGCTTACGATCAATAACTCCAAGAGCAGCTCTGAAATATTCAAACTTAGGCTTTACCAAGGCCTTTGTAAATATGTCTGCAACTTGCTCATTTGTAGAAATTCCTTTCAGAACAACTTCTTGCTCCAACACTTTCTCTCGAATGTAGTGATGACGAACCTCTATATGCTTTGTCCAACCATGAAAGATTGGATTCGATGCAAGGTTGATAGCACTTTCATTATCACATCTAATTTGAACAACATAGTCAACTTTGCACAACATCTCTCCGATTAATCTCTTCAACCACGTACATTCTTGCGCAGCCATAGTTGCTGCTATGTACTCAGCTTCAGTGCTAGATAATGCGACCACTGGTTGCTTCTTGCTGCACCAAGATACCATAGCTGAACCAATGCTAAAACAATATCCCGAAGTTGAATGTCTATCATTCGCATCTCCAGCCCAATCTGCGTCGGTGAATCCGCTTAACACGAATTTTTCATGTCTTCTATACATAAGACCATGATCATGTTAGGATTTAAATCCCAAATCCGACCTTTGTAAGCAGGTTCCCAGGAAAGATTGGAGGGTCACAGCTGGACCACTTTAATACCAACCTCCTTAGACAGAACCTACTTACGCCGTGATGTAAGCGAAGAATAAATAGCACACACAGATTTATAGTGGTTCACCCTCAATGTGAGAGCTACGTCCACGTTGCTGCTGCAGATCTTATTAAAGAAGAAATATTACAAGTGTTTACAACACTCAACCTCACAACCCCAATCCCAATTACACTCAAGAATTTTACCACAGAAAATTCTCTCAAAGACCTTCTCTTACTTAGGCCTTTCACTAAGAGTATTTCTCTTAGATTTTTTCTCTCTTGGGATGTGTATAGCAAATGATCTTAATGATATCTTACAAATGAACCATAAGCTACCTATTTATAGGAATGAATTTCCTATGATGAGGTAAGCGCTTACATCACGACTATTATGAGGTAAGCGCTTACATCACGACTATGTGAACAAAAGAATTGACTTGTTTGGCCAATTCCACACCTAACAAATCTCCCACTTGAAGACTAATTTTAATTTGTCTTCACACTTTGATCGATGCAGCAGCTCTTTCCTACTTTCATACTTCGTGCAGGCCAACTGAAGTTGAGCATAACTTTAGTTTGTCTATCGTCACTGCCTTTGTCAGCATGTCTGCTGGATTCTGACTCCCTGCGATCTTCTCAAGCACCAGCGCTCCATCTTCCAAAGCTGATCTAATGAAATGGTATCGGAGTTGTATGTGCTTCGTTCGAGCATGGTAAACCGGGTTCTTTGCCAAATGAATGGCGCTTTGGCTATCACAATATAGCACACTTCCCTCGTGGTCCTGATCCAATTCCCGCAGAAAAGATTGTAGCCACATCATTTCCTTTGTGGCCTCCGTCACAGCAACGTACTCAGCCTCACAACTAGAGAGAGCTACTATCTTTTGCAACTTGGAAACCCAAGAGATTGCAGTACCTCCGAAGGTGTAAACATACCCGGATGTGCTCTTTCTGCTATCAATATCACCACCGTTGTCAGCATCAACATACCCTTGCAATCCTGTTTTTGATTTTCGGAAATACAGAGCTGAACTCGAGCTGCCTTTCAGATATCTGAATATCCACTTCACAGCCTCCCAGTGTTGCTTTCCCAGATTGCTCATAAATCGGCTGACAACTCCCACTGCATGTGCAATGTCTGGCCTTGTACATATCATTGCATACATAAGACTACCGATTGCATATGCATAAGGTATCTTGTCCATCTGCTTCTTCTCATCCCCGGTTGTCGGAGACTGATCCTTTGACAACCGAAAGTGTCCAGCCAAGGGAGTGCTGACTGGCTTGGCATCATGCATGTTAAACCTTTTGATAACTTTCCTCACATATTCTTCTTGTGAGAGTTTGATGCCCTCCTTGCTTCGGTCGATTCTCATCCTAAGGATTTGCTTTGCAGCTCCCAAATCCTTCATTGCAAACTCTTCCGATAACCCTTTTTTCAACCGATCAATCTCTTGTAGGTTTTCTCCTACGATTAGCATGTCGTCGTCATAGAGTAGCAGTATCATGTACGAGTCTTCAAATTTTTTGAAGTAACAGCAGTGATCTGCCTCGCACCTTGAAAAATCAGCTTTCTTCATAAAGCTGTCAAACTTTAAATACCACTGTCTTGGAGCCTGTTTTAGTCCGTACAGACTCTTTTGAAGTTTGCACACCAGATTCTCCTTTCCTTTGACTTTGAATCCCTCTGGCTGTCGCATGTAGATTTCCTCGTCTAGATCACCGTGAAGAAATGCAGTTTTCACGTCCATCTGTTGCAGATGTAGATTTTCCTTTGCTACCAGCCCAAGAACAGTTCTGATAGTCACCATCTTGACTACGGGAGAGAAGATCTCCGTATAGTCAATGCCTTCTTTCTGTTGAAATCCCTTTGCAACCAGCCTTGCTTTATAACGCTTGCTTCCATTGGGTTCTTCCTTTATCCGATAAACCCATTTGTTTTGCAATGCCTTTTTATCCTTTGGCAACTCGGATAATTCCCATGTATGATTTGCCGATAGTGAATCTATTTCATCCTTCATTGCCAGCTCCCACTTAGTCGATTCATCGACTTGCATTGCTTCTTCATAACATTCCGGCTCCTCTCTATCAGTGAGTAGAATGTAGTTGAGGGATGGAGAGTACCTGTGAAGCGGCTTCTTGATCCTGGATAATCTACGCAGCTCTGTGATTTGCGTCTGTTCATTTGTTTCAGAATCAGCACTTTCATCAGCACCTTCTCGGATTGTTTGTTCCTCTGCCTCGGTTGTACCTGGCTGCGGCTCAGGTGCCGGAAAGTCCCTCAAATCGACTATTTCCGATTCCTTGTCCTGACATTCTGAATTCTTTTGCAGCTTGTCTTTGTACAGTACCTCTTCGTTAAAGACAACATTCCTGCTTCGGATGATCTTCCGATTTTGTTCATCCCAAAATCGGTACCCAAGCTCGGTGTCACCATAGCCAATAAAGTAACACTTCTTTGATTTTGGATCAAGCTTGCTTCTAGCCGTATCATCATTATGAACATATGATAAGCAACCGAACACTTTCAGAAATGAAAGATTTACCTTCTTGCCACTCCAGACTTCTTCTGGAATTCTGAAATCCAAGGGAACTGACGGTCCTCGGTTAATTAAGAAGGCTGCGGTATTGACTGCATCTGCCCAGAATGTCTTGGGCAGTCCAGAGTGTATTCTCATACTCCGAGCACGCTCGTTCAACGTTCGGTTCATTCTTTCGGCTACTCCATTCTGTTGCGGCGTTCCAGGAATAGTCTTCATCATCTTGATCCCATTATCGGCACAGTACCGTTTGAAATCACCATCAGTGTATTCTCCGCCGTTGTCGGACCTCAAACACTTCAACTTGAGGTTTGTTTCATTCTCGACCATGGCTTTCCATCTTTTGAATACACTAAACACATCAGATTTATTTTTCATAAAATAAACCCATACCTTCCTGGTTGAATCATCAATGAAAGTCACGTAGTAGTGTGATCCTCCAAGGGAGGGTACAGTGGTAGGTCCCCACACGTCTGTGTGCACCAATTCCAGCTTTTCGACCTTCAACTCTCTGCCTGCACTTGAGAAGCTTACTCGCTTTTGTTTTCTGAGAATGCAGCTCTCACACGTATGAAGGTCCATCGTCTTCAGCTCCGGAATTAAGCCATTTGTCACCAACAGCTTCATCCCCTTCTGGCTGATATGCCCAAGCCGACAATGCCACAAATCTGTCTTCTTTGTGTTGTCAACCACAACAACAATATCACGACAGCTATCCGTCATGTAGAGAGTGCCAATCTTCTTTCCTCGGCCAACTACCATAGCACCTTTCGCCACCTTCCAAGACCCATTACCAAAGTTGAGATCATATCCCTCATCATCAAGCTGACCTACTGAAATCAGGTTTCGCATCAGCTTTGGAACATGTCTAACTTTTGTAATCTTCCACGAAGATCCATTTGACATCTTCAAATTAATGTCTCCCGTGCCAACAACGTCTAGCGGCTCTCCATCGGCTAAATAAACTTTGCCGAGATTCCCAGCCACGTAGTTTGTCATTATATCATGATGTGGGGTGGTATGAAAGGACGCTCCTGAGTCAAGCACCCAAGAGTCTATCGGGCTGTCAACCGATAGCAACAACACATCGCCAATGTCTTCCGTAGCAGCATTGATTCCAGCCCCCTTGTTGTCCTCCTTCTTTGGCGCCCTGCAGTTCTTCTTGAAGTGACCTGGTTTTCCACAGTTCCAACACTCATGTGTTCGTCCTGGTCTGGATTGACCCCTGCCATTCCTTGACTTCGATCTGCCCCTATTTCGGTTGTAGTTTCTGTCATAATTTCTGCTTCTGTTTTCAACATTAAAAGCAGAACTCGTCGATGCCTCTCCCGAATCTGTCCTGCGCACCTCCTCAACAAGGATACGATCCCTAACATCGTTGAACTTTAGTTTGTCACTGCCGACAGAATTACTAACCGCTGCTCTCATTGGCTCCCAACTATTTGGTAGGGATGCCAACAAAATTAGAGCTTGTACTTCATCATCGAAATCAATTTTTACCGATGACAATTGATTTACAATGGTATTGAATTCATTTATGTGTGCAGCAACATGAGCATTTTCCATCATCTTTAGATGAAATAGTTTCTTCATGAGAAATACCTTATTATTTGCCGAAAGTTTCTCATACATGTCAGACAATACCTTCATCATATCTGCGGTGGTCTTCTCCTTTGCCACGTTGTGAGCAACGTTCTTCGACAGCGTCAGTCGAATGACTCCCAGAACTTGTCTGTCGAGGAGATCCCAATCTGCTTGCTTCATCTCCTCTGGTTTCGGACTCAGAGGTTCATGAAGCTTTCTGCCATATAAATAATCTTCAATTTGCATTCTCCAGAACGCAAAATCTGTACCATCGAATTTACCGATGCCGTGCGTCGTACCATCTTCGCCTCCCATCGTTTCTAAATCACAACACAACCTGTTGCTCTGATACCAGTTGTTAGGATTTAAATCCCAAATCCGACCTTTGTAAGCAGGTTCCCAGGAAAGATTGGAGGGTCACAGCTGGACCACTTTAATACCAACCTCCTTAGACAGAACCTACTTACGCCGTGATGTAAGCGAAGAATAAATAGCACACACAGATTTATAGTGGTTCACCCTCAATGTGAGAGCTACGTCCACGTTGCTGCTGCAGATCTTATTAAAGAAGAAATATTACAAGTGTTTACAACACTCAACCTCACAACCCCAATCCCAATTACACTCAAGAATTTTACCACAGAAAATTCTCTCAAAGACCTTCTCTTACTTAGGCCTTTCACTAAGAGTATTTCTCTTAGATTTTTTCTCTCTTGGGATGTGTATAGCAAATGATCTTAATGATATCTTACAAATGAACCATAAGCTACCTATTTATAGGAATGAATTTCCTATGATGAGGTAAGCGCTTACATCACGACTATTATGAGGTAAGCGCTTACATCACGACTATGTGAACAAAAGAATTGACTTGTTTGGCCAATTCCACACCTAACAGATCAAGTGAGCCCTTCACATAACGAAGAGTTCTTCTTGCTGCATCTAGGTGTGAACTTCTCGGACATTGCATGAACTGAGACACAATTCCAACAGAATAATCGATCTCCAGTCTTGAGATAGTTAAATAAATTAAACTACCAACAAGTTGCTGAAATTTTTTGACATCTTTTAATGGCTTTCCTTCATCTTTCATCAGCTTGAGATATGGTTCCATTGGAGTGGCTTTTTCTTTCGACTTCCCCATGCCAAAACGCTGCAACAATTTCCTTGCGTATGTCTTTTGAGAGACAAAATACCCTTGATCTGTTTTTTCAATTTCCAGACCAAAAAAACAGCTCACTTCCCCCAAATTCTTCATCTCAAAACGAACAGAAAGTTCATTTTTCATCATCGAAATCGCAGCTTCATTATCTCCGGTAATGATCATGTCATCCACATATAATAAGACCATCATGTGCACATTTGATTCTAATTTAATAAATAAACTAGAATCTGCATCAGAAACTTTAAAACCACAAAAGATAAAGTATTGGGCAACTTTACCATACCAAGCACGTGGTGCTTGTTTAAGACCATACAACGCTTTCTTTAATCGGCAAACGTGATGAGGATACTGCTTAGAGACATATCCTTTAGGCTGCTCCATAAAAACTTCACGATCCAATTCTTCATAAAGAAAAGCGTTCTTTACATCAAGCTGCCACAGTTTCCAATTCTTAGATGTCGCAAGAGAAAAAATGGTTCTTATAGTTACCATTTTTGCAACTGGACTGAATGTTTCCTCATAATCTAGCCCATAACTTTGAGAGAAACCACGTGCGACAAGCCGAGCTTTGTATTTATCGACAACCCCATCTGAGTTTTTCTTCGAACGATAAACCCATTTGCAAGTGATGAGCTCGCAATTCTCTGGCTTCGACACCAACTCCCACGTCTGATTTTTGCTCAAAGCGTCAATTTCTTCTTGCATAGCTGCTTCCCACATTGGTTGACCTTTAGCTTCTTCAAAGCTTACTGGTTCTTCATCCAATTCTCCTGTGAAAAAGCATGAAGTAATTGAGCAATTATTCAGTTTTACCTCATAATCTTTGAAGTAACTTGGTTGTCTTTTCTCCCTTGTTGACCTCCTTTCAATTTGTTGTTCATCATTTGAATTTGAGGTATTTGGAGTTGAACTTTCATCATTGTTTGAAGCTTGCAAGTTGTTCTCTGGAATCGACTCTAAGTGTTCTTGATCGCCATCAAGAATAGTTTCTTGACTATTGGTTTTCCGGGCAGAATCGTATGATGAAACTTCATCAAACACAACATCTCTGGAGGTGACAAATTTCTTGGTTTCAAGATCCATACACCTCCATCCTTTCCTATATGAATCATAGCCAACAAAGACACACCTTTTTACTCTCGGGTCAAGTTTAGTTCGGTTAGATTTAGGAACATGAACATAACAAGTTGAACCAAAAACCCGAAAATGATTTACATTTGGCTTTTCATCATATAGAATCTCAAAAGGAGATTTTTCTTTACATGGCCATGGAGGCAAACGATTTATTACATGGCACGCGCATTGAATAGCTTCAGCCCAAAGCTCTCGAGGGAGATTTTTATCATGCAGCCAGGAAAGGCTCGTGGAAACAAGATGAGCTATTTTCCTTTCAGAAACACCATTCTGTTGGGGGGTATTTGGACATGTCATTTGTCTTGAAATACCATTTGCATCGCAGTATTTGAAGAATTCATCTGACATATATTCGCCTCCATTGTCGCTGCTTAAGCATTTAATTTTTACCCCAAAATCCTTCTCCACAACAGTTTTAAATTCAGCAAATTTTGGCAAAGCTTCACTCTTCTCTTTCAAGAACTTCACCCATGTATATCTTGAAAAATCATCTACAAGTACCATGACATAGCGAAAACCACTATAACTTCTTGTTTTTGTTGGTCCCATCAAGTCTGTATGAACCAACTCAAACATAGTGGACCTGCGATTTGATGATCTTTGAAATGGAAGACGATGTGATTTGCCAAATTGACAGCCTTTGCAAACTACATCTTCATGAATATTCTGTAGAGCTGGTATGCCATCCACCAATTTCTTTTAAGAAATTTGCCGCAACAATTGGTATCCCAAATGTCCCAGTCGAGCAAGCCAAATTGTTGCACTATCTGTTTGACTTGTCTTCTTCACATAGGCTTCGCCTACTGCCATGACAAATAAAGCACCCTTCTTTTCACCAGTAAGAACAATATCAACAGCTATTTTACGTTATCAAGAACTTTCACATCATTTGGACCAAACAAAATATATTTTCCAGACACAGTAATTTGAGAAACTGAAACTAGATTTCTCTTCAAACCTGGAGCATGATAGACATCATTCAACTTGACAGCCCGTGTATCTCCAACGTCAAACTTTAGGACTCCTTCTTTAGCTACTGGATATTTCGAATTATCCGCTGTAACAACAACTCGATCTCTGTTATGTTGACGCAACTCTGAAAGTAGCGAATCATATCCGGTTACGTGATGAGAGCAACCAGAATCAATGATCCATTCTTCTTTGTAGCTATCATCATTGTAGAGAGCTTCAACTGACACGGCATCATCATTCTTCGGTTTAGTTACTTCAACAGTGAAGCATTGCTCCCATTTGAGTTGCTCGTTTCCATCATTTTACTTGCAACATTTGCATTTGAAAGCTTCACTCTACAATTTTTCTTAATGTGCCCAATTATACCACATCTATAGCACCTTTTATTTCAAAGTTCCCACCAGTAGCTTTTTCACTATTTGAGCCTTTTTCATTGTTCTTGCTCCCAGTTGATTTGATTTTCTTTTTAGGTTTATCCTTTGAGAAGAGAACGGGATCTGATTCGAAGCTTTTTGCCATTTGCTTTGCTAATGCCTCTTGGTTGGAAAACAAATTTTCAAATTCTTCAACTGAAGGTTGCTTTGCCCAACCTTGAATGGAGGTGACGAACGGATTGTACTCCTTCTTCAATCCTCGAATAAGAAATCGTCGCAATCTTGCTTCACCAATTTTCTCCTCCTGATCTAATTCTGAAATTTCTGCACAAATACTTTTGACTCGTAAGAAATATTCAGAAATAGACATTCCTCCCTGCGATAGCATTGCCAATTCATTTTCCAGCAACTGTAGCCTAGCGGTATTCTTTTTAGTGAACAATCTCTCGAGTATCTCCCAAACTTCTTTTGATGAACCAACATCACATACATGATTGATGAGTTCTTTTCCAATTGACGTCCTCAAGGCAAATAGCGCTTTACCACATTTTATCTTCCATTTCCTCCGTGGTTCCACATTCTCCGGAGTATTTGCTGGAATTTCTGCTTCAGCGCCAGCAACAAGATCCCAGAGGTCTTAACCTTGAAGGTAAGCCTCCATACACATTCTCCAGTACTTGTAGTTTGTCCCTACAAGCTTCTCGACACCAAACTGTGCGTTTGAACTGTTTCCCCCATTTGCCAACTCCATACTGCACAAGCTTCTCCTCTGCAACTTTCAATCTCCTCCAACAAGATAAAACCAACTTGATAGACAAGAAGAAGGAAAGAACTATCTGATCAATGACCTTGCTCTTGATACCATAAAACAAAGAACACAAAGGAAAGAAAAAGAAGACTTGCAGTATAATGGGAAATGGAACAGATAAGAATGTTATTGTTTTTTCTCTGGAACTAACTGTTTACAGTAGATATGCAGAGCATATATATTGAACAAAACAACAACGTTTAACTCCTAAATTAACTCTAACAACTTACTAAGAGTCCTAGCTAAATCAATAACTAATCTGATATCATTCCTAAATAATAGGAACTGAATTATTTGACTCAGTATATTTAAAAGACCATAATAAGTAAAACAGTAAAAGAAAACGATGCACTAATTTTTAACAAAATCGTGTCTTGAAGAATCCAGCAGCAACTTCGCAAATTTGGTGGTAAGTACTCCTATTCAATACAGACTCATAATTAGCTTTAATGGTGGACAACAACAAACAGAGTGCATGATTTAAATGCTAGAAAAATTAACCTATTTATTATTGTGAATAACGTGCATGATATTGTTATTGAAATACCCGTGGCGGATTCCGAATTTTCATTCGTTCGAAAAACAATAACAAAAGCTAAACATAAAAATAATATTGTCCCAGGGTATCAAACCTAGGACACTAGAGAGAATTTTGAATACCTTGGACCGCTTGAGCTAATCTTTTGGACTTATTTAGGGTGTTCAAAATTTATATATGTACACAAACACAGAAAATCTACCTTATATATACCGTGTAATTTTTTACCGAGGGTGAACACCCTACCTGTGGGGTCCAGTCCCCTATCCCATATTTTAAGAAAGGAAGATTTTTCTTCCTTTGACAAATTATACATTGGCAACAATTGTGGACTTGGCTAACAAGCCAATTTCTTTGTTCACATTTTCATGATGTAAGCGCTTACCTCATCATAATCGTGATGTAAGCGCTTACCTCACCATAGGAAATTCATTCCTATAAATAGGCAGCTTATGGTTCATTTGTTACACACCAAAATCTCAGACAATACATCTGAGTGAGAGCAAAGTGAGGTATTCCATAGACTGTAAGAAAATAGTCTGTGAAGAAAAATAGAGTGTGAGTGATATTGTAGTGAGGTGGGAAAAATCAAAGGAGTGTTTTTCTTTTTTGAGTGTGTAGTGGTCTTTGGAGTATTTATACTCGTGACTACACAGTGTAAAATTCCTTACTATAGTGATATCAGCTGCTCCTCTTGGCCGTGGTTTTTCCCTTATTCAGAAGGGTTTCCACGTAAAATCTTGGTGTCATTATTGCTGCATTTTATTCTTGCTGATTTAACCATAACTTAGTGTTCCGCGTTTATCACTAATACCGTGAATATTATTTTTGCGGGTCTATTTTATTCCCATCAAGTGGTATCAGAGCCAAGGTTCTGTCTGAGTATGCTCTGTGGTTGCAGCACAGTCTGAACTTCCACATCAGAAAAGAATTACTTTGGTCTTCGAATAAAATAGTATTTGTATTTGTGATAAACGATGGAAGCCAACACTAGTAGAATGGTTACTTTGAGTGGCGTAAATTATGCCATTTGGAAGGGCAAAATGGAAGATTTGTTTTATGTCAAGAATTTTCATCAACCTGTCTTTGGAAATAAAAAGCCTGATAATAAATCAGATGAAGAGTGGAATTTGTTGCATCGGCAGGTTTGCGGCTTTATTAGACAGTTGGTTGACGATAATGTGTTGAACCATATTTCTGGAGAGACACATGCTCGGACCCTATGGGAGCAACTTGAAAGTTTGTATGCTCGAAAAACTGGTAATAACAAGATGTTTCTGATAAAGCAAATGCTGGGTTTAAAATACCACGATGGTTCCGCAATGACAGATCATCTGAATATTTTTCAGGGGATCATGAACCAGTTATCTGCTATGGGTATTAATTTTGATGAAGAAATTCAAGGCTTGTTTCTACTTGGTTCCCCACCAGATTCTTGGGAAATTATTAGAACTTCATTATCAAATTCTGCTCCGGATGGTGTGATCTCTATGGATCTTGCCAAGAGCAGTCTTTTAAATGAAGAGATGAGAAGAAAATCTCAAGGTTCCTCCTCATCAGATGTCTTGGTGACTGACACTAGAGGGAGAGGCAAGAATCGTGGTTCTCAAAATAGAGAACATCATAGAAGCAAATCCAGAAGCAGACTTAAAGATATTGACTGCTATCATTGCGGGAAAAAAGGGCACACAAAGAAGTTCTGCTGGATTTTGAAAAAAGAGAATAGAGAAAAGAAGGAAAAGAAAGAAGATGGCAATCGTGTTGCCGCTGTCACTACAGAAGATCTTGTTACTGTCCTTGATGCAGATCTGATAAATATTGCTTGTGATGAGTCAAGCTGGGTTGTGGACAGTGGTGCCGCATCTCATGTGACATCAAGGAAGGAATTTTTCTCATCCTATACTCCGGGTGACTTTGGAACTTTGAGTATGGGTAATGAGACTGTATCCAGGGTGGCTGGTGTTGGAACGATTTGTTTGAAAACTAGTATTGGAACTAAACTAGTTTTAAACAATGTAAAGCATGCACCTGATGTTCGTTTGCACTTGATCTCTGTTGGTGTTTTGGATGATGAGGGATATGTCAGTACCAATGGTGCTGGAAAGTGGAAGCTTACTAAAGGTTCCATGATTGTGGCTCGTGGCGAAAAGCGTCGTGGTCTATACTGGACTACGGCCTCTACCTGTGTTGATATGGTGAAGGCAGTTGAGAGCAATAGCTCTTCAACGTTATGGCATAAGAGGCTTAGCCACATTAGCGAGAAAGGACTAAATGTTCTGGCCAAAAAGAAATTATTGTCAAATTTCGAAAGTGCTAAATTAGAAAAGTGTGAGCACTGCTTGGCTGGAAAAGAAAATAGAGTTTCTTTCAAGTCTCATCCTCCTTCAAGAAAGACAGAGTTGCTTGAGTTGGTGCATTCAGATTTATGTGGTCCAATGAAGACAAGGACTTTGGGTGGTGCACTTTATTTTGCTACCTTTATTGATGATTGCTCAAGGAAACTTTGGGTCTACGTCTTAAAGACTAAAGACCAAGTGTTGGGTGTCTTTAAGCAGTTTCAGGCCTCAGTTGAAAGAGAAACTGGAAAGAAGCTGAAGTGTATTCGTACTGATAACGGTGGTGAATATTGTGGACCGTTTGACGAATACTGCAAGCAACAGGGTATCAGACACCAGAAGACTCCTCCTAAGACTCCTCAGCTTAATGGTTTAGCAGAGAGGATGAACAGGACCTTGATGGAAAGAGTCAGATGTTTGCTTTCTGAAGCAAAGTTGCCGAATTCCTTTTGGGGTGAGGCTTTATTGACCGCTGCACATGTTATTAATCTATCCCCTGCGGTTGCTTTGCAAAGTGATGTTCCAAACAGAGTTTGGTATGGAAAGGATGTTTCCTATGACCACTTGAAAATGTTTGGTTGTAAAGCTTTTGTACATGTGCCTAAAGATGAAAGGTCGAAATTAACTGCCAAGACAAGGCAGTGCATCTTCATTGGTTATGGCCTTGATGAGTTTGGTTACAGGCTATATGATCCAATTGAGAAGAAGGTTGTGAGAAGCCGTGATGTTATCTTCATAGAGGATCAAAACATTGAAGATATTAACAAAGCGGAGAAGATAAAATCTTCAAGTTCTGAAGGTTTAGTTAATCTTGATCAAGTTCCTCATACAAATGCTAATGAAGTTGGTGGGCTCGATGACGATGGTGATGCCCAAAATCATGTTCCATATCAGCATGTTGATGATGATAACGATGCTGCTATTGATGAAGTAGATGCTCCTACTAATGAAGTCGTGGATGAGTCAGATATTCCACTTAGAAGGTCTACTAGATAGCATGTTCCTTCTTCCCGTTATTCACCTAATGAGTATGTATTCCTCACTGATGGGGGAGAACCTGAATGTTATGAGGAGGCCATGGAAGATGAGCACAAGGATCAATGGATTGAAGCCATGCAAGATGAGATGAAATCTCTGCGTGAGAACCATACTTATGAGTTGGTGAACTTGCCTAAGGGCATGAGAGCTTTGAAGAACAAGTGGGTGTTCAAAGTTAAAGCCGAAGAACACAGCTTGAAGCCCAGATACAAAGCTAGATTGGTTGTTAAGGGATTTGGTCAAAGGAAAGGTATTGACTTTGACGAAATATTTTCTCCTGTCATGAAAATGTCCTCCATTCGGACAGTTCTTGGTTTGACTGCTAGTCTTGATTTGGAGATTGAGCAGATGGATGTGAAGACTGCTTTTCTTCACGGTGACTTAGAAGAAGAGATTTATATGGAATAACCTGAAGGCTTCAAGGCAAAAGGTAAAGAAAATCTTGTATACAAACTCAAGAAGAGTCTCTATGGATTGAAGCAAGCTCCCAGACAGTGGTACAAGAAGTTTGAGTCTGTTATGGGGGAGCAAGGCTACAAGAAGACTTCTTCAGATCACTGTGTGTTTGTACAAAGATTTTCTGATGGTGACTTTACCATCCTTCTGCTATATGTGGATGATATGTTGATTGTAGGCAAAAATGCTTCCAGGATTGACGAGTTGAAGAAACAGTTGAGTAAGTCTTTTGCAATGAAAGACTTGGGTCATGCTAAGCAGATTTTGGGCATGAGAATTACTCGTTCGAGAGATGAAAAGAAGCTTTATTTGTCGCAGAAAAAGTACATAGAACGTGTACTAGAGCGCTTCAATATGAAGAGTGCTAAGTGGGTTAGCACACCTCTTCCTGGTCATCTGACATTGAGCAAAAAGATGTGTCCTACAACAACAGAGAAAAAACAGAGAATGGCCAAGATTCCTTATTCCTCTGCCGTCGGAAGTTTAATGTATGCAATGGTATGCACTCGACCAGATATTGCTCATGCAGTCGGTGTTGTTAGCAGATTTCTCGAAAATCCAGGGAAAGAGCATTGGGAAGCTGTGAAGTGGATACTCAGGTATCTAAGAGGAAGATCAGATGAATGCTTGTGTTTTGGAGGATCAAATCCAATTTTGAAGGGCTATACAGATTCTGATATGGCAGGTGACCTTGATAACAGAAAATCCACTACTGGATATTTGTTTACTTTTTCAGGGGGAGCTATATCATGGCAGTCAAAGTTGCAGTAGTGTGTCGCACTATCTACAACGGAAGCGGAGTATATTGCGGCTACTGAAGCTGGCAAAGAGATGATATGGCTCAAGAGATTCCTTCAAGAACTTGGATTGCAGCAAATGGAGTATGTTGTCTATTGTGACAGTCAGAGTGCAATAGACTTGAGCAAGAACTCCATGTATCATTCGAGAACAAAACACATCGATGTCAGATATCATTGGATTCGTGAGCAATTGGAAAGCGAATTGTTCCAAGTCAAGAAGATTCACACGAATGAAAATCCTGCAGATATGCTGACCAAGGCGGTACCGAGAGACAAGTTCGAATCGTGCAAAGAACTTGTCGGCATGCACTCAAATTAGAAGCCAGTGTACCCTCCTTCAGGTGAATGGGACTGGAGGGGGAGATTTGTGGGGTCCAGTCCCCTATCCCATATTTTAAGAAAGGAAGATTTTTCTTCCTTTGACAAATTATACATTGGCAACAATTGTGGACTTGGCTAACAAGCCAATTTCTTTGTTCACATTTTCATGATGTAAGCGCTTACCTCATCATAATCGTGATGTAAGCGCTTACCTCACCATAGGAAATTCATTCCTATAAATAGGTAGCTTATGGTTCATTTGTAACACACCAAAATCTCAGACAATACATCTAAGTGAGAGCAAAGTGAGGTATTCCATAGACTGTAAGAAAATAGTCTGTGAAGAAAAATAGAGTGTGAGTGATATTGTAGTGAGGTGGGAAAAATCAAAGGAGTGTTTTTCTTTTTTGAGTGTGTAGTGGTCTTTGGAGTATTTATACTCGTGACTACACTGTAAAATTCCTTACTATAGTGATATCAGCTGCTCCTCTTGGCCGTGGTTTTTCCCTTATTCAGAAAGGTTTCCACGTAAAGTCTTGGTGTCATTATTGCTGCATTTTATTCTTGCTGATTTAACCATAACTTAGTGTTCCGCGTTTATCACTAATACCGTGAATATTATTTTTGCGGGTCTATTTTATTCCCATCACTACCCACCCTCTAAATCCGCCCCTATGAACTACTGCACATCACTTCATAAGCATGTTGGTCGATGACACTCACGACTCAATTGATGATGCAATTGGTCCAATATTATTAGACCCAATTTCATTAATCACATCACTCCGTAAGCATGTTGGTCGATGACACTCACAACTCAATTGATGATGCAATTGGTCCAATATTATTAGACCCAATTTCATTAATTTGTGTGGGAAATCACTCCACATTCATATATAATAACAAGAATGGATTTTTTTTCATGAGATCAACTAATAATTAAATGATGACGAAAAAGCCACTTAAAACTTGAATTCTTCTAATTTTCAACAAGTAAATATACAAAGAAGTTGAGGAGATTGATCACAACATTTATATATATGTGCATAAAGAATAATTTTGACTTTGTATATAAAAGCAAAGGTAATCTGAATGAACCCTAACTTCGTCCCTGACTATATATGTTTGAGACAATATAAGAAATCACAGACCAACCACCTTAAACATCATTTCACAATCTCCCTTTTCTGGGTGGAGCTTTTTTACTCTGTTGATTTCAATTTATGTGACACACGTACACAATTATTATTTAGAGAGTTAAATAATATTTCTTTTAATTATGATTTATTCAGATTCATTTTAAATACCACAAAACGAACGTCAACAGTCAACGGCCGGAATATATGTTATTCACATGAATGGTGTAGGATCTCCCTAAAAAGGGCAAAACAAATCATTGAAATAGTCATTGACAGGTACGAATGAAAAATCATTGGTAGGTAAAAACAATTAATTTCCAGTAAGATCAGTGATGAAATCCAATCCACTTGAAATATTCAATATGCTAGCTATAGCTACTTTGCAGTGCACCATTTAATAATCATGTTGTCAACTTCTCATATCCCACCGCCATTTATGACTACCTTCCTACAATTAAAAAGTTCCTTGACACTTACTAGGTTGATTCAGAGACGTGTATATATATATATATATATATATATATATATATATATATATATATATATATATATATATATATATATATATATATATATATATATTATGAATCTATAATCGAACAAAGGTAGTGGAGGAAATAGTTATGATAAGACAGAAGACTGAAAGATTCGTTGAACAAAAGCAATGGCTAGAAGACATTTGCAGAAAAAGAAAGTTTTATTAAAAGTAGCTTTAATAAAGCAGCTACAGTAAATGGACAGATCAGCTAACAGACAAGTAAATAAAGTTTTCTTTTGAAAAATTTCACGTGACGATGAGGGCCAAAGAACACCCGGCTGAATTCAAAAGATTCTTCAACATTTTGAAATTCGGAGTTAAAGTCCGCCAGACGCCTATAAATAGCAGCATTTGTGGAGAAGCAAAGATATCACGAACAAGAGCACCAACCACCTCTCTCTAGAAAACTTCCATATTCCCCTTTTCTTTCATCAAATGCTCCAATCCTTTGCCTAGTCAAAAACCTTTGTAATATAAACTCCTATTGTAAAATAGTATTAAGTTTTTAATACCTACCCCCTAGTATGAAATAGTTTTTGGGGTTCCTCGAAAGGGAAACCTCTCTCTTCTTCAAACCATGTAAGTTTATTTACTATATTTTTTGTACTAATCTCCCTATTATGTAAATTATTTTGTGATTATATGAATATTATGTTTAAGTAATTTCCTTGTCATCATGAATTTGTTATTCTTAGTATATGGTTATTCTCTTAATTTCTTAATAACCTCGATGGATTAACCTGTAAATTCCTAGGTTTTAAAGAGGCCGTTTTAATGTCCAAATGATAAAGGACAATGTTGGCCATGGTTACCGGGGTGTGATTAAAAAAGACTGTTATTAAGAACAAAGGTTAAGAGAAAGAAATGAACAGTATAACAAGATTCGTGACTGGACAGAGTCCAAATTAAAAAAAAATGAAAATTTTAGGAGATAGACAGAAAATTAATTAGAAATATAACTACATGATAAGAAGAAATATAGGAGTGAGGAAGTACCGAGTTGGATTGTTAAAAATTTATTTGAAAACAACATTAATTTCCTTACATAATATTCATATAATCACAAAATCATTTACATAATAGGGAGATTAGTACAGAAAACATAGTAAATAAACTTACATGGTTTGAAGAAGAAGAGAGGTTTCTCTTTCGGGGAACCCCAAAAACTATTTCACACTAGGGGGTAGGTATTAAAAACTTAATACTATTTTACAATAGGAGTTTATATTACAAAGGTTTTTGACTGGGCAAAGGATTGGAGCATTTGATGAAAGAGAAGGGAAATATGGAAGTTTTCTAGAGAGAGGTGGTTGGTGCCCTTGTTCGTGATGTCTTTGCTTCTCCACAAATGCTGCTATTTATAGGCGTCTGACGGACTTTAACTTCGGATTTCAAAATGTTGAAGAATCGTTTGAGTTCAGCTGGGTGTTCTTTAGGCCCCATCGTCTCGTGAACTTTTTCAAAAGAAAACTTTATTTACTTGTCTGTTAGCTGATCTATCTATTTACTGTGGCCGATTTATTAAAGCTATTTTTAATAAAGCTTTCTTTTTCTGCAAATGTCTTTGTTCTTTCATGTCTTTACTAAATACTAATATATCATCTACATATACTAGGACAAATTTTTTATAGTCTCCAAATATACTATCCATTTTTCTTTGAAAAATTGGTGGAGCCGTCTTTAATCCAAATGGCATTACTAACCATTCAAAATGTCCTTCAAGACAGGTAAATACAGTTCATTCTATACTTTCTTCATGCATTCGTACCTGCCAATATCCTGATTTACAATCAAATTTACTAAATATTTTCTTTCCTTGTATTCTATTTATCAATTCTGTTTTGTCTGGTAACTTCTATACATCTGTCCTAGTATTATCATTATGTCTTTTATAGTTTATTACCATTCTCGCTTTTCCTCTTACTATTTCGCTATGATTTCTTACCATAAATGTTGCAGATCTATGTTTAGAAGTAGATCTTTTTATTACTCCTAAATTTAATAATTCTTTTATTTGTACTTTAAAGTCTTCCACATCTTGGTTAGTTGCTTCTATTGAGGTTGTTTTAATTATATATTCTGGATTTATTATGTCTAATTTACATACAATTTTGTTATTTTTTCAATGTTTTAAAGGTTTTTCTCCTATAATTTCTATCTCATCTAGTATTCTTATTATATTATCTAAATCTTTTTGGTTTTTTATTATTCCTATCCTTTCTATCCCTGTTTTAAAATTATATAATTATGTTTCTATGTCTATTAATGTATAATTTTTTCCTATTAGATTATCGTCATCTAGTATTTCTTCTTCTTCTAGAATTAAATTCTTTATTTCTCTTTTGCTTTTACAACATGTTTGTTGTCTTGACAATCCTTACAACAACTCTCTTCTTTCTTTTGCAGGTTTATTTGGTCTGGAGTAGAGATCTTCTTATGTCTGATTCTAGTTTCAGTTTTATGAGCTTGTACTGGTGTATGAGTAATATTTTTTAGAAAAATTACTCCATCTCTTGTAATCATGCAACTTCCATTGTTATGTAACATAAAGTCTAATCCGATGACAAAGTCTATATTTATATTCAAGTCTCTTACCCATATTTTATCCATTTTATAACTAGGTTTATAAAATTCTGAACAAGTATTGATAAAGCTAATGTATGCCTTATGAACATAATGTTTATATATATTATGAGTTCCATCCATTTGCATGGCTGCAACTGGTTTGTCTAAAACTTTTATTAAATTTGGTGGAACTATTCGTTTATTTATTATACATTTAGTACATCCCGAATCTACTAATGCTAATGTCTCTATTTCATAGTCATCTATTTTAATTCTTGCAAGTATTTTTATTGTTCCTAATTTTTTATCTTAATTACATACTAGGGCTCCATTGTCTTCTCTACTCATTAGTTCAGCTGTTAAATCTTCTGGTATTGTTCTTAGCGGTTGTATATTAGATAAACCTATTTCTTCATCTTCGCTATCTGCTTCTTTTTGTTTTCCTTTTTCTAATTTATATAACCTGGTTTCTAATTCGTTCATTCTAGTTTCTAATGTCATTATTCTTATACTAATAGTAGTATCTTCTATTTTTTTATGTCTTTCTTCTTTATGTATATTTGTCCTAAATTCTTTTTCTATACACATGATACATCCTTCTGTAAAATAATTTTTACATTTTGCTCTTTTATCTCTACTAGAAAACCATTTACAAGAGAAACATGCATTACTATCTAAACCTTTATTTCTTTTGAAGTCGTGACTACAGTCTTATGATATATTTGCTAAATTATCCATTTGGATTGGTTTTAGGTCTAGTTTTTCTAATTCTATCTCATTAATTAATTCTTCTGCTTCTGAGTCTGATGAGTCTGTTTTAATTTTTTCTTCAATATCTACACTTACTATGGAGTATATATTTTCCGTGTCTAACATATATTCATCTACATTTATTAATGTTTCTTGAAAGTCTTCAATTAGCTGTGAATTTCGTGTCTTATTATTATTCTTTTTGGACATGTATTTGTTAAGTGTTCTACACTTCCACAAGTAAAACATTCCAGTTTATTTTTATAATTTCTATATGTTATGTATTTTCTTATATGTCTAATTCTGTCTAAATAGGATTTTCTGGCTGATGATTTTCTAAGATAGTATTTCTTTCTATTGTATTGAGGGTAGTTTCTATTATATTGGGTTCTGTATTTCTTATGCTTTTTCTTTTTATAATTGTCTTTATCGTAACTCTGAGTAGTGTATACCACGCTTTTACAAAAATTCATCTCATTTTGTTTTTAATTGTTTTTGTATTTGTATATGCGTGCATTTTTCTTGTAGTATATCCATTATATGTTGTATTCTATGTCCAATTGATCATTTTAAATTAGGATTTTGTACTACTTCGTCTCTGTTATTCCATCTGTCTTCTATTTCTCTTCCTAGAGCTCCTGGTAATTTATTAAATAATTTCTTTCCCAGTTCTTGGTCAAAAGCGTTTCCACTAATTGTACAATAATAAAAATAATCATTTAATTTTTTTTTAATATGAAACCAACTACTTATACTTAACTGTTCTAATTTAATTAAATCATTTCTTTGTAGTATTACTAATCCACTATTTGGATCTTCTCCTGTAATTAAATTATGTATTTTATTAGTAAAATTGCATGGATTTGCTCCCATGGATACTAAGTGTTGAAATTCTATCGGAAAATCTTCCTTATATGCTTGCCATAGAGCTTTAGTTGATTCTCCTAAAAATGTCTCTAAGTATTTATACATAGTTTCAGCATCTGTATCATTATAAGTTTTTATATAGTCTGCTACTACTATTCCTTTCCAAAGGTCTATTACTGAATTTCATCTTTGTGGATCATGAGCTGCTATATTTAATATTTTTCCTTTATTACCTCCTTCTTGGAGAATAATAGGTTCTTCTATAAGCATTCTTTTCCCCGATGGTTTTACATTGTCTATAGGTTCTCCTGCTGTTCTAAAAACTCTTCTTCTAGGTACATTTCTTGTGCTCGTATCTACTGTGTATTGTTCTCCTGTTGTTCTTTGAAATGGACTAGAACTACACGCACTAGATTTCATTAATTCTTTTTGACTTATTATCAAGTCTATCTCTATTTCGTCATCACTATATTGTGAAAGTGCAAGGGGGGGGGGGGGGGGGGAGGGTGAATTGTTAAAATTTTCTATCTGTTAGTCGACTAGGTTAAACCAGTAGTCGACTACTTACTCAGTGAATGCTAAAGTAAGGTGCAGAAAATAAATGACACGCGTATTTTATACTGGTTCAGATTCAATGTGAATCTTAGTCCAGTCCCCTTGGGTTGCAAGGGTGTTCTCTGCAGCTCTTTATAAGGTTTGGTATAATGGAGGTTTTGAATGAAGTTCCTACGTCTACACTCAAAACACTCTTATTCTTTTTGATACAAAGCCTCACAAACTGTAACTCTCCTTTCTTTTTTGTTACACTATATGTCACTCAGACTAACAATGTTTGTTTAAAAGTAAAGCAGAGCAATGGAGGGAATGAGACTATTGCATAAGTCTTGTGTTTGTGAAGCAGCCCTTTTATAGCGTTTTAGGCTCTTCACGCAGAGAGATCAACCCAAGGGATTTGATCCTTGGAAATGGAATTAACGATTCTATTTCCAAGAATAAGACTGAGCTTTTGCTGCTTTCCTTGTGCATCGAGGCAGCATTATCATTCATCGAGATTATTACACTTCATAAGATATGCCTTTTAATGTTGGAGATGACCTTTCCTTCTTTGAAACGTTTTGATGCTGCTTGAATATTTCTTCTTTAATGATGCATATATCTTTTCCTTTCTTGAATGATTTTGTACTGCTGAAGAGTGCTGTTGTTAGCAACGTTAGGGCTGGGAAGTCATTACTTGCGTGAGCCCAGCTCGTTGGGGCTGTTTTGTGGGCTCCCATCTTATTGGGGCTGTTTTGTGGGCTCACATATATTCCTTGTGCGATTTAATTACTATACCTGCACAAGTAAAATTGTCATCATAAAAACTTGACACTAACAATCTCCCCCTTTTTGAGGATGACAATTTTAGATAATATGTAGTCAACTTCCCTGTAACGGATGCTCCCCCTGAATGGGTGGAGGCTCCCCCTTATTAGTCGACTAGTCCTTGTAGGCTCCCCCTGAACGGTTGACTCTTTCTCCCCCTTGGGCATCACTCAAAAATATAAGGCAAAGAAACAGCAAACATAGATATAGACTTATAACATGCAGCAAAAAAAAAAAAGCTAAACCAAAGAGCAAATAGCAAATAGCAAATAGCAAATAGCAAATAGCGAATAGCAGCACAACCAAACATAAGTCCCACAAAAACATTGTTTAAACAGACCAAAAGAAAAACAACCAACTAAAAAACTATTCTTGGCGGCGGAAAACTGGACGACGAAGAAAGTAGGCTAATGTATTCACAATAGCATCCTTCATTTCAGTCAACAAAGTAGTAAGACGTTCAGGCATGGCGTTAACACTGGCTTGAAGCTTGGCGGACAGTTTGACCGCTTCCTTAATAACAACATCCAGTTTAACTTTCAGCTTAGAGACATCAGCACCTGTTTCCTTAGTCGCATCACGAATCTTCTCTACTTGAAACAATGTGGATGCCATTAAGTCTTTGACGGACTCAATTTTTTCATCCATAGAAGAAAGTTTGGCGAGAAGTTCTGCATAGCATTCAGCGGAGGCGACAGAAAGATCTGATTTTTTCCCTTTGGTGGAGGGACCAGGTTGAGATGCCTCATAGACGTCCTTTAACAACCAGGAATCATTGCTTAAGACATATCCCATGCTACTAAACGCCCTAGAGTTGTAGCATTGCTTAATAAGAGTGATGGGATAGTCGACTAAATCGATTTTGTGGACTTCAAGTATGCGGGAGATAAGCATACCATATGGAAGACTAGAAGGATTGGAAGCATACTCAATCATGTAATTGATGATGATGGAGGACAAATTTATTTTCTTATTGGAAAGAAGGCAAAATGCAAAGATAGCATCACGTTGGGAGATAGTAGAGTAGGACCCAGCACGAGGAACAATGGTAGTCGCAACCATATGAGCAAGCACACGAGCCTCAAAAGAGATGTTGGACGGACCAATTTGAGCAGGAACAGAGGTGGAATTTGAAAGGGTTTTCTTAACATCGTCAAAAGACACTTCAAGAGATTCAGGCTAGAAATTTTTGGGTAGTTCGGAAAAACCAGAGCAAGTGCAACCAAAAATAGAGTCAAGGATAGAGCAATTTAGCACAATGTGGGTACCAAGAACCATTGTTTCAAGTTCATTAGCTTTAGAAGACCGAAGATTGGCATAGAACATACGAACAGGGGTTTCATACACATGAGGAGGGGTTTTGAAAAAGTTTTTCCATCCTTGATAGACAAATAATTGTTTTACCTTACAACATAGAGAAAACATATGGTCAAGATCGACAATCCTACCAGAGACGATGGTTTTGTCCTCAAGAGATGAGAATAGTGCTTGATGATGGTCATCCCAAATTTTTTTTCGAAGATCAAGGGGTTTATCAGTGATGGTTTTGAGTTTCTTGGAGGAGGTGGAGCATGCAGCCTCAGAAAGGGCTCGCTTTCCAAGATTACAAATTGGAACGGAGTCGGAGTCGTCCGAGGAAGCAGAGTCACCGGAGATGATGGAGTCATGAGGAGTAGATGAGAGAGTCTTACCCATTTCCTGGAGCCTTGAGCTTTGACGTGTGGAGAGAAGAGGGGTTTTCGCATTTTTCACCATTGGAGAGACGAGAGGACAGACGGAAAGGTTGGAAGGGAAAGGTAGAGAGGAAGGTGGAAAGGGTTTATGGGGATACAGATGAAAAAAGGAAAAAGATTTTATAGGAAAGGTAAAAAGTAAAATATGGGAAGATGGGACGGTCATAAATTTGATGGGAATACAATTTATGGCAAAGATTTGAATAGCCGAAAATCTTAGCACGGATTGTTAAAAATTTAGACAGATTTATCAATAATTCCCAAAGATCTTCTTAGCATGCAGAATGTTCCTCAAGCAGAGGTTTAGTAAAAATATCAGCAAGCTGGTTTTCAGTGTTAACAAAAACTATTTAAAAATCTCCCTGAGTAACATGATTTCTGATAAAATGATGCTTAATATCTATATGCTTGGCCCTAGAATGATGCACGGGATTTTTGGACAGACAGATAGCACTCGAATTATCACAGAAAATTTTTATAGGTTTAAAAAACAAGTCATAATCACTTAGTTGATAAGACATCCAAATTAGTTGTGTGCAACATTGACCAACATCAATATATTCAACCTCAGTGGTAGATAGAGAGACTGATCCCTGTTTTTTGCTATTCCAGAAAATAAGAGATTTTCCTAGAAGCTGGCAAGTACCGCTGGTACTTTTTCTATCATCTTTATCACCTACAAAGTCTGCATCTGAAAAACCTTCAAGCGTAAAATCATTGATGTTAGGATACCATAAACCATAGTTAGTCGTTCCATGAAGGTATCTAATGATACGTTTAACAGCATTAAGATGAGATTCCTTTGGAGCAGCTTGGAATCTAGCACACCTGCATACACTAAACATAATATCTGGTCAACTAGCAGTTAGATAAAGCAGCGATCCAATCATACCGCGATACTTGGTTTCATCAACAGGTTTTCCTGTTTCATCCTTATCAAGAGAACAAGTAGGACTCATTGGAGTTCCCATTGCTTTTGATTCAGACATACCAAATTTTTGAACGAGTTCTTTAGCATACTTAGCTTGACATATAAATATTCCACTGTCAGTTTGATGGATTTGTAGTCCCAAGAAGAATTTTAATTCTCCCATCATACTCATTTCGAACTCGCTTTGCATAAGATCAGAAAATTCCTTGCACATAAAAGGGTTAGAGCTTCCAAAAATAATATCATCAACATATATTTGTATAATGATATTTCCTAAGGAGGATCGTTTAATGAAAAGAGTTGTATCGATCTTTCCTCGGAAAAAGCTGTGACTTACCAAGAAGGAGCTTAAGCGATCATACCATGCCCTAGGTGCTTGTTTAAGATCATATAAAGCTTTACTTAATTTAAAGACGTGATAGGGAAATTTTAAGTTTTCAAAACCTGGTGGCTGTTTGACGTACACTTCTTCTTCAATGAACCCATTTAAAAAAGCACTTTTGACATCCATTTGAAAAAGTTTGAATTTTTTAAAAGAAGCATATGCGAGCAAAATTCTAATGGATTCCAACCTGGCAACAGGAGCAAAAGTTTCATCATAGTCAACTCCTTCCTGTTGTGAATATCCTTGAGCAACGAGTCGGGCTTTGTTTCTAACTACTTCTCCAGCCTCATTTAGCTTGTTTCTGTATACCCCTTTTGTGCCAATGATTGAAGCATTCTCAGGTTTGGGAACTAGATTCCAAACCTTGTTCTTTTCAAATTGATCAAGTTTTTCTTCCATAGCCTTGACCCAGTATTCATCTTTTAAGGCATCACTGACTTTCTTTGGTTCATATTGAGAAATAAGAGCCAGATTTACATTATTTTTACTAGATGCTCTAGTTTTCCTCCCTTCATGGATGTCTCCAATAACAAATTTCTTTGGATAGTCAGGTTCACTTCTCCATTCGTTTGGAACTGCTCCAATAGTAACATCAGTCGACTGAGGTGCATCAGAAGTCGACTCACAGGATGCCTTTTCTTCAGTGGGTTTTGTAACCACTGCAGTAAGTATTTTACTGTCTTCTTCATCTGCAATTTTTCTTTTCTCGGCCAGGTGATTAGTATCATCAAATACAACATGAATAGACTCTTCAATAGATAAAGTACGTTTGTTATAAATTCTATAAGATCTACTAGTAGGAGAATAACCAAGAAATATACCTTCATCACTTCGAGGATCAAACTTACCAAGATTTTCCTTCCCATTATTGTGAACAAAACACTTACATCCAAAAGGATGAAAGTAGCTAATATTTTTTTTCTTACCCGTCCATAGCTCATACGGAGTTTTCTTAAGAATTGGTCTGATTAGACATCTGTTCAAAATATCACAAGCTGTACTTACCGCTTCAGCCCAAAAGTGATGTGGTAAGCTTGTTTCTATGATCATTGTTCTTGCCATATCTTGAAGGGTTCTGTTCTTTCGTTCAACTACACCATTTTGTTGCGGAGATCGAGGTGAGGAGAAATTGTGTGTGTATCCTTGATCATTGCAGAATTCTTCAAAAGCTTTATTTTCAAATTCTCCTCCATGATCACTTCTAATGGAAGTGATGTAATATCCTTTCTCACGTTGAATTTTCTCACAAAAAAACTTTAAATTCTTTAGAGTATCATCTTTATGAGCAAGAAATATTACCCAGGTAAAACGAGAGTAGTCATCTATTATAACAAATGCGTACCTTTTTCCTCCAATGCTAGCAGTTCTAGTAGGACCAACTAGATCCATATGAAGTAATTGCAAAGGCTTTGAAGTAGACTCAATATCTTTCGAACTAAAGGAGTTTCTAGTTTGTTTACCTTTTTGACACGAATCGCATAATTGATCTTTAGTGTAGTTGAGTTTTGGCAATCCTATTACAAGATCATGTCTTGCTAGTTTTTCGATTAACCGCATACTAGCATGCCCAAGCTTCTTGTGCCACATCCACGGATCTTCTCCCATTGATGCCAGGCACATATGACCTTTAGGATTTTTGACAGAGTCCAAAGTGTACACATTTTTGTTTCTACTTCCAGGAAGAATCTTTATCCCAGAGGAGTCTTCTATGACACAACCTGATTTACTAAATCTTATCTCAAGATCTGAATCACATAGCTGACTTACACTTAACAAGTTATACTTAAGTCCCTTTACCAACCAAACATTTGAAATGTCACAGGAATTATCAAAAGCAATAGTACCAATACCAATTACCGTTCCAGTTGAGTTGTCTCCAAAAGTTATCAATCCTCCATCGAAGTCAGCGACTGCTTTGAATAGACTTTTGTCGCCTGTCATATGTCTTGAACATGCACTGTCTAGATACCATTTTCCCTTTTTCCTTTTCTTGTGGTGTTCCTGCAAGACACAATTTTTATTCTTGTTTAGGTACCCAAGAGTTCTTGGGTCCTTGATGGTTAGTTTCAAAACATTTAATTTTCTTGGGTTTCCATATCCAACCAGGTGTAGTTGAAAATCAAAATCTACAGTTATGATAGTTATGGCCGAGTTTTCCACAACAAAAACATGTTTGAAAAGGTTTTCTTTCCACTTTATAGGGATCGGTTGAACCATGCAGTCCAGACTTCCTTTCAGTCTTTTTAAAATTTCTAGTTGACTTATCAGTGTTTAAGGAAACAGTTTTCTTTCCTTCAAAATTGTTAGTCATTTGCAAAACCTTTTTCCCGGTGAACTTATGTGTGTAAGTTGACTGGTTTGACTTGACATAGTTATGGTTGGAAGGTTTCAGTAAAATATCTAATCTAGATTGTAAATTGTAAACTTCATTTTGAATCGAATTTTTTTCTTTTTCGCTAATTTCTAATCTTGATTCCCATTCATTTTTTTCTCTCTTCAGTTTTCTATATTCATCAAAGACATTCTTTAAGTCTATAAGAGTTTGATCTAATAATTCTTGAGTTTCTTCACATTTAGCGCAGGATTGAGAACTTACCTTACTGCTTCCTTCGAGAGCCATGAAACACATATTTTTACCTTCTTCAGATTCTTCATCTGAAATCTCATCTTCACTCCAACTGCTAAAAGCTCTTTGTTTTTGATAACTTCTGGTTGGTTTCTTTCTTATCTCAGGACATTCAGATGCAATATGGCCATATTTTCCACATTCATAACACTTTCCGTCATTCTTTTGCTGTCCAGTGGGAGTCTTGCCTTTTCTAAAGTTTGAGCTTCATTTTCTGTTATTTCTTGATCTTCTCATGGCTTCTATCACATGCCTCGAAATCATAGCTACTTCTTCTTCTTTAAAATCATCATCAAATTCTTCAACTTGAGCCTTGAAGGCTACCACTTTCTTTTTTTCGTCCTTCTGGTATCTTTGTATATGATTCTTTTCAAAAGCTATTAGATTTCCTCTTAATTCATCATAGGTGAACTTATCCAGATTTCCATCTCCAAGAACAATAGCTTTGGTTTCCCAAGTCTTTGGCAGACTTCTAACAAGCTTTCTAACTTGTTGTGAGTTGGTATAGGTTACTCCAAGTGATTTGAGTTCTCCAATAATCTTGCTGAATCTTGTGAACACTGATTCAATGTTCTCATTGTCTTTTATCATAAAGGCTTCATAATCGTGTCTTAGAGCATTATTTTTTGTTTCTCTTACTTTTGATGTTCCTTCATAAGTGACCTCAAGTTTATCCCACATTTCTTTGGCAGTGTCACAATTTGAAATTTTTGCATACTCTTCTCCACTCACTGCACAGTAGAGCAAAGCTATTGCCCTTGCATTTATTTGCAGTGTTTCTTGTTGTTCTTTAGTAATGTCATGTGACTCTAGATCAATTGTTGAAGTTTCTGCATCTTCCTTGTTTTCAGTGTCCGCTCTGGGAATAGGTTTAGGTCCCTTTTTAATCACAACCCAGGCTTGATAATCAGTTGACTGCACAAAGATTTTAAACCATTCCTTCCAATGGCAATAGTGTTCACCATTAAAGTATGGTGGTCTTGTTGTGGAGTGCCCATCTTGCAATATTGCTCCAGGAATTTGATATCCAGCCATTTGATCTTTTCTCACGTGCGGTTAAGCAACTGAAAGTGAGACCTTGCTCTGATACCAATTGAAAGTGCAAGAGGGGGGAGGGGGGGGGGGGGGGTGAATTGTTAAAATTTTCGATCTGTTAGTCGACTAGGTTAAACCAGTAGTCGACTACTTACTCAGTGAATGCTAAAGTAAGGTGCAGAAAATAAATGACACGCGTATTTTCTACTGGTTCAGATTCAATGTGAATCCTAGTCCAGTCCCCTTGGGTTGCAAGGGTGTTCTCTGCAGCTCTTTAAAAGGCTTGGTATAATGGAGGTTTTGAATGAAATTCCTACGTCTACACTCAAAACACTCTTATTCTTTTTGATACAAAGCCTCACAAACTGTAACTCTCCTTTCTTTTTTGTTACACTATAAGTCACTCAGACTAACAATGTTTGTTTAAAAGTAAAGCAGAACAATGGAGGGAATGAGACTATTGCATAAGTCTTGTGTTTGTGAAGCAGCCCTTTTATAGTGTTTTAGGCTCTTCACGTAGAGAGATCAACCCAAGGGATTTGATCCTTGGAAATGGAATTAACGATTCTATTTCCAAGAATAAGACTGAGCTTTTGCTGCTTTCCTTGTGCGTCGAGGCAGCATTATCATTCATCAAGATTATTACACTTCATGAGATATGCCTTTTAATGTTGGAGATGGCCTTTCCTTCTTTGAAACGATTTGATGCTGCTTGAATATTTCTTCTTTAATGTTGCAGATATCTTTTTCTTTCTTGAATGATTTTGTACTGCTGAAGAGTACTGTTGTTAGCAACGTTAGGGCTGGGAAGTCATTACTTGCGTGAGCCCAGCTCGTTGGGCTGTTTTGTGGGCTTCCATCTTGTTGGGGCTGTTTTGTGGGCTCACATATATTCCTTGTGCAATTTAATTACTATACCTGCACAAGTAAAATTGTCATCATAAAAACTTGACACTAACATATTGCATATCTTCTAATATTTTATCGAATTCGTCTGATTTCTTTTGGTATATATGTTCTACTCTATATCCCCAATTATCAGTTCGAGCTTCACATGATTTAAAGTGACTTATGGTTTCTTCTATTGTTAATTCTCCTAACTTACATCCTTCACATTTAAAAAGTATATTTTTGTTATCTTTATGGAGTCTTTTTGCTTCTTCTATAGCTATGTCTACTTCAAATTCTTCTTGTATTAATTCTATGTCCATAAGGGTTGACTAAGTAGTTTCATTTTCATCTAGAGTATTTTCTTCTTCTATGTCTCTTTGTGATTATAAGTTTTCGAAATAATCTCCTTTGGGAAATTCATTTTATCAATGACGAGATATTTAGAACTGAAGACTATATTAGACAGCTAGAACAAAAAGTAAAGTGTATGTATACTTTGCAGTGCACCATTTAATAATCATGTTGTCAACTTCTCATATCCCACCGCCATTTATGGCTACCTTCCTACAATTAAAAAGTTCCTTCACACTTACTAGGTTGATTCAGAGATGTTGATTATAGATTCGGGTGAATTTAATATATATATATTAACTATGTTATTATTCTTTCCGAATAAAAAAAGTGTCCATTTAGCCTTTTTTTTTTAATTAAAAAGAGTGTCCATTTATTAAATTAAGAAATAATTAATTTTTTTCCTTCAGATTTGCCCCTATTAATTGCTGATCAAATTCTATTACCTATTTAATTAAGGGCAGTTTAGTCAAATTACTTTCTTCTTCTTCTTCTAGAAATTAGTATTTTCTTAAGGATGTGTAAATGGCTAAGTAGACACTCTTTTTTATCCGAAGGGAGTACTATTTTAATTTGAAATCAGGTGCACAAGTAAAAGTTTAGATACGAATTCCGTTGCGAATTCAATAGCTTTTGCTCAAACATTACATTTATGTTTAAAAAAACTCATTAAAGTTATACATACTCCCTCCGTTCACTTTTACTTATCCACTTTAAAATTTTTATGCTGTTTAAGAAATAATAAATGAAGTGCATAATTTATCAATATACTCATATTAATTGGTGCATATTTTTATTTATCTTGATATCTTAAAAGTAAAAAATAAAAATAAAAATCTATTTTTAAAATACTGAATAAATAAAAATAAACGGAAAGAGTATTAAATTTAAAACCTAATTATTAGCGTTTAAAGTCATTACTCTAAGAGCCTGTTTGGATGGGCTTATGCCTATAAGCTGTTTGCAGCTTATAAGCTAAAAAAAATAAGTTGGGGTAGTCTAACTTATTTTTTTTGGCTTATAAGTTGTTTTCAGCTTATAAGCTGCTTTAGATAAGCTAAGTCAAATGGGCTCAATTATTTTTTTGAGCTTATTTTAAGCACAAAATGACTTTAAGCTGGCCAGCCAAACACTTAAAAAAACTGAAAACAGCTTATAAGCAACTTATAAGCGACTTATAAGCCAATCCAAACGGGCTCTAAAATTCAAAACTCACGTAAAGTTGAAATTCTTGTTCTGACCCAATCCCATTCTGTCATTAATATGTTATGTTTCACTTACTTTACATTATTTATTTATTTATAGTTTTTTGTTTTTTGTTTTTAAAGCAACCACTAAGCAGCTGCCTAGTGGCTTTTATTTTATTAACAAAAAACTAAGTCAATCCTTTACGTCAAAACACCAAACGTCAACACAACACAAAAGAAAAGTAGATCTAGATCTTCTTCTCTTATATGCACGGATCTAGTGGAGAATTGCATCAATTTTCTTCACACCTCCATTGAAGCTCAGCTCCTCAATCTTGAAACCCAGGTATTGTTCTATTCCTTCAAGTAGTTGTGTAGACTTGCACTAGTAGGACATTATTTGTTATTTTCGAAAACAACAATTATTAGTATCACTTTTCTATTGGAAAAGATGGTGCAAATTGTTGCAAAGGAAACTCCCAAAACGGGGTCTTGATGTTTGTCTCTGCAATGCCGACGTACCAGTTTTGAGATCTGATCTGAGAGATATTAGATTTAATAATTTATTTTATTTTAAATATTGCATTTGATACATTTCTTGTAGTTTGTCTTTAAAAAGTATCACATTCCCTAATTGAAAGATCATGTGGACCTCCTAGTACCATATATGCATTAGTTGTTTGCAGAAATTGCAATTTTGATCTTTATGTGTTTAACTTATGTGTCAAAAAGTCTTTTTTGATTTTTTAAATTCGTTTTTCACCCAAACACAGCCTAATACAATCGATATTGAGCCTGTTTGGATGGGCTTAAAAAAAGGTGGATCTAGGGTTAAAAATGATATACATGTTTAAAGTTTTTAGTATTGAATTCATTGGACTTCTAAAGTTTGGGGTTCAGAATGTAATATACACAGACATTTTAGTACTATTCTTTTCTCACATATAATAATGTTCTTTGTCGTTATATTGGGTTCGGTTGTACTTGTAGCTACTAATTAGCTACATCCACCACCGACTAAGCATATACTTGTAGTATTAAGCTATATTTGTCTTTCTTAAGGACAGTACAAAATCTTAAATGATAGATAATATAAGTCACAACCCAATTAGCAATGACTTGGGCTACGCCATCATCAAACCCAACAATGTGCATACAATGTCAAACTTCTTTAGTATTCTTATCCATTATGATATGAGATTTGCCTAAGAATTTAGGTATCATTTGCATTGCTTCTTCAAAAGCATGTCA